>NC_138773.1:162162431-163454931 GCF_965119305.1 Pelophylax lessonae
ATGTTGTCCCTATAATCAAAGAGATATATGCAACCATATATATAGTGAAGGTGGTTCTTTTGATGTATGAGAGTATAGGTAATATCTGAAGAATATTAATACTTACAGCGACAATTGCTGTGGTTGACTTACTTAGCAGAGGGAGAATATCCACTCAATCAGAACGAGATTATACCGTCTTAACGGTAATTCCTATAAACATTCAAGAAATGTACATAGTCAAGGTAAAACACCTTCCGTTTAGTGTAGAAAGTTCCCCACAAACAGGTGGGAAAAATCCCCACCACTATACATATACTATGTACATATACTATATATATAGGGACTTACGATTAAGGAGCTTTTGATTGATCTATGAAGAAAAGGAAGACCCATCTAATCAGAGGAGGATCTTGTACTTCCAAACAATTCCAATCAGTTCCAGTAAATAAATTTGAGAGAAAAACCAGCGCTGAAATCTCTTTAAAAAGGTGAACCATACATCACAGTACTGAATATTAATAAAACAATATTGTAATAAAATGCAATAATAAAATATGGAGGATATTCCTCAAAGGCTCAATAAAGCAATAAATGGCAAAATCAATAAAGTGATAAATATAAAATGAAAAGGTAAAGTGACAAGTGCAGATAAAATGTGCCAAAGTGCTAAGTTGATCTATAAAGTGATCAGAGAACTGAATATCAAGATGATCCGTGCTCTAGAAAAAGTATTCGAACAATAGAATAAAATTTCTTGTGTGCAGACAATGAGCGATTGTACAGGTTTTATAGACCAAGAACTGATCAAAAGCTCCAACTGAGGAAATTAATGTTCGATAAAAAAACTAATAAATGTGCCCTATGAAGAGTGAGCTGCTAACAGCTTTTCAAAGTGTGCTAAAGCAAAAAGACGTGTAACAAAAGAGCGAATTGCGCAAGTTCTATGAGTAGAAGAACTGGTCAAAGGCTCCAAAATAAATAAAAAGAGGATATAGGGAATGTGCCCTATGAAGGGTGAACCAAAAACAATTCTTCCAAGTGTAGTGAAAAAGTGATTTAAAATTCAAGGTGGTATAAATAACAGTGAATCAATCCAGAAGTGAGACACAAAAATACTTATAAAGATGAATAGACAATGTCCTATGACAGGCGAACCACTGTGAGATCTTCCGAAATTGTGAAAGAAAAAAAATTATTCATAATAAAAAGTGGTAAAAGGTGAGATTAATAAAATTCAAAAAAGTGGTCCATATCACTGAGTGAATAAGTCCAATATAAAAATTCTAAAAATTAGAAGGAAAGTTCATAGCAGGTGCGAATATAGCAGGCGGTATCTAGTGATCCCAGTGCCAGTGTGAGTGAGCATAGAATCCTCAGAATAGGTGTAATGGCCGCTTACCTCACTTAGCGTATCAGGTGTCTCATGTCAACCTGCAGACCTTTGGGGGAAAAAAATTTCCAGGAAGAGAAGGGATCTCCACGATATGAGTATAATATGGGAATCAGGGTCCAGGTCCCATAAGCTGGTTTCAGATTTCAGTGTACAGCTGTTGCTCAGACACTCAGTAGTTAGAGGAAAAGATGGAGAGAGGGTCTCATAGCGTAGTAAGTTTAAACAACATTTATTTTCAAGTAAGTAGCAGGTTTTAAACTCACATTTCAGCAATCAAATACAAGCGCAAACAGATGATCACAGCCGCCGATGCAGTTCCAGCGTTCTTACAGCAACTTCCGGTCTCTGCCGTAGACCAGGAAGTGACGTCACCACGGCGCCCGACGCGTTTCGTAACCAATCAAGTTACTTTTTCAAGGGTAGCCGATTGGGTGACATCTCGTGGGCTAAATAGTAATACGGTCTCCATAGGAACCGTCAACAAATCACTCATGCTGTTAACCCCATATTACACTGGCGGCTACGGAAACCACTCATATTTAAAATATAAAAACAATAGGAAACGCTGCAATGGGCAGATGATTAAAACTGCATAAAAATGACTTTAATAAAATTTAGGATAAAAATGCAAAAAAAAAAAATCGGCCATAAAAGGATATAAAGGCTATGTTGATGGCGACCGCTAGTGTCTAAAATCCAAAATGACTCATATAAATAAAATGATAATAGACTACTGATATATTGGGTTAAAAGCAATAAGTATTTAAAACATCAAAGCAACAATAAAAAATGATCTCTAAAAGGCATATACTGACGATGTTAAGAGGATAGATGGATAAATAGGGGGAAGATGAGAGACACAAGGTATTCATGTAGAGAAAGATTAATAATCTGAGATGAAGCAATTTAGATCAAATTCTATATTCAACCCTGCTGGTGCTAAAGTCTGTAGTTCAAAGATCCATCGGGACTCAGCCTGGCTTAATGTTTTAATCTTGTTACTACCTCTCCAATGGGGTTTATATTTTTCAACACCCCAAAATTGGAGTGAGGAGGGATCTTTGTGGTGTTTTTCTGCGTCTTTTCCACAATGGTCTTTTGGTCCTGCCAATGTATTGGAGCCGGCATGGACATTGTAACACATATACTGCTCCTTCGGTTCTGCATGAGGTGAACTCACTTAACTGATTATTTTTTCCAGTTTTTGTTGATTGGAATGCTGTTTTTTCTTTTTGTTAACTGATGTTCTCTTGCAGGCGTAGCAACCTTTGCAGGGGTAGAAACCCTTTCCTTCAAAAAAAGTGAAGCTACTCTTTTTTGGCTCATCCACTATATTTTTAGCTATTAAATTTCTCAGGATTGGTGCCCATCTATATGTGAACCTAGGGACACGTGGTAAGAATTCTGCAAAACCTTTATCAGCCAAAAGGACCTTCCAGTGTTTTTTAACAATGGTTTCAATTTTCTTATGCTGCATGTTGAAATTCAAGATAAGGGATGGGTTCTGATACGTGCTTTCATGTTTTTTCTTTTTTTCATTACATAGAAGTTTTCTGTCTGTGTTACCCACTTCTTCTATTTTTCTGTCAAGGAATTCTTTATCGTATCCTCTTGTTATAAAACGATCTTTTAAAACCTTCGCTTGTTCTTCATAATCATTTACATTGGTACAATTCCATCTTATTCTCGTTAGTTGTCCCTTCGGTATGTTAACTAGCCAGGGTTTATAATGACAACTGTTTATGGGCAGGTAATTGTTCTTATCAACTGGTTTAAAAAAGGTTTTTGTCTTTAATAAATTATCTTCTTTAAAAATTTCCAAATCTAAAAACGTAATTTTCTCTTTGCTCTCACTCCAGGATAAAACGATATTTTTATCGTTATCGCCCAAGGATTCAATAAAATCAGATAACGTCTCATTGTTTCCTGCCCAAATCACTAAAATGTCATCAATAAATCTTTTATACAGGAGGAGTTGGTTCGACCGATTTTTAAAAACAACATCCTCCTCCCAATTGGCCATATATAAGTTCGCAACACTTGGCGCAAATTTCGCGGCCATAGCAACTCCTTCTAATTGGCTGTAATACTCTGACCCGAACCAGAAGTAGTTGTGTTCCAAATAAAACTTAAGGCATTTCAATAAAAATCTTCTTTGCTTCTTTGTGATGTTACTCATGGTGCGTAATGCCCATTCTGTGGCCTGTAGGGCTTCTTCATGGTTAATAATAGTATACAGACTTGCGACATCCGCTGTGGCTAGTATTACCGTCTCTGAATTTACAGACAGCCCTTCAAGTTGCTGCAATAGGTCCTTGGTATCTTTTAGGTAGGCCTTTGTTGATTGCACAACTGGTTGTAGAAACCAATCAATGTATTCACCTAATCATGTTCCCAATGAGTTCATGCTATTAACGATGGGTCTCCCTGGAGGATTTATGTTGTTTTTATGTATTTTAAGCAGAGTATATAATATAGGTGTTCTGCAGGTGTTAAGTACGAGATATCTGGCCTCTTTTTCATTTAGGAGGGATCTCTTCTTTCCTTCTAGAATTAGTAACTCTAAATCTTTTTTTTATAACCTGGTGGGATTAGATAATTTACGGTACGTATGGATATCCGACAGTTGTCTCTGTATCTCATTGTTATATGCTTCTTTGGTTTGTATTACGATAGAACCTCCCTTATCTGCTGGTCTAATGACTGAGTTTTTCCTTTCTTCCAATTTCTTAATTCCTTCTTTTATGTCTGTGGGATCCCAAATTTTTCTTATCTTTAGATCCTGCAAATCTTTTGTCACCAGTTTTTTAAAAACATCACTGTGATCAGTATTTATTCCCGTAGGATTAAATAATGATTTGTTTCTTAATTCCGTGTGTATCACATCCGAATTGGTGTATCTAACGCTTTGGGAAACTCCTGGTTTTTGTAACATGTATTTTTTTATATTGATCCTTCTGGTAAATTTACAGACGTCCACATAGGTTTCAAACTTATTAAGATTATTTTTGGGCGCATATTTGAGTCCTTTGTCTAGAACTAACATCTCTTTATTAGTTAGTTCGACTCCACTCAAATTATATATACCCTCCCCTACTTCTCTCTTTTTCGCTTGTTTTTTTCCCCCCTGCTCGGCATCCCCTCTCGATTCTCTGCTTTTTCTTCTTTCTGGAAGGGGGGTTCTTCGTCTCTCGCTGTTTCTTTCTGGGTTCCTCTGAGCTCTTTGCGGGCGATCTTCTAAAAAACGTCTTTCTCTACTATTTTCTTCTCTCTGTCTCTCATCTCTATTTTGATGTCTAGGTGAGGTATCCCTATTTTCATCTCTCCTTAAGGCATCATATCTGTTAGATGTTGGGATCTCACAATGTCTATCATCATGCCTCTGTCTTTCTGGGGTGCGTTGACGCCGGGGGCTTCTGTTATCCCCTCTATAATCCCTCCTGGGGCTTCTTCTATTTTCATAATGATCCCTTCTGGGGCTTCTCCTATTTTCATAATAGGTTCTTCTCGGACTTCTCCTCCTTTCTGAATACTGTGGTTGATAATATGTATTTGATTGTTGTTGAGGTCTCCTGTAGTCCTGTTGGTAATCGTTGTTACGAGGTGGTTGGTAGTATCCCTGTTGTTGGTATTGGGGTGGTCTGTAGAAGTTTTGTTGTTGGTATGGGGTCCTATTATTTTCATGGTAATAACCGTTGGTTTGTTGTCTCTGTTGCCCATTGTTTTTCCAAAAAGGTCTTTTGCCTTGATAATTGTTATTCTGTGGTCTTTTCTTCCAAAATGGTGTTCTCTGGTTATGGGGATCATTGGTTTCTATCCTTGGGGTATTATACGCATGGTATTCCTTCTGTTTCGGACCCTCATTCAGTCTAATTTCCCTGGTCGGAGTGTCTGGCGAATGATCCCTTTCAGGGGTGGTGTATACAGAATTAATGGCATTTGTTGTGTGCCATTTAAAGACTACATCGTCTTGATAGTCTTTCAAGTCTCTATTATATTTTCTTTTTTTCCTTGCTGCTGTTTCTCTATCTTTGTGTTCCATATCTCTATTAAGTTGTCTTGAAAGCGCCTCAAATTCTGGTGTGTCTTTCTGGGGTTCAATCGTATCTTTAAGGATTTTTAGTTGTTTTTCAATGTTTCTGATTTTTTTCTGTTTTCTTTTTATCAGGAAATCCAACAAGTCCAACCCTTTATTGTTAAAAAAGTTGAACCAATCATCTGTAGATTCCTTATCTAGAAGGCCATCACTGATGGGTACATCCCATCGTAATCTCCGCGTTACTAATTTTTCTTTTATATATTTTTCGTGGGTGGTGATTTCCCACCAGGAGTTCACCTTCTTTTCTAGGAGATGTTTCATTTTTCTGAAACAACCTTCTAGATCTCCTGTTGGTACAATATCTTGTTTGGAAAAAATGCCATCTAAATTAACCGACCTTTTCTCTAGGTAATCAAATACCTCCATGGTTGCTGCACAGATGATCAGATATAGAAGTAACAAAGTGGTAAATTAATATCTATGCGCTACCACAAGAGAGATAGGAATCGGAGAAAAGAAGAAATAGATAAATGGAGCACCAGAGGTCCTGCAGCCAGTTCTGTAGTGTCACCACATACGATAAAATATAAATTTGAGAGAAAAACCAGCGCTGAAATCTCTTTAAAAAGGTGAACCATACATCACAGTACTGAATATCAATAAAACAATATTGTAATAAAATGCAATAATAAAATATGGAGGATATTCCTCAAAGGCTCAATAAAGCAATAAATGGCAAAATCAATAAAGTGATAAATATAAAATGAAAAGGTAAAGTGACAAGTGCAGATAAAATGTGCCAAAGTGCTAAGTTGATCTATAAAGTGATCAGAGAACTGAATATCAAGATGATCCGTGCTCTAGAAAAAGTATTCGAACAATAGAATAAAATTTCTTGTGTGCAGACAATGAGCGATTGTACAGGTTCTATAGACCAAGAACTGATCAAAAGCTCCAACTGAGGCAATTAATGTTCGATAAAAAACTATGCCCTATGAAGAGTGAGCTGCCAACAGCTTTTCAAAGTGTGCTAAAGCAAAAAGCCGTGTAACAAAAGAGCGAATTGCGCAAGTTCTATGAGTAGAAGAACTGGTCAAAGGCTCCAAAATAAATAAAAAGAGGATATAGGGAATGTGCCCTATGAAGGGTGAACCAAAAACAATTCTCGACCTCAACAGGGGCCGGGACCACAGGGGGATTTTCGTCCAGGGGTTGTAGAGCAGGGAGGCGACTCCAAAAAAAGAAGGAGGGAGGAAGACTAGAGGGAATATACAATCTAGCAGGAATACCCTTGAACAACAAAGAAATTAACATTCTTAACGCTGGTCTTAAGTGTGCATCAAAAAAAACAGTCAGTAAATTTGATGTATACATGGATGTACATAAGTACATCCGTAAGATCAATATGAAAAGGTATTTTTTGAACCCAGGCAATGTAAGAAACCGAAACCCACATTATAAGGCTTTGGATACAGTAGGTGTTGACAGTGGATTAAAAAATAAATCTTTGTTTAACCCTCCCCAGCCATCTAACCAATGTGTGGAAGTGTTCAAGCAGCTGGTAATCAAGGATCTGGAGTCGGTAAGACCCAAAAGGGGCGTGAATCCCAGACACATACAGGAAGGCCTGGAGTCTCTGGAAAAAAAGAAAAAATGTAGTTATACGCCCCGCGGATAAGGGCGGGGGTGTAGTGATCCTGGATAAATCCTTTTATGATGACCAGCTAGCTACTATGTTATCTGACACAAGCACGTATAGTCTTTTAGATGGTGATCCCACTAAAAGATTCAGAAAAGAGTTGGATGAACTTGTGCAGAGCGGGTTTTACACTAGGATTTTATCCAAAAAAGAGAAGAGGTATTTAATGCCTAGTTACAGCCGTATACCCACGATATATACTCTGCCTAAAATGCATAAGGATGTTAATAACCCACCTGCCAGGCCAATAGTTAATAGTATAAATTCCGTAACCTCCAGAGTAGGCGAGTACCTGGACACATTCTTACAAGAGAGTGTGATTCGTACCCGCTCTTACCTACGTGATACTAAGGACTTTCTCCAAGCTATTAACAGCGTCAGCTTTCCAACAAATGAAGAGGTGTATTTGGTGACAGCTGACGTTGCGTCGCTATACACCATAATACAGCACGACGATGCCCAACTGGCACTCAATTGGGCTTTTTGTCAGCGTGAGGATATACCTGATGCCCAGAAGAGGTTCCTAGGCCGGGTGCTTGATTTCTGCTTATCGCACAATTACTTCTGGTATGGAAGTCGCTTCTATATCCAGAAAAGAGGTGTGGCGATGGGCGCGAAGTTTGCCCCGAGCCTAGCGAACCTCTTCATGAGTGAGTGGGAGGACAGGTACGTTTATTCCTCACGCAAGAAGGAGCTGATTCTTTACCGTCGCTATATTGACGACCTGTTTTTCATATGGAGGGGATCCGAATCTTCCCTGGTGATCTTTACTTAATACCTAAATAATAACCCCAACAATATCAAACTCGAATATTGCTGGAGTAAAGAAAGCGTACATTATTTAGACGTGGAGGTAAAGATGCAGGCAGGTCATTTAAGTTCCAAGGCCTATTTTAAGTCAACGGATCGTAATGGCTATTTGCCCATGTGTAGTGGCCACCATCCTCAGTGGTTGAGGAATATCCCTAAAGGTCAGTTCCTCAGAATCAGGAGGAACTGTACCTATGACTCTGACTTTCTGATACAAGCTCAGATCATTAAAAAACGCTTTGTGGAGAAGGGATATGATGGCTTTAAACTTGACAAAACTATTCTTGAAGTTGGCAAGTTATCAGAAGAGGTCTGTTTAAGTGATAGAAATGTGGTTGCCAACACTAAACATGAATGGGGGTTCATTACCCAGTATAATGAACAATACAGGGAGGTGGAGGACATTTTCCGGAAGCATTGGGGGGTCCTATGCATGGACAAATTTTTAGGTCCAGTGATCCGACCCAACCCGTCTTTATATACAGGAGATCTCCTTCGTTCGGTGATCAGGTCATCAAAAAGGTCTTAGACCCGCCGTCTCGACCCAGAATGTTTTGGTACAGTGTGGGTTTCTTTGCATGCCGCAGATGTATCTATTGCAGGCAAGTAAAGGAAACATTAAGAGCTAAGACTGCGTTCGAGGCCAACGGGAAAAGTTTTGAAATCAGGAAATTTATAGCGTGTCAAACAACGCACGTGGTATACTGTCTTGAGTGTCCGTGTGGCCTGATTTATATTGGCCGGACTAAAAGAACTTTGTCCAAAAGAGTGTCAGAGCATTTGGCCAATATTAGAAAGGGCTTCAAACATCACAGCGTTTCACTACACTTTCGACAGAAGCATAAGAGAGATCCATCGGGCTTAAAATTCTGGGGTATAGACAAATTGGACCCTGTTTGGAGAGGCTCGAATTTAGTTAGGGAGCTCTCCAAAAGAGAGACCCAATTGATTTTTCTAACTGGTTCTTTGACGCCCAAAGGCTTGAATGTAGAATTAGACGTAAATTGTTTCATAAGTGACTATTGAGGGAAACATATTTCTTTATGTTTTCTTTCTAATGTCACTTTTTTAATTGTTATAATATCTGCATTTTACTTTTTTAACGACATAAATTTAGATATTTGGTGACGCATGGCGTGTCATTCACCATATTTAGCACAATGCACATCTGCCCCACTAAGATTTTTACCAATTTTAGGTGGTTTTAAATTTCAATATTGGAAGTTTTAATGATTGTGTATGATTGTACATGTATATTGTACTATTGATTGATTATTTTATATGTGACCATCTGATTTTTAATTGTTATTTTATATGTGATCATCCGATATTTATTTTATTGTTCTAATTGTGTAGAAGCACAGTCCTGAATACATACCTTCATATCTCAATGATCAGACTCATTTTAATGGGATCGGAATATAGAGATTTAAATTGACCATGATTAGTGATATGGTGGTGGGATCTAATTAAATATCGGTTAAATGCTGCTAGGAGATGGGTCTTTCCACTCATTTATTCTCCCCGATGTATGTAGTGGACTGATCTTCAATATGATATATTTTGCAGCATTGACACATTGTATTTGGAATCACCAGTATACGGGCTGTTGCCAGCTGGTCAGTGATCTCCTATGACTCAAGGCGGCCCCGCTCTGCAGATCGTTGCGCTTGCACCGGCAGCCAGCAGCGGAGGGGGTTAACCATATGAGGAGGAGTGAGATAAAAGGATGTGGAGGTGCCTCGCGCCCGCACCCTCAGTAGAAGTCACCGTTGTGACGAAACATGTCAGGGAGTGAGCGCGCGTCCACCCAGACTGCAACATAGTATCGAGCGTCGGAGGAGTCTCTCTTTCATCCTCTTGCGGCTGACGAACAGGAGAGGACTGGTGAGCGGTGAGCCTCCCAGCGCTACGGCTGTGTACATTTATGCTTTTTATTGCTTTTTTAAATGTGAGTGCATAGAGTGGGGGATTAGTTTGGGGACTGAGTAGTGAATAAAATTGTATTTACATACTACCCTATGAGCCCTCTATCTTTTATCTCGCTCTGCACACACTGATTTGATGAGCCTGGAGATCGTGCCTTTGCAAGTCCCTGATCTGTGAATGGGGAGAGGTTTGGTTTGGATACCGACGATTCTGAGGATCTGATGACTGACCTGGCTGATATTATTTCTAAGGCGATTTTTACCTTTTAAGTCTGGTGAGTGAGCATTGCCCTAGGGGTCACGGGGTGTGGTGGAAGTCTGCACCTGTATTTTGATTATTGATCCTTTCAGCATGGACTTTGCTTCTTCACTGACTTTTTTCTTTTTCTTTTAAGAGGGGTCACCCTTTTAATTAGCGCTGCTCATGTATTGGACTTACTATTGCTTCATACTGTGTGTAGTTTGATACATTTGTTTACATTTAGCTATTTATAGAGTAGCAGCTACCTACTTTTTGATGCATCTCCGCAGCGCGGGGTGATTGGGATATATATTGGTCCTTTTGTGCTCAATATCTCAGTCCTTTGATTTACTAAAAACAATTCTTCCAAGTGTAGTGAAAAAGTGATTTAAAATTCAAGGTGGTATAAATAACAGTGAATCAATCCAGAAGTGAGACACAAAAATACTTGTAAAGATGAATAGACAATGCCCTATGACAGGCGAACCACTGTGAGATCTTCCGAAATTGTGAAAGAAAAAAAATGATTAATAATAAAAAGTGGTAAAAGGTGAGATTAATAAAATTCAAAAAAGTGGTCCATATCACTGAGTGAATAAGTCCAATATAAAAATTCTAAAAATTAGAAGGAAAGTTCATAGCAGGTGCGAATATAGCAGGCGGTATCTAGTGATCCCAGTGCCAGTGTGAGTGAGCAAAGAATCCTCAGAATAGGTGTAATGGCCGCTCACCTCACTTAGTGTATCAGGTGTCTCATGTCAACCTGCAGACCTTTGGGGGAAAAAAATTTCCAGGAAGAGAAGGGATCTCCACGATATGAGTATAATATGGGAATCAGGGTCCAGGTCCCATAAG
The DNA here is from genome assembly GCF_965119305.1 of Pelophylax lessonae. Lineage (NCBI taxonomy): Eukaryota > Metazoa > Chordata > Amphibia > Anura > Ranidae > Pelophylax > Pelophylax lessonae. The sequence continues at coordinate 162,173,379 of NC_138773.1, forward strand.
CTGGTTTCAGATTTCACTGTACAGCTGTTGCTCAGACACTCAGTAGTTAGAGGAAAAGATGGAGAGAGGGTCTCATAGCGTAGTAAGTTTAAACAACATTTATTTTCAAGTAAGTAGCAGGTTTTAAACTCACATTTCAGCAATCAAATACAAGCGCAAACAGATGATCACAGCCGCCAATGCGGTTCCAGCGTTCTTCCAGCAACTTCCGGTCTCTGCCGTAGACCAGGAAGTGACGTCACCACGGCGTCCCGACGCGTTGCGTAACCAATCAAGTTACTTTTTCAAGGGTAGCCGATTGGGTGACATCTTGAGGGCTAAATAGTAATACGGTCTCCATAGGAATCATCAACAAATTACTCATGCTGTTAACCCCATATTACACTGGCGGCTACGGAAACCACTCATATTTAAAATATAGAAACAATAGGAAACGCTGCAATGGGCAGATGATTAAAACTGCATAAAAATTACTTTAATAAAATTTAGGATAAAAATGCAAAAAAAATCGGCCATAAAAGGATATAAAGGCTATGTTGATGGCGACCGCTAGTGTCTAAAATCCAAAATGACTCATATAAATAAAATGATAATAGACTACTGATATATTGGGTTAAAAGCAATAAGTATTTAAAACATCAAAGCAACAATAAAAAATGATCTCTAAAAGGCATATACTGACAATGTTAAGAGGATAGATGGATAAATAGGGGGAAGATGAGAATCAACAAAGGCCTACCTAAAAGATACCAAGGACCTATTGCAGCAACTTGAAGGGCTGTCGGTAAATTCAGAGATGGTAATACTAGCCACAGCGGATGTCGCAAGTCTGTATACTATTATTAACCACGAAGAAGCCCTACAGGCCACAGAATGGGCATTACGCACCATGAGTAACATCACAAAGAAGCAAAGAAGATTTTTATTGAAATGCCTTAAGTTTTGTTTGGAACACGGCTACTTCTGGTTCGGGTCAGAGTATTACAGCCAATTAGAAGGAGTTGCTATGGCCGCGAAATTTGCGCCAAGTGTTGCGAACTTATATATGGCCAATTGGGAGGATGATGTTGTTTTTAAAAATCGGCCGAACCAACTCCTCCTGTATAAAAGATTTATTGATGACATTTTAGTGATTTGGGCAGGAAAAAATGAGACGTTATCTGATTTTATTGAATCCTTGGCCGATAACGATAAAAATATAATTTTATCCTGGAGTGAGAGCAAAGAGAAAATTACGTTTTTAGATTTGGAAATTTTTAAAGAAGATAATTTATTAAAGACAAAAACCTTTTTTAAACCAGTTGATAAGAACAGTTACCTGCCCATAAACAGTTGTCATTATAAACCCTGGCTAGTTAACATACCGAAGGGACAACTAACGAGAATAAGACGGAATTGTACCAATGTAAATGATTATGAAGAACAAGCGAAGGTTTTAAAAGATCGTTTTATAACAAAAGGATACGATAAAGAATTCCTTGACAGAAAAATAGAAGAAGTGGGTAACACAGACAGAAAACTTCTATTTAATGAAAAAAAGAAAAAACATGAAAGCACGTATCAGAACCCCTCCCTTATCTTGAATTTCAACATGCAGCATAAGAAAATTGAAACCATTGTTAAAAAACACTGGAAGGTCCTTTTGGCTGATAAAGGTTTTGCAGAATTCTTACCACGTGTCCCTAGGTTCACATATAGAAGGGCACCAATCCTGAGAAATTTAATAGCTAAAAATATAGTGGATGAGCCAAAAAAGAGTAGCTTCACTTTTTTTGAAGGAAAGGGTTTCTACCCCTGAAAAGGTTGCTACGCCTGCAAGAGAACATCAGTTAACAAAAAGAAAAAAACAGCATTCCAATCAACAAAAACGGGAAAAAATTATCAGTTAAGTGAGTTCACCTCATGCAGAACCGAAGGAGCAGTATATGTGTTACAATGTCCATGCCGGCTCCAATACGGTCGGCAGGACCAAAAGACCATTGTGGAAAAGACTTAGGGAACATGTACAAAACATACAGAAGGGATTCCCAAAACATAGCGTATCCAGGCATTACGCAGAAAAACACCACAAAGATCCCTCCTCACTCCAATTTTGGGGTGTTGAAAAATATAAACCCCATTGGAGAGATAGTAACAAGATCAAAACATTAAGCCAGGCTGAGTCCCGATGGATCTTTGAACTACAGACTTTAGCGCCAGCAGGGTTGATTATAGAATTCGATCTAAATTGCTTCATCTCAGATTATTAATCTTTCTCTACATGAATACCTTGTGTCTCTCATCTTCCCCCTATTTATCCATCTATCCTCTTAACATCGTCAGTATATGCCTTTTAGAGATCATTTTTTATTGTTGCTTTGATGTTTTAAATACTTATTGCTTTTAACCCAATATATCAGTAGTCTATTATCATTTTATTTATATGAGTCATTTTGGATTTTAGACACTAGGTGTCGCCATCAACATAGCCTTTATATCCTTTTATGGCCGATTTTTTTTTGCATTTTTATCCTAAATTTTATTAAAGTAATTTTTATGCAGTTTTAATCATCTGCCCATTACAGCGTTTCCTATTGTTTTTATATTTTAAATATGAGTGGTTTCCGTAGCCGCCAGTGTAATATGGGGTTAACAGCATTAGTGATTTGTTGACGGTTCCTATGGAGACCGTATTACTATTTAGCCCACGAGATGTCACCCAATCGGCTACCCTTGAAAAAGTAACTTGATTGGTTACGCAACGCGTCGGGACGCCGTGGTGACGTCACTTCCTGGTCTACGGCCGAGACCAGAAGTTGCTGGAAGAACGCTGGAACCGCATCGGCGGCTGTGATCATCTGTTTGCGCTTGTATTTGATTGCTGAAATGTGAGTTTAAAACCTGCTACTTACTTGAAAATAAATGTTGTTTAAACTTACTACGCTATGAGACCCTCTCTCCATCTTTTCCTCTAACTACTGAGTGTCTGAGCAACAGCTGTACAGTGAAATCTGAAACCAGCTTATGGGACCTGGACCCTGATTCCCATATTATACTCATATCGTGGAGATCCCTTCTCTTCCTGGAAATTTTTTTCCCCCAAAGGTCTGCAGGTTGACATGAGACACCTGATACGCCCTTATGAATGCTAAGTGAGGTGAGCGGCCATTACACCTATTCTGAGGATTCTTTGCTCACTCACACTGGCATTGGGATCACTAGATACCGCCTGCTATATTCGCACCTGCTATGAACTTTCCTTCTAATTTTTAGAATTTTTATATTGGACTTATTCACTCAGTGATATGGACCACTTTTTTGAATTTTATTAATCTCACCTTTTACCACTTTTTATTATTAATAATTTTTTTTCTTTCACAATTTCGGAAAATCTCACAGTGGTTCGCCTGTCATAGGGCATTGTCTATTCATCTTTATAAGTATTTTTGTGTCTCACTTCTGGATTGATTCACTGTTATTTATACCACCTTGAATTTTAAATCACTTTTTCACTACACTTGGAAGAATTGTTTTTGGTTCACCCTTCAAAGGGCACATCCCTATATCCTCTTTTTATTTATTTTGGAGCCTTTGACCAGTTCTTCTACTCATAGAACTTGCGCAATTCGCTCTTGCTCACGGCTTTTTGCTTTAGCACACTTTGAAAAGCTGTTAGCAGCTCACTCTTCATAGGGCACATTTATTCGTTTTTTTATCGAGCATTAATTGCCTCAGTTGGAGCTTTTGATCAGTTCTTGGTCTATAGAACCTGTACAATAGCTCATTGTCTTCACACAAGAAATTTTATTCTATTGTTCGAATACTTTTTCTAGAGCACGGATCATCTCTGATCACTTTATAGATCAACTTAGCACTTTGGCACATTTTATCTGCACTTGTCACTTTACCTTTCATTTTATATTTATCACTTTATTGATTTTGCCATTTATTGCTTTATTGAGCCTTTGAGGAATATCCTCCATATTTTATTATTGCATTTTATTATAATATTGTTTTATTGATATTCAGTACTGTGATGTATGGTTCACCTTTTTAAAGAGATTTCAGCACTGGTTTTTCTCTCAAATTTATATTTTATCGTATGTGGTGACACTACAGAACTGGCTGCAGGACCTCTGGTGCTCCATTTATCTATTTCTTCTTTTCTCCGATTCCTATCTCTCTTGTGGTAGCGCATAGATATTAATTTACCAATTCCAGTAAATAATATCCCTAAGGGGATCAAAAAATAAGAGCAACTCAATTTAAGGCCAAGAAAGAGGTTCCTCCAGAAAGGTAAGTCTATTATGAATAAAAGAGAGCTCATGCTTACATAATAAAGTCCTCCTTACTTACTTTTAGTCATCCATTATATGACATCCCGGACACAAAGTCATCCTTTGCCGTTTGTGGAGAGGAATAGCTCTCCTCACTGTCTCTCGGCGTCCCTATTATAGCAAATGAGTGAATGTCTACAGCTGCAGCTGATCCCATGATGTGTTTGTGACATCACTTCTGCCCAGCTCTGGATACCATTGCATCACTTCCGCCCAAACCTTCGGGCGGAGAGTGTACTGAGCTTCTTCTTACTGGCTTAACTAGGGGGAAGGAACTCAATGATATCTGAGCGACATCATTTCTGCCCCATCTTAGTTACAGCTTCGCCGCATCACTTCCGCCCAGACTGGTCAGGGCGGAAGTGTTTCAGCATATACAGTACCTTTTCTTAATAGTGTCAGCACAATTTTCTTGATCGAGGCATGGCGGATCTCAGTGGAAAATAATTAAATAAAAAAATAAAACAAATAGCAGAGCTTAATTTGAAGTTTATAATTCTTTGGAAAACGTTTTTCAGTTAAAGTATATTTCAAAGAGTTTTATCTGATATATTTGGTGATCTATCACCATGTGCCTATAAAGGGATATATAAACACCCCGACACAGTTATGCGAAATCCCCTTGAAAAGGGGAAAAAAATTTCAGAAAAGAAACTATCCCTCCAACATTTGCTGGAGGGTAGGTTCACACTGAATTCGCAAAAGTCCCCCAAGATGGGCAGGGGGCTTACCTGTGTCGGGCCTCCATTTGGATGGGATACCCTGAGAGTGACGGCAGGTGTACAAATCAGGGTATGTAGGAGGGGGGGCCCAGGGGGAGAAAAGAAATTTACGCACAAAAAAAAAAAAAGGGGGGGGGAACTAATGATCAAGCTCAGGGGTGAACATTTCACAGTGCATTTAAAGTGCATTCTGGTAATATATTTAGAGTTATTTTAAGAAAATTTACAAAAGAACCCAAAGCAGAGATATATAAAAATATATATATATTTTAACAACACTCAAAACTATTATAAATTCCCCAAAACGAGAAGAAAGGGGGAGAGGGTCTTCTATAGAAGGGAGGGAGTAGCGGGGAGGGAAGCAGAAACGGGGAGTGTTTTTTAATAACTGTTTGTCAGTCAGTCTTGCCTGACGCAAAACCCTCCAGAAACGGTCTATAGCTTTCCGTTTCGCTTAGGCCAGGGGGGGCGGTTGCAGCAAGCCTCGCAATCCAGCGTAATTCACGCTGGAGTAGCAGCTTGTTCCAATCACCCCTCCTGGCCGGAATGTGTATACGTTCCAGGACATAGAACGTTACCCTGGGGATCCTGTATTTATGCGCAAAGGCTATATGTCTGCCTATTGGTAGATGGGGGTCTCCTAAATTTATACTTTGCATGTGTTTATTCACACATTTTCCAAACTGTTGTTTAGTTTTACCTACATAGAATGCTTTGCATTCACAACGCATCAGGTAAATGATCCCCCGTGTCTTACAATTAACGAAATGTTTCGGGGAGAATAACTCCCCGTTAGGTAGTACAGTACTTTTACATTTGGTTATAACTTTACACTGTTCGCATTTCCCACAGGGGAAAGTTCCTAGGTTGCGACAGGGGTCTGCTCTATTAAAGCCTTTATATTCGCTCTGTACTAATCCGTCCTTTAAGGAGGATGCTCGTCTGTAAGTGATGGCAGGTGACGGAGTAACAATTTGTTTCAGAATCGTATTCTCTTTGAGTATTGCCCAATGATTTTTCAATATTTTATAGACATTTTCATGTTCAGAGGAATAGTTTAGGATAACTCTCGGGGGATTCTCGATAGGCTGTATTCTAGAGGTTTTTTGTTTGAAGAGTAAGTCTTGCCTATTTAGGTCTCTAACTCTATTGAAATTTTTTCTAAGGCACGTTTTTGAATAGCCTCTTTCCAACAGTCTTTTTGTCAGTTCATCTGCCTTGCTTTTGAAGTCTAGTTGCGCTTGATTCTCAAGTACTGAGAGTAGGGAATCGATTTTTTAAGAGGTTCAGGGTGGAAACTATCTGCATGTAGCAGTGTGTTCCCTGCTCTCTTTCCTAAAAAGTGTAGTTTTTAATTGTCCCTCATGATCTTTAAATATACTTATGTCTAAAAAGTCGACTCTATTGGCATCATATTTCATTGTAGGCTAATTTTTGGGGCCTATACAGGCCGACACTTACTTCTGTATTCTGTGAATGCCTAATGAACATTAAGCCACAGAATACTACGTTCTTCACTGTCAGTTAAAGCCATGTGGGCTAATTTTTGGGGCCAAAACTGGCCGACACTTACTTCTTTATCCTGTGAATGCCTAATGTAACTTCAGTCACAGAATACTACGTTTTTAGCTGTCAGGTAAACCCATGTGGGCTAATTTTTGGGGCCTATACAGGCCGACACTTACTTCTCTATCCTGTGAATTCCTAATGTACCTCAAGCCACCAAATACTACGTTATTAGCTGTCAGGTAAACCCATGTGGGCTAATTTTTGAGGCCTATACAGGCCGACACTTACTTCTGTATCCTATGAATGCCTAATGTACCTTCAGCCACAGAATACTATGTTCTTAGCTGTCAGGTAAACCCATGTGGGCTAATTTTTGGAGCCTATACAGGCCGACACTTACTTCTGTATCCTATGAATGCCTAATGTACCTTCAGCCACGGAATACTACGTTCTTATCTGTCATTTAAACCCATGTGGGCTAATTTTTGGGGCCTATGAAGGCCAACACTTACTTCTGTATCCTGTGAATGCCTAATGTACCTTCATCCACAGAATACTACGTTCTTAGCTGTCATTTAAACCCATGTGGGCTAATTGTTGGGGCCTATACAGGCCGAAATTTACTTCTGTATCCTGTGAATGCCTTATGTACCTTCAGCCACAGAATGCTACGTTCTTAGCTGTCAGGTAAACCCATGTGTGCTAATTTTTGGGGCCAATACTGGCCGACACTTACTTCTGTATCCTGTAAATGCCTAATGAACCTTAAGCCACAGAATACTTAGTTCTTAGCTGTAAGTTTAAGCCATGTGGGCTAATTTTTGGGGCCTATAAAGGCCAACACTTACTTCTGTATCCTATGAATGACTAATGAACCTTAAGCCACATAATAATACGTTCTTAGCTGTCAGTTAAACCCATGTGGGCTAATTTTTGGGGCCTATACAGGCCGACACTCACTTCTGTATCCTGTGAATGCCTAATGTACCTTCAGCCACAGAATACTATGTTCTTAGCTGTCAGGTAAACCCATGTGGGCTAATTTTTGGAGCCTATACAGGCCGACACTTAGTTCTGTATCCTATGAATGCCTAATGTACCTTCAGCCACGGAATACTACGTTCTTATCTGTCATTTAAACCCATGTGGGCTAATTTTTGGGGCCTATGAAGGCCGACACTTACTTCTGTATCCTGTGAATGCCTAATGTACCTTCAGCCACAGAATACTACGTTCTTAGCTGTCAGGTAAACCCATGTGGGCTAATTTTTGGGGCCAATACTGGCCGACACTTACTTCTGTATCCTGTGAATGCCTAATGAACCTTAAGCCACAGAATACTAAGTTCTTAGCTGTCAGTTAAACCCATGTGGGCTAATTTTTGGGGCCTATACTGGCCGACACTTACTTCTTTATCCTGTGAATGCCTAATGTTCTTCCAGCCACCAAATACTACGTTCTTAGCTGTCAGGTAAACCAATGTGTTCTAATTTTTGGGGCCTATACAGGCCGACACTTACTTCTGTATCCTGTGAATGCCTAATGTACCTTCAGCCACAGAATACTATGTTCTTAGCTGTCAGGTAAACCCATGTGGGCTACTTTTTGGAGAATATACAGGCCGACACTTACTTCTATATCCTGTAAATGCCAAATGTACCTTCAGCCACGGAATACTACGTTCTTAGCTGTCATTTAAACCCATGTTTGCTAATTTTTGGGCCTATACAGGCCGACACTTACTTCTGTATCCTGTGAATGCCTAATGTACCTTCAGCCAAAGAATACTACGTTCTTAGCTGTCAGGTAAACCCATGTGGGCTAATTTTTGGGGCCTATACAGGCAGACACTTCTGTATCTTGTGAATGCCTAATGTATCTTCAGCCACAGAATACTACATTCTTAGCTGTCAGATAAACCCATGTGGGCTAATTTTTGGGGCCAAAAAACTGGCCGACACTTACTTCTTTATCCTGTGAATGCCTAATGTACCTTCAGCCACGGAATACTACGTTCTTAGCTGTCATTTAAACCCATGTGGGCTAATTTTTGGGGCCTATACAGGCCGAAACTTACTTCTGTATTCTGTGAACGCTTAATGTACCTTCAGCCACAGATTACTTCGTTCTTAGCTGTAAGGTAAGCCCATGTGGGCTAATATTTGGGGCTAATACTGGCTGACACTTACTTCTGTATCCTGTGAATACCCAATGTACCTTTAGCCACAGAATGCTACATTCTTAGCTGTTAGGTAAACAAATGTGGGCTAATTTTTGGGGCCTATACAGGCCGACACTTTCTTCTGTATCCTGTGAATGCCTAATGTACCTTCAGCTACAGAATACTACGTTCTTAGCTGTCAGATAAACCCATGTGGTCTAATTTTTGGCGCCTATACGGTTCGACACTTACTTCTGTATCATGTGAATGCCTAATGTACCTTCAGCCACAGAATACTACGTTCTTAGCTGTCAGGTAAACCCATATGGGCTAATTTTTGGGGCCTATACATGCCGACACTTGCTTCTGTATCCTGTAAATGCCTAATGTACCTTCAGCCACAGAATACTGCGTTCTTAGCTGTCATTTAAACCCATGTGGACTCATTTTTGGGGCCTATACTGGCCGAAATTTACTTCTGCATCCTGTGAATGCCTTATGTACCTTCAGCAACAGAATACTACGTTCTTAGCTGTCAGGTAAACCAATGTGGGCTAATTTTTGGGCCCAATACTGGCTGACACTTACTTCTGTATCCTGTGAATGCCTAATGAACCTTAAGCCACAGAATACTAAGTTCTTAGCTGTCAGTTAAACCCATGTGGGCTAATTTTTGGGGCCTATACTGGCCGACACTTGCTTCTTTATCCTGTGAATGCCTAATGTTCTTCCAGCCACCAAATACTACGTTCTTAGCTGTCAGGTAAACCAATGTGTTCTAATTTTTGTGGCCTATACAGGCCGACACTTACTTCTGTATCCTGTGAATGCCTAATGTACCTTCAGCCACAGAATACTATGTTCTTAGCTGTCAGGTAAACCCATGTGGGCTACTTTTTGGAGCCTATACAGGCCGACACTTACTTCTATATCCTGTAAATGCCAAATGTACCTTCAGCCACGGAATACTACGTTCTTAGCTGTCATTTAAAGCCATGTTTGCTAATTTTTGGGCCTATACAGGCCAACACTTACTTCTGTATTCTGTGAACGCTTAATGTACCTTCAGCCACAGATTACTTCGTTCTTAGCTGTAAGGTAAACCCATGTGGGCTAATTTTTTGGGCCAAAAAACTGGCCGACACTCACATCTTTATCCTGTGAATGCCTAATGTACCTTCAGCCACGGAATACTACGTTCTTAGCTGTCATTTAAACCCATGTGGGCTAATTTTTGGGGCCTATACAGGCCGACACTTACTTCTGTATTCTGTGAACGCTTAATGTACCTTCAGCCACAGATTACTTCGTTCTTAGCTGTAAGGTAAGCCCATGTGGGCTAATATTTGGGGCTAATACTGGCTGACACTTACTTCTGTATCCTGTGAATGCCTAATGTACCTTCAGCCACAGAATACTACGTTCTTAGCTGTCAGATAAACCCATGTGGGCTAATTTTTGGCACCTATACGGTTCGACACTTACTTCTGTATCATGTGAATGCCTAATGTACCTTCAGCCACAGAATACTACGTTCTTAGCTGTCAGGTAAACCCATATGGGCTAATATTTGGGGCCTATACATGCCGACACTTGCTTCTGTATCCTGTGAATGCCTAATGTACCTTCAGCCACAGAATACTGCGTTCTTAGCTGTCATTTAAACCCATGTGGACTCATTTTTGGGGCCAATACTGGCCGACACTTACTTCTGTGTCCTGCGAATGCCTAATGTACCTCCAGCCACCAAATACTACATTCTTAGCTGCCAGGTAACCCGTGTGGTCTAATTTTTGGGGCCTAAACTGGCCGACACTTACTTCTGTATCCTGTGAATGCCTAATGTACCTCCAGCCACCAAATACTACATTCTTATTTGTCAGGTAAACCCATGTGGGCTAATTTTTTTGGGGCTAATACTGGCTGACACTTACTTCTGTATCCTGTGAATGCCTAATGTACCTTCAGCCACAGAATACTACGTTCTTAGCTGTCAGATAAACCCATGTGGGCTAATTTTTGGCCCCTATACGGTTCGACACTTACTTCTGTATCCTGTGAATGCCTAATGTACCTTCAGCCACGGAATACTACGTTCTTAGCTTTCATTAAAACCCATGTGGGCTAATTTTGGGGGGCTATACAGGCCGACACTTACTGCTGTATCCTGTGAATGCCTAATGTACCTTCAACCACAGAATGCTACATTCTTAGCTGTCAGGTAAACCCATGTGGGCTAATTTTTGGGTCCTATACAGGCCGACACTTACTTCTCTATCCTGTGAATTCCTAATGTACCTCAAGCCACCAAATACTACGTTCTTAGCTGTCAGGTAAACCCATGTGGGCCAATTTTTGGGGCCTATACAGGCTGACACTTACTTCTGCATCCTGTGAATGCCTAATGTACCTTCAGCCACAGAATACTATGTTCTTAGCTGTCAGGTAAACCCATGTGGGCTAATTTTTGGAGCCTATACTGGCCGACACTTACTTCTGTATCCTATGAATGCCTAATGTACCTTCAGCCAAGGAATACTACGTTCTTATCTGTCATTTAAACCCATGTGGGCTAATTTTTGGGGCCCATGAAGGCCGACACTTACTTCTGTATCCTGTGAATGCCTAATGTACCTTCAGCCACAGAATACTATGTACTTAGCTGTCAGTTAAACCCATGTGGGCTTTTTTGGGGCCTATACTGGCCGACACTTACTTCTGTATCCTGTGAATGCCTAATGTACCTTCGGCCACAGAATACTACGTTCTTAGATGTCAGGTAAACCCATGTGGGCTGATTTTTGGGGCCAATACTGGCCGAAACTTATTTCTGTATCCTTTGAATGCCTAATGTACCTTCAGCCACGGAATACTACGTTCTTAGCTGTCAGGTAAACCCATGTGGGCTAATTTTTGGGGCCTATACAGGCCGACACTTACTTCTGTATCCTGTGAATGCCTAATGTACCTTCAGCCACAGAATACTACGTTCTTAGCTGTCAGGTAAACCCATGTGGGCTAATTTTTGGAGCTTATACAGGCCGACACTTACTGCTGTATCCTGTGAATGCCTAATGTACCTTCAACCACAGAATGCTACATTCTTAGCTGTCAGGTAAACCCATGTGGGCTAATTTTTGGGTCCTATACAGGCCGACACTTACTTCTCTATCCTGTGAATTCCTAATGTACCTCAAGCCACCAAATACTACGTTCTTAGCTGTCAGGTAAACCCATGTTGGCCAATTTTTGGGGCCTATACAGGCCGACACTTACTTCTGCATCCTGTGAATGCCTAATGTACCTTCAGCCACAGAATACTATGTTCTTAGCTGTCAGGTAAACGCATGTGGGCTAATTTTTGGAGCCTATACAGGCCGACACTTACTTCTGTATCCTATGAATGCCTAATGTACCTTCAGCCAAGGAATACTACGTTCTTATCTGTCATTTAAACCCATGTGGGCTAATTTTTGGGGCCCATGAAGGCCGACACTTACTTCTGTATCCTGTGAATGCCTAATGTACCTTTAGCCACAGAATACTACGTACTTAGCTGTCAGTTAAACCCATGTGGGCTAATTTTTGGGGCCTATACTGGCCGACACTTACTTCTTTATCCTGTTAATGCCTAATATACCTCCAGCCACCAAATACTATGTTCTTAGCTGTCAGGTAAACCCATGTGGACTTATTTTTGGAGCATATACAGGCCTACATTTACTTCTTTATCCTGTGAATGCCTAATGTACCTTCAGCCTCGGAATACTACAGTCTTAGCTGTCATTTAAACCCATGTGGGCTAAATTTTTGGGGCCTATACAGGCCGACACTTACTTCTGTATCCTGTGAATGCCTAATGTACCTTCGGCCACAGAATACTACGTTCTTAGATGCCAGGTAAACCCATGTGGGCTGATTTTTGGGGCCAATACTGGCCGAAACTTATTTCTGTGTCCTTTGAATGCCTAATGTACCTTCAGCCATGGAATACTATGTTCTTAGCTGTCAGGTAAACCCATGTGGGCTAATTTTTGGGGCCTATACAGGCCGACACTTACTTCTGTATCCTGTGAATGCCTAATGTACCTTCAGCCACAGAATACTACGTTCTTAGCTGTCAGGTAAGCCCATGTGGGCTAATTTTTGGAGCTTATACAGGCCGACACTTACTTCTGTATCCTGTGAATGCCTAATGTACCTTCAGCCACTGAATACTACGTTCTTAGCTGTCAAGTAAACCCATGTGGGCTAATTTCTGGGGCCTATACAGGCCGACACTTACTTCTGTATCCTTTGAATGCCTAATGAACCTTAAGCCACAGAATACTACGTTCTTAGCTGTCAGTTAAAGCCATATGGGCTAATTTTTGGGTTCTATACAGGCTGACACTTACTTCTGTATCCTGTGAATGCCTAATGAACCTTAAGCCACAGAATACTACGTTCTTAGCTGTCAGTTAAACCCATGTGGGCTAATTTTTGGGGCCTATACTGGCCGACACTTACTTCTGTATACTGTGAATGCCTAATGTACCTTCAGCCACGGAATACTACATTCTTAGCTGTCATTTGAACCCATGTGGGCTAATTTTTGGGGCCTATACAGGCCGACACTTTGTTCTGTATCCTGTGAATGCTTAATGTACCTTCAGCAACAGAATACTATTTTCTTAGCTGTCAGGTAAACGCATGTGGTTTAATTTTTGGGGCCAATACTGGCCGACACTTACTTCTATATACTGTGAATGCCTAATGTACCTTCAGCCACGGAATACTACATTCTTAGCTGTCATTTGAACCCATGTGGGCTAATTTTTGGGGCCTATACAGGCCGACACTTACTTCTGTATCCTGTGAACGCCTAATTTACCTTCAGCCACAGATTACTACGTTCTTAGCTGTCAGGTAAACCCATGTGGGCTAATATTTGGGGCTATTACTGGCCGACACTTACTTCTGTATCCTGTGAATGCCTAATGTACCTTTAGCCACAGAATACTACATTCTTCGCTGTCAGGTAAACCCATGTGGGCAAATTTTTGGGGCCTATACAGGCCGACACTTTCTTCTGTATCCTGTGAATGCTTAATGTACGTTCAGCCACAGAATACTACGTTCTTAGCTGTCAGATAATCCCATGTGGGGCTAATTTTTGGGGCCTATACGGTTCGACACTTACTTCAGTATCCTGTGAATGCCTAATGTGCCTTTAGCCACAGAATACTACATTCTTAGCTGTCAGGTAAACCCATGTGGGCTAATTTTTGGGGCCTATACAGGCCGACACTTGCTTCTGTATCCTGTGAATTCCTAATGTACCTTCAGCCACAGAATACTACGTTCTTAGCTGTCATTTAAACCCATGTGGACTAATTTTTGGGGCCAATAGTGGCCGACACTTATTTCTGTGTCCTGCGAATGCCTAATGTACCTCCAGCCACCAAATACTACATTCTTAGCTGCCAGGTAACCCGTGTGGTCTAATTTTTGGGGCCTATACTGGCCGACACTTACTTCTGTATCCTGTGAATGCCTAATGTACCTCCAGCCACCAAATACTAAGTTTCTAGCTGTCAGGTAAACCCATGTGGGCAAATTTTTTGGGGCCTATACTGGCCGACACTTACTTCTTTATCCTGTGAATGCCTTATGTACCTCAAGCCACCAAATACTATGTTCTTAGCTGTCAGGTAAACCCATGTGGGCTAATTTTTGGAGCCTATACAGTCCGACACTTACTTCTGTATCCTGTGAATGCCTAATGTACCTTCAGCCATGGAATACTACGTTCTTAGCTTTCATTTAAACCCATGTGGGCTAATTTTGGGGGGCTATACAGGCCGACACTTACTGCTGTATCCTGTGAATGCCTAATGTACCTTCAACCACAGAATGCTTCGTTCTTAGCTGTCAGGTAAACCCATGTGGGCTAATTTTTGGGTCCTATACAGGCCGACACTTACTTCTCTATCCTGTGAATTCCTAATGTACCTCAAGCCACCAAATACTACGTTCTTAGCTGTCAGGTAAACCCATGTGGGCCAATTTTTGGGGCCTATACAGGCCGACACTTACTCCTGCATCCTGTGAATGCCTAATGTACCTTCAGCCACAGAATACTATGTTCTTAGCTGTCAGGTTAACCCATGTGGGCTAATTTTTGGAGCCTATACAGGCCGACACTTACTTCTGTATCCTATGAATGCCTAATGTACCTTCAGCCACAGAATACTACGTATTTTGCTGTCAGTTAAACCCATGTGGGCTAATTTTTGGGGCCTACACTGGCCGACACTTACTTCTTTATCCTGTTAATGCCTAATATACCTCCAGCCACCAAATACTATGTTCTTAGCTGTCAGGTAAACCCATGTGGGCTAATTTTTGGGGCCTATAAAGGCCGACACTTACTTCTGTATCCTGTGAATGCCTAATGTACCTTCAGCCACATAATACTACGTTCTTAGCTGTCATTTAAAGCCATGTGGACTAATTTTTGGGGCCAATACTTGCCGACACTTATTTCTGTGTCCTGCGAATGCCTAATGTACCTCCAGCCACCAAATACTACATTCTTAGCTGCCAGGTAACCCGTGTGGTCTAATTTTTGGGGCCTAAACTGGCCGACACTTACTTCTGTATCCTGTGAATGCTTAATGTACCTTCAGCAACAGAATACTATTTTCTTAGCTGTCAGGTAAACCCATGTGGGCTAATTTTTTGGGCATATACAGGCCGACACTTAGTTCTGTTTCCTGTGAATGCTTAATGTACCTTCAGCAACAGAATACTATTTTCTTAGCTGTCAGGTAAACGCATGTGGTTTAATTTTTGGGGCCAATACTGGCCGACACTTACTTCTGTATCCTGTGAATGCCTAATGTATCTTCAGCCACAGAATACTACGTTCTTAGCTGTCAGGTAAACCCATGTGGGCTAATTTTTGGGGCCTATACAGGCCGACTCTTACTTCTGTATCCTGTGAATGCCTAATGTACCTTCAGCCACAGTATACTACATTCTTAGCTGTCAGGTAAACCCATGTTTGCTAATTTTTGGGCCCATACAGGCCGACACTTACTTCTGTATCATGTGAATGCCTAATGTACCTTTAGCCACAGAATACTACGTTCTTAGCTGTCAGGTAAACCCATATGGGCTAATTTTTGGGGCCTATACAGGCCGACACTTGCTTCTGTATCCTGTGAATGCCTAATGTACCTTCAGCCACAGAATACTACGTTCTTAGCTGTCATTTAAACCCATGTGGACTAATTTTTGGGGCCAATACTGGCCGACACTTACTTCTGTGTCCTGCGAATGCCTAATGTACCTCCAGCCACCAAATACTACATTCTTAGCTGCCAGGTAACCCGTGTGGTCTAATTTTTGGGGCCCAAACTGGCCGACACTTACTTCTGTATCCTGTGAATGCCTAATGTACCTCCAGCCACTAAATACTACATTCTTATTTGTCAGGTAAACCCATGTGGTCTAATTTTTGGGGCCTATACTGGCCGACACTTACTTCTGTATCCTGTGAATGCCTAATGTACCTCCAGCCACCAAATACTACATTTTTAGCTGTCAGGTAAACCCATGTGGGCTAATTTTGTGGGGCCTATACAGGCCAACACTTACTTCTGTATCCTGTGAATGCCTAATGTACCTTCAGCCACAGAATACTAAGTTCTTAGCTGTCCGGTAAACCCATGTGGGCTAATTTTTGGGGCCAATACTGGCCTACACTTACTTCTTTATCCTGTGAATGCCTAATGCACCTTCAGCCACAGAATACTATGTTCTTAGCTGTCAGGTAAACCCATGTGGGCTAATATTTGGGGCCAATACTGGCTGACACTTACTTTTTTTCCTTTGAATGCCTCATTTTTTGACTGGAATTGAAAATCAATAGGTCTGTAAAGGTTCCGCCAAATTGTGGAATGGATGTGGACCCATTTTACAGATATGTTAATGGACCCTATATGTATTTGACATGTATTTACCGGCTGCTATCAGTTCTGGCTGATTTATGAAAAAAAAAACATTTTTGCTATAAAAAAAAAAAATTTAGGGCAACTACTTCTGTTATGACATTGTCCATGTGGTGGGACTATTTGTGCACAGCTAGTAAGTCTTTTGTGGCTGCAAATATGACCTAAAGGTTTTTAAAGTTTGCCTCCCATTAAAGTCAATGGGGCCTGCCGCAAACTTGCGGTTCGCGGACTTTTGAGAATATTTGCGGCTGACGTTCGTGAACCGCCCCGGCCGATGTTCGTCCATTACTAATAATGAACCTCCTCCTCATACATACACCCTTGTGCCTTCACCCAAGTAATACCATCACTGCTCACCTTCTGTCCAGACCTCAATTTGTTAATGTGGTAGTAAACTCTTACAAGTGAAAACCTGCTGACAAGCAGGCTTTTTATAACAGAAGCAACCCTAGTGGTCTCTTCTGTCACAAATCTGTCTCTAAAGCGTTGGCATCAACAAGCCATTACATGGTTGATCCATTATTGATGCAATCTAAAAATACACTTGAGTACCAAATAGAGCTAACAGAACTACAACAATATTCTAATCTTTTCTTTTCAAATTTGAATTTATTCTATTGGAAATTAGAATTTTGGAAGGTGGTTATATATTCTTTCTATTTTATTCTATTCTGTTTTATTTTTATTATATTATATTTTATTATATTCCATTGTTTTTCTGTTTTATTAATTTCTATTATATTCTTTTCTATTTTTTTTTCTTTTCTATTCTAATATTTTCTATTCAAAATCATTCTATTCAAAATTCGAATTTCTTAAGATGGTTATAATGTAACTTTCATCTAAAATTCTAATTTTGAATAGAATGAATTTGAATAAAAAAGATTAGAATAGAATAGAAAAGAATAGGAAAAAAAACAATACAAAAGAATAGAATAGAAATTAAGAAAACAGAACAGAAAATAATAGAATAGAAAAAAATAGAATAAAATAGAAAGAATATAATGGTTATGACCCATCAACATCTGTCACAGTGTATGATTGTCCCATCAATATCTGTCACAGGGTACCACCAGAGACCCATGCACATATGTCACAGTGCACCAGTGCCCCATCAACATCTGTTACAGTGCACTACCAGTGCCTCATCATGGTGGCTCTGAGGAAGAGGCTAAGCCTCGAAACGCGTCAGCCGTCATCTCATTGGATTATGGACTTTCATATGGACTATTCCTGACACTGGAGCAATTGAGCCTGTTATGATCATTTTTACACCTGTGTTTGTGAGTAGCCATTTTTTACATGCTGCATAAATAAAGCATATTATTGAGGATAATGCGCTAGGTCGATGCACCCTTTATTTGTTTCTTTTTGCCTGTAGCACCATTGGACTACCCCAGTCCTCTTTGGGCTGCAAGACCTAGCTATCCAAGACGCCAGCTGTAAGCACCGTGGTGTGCGGTCGGGGAGCTTGGATTTTAAGCCCAGGAGAAGGGTGGTATCACCTTATTGTTTTGGAGCAGTGCCCCATCAACATCTGTCACAGTGTATTATTGTCCCATAAACATCTGTCACAGGGTGCTACAGTGCCCTATCAAAATCTGTCACAGGACTTCCGGTTCCGGTGCCGTATGACCAGGGAGTGAGAGACTGCGGCTCCCACAGCCCGCTTACAAAACCAGCTATCATACCGCTCGCTCCGTCCGCTGACCGGCTCCCACAGCTCCGCCTTCTCCGCCCGACCGGATGGATCGGTTTTTGGTCCACGGCGGGACCGTACATCCACCTCCTCCAGCATCGGCTCTCCAGCCCCAGAGCGCGCCTCTCTCCTCAGACAATATGGCCGCCACAGATACCACAGGCAGCGCGCCTGTCTCCTCAGATATGACACAACCGATCCAGCCTATAGACCCTCAATATCAACAGATGGCACAGGCGGTGGCTGCTCTGCTATCCCCCACCATTGCAGAGGCTGTTGAGAGGGCCATGGCAGCAGGTGTGTCCCAAATCCACAAAGAACTGGGTGACCACGCTAAACGGCTGAATGAAGTGGAACATAGGGTATCAGACCTGGAGGAAGAAATCCAATCGTCCTTCACAAATGATGCAAGGTATGCTCAGACACAACAATATTTACTTGATAAAATGGATGACTTGGAGAACAGGTCACGCAGGAATAACCTGCGCATCATAGGACTGCCTGAATCAATTAATGCGACTCTGTTACCTGACATATGCACCACACGGATCCCTCAGGCACTGGGTCTTAACTCAGTTTGTGTCATAGAGAGAGCTCACCGTCTGGGATCCCCCTCTAATGACCGCAGATCACCGCGCCCAGTCATAGTGAGGTATTTGATCTATGCTGACAGACTGGCCATATTAAAATCCTTCAAAAATGCAAAGTCGCTTATACTTGACGGTGTTAAATTGCTGCTATTTGCGGACTATTCGCAGGAGGTGGCCCGCAGGCGTAAAGCCTTTCAGCCGTCCTGCAGTGTTCTATATCAAAAGGGTCTGAAATTTACCCTGGCATACCCTGCCACGCTTCGTTTCACAGACCAATATGGCGAATCCAAATCCTTCACCCACCCAGATGAGGCTATGGATTACATCAACTCTCACTTCCATCTCGCCATGGAAACGCAATCGCCTGCTGCTCCCTCCATCTCACCCTCCAACAGAGATCTCCGTAGCCCCCGCAAGGATTCTCCTAAGAGAGCGCGCCTCTCTGATAAACCATCTCACAGAGGCAGGCACCGCTGATTCTTTATGCAAGTCCCCGAGTTTTTTTAGGGGTGCCACTCCACCATGGTTAGCCATGTTCTGTATCACTTGTTGACTTTCATTATAATATCGTGGGTTCTTTCAGGTTATTGCTCTGAGTCCCTTTGCACTACTTTGTCTTTAATGATATACAATTTAAGTGCGTTTTTTTTTTTTTTTTGTACTACTATGTATGGTTTATTTACATTTTTCTGACTCTTCAGCTTCGGCATCCCTCCGCCACAACCTTGCTGAAATTTAGGACTCCCCTCACTATCTGTTCTCGTCTGGAGGCTCGGATTTTATTGCATTATGCTTTATTCCTGGCGTGAGACGTATAGTGTTTCATAGCGAGCGGTACCAGTTCTGTGCTTCGGTAACGCTGTCGGAGAAGAGAGTTTCATGCGGAAAAAAGAGAAGACTCAGTCTGCTATGTTCCCTATGTTTTCCCTTGTTGCTCTGTTCCTGACCTTCCCCTGTCTTTCTCTCTGCCACACCCTGGGACCTGTAGGTATCCTTTGGCCTGGTATCCAATCCCTGCCCACTTTTCATGTATGCCAGTACCGGACTTCTTCATGCATTTTACTAAGCAGCAATACCACAATTATATTCATCCACACTTTATTGTATACAACTCCTTGTCATGTAAGACCCCTAATATATTTCCCTCCTTGATCTAAAAATCGTATCCTGGAATGTCAAGGGACTTCGCTCCCCTCACAAGAGAATGGCGATACTGAGACATCTCAGGAGGCTAGACACTGACATAGCACTTCAAGAAACACATCTTCCAGCCCTAGACTTTGACCGCATGCGCAAGCTTTGGGTGGGTAGGATCTACGGATCTCCCTCGCCTAAAGGTAAGTCGGGTGTTCTCATTCTGATCCACAAAAGGGTCGCCCTTGATGTCACCCCAGTATACTCTGACAAAGACGGTAGAATACAGATTGTTAAGGTGGGACAGAATGCTGATGCGTTTATCCTTTCCAATGTATATGCCCCCACACCCCCCTCTGTTTCTTTCCTCCAGACTTTAACTGGTCTGTTGGCCCCTCACTCTCACGTGCCACTACTGCTGGGTGGTGATTTCAATGCAGTGATGGACCCTACCTCTGACAGGACTCATAATTTACATCGCACAAAGTCACCTACTGATGCCCCAATCCCCCCCTTCTTTCCTTTGCAGACGGCCTAAATCTTATAGACATCTGGAGATTGGCCAACCCCATGGCCAAAGAATACACTTTCTACTCTCCTCCCCACTACTCATTTTCCCGAATTGACTATTTTCTCACTAACTCACAGCTCTTCACCTCGCTCCATACCCCACTTATTTTGGACCTAGTGATCTCTGACCACTCCCCAATCTCCGTCATTTTTTCATCGTCACCCCTCCCCCCCCCCCCCCGAAATTTTGCTAAACCCTGGCATTTCCCCTCATACCTCTCTCACAATCCTGATCTTCTGCAGTCTCTTCAGGATACTTGGAAATCATATCTGGAGGATAACGCCCAACATGCCCATGATCCAATTTTGCTATGGGAGACGGGCAAAGCAGTATTGCGGGGAAGGATCATAGCATTTGCCTCTACATATAAGAAGAGGGCTAATTTCCGCCATCGAGAGGCGAGTGAAGCCCTACAACAAGCTTATGCACGTCTCCAACAGCAACCATCTCCCGCACACACGATCCAGTGGAGGGAGGCAAAATTCCAATTTGACAAGTGGGCTTTGGCCCTAGAACAATTCCACAAATCTGCTTCTGATTTATACTATCACAAGTATAGAAACAAATCTGGCAAGCTGCTAGCCAAGTTGTGCAAAGGCCCTTACACCCCTACTCATATAACCGCCCTTAAAGATCACACGGGTGCTATGCTCTCCTCTCCTGAGGAGGTAACCTCAGTTTTGGAACGCTTCTATACCCACCTATATGGACCGGACCCGATTGATGAATCGGAGGCATCTAGGTTCCTACAGGACATACTTTTTGCCTAAGATATCAGACACCCAACTTTCTCAATTGAATGCTCCCATCTCCCAGGATGAAGTGATGCATGCTATATCCTCACTTTCCCCTGGTAAGGCCCCTGGACCCGATGGATTCACATCCAAATTTTTTAAGCTTACCAAAAACCTTTTATCCCCCTCTCTGACCACAATGTTCCAACACATTCTGAATGGAGGACAATACCTTCCTATTGGCACACAAGCCTTCATAAAACTTATCCCCAAACCGGGTAAAGATCCAACTGAACCGGGATCATACCGTCCAATTACGCTAATCAACTTGGATGCCAAATTACTATCTAAAATTGTAGCAAATAGGTTGGCCCAGATTATGCCCTCCCTTATTCACCCATCACAGGCAGGTTTCACCAAAGGTCGCTCAGCGACAGCTAACATCCGTAAAGTTTTAGCTGTTCTTTCCCAACAACAACTCAATCCCTCCCAAATCTTGCCATAATCACCCTGGATGCTGAAAAAGCATTCGACAATGTTAGTTTTCGATGGCTTCACCTCACTCTTCTAAAATTTGGATTTACAGGCCCTTTCTTACATTTGATTTCGGAAATGTACGCTTCCCCCACTGCAAAAATTGTGACTCCCCACCACATTTACAACCCCATCCCACTACATAAGGGCACTCGCCAGGGGTGCCCCCCCTCCCCACTTTTATTTAACCTTGCCTTAGAACCCCTCTCCCGTTTTCTTACGTTCCATGCCCCTCTACATGGAGTCACCATAGGACAGGAGGAGCTCAGGTCAACGTTATTTGCGGACGATATTCTTTTATTCACATCCAACCCACCCAACCGCACATACCATCAGAAACATTTTTGACAGGTTTAGGCTCTGCTCTGGACTCCGCATAAACTATAACAAGAGTGAAATCCTTCCATTGGGCGCCCCCCACACTCAACATTGGACTTCCTCCTCCCGATTTCCCATAGCCAACTCCCACATCAAATACCTTGGTGTAATGATCGGTAAATCGCCTTCTTTTTTATATCATTTAAACCCCTCTTCTATTAAAAATCATTAGGGAATTGGAGAATTGGGCCAAACTTCCCCTCTCCATGCTAGGTAGATGTCACTTATTCAAGATGGTCAGCTTCCCTAAATTAATGTATCTCATGCAAACGCTGCCCCTACTTATTAAACATATGGACATAAAACGACTGCATAAAACTCTCTCTGTATTTATCTGGTCTGCCAAAAAACCCAAAATTGCTCTCCACAAACTGTTCCCCCCCAAGTATGATGGAGGGGTAAACCTCCCTGATATACGGCTGTATAATATTTGTTGTCTACTAAGAGTGGGTATGGATTGGATTAAAGGTACATCAATCTTCTCGGACTACTCGACTGAATCTCAGTTGGCTTATCCTTTCGATTTGGCAGCTATCCTTCATTGCAAGCTAAAAGACCTGCCTCTTCCACTGCGGCAGAATGTCCTCCTGAGAGACACTCGAGTAGCCTGGAGAGAAATTAAGAAAAAATTGCGCTACCCCCAACTCATATCACCCCATCTACCTATCAAGGGCAACCCTGCTCTCCAACAACCGGGCTTGGAATCAATATACGCTTTGTGGGCCTCTAGGGGACTTAACACCTTTGGTCAGTTGTACGATCCGGGACTAGGAACTCCGCTATTATTCCAGACTCTGAAAGATCAGTACAACATCCCAACTAGTCATTATCTCTACATTTACCAGCTGCACATGTCAATTCACTTTGTTTGAATGTCTCAACTCGCTTTACCCCCAATGCTCTAGACTTAATCGTCCAGAAACAACCTCGCTCGCTTTCTCTCCTTTACCGTCCCATACAAACTATACTTAGATCCACCTCAACAGAAGTACAATTTACCTCTTGGGACAAAGCACTATCGTGTACTGGATCAAAGCCTTTCATAATAGCGGGATACAATTCCACCTGTGCATTAATCTGCAACGAGTTCTGGAGGGAGCAGCAGCTAAAAATTATGCATCATGGGTATGCACCCTTCTCCTCCTCACCTATGCATATACCGTTTCAAGGATGCTCATGGTGTTTACAACATCGTCCCACCCTACACCACCGTCTTTGGTTCTGTCCCTCAATCTCTGCTTTTTGGGACAAGGTCGAATTACTTGTATCCAGGGTCACCGGACTTCCACCTTCAAAGAATCCTTTTGCCCTACTCTTCGGTTACTTGGGTGAACGCCCACCCCCATCAACACGAATGCATACCAAGGCTTCTGTATCCATCATCCATGCACACAAACCCTGGATCATAACATGCTATGTGATTGCTAGAAGAGTGATCTTGAGAAACTGGACATCTTCCAAACCACCGACCATCCAGGAAGTCAGAATGGATATCGAATCACTCTGCACTAAGGAACATTTGGACTTAACCATTAATAAAGCTAATTCTCAAAGCTTTTGGAAGAAATGGTCGGCATACAAGGAAGCTCTACAGGAGCCTGAGTTTTCTGCTACGGCTACCCAGGCCTTCTCGCAGAACTTTATAGATGTGACGTCCTCCATTCCTTGACCTTCCACATTTTTTTTTTTTTACCCCTATCCGATGTTTTCTATGACTGATTTCCCCATAAGTCTTTATTGAAGTATATGCCGAGAAGTGGTATGGCTCACATGGTCAGCTGGCTTTGTCGGGCTGGGCCGTTGCTGTCCTCCGGTCAACCCTAGGGGGGGCTGGGGGCAGTGATGGCTCGGTGTGGCGGAGACACCTTCAGACACCTTCAGACATTAACATAATATAGTTATGTGCATTTGTCACAGTGCAGAATGGAATCCAAACTAATAGAATAAAAAATAAGAGCATAAACAATAATAGAATAGAAAAACAATAGAATAGAACTGAATAAAATAGAAAGAATATAACCTAATCATCTTCAAAAATTTGAATTTTGAATAGAATTAATTTGAATAGAAACGATTGGAATAAAATAGAAAAGAATAGAAAATAATAATAAAAAAATAAAAAAAATAATATAATAGAAATAAATAATAGAAATAGAAATAGAAATAAAAATAAGAGACTAGAACAGAAAAGCAATATAATAGAATAAAATAGAAAGAATATGACTGTTTTCCAAAATTAGAATTTCAAATAGAACAAATTTGAATTAGAATAGATTTGAATTTAATCCGAAACAATGGAATCCAAAATAGTAGAAAATAAGAGAATGAATTTGAATAGAAACAATTAGAATAGAAAATAATAGAATAGAAAATAAGAGAATAGAATATAAAAACAATTATTATAGAATAGCATAAAATAGAAAGAATATAGCGGTTATGTAGAAATCCACAATGGGATGGAAAGGGGAATTGGGCCTTTGTGATACCCAGAGGTAAAGAAAGGGAAACAGACCAGAGAAAAAAAAATATAAGTATTTAAAAAAGTTAAAAAGTTTATTCAGACATTGTTTAAAACACCTCAAATGAGGAACCATACATTAACAACCAATTAAAACATTAGATCACATGAGGTATCAAAATAACAATGCATAGAGGGCGAACCCTAATATATAGAGCATGAAGCTGAAGTTGGTGGACACATAGGCCCCGACTCGTTTCAACAAAAAGTCTTCTTCAGGGGATGAGAATGTCCACTCGATGAAGATATCTAAAACAGATATATGAAAAAATAACATCTACAAATACATATCAGCAGCAAAACCTCAAATATCAATACCCACAGTTGACAGATCAAGCATCTAAATGCATGTATAGATAAAGAAAGAACAAACTGTGTGTCTATAGCTCACAGCTGCACCCCACAGAAAATCTTAAATGTCTCAGAGGACAGCGCAAGGGATAAAAATGGCAGGAGGGAAAAAGGATTCCAAAAAAATAAAAGATAGTAAAAGTTCAAAAAGTAAAAAAAAATAAAATGTGATATATTATAAATGACTAAATGATATATAAATACCTCCAAGTATTAGGGAAATCCTAACTAATGTCCTAGACGTTTTCAGTCAAAGGCCCAGTATTTTGGCAATGATGGACAAAAACCTATATGAAAAATATAAATTGACATATAGGCAAGAAAAAAAAAAAGGCCATAGCCAGGCTATACCTGTAATTAACCAGAGTCTGACAAAATGGATGTGAGTCTTCCCCAAATAGGGAAAGAAGGAGGCTGGTATCTAGAGGCAGGTATATATGGCTGTGCCAAAAGGTCACATGGAAATAAGATGACCAATCCAGACATAAGGGCAGTCAGACACACCTGTAATCCAATAGAATTTTCCCACCTGCCAGAGGAAACACCTAGTCTCCATAAATCCCCCACTGACATCTCCTTGTGTTGGCACTAGGCATGTGACGGTATCAGTTTTCCATGCTGCGATTAATTGATTAAGGTTTCGCCACGGTATACGGTATTATCACGGTATTCAATTATATAAGAAATAAAGATTGAAAATATAAACCAACTTCAGTGTTTTCCTTTTAATAACAACTTTAATTATTTTAAATAATTAAGAGTACCTCAAACAATAAAATACAAATAAATGTAACGAAAACAACACACAGTAATAATGTATAAAGTGGCAATTGTATCAAACAGTTTGTTGTAAACTGCTTTTAACTACTTGCCTTCTGTGCACTTAAACCCCCTTCCTATCCAGACCAATTTTTAGCTTTCAGTGCTCTCACACTTTGAATGACAATTGCGCGGTCATGCTACACTGTACCCATATGAAATTTTTACCATTTTTTTTCACACAAATAGAGCTTTCTTTTGGTGGTATTTAATCATCACTGGGTTTTTTATTTTTTACAAAAAAAAAAGAAAAAAGACAGAAAATTTTGAAAAAAAAAAAGTTTTTCTTATTTTCTGCGAGTAAATTTTGGAAATAAACAAATTTTTCTCCTTCACTGATGGGCACTGATAGGCTGCACTGATGGGCACTGATGAGGTGGCACTTATGGGCACTGATGAGGTGGCACTTATGGGCACTGATGAGGTGGCACTGATGAGGAGGTACTAATATGCCGCACTGATATGCGGCACTGATAGGCGGCACTGATAGGCGGCACTGATGAGCACTGATAGGCGGCACTGCTGGGCACTGATAGGTGGCACTGCTGGGCACTGAGAGGTGGCACTGCTGGCCACTGAGAGGTGGCACTGACAGGCAGCACTGATGGGCACTGGCGGGTGGCACTGATTGACACTGATGGGTGGCACTGATGAGCACTGATGGGCGACACTGATGAGCACTGATGGGCAGCACCATCAGTGCCCACACTCAGTGCCCATAGTGCTGCCAGTCAGTGCTCATCAGTGCCTAGATGAGAAGGGCACTGATTGGCACTGACTGGCAGCACTATGGGCACTGATTGTGGGCACTGATGGGGGGCACTGATGGCGGGCACTGTGGGCACTGATGGTGGGCAGTTAGTGTGTTTAATGTACCTTGTGTAATCAGGGCACTGGTGATCAGTGCCCTGATTACATTTTTCTGTGTCCCCGACGGCTGATCGGCTCTCCTCCTTCCTCACACGCAGTCTCTGTGTGAGGAAGGAGCGCTGGCGATGAGAGATGATCTCATATGTTTACATATGAGATCATCTCTCATTGGACGGTCCGATCATGTGGTGAATGGCCGCTGTGATTGGCCATTCACCACGATCTGTTATTGGCTGTGTCCAAGGGACACGGCCAACACAGATTTTCCCCGATGCGCGCTCGCGGGAGTGCGCGGGGAGCCTGTGTCTGGGAGGCCGTTTAAAGACGGCCTCCCGAAAATGTGAGTCCGCGTTGCAGCCGTACTTCGGCTATAGCACGGATGGGATGAAGTTAAATATATTTAAAAGTAAAAGAACTATGAAGTGTCAACACAACACAACAGTAAACATTTTCAACAGATTCCTGATATCTTCTGGCCGGGTATTCCTTCTGTGCTTTCATGTTTTAGTCCTTCGGATTAAAGTGCAAAAATGTGAGCATGTTCACTTTTTCTGGCTTGAGCTTTGCACGATGAGGTGAGAGGATGTGTCCACTGGCACTAAATACCCTCTCTGAAGGAACACTTGTTGCGGATATGCAGAGGAACTTCTGAGCAATGGTAGCTAGATGAGGTAGCTCTTCAACATGCAGACTCCACCACTGCAATGGATCTGCCTCTGATTTTATTACTGGCACAGAAAGATACACTTTTACCTCTGCTTCAATCTTTGACTTCAGGCTCAGGGTGCTACTACCTTTACCCTCCTCTGCCCTCTGTTGCCTTGTGGAGGTGATTATGTTGAGGAGGGTGGCCAAGCTTTGGCGCAGTTTTTCAGAGGTGGGGATCGGGGAGGTTGTGCTGGTTTGCTCTGTCTGGGCAGCTCCCTCACCCAGTGTAGTCATTGTCATCTCTGTCATTTTTGAGGCTTCCTCAGTGCAGAAGTTGACTGTGGCTTCAACATCATCAGAAAAGCTTCCCTTAAACCGTGGATCAACAAAGCTTATCAAGTCCAACACCTTCTTTGCATAATCAGCGTACCTGGTCTAAAGATCTGTCTTCATTAACACCTTCAGGTCTTTGATAAGGGCACTGTCTTCATTTTTCACATTAAGAATGTCTGAGATGATGTGACATAACACTGGCTTCAGGGCAGACAGGCTTACTCTGCTCTCTGAAGCCAAAGCATCAGTGAAAGCACTGAGTGGATAAAGGATGTTTAAGACTTGCTCAATGACTGCGATATCTGCATCCTTTGGCATCAAATGGCATGCCCCTCTCTCAGTTACCAGTACAGCACAGACTGCCTGCTGTTGTTCAATAAACCTCTGCAGCATTTTCTGAGTCGACCCCCATCCAGTGACTACATCATGGATGAGCGCCCTCTGAGGGAGGTTTAAGGCCCTTGTTTATTTCTGAGCTCTCTTCTTCTCTTCCAGCTTCTTGAAAACCCCTGCACCAAATGTCGACAAGCTCGGATTGCTGTGTCCACCCTCTGATTTTTCAGAGCTTTAGAAATGGCAAGATTCAAGCTGTGGCCAAAACATCCAAACCACCAAGTGGTGTCACTCTCAAAGGCCTTTTTCATATTTGTGGCATTATCCGTTGTAACACTGACAAGACGCTCTTTGTTAATGCCCCACTGTCTGATATTGTCAGCAGTGTGGTCTTCTGGAAAGAACTGTGTTTCCAGACAATTTGATTGCAGTTTCCAGTCTAAGAGGTAGTGGATGGTGAAGCTAATGTATGGATGTCCGCTTCCTCCACTGCTGGTCCACAGGTCAGTAGTTGCTGCATACCATTTTCCCTGGGCTATACGCTTGCCAACTTCCTCCTTTAGACTATTGTACATTCTGGGTAATTCTGTTTTTGAGAAAAACTTATCTGAGGGAATTTTGTAAAGTGGAACTGTGGTCTTCATCAGTTTCTGAAATCCTGGTTTTGCTACAGTATGAATTGGTATCATGTCCTTAGCAATATAATATGCTATGGCATGATTGATTTCTTGGAGATGAGGGTTGAGATGAGGGTCCATATGAAGCCTGACGCTGGAATGCCTCTTTCACTGTTGGCTGAACAATGGCTTCAGCTGAAGATGAACCAGCTCTGCTAGACATAGATGCATGGCTACTCTGTAAATAGAGAAAGAAAGGGGAAAAAAAAGAGAGAAGAAAAAGATTACTTTATAACACTGATATTTTAACATGTCTTCTTGACATTTAAATGGGCATTCTTGATGCATAGTAACTTGTCTGTACAACACTAGTACTAAAATGCATATTATTATCATTATTATTGTCTGAATAACAAGCCAAGCCAGTGTTGTTAACTATTATAGCAGCTAGCTAACCATTTATACAGGGATTCAACAGGGAAATGAGACAAAAGTTTTATAAACTTACCTTTATCTCTCTGTATTGGAGTGAATGGTTGTCACGGAGATGAGCGAACATGTTAGACGTGTTCCCGTGTTTCGCTGCCACTTTCCGTCCACATGTCTTACACAAAGGGAAACTGTCTTCAATCAGCAATCCCTCTTCATTTTTTTTAAACCCAAAATATTTCCAAACCTCTGACTTCACCCTTTTAGAAGGGGGATAAATCGTCGGCAGCGTTCCTCCTTCCGCCATGCTTTCTCTCTGTAACGCTCTGGTTTTACTTAATGAGGAATTGGATCTACAGCTGCAGAAAACCACTCAGTAGTATTGTAGAGAATATGTTAAGTCACCTGACTTAACTCTCCTTACTCATCACAATGGTTGAGAGTGTTCCTGAATGTGCAAGGCAGTGATGCTCTTAGCAAAGCAGTAGTATGCAGCAGTGTGAAATGCAGATATTAATGATTGAATACAGGAACTGATAGTTAGGCACAGCAGAGTAGATAGTGAGTATCAATGGTTTAGGTATACAGGAGGTAGTATTAGGCACAGCAATGCAAGTAGCAGGTAGCAATAGACTTGGTATGCAGGAACTGGTAATTAGGCACAGTAATGCAGATAAGAGATATCAATAGTCTCAGTATACAGGAGGTAGTGATTAGGCACAGCAATGCAAGTAGCAGGTAGTAAACGTATTGGTATGCAGGAACTAGTAATTAGGCACGGTAATGCAGATAGCAAGTAGCAATGATAGTAGCAGTGGAGTCGATAAGGGGGTCCCCTGTGGGGTACTTATCAGTAGATGCAATCTTCAGTGCAGGCAGGAACAAGCAGGGTTGCAGGGGAGGAGACTGGCAGCAGCTGATAAGCGAATGCTCCGGTCGAGTCAGTGCACAGCGGTACAGGGTCGGTGTAAGCTCAATAGAGTCCAGTATGGTGTCTGCTATGAGCAGTTGCACGAACAATCTGTCCGTGCAGACCGCTAGTTGAAATAGGCGCCATGAGCGGCGCTCGGGAATGACGTCACGTACAACGTCAGCGTCACCACGCCCACATGCGTTCCACCTCTCAGTCAGGTGGAACGCAACCAGGAAGAGGAGCACCCCGAAGGATCTTACACTCTCCTACAATATTGAGGTAGATTAATAAATTTAAAGTGCAGTGCAGCAAAGTAATAAATTCATATACAAAAGTGCCACTGCCAAGTGAACAAAACAGTCCTTATAGTCACTGCTGATCTTGCTATTGAGCCCATCCCTTCTAGTTGTACAGTGAGTGGGGGGACACAAGAGGGGAGCACGGAGTAAAGCAAAAAGATATAAAAGTTTGTACAGTTTGAGCATGTTTAAAATTAAATTCTACCTCACTTCAATTTCATTGCTGAACTTAGGGACTTTGGTTCACTTTTGTACATTATTATATAGTCAGTCAGTACAGACTCTGTGAGCCAGGTCTAAAATAAGCCATCAAGCAGTGTCTGGCCTGCCTGGTGATGACTGGTCCTGGCGCTCAGCCCTGATCCGATGGCCTGGTCATTAAGGGGGCAAATCCTTGCAGTCCAGAAGTGGTTAAACCTGCAGGAGGACCAGTGTTTTTATTTATAAATTACTTTACTATTGCTTTAGGTCTGGACTGGTTCACACGTATGCGGGTTGGCGGCCCACATTTGCACAGGCATAGCAGCCCATTGATTTGAATGAGCTGCTACGCCCTCGTTTTCTGCAGAAAAAAGGTGCATGCAGCATTTAAAAAAATGCAGTGGCCTTGAAATCCATCCTTCTTTTGCACCATGCGACTTACCTGCAATTCCTGCTCTGGCAAGCTTTCTGCATTTTTATATACGTGTGCCCAGCATTTAAAAACACAGTTTGCGTGTGCAGGAACTGCAGGTAAGTTGCATGGTGCAAAAGCAGGATGGATTTCACGGCCACTGCATTTTTTTTAAATTCTGCATGCACCTTCTTTTCAGCCAAAAACGCAGGCATAGCTGCCCAAGCCTATTCAAATCAATGGGCTGCTATGCCTGTGTAAATGTGGATTGCCAACCTGCATACATTTGAACCAGGCCTAAAGCAATAGTAAAGTAATTTATAAATAAAAACACTGGTCCTTCTGCAGTGTATGTGTGTGTAATATATTATATATATATAACTAGTGCGCTCAAACATTATACTGAAAATGAACACCTGCAATAAATATAGTGTTTTTGCCACAAAAAGCAAAAAACATAAAAAAATAACTGTACAACCCCTCAGGTGAAAGGTGAACATGATGCAATATGTTAAATGCAATAAAAAGTGAATGAGTCCAAATAACATGTGATAATCCACTGAAGTGTTCCAGATATGATGGATATCTTTTCTAAAAGTTCAGCAGTGTGTGGGGGTGACACTGTGGCTTGGAGACCCTTTTTCCAGTGATTGGACGTATGCCTATTGCCTTCATGCTACCTTTCAGTGGACAGTTGGTAAGGAGCCATCTCACTGCAGTGTTTGGGACACGTTGCACCCCATGGAATGTTTAAACTGCTGAACTTTTAGAAAAGATATCCATCATAATCCGGAACACTTCAGTGGATTATCACATGTTATTTTTGGACTCATTCACTTTTTATTGCATTTAACATATTGCATCATGTTATCACCTTCTATTGGTGATGGTGGTATTGGAAACCTAGCTGCTGCCATCTTATCTTTAAAGTCAGCGCACCCTTTCTTTTCTATCTATCTATCTATATATTTAATATTATATATATATATGTATTATGTGACAGTATATATTGGGGGTAGATAGGTACTTGCAGTAGTTATATAATCGTCACGCACGAGTCACTCACTAGGCAGGGGCACTGTGTCTGGCTGAGCCCGGGAAGAATGTGGCTGAAGTGTAGAGCACAGCCGCATGCTTCCTGTGTACGGCTCCCTCCATTCACAGGCGGAGTGCATCTGATATCACTCCACCTGTGAGCCGCCCAAAACTATAGAGGAAGTAGCGGCTCTGTTCTAGTAGGAAAGCAGAGCCGCACGACACGGCGACACAGCGACACAGCAGGGATATTATACAGAGGGGAGCCTGACAGCCCGGCAGACAGGACAGACACACATACGGCATGACACGGCGACACAGCGGGGAGCCTGACACAGCGGGGAGAATGACACAGCGGGGAGAATGACACAGCGGGGAGAATGACAGCCCGGCAGACAGCACAGACACACGGTATTTAAAAAAGTTGGCAATATCAATACCGTGGATATGCGATACCGCGGTATATCGCATAACCGAAAACCGGCATATGTCTAGTTGGCACCATTCGCACATGACATCACAGCCAGTGCGGCAATGGGAACAGATGCAGCTGGGCCCAGACACTAACGTCACTTCCGAAACCTGAAGTGACCATGCCACCATGTTGGGAATGATGGGACTTGTAGTTTTACAACAGCTGGAGTGTCACAGTTTGCATATCCCTGTCCTAGAGTATCCTCTAGCTAAAATACGATCTTTGAGTTGTGGGGTGGCCGTTCTAAACTTGATATAATCTCTACAATTGCGGCAAAGTCACAAATATTGAGAATATGGAATAGATTGAAGAAGGGATCTGGGGTGGAAACTATCAGCTCTGAGAATGATATTTCCTGCAGAGGGCTTATGGTATAGATTACTGACCAACATCCCGTCTGTCATGGTTTTGATGGACACATCCAAGAAAGGGACCCTGTGGGGGTCAAAAGTCATAGTGAATGTAAGATTGTAGCAGTTGGAATTCATGGATCTAAGACAAAGATGTAATAGATCAACAGGGTCATCCCACAAAAGAAAAATATCATCTTTGTAATGGAGCCATAGAAGAATGTGCTCCAAAAACATAGAATGATCATTGGACAAAAAAAAAAATAAGTTCCCATTCCCCCAGGTACAAATTGGTGTAGGATTGGCCACAACATGTCCCAATCGCTATGCCCTATACCTGGAGGAAATCAAACCATCAAAGGAAAAAACATTGTTGTATAGAATGTGACTCAGAACCTCCAGGACAAACTGAAATTAATCCTTAGAGTGGGATAAACTTTGTGCAAAAAAGTTTTGAACCACTTGGAGCCCCTTGGAATGGGGGATAGAGGAATATAATGTCTTTACATCCACAGTGACCAAAAGGGCACAGTCAGGGATATGGAGTTTCTCAATGGATTGAAGAAAATGGGCTGTGTCTTTGGTGTAAGATGGTAAACTCAAAACAAATAGACTTAAAAAAGAATCAATCCATTCGCTGGCATTTTCAGAAAAACCATGGTGGCATGGTCACTTCTGGTTCCGGAAATGATGTTTGTGTCTGGGGCCAGTCGCAACTGTTTGCATTGCCGTTTGCGCCTGTCGTGCTGCCTGTGAAGTCATGCGTGACCGGTGCCAACACAAGGAGATGTCAGTGGGGGATTTATGGAGACTAGGTGTCTCCTCTGGCAGGTGGGGAAATTCTATTGGATTACAGGTGTGTCTGATTGCTCTTATGTCTGGATTGGTCATCTTATTCCCATGTGACCTTTTGGCACAGCCATATATACCTGCTTCTAGATACCAGTCTCATTCTTTCCCTATTTGGGGAACACTCACATCCGTTTTGTCAGACTCTGGTTACTTGCAGGTATGGTCTGGCTATGGCCTTTTTTTTTTCCTTGCCTATATGTTAATTTATATTTTTTATATAGGCTTTTGTCCATCTTACTGGGCCTTTGACTGAAAATGTCTAGGACATTCGTTAGGATTTTCCCTAATTCTTGGAGGTATTTATATATAATTTAGTCATTTATAATATTGCAAAGCCCCAATTCCCCTTTCCATCACATTGTTGATTTCAACATTGTCCTTGAGGGATAAAAACCCCCTTTACATTTTCCAATTGTGGAACCTAGCTGCATTTAATATAACCATTATATGCTTTCTATTTTATTTTATTCTTTTCTATTGATTATATATTCTATTCTATTCTTTTCTATTATTTTATTCTATTCAAATAATTTCTTTTTCATTCTATTTTATTTTAAATTCAGATTTTGGAGGATGGTTATAAATTCTGTTTTAATTTATTCTATTCTATTCTATTTTATTATATTCTTTTCTATTATTTTCTATTCTATTCTATTATTTTCTATTTATTTTTATTTTTTTATTCTATTCTATTCTTTTGTATTCAAAAAAATAAATTCTATTTAAAATTTGAATTTTGGAAGATTGTTATATATTATATACTTTCTATTTTATTATTTTCTATTGTTTTTCTATTTTATTCTTTTCTATTTTTTTTTCTTTTCTATTATTGTCTATTCTATTCTAATCTTTTCTATTCAAATTCAAATTCATTCTATTCAAAATTAGAATTTCGGAAGATGATTATATATTATATTTATTTTATTTTGTTCTAGTCTTTTCTATTGTTTTTCTATTCTATTCTTTTCTATTCTATTGTATTATCTTATTTTCTATTGTATTATTTTCTATTATTTACTTTTCTATTCTAATTGTTTCTATTTGAATTTATTCTATTCAAGATTCAAATTTCGGAAGATGGTTATATATTTTTTCCATTCCTATTCTATTTTGTTCTAATTTTCAAATTGTGAGACAGTCAGTATCAATAGCCTTATGCAAAAGCTGCATTTAAATGGAACTTTTTTAAAATTCAAATGTGTTTTCACATTTGAATACCGATTCAATAATTTGTTTCAAATTTTTTTCTAATGCGGTTAGATTTTTTCAAATTTGGTTGAATTTTCGATTTCGAAAAAGAAACAAATCTTGAAAATGAATGAAACAAATGTAATGAATTTAACAAAACAAATGTATTTAATTAATGAATAAAAATGAAACAAAACAATTTTTCATCCTGCACATGTCTAACCCAGAGAACTCTGCTCCTCATGCCTCCGCAAACTTGCGATGCATAAGATCCCTCATTATTTAAAGCCGTAAATGGACCCGAGAATTCATGGCATTAAGGAGAAGGATTTTGGTTGGCAACCCTCCTTGACCAGTATTACAAGGGGAAAGCCTCAGAGTTTATCCCATCCCCACAGAGGGAGCAGAGAATGAAATATCTTGAGGACACCTTAAAGATGAATTTATATAACACCTTCCCAGACTCTGGTAGGTTACAGTCCCATGGAAAAGCTAGTTTTGAGACTTCTGTTGGTCGAGAGAGGAGCAGTGGAGAAGGGGGTCACCAAGCAAGATTATGTTTATGCTGCCTAGCTTTGTGGGTGTTGATTTTATCTGGAAGAAAAGTTTTTCTTTAGGTTTCATGGGCACAATTAACACCCAAGGACAATTTTTTCCACACCTGTTTGACAGGTGAATGTAATTTACATTTTTGACAGAAAGGCCAAGTCTCGCTTTCATCAATAGAACCTGTGTAGGGTTACGTTGTGAAGGCACTACTGACACCCAAATCCCAATTTTTCTACACCTGTTTGACCGGGGAATATCATTTCAATTTTTGACAACAAGGCAATTTTTCGCTTTCTTTAAGAGTACCTTTTTAGGGTTACGGTGTGCAGGCACCACCAACACCTAAAGACTAATTTTTCTGCACCTGTTACTTCAATCCAAAGCCTGTGAAACAGACACCGGAAGTTATCTAATAAAATGTTGAATCTTGTTCCAAGTGCACTAATAATGCAGACTGGCTCCCCAAGCCGTTGCTTATAGAATAAAGAAATCTTGAAGGTAAAATGCCATTTTTTTTGCTTTATAAATGTAATTTTTGCTTCATCAAGTTCTATACATGGTACCGATGCGCCACTTTACAGGCAGACTAAGGGGACCCCCAGGCACTATATTAAAAGGAATTTTTCATTTTTATTGTTTTATTTTAAGCATCAGTAAATCACTGCTCATTTCAAAATCATGTTTTTTTACAAACTTTTCCTTTATTGATACATGTCCCCCAGGGCAGTACCCGGAGCCCCATACCCTTTGTATGCGCAATAATTTGCATCTAAGCCTTCAAAATAAGAACTTCTGACTTTTCCAGTCCAGATCTCATAGACTTCAATGGGGTTCGTTGTTCAGCTCCGAACTTTTGCAATGTTCGAAAGTTCTGGCGCAAACCGAACCGGGGGGTGTTCTGTCCATCTCTAGTAACTGCGGGGAGTATGGCTACTTTTAAAAGACTCTTGGACATACATCTCAAGGATATTAATATTCATGGGTATGGGAAATGATTCACACTGACACAGGTTGAACTGGATGGACTATTTTCTTTGTTCAACCTCAACTACTATGCAACTATATAACTATGTATTCAATAAATGTTACCCAGTGTGGTGTATGGGGGAACACCCCACTCCTCCCCACCTGTATAGACCTTCACACTTGGTCTCAAAGGATGTCTGTCCTAAAAATTCTGAGTAGCTGTTAAAGAAGGTGTGAACCCTTCTATCTCTGCATAATATTGATGAAACCTCCCTAGGCTCCTGGCACTCTGGCTCCTATTTCTCTGGTCTGCAGGAGATATCGAAGCCCTACATATTTTAAAAACTACATATGGACATATCCCTACTATTGCTGATGCTAAATATGGACATATTCCTACTAAGGCTGATTTTGAAGCCCTCATTCCTACTGAGGCTGACATGGAAGCCTTTATGAACTGAATTGAAACTGCCTATGAAGCGGGCTTCACTGAGGTTGAAGAGGAAGAAAAGTTTATATATAAAAAAAAGTTTTGCCCTGCAAAGCAATGTCATATGCATTGGATACTAGCAAATTACAGACAAGAAATGGAACAAGTGGCGCAAGCTGTTAGCACTACATAAAAATGATAGTCCATATAATAGCACATCAAGGCTATGATAAAGTCTTAAGGTGAGATGAGGAAATAGTCTGAATGCTCAGGGCCAGCTTGTTGGGGAGCAGAAGCGATCTCCAAACATGCAACAAACAAAAGAGAAAACAGGCGCCTCTGAGTTAAGACTGCGATTTAATATGGCAAACAAGTAATAAAAACTTACATCAAGGTAAGTATAAGCAGACAAGATGGGTCCTTCCGGTGTCCATGTGGAGGCTGGGGCTTGGAGTCATCACTGTGGGTCTGTAATCATCTCCTCTCTTCCTCTTCCTGTCCAGCAGGAAGTGGAGGGTGTCACAGCAGTGAGATGGAGGCTTGGACAGCAGGGTGAAACCGCAGTGAGATGGAGGCTTGGGCCGCACAGTGGCTGTGATGCTTGTCCACAGGATCTTCCGGCGTAATGACTGACGCGTTTCCGAGCATGCGCACTGTGGTGGGAAACCAGCGCGCGCTCCTTTTTCAAAGTCAAATGTAAAAGGGGAAGAGAAGGACCAATTTATGTGTTCCGGGACAATGCCCTCTGGTGGTGAAGTTATAAAATTACTATCAAAGTAAACATGACTCTACATTATAGCTGTATGAGGAACAATGCCCTCTGGTGGTGAAGTTATTAAATTACTATCAAAGTAAACATAACTCTACGTTATGGCTGTATGAGGAACAAGGGTCCCTCTAGAGGTCAAACCAGTAAGAAATAAAAATAAACAATAATATACATGTGATACGATGCATGAAGAGAATAATACCATAGACAATGAGAGGAAAATTAGAGGGAAAAAAAAAAAACCATGGGATGAAATGAAAAAGAAATGATAAATGTGGAAATAAAATTAAATATTAATAAAAATAAAAATAAAATATAAAAATGAAATTAAATTAGAAATAAAAATCAAAAATGGGAAATTAAAAATAAATGTAAACAAAATAAATAAAGAATTGTATATGATGTAAGCATATCATTAACTGAGACTAAATATACAATAAAAAAAAAAAATATTATATTTGTATGTGATAATGTAAAATTCTTATAGTATATATTGATACATGTATGTATAAAATCAGGAAATGGATACTAATGCAATGAGATGGATGGAATGGGAACAATGATGAATATCAACCTGAAAGAGGTATGAATATGGAATGTATAATCATACGGTGGAGACAAGGGATAAATGCTAGACAGTGAGTGGATGAGGAATTGTTGGCGGCAGGAAGGGTAGGAAGGGGGGTGGGAAAAAATAAATAAATAAATAAAAATTAGCACTGTATGGATTACCTAAAGTGAACCCTAGAGGGGACTAATTAAAGAATGGTGGATACATCCAATTCTTCGTTCATCCCATTGGGCGAAAGTGTATTGAGGGAATAGATCCAAAACGTTTCACGTTCGCACAGTTTGTGAAATCTTTCGGCTTCGGGAAGGTCTTTTGATATTTGCTCAATGATCCATACCTCAAGATTTGAGGTAGATTTGTCATGGTGTCTGAGAAAGTGGCGGGGGACGCTATGTTTGTCTTTTCCTTCCTCTATTTTTCTCCTGTGTTCCCCAAATCTTTGTCGAAGGGGACGGATCGTGCGTCCTACATAGAGGAGGTTGCAAGGACAACTGAGGCAATAGATTACAAAATCAGATGAACAATTGAAAAAATCAGCGAGGTTGTATGTTTTGTTATGTGTATGAAATGATTTTTTACCATGTTTTACATATGCACAGGTTTTGCACAAAGACTTGTTGCACCTATACATGCCTGTTAACCCCTTCCGTACCGCGTCATGTAAAATGACGTCGGCACAAATCCTTTCTCGATCCGGGCGGACGTCATATGACGGCGCCCGGATCTCCCCGCTACTGCGCGCCCCCGGGGGCGCGCAGCGCGGCGATCGGGGGTGAGGCTCGTCCCTCGGACTGAGCCCAACCCCGATCAAGGTAAACAGCCAATGAAATTGGCTGTTTACCACGTGATCGGCTGTGTCAATCACAGCCGATCACATGAGCGGCTCCAGCGCGAGCCGCTCGTTCCTTCCTTAATGCGCGCCCCCGGGGCGCGCAGCGCGGCGATCGGGGACGAGGCTCGTCCCTCGGACAGAAATGAAATGAAATTGGCTCTTTACCACGTGACCGGCTGTGTCCAATCACAGCCGGTCACAAATGTCATCAGAGAACACGGTAACTAGCTGTCACCGTGTTCTCCTCCTCACACACTGATCCTGTGTGAGGAGGAGATTGTGGTAACAGCTAGTTACCAATCATAGTGCACCCCAAACACACTGATTGCCCCCCCCCCAATAAAGAGCACCTGTCACTAGCCCATCAAAGTACCCGAGTACCTGTCACCAGCCCATCAGGTACTCTGATGACAGGTACTCGGGTACTCTGATGGCCTGATGACAGGTACTCTGATGGGCTGGTGACAGGTACTCGGGTACTCTGATGATGGGTACTCGGGTACTCTGATGACAGGTACTCGGGTACTCTGATGACAGGTACTCTGATGGGCTGGTGACAGGTACTCGGGTACTCTGATGACAGGTACTCGGGTACTCTGATGACAGGTACTCGGGTACTCTGATGACGGGTACTCGGGTACTCTGATGACAGGTACTCAGGTACTCTGATGACGGGTACTCTGATGACAGGTACTCGGGTACTCTGATGACAGGTACTCGGGTACTCTGATGACAGGTACTCTGGTACTTTGAGTACCCGTCACCGGAGTACCCGAGTACCCATCATCGGAGTACCCGAGTACCTGTCACCTACCCATCAGAGTACCCAAGTACCTGTCACCTACCCAACAGAGTACCCGAGTACCTTCCACCTGCTCATCAGAGTACCTGACACCTGAAGTACCCGAGTACTTGCCACCTGCTCATCATTACCCATCAGTACTCATCAGTACCCATCAGTACCTATCACCTATTAGTATCAGTACTGATCATCCGTACCCATCAGTACAGTATCAGTATCACCTATCAGTATCAGTACTACTCATCAGTACCTATCACCTGCCTGTCACCTGCCCATAAGAGTACCCGGGTACCTGTCACCTGCCTATCGGAGTACTCGAGTACCTGCCACTTGCTCATCAGTACCAGAGTACCTGTCACCTGCCCAGCAAAGTAGCCGAGTACCTGTCACCCTTCATACAGCCACCATGTCTAAGTCCAAAAAGGTTAACATACGTCGTCCGTTTAAACCTAAATACCGGTGTTATGGCAGCAGATAGCTGCCATAACCCTGGTATTTTTTTAAACGGTGGACGGTTGGCTTTCCGATAAGGGTGGTCCCAGCGGCGGATTCGCAGCGGGATCACCCTTCCGGGGTGGCGGAAGAGGTGCCCCCCCCCCCTCCCGCTGCATTCTGGTCCTTTTCCCCGCTTACCGGACCCGCCGGCAGCGGGGAAAACGATCCGGTCCCAGATCCTCACAGACAGGATGTCGAGTGAGGGCAAGCTTGCCCTCACTCGACTCTATGGTCTTGGAGGACCGGAGCTACGGCAAACGTCGTTGCCTAGCAACCAGTTTAAAGGTCCCTTTTTTTTTTTTTTCATTTTATTTAATTTTTTTTTATTTATTTTTTTTATTTTTTCTATCTTTTAGTGTACTTGTGAGATCTGAGGACTTTTTGACCCCAGATCTCACAAAAAAGAGGTCCTGTCGTGCCTTTTTCTATTACAAGTAATGTTTACATTTCTTGCAATAGAAATAAAAATGATCAATTTTTTTTTTTTAAAAAACAGTGTAAAAATAAAAAATAATAAATAAAATAAATAGTAAAAAAAAAAAAAAAAAAAAATTAAAGCACCGTGTCCCCGCGAGCTCGCGCGCAGAAGCGAACGCATACGGAAACCCCGCCCACATATGTAAACAGTGTTCAAACTACACATGTGAGGTATCGTCGTGATCGTTAGAGCAAGAGCAATAATTTGAGCCATAGACCTCCTCTGTAACTCTAAGATAGCAACCTGTAGAAATTTTTAAAAATGTCGCCTATGGGGATTTTTAAGTACCAAACTTTGTCACCATTCTGTGAGCGTGCGCAATTTTGAAGCATGACATGTTGGGTATCTATTTACTCGGCGTAACATTATCTTTCACATTATGGAAAACAATTGGGCTAACTTTACTGGTTTCTTATTTTTTAATTAAAAAAAGTGATTTTTTTTCCCAAAAAATTGCGTTTGGAAGACCGCTGCGCAAATACGGTGTGATAAAAAATATTGCAATAATCTCCATTTTATTCTCTAGGGTCTCTGCTAAAAAAAAATATATAATGTTTTGGGGTTCTAAGTAGTTTTCTAGCAAAAACAACTGATTTTAGCTTGTAAACACCAAATGTCAAAAATAGGCCTAGGCAAGTGGCTAGGATGCATGATGATGCTCCTTGGATGTTTAGGCCCCTCTATATGGCTAGGCTGTGAAAAAGTCTCACACATGTGGTATTGCCATACTCAGGAGGAGTGGCAGAATGTATTTTGGGGTGTCATTTTTGCGATGTACATGCTATGTGTTAGGAATATCCTATAAATTGACAACTTTGTGTAAAAAAAAAAAAGTTTTTATTTTTTTCCCACATTTTCCAAAAACTTGTGGAAAAAAATGACATGTTCAAAGGACCCATAATGCCTCATAGAATATACGTTGGAGTGTTTGCTTTCCAAAATGGGGTCATTTTGTGGACTTTTCCATTGTATTGTTGCTCTAGGGCCTTGAAAAGTGTGATAGGTAGTAAGAAAGTTTTATGT
The DNA here is from genome assembly GCF_965119305.1 of Pelophylax lessonae. NCBI lineage: Eukaryota > Metazoa > Chordata > Amphibia > Anura > Ranidae > Pelophylax > Pelophylax lessonae. The sequence continues at coordinate 162,215,285 of NC_138773.1, forward strand.
GTATTTATGCTCCTAAAACGCCTTATGGTGCTACTTGGACGTGGAGTCTCTTTTTGTGGCCAGGCTGTGTAAAAGTCTCACACATGTGGTATCACCATACTCAGAAGGAGTAGCAGAATGAATTTTGGGGTGTCATTTTTGCTGTGTACATGCTATGTGTTAGAAATAGCTTATAAATTGACAACGTTTTGGGAAAAAAAAAGAAAAAAAAATGTTTTCTTCATTTTCCCAAGAATTGTGGGAAAAAATTATAACTTCAAAAAACTCACCATGCCTCTTACTAAATACCTTGGACTGTCTACTTTACAAAAAGGGGTCATTTGGGGGGTATTTGTACTGTCCTGACATTTCAGGGCCTCAAGAAAGGAGATAGGCCATCAGTACATCTGGTGTGATCAATTTTCAGTAATTGGTACCATAGCTTCTAGACTCAATAACTTTCACACAGACTAAATAATATACACTAATTTGGGTTAATTTTACCAGAGATATGTAGCAGTATAAATTTTGGCCCAAATGTATGAAGAAAAATTATTTTTTTGCAAAATTTTATAATAGAAACTAAAAAAAAGTGTTTTTTTTTGCAAAATTTTTGCTCTTTTTTTGCTTATATCAGGAAAAAAAAAAAACCCAGTTGTGATCAAATACCACCAAAAGAAAGCTCTATTTGTGTGAAAAAAATGATAAAAATTTTGTTTGGTTACAGTGTAGCATGACTGAGCAATTGTCATTCAAAGTGTGAGAGTGCTGAAAGCTGAAAATTGGTCTGGGCAGGAAGGGGGTCTAACTGCTCTGTATGGAAGCGGTTAAAGGAATCAGGCACACCCTAGGGGTGGCATCTTTAATGGTTTTAAGTTTGCTGGGTGCAATTTTGTTTTTAAGGTTGGGTGCTTTCCTGTATGTGACTCTGGGAGTACTTGGGAGGACTAATTTGAGATGGGGGTCCTCCAAGAGTATAGGCCAGTGTTTTAGAAGAATCTGTTCCATGGTCTTGTGTTTGTAATGGAATTTGGTGGTGAAACGAATGGATTGATCAAATGTGTCTTGGGTTTTGGCAGGAGGGGGATCTGTGAGGTACAGATGATATGCTTGATCTACCAGGGGGAGTGGATAACCTTTGTCCAATAATTTGGCTTTTAGAAGCTGACTTTCAGCTACATAGTCATCGTGCCTGGTGCAATTGCGCTTCAGCCGACAAAATTGTCCCTTGGGAATATTGTTGGTCCATTTGTTGTAATGGCAGCTCTTGTAGTGCAATAGGGAATTACCTGCAGTAGGTTTGGAGTAATTCTTGGCATGAATTTGATTTCCTATGTAGTACAATTCAAGGTCCAGAAGAGCAAGTCGTTCAGAATTGGTGACATGGGTGAATGTTAATCCGTGGGGGTTTTGGTTGCAATGTTGTGTGAAATTATGGATGATGTCGGGGGGTCCATCCCAAATTATAAGAATATCATCTATGTACCTACCATAGAAGATAAGGTGTCTGGAATATGGGTTGTTGTGCCATATTTTCTGGGATTCCCATAGCCCCATGGCTAAATTTGCGTATGAAGGTACAAAATTTGCTCCCATGGCTGTTCCGTTGATTTGTAAATAAAATTGATCATTAAATTTAAAATAGTTGTGAGTAAGACAAAATTTTGTACATTCCAGAATGAAGTGGGCTTGTTTGGGGCTCATGTAAGGATCCAGATGGAGAAAATGATCTAGGGCTGTGAGGCTGAAATGGTGTGGAATAGATGTATACAGTGAATTAACATCCAGAGACATCCAGGTATAACTAGGTTCCCATGTGTAGGGGGACAGTAGTTCCAACAGATGAGTACCGTCTCTGATGTAGGCAGGTAAACTTTGAGCTAGTGGTTGGAGAAAATGGTCTATGTATAAGGAGAGACCAGAGGTGATACTCTCCATGGATGCAATGATGGGACGGCCTGGGGGATCGGTGAGACTTTTGTGGATCTTGGGAATATGGTAAAAATATGGGGTCCGATAAAACATCCTATTGAGGAAGGAGGCTTCATTGGAGTCTATAGTTTTGGTTTCAATGGCATGGTCAATGATAGCCTTCAGGTCCAATTTGTATTCAGGAAGGGGATCCTTATGGAGTGGAGTGTAAGTGTTGGAATCAGCCAAAAGTCTTTCGGCCTCTTGGATGTAAGAATCTCGATCCAGGAGGACAATGCCTCCTCCTTTATCAGCATTTTTAATGATAATGTCATTGTTATTAATCAAGGATGAAAGGGCTTTTGATTCTTGAGGTGTAAGGGTGCCTAACTGGGTAGGGGTGTGGGAAGATGGTTTGCATAATTTCAGGAAGTCGGAATAGACCATATTGTAAAAAGTGATAAGATGTGGGCCAATTTTTTATTAATCAAGGATGAAAGGGCTTTTGATTCTTGAGGTGTAAGGGTGCCTAACTGGGTAGGGGTGTGGGAAGATGGTTTGCATAATTTCAGGAAGTCGGAATAGACCATATTGTAAAATGTGGTAAGATTGTACGCAAATTTAGCCATGGGGCTATGGGAATCCCAGAAAATATGGCACAACAACCCATATTCCAGACACCTTATCTTCTATGGTAGGTACATAGATGATATTCTTATAATTTGGGATGGACCCCCCCCGACATCATCCATAATTTCACACAACACAACCAAAACCCCCACGGATTAACATTCACCCATGTCACCAATTCTGAACGACTTGCTTTTCTGGACCTTGAATTGTACTACATAGGAAATCAAATTCATGCCAAGAATTACTCCAAACCTACTGCAGGTAATTCCCTATTGCACTACAAGAGCTGCCATTACAACAAATGGACCAACAATATTCCCAAGGGACAATTTTGTCGGCTGAAGCGCAATTGCACCAGGCACGATGACTATGTAGCTGAAAGTCAGCTTCTAAAAGCCAAATTATTGGACAAAGGTTATCCACTCCCCCTGGTAGATCAAGCATATCATCTGTGCCTCACAGATCCCCCTCCTGCCAAAACCCAAGACACATTTGATCAATCCATTCGTTTCACCACCAAATTCCATTACAAACACAAGACCATGGAACAGATTCTTCTAAAACACTGGCCTATACTCTTGGAGGACCCCCATCTCAAATTAGTCCTCCCAAGTACTCCCAGAGTCACATACAGGAAAGCACCCAACCTTAAAAACAAAATTGCACCCAGCAAACTTAAAACCATTCCTTTAGAGATTGACAGTGTACACCATACTTTAGATCCATGCCCTACTAATCCTACCTGTCCCAGAGACGTAGTGTGCAGAGTACACTACTACACCAAAAAAGCTGCTTGGTGTAAGGGCCCTTAACAATTGATGGTGCTAATATTCTACTCTTCCCAGGCATCTCCCTTAGAACTCTATAGATGTGTCGCCTGACGAAACTCCACCTAGGCAGGATTTGAAAGTCTGGTGCCACATATTGGGAGGCCTTCCTGCTAAAAGGCTAACTAGACTTTCATCATACCAACTCTAGATGAGGCCTGAATATGTTTGATTTCCTGGAAGTGGATCTTATTCCGATTCCTGTAAAAAAATTCCTTAAATATAGCCCAGGCATGGACAGGAGTGTGTTGCCATTTCATACGATCTTATGTCTACAAAGTACTAATGATGTTATATTGTGTCATTTTGGCATGTTCTCCTTTCTGTTGAATAATTTTACTGCAAGGCATGTCCATCGCTAGACAACTTAGACTCTTCTAGTTAAGTTAATTTTTGACCAACTGTAGAACTTTAGTCTGTCCCTGGGGTACTTAGAAAACCATGTTCTATTTTTTCCCGGCATCTACTACATTTCATGAATTTCGTGGATTTTCTCCTTGTTTTTTTCCTACTTGCTTGATGGTTATATATTATCTCATGTTAGTTTTATTATTTATTATTTATATATAATCTGTTTACATCTTATGGTCTCCATGACATTGGAATCGGAATGGTTCTTTACACCCTGTACTGGTTGACATCTCATTTTGCAATAACTTATCTCTAGAAGTGCTTTCAGATCCATCACCACTTCTTTACAGTCAGCCCAATTGATAGACACATGGTCGTCCCTTTTGGGAGGAAGTGGAGAAAATTATCTCTTTGACACAAGGGAAAGTATTCAGACCTGAACCCCTGGCATTCCTGTTCCATTGAATTAAGGAGTCAATAGGTCAATAGGGTGTCCATAATTCCACATTTATTAAACAACTGTAAATCCTTAAGCCCCGGAAGATTTTACCCCCTTCCTGACCAGACCCCTTTTTTCAACTTGGCACTTCGTGAGTTTAACTGACAATTGCGCAATCATGCAATGCTGTACCAAAACTAAATTTACGTCCTTTTTTTCCCACAAACAGAGCTTTCTTTTGGTGGTATTTGATCACCTCTGTGCTTTTTATTTTTTGCGATAAGAAAAAAATAGCGAAAATTTTGAGAAAAATGACATTTTCAAATTTGTCTTTTAAAAAATATCCAATATACTCAATTTATGTCATATTTTTTGGCCAAAATGTATTTAGCTACATGTCTTTGACAAAAAAATTTCAATGAGCGTATTTTTATTGGTTTGCACAAAAGTTATAGCGTCTACAAACTATGGTGTAAATACTGAAATTTACGCAGCTTTAATTTCTGATTGCCTCATTTCATGAAGTGCTAAAATGGCAGGGCAGTACAAACCCCCCCCAAACTACCACTTTTTGGAAAGTAGACATGCTAAGGAATGTCCTGAGAGGCATATTGAGCATGTTGAATATTTCATTTTTTTGTCACAGGTGTTTGAAAAATGACTAAAAAAAAATTTTTTTTTTTACACAAAGTGGTCATTGAAATGATATATTGCTCACACATGCCATGGGTATATGTGTAATTACACCCCAAAATATATTCTGCTGCTTCTCCTGAGTACAGGGATACCACATATGTGAGACTTTTTTTGGGAGCCTAGCGGTGTACGGGAGCCCGAAAACAAATCACCACTATCAGAATTTCAAAGGGCATACATTTTTCATTGCATTTTCTCACTACCTATAACGGTTTAGGAGGCCCTGAAATGTCAATATACCACAAACCCCCCCCCCCCCCCAAATGACCCCATTTTGGAAAGTAGATACCCCAAGCGGTTTGCTGAGAGGCATGGTTAGTCCATGGAATATTTTATATTTTGCCACATGTTTTGGGAAAATTACAATTTTTTTTTATTATTTTTTTTTAACACAACATTGTCACTAAAAGATACATTTCTCACACATGACATGGGTATATGTGGAATGACACCCCAAAATACATTCTGCCACTTCTCTTGAGTATTGGGGATACCCCACGTGTGATACTTTTTGCGAGCCTAGCTGTGTAAGGGACCCCGAAAATCAATCACAATCTTCAGGTTTTCTAATGGTGTACATTTTTGATTTTACTCCTCACTACTCATCACAGTTTCGGAGGCCCTGAAATTTCAAGATAGCACAAAACCCCCCCAAATGACCCCATTTTGGAAAGTAGACACCCCAAGCTATTTGCTGAGAGGCATGGTGAGTTCATGGAATATTTTATATTTTGCCACAAGTTTCGGGAAAATCACATTTTTTTTTATTTATTTTTTTTTAACACAAAGTTGTCACTAAATTATAAATTGCTCACACATGCCATGGGTATATTGAATGACACCCCAAAATACATTCTACTGCTTCCCCTGAGTACAGGGATACCACATGTGTGAGAACCTAGCTGTGTACAGGACCGCGAAAACCAATCAACACTCTCAGGTTTTCTAATGTCGTAAATTGTGCATGTCACCTCTGCACTACCTGTCACAGTTTCGGAGGCCCTAAAATTCCAAGATAGCACAAAACCCCCCCAAATGACCCCATTTTGGAAAGTAGACACCCCAAGCTATTTGCTTAGAGGCATGGTGAGTCCATGGAATATTTTATATTTTGCCACAAGTTTCGGAAATATATATATATATATATTTTTTTTACACAAAGTTGTCAGTAAATGATATATTGCTCACACATGTCATGGGTATATGTGAAATGACACCCCAAAATACATTCTGCTGCTTCTCCTGAGTACAGGGATACCCCATGTGTGATACTTTTTTGAAGTCTAGCCGAGTACAGGACCCCGAAAACCAATCCCCACTTTCAGGCTTTCCAAGGGCGTAAATTGTTGATTTCACTCGTGACTACCTATCACAGTTTTGGAGGCCATGAAATGCCAAGACAGCACAAACCTCCCCCCAAATGACCCCTTTTCGGAAAGTAGTCACCCTAAGCTATTTGCAGAGAGGCATGTTGAGTGTTTTGCAGATCTCACTTTTTGTCACAAAGTTTTGGAAATTGAAAAAAGAGGAAAAAAATGAATTTTCCTGTTTTTTCTTCATTTTCCCAAAAAAATGAGAGCTGCAAAATACTCACCATGCCTCTCAGAAAATATATTGGAGTGTCTACTTTGCAAAATGAGGTCATTTGGGGGGGGGGGCTTGTGCTATCTTGGCATTTCATGGACTTCAAAAGTGTGATAGGTAGTAAGGAGTGAGATCAACAATTTACGCCCTTAGAAAGCCAGAAGGTGCGGATTGGTTTTCTGGGTCCTGTATGCGGCTAGACTGCCAAAAAGTCTCACACATGGGGTATCCCTGTACTCAGGAGAAACAGCAGAATGTATTTTGGGGTGTCATTTCACATATACCCATGGCATGTGTGAGCATTATATCATTTACTGACAACTTTGTGTAAAAAAAAAAGAAAATAATAATAATTCTCCCAAAACTTGTGGCAAAATATAAACTATTCCATGGACTCATCATGCCTCTCAGCTAATAGCTTGGAGTGTCTACTTTGCAAAATGGGGTAATTTGGGGGGGGTTTGTTCTATCTTGGAATTTTAGGGCCTCTGAAACTGTGACAGGTAGTGCAGTGGTAAAATCAGCAATTTAGAAAACCTGAAGATGGGGATTGGTTTTCGGGGAAGCGTACACAGCTAGGCTCCCAAAAAGTCTCACACATGTGGTATCCCTGTACTCAGAAGAAGCAGCAGAATTTTGGGGTGTCATTTCACATATACCCATGGCATGTGTGAGCAATATATCATTTAGTGACAACTTTCTGTAAAAAAAAAACAAAAAAAAAAACAAATTGTCATCTTCCCGAAACTTAGGGCAAAATATAAAATACTCTATGGACTCAATATGCCTCTCAGCAAATAGCTTTGGGTGTCTACTTTTCAAAAAGGGGTCATTTGGGGGGTGTTTGAACTGTCCCGGCATTTTATGCTCAATCTTAGACCTAGTACACACGCAACGATTATCGGCCGACCGATCTAACGTCTTTTGTCCAGAGTTGTGTTTTGTTGGTTGGAATGTGATCTAGACTGCACTGGACTTTTGTCGACCGACAAAAAATGACGTCACTATGTCCGACGCTACAAAAGAGGAAGTGAGTTTTTGGCCGTGACCCTTCTGGGCATCTCGCTGTGATTTCGGTAGCATTTGTTTGGTTAACGACATTTCGCTAGTTTCCGAGACATCGTTCGAGAATTTATTATGGAGTCCGAGGATTCGACTCTTGCTGTAGTTTCACTGGGAGTTATGGCTCTAAGCCAAGTTATTAGCAAGAGGAAGAAGGAGCGGACCTCCTGGACCAAAAATTGGTTGCTTAACCAAGATCAATTTTCCCACAAGTCCTTGCTGAGGGAGCTCCAGGAAAATAATCCTTATGACTTCAGGAATTATTTGAGGATGACGGATCCCATCTTTCACCGTCTTCTTGCCCTGGTGTCCCCTATATTCTGAAGCAGGATACATGTATGCGGCTTGCAATTACTCCTGAGCAAAGGCTAATTGCAACTTTGAGATATGTTGCAACAGGGAGAAGCCTGCAGGATCTCAAGTTTACCACAGGCATCTCCCCCCAAGCTCTTGGAGTCATCATCCCCGAGACCTGCTCTGCTATCATCAAAGTCTTGCAGAAGGACTATATCAAGGTATTTTTGTTTTTTATATTACATTTCATGTATTTATCATGTCATCCTAATTTAGATTAATTTGGATCTACATCAAATTACAGATGTCATTATTTTGTAACTAACCTCTGGCCGCGTGCACATAGTAGTAAAGCTTTATATTTTCCTAACCATTTGTAAAATGACCCAGTAACCACCCCAGCATTCTCTCCTATGTGTCCCTAAACGCATTGCCTGCTAACAGTTTATAGAATCTGTGTCATTTTCTGACTTTCCCAGAACCAATTATTCCTTTGAAAATGTTTTTGTACCTAGTTTATGAGTTTTCTTAAAGACATCAGTCCATCCATTTCAACCTATGATTGTGTATGTTTATTTTTTGATGTAAAAACGTTCAGTGAGCACAAGCCCTTAATGATGTTTAAAGGCATAGTTTTACCCACCCATGCTAAATGTAAAAGTCAGCATATACCAAAGCTGTAGCTGGTGAATTACAATATTATCACATTAGGAGGTGAAAAATAAATATATGTAGATGTCATACCCCAAAATGCTAAAGATTTCCTTCATGTTGTTCTTATCTTAAAGTTGCATAAGCATTTAACTGACAAATGTGTGTAATAATGTGATGTGCTCAAGCACTAATTGTATTTTTATTTTTCCCCACAGTTTCCCTCCAACGCAGAGCAGGGGCAGGAGAATGCTGGTCAATTCCAGGAGCAGTGGAATTTTCCCAATTTTGGGGGGGCTATTGACGGGAAGCATGTCCGCATTGTTCTACCACCGAATTCTGGGTCATATTTCTTCAATTATAAAGGCTTTTTTAGCATTGTCATGCTAGCCATAGTCAATGCTAATTTTGAGTTTATCTTTTTGGACATTGGGAAGAATGGCCGCAATTCGGATGGGGGAGTGATTGACCAGACCGAGTTTGCTCAGGGGCTTGAGAATGGCACTCTCAACTTGCCATCCTGGGAGCAAACCATTGTGGGGCTGAGTTTTGTCTTTGTGGCTGATGATGCGTTTGCGCTTGGGGAGCATCTTATGAAGCCCTTCCCTCAGAGGAACCTCACCCCTGAGCAAAGGATCTTTAACTACAGGTTATCCAGAGCTAGAAAAGTGGTGGAGAATGCCTTCGGGATAATGTCGAATCGTTTTAGGATTTTCCTGACTTCTATTCATCTGGCACTCTACAAAATAGATCATGTGATCCTGTGTTGCTGCATTTTGCACAACTATTTGCGCAGGCATGCTGAGATCTATGTCAGTTTGCAGCAAGTGGAGACTGGCAGAACCACGTGTGCCAGTGGATTCCATGACATCAGTGGAAGTCGCCCGTTCTGGATTGGCATCCCGAAGTGCCCGTGATATTAGGCAACAATATCTTGAATATTTTGTGGGGAGAGGGGCTGTTTCATGGCAGCAATTCCTGCCTGATACATTATAATTTGGATATATATAATATTCTTTGTGCAATAAAAAAATATTGCAATTATTCTGTATTGTGTCTTTGAATAATTTGGGTACATATCAAAATCAACATTTTTTGGGTTCCTCATGTGTTATATATGTGTGACTTTTGAAGGGTTAATACATTCATCAGTGTGTTTATCTACTGTTGTCTCTCCCCAGATGTTCAAATGCGATTATGGCCATGTGTGTTTTGTTTACCAGTGGTCAAAATACAAGGGGCTTCAGCACCCCTGTTAATTTCTAAAAGCCCTCTCACATTGAAAAGTAGGTCACACCCAAGGTCCACCCAATGTCACCTTACATTGGTGGTCATTGGCCAGAAGGTGCCCATACTATATATTTTTAGTAATACATTAGTGTAATAACAACTTACCTCCACCTTTTATGTTGTGTTAATTTATGACATCCTTCTCACTGCCCACCAATGTAAGGAGATGTCAGTGTTATGTGAAACTTGCTCAGTGTAGAGATATAAGTGTTATATATAGGTAATGTAAAGTGAAATGGACAAACAAAGCTGCAATACACTATATATTACACTGATCTCCCTACACTGATTGCTAGTACCCATCTCAATGCCATATAGAATCCTAGGAGTGCTAGTCCTTTAAATAGAACCTGTATATTTGTAGACTGATTGCCACTCAGTTCACAGATATCATTGTGCATTCAGTGTACTAGTGAATATCACTTGTTAGATGGCTACTGGTCCTGAAGGAACAATCATTTTGGCCGGCTGTTAATTTACACACAATCCAAAATGCTTTAATTAACATTCAAATATGTGAACAGGACAGCCATCATACATTTTGTGCCACCTTACCCAGCTTTAGACCTGCCCCCCCCCCCAAGTCAAAGAAATATTCTAACACACATTGTTGAGTGTAAACATTTTTTAATAAAACACATTCACAGGGTTAGGGTTAGGGTGTTGTAAAGTGCTTCATATGCATAGGAGCCCTGTATAAAACATTTAAAAAATTGGGGACACCTTTTGCAGATGATGATGTCTTGGCCAAAAAATAGGCCATCAAATTTTGAACGATCATCGGGAAAACAAAAAATATCCCAATAAAAACAAAAAAAATATATACATAAATAATATTAAAATTTCGCTAGCATGTCAACAAAGTTGCGCATTTTTGTTTGTAATGCTGTAGCAGCCTCCTTAATTTTCTCCAGTTCAGAGCAACATTGTAAAGCCTGTCATCCTGGCTATTGTGCAACTAGGAATAACATGACTTGTTAATAAAAATAATATATTAAGTACATGCCAAGCAACTAGATGAGGTCATAATATCTAAACATTTGGGGTCAAGTTCATCTTAAACTAATGAAGAGTTAATACCTACCCTGTGCATTGTTGTGTGTAACCAGCTTGCCCTTATGACACCTATACTACTATATAAGTACACATTGCAAACATTATGTTCTCTTTACACTGGTGTCTGTGGCTCATAAACAATTCCACCTGTTGACACAAATAGCTCACTACCTACACCTCTCCCTCCCCCATGGTAATGCACTTTATAATATGTACATTAGCACTGTATAGTTTCACACCTTGCTAATGTAGCAAACAGTGATGTTGTTTGAAAAAAGTGTGCATGAACAATAAGAAAAACTGCAAACTTTGAAAATATATTTTATGTAGAAAATGTGAATCAGGTGCGCAAAACTATAAATAATGTGTCAAATATATAATCATATAGTGACAAATCTACAAAAACTGAGTAAAATTTTGATGATTTGTCACTATATGATTATATATTTGACACATTATTTATAAGTTTTGCGCACCTGATTCACATAATGTAGCAAACAGGTAGTTCCTTTGAAGCATTACATCAAATACACCAAACGAGAAATACACTAGAAACAACATTAGAAAAATACTTACTTGGGCACAAAACTGGCTCCCCAACACTTGTTTCATTTTCTGGATTTTGGGGTGACGCACTCGGAATGATGCTCGGAATGCTGGCAGGGGATCTTGTATCAGAATTGTCAACATCTGATCCGGCTGCAGGTGACAGATCCCATGGCTCAAATGAGGGAACCTCTGCAATGTCCATTTTGTCTGCAATACAACAATAGAAGGTTAAACAATCATCCCAAAAACACATATTTTTCGTATCCCATTTAAAAAAATTCAGTGGCTACCAACCTTGATGTTGCTGTGGTGGTATGCTTCTTTTCTGCACACTTGTTGACTCCACCATGCTGCACTCTGGACTACTTTCCATTTCCTCCCTAGTGGTCACAGTGGGTTTTCTGGGTTCTTTTTCTACATAATAATAAAAATGTTGCATGTCAGAAAATTCACAGGAGGGAAATTAACTACGACATGGTGCACTGCTTGACAGCTATTTTCACATAAAAGATTCAGACATGTACTCTGTTACCTCCTAAAAACTAGGGACATTAATGTTTGACTCAGCATAGGAAACAATTACCTTTTTGGGAATTTGGCTCAGCATCAGGGCCCATGTCCTCTGTTTCTTCATCCAATGTGGATGGAGCAGCCACTGTTGATTCCCTTCTCCTCATCTTTTGTCATTCTTTTATTTTAATTTTTAGTTTTTGCCCTATTTAAAGGTAAAAAAAATCATATGGAACAAATATGAGTTTGTAAAGAAAATTCTTTGCAAAAAAGAAAATTCTTGGCAAAAAAATGCATATACAGTAATCCCCCGCTACATCGCGGTTCAGTTTTTGCGGTCCCGGTAATTCGCGGTTTTTTTTGTAATGTTATTTTACTATATAAATCATTAAAAATGAAATATTTTTGTGTTTTCCATAGCTCTTGCTATGTCTCTTAGTATCTTTTATGTGTTTAAATGAGTTTCTATTGTTTTAAAAGTGTGTTTAAAGACCTTAAAATGCTTCTACACGTACAGTGACAGTAAAAAAACATGCCTACAATGCATTTTAATAGGGTTTTTCTATTTCGCGGAATTTCACTTTTCGCGGCTGGGTCCGGAACGTAACCCCCGCAATGGAGGGGGGTTTACTGTATAGTTTACTGTGGATTCCTGTCTTTTAATGTAATATACAAATAAATCATCAATATATCAATAACATCAAGACATGACCAATAAAATAAAAAAAGTACAGTTTTCATATACATTAGTATCTATACATTTCTATACAACATACACCAAATATACCCAATACATTTTGCTTAAAAAAAAAAATGTTGCTTACTTTTTTTCAGGATATGATGAATGTGACCTAGCTGTTCTTGCTCCCGATGTTTAAGATCTGACCATCTTTTTCTTATTTGGTCCTTTGATCGATCCACCCCATAAATCTTGTTTAAAGCTGAGATCACCTTATCCAGAATTCTGTCTTTTCTGGAGTTGGGCCTTTCATAATTCTGCAGCCTGCCATCATAGTCATTTTTTTCTAGTATGGCCACCATCTCCACCATTTCACCCTTGCTCATAGGTGTGGCTTTTGTTTTTTTCTTTGCCCAACCACTGCGGCCTTCACTGGAACTCCGCGATTCTGCCATCTCCTCCACGAATCTTCCGCCGACTCACGTGTGTGTGTGTGTCGCATGCAGCTTAATATTTGGCACGTACACGCCCCTGCGTCAGCGCGCCACTGGAGGCGGAGTTGACGCATGTGCTGTATTTAAAGGACGCCAGATCATTCGCTCGACGATTCGCCATCGGACAGATCGTTTTGAGGAGCACGATCGATCGGCGAACCACGATTCTTCAGCACAAACAAAGGTACGACTTTTGATTCAAAAGCGGGTGTTTTGGGCCCTATACAGCTTATATTGGGCCTATCTTTATTATGTGACAAAATACATGATCTTTGACTATGTTTTGTGTTGTGTTGTGTCTTGCAGGCATATACATAATAATGGTAGATAAATTTACCTCTCCCGAATTTTTGCAAACATTCATTGATGAATACCGCAAATTGCCTTGTTTGTGGAAGGTCAAGAGTAGGGATTACTCAAACAAGCAGATGAAAAATGAGGCATATCTAAAATTGTTTGGTGGAGTTATGCAAACCGAATGTTGACATCAATTATGTCAAGGGAAAAATCGGAAACCTCCGCACCACCTACAAAAGGGAGCTAAACAAAATAAAAGAAGTCGGAGAAGTCAGGAGCTGGTACCGAAGACATCTACATCCCAAGGTTCTGGTATTTTGAGAGCCTGCGGTTCCTGACGGAACATACCGAATCCAGGCCATCGCTGTCAACGCTCCCTTCCACTTCGGCAGAGGGCTCATGTGCTGCAAGCCAGGAGGAAGATATCCTGGAGCCAAACTTGACACAGGTATAGCATTTCACAATATATTGTCTGCAATAAACATAATGATGCAATAAAAATATTATCAAGACAATAATTCACCCTTAATGTAAAGTCTGCTATTTGGTTAAAATAATCCAACAAACATGACTTTTTATATACACTATAACATTATAATAAATTGTTAATTTCATCAACAGGAAAGTGTCACTGTGGAGGAGGCAAGTGCCATCCAGGAGTCTGTGGAGCCGTCTGTATCCACCCAACCTCCTGTAAAACGCAGAATGAAAAGTAAAAACTTGGAGGAGATAACGACAGCTTTTCTGAGCCAGGCCTCTATATCCCTCAAGAGGAAGCCAGATGAGGAAGAGTCATTTGGCTCTCTGACCACTAACAACTTGCGCCAAATGAATGTGCAGCAGCGCCAAAGGGCAGAGCTCCTCATCCTCCAGGTGCTCAATAGAGGGGTGTTGGAAGAACTTCATGAGCACACCCACCTCTCTGATTTTCAACCACCCCCTCCACCTCCACCACAGCAACCCCAGCCACCACCTCCACCACAGCCACAACTGCCACATGGCAGTCAGTGGCAATATGCCCCTGATCCCCACCTACCCCCATGGTCACATGATTATACTTATTCCCAGTTATAAATGACCCGAATTTATAACATGTTTTTTCTGTTACCCCTTTTTATTTATTTATAGTTTATATGAGGAGGAAATGCCCCTTTTTTATATTTTGAATACGGAGAGTATATCTATATTTATGTTGGAATTTCTTTATTTATAAAATAAATATAATGATAAACAAACTACTTGCCTATCTTTATTTTTTAATATTTAGGATATTGGGAGTAAGCAGCAATATATGTTTTATACATTAATTCCAAAATGAATAAAGGGACACATCAATAGTTAGATATTTGCAGTCATAAAACAAAGAGAATGGTGAAGAGTTTTAACAATTATTTTTTAAAAATACATGCACCATATAGAATAGCCAAATCATTATCATCATCATAACAGAACACATGCCTCTTTCATTGTAAAGTATAGAATTATGAGCAGCAGCTTCCTTCTTCTCACATTAACCAAGATGAGCATGTGCTCCGCATTTAATATATTTTTTTTGACTGCCGCAAGACGAAAGTTCTTTCTTGCTACAATGGCTAGTTTTCTTCAGAATATTCTTCTGGGTCGTTATTTGCTTCCGATCATGCGTGTTCTGATTAGTAGATTTTTGTCTGATGAAATCTGTACTGACTGACGGAAAATCGGACGTTGTGTTGGCGGCCAACAAAAATGTTATAGCATGCACACCAGATTTTTTTTTCGGCCGAAAAGTCGCAGTCGGTTGTCGGAAGCATCATACTAACAAGCCGAAAATCGGCAGATCGGTCGTCGGATGAAAATTCCCTGCCGATTTTCGATGCGTGTGTACGGGCCTTTAGCCACACATCACCCACTCTTCTAACCACTTGAAAACCAAAACTTTTCTGTGACTTTTTGTTTACATGAAAAAATATTTTTTTTTTACTAGAAAATTACTTTGAACCCCCAAACATTATATATTTATTTAAAGCAGAGGCCCTATAGAACAAAATGGTGGATGTTGCAAATTTTTTTGTCACACGGTATTTGCGCACAGATTTTCCAAACGCAATTTCTGCAAAAAAAATAATTTTTTTTTTAAAATTTATTGCACAAATACACTATGTAATTCCAAATTGTTTGGCAAAATTTTGATGATTTTATACCGAGTACATAGATACCAAACATGATACGCTTTAAAAATTGTGCACGCCTGTGCAGCGGCAACAATCTAGGTACATTTTTAAAAGCCTTTAAAAGTCTTTACAGGTTACCACTTTAGACTTACAGAGGAGGTCTACTGCAAGAATTACTGCACTCAACCTGGCGTTCGCAGCGATACCTCACGTGCATGCTGCAATTGCGGTTTACATATGACACTAGACCAACGCTTGCGTGCGCCATTGCGCGCAAGCACGGGGGGGACAGGGGGGGCTTGATTTTTTTTATTTTTTTTTTATTTTGCTTTTTTATGTAATTTTGACACCTTTCCTTTCATTTTTTTTTAATCATTTTTATTGTTATCACAGTGAATTTAAATATCCCCTAGCAGTCTGTAGTGACAGGTACTCTTTTTTAAAAAAAATTGGGGTCTTTTAGACCCTAGATCTCTCCTCTGACCTTAACGCATCTGACCACACCAAAATTGGTTTGATAAAATACTTTCCCAATTTCCCAATGGCCCTGTTTATTTCTGGCGAAACAGAAGTCATGAAATGCTCGTAGCTTCCGGTATCTTAGGCCATAGAGATGATTGGAGCCATTCTCATCTCCAAATAGCTCTATGGTTAGATAACTGAACCACCGGCTGCACTCTCAGGTTAACCAGTGGGACAGGAGAGCCCGAGAAAAACCACGGAAATCGGCGGAAGGCGGCGGTGGGGGGGGAGTCCCCTCCCACTGCATGTAAAAGCAGTCTAGCGGCCATATATCTGCTAGGATTGCTTTTACATGTAAGTCGACCGCTGGCATCATCAAAGTCCAGCAACGTACCAGTACATTGCTGGTCCTTGTTTGGCATATAGTGTAGGTTTTTTTTTTTTTCCATGCAGCCTGTGGGCTGAATGAAAAAAAAGAGAACCTATCAGAAATCAGCACAGGAATATTGTGTAGTATTAATCATCATTAACCGCCCAAACAACCACCCACTGAATTTAATGATGGATATACATGACAATATTCCACGTATACCTAAATAGTATTTTAACTGCAGTGCTGAAATCAGAAAATCACCACAGCTGCTGCCAGCAAAGGTATCCATATATGCTGTTCGCAAACACTGTTTGTGTCAGAATATATAAAATCAATGTGGCAGCCGACGAGTACCTGCAAGAGAAACAGGTTAATGTCATGGACTTGCAATAGAGCTTGGCAAGCTTACCTGTACCTTCATGTCTGTATTAGAGGTCAGACTGCATTTCTGGATCCTTTTTATCACCTCTACTTCCTGTTCCTGCCCCGCCCAGGTCATCACAGGAAGTCTATATTAACCAACGCACTGCAGGCCTGCTTTGCTGTTCAACAGTATTAGTTTCCTGTTCCTGTTTGCCGTGTGCTTGAAATTACTACTCTGTGTACCGACTTTGGCTTGTCCCTGACTATTCCTGTTTGCCTGTTATCCTGACCTTTGGCCTGTCCCTTGACTACCCTTGTCTGCCTGTTACCCCGACCTTGGCTTGCACTTCACCATTCTGTGTGTCCTGAGTGGCTGCTTCCCTTCACTCCCTACGGAGCGTGACCTGGGGGACCCCAGGGGCCGCGACCTGGGCCCAGCTGCAGTGAAGTCCATCCTCACCACTAGAGGCACTGGTGAACACCTGCTGGGTCTTAGACTCCGCGCCCTGGGGAATCTTGGGTTCACGTTCTGGTCCATCCGCAGCAGTCTGCTATAGGGTTCACTACCTTGCGCTGCGCCCCTGCCTCAAACAGGGTGCAGTTGTCACCTGGCCACAGGTGACCTGACAGTTTGAACAGCCATGAACCCGGCCGATGTGCCGCGCCCTCCAGATGATCCATTACAGGGCTTAGTTCGCAGACTCGAGACGCAAGAAGCTAATCAGACTCAGGTGATGCGATTCCTGCAGGAGCTGTCTTCCCGCTTTGAACAGCTTCAGACCTCGTTGGGAACCTCGAATCCGCAACACCAAGAGCAACCAGTGGCTGGGCCTGTCGCGCCAGTCACAGATTCGCATTCACTGAATCTACCTCCTCCAATCCGTTTTTCTGGAGACTCCAAGGCCTGCAGGGGGTTTCTTAGCCAATGCACCATCCATTTTGAGCTTCAGCCGCAAAACTTCCGGTCTGAACGGGCAAAGGTAGCCTATATTATTTCCCTCCTTTCCGGTGAGGCTCTAGCCTGGGCTGCCCCCCTATTTGAGAGGAATGATCCGGTAGTTTCCAACCTGTCTGACTTCCTAAAGCTCTTTCGTAATCTCTTCGAGGAGCCGGCTCGGGTTTCTTCAGCGGCTAGTGCTCTTTTACGTCTCCGCCAAGAATCCCGTTCTGTGGGACAATATGCTCTTCAGTTCCGTATTCTCTCAGCTGAGTTGAGCTGGAACAATGAGGCCCTGGTCGCTACCTTTTTGCAGGGTCTATCTGAACAAGTGAAGGACGAATTAGCAGGAAGAACCATCCCCGTCGGTCTGGACGAGGTCATGACCTTATGTAACCAGATCGACATTTGTTTTCAGGAGAGGTTCATAGAAAGAAAACGCCAACACTCCCTGGGACCTAGCCAGTCTGAGCTTCCCTCTCTCCGTTCCGTGGAGCATCCTCTGCCAGAGGAACCCATGCAGCTGGACCGGACCAGATTAACCCCCGAGGAACGTGCTAGGCGCAGAACTTTGGCTTGTGCCTCTATTGTGGAGGCAAGGGACATTTTCGTGACTCCTGTTTGCTTCGTCCGGGAAACGCTCGGGTCTAATACATTTGGAAGGTGGAGTATTGGACCCAGAAACATCACCTTCCCGTCTTCTTCTTCCAGTGTCCCTTCATGTAGGCACTTCTCCCCAATCAACCCTTGCATATCTGGATTCCTGGGCTGCCGGCAACTTTATGGACTGGAGAACTGCTTCTTCTATGAAGCTCACCCTTTCACCCCTTTCTACGCCATTGGTAGTCTCGGCTATTGATGGAACTGTTCTTCCAGGGGGCCCTATTCACTTCCAGACACTACCCATTAGGATGGCAGTAGGGATTCTCCACCAGGAATGGATATCCTTTCTCATCCTGCCCAAAGCCTCTACTCCCATTGTATTGGGCCTTCCTTGGTTACAGCTCCACTCTCCCCATGTGGACTGGGTCTCTGGACAGATCTTGGCTTGGGGCCCTTCATGTTTCTCGTCATGTCTTTCCAAGGTGACTCCAAAGGAGAGCATTTCCGTTGCCACCACATCGGTATCTTCTGACCTTCCCGCTGCATACAGCGATTACCTGGATGTGTTCTGTAAGAAATCAGCTGAAGTGCTTCCTCCCCATAGGTCTTTTGACTGTGCCATTGACCATGTTCCCGGGGCAACTCTGCCCAGGGGTCGTACCTACCCATTGTCCATCCCTGAGACCCAGGCCATGTCTGAGTATGTCGCAGAAAATCTTGAGAAAGGTTTCATCCGGAAATCCTCATCGCCTGCAGGAGCAGGGTTCTTTTTTGTCGCCAAGAAGGATGGTACCTTGAGACCCTGCATTGATTATCGAGGCTTAAACGCTGTTACTATTAAGAACCGAGACAGCAAGCCGTGTAGTGGATGCCCACTTAAGACCTCATGTCACTGGCTTAACCTCCTATACTAAGGATACTATTCACATGCTTCAAATTCTAGAAGATGTGACTATTCCACCCAATGCTCTTCTCGCAACTATAGATGCGGAGTGTCTATACAACTCCATACCACATGAGAAAGGTCTTCTTGCTATAACCAAGATTTTGAAACAGCGAGGCCCTCAGGAACTAAAGTACAATATGTTTATTTTGGAAATTCTGAGATTTATCTTGGAGCACAACGTGTTTTCTTTTCAGGGTTCCCATTACCTCCAGGTACAGGGAGTAGCGATGGGGACTTGCTGTGCCCCATCCTATGCTAACCTGTACCTGGGGGAATGGGAACATAACATCATTACCAGTGAAGACTTGTCGATGTACTTCTGCCACGTAGTCATGTGGCAGAGGTACATCGACGACATCTTCCTGGTATGGGACGGTCCGGTGGAACTACTTGAGGAATGGCTCAGAAAATTAAATCAAAATGATATGAATTTATTTTTTACCATGCACCATGACCCAAAATCTGTGGACTTTCTGGATATCACTATTCACAAAAGTGATGAAGGCCATATATCAACAACTCTATTTAGGAAGTCCACAGCAGGGAACACCTTGCTGCATGCAGCCAGTTTTCACCCTGAGCCACTCAAGAGATCAATCCCATTTTCGCAATATTTACGAATTAAGAGAAACTGTTCCCTAGAAAGGGATTTTAGGGAAAAGGCAGGGGAACTAACACAGAGACTCCTCGAAAGAGGATATTCCAAGACGTGTCTTAGAAAAAACTTCAATAGGGTACAAACCATGAAGAGACAGGATCTACTCTTTAAAACCTCCAAAAGGGAAAGGGCACCTCTAAAGAACCCACCAAGAATTATTCTTGACTACTCTAATGAACATAATCAAATTTATGGAATTCTCAAAAAGCATTGGACAATATTGAGGGAAGACCCTATCCTTGAACAGATAGTAACTCCTTCCCCTGCCATCACATACAGAAGAGCCACTTCTATGATGGACGATTTAGTCCAAAGTGAATACAAGGGCGCAGAGAGAGGAGACCCTTGTCGCGACAAGGGGACATTTCCCTGCGGCAATTGTGACCAATGCAAGGTGATAGTTCGCTGCAAAAGCACCAAGCTCCCCAATGGTGAACTACATCATTCAAAACATTTTGTTAATTGTAAAACTAGGGGGGTCGTGTATCTGATGCGATGTGAATGCAAGGCCTTTTATGTTGGTAAGACCAAACAAGAACTTGGGAAACGCATTAGCAAACACATGCAAAGCCTCGACATCGGCAATCTTTATCTACCACTGGGCCGACACATGGCCATCGCGCACAGATACAGGACCCCCAAAGTTACATTTTATGCCCTTGAAAGGGTGCACATTCCGGCCAGGGGGGGCGATTGGAACAAGCAGCTTCTCCAACGTGAAATGCGCTGGATTGCTAGACTTGGGGCAACGACCCCCCCTGGCCTGAATGAAACAGCTAGTTACAGACCTTTCTTGGAGGGATTCGTCTCAGGGAAGACAGATTAAGGATCTTTCCCTTGAGTAGCCCTTTCTCCTTTTGACTTGAGGTCTAGTACTGACTTCTTTCTACCTTTTTTGTCTCTTTTTTGTTTGATTCTTTTTTCCCAACCCCCCTCCCCCTCCCCCCCTCCCCCTTATCTCTCCCTTTATTTTGTCTGCTCTATATGCTTTCAATGTCCCTTCTGCTTAACTCAGAGTTATTCTTGGCGTCTCCTCCTCCTATTCCCTATCCCCCTGGAGGGCTCTGAATCAAGCACTCTGAGGATATATGTAGTTTGTATTTAGCTTCATCTAGGCTAATGCATATCTCTAAGTGGGTTCTTTATTTATTTTAATTTATTAATGTATTAAATTGATATATTATATTTTGTAACCCAAGTCATGTGATTGCATGATGCGACGAACATCTGTTTCTCCAAAAACATCTAATCAGGTAATTATCCCCCCTTTCCCTTCTTTCCCCTATTTTTCTCCTCTGTTTTTTCTTCCATTTTTCCCCCCCTCCCCTCTTTTCTTTTTTCCCCTCCCTTCCTCCTGGTGGATCCACTTCCCGGCAGTCTGGATATCACAACCATGCGATTTCACGTTCTCATATTTGTTTTATGGAGAGATATCCCGCAGGTTGGGAGCCCGGCACGGGTGAGACCGCTCTCCTTGGGACCCAAAATCTATTTTGGATGTCCCATTTTTCATCTGGAGAGTATATGCGTTATATAGCTGGACAAATCTCCTACAATTATTGTGGGACTTCCATGCTTGAACCCCCGACCATCTGGGGGTTAAACGCCACCACCCGTGCCGGGGCGATATCTGATAAGATTTCCCCTTCTGTATCGACTAGGCCAAGTATTTTCCCCTATAATAGGAAATTGGCACCCTTTGAAATTTTCATATAATCTTTATCATCATGGCTCCGACATATTTATGGTTGGAACCATACTATGCTAAAATATCCTTTTTCCTATTTGTATCAATATTCACTAACTATTAGAATTAAGGGCGGATACTATAATCTCGCCCCTTTGTAAGTGAGGGCGGAAGTCCATCACCGCGGTCATGTTCCGTGAAGTGCTGGAATATACGCCCAAACCGGAAGTGATGTCACCGTCCTAAACTCGCGGTATTTTGCTCGAGATTAAACAGACGGAAATGACGACATCACTCTAAACCTCGCGATGCTTATCGGTAAATCACGGGCCTCGCTATGACACTTAAGGGAACGCCGAGAATCAGTCCGGTGAGTGATCTCTCCGTGACAGGACAGAAGTGTCGTTCCTCCAACTCTCCCTATAGCTAAGTAAGTACTCTTTATTTGGGGAATCTTTGATTGTTAGAATGCTTTCGGTACCTCTACTAAGGTTAATCCTACCTTATACCTGTTACATATTTACCTCTTCAGATCAATGGGCGAACTCCACCAGCTGTATTATCAGCCGTAGGGGTTTTCATCCGTCCCTCTTGGAAGATAATGTCATTGAGTGTCTGCCTCCTTATCTCACCCTACGGTATTTATATTCATAGTTTTATTGGGGACATTCCTGCCGTATATAATATCCTGGATAGGTAATCAGATAGATGTAATATAAAACCCTTTATATATTTTAGATAAAGCAGAATACCAACACCTACATTGAACCACTCTGGGACAAAAGTACACCCCCAAGTAGATACTTCATCTGCTGAAGTGGCACTGGATTTGGCTGCTATTTATTTTTTTATATTTATACGGAGGTAAGACAACTAATAGAAAATACTTACCATTTGGTAGGCATACGCCCCCACCCCCTAAACACACTTCTATAAGTATTGTCTCTTTACATATGTATTTCAGGCAAACGACACTTATCTGAAAATTTTGGAATATAATACACCATATATATTCCTACATATATACATATACCTCTTTGGTCACATCCCAACGTACTATCTATCTAAGATATCTGAGGCATCTTGGATGTCCCACTACAACACGGAGGTAAGACACCCCAAATAACAAATACTTCCAATTGTGGATAATTTATGTTTAGAGCCTTCTGCTCTTCAGTACTTCCTCGTCCTATGTTTCTCCTTCTGCTTTCAGGGGTTATAATAAATTAAGTTCCAATAGGCACCTCTAGTTTAGGATCACCAACAGGAAGGTGACTGGAATCCTTTCCGTCACTTGAAGGGTTCCTTTCTTCCGTACTTCTGCATATCACTCATCCCCCTCTTGGATCATCTTAAACAGGTGAAGTGATCCGTAATCATAGATATAAGGAAATTTATTTTTGGAGTGAATCTTCTTGACATTGCACTATTATTTACAGGTAATAGCGGATATACAAATAATACTAATACCTGATTCTAGCTCCCACCCTGCGGGACCTCTATATATCCCTCCGTGGATAATATGAGTGGCTCCGGACACTTACCGGTATGTGAACACCTACCAGATGATATTTTGTTGTTTATTATTTCTCCCCCCTCCCCCTCCCCCCTCCCCCTTTCCTCCCCCCTGGTATATTACCTCATGAGATGAAACAATATGTTATCGCATATGCAAAAACTTTGATATGACTGATGTGACACACAAAATGTATGTTTTTGTATTTTGCTTTGTTCTCTTGGATTTACTTTTGGCATATGATTATGCTTTCCAGGAAGACATACAGACTCCCTGAGGAAGATTTTGGTACTATACAAATTTCGAAACGCGTTGGATTCTGTCATGCATCTGCAACTGTATTGTATTGTATATTGAATGTATTATTATTGTTTGATTGATCCTTTACAATCTTACTTTTTTCAATAAATTGTAATCTATTTTAATCAATTCTATCTTTCTCGAAAGATCCTCATTAGTTACCCTTAAAGTCCCACCCTTTTTAGGGGGTCATTCCTTTTCCTCTTTATCAACTATTAAGAACCGATACCCCTTACCCTTAATATCTGAACTATTCGATAGGTTGAAGGATGCCTCCATTTTCACCAAGTTGGATCTCAGAGGGGCGTACAACCTCATTCGAATTCGTGAAGGTGATGAATGGAAGACGGCGTTTAACACTCGGGACGGTCACTACGAATATCTGGTCATGCCTTTTGGGCTGTGTAATGCCCCAGCTGTGTTTCAAAACTTTGTCAATGAGATCTTCAGGGACCTGCTGTACCAGTTTGTTGTCATCTATCTGGATGACATTCTGATCTTTTCGGAAAATCTGCATGTCCACAGAAACCATGTCCGCACTGTACTCCAGCGCCTTCGAGAGAATAATCTCTATGCCAAGCTGGAGAAATGTTCCTTTGAATGTTCTGAGGTCCTATTTCTAGGATGCTTTGTCTCAAGTTTGGGCCTTTGTATGGATCCTGGGAAGGTCTTAGCCATTACCAACTGGCCCCTTCCTGCTAGTCTTAAGGCCACACAGCGCTTTCTTGGCTTCACAAATTACTATAGGCAGTTCATAAGGAATTACTCTTCCATTGCTACTCCTATTATCGCCTTGACCAAGAAGGGTGCTAATGCCAAAGTCTGGCCCCCCGAAGCTGTCGCTGCGTTTCATGATCTGAAACAGGCCTTTGTCTCCGGGCCTCTCTTGAGGAGACCTAATCCTGGGAATGCATTCTTTATTGAAGTGGACGCTTCTTCAGTGGGGGTGGGAGCTGTTGTTCTTCAACTCTTTGAGAAGAAACGTCAACCATGTGCGTTCTTTTCCAAAAAATTTTCTCAGGCGGAGAGAAATTATGCCATCGGTGACCGGGAACTTCTCGCAATCAAATTGGCGCTGGAAGAGTGGCGTCATCTTTTGGAAGGTTCTCCTCACCCCATAACGATCTTCACCGTTCACAAGAATTTACAGTACCTACAGAATGCTAAACGATTGAATCCCAGACAGGCCAGGTGGAGTCTTTTCTTTTCCAGTTTTAATTTCACGATTACGTACAAACCTGGTTCCTGTAACGGTCGGGCTGATGCACTTTCTAGGTCCTTTGACACTTTGGACGAGGAGTCCACTCCTGAACCTGAGCCGATCATCCCCACTTCATGCATTATTGCCCATTCTACAACCCTGGACTCGAAGATTCCTCCTGGTAAGACCTTTGTCCCCACTGAGCTAAGAACTAAGATTCTTCGTTGGGGACATGATTCCAAGGTGGCAGGCCACGCAGGGTTTCTCCGCTCCTTCTTTCTTATCAGCCGTCACTACTGGTGGCCTAATCTCCGCTCGGAGGTCAAAGACTATGTCAAGGCTTGTCATGTCTGTGCTCAGTCTAAATCCTCCACACAAGCTCCTGGTGGTCTCCTCATGCCTTTGCCCATTCCCGAAGGAACCCTGGGCTCATATTGCCATGGATTTTATCACCGATCTCCCACTGTCGGACGGTAATACAGTCATTTGGGTGATAATCGATCGGTTTTCCAAGATGGCTCATTTTGTTCCCCTTCCTGGTCTTCCTTCTGCTCCTGCCTTGGTTCCCATTTTTATTCGAGAAATTTTCCGCCTCCATGGGGTTCCTTCTCACATTGTTTCTGACAGGGGCGTTCAATTTACGTCTCGTTTCTGGAGAGCCTTTTGCAAATCCCTCAATATTGCCTTGGATTTTTCCTCTTCTTACCATCCTCAATCTAATGGGCAGACGGAGAGGGTTAATCAGGAGTTAGAGGTTTTTCTTCGCACCTTAGTCTCCGCTCATCATGACGATTGGTCCTCTCTACTTCCGTGGGCGGAATTTTCACATAACAATCATGTAAATACCAGTTCGCAGAAAACACCCTTCTTCGCAGTTTATGGAAGACATCCTCAACTTCCGCTTCCCATGGCCTGTTCTCCGGATATCCCAGCGTTGGCTTCAGCTCAGGAGTCCTTCAATTCTGTCTGGAGTGACGTTCATGATTCCCTCCGGGCAGCTGCCGACAAATTCAAAGGCTTTGCTGACCGCCACAGGCGTAAACCACCTTCTCTTCAGCCAGGGGACAAAGTTTGGCTCTCCACCAGGAACATCAAGCTTCGAGTGCCTTCCCTGAAGTTTGCTCCAAGATTCATTGGTCCATATACCATCATTTCTAAACTGAATCCGGTTTGTTTCAAACTTCAGATCCCCAAAAGCCTCAGGATTGCTAACTCCTTCCATGTTTCCCTTCTGAAGCCTTTAGTCCTCAATAAGTTTTCTCGTCCTTTCCCTACCATGGCACCGGTCTCTGAGGATAATCAGGAATACGAGGTCAGTCAAGTTCTGGATTCCTGACTCTGTAGAGGCGTTCTTCAGTACCTTGTTCATTTTTAAAGGCTTTGGTCCTGAGGAGAGGTCTTGGGTACCTGCATCGGAGGTCTTTGCACCTCGTCTGTTAAGAGGGTTTCATCTGAGGTGTCCCTCTAAACCTGAGCCCAGGCGGGGTAGGGGGAGGCCTCGTAAGAGGGGGGGTACTGTCATGGACTTGCAATAGAGCTTGGCAAGCTTACCTGTACCTTCATGTCTGTATTAGAGGTCAGACTGCATTTCTCGATCCTTTTTATCACCTCTACTTCCTGTTCCTGCCCCGCCCAGGTCATCACAGGAAGTCTATATTAACCAACGCACTGCAGGCCTGCTTTGCTGTTCAACAGTATTAGTTTCCTGTTCCTGTTTGCCGTGTGCTTGAAATTACTACTCTGTGTACCGACTTTGGCTTGTCCCTGACTATTCCTGTTTGCCTGTTATCCTGACCTTTGGCCTGTCCCTTGATTACCCTTGTCTGCCTGTTACCCCGACCTTGGCTTGCCCTTCACCATTCTGTGTCCTGAGTGGCTGCTTCCCTTCACTCCCTACGGAGCGTGACCTGGGGGACCCCAGGGGCCGCGACCTGGGCCCAGCTGCAGCGAAGTCCATCCTCACCACTAGAGGCACTGGTGAACACCTGCTGGGTCTTAGACTCCGCGCCCTGGGGAATCTTGGGTTCACGTTCTGGTCCATCCGCAGCAGTCTGCTATAGGGTTCACTACCTTGCGCTGCGCCCCTGCCTCCAACAGGGTGCAGTTGTCACCTGGCCACAGGTGACCTGACAGTTAACAAAAGAATGAAAAACAAACAAAGTACAGTAAAAGTACAGTAGGAAGAGTAGAAGAACATAAAAAATGACTGACACGACAACTGTTTTTGGATTTTTTTTTAACTGTTTTTTCTGCGTATGGCGATTTTCCAGCTTGGGTTTCTCAAAATGTCGATAGCCATCTAACATCTTTCGAGACCCTGTGTTTGTGTGCCCTACACTGTGTCGTGCTGTACCCTACACTAATACTCTACTAGTGTATGGTAGCGCTCAAAACATTCCCCGATGCAGAGACCAGGTTGGTCAGGACATCTGGGACTATAATAGCGGGTGTCACGCCTAAATCCGCGCCTGCTACAGACACGACATCTTCTTTGGGGGTAAGTTTGAGTAGGGGTACACGGGAGGACATGTGGAAAATGTCTCTCATGCAGCCGACTCACTGCATCTGGAAGGGGAAGTTGGGCAGGCATACCTCCTGGTTACAGGTAGGCAAGGATGATCTCTTCCTGGAATTCTCGGAAGGATCCGATGCGTCCTGATGCCCTGTATAGGACAAAGGCGTTCAGCATAACCAATTGGAATAAATAAACAGACACTTTTTTGTACCAGCGTCTGGCTTTACGGGCAACTAAATACGGCGCCAAAAGCTGGTCGTTAAGGTCCACCCCTCCCATATTAAGGTTATATTCATGGACAGAGAGGGGTTTCTCCATAACACCAGTTGCCGTAGGAATTTGGATCGTCATGTCTGCGTAAAGGGAGGACAGAACATAAACATCCCGTGTATCCCTCCACTTCACCGCAAGCAATTTGTCGGTTTTCAAGCAGGCTCTCTCCCCCCAACTAAGGCGGGAATCTACAAGCTGTTGGGGGAAGCCCCGGCGATTAGGTTGCATGGTGCCACATGTGCCAATTTGTAATTCAAGCAGGTGACTAAATAGTGGCATGCTTGTGTAGAAGTTGTCCACGTACAAATGGTACCCCTTTCCGGATAAGGGTGACACCAAGTCCCAAACTATCTTGCCGCTGCTCCCTATGTAGTCTGGGCAGTTGGGGGGCTCCACACAGCTATCTTTTCCCTCATAGACCCGGAAACTAACTGTATAACCTGTGGCCCTGTCACACAGTTTATACAGCTTGACCCCGTACTTGGCATGCTTGCTGGGGAGGTACTGTTTCATAGCAAGGCGGACAGTAAATTTAATCAGGGACTCGTCAATGCAGACAACTTGTTCGGGGGTGAACAAGGCTGCAAACCGCTGATTGAAGTGGTCTATGAGGGGCTGAATTTTGTGAATCCGATCATATGCAGGGTCTCCCCGTGGGCGACAGATTTCATTGTCGCTGAAATGCAAAAATCGCAGAATTTGCTCGTATCTCGTCCTGGACATGGAGGCAGAGTACATGCGCATATGGTGAAGTGGGCTAGTGGACCAATATAGCCGCAATTCACTCTGTTTGGTTATGCCCATGTTGAGGGAAAGGTCCAGTAAGATTTTAAAATCGGAAACCGTTATTGATTTCCAGCCGAATGGTCTGGCAAGGGGCGAATTTGGGTTGGCGGCGATAAACTGTTGTGCATATCAATTTGATTGATCCACAATAGATCTGAAAAGAAGAACAGCTCAAAAAAGTTCATGGGCATAAAACCAGTTGTCTCCACGTGGATTCCAGGTTGGGCAGTGAATGGGGGAAGTACTGGCACTGTAGAATCAGTGGGTTGCCAATTGGGATATGCCAGCGCATCAGGGAGGGCATTATGGGCTCTACAGGCCTGTCTTTGAATATGCAGTGGCTGCGGGCCACTACTCGTGCTAGCCACCGCACCAGCTTCAACTGCACTTATGGGACTCGCCACGTCACCAATTGTTACTGCAGTGCTGGTTGTACTAGGTCCAGGGTGTACTAGGCCGCTGGTGCTTGCCAGGTCACCAGAAGGATGAGCGGCCATAGTACCGACACTCTGCTCCATACGAGCACCCTGCGATTCCTGCATCTCAACAATTCCAGAATGGGGTCGGGTACGCCTGGGTCTAACAGGGACCCATCTGTGGTCGGAGCTATCTGTCAGGGAGCCGCTGCCATCATCAGGTTCGTATACTGACCCTGATTCTGCCATTGAGGCTTCCCCATCGCTCTCATCTGACATGGCCAGTATACTATAAGCCTCTGCACTACTGTACAAACGTTTGGTCATTTTTGTAACTAAATTTACCGGTACAGTAGTGTTGACTCACAGGTAATAAAAGCACCTGGTTGTCAAGGACTATTTCAAGCGCTACCAAAAAAAACTGCTAATGCTAGCAGGGATCAGGCCTGACTCTGCTAACACAGCGGTTTTGTGTGTTGTGTTTTTTTGTAAGTGACAGTAATCTATTGATTACTACACTTACCTGGGTGGGGTGGGCTGGGCAGAGGGGTTAAACGCAGGTGCTGGCCGGAATCAGTGCTGATCGTGCAAACACAGCGTTTTGGGAACCCTAAACTCTGGGGACGCTAGTATAGTTCTGATCAGATATTGATCTGTTCAAACACTACACTAGTAATGGAAGTGTATGTGTGTGTGTGCGTGTGTGTGTCTGTGTGGTAATCAAGGGGTTATTTCTAACTATGCGCTGGGGATCTGCGCTATTTTAGACTGACACTAACACTAGCTAATGTCACCTGTGTCACTAATAATAGTGATCAGAAAAAAAACTGTACACTATAAAAGTGACACTGTGACAGGGCACGGAAGGGGTTAACTGGGGGTGATCAGGGGGGGGGGGATCAGGGGGTTAAATCTTTATTGGGGAGGTGGTGGGGACCCTAAACCTCCTTTGGGATAGAAACTAACTCGCTAGCGCAAACTCAAGTCACAATCACACTAATACAAAATACAGTAAAACACTATATTACGTGTGTATTAGTGTGCAATGTGACAGGGGGGAAGGGGTTAACTGGATGTGATCAGGGGGGGGATCAGGGGGTTAAATCTTTATTGGGAGGGGGTGGCGGGTATCCTAAGGATAAAAGGAACGACCGCAAGCGCTAAACCTGGTCACAAGTCACACTTATATGAGTATATATATAAAATGCTATATACTGTATACAGTGTGTGTTGTGACAGGGGGTGTAGGGGTGATCAGGGGGGATCAGGGGGTTAAATCTTTATGGGGGGGTGGCGGGGACCCTAAACCTCCTTGGGACAGACACTAACTTGCTAACACTAAGTCAAGTCACAATTGCACTAATACAAAATACAGAAAAACAGTATATTACATTTGTATTAGTGTACAATGTGACGGGGGGAAGGGGTTAACTGTGGGTGATCAGGGGGTTAAATCTTTATTGGGGGGGGGGTGGCGGGTATTTTAAGTGAAAAAGGGAGGGCCGCAAGCGCTACACCTGGTCACAAATCCCACTTATACGGGTATATATGAAAATGCTATATACTGTATACAGTGTGTGTTGTGCAGGGGGTGTAGGGGTGATCAGGGGGTTAAATCTTTATTGGGGGAGGAGGCGGGGACCCTAAACCTACTTGGCATAGAAACTAAGTCGCTAGCGCTAAGTCAAGTCACAATCGCACTGATACAAAATACAGAAAAACAGTATATTACGTTTGTATTAGTGTGCAATGTGACAGGGGGGAAGGGGTTAACTGGGGGTGATCAGGGGGTTATAAGGGGGGATCAGGGGGTTAAATCTTTATGGGGGGGTGTCGGGTATTTTAAGTGAAAAAGGGGGGGGCCGCAAGCGCTACTCCTGGTCACAAATCACACTTATACAGGTATATAGGAAAATGCTATATGCTGTATACAGTGCGTGTTGTGACAGGGGGTGTAAAGGTTAACTGGGGGTGGGGGGGGCGATCGGTGGTTAAATGTTCCTATCTAAGTGTAAATGTATGTGCTTAGTGCAGTACTTACAGTTAGATGTGCTCTCCTCTCACGCTGGATCCAAAAAGGATCATGGGAGGGGAGGGCACATCTTTTCTGAGCTGTGTTTACATTACACAGGCTCAGCATAGAATCTGATTGGGCAGAACCGATCAACAGGTCCAGGCCAAAAATCATTGGCCTGGACCTGATGGCTGATCGGTTCTGAACCCAATCAAGCCATCGGCGGCGGCGGGGGGGCACGGAAGCACGCACAGACCGGCGGGAAGTGCCGACGTAGACATACGTCACTTTGCCTGGCCGGGGCTGACTGCCGACGTAGATAGTCGTGCGGCAGTTGGCAAGTGGTTAATTTCATCATATTGTGGAAAACGATATATACCTACCATTTCCCAATGGTTACGGAAGATTGATTATTGTTTAATGGAAGAATTAACATGTAGGAATAGGGGGCTGATCAGAAGACATTTCAAGATAAGGGCAAAATGGTTTGAATTTAAAAGTACTTTATTGTACTACAAATTAATTTCATACTCCTAAGTAAAGTATGGCAGAATACCATATGCTAGATATATTAAATAACCTCTAGCTTTTTTTTTTTTTTTTACAGTGTAATTTATTAATCACAGGACTTTTCCCTATCCTATTTTTTTTGTTCTTCAATCTGATTTTCCCTCCCTTTCTTCTTCTTATCTTTTTTCCTGAAGGGGAGAGGAAGGGAATTAAAAGTTAAGGGTTTGTGTTCACAAACAACATAAGTTGAATTATAAGATCAAAACAGTTTGATACTTTTTACTTTAACTACATTTGAATTGGGGTATAGATATACAGTATGAGCTATAGAGAGATGTGAATTAACATTGTTTTGATACTACTTGTGTGTTTTGATATAGAATACATTGTACTGTTTTTCTATTCTGAAATAGAATTTAAAAATGAATGAACAAAAAATAAATAAATAAATAAAAAAAGATAGACACATAGGCACCTTATATCTGCCAACACGTGACTTTACATACTTTTCTACTGCTCATAAAGTCCATTCGCATATAGATGTATTTTTTATGAAACACAGACAACAGGAAAAAACATCCCCCATAATCGAATAGGAGACTAAATAAAAATATATATCAATATAGCAGATACTATTACCTATTTTTATTCAGAGCCTACTATCATCCAATCCCCGGGAGTTCTGTCTTTTACACATTAACTCCTTCATTACTTATTTTATACAAGCCAGCACATAGAGAATATACATAATAACAAAGGACATACATATATAAATTAAACTACAATATTACTACTAAAAAGCATTAACCATACATGAGAAATGTGTAAAAGCATAAGGAATGTAGAAATAACTATATGACTCGAAGGAGACCCTAATTATTTTATAGGTCATGTGTCCACAGACAGCAGCCATCTGGGCCATGAGGTATCCAATTAGGGTGTGCCCCTATCCTCAATTAACTAATATGATTGGAAGGATTGGGAAACAAGGATTTCGGGCACAAGAGTTTTTAAAAAAAATTATTATTTTATTCAACAAAAATGGTTTAAAATCATAGAAAAATACAGGCAAATAATTGTGTATTGAGGACACAGTGAGACCAATAAATGGTCTGTACTGTAAAGTATCTCAGTACATAAAATTTTAGGCAGTAACTTACATACAATTCAAAGTACAAGACCATTAGTAGTCATATAATTCTCGAAACCGTTTACTCGATGTCAGAAGAAGACCGCCGGCGGACACCCGAACAATAAGGTGCCGGTCAGCGGGGTCAACTGAGAGTATAAATTAACTTTCACCATATAATATATGACCTTTGCTCAACATGTTTCGCTTTCTTAGGAGAAAAGCTTCGTCTGGAGCATATCATTTCTTTTGTCTGTTTGAGAAATAACAATGTTTAGATAAATCACATATATATGTTACATCGTTTCCAATGTGTTGCAGTTACAGTTACATATCAATTTTTCCTTTTGTTACATACAATCACACTACACATCTGAATGAGTCCTTATACTTTTACTATATATCAACACAATATAACATTGAGTCTTAGATTGCATTCAGAAACTGAGGGGGTTTAGGAAAAGCACTGGAGGCTGCCAATAGCGAGTATATGTGGGGACCCACGCCGTAATTATATTATCAGCATGCTAAATCATGATTGTACATCTGATAAACAGAAGAAAGATATACATACCTGTACATATAGTAATCAGGCACATATCTCAATCTTCATAAGAAATTCTTTAACGAGGAGGACTGTGCGTTTTGGGAAGCTCAGAGATACACACTTATATAGTGACATAGTAGTGAGGGTAATCACTCCATGTCTATTATCTGGATGGGTAAGAGCAGGAAAACAATGTTTCTCAGAATAGTTTGCATTTATATTCTGTGATATCACTTTAAGAAAGAACCCATGAAAGTGCTAAACCCATAAACTCAAGCATTCCAGAGTGATAGAATAATAAATGTGCCACGTGCATGTTATGAGAGTATATAAGCACCCATAGAGCCCATAGATTGTCTCCCTCAAAGGGGCTAAAGAATAGACACATAATTATTCAGGACAATAAGGATAGGCAATTATCATATGATTCCAGCCGGATATGCACCGACGTAAAGAGTTCACCCATGCACCGATGGGTCACCCATAGAATAGAATGCATATCATGTGTATTGATTTATTTTTTATTTTTTATATATACATATATGAATATATGTGTGCAATCAATTTAGTACCCAACTCCCCTCCATGGTAATAGGAGAGTGACCTGAGTTACATATACGCAGGTAATTGCCTCATAAAGTCCACATAAGGTTCATACATGAGATGCTTGAGACAAGCATAAGAAATAGAGATAGGAGTAGATAGGTAAGGTGCCACCAGACATAATAAATCCCTATATGGTGAGAGAATCCCAAACATAAAAAACACCTTAAAACGGCTCACCAGACCTGGAAAGGGCGAGAGCTTAATATAGGGAGCATATCTCCTATGCTTGTGTATAGGCTGTTAGGCAGAGTAAAGTTGAAGTAAAGTCGCGGGTATTGAATAGTATCAAAGAATATAGTGCTAAAACAGTGTTGCTAGCCATGTGTAACTTACCCCTTGCCATGCTGTTCCCAGCTTCCGCACAGTCCCCACCGGATGGGGAACCTCCGCCATACCAGGGCCTGTAACTGGCGCCCTTAAATGGCGTAGATCCCGGGCGGTTCGTCAGAAGACGTCACCGCCCCGGCCACTACCACCGGACATCGCTCGAGAGCAAACGCGGGGACACCCCGACGATGCTCTCCGCTCTGTCACAAGTGTGAGCGGATCACACAAAGGCAGGAACTGCCTCCGTAGTCCACTCTGGTGCCACAGGAAGTTCCGCCCGGAAGGGGCGGAGCCATACTGCGGCCTGTCTGGCCGCACATATCTCGCTGAGGAGGCCAAACCTCCATGCTTACCCACGCTGCCCCCACGTGCGGCGACACGTGCGGCGACGCGTTAAAAACCGCTGGTGCGCCATTTTAGGTGTGGACAGCATGTCTGGCTTCACTGTGGGCTCTTATACAGCATTGTATGTAGTGTATTTTGGTGCCTTGCGGCGCCATGTTGTGTGTGGCAACGATCATTCTGCGCACATGTTGGCGGCCATTTTGCCGTAGCCTCCCATTGCTTTGCATAGGCATCCATGTTTCCTTAGCCTGCAGCCTCAGTTCAGTCTCCAAAATACACTACATACAATGCTGTATAAGTGCCCACAGTGAAGCCAGACATGCTGCCCACACCTAAAATGGCGCACAGGCGGTTTTTAACGTGTCGCCGCACGTGTCTGTACCTCCAAGCACCCTTAGTGACACAGGAGAGGGATCTTGGCCATGGATTGGCAGGTCCCTATGTACGTACTCACACTTTTATATTACAAAACTTTCGTGCCACAATTAGAAATACATTTTCTCAAACCGTACAACTCGCTACATAGATCCATTTTTTTTTCAAAAAGACCCACAATTAAAGTGCACAATTAAAACAAGAAAGTCACGGGGGGCGTGACAGGCAGCCGAGCGAGGAGGACGCATGGGAAGGGAGCTCCGCAGGTGAAATCTTCTATCGGCCTCCATCCTCCATATTACACCTTGCTATCGGGCTCAAAAACCACCAGGAAAGCCCCACACACATATCCGCACTCTGCATCCTGCATATTGGCACAATTGGGACCCACAGCACACCTCGGGGACATTGAGGCCTAGCCGCGAGTAAAAGCTGCGGCCTTTCCTGCGGGGGAGCGTGATACGGCCATCCGGGAACCGGTTGGAGCCCTTGTTTCTCTTACCCGATCCACCTCCACCGGGACTCTGCCAGTTCTCACAGACCTCTCCCCCAGCCACCCCGATCATTAGCAGAGATGTAAGAGCCTCTCTACAGGCCGGATTACCCACCATTTTGGTGCCATACTTTTACTGCAGCCATACTTCAGACTGAAAGACTGATATACCCTGCGTCTCATCTGAAGGAATAGTCTGATTTCTGAACCAAGTGCCTCACTCTGCTCACTATTCCACCCCCTGCAGCAGCTTACCCCAGGCTCAGCTCAGTGCCCAGTTACAGTTTCCATCCTACTGCAAGCACTGCACAGCATCCGGTCCCTAAAGCAGGCCTAGGCCTGCAGTGAACTTTGCTATTCAATAATCTATTAACCCTCTCCACGGCCGCAGTATAGCTTCCCAGCACCAAGCAGCTCCTTTACACCTATCACTGTGAACTTTTTACAATCTAGCTACATACAGATGTGTCAATCAATGATTGCAGCGCTGCTTATAAATATCCGTGTTAAATAATTTAGATATGAAACAACCAGTGCATCTCTGAACATCAAAAATTAAAATATGTGCAAAGAATGTATACTGTGCAAAAAATGTAGAAAATATTGTGCAAAAAATATAAAAATATTGTACAAAAAATATATAAAATATATCACTTTATAAAGTGCAAACAAGGTGCATAATCAATGTCCATAATACAGTCCTTTAAAATAGAAAAAGTGCTTGGTGCTTGTTCCGTGCTTGCTTTTGGGGTCACCCCCTGTGAAAATCTACTTACCACAATGTGGTCAAACAGAAGCAAGTAATGCTGATCATGGTATCTTTAAAATCATGATCAGCATTCCTTGCTTCTGTTTGACCACATTGTTGTAAGTATATTTTTACAGGGGGTGACCCCAAAAGCAAGCACGGAACAAGCACCAAGCACTTTTTCTATTTTAAAGGACTGTATTATGGACATTGATTATAAACCTTGTTTGCACTTTATAAAGTGATATATTTTATATATTTTTTGCACAATATTTTTATATTTTTTGCACAATATTTTCTACATTTTTTGCACAGTATACATTCTTTGCACAGTATATATTTTAATTTTTGATGTTCAGAGATGCACTGGTTGTTTCATATTTAAATTATTTAACACAGATATTTATAAGAAGTGCTGCAATCATTGATTGACACACCTAAAAAGCACAAGCACTTTTTTCTTGCAGCAAGCAGCTCACACAGATTTCATTTGATTTATTATCTTCACCACAAGCGCGAGGTCACATAGTCCTATATAGCTACATACAGATGCCTGCAGGAAAACGCAAGGGGGCACCCAAGCCAGGCAAAATGCCCGATTTTTTCCCTCATCAGCGCCGCCCGTCTGGCCGCGATGATGTTGGCGGATGCGCGGGCAGGGCACATGACTCTCCATCCATGTCCCCCTTAGCTGGAGTCCGCAATGGAGGCACCACCCGTAATTCTCCTCCACCATCCTCCTCATCCAGTCCGGTAAAAAGCAGACCGCATAGGCAGGATGATTCAAATCTTACCCTAGAGGTGAGTCCCATCTCCCACTCATTGGACACTACCAGGGAACTGCAAGACTCTCTTTCTGACTTCCCCACTAGGGGACAGCTGGTAATAGACACTTTACTAAAGGATATGATGATATCTCTGAGATCTACTATCCATGCGGACATCGTGTCCCTGGCCCTCCAATTTAATACAGAAGTCACAGCTGTTTCTGACAGAGTTACTCACATAGAAAGTAAAATGGGGGAAATCACTACTACTTTTAATAATATGGTGGATGCGCACAATGAAAGGGACTCTGACATACTCTAAATGCAACACAAACTAGCTGATTTGGAAGACAGAAGCCGAAGAAACAATGTAAAAATTCGGGGTATCCCAGAATCAGTCAAGCCCCAGGACTTAAAAGCCTATTTCATTGATGTCCTCAAGGGGGTGCTGCATGAATCCCCTCTTGAGGATTTTGTCATAGATCGTATCCACAGGCTGCCCAAGCCACCACATATCCCATCTCATCTACCATGGGACACCATTGTCCGCATTCATTTTTACCACGTTAAAGAGCAATTTATGCTTGCCACTAGAAGACGTGAGAATCAATCCCCTGCTCTACAAGATCTTTCTTTCTTTGCTGACCTCTCCGCCTTCACGCCAAAACAGAGACGACAACTGGCTACTATTACCAAGCCTTTAAACAACCACAATATCACCTATCGCTGGCTTTATCCTGAAAAGTTATTAATTACCAGGAATGGCACCACCCATGTTGTCTTCTCTGTTAAGAAGGGTATCCGCTTGCTACATGACTGGGGCATCCTGGGACCAGATCCCCCGGGGCCCAGTGCACCCCGCCAGCCTCCATCTGCTGAATTGTTCTTCAGATTCGGATGAGGAATGACCACAAGGAGCTCACTCTAACCCAATCAAATAATTGCTGCACGAGGCCGAGGAGTATGGCCACATTGCTACCTTCACTTATCCCCCCCGTGTCTTAGCGATATATATATCGCACAGATTTGCATGCAAATCGCTTTACTGTTCTAGTTTCTGTCCCTCTTGACTTTTCTTCCTTTGTCTTTTGCTTTTTGCATAATTTTGTTCTTTCTGCTGTATTGTCTGCACTTATTACCGATCCTGACATTGATCCACCAACCATTGAAGGATCGCACCACAGACCACTGCCTTGTCGTCTACTGTCATTGGAATATTTCTCCACCAACAACGACCACACTGAGTGACACCAATCTTCAAATACCTCCTCCTGGACTACCTGACTCTACAGGTGACTGTAATCTATATAGAATGTGAAAATGTGATGGTGCGCTGATAAGTGACAAGCAGCAACCAGAATAAATGAATAAATTATGATAAAATGGAATCATAAATATAACATACAAAA
Organism: Pelophylax lessonae; assembly: GCF_965119305.1. Taxonomy (NCBI): domain Eukaryota; kingdom Metazoa; phylum Chordata; class Amphibia; order Anura; family Ranidae; genus Pelophylax; species Pelophylax lessonae. The sequence goes on from NC_138773.1 coordinate 162,253,043, forward strand.
TCAATGTGATGTATATGATTATTACAACAGTGAACTGAGTGGATTGTGCATAAAATCAAAAAGTCCAAAAAGTCCAAAAGTATATAATATTTCTTCCAATCTGTGATGATGCAAAATAAATGCAGAAACAAGGTGCAGGGATCAAACAGATGCTATCCCAAATAATATATGTGGATTCCCACCACCTTGTGGATTTCCTCCTCACCCGGCGGATGAAGGTAAGTGCAATAAATAAATTCCAAATTAACTCTTCTGTGAAACAAACCGCAAACTTGTGCTCTTACCTTCATCCGCCGGGTAAGGAGGAAATCCACATTCCTATTCCTATTTCAGCATCGTTCCACTACAGCCCAATATACTCCTCTAAGATGCCTTTCACCATATCATCACTCAATGTGAAGGGTCTAAATAGCCCATATAAAAGGCAGGTGGCATGGAAAGAAACACTTAAGCTGAAATGCGATTTTATGTGTTTCCAGGAAACTCATTTTGCAAGTCAAACTCACCCTGTCTTTCACCATCGTAATTTACCTCATGTATTTCTGGCCAATGGCCCCTCCAAAAAATGTGGGGCTGCTATTGCCATCAAGAATACTGTGCAATTTCAACATATAGAAACGCACTTGGATCCCTCTGGCCGCTATGTTATACTAATTTGTGATATTAACAATACGAGACTCAAGTTGGTCTTGGTGTACCTACCTAACACAAAACAGCTTTCCTACTTGAATAGGAACTGGAAAGGTTGTGGCAGTGAAACAGGGACATATTATTGTCTGCGGCGACTTCAACGCCACACTGGCCAAGGACTTAGACTTTACCACTGTTTCCAGTAAACACAATCGCAAAGTAAATCTGTCACACTTCCTATCCTCATCTGAACTGTTCGATGTATGGCGATGCCAGCATTCATCAGAATGCGATTATACCTTTTATTCTAATGTGCACCATTCCTATTCCCGTATTGATGCATTTTTGGTAGATAGATTTCTGCTTCAGAAAGTTACCAAATCTACTATTCATTATATAACATGGTCAGACCACGCACCAATCTCCATTAGTGTGGGAAAGATGGGCTCCGAGACACGGGTGAATAGATGGCGCAATGATGTTTATGTCATGTCTCAACCTGAGAATGTTCACAAACTAAATTCGCTTCTTACCGAATATTTCGCCATCAATGCCGCCTCGGTTGCCAATCCCTTCACGCTATGGACGCCCACAAGGTGTATATTCGGGGTCTGCTTATTCAAATGAGCGCCCGGCACAAAAAACAGCTTTCTAAACAGGTAGATGGCATTCTTTCCACTATACATAACCTGGAAAACATTAATAAGACCAACTCTTCCCCAACAATTCGTGAACAACTATTTGAAGCCAGACAGTCCTTGAGATCCCTACTAGTTAAACAACACAACCACCACATCCGCACACTAAAGGCGAAATCGTACCGCTACGACAATAAGGCAGAGAAACTGCTTGCCTTCCGAACACAAAACCACTAGTCAAAGAATCCCTTTCCTATAAAATTCCAGCTCTGGTAAAAAAGTGTACAATCCAAAAGAAATCGCTGTCCCTTTCAGCGAATATTACGAATCCTTACACAACTTATGTTCAGACCCTTGTACCAAGCCTACCAAGCCCAATGATACGTCTATATCAGATTTCTTGTCAACAATCTTGTTGCCATCCCTTTCCCAGTCTGATTTGTTCCCAACTGAACTTACCCTTTACAACCACGGAAATAGAAACAACCATAGCAAAATTACCACATAATAAATCTCCCGGTCCTGATGGGTAGTAGTCAACTGTTCTCTAAAACGCTCTCCCCCTTTCTATTACAAACCTTCTAGTCAGCTAAACTCAATGCCAACTTTCCCTCCGAGATGTTAACGGTGACGGTTATCACTTCACCTAAACCAGGGAAAGACCCCTCCACCCCCCAAAATTTAATTTTTAAAAATCAACGTGAAGCTGTATGCTAAACTACTAGCGAACCGCCTAGCCAAACTTTTACCTAACCTGTTCCATCAAGATCAGGTGGGCTTTGTACTAGGGAGACAAACTACCGACGCTACAAGATGAATGATAAATCTCATTCATACAGTGGAGCGATCAGGAAAGCCTTCTCTGCTCCTCACTTTGAATGCCGAGAAGGCTTTCGATAGGGTTCATTGGGGCTATTTGAGACAAGTATTACATACATTTGGTTTTATAGGCCCTTTATTAAATGCGATCATGGTCTTATATTTCTGCCCATCAGCTTTCGTGTACACAGAGGGTATGTTCTCTAAAAGCTTTCAAATAACGAATGGTACTAGACAGGGGTGCCCATTGTCCCCCTTGATCTTCGCACTAGTCATGGAGCCCCTGGCGAAGAGGATTAGATCTGATCCACGCATTAGAGGCATAGACTCCCATGTCACTCAACACAAAATTTCCTTATTCGCAGACTATGTCATATTAACGCTCACTGACCCTAAGAAATCTTTACCTTATGCACTTCAGACCCTACTAAAATTTAGTGATGTATCATATTATAAGGTCAATGCCTCCTAATCCAGTATCCTCGGTATAAATGTTGATTTTGCTTCCGCAAAATTTCTACAAAATAAGTTACCTTATCCATGGACTAAGGGACCCTTAACATATCTGGGTATAAAACGTACACATCCACTCGCAGATATGTACAAGACCAACTATACCCCATTGATACAGTCAATAATGCGGGACCTATCCACAATGCGCCGATTTTACATTTATTGGTCGGGGCACTTAGCAGCATATAAGATGCTTATTTTACCAAAGATTCTTTATATCTTTATGACAATTCTGATATCGGCTCCACTTTCATTCTTTTCTGCTTTACAAAAATAATTATCCCAATTCTTTTGGGACGGCAGAAAAACACGCACGGCCCTGCGGTTCCAGATGAAACATAGACTAGTGGGAGGCAATGGTATGCCGTTATTAACCGCTTGCCGACCGCTGCAAGTACATATACTGCGGCGGTCAGCCCCTCACAGGCAGAGTGACGTATCGATACGTCACTAGCCTGTGAGGCTCTGGGGAGCGAGCGCGCGCCGCCGGCGGCACACTCCCGCTCCCGCACGGTCACGGACCCCCCCAGCGCGTGTGACCAGCAGACCCAAAGTCCGCCGGTCACTCTGCGATCGTCGGGGGAGAGGGAGAAAGGCAGGCGGCTAGTGTAAACAAGCCGCCTGTCATACTCCCCTGTGTATGCAAAAAAGGATGTGAGGGGAAAGTGTCTGTAAGAGTGGTAAAGACAGGATGCTTCAAGAACCACCTCACAGGTCACTAGTCCCGACAAAAAGATAGATCAAATGTAGGTTCCAACAGATGCACTATACAGACTGAGTTGTGATGAAAAATTTAACTCATTTTTATTGAAGCACTTATGCCTGGTGGACAAACAGAACATGCATGTACACAATACACTTAAAAATATAAAACCATGTACAAACAATGGACAGTATCACTAGACAGACCCATTCAATATATCATAGATGGAAAATGCACATTCTAATGGTAAATAACAAAATAAAGGCTTCCTCCAATGGACTAACTGCAGATTTCCTGCCGTGTTCCTGACAAGGAACTGGTTGAAGAGAGACTGGTGTGTGGTGACCCAAGTGTGTAATCACCAATACATTAAACCAGGAGAAGAACTTTTTAAACAATGTGGATCCAGGCAGTAAAGGTGCTGATGATTAGCCGATTACTATTGTACGGTGAGTGGATACTGGCTGAATGATATGTAGATTCCAATAGGAGGTTTTGTCCATCCACGTTAAGACCGATGCAACGGCCTTAGATGAAAGATTCCTCTGTTAAAGTAAACTCGTACTTGTAGTGCGTTTGCTGATCGGTTAAATCATTTAGATGTCAGTATATCCCAAAAGTGAAGGGGAAATGGGCAAAAACGTCTTTTTGTGTTACCAAGTCAAAGAATGTATATGCTTAAAATAAGTAGATAGAATCCATACCTCCATGTGTGAAATAACGAAGACCCGGCTGTTGGTAGAGGCTTCCAGTGGCGTGGTCCGGTTTGGCGCTTGCTCAAGCCGAATCTGCTGGAGGAGACAGACAAGCCCGTAGCGAGCGGTCTTGCGTCACATCCGGTGTCGGCGAGCAGCGTCCCCAGGGATCCGTAGCCGAGCCGGAGCACAGGGGGTCACGTACACACGGAGTGGAGGTGTTAGGTCGTGGTGAGGAGTCCAACTGTGGAAAGCTGACGCGTTTCACCGAATCAGATCGGTTTCATCGGAGCTAGTTAGGGAGGAGTATTGGAGTCCTTTTTAAAATGGTTAATAATTAATAAATGTGATTCAGGTGGACGTAATCAACCAGAGGATAGCAGGATGTATTATCCATTCCTGACCACAAGATGTCAGTGTATAGTTTAAACAATAAAGAGGAAACCAAAATAACTTCCAGCAGAATCCCATGTACAATAAACAACTTAATAACGGCTGCCTAGATATTATATTAGATGGAAAAATTGCTCAATGGAGAGCAGTAGAAAAATGCAGTCGTAATAAGTTGATGAAAAATTATATTAAAAAATAATAAAAGGTAGAGGTCTCTTAGAACCAAACTTCATCATACCGGTAAACAATAGTCCTTAGAAGAAGAAAAATAATCGTATAAAGAGGTGCATTTATGAATCCGCATTAAATAAAAAATGATGATAACCATTGGGTATCTCTGTCAGAGGCTATAACATAGTCCCCAATATATATATATAGAAGTAAATGGGGTACAGTTGATGAAAATATAAGGGTACAGTGTACCTTTTCCTGATTTCCCACTATGTGGGAAAAACAGCAAAATAATGTATTGTCATCAAAAATACAGTGGTACCAAGCCACTTGTCCTCTGCATCAATCGTGATCAGGTACCAAAGTCGGCTTATAGGAGTGACAGCCCAGAAGATCAATGAAAGATACCCAGATTGAATAAAAATAATAATAATGATAATAAATTGTCCTATAACACAATAATAGGTGTAAAAGGGCAAAAGGGATATGAATGACGGAAAGTACGTCTAAGTGGTCAAGAAAGGCCTCAAGCTGAATTCGACATTCAAGCCTACAGGTGCTAGAGAGCCCATTTTAAATATCCATGCAATAAGACCTACATAGGGAAAACGAAACGTCCACTCAAGACTAGGATCCTTGAACATATGTCAGATATTAGGAATAAAGTCGATAAAAAGACGATACCCCTACACTTTCTGGAGTACCACAGTGCGAACCCTGATGGACTTTTGTTCCGGGGGATCTATGCGTTAAAACTCCCAGCTAGACGTGGGGATTTCGACACTGTGCTACTCCAGAAGGAAAAACTCTGGATATTTAAAATGGGCTCTCTAGCACCTGTAGGCTTGAATGTCGAATTCAGCTTGAGGCCTTTCTTGACCACTTAGACGTACTTTCCGTCATTCATATCCCTTTTGCCCTTTTACACCTATTATTGTGTTATAGGACAATTTATTATCATTATTATTATTTTTATTCAATCTGGGTATCTTTCATTGATCTTCTGGGCTGTCACTCCTATAAGCCGACTTTGGTACCTGATCACGATTGATGCAGAGGACAAGTGGCTTGGTACCACTGTATTTTTGATGACAATACATTATTTTGCTGTTTTTCCCACATAGTGGGAAATCAGGAAAAGGTACACTGTACCCTTATATTTTCATCAACTGTACCCCATTTACTTCTATATATATATATTGGGGACTATGTTATAGCCTCTGACAGAGATACCCAGTGGTTATCATCATTTTTTATTTAATGCGGATTCATAAATGCACCTCTTTATACGATTATTTTTCTTCTTCTAAGGTCTATTGTTTACCGGTATGATGAAGTTTGGTTCTAAGAGACCTCTACCTTTTATTATTTTTTAATATAATTTTTCATCAACTTATTACGACTGCATTTTTCTACTGCTCTCCATTGAGCAATTTTTCCATCTAATATAATATCTAGGCAGCCGTTATTAAGTTGTTTATTGTACATGGGATTCTGCTGGAAGTTATTTTGGTTTCCTCTTTATTGTTTAAACTATACACTGACATCTTGTGGTCAGGAATGGATAATACATCCTGCTATCCTCTGGTTGATTACGTCCACCTGAATCACATTTATTAATTATTAACCATTTTAAAAAGGACTCCAATACTCCTCCCTAACTAGCTCCGATGAAACCGATCTGATTCGGTGAAACGCGTCAGCTTTCCACAGTTGGACTCCTCACCACGACCTAACACCTCCACTCCGTGTGTACGTGACCCCCTGTGCTCCGGCTCGGCTACGGATCCCTGGGGACGCTGCTCGCCGACACCGGATGTGACGCAAGACCGCTCGCTACGGGCTTGTCTGTCTCCTCCAGCAGATTCGGCTTGAGCAAGCGCCAAACCGGACCACGCCACTGGAAGCCTCTACAAACAGCCGGGTCTTCGTTATTTCACACATGGAGGTATGGATTCTATCTACTTATTTTAAGCATATACATTCTTTGACTTGGTAACACAAAAAGACGTTTTTGCCCATTTCCCCTTCACTTTTGGGATATACTGACATCTAAATGATTTAACCGATCAGCAAACGCACTACAAGTACGAGTTTACTTTAACAGAGGAATCTTTCATCTAAGGCCGTTGCATCGGTCTTAACGTGGATGGACAAAACCTCCTATTGGAATCTACATATCATTCAGCCAGTATCCACTCACCGTACAATAGTAATCGGCTAATCATCAGCACCTTTACTGCCTGGATCCACATTGTTTAAAGAGTTCTTCTCCTGGTTTAATGTATTGGTGATTACACACTTGGGTCACCACACACCAGTCTCTCTTCAACCAGTTCCTTGTCAGGAACACGGCAGGAAATCTGCAGTTAGTCCATTGGAGGAAGCCTTTATTTTGTTATTTACCATTAGAATGTGCATTTTCCATCTATGATATATTGAATGGGTCTGTCTAGTGATACTGTCCACTGTTTGTACATGGTTTTATATTTTTAAGTGTATTGTGTACATGCATGTTCTGTTTGTCCACCAGGCATAAGTGCTTCAATAAAAATGAGTTAAATTTTTCATCACAACTCAGTCTGTATAGTGCATCTGTTGGAACCTACATTTGATCTATCTTTTTGTCGGGACTAGTGACCTGTGAGGTGGTTCTTGAAGCATCCTGTCTTCACCACTCTTACAGACACTTTCCCCTCACATCCTTTTTTGCATATATTTATTTTTGATCAGTAGGTATTCCATCAGCTACGTCTTAACTGAGTGACCACTGACTCTTTACATTTAGAGGCCTCTATAGGAACCAACCCACTTTTGTTCTATTTTCCCCTGTGTAGAAACAATGATCATACGGTTCTACTATGTAGGACCGTTGATCATTGTTCCTACAGCTCAAGCCACAGCCAATCACAGTTAGAATCACGCCCCTAGGGACACACACAGCCCCTCCCTCTCAAATAAAGTTAACCCCTTCACTGCCAGTGTAATTTTACAGTAACAGTGCATATATATAGCACTGATTACTGTAGAAATGTCACTGGTAACCCCAAAAGTGTCAAAAATGTCAGTCAAGGGTCCGATCTGTCCGCCCCAATGTCGCAGTACCGCAAAAAAAACGCGATAACTTTTGCGAAAACCAATCAAAATACGCTTTTTGCTATTTTTTTTACCAAACATATATAGCATAAAACAAATTGGCCGAAAATGTTATAAAATTTTGATTTTTACTTTTTTTTGGGGGGGAATTTCATTTAAAAAATTTGAAAAATATTGTTATTTTTGCAAAATTGTCGCTATTTTTTTGTTTATAGCGCATGATCAAAAAATCGCACAGGTGATCAAATACCATCAAAAGAAAGCTCTGTTTGTGGGGAAAAAACGGACATCAAAATTAGTTTAGGTACAGCATCGCACGACCGCGCAATTGTCCATTAAAGTCACGCAGTGCCGAATTGCAAAATACCCCCTGGTCTTTTAGCAGCCAAATCCTCCGGGGCTTAAGTGGTTAAGAGACTATCCTGGATCAAGCTGGGGATTGGTTTCAGAAGGGGTCTCTGAAACCCTGGTGTCAATTAGAATTGGAGTGGATGAGTAACAAATCCTTTACCTCTTTGCTCCTCGCCCCAAATGATCCAATTTTGATCAAACAAATATCACACCCAACTGTTCAAGCTACACTTCAGGGATGGTCTTATTTTCTCAATTCTCCAATTGACCTTTCGCGCACTATAAATGTTCCTATACCATTGTCCTCGCTCCGCTGGGTTATTCCTGATATATCTTTGGCAGTTTGGGAAAAGAAAGGCATCACGACACTAGCTCACCTTTACGATAAACATAAATTGATTTATGTTTATCTTATATGCTGCTAAGCGCCCCGACCAATAAATGTAAAATCGGCACATTGTGGATAGGTCCCGCATTATTGACTGTATCAATGGGGTATAGTTGGTCTTGTACATATCCGCGAGTGGATGTGTAAGTTTCATACCCCTTTGTAGATCTTAAAGCGAAATACAATCTCATCTCCACAGATATCTTTAAATATAATCAAATCTTCACTTTTTGCAAGACATTGCACACCACGCATGTTCCCATACCGGAAGATCTCTGGAAGTTCTGGCATTCAAACTCTACGAAAACCAAGGGTATCACCCTAATTTACAATATGCTTAACTCTAAAACCACATTTTCTAAATCGACTGCTTATATAAAATGGGAAGCAGATCTAGGCAAGGCTTTTACAGATTCACATTGGTCAACAGCGATCTTGACCACTTACAAATACTCCAGGTGTTCTAATTACTGGGAATTGTCCTACAAACTCCTTGCTAGGTGGCACTACACCCCTTACATAACAGCTAAATTCTCTAATAGTAAATCAGTGCCCGCGGGGATGCGGGCAGGTGGGCACGTTGACTCACATGGTGTGGGCCTGCCTGCGTCTGCGCAGCTTCTGGGGGGATGTTTTCAGCCTGCATACCACAATTACAGGCACCCGTATCATGCCTACGATAGAACAAGCCATACTAGGGGTAAATATAACCTCATACCCGAAGAACTCCAGATCTATCATCTTGCATATCTTATTTGCAGCTAGATCAGTTATTATGCGCAAATAGAAGACAAACGACACCCTCTCCATAACAGAAGTTGTATCCCATATACAAATTGTAGCTGAATATGAAAAAAATGTAGCCTATAAAGAAGGCTTACATATGAAACCAATTGGTCCCATTGGTACCTTGCGATTGCAAATGGTCTAATATAGCGAAATTTTCTGAAAGTTGATTTACTGATATGTATCTTTACTGCTGAATAATGCTTTTGCTGTTATTAGAGATTCTGTATTGTGTGGACTTTGGCTGACCTGGCATGCCCTCCGGGACCGTAAATGTGAAGTGGTTGGAGGGTGCACCAGATTGGGCGTCTATGCAGTCGGTTCTGAACCTGGAGGGGGGGGTGTGCTGTTCAGTATTTCCTTTGACACACCCTCCCCTTGGTATTATTGTTGTTGTTTTTGTCATTATGGTCACTTTTGGTCACTTTTTGTTCTCTAGACCAGTGGTCCTCCACCCTGGCCTACAGGGCCCACTAACAGGCCAGATTTTCAAGATAACTGAAATACATCCCAGGTGATATCATTTGCTGCTCAGTGATTGCAGTAATCTAGTGCATCTCCCCAAGGTAATACCTCAAATCTGGCCTGTTAGTGGGCCCTGTAGGCCAGGGTTGAGGACCACTGCTCTAGACCACATTGTTATGGTATTATATTTCACCATCATCTACTTTATACTGCTGTGTTCTTGTACTCTTATGTATGTATTACTTGTACTATATCTGATATGCACAAAACTTAATAAAAATGTTTAAAAAAAAAAAAAAAGTCACAGTAGACAATTAATTGTCCAAGTATGGTAAGCAGTTATGCAAAACCGGAAACAATTACTGCTTATAAAGAAATCAAAAACATGATTTTCAATTAAATGATATACTTTTTGGAAAAAAAAATATATTATAATTTCTCTTCAGATAAACACACATTTATTAAAATAGTCCACTTTATTTTTCACAAGCAATGTAAAAATGATCTAATTAATTATTACACTTTTAAGATGTATCATGCAGATTTAAGATAAGTGATATTTTAATTAACATTACCACCATGTTCCATAAACTTGATGTACCCAGCTTTACAAGTTCAGGGACCAAAACTGCCATGATATATTTTATATGAAGTTTAAAATTATTATCCTTGGCATATCTTTTTTATTCAGGGTAAAGAAGGTTGAGGTTTAACAGACTGGTTATTAAACTTTGTTCAATGTGCTTAGATTGTACATTAGTCATCAAGACAAAGGTAAGCCCATGGTTGTCATAGATGTCATTGGATTGAAGGTTAATGAGACAGAGATTGGAAGCAAATTTTCAAGACTATTTTAGCATATAGCTAGGCTGATTACACATCCTGCTCAGCTGTAACCCTTCCACTGCTACATTGACTTAACGTTGCTTTTAATGATTTGGTATGATCAGTTGAAGAACACCTTCGTCCTGCAATCTCTCCCTATTTCTACTTTGTTTTTGTTTTTTTGGATAATGCAAGAACATGCTTGATTTACCATTGCTATAAGTGTCCACCTTCAGACTTTACAAAAAGAAATGTAATTCAGCACACCAAACAGGCTTTAAAGCCTAAATTCACTTTTTTTTATTTTCCCTAATTACAGCTTCTCTGTGTGCCATTCTAGCTGTAGTGTACCTCTTTTAGAACAGAGATAATTCTATCCCTCTTACCAGAAGCAGGCCATACCTCAGCCAGCAGGTTCTTGAACAAAAATTCCTCCATGTCTTTCTGTAATCTGTCCTAAGCAATTTGTAGGATTGCATAGCCGTTAGTGGAGCAAGTAGGTGCAGGAGGCTCTGATGTCATTGAACACACCCACATGACCTCTTCAAAATTCGCCCACTAGAGCATGAAATTCAACCCACTCTCCTCCCTAGTATCTGCCCACAGGTGCCTTGGTAGATCCGCCCAGCTGTCAGCTTCAAAGATTGTGTGCCGCTGCTCTCCCTTATCCACAGACAGCTGATACAGCTACTTTCTCCCCTCCCCCAATGTTCTTCTCCTAATTTCCTTCTCCCTCTAATAAAGGATTGGGTTAAAGGCTCAGCACTTCACTACTTTGGTCCAATTGGGGCATGATTTCAGCCCATTGATTTGAATGTAAGTTGCATCCAAGTCAAGTCACCATCTTAACTGATCCGACTTGTGGCATGTGACGGATTTTAAGGGGAACCCCCACGTCAAAATAAAAAAAAAATGACGTGGGATCCCCCCCAAAATCCATACCAGACCCTTATCTGAACACGCAGCACGGCAGGTCAGAAAAGAGGGGGACTAGCGAGCGCCCCCCCCCCTGGACCATACCAGGGACAAGAGCCTCTTACCGACAACCCTAGGTGGTGGTTGTGGGGGTCTGCAGGCAGGAGGTTTTAGCCCCCAGATCCCGCCCCCCCATGTGAATGAGTATGGGGTACATTGTGTTCCAAATCATGTGTCAAAAATAAGTAAAAACAGTACACAGTTTTTTGACATTTTGACAAAGTCCTTTATTAAAAATGAATAATGTCCCCCCTCATAGCCCCATTGTGTCTTCTTTCTCCAGTGATATCTTCTCTTTACAATCTTCTCCTTCCAATCTTCTCCCTCCGGTTCTTCTCCCTCCACTAATCCCTTCTTCCTTTGGTTCTTCTGCCAGTTCTTTTCCCTCTGCTGATGCCCCCCCCCCCCCCAAGATTCATACCAGACTCAAAGACTCAAAGGGCCTGATATAGTCGGATCAAAGTCGGATCTCATTCATTGAAGTCGCATGGAAGTCAGATATGAAATCGTAGGGAAAAGTCAGATCAGAAGTGGGCTGAATTTCATGTTGGAGCAGTGTGAACCTGGCCTGAAGGAGGGAGAGAGAGGAGAGTTTAGTTTTCAATAAGTTTTTATTAGGAAGCATTAAAAGAGATAAACAAGCGGACAAGGCATACAGTTTCAATACAATATGTGACACAGCATTAAAGAGACAGTGAAACTACCTTGCTGCAATAACAACATAATCAAAAAAACCAGCAGAAAGAACAATTTGTGTCAGTCAAAACGTGCAGGGCACGTACAATGGAACCTTATCCGCATCCGAACATGTAAGGCCGGAAGCATAAAATGGGGAGTCAACCTCCCGCTATAGTAGCATGATACGGTACTAGAGTTACATCAATGTGAGAACAACAGAAGACAAAAGAAAAATATATGAGACAAGGACAACATAAAATGAGAAGGACAAATTAACTCTACTCAAAACTTCAGGTGCAGGAAAAGTCTGACAATGACGTAGAAAACACAGCTTAACCTGCTACCTCCGAGAGCGTTGTTCTTAAAGTTGACGATTCGGGTCCCCAGCACCTGAAGAGGTTGCGAAACATTGGGGAGCCAGGACGGGCAACCAATTAGTAAGGCGATTGGAGATCCTCCAGGATGAGGAAATCCAAGTGCTCCACTGGGATCAATAGAGGGAGCAAGCAGATGCACCTTAGAGGGGAGAGGAATCGGCCCTGAGAGAAAAGAAATAAGAAGGAAGCATGAGCGGGGTAGAGAGAGAAAGGAGAGAGAGGGTGGTGAGAAGTGGAAAGGGGAAAGGAAGAGGAGAAGAGGGGTAGGATCACTGGGAGATCTCGAGCTATGGAAGGCGTATCTATGAAATCGAGATATGATTTAGTTTAGCCCACGGTTCCCAGATCAGTTCAAACTTGGAAACCTTATCCTGCAGGATCGCCACCATTTTTTCTTGGGCCATGATCCAGGATATTTTGCGCTTGGCAGCACTATATGAAACTGAGGGTTGCTTCCACGCTTTAGCCACCGTGAGTTTAGCACCCAACAAAATAAAAAAAAACAAGGATAGAGAGTGTTTGGGAGTGCCTGGGAGTTTGTCATGTAAGAAAGCCGATTGAGGTGTTTGAGGTAGTGGTATTCCTGTGACCGAGCGAATGAGGTGGAAGATTTTGTTCCAAAAGTTTCTAATCCTGGGGCAAGACCACCATGTATGCATAAAGGATCCTAAGTGTTCACAGCCCCTAAAGCAAAGCGGAGATGTCTGCAGATACATGACGTGTAAGCGAGCGGGGACCAGGTACCAGCGAGTGAGTATTTTGATATTGGCTTCTATAAGCGTGATATTAATGATGCCCCTAACGGACCTACAGAAAATGCGGTTCCAGACTTCAGTCGAGTAGTCAATCTCCAAGTCCCTTTCCCAATGGTGCACAAAGGTAGGTTTATCAGGGGAGGACATCAGAGCTGAGTATATAATAGATATGCCCCCCTTCTGTATATGGGATTCCGCACACCAACGTTCGAAGGGTGTAGTCGCAGGGGGTATCTTTCTATCTGACTATAAGTTCCGGAGGAAGTGGGAAATTTGTAAGAAACGAAATGTCTCAGACGCTGGCATTTTGAGTTTGGTACTACAAAAAGTCAATGACAACGGGCCAGAAGGGGTAAGGAAGTGACCTATACGGTAAAGACCTTTGTCTGTCCACCACTTAAATGCTTTACTATTCTGGCCAGGGACAAACAGAGGATGATGGAATAAGTGAGCGAGGGGCGTCATCGGAGATATGAGGGAATCTAGCTTGAAGAGTTGGGAGCATAGGCTGATAGAGTGAGAAAGAGTAGGTGCCAGGATTGGCGGCTTAAGGTTTACAGGACAGCAAGCGATAAAATCTAGTGTGTGGTGAGGAACGGCCTGTCTTTCCATGCTGATCCAAGCTGGTTTGGCACCCATGGAGAACACCGTGGCAAATGGGGCTAGTTGGGCCGCCCTATAGTAGTTCCATAGGTTTGGTAAGGCCAGTCCTCCTTGAGAGCGGAGTAGAGTCGCTCTAGGACACCTATATCCCTTTTTACCCCAGACAAAACGGACAATCTGCGATTGTAATTTAAGCAAGTGGGATTTAGGGACAGGCAGAGGAAGGGAGCGGAATAAGTATAACAGGCGGGGCAAAAGGGTAATTTTTACCGAGTTAATCCTGCCTAACCAAGATAGATTATGTGCATTCCAATCCCTGAGTTCAGAGTGTAGTTTTTGGTACATCGGAGGGCAATTGGCTTTGTAAAGGGAGGTGATAGAGGGGGTCAGAAATATTCCCAAGTATGGGATACAGGCCGAGCGCCAGGCAAATGGGAAATGAGGCTTCAGTGCTTCAAGGGTTCGTTGCGGTACTTATATATTGAGGGCAATTGACTTTGAAAAATTCACAAACAGGCCAGACGCATGGGAGAAGTCGTTGAGGAGTTTGCAGACATTAGGGACCGTGACTGTGGGCGATGTTAGGAACAATAGTAGATCATCCGCGAAAAGGCCACATTTGTGTTCCGAGGGGCCACAGGAAACATCCCGAATGTCAGGGTGTTGCCTGATGGCAATTGCTAGGGTTTCAATGGCGATGGCAAAGATGATAGGTGAGAGAGGGCAGCCCTGACGCGTGCCCCGTCGGATGTTAAAGGGTTCTGAGTAGAAACCCGAAGTGCGAATTTGGGCGGTGGGAGTGGAGTACAGTGTTCTCAGGATATTGAGAAAATACGGACCAAAGTTCCATCGTACAAGAGTATGGAATAAGTATGGCCAGGAGAGGGAGTCAAAAGCTTTATGAAGATCAATGGAAAGCAAAAATCCTTCCTGGGAAGGACCTCCATCCCATCTGGATTGCAGCAGGGTGATAATATCTATAGCTCTTTTGATTTGCTTAGGACCTTGCCTCCCTGGGATAAAACCCGATTGATCTTTATGAACATAGGTTCCGACAAAACGGGACATCCTATTGGACAGGATCTTAGTTAAGATTTTTAAATCGACATTGATCAGGGAGATCGGTCTAAAATTATGTACATCACTGTGATCTTTTCCCGGTTTAGGGATGACTGTTATGAAAGCGGAGTTGGAGGTCCTATCCACAGGGCACCCATTTCGTAAGGAGTTATAGAAAGTAGCCAAGTGAGGAGCCAGTACAGGGGCGAAGTGTTTGTAGTAACCCACCGAGAACCCATCTGGTCCGGGCACAGAACCTAGTTTAAGATTTTTAATGACCCCTAAAATCTCTGAGTCCGAGATTGGGGATTCAAGTTGCAATCTATGTTCCTTGCTAAGTTGTGGCAGGGGAATTTGCTGTAGGAAAGCCGGGGCATCCTCTGATAGAGAGGAATCATTATTGTCATATAGTTTGGAAAATAATTCATGAAACGTTTGCAGAACAGTCTGTGGATTCTGAGAGAGGATCCCCGCTGAGGTTCTAATTTTGGGCAGGGAGTAATTCCTCATTTTTGGAGACAATTTGGAGGCAAGTTTGGGGCCTATCTTGTCCCTGGCAGCATAGAGTTTGGCGCCGGACCACCGATGCTGCTTCTCAGCCTCCGTGGTGAGGGCCAAATTTAGTGACAATCTGGCGGATTCCAGCTTAAGTTTTGAGTCCGAGGAGGGACGTTTCTTATGTTGTTTACTGATGTCTGCAAACTCCTTCTCTAATTTGGCAATGTCTGCCCTTCTTTGTATTTTGAGGTTGGAGGAGAACTGGATAATTTTGCCCCTTAAAACTGCCTTATGGGCCGCCCATAAAGTGGTGGGGGGTATCATTGGTGGTAAGTAGTCTTCAATATCTTTGGCGAACATGGCACAATGGGTGGGATTGCTCAAGATCGACTCGTTAAGTCGCCATTTAAATACCTGAGATGCTTCCTGCGCTTTTTTAATGAGAAGAATGACCATTGCGTGGTCCGATAAGGGGGAATCCCTGATGCGGGATTGGAGGGCGAGGGGAACCATCCGCGTATGGAGAAATATGTGGTCTATTCTGGCGTAGCTCTGGTGAGGGGCAGAATAATGGGTAAAATCCTGTGATCTAGGATTCAGTTCATGCCAGATATCTACCAAGCCCTCCGAGAAGAGCACTCTAGCTATATGAGTGCTCCGCTTGGACGGCTGGCGAAGACGGTTGGCACCCGATTGTGTTTTATCTAGGCTCTGATCTAAGGCCACATTTGAGTCCCCTCCCATAACCAGAATGCCTTCCACGCATGGGAGAATCTCTACGGCTAGCCGATGAAAAAAGGATTCTTGGCCATGGTTCGGGGCGTAGTATGATAGCAGGGAATAGGTCGTGCCATCGATAACTCCTATTAATAAAAGAAATCTACCCTCTGGGTCTTCTATCTTTCTAGTGAGCGTAAAGGAGATATGTTTAGCAACAAAGTGTAATGTTCTGGTACCTCTGGTACCCTTTATTCCACTTTCCAAGTCAGTGTATGCGTCCCACCATTCTCTTGTGGTAGGTGCGCATACACCTTTAAGACCGATGCTGTCATCACTGAGCGCCGCAGAGCGGCTATTTCAACCGCCGGCGTTCTCACTCACATGTTCGTTCAACCTGCCTTGAAGCTCACATGCTCACAAGCGTACCTCGCTGTCGGAACCTCGCTACTGATTCCTGTATCCCGCTACCGGATCACTCGCTCATACCGAACCTCTCTACTACTGCTTGCTATTAGTGATAAGTACCCCGCAGGGGAATCCTCCATAAACCTTCCTACTAAGCTTACACTATCTAGCTCTGCATATTAAGGACTGTTACTATCATCTGCACTGTTGTTTAGATTGCTAGCTCTTGAGCCTACTAACATCTATCCTTGCACTGGGTTAGTCTCTCCTGTATGTCATCTGCTATCCTACCACCTACTACCATACATGATTGCTAACCTATCTGCATCCTACCTGTTACCATCTATACTCTCATGAACATTTCTCTCAAGTGCTGTTCACCTATTGTCACTGTGCATACCTGTCTCTTTAGCTCATCACCACTATACTGCTATATACATCTATCACTCCAGGAACATCTTATTGAGTGTGTATATTTGTATGCTGAATCAGACAGACCACAGTGATGAGTCTTGGGAGTTGGAATTGGTATTTCAACCTATCTCTACATGACTACTGAGTGGAGTTTTTCTGCAGCTGCAAATCCATCTTGTTTCAGAAAACGCAGGAGCGTTACAGATTGAACGAACCACAAATGGATTCAGCAGATTTACCCACTCAAGTGACACAATTAAAACAACAAGTGACTGCGTTAATACACGCTCTTACTGAATTAAAAGAAGACAATCAGGCTCTGAAGCAGCAGGTAACCCGTCTATCACAACTTGCCGCTGCTCAGCCCCCTGAACCCAAAATAAATCCTCCTCTAGTGTTTACAGGTGATCGCAAAAAATTTCGTGAATTCAAAAACGCCTGTCAGTTACTTTTCTTGCTAAAACCTTGTACCTACCTTACTGATCATATCAAAGTCTGTACTATTATTTCATACCTAACGGGTGATCCACGGGCCTGGGCAGACTCTCTCTTTGAGAAAAATGATCAGCTTCTCAACTCCTATGCTTTATTCCTAGCGGAACTCGCTAGTCTATATGATGACCCCAATAGGCAGAGTACTGCCGATATTCAATTGAGGTCCTTGAAACAAGGTAGGAGACCTGTAGAAGACTTTGTAGCAGAGTTCAAAAGATGGACCCTTGATTCAGGGTGGAATGATACATCTCTGAGAACTCAATTTAGACTCGGCCTATCAGAAGCTGTTAAAGACAAGCTCGCCCGAGCGGATTTACCGGACACCCTGGATGCTTTGATACAACTCAGTATCAACATAGACAGGAGGCTGCGAGAAAGAAAGGCTGAAAAAATGGGAATGGCATTGTCCAGTCCTTCTCGGATTTCGGCCGTTGACCCTACTCCTATGGAGGTAGGAACCATACGCCCACCTTTATCAACTACTGAAAGAGCCAGGAGACGATCCAGTAATATTTGCTTGTACTGCGCATCCCCGGATCACATGATAAGCGTCTGTCCCCTTGTCCGCAAAATAGAGGGTGAGTGTTCACATGTCCTCCTAGGGGGATTGACAACTTCATTTACTAACCCTTATCTTTTTGTTCGTTTGACATTGCAATGGGACCAGACTAGGATTACCACTAAGGCCATGATCGACACAGGATCTTGCGGAAATTATATCGATATACGTTTTGCTACTTTAAATAAAGTACCTATTATTTCAAAACCTAAGCCTGTCTCTGTGAGTCTTATTAACGGTATTCCGTTATCTTCTGGCCCAATCACTAATCAGACACAAGCACTCCTAGTCACCACTAACGAGTCTCATACGGAGACCACTACCTTCGACCTATTATCTTTGCCCCACTTTCCTATTGTTTTGGGACTTCCCTGGTTACACACACATCAACCAACCATAGATTGGAAGAAACGGACCCTAACCTTCCTCTCTTACTATTGCGAGAGTACGTGTAACCTCCCGTCTTATGGAAAGATCCTGTCTGTGGTGTCAGATGAGATTGCACCACTATGCTATCAGGATCTGTCCGAAGTTTTTCTTGAGAAAAATGCTCAAGTACTGCCTCCCCATAGGGATTATGATTGCACTATTGATCTACTCCCAAATAGTAAACTGCCTTTTGGTCATGTTTATCCTCTTTCGCAGGATGAACTTTCCCATCTCAAGGAATACTTGCATGAGAATTTGACAAAAGGTTTTATTAGACCTTCCACTTCTTCCACAGCTGCAGGACTTTTTTTTGTCCGCAATAAAGACTCAAGTCTCAGGCCTATTATCGACTATAGGCAATTGAACGCCATTACAGTAAAAGATCGCTATCCTTTGCCGCTTATCACTGAACTCATTGAACAAGTGCGTGGAGCTACCTACTTTTCAAAATTGGACCTGAAAGGGGCATACAATCTAATCCGAATCCGTGATGGAGATGAGTGGAAGACAGCATTCAGAACCAGATACGGATTGTTCGAATATCTTGTAATGCCATTTGGGCTATGTAACGCCCCCGCAGCTTTCCAACGATTCATAAACGATATCTTTAGAGACTTACTTGATGTCTGTGTTGTGGTATATCTGGACGATATACTTATTTATTCACGATCCTTGTCTGAACATATAAAACATGTAAGACTTGTGTTATCCAGATTACTCACACACAATCTATACGTGAAACTAAAAAAATGCTTATTTCAAAAAGAAGAAGTATTATTCCTAGGATACATCATATCCAAAACAGGAATCAAGATGGATATGAGTAAGATATCCTGCATTCAGGATTGGCCTATACCAACCACCCGCAAAGCACTACAGCGATTCCTTGGATTTTCAAACTTCTATAGGAAGTTCATCAAGAACTTCTCTGCCATTGTGAGACCTCTCACACAACTCACAAGTATTAAGAAACCATTTAAATGGTCAGATGAAGCAAATGAAGCTTTTCGCTTGTTAAAAACAAACTTTACCTCTGCTCCCATACTACGCCATCCAGACCCATCCCTCCAATACATTCTGGAAGTAGATGCGTCAAATATGGCAGTAGGAGCAGTACTCTCCCAACGACCAACGAATACTTCACCACTCCATCCAGTCGCCTACTTCTCGAAATCTCTAAGCAGCCCAGAGGTGAATTACCCAGTGGGTGAAAAGGAACTGCTTGCTATAAAACTGGCTCTGGAGAATTGGCGACATCTACTTGAAGGCACCCGATTACCAATACTCATATATACAGATCATAAAAATCTTCAATATCTTCAGACTAACAAAACCCTCTCCCACCGGCAGGTACGATGGTCACTATTCTTCCTAAGATTTAACTTCCTAGTGACCTACACACCTGCAGACAAGAATAAAAAAGCGGATGCGCTATCACGATTAACTGAAGATAATTGCTCCGAAATCCCTTCCGTTCCTATAATACCCTACAAGCGTATTATTGGGGTTGTCCGTTCCTTAAAGGAAGAGATTCTGCACTGTATAGGTTTGGATTCACCTCCACCACAACTAAGTGCTGAGGCAGAAGGCTTCCTCTACTACAACGACAAACTCTACATACCCCCTAATATGCGCACCAAGATCTTGGAATTGTCACATGATGTGCCTATGGCAGGACATATGGGTATGACAAAGACCCTTAATTTGCTTACCAGGCAGTTTTGGTGGCCTGATATGAAGACATCTATACAAAAATTTGTCTCTTCATGCAACGTCTGTGCCAGGTCCAAAATTGACACTACAAAACCATCCGGTCTACTATGCAGTCTACCAATACCCCAGACTCCATGGGAAGTTGTGTCCTTGGACTTTATAGTAGAACTACCACCTTCCAAAGGATTTAATACCATTTTAGTGTCAGTGGACCATCTGACAAAGATGGCACATTTCGTTGCTATTCACAGACTACCTTCGTCCAAACAAACAGCGGAACTACTGATGAAACATGTCTTTAAGTTACATGGAATTCCAAAAACTCTTTTGTCTGACCGTGGATCACAATTCATCTCCAAGT
This sequence comes from Pelophylax lessonae, assembly GCF_965119305.1. NCBI lineage: Eukaryota > Metazoa > Chordata > Amphibia > Anura > Ranidae > Pelophylax > Pelophylax lessonae. Next base: position 162,273,557 of record NC_138773.1, read on the forward strand.
TTTGGCAAGAACTATGTCACATACTACGAATTGAGCGAAAGCTCACTTCACCCTGCCATCCTCAGACCAACGGACAGACTGAAAGAGTCAACCAGTGCATTGAGCAATATTTACGTTGCTACACATCATACCTACAGGATGATTGGGTGGATCTCCTCCCTCTGGCAGAATTTGCCTACAACAACGCAACCCACAGTACGACCAAACAGAGTCCGTTCTACTTGAGCTATGGGTTTCATCCCACTATTCTTCCACCACGCATCCTTCCATCAAGTAACCCAGTAGCCTCAGACTATCTTACCCAAATAAAAGACTCTCTGTGTTTACTTAATACTACCATCTCACACGCTCATAGTCAACAAAAAAAGTACTATGACCTTCGTAGAAGACCTTCTCCTCAGTATGCTATTGGGGACCTCGTTTGGCTATCAACAAAAAACTTAAGATTAAAGATCCCTAGCAAAAAGCTTGGGCCTCTATTCTTGGGACCCTTCCCAATCAGGAAACTTATTGGAAAAGCTGCAGTACAGCTCACATTACCAACAGACCTCAAGATACATCCCATCTTCCATGTGTCGCTACTGAAGCCCCATGTTCCTGACCAAGGAATAAGGCCTACCATCCCACCTCCACCTCCTGTACAAGTTGAAGGCGGAGAAGAATATGAGATAAAGGAGATTCTGGATTCTCGTATCCACAGAAGAAGACTCCAATATCTAGTACGATGGAAGAACTATGGGCCCCAAGACGACACCTGGCTGGATACCTCTGATATACATGCCCCTAGACTGATTCGCAATTTTCATGCGAAATACCCGGAAAAACCAGCTCTAGAGGCCTTCAGGAGCCGGCCTTAAGGGGGGGGTACTGTAATGTTCTGGTACCTCTGGTACCCTTTATTCCACTTTCCAAGTCAGTGTATGCGTCCCACCATTCTCTTCTGGTAGGTGCGCATACACCTTTAAGACCGATGCTGTCATCACTGAGCGCCGCAGAGCGGCTATTTCAACCGCCGGCGTTCTCACTCACATGTTCGTTCAACCTGCCTTGAAGCTCACATGCTCACAAGCGTACCTCGCTGTCGGAACCTCACTACTGATCCCTGTATCCCGCTACCGGATCACTCACTCATACCGAACCTCTCTACTACTGCTTGCTATTAGTGATAAGTACCCCGCAGGGGAATCCTCCATAAACCTTCCTACTAAGCTTACACTATCTAGCTCTGCATATTAAGGACTGTTACTATCATCTGCACTGTTGTTTAGATTGCTAGCTCTTGAGCCTACTAACATCTATCCTTGCACTGGGTTAGTCTCTCCTGTATGTCATCTGCTATCCTACCACCTACTACCATACATGATTGCTAACCTATCTGCATCCTACCTGTTACCATCTATACTCTCATGAACATTTCTCTCAAGTGCTGTTCACCTATTGTCACTGTGCATACCTGTCTCTTTAGCTCATCACCACTATACTGCTATATACATCTATCACTCCAGGAACATCTTACTGAGTGTGTATATTTGTATGCTGAATCAGACAGACCACAGTGATGAGTCTTGGGAGTTGGAATTGGTATTTCAACCTATCTCTACATGACTACTGAGTGGAGTTTTTCTGCAGCTGCAAATCCATCTTGTTTCAGAAAACGCAGGAGCGTTACAAAAAGATCCCAACTCCTCTAGTTTTATCAGGGGCGTTAGCCAAGTAGAATTGGGGGTATTTGTGGTGGACAAACACCGGTCTATATGATCTAGGGAAGTGAGTTTCCTGAATAAAAAGAATATCAGTGTGTTGGGAGTGATATAAATTAAACAGCTTACGTCTTTTCACAGGAGAATTCAGACCTTGGACGTTATGGGAGGTAATCTTCAAATTACCCCGAGTAGATGTAGACGAGGTCATGGTGAGGTTCGAGATGTAGTACGCTGATCGTCCCAAACTTCCTGATGACCGGGACTAGCTTCCGGTCGAGGGGCTTCCTCGCCTGGTCTCCAAAGGGAAGGTGGTCCTGCTGGGAAAAAAGAGGGGGGCAAGCTCCCCCGGTGATCCAGGAAGAGGAGAGAGAAAGGAAGAGAGGTAAAGGAGGGCCGAAAGAGCAAAACAGGAAATGCAAGAGTCATGAGTGGATAACGAACAACACAGACAAACAAGACACAAACCCCAAACCCCGAGGGAGGATGGGGGCCCCATCCCCCTACCTCCCTGTCCCCAAAGATCCCCAAGGATGGGGGAGTCAGACCCAGTCTGCATGGGCGCGAATGCCCCATGGAGAGAAGGGTCAATGCACCGCGGGAATCCCGCTCTGGCCTAAGGCCCGCAAATGTGTGCAACAATATGCATAATAATAAAACCTGAATACAAGTGAATGGATGAACCATAAAGCAACAGTGCAAGCATGGTCTAGAAGCCACTGACACAAATGATAAGGGTAGGTCAGCAGCCAGGACCTAAAAGAACATGTTAAGTAAAGACATTAGTATAAAAAAATCTCATGTGTGACAAAGCCCAGTCCAGAACCCATGATCTCGGCAGGAGCGGACCAGGGAAGGAGGGAAAAAAAAAATAATTGTTTTTTAAAAAAAAAAGTGTATATTTTAATGAGGGGTGTGGGGCTTCAAGGGGGGCCGGAGGGAAAAAGACAACAGAACCTCCTCCTCCCCTCCCCCACGTGGTGAAAGTCGAAGTCAGACAACTTCTTCACAGAGGAAAACTGGAATCCAGAATGTATACGGAGAGGTCATCTAAGGAGGTCTGGCTTCTTTGGCTCTCTTTGGTTGATGCTTCTGCCATGTAGGGACCAGTGGGCTTTAAGGAGAAGGTCGCTTGGAGGAAGAAGAAGGGTGAGATCCCGGTGAGGCAACAGAATCCTGGGATATCAGGCCCAGGCGAAGTAGTAGGCGTTCCCCGTCGGGAAGGGAAGAAAAACCGTGGGTTTTCTGATTATAGACAAAGCTGAGGCGAAATGGGAAGGACCACCAATACTTGACAGAGTGCTGGATAAGGACTTGAACTAGGGGTTTTAAGGAGCGCCGTTTTTGAATGGTGGTGGGTGAGAGGTCGGCAAAGATTTGTATCGGATGCCCTTGGATGATCAGCCGATCAGCGTTTCTCGATAGTTTCATAATGTCCTCCTTCACCTTATAAAAGTGGGGTTTAACGATTATGTCCCGTGGGGAACCATCAGGATTGGAAGGTCTGAGAGCTCTGTGCACTCTATCTAGTTGTAGGCAATGCGGTGGAATATTTGGGATCAAGTCCTTTATAAATGAGACGATTGCTGGTTCCACTTCCTTTACAGATTCGGGTAAACCACGAATTCTGAAATTGTATCTGCGTGATCGGTTTTCCAAATCGTCTATTTTGGACAGAGCCGTATCAAGTTGGTCATGGAGGTCCTGCAGACGGGCAGAGTTTTGGTTCACCCACGCTACAGTTTGATCTGATTTCAACTCGATTGCCTCAATTCGGGATCCAATGTTTTGTAGATCGGCATGTATGGCAGATGTTATCTGAGAGGCCGTTTGAGCCAGGCCTTTGGCAAGCATCTTGGAGAAAGTAGACATTAAGTAGGAAAAGTCCTGTTGATTTTGGGGGATATGAGGTGAAGCACCCTGCGGCAGGCTTTGATGAGCAGAGTAGGCCCCATCAGGTGACTGAAGTAATTCGTCCAGGGTCCTCTCCAGCAGGGATACTGTGGATGCTGGGGATAAAATTGTGGCTGTTCCAGGGGCTGTGACCGGGTTTGAGGGAATCAGTCCTGGCTGGGAAGGGGTGGATGATTCATCTGCTATGTCCTCCTCAAGCTCCAGACCGCCATTGTGATGACTAGAGGTTGCCATCAGGGGACCGCTGGGGTAGGAGGCCTCAGCATCAAACTGACGGGAAAGGTCCCTCCGGGCCTGCGATCCAGACATCCGGGGTTCAGATGTTGCACCCAATAGACAGTGAGGCAAGGCAGGTGCTGTCTAGGGGTGAGGGGTTGCTAAGGTCAGTGCTGCGGGTGCTTAAGGGGCCAGAGCGGGACGGGGCCTTCTGGTCAAGCCGCCATCTTGCGCCTACCTGGTCCCCGCTGTCCTCCCAGGCTCCAAGGTTGCTGTGCCGCTCACTGGTGTGTGGGAGCTCTGGCCGTGTGGAAAGCTAACTGGCCAACTGCCCAAGCCGTTCGGGAGCGAGCAGCGTGCGACACAGTCGGCCGCGCGTCCGCCCTTCGGCTTCCGGTAACTACTAGAGGCCGCGGCTTCGGCCTAGTTGGTAGGCCGCGATTCCGGCGGGCGGCTATCTGCAGGGCAGCTATCCAAGAGGGGTCTCAAACTGACCAGGAGGGAGCGGGGAGCTCGGATTGCTGGATGGCTGGATGGCTTGCTTTTATGTCGTGATATGCCGCCGGTGGAGGCGGATTTGGGAGCTGGGATGGCGGAGCGCTCCAAAAGACGTCCGTAGCGATGCTCGTGCCGGAGAGAGGAGAGTTTAGAAAGCATACTAATCTGCAGCAAATCTGGCTGTGTCAGTGAGAAACACTATAAGCAGGTTCTACAAATACATTTGGTCAGTGATGTCAGCAATTCATTTTTTTTTCTTAGTGCAACTGACAAGAAGGCAAGAAGAGTATTTCTTATGAGAAATAAATATTACCCCTCTAATTTCTCATGCTGACTCGTAAAGCTTGCCACAACTTACATGAATTACTTAGATATTAAATGTTGAATAGATGTGCTAACCCACTTCGTGAATAAATGATGAAAACCAAAATTAACAAATATGATACACAAAACGTACAAAACTGATGCAATACAAAAGTGCCATAAAAAATGTACAAACATTTTAAAATGGATCTCTGCGCTTTATAACAAACCTAAAGCATATATTAAATACGCAGGCTATAAATCAGACTTGTTTAACATAGAGAGAGGCACGCGTCAGGGGTGCCCTCTCTCCCCTCTCTTTTTTGCCTTTCTCATAGAACCTCTAGCACACAGTATTAGAAATAATCCCTCATAGAGAGAGGCACGCATCAGGGGTGCCCTCTCTCCCCTCTCTTATTTGCCCTTCTCATAGAACCTCTAGCGCACAGTATTAGAAGTAATCCCTCATAGAGAGAGGCACGCGTCAGGGGTGCCCTCTCTCCCCTCTCTTATTTGCCCTTCTCATAGAACCTCTAGCACACAGTATTAGAAGTAATCCCTCAATTTCTGGTATAGAACTAGGTGGTCACCATCATAAGTTGTTTATTTGCAGATGACATTCTTCTTTTTCTATCATCTCCCCATATATCAGCCCCTAATCTCATTGCTACCCTTAATAAATTCGCTGCTATTTCAGGACTAAATATACATTTTCAAAAATCCACGGCCCTTAATATCTCATTGAGTGAATCTGAGTTAAATTTAGCGCAGAATGCATTACCATTTTCATGGTCTTTGAAGCACATTCCATATTTGGGTATAAAATTTACCCCCAACCATTCTGATCTTTATGCAGCCAACTTTACTCCATTATTGAAAAAAGTTACTGAACTACTGACGAAATGGGCATCACTTCCATTGTCGTGGTTTGGGAAGATAAATGCAATCAAAATGGTTATTCTACCCAAATTTTTATATTTATTTAGGGTCCTGCCAATTCATATACCTGCACATTTTCTTCGAATCTTACAACGCAAAATAATTAAATTCACCTGGGGTTCAATCAAACCTATTGCCCGAATCCACATTGATTCTCCCCCAAAACAAGGGGTGGACTGGGTCTCCCCAATTTTGCCACATATTACAAAGCTGCGCAATTGGCACAATTAACTAAGTATCATGCCACTACTGAAATTCCCTTATGGGTTACGATAGAATCTATCGAATGTGACCCCATCTCAATTTCCCATCTCTTATGGTTACAACCATCAGATCGAAAACATATTACTAATCCAATTACCAAGCATTCTCTCTCTTTATGGGATAGACTAAAGACTAATTATAATTTACAGTCTACACACAATCCACTACAATCTTTTCTGAGAAATCCAGCCTTTTATCCGGCTTGGGAATTCCCAAATTCATTTTGGCATGGTCTAGGTCAGGCCTGTCAAGGCTATTTAATCTGGTCTCTATCTCTTCTATCTTAAGTTTTCCTGAACTTTGTGAATCACATCATTTACCACATTCAGAACTTTTTCGATATCTCCAAATTAAACATTTCTATACCCCATTTATAACAAATGCTACCATTCTGAATCAGCTCTCTCAATTAGGGATGATCGAACTTTTGAAAAGTTCGGTTCGGCCCGGATTTCAGAACCCCATTGAAATCAATGGGACCCGAACTTCGGTAATCAAAAAACACAATTTGTTCACATGTACACTTTTTAGACCCCCCAGATATGAAATCCAAAGTAAAAATCAAAAAATCTTTTTTTTTTTCAATAATTGGCTTTTTTTATCAAAAATGACAGGGGGTCTAAAAGGTGTACCTGTGAAGTTTCAGCTCTGTAGCATGTCCAGAACCATAAAAAAAAGGATTGTTTGTATTAGAACACTTTCAGCACAAGGGGTAGGCTTTTCTTCTCGGTTTTCACACCTTGCCGGTTTAATAGCAGGCATTTTTTTTGGGTTCTTTGCAGTCAGGAAAAACATCTGAACTTGTGTATAGTGGTACTGTGCACAAGTTCAGATGTTTTGCCTGCCTCCAAAAGCCCCCAAAAAATGCCAGCAAAAACACACCTGGGCATTTTTTTTTGATGCTAGCGTTTTTTTTGGCATTTTTTGGGGTTCTTTTGAGGCAGGCAAAACATCTGAACTTGTGTATAGTGGTATATATACACACATAATTATATGTATATAGACACCTAGCCATATATAGGTGTGATAGTAGCAGAAATATATTACTGTAAATGATTTCATTAGCGCAAGCATATATTTCTGCTACTATCACACCTATATATGTCTAGGGGTATATATACAGACATATATGTGTATATATACCCCCTATACACATGTTCAGATGTCATGTTTGACATCAAACATGTCCTCAAAAAAGCACTGGCAGTGGCAACCCCTGCAGCATGAAAAATGCTTGCTGGTGAGAAGCCATATTCCTGTCCCGAAGCAACTCAGAGAAATGATCATTTCTCTATAGCGGTCACCCTGCTATGGAAGGGTTTTGTCACCCTTCCATAGCAGTCACTGTCAGTTAACCCTACACTACACTACAGTCCCCTTACACTTAACACTTTCCCTACAGAAACTAAATTTTTGAAGCTAACTTAAGTGTAAAGGAGAACTCTAACTACACTAGATATCCCTTTCCTCACACTATTAAATGCTAAATGACACTTTTAAAGTAAAATTAACAGAACTGCTTCCACTCTCTTCCATGTCCAGTATAACAATGCTAGGAATATGGCGGGGGCTATCTTATATACTGGGGGGCGTATTCACTAATGATTGGTCTAGGGACCCCCTAGTCACTCCAGTCACATTCCTAGCATTCTCCTGCCCCCTCAATTGGCTTTTGCTAATGGTTCTGGTCCAATCACGGGCTTTTAAAGCCCATTTCCTGAAGCATTGCATTTTGGTCGGTTCTGGTTGCCGAATTCCGAACTTTTTGTGCAAAAAGTTCTAAATTCGGCCAAACCTCGAACACCCAATGTTCGGGCCGAACCGATGGTGGACCCGAACCGTTCGATCATCCTTACTCTCAATTTGAGCGTATCTGTATCAACAACCCACACTCCAGAGGTCTAATTTCTAGCCTATATTCTCAGACCTTGGCCGTACACTTAACCAATCAGAATGGTCTGAAATCTGGTCTGTAACAAAATCTTCTTCTTCAAATATTATCGCAATTGAATCATCATACAAGGTTCTTTCACGATGGTACTTGGTACCAGCTAGAATTGCCAAGTTCACACAAAACTATCCGGCCTTTTGTTTTAGAGGTTGTACGGAAATAGGTACACATGTTCATATTTGGTGGAATTGCTCAATTGCTACAGTTTTATGGAAATAAATATTCTCTCTAGCATCTAAAATGTTTGAAATAGATATTACTCCAGATCCGGTGATTGCCATTTTAAATTTAAAACCTGCATGCCTGACACGAAAACAATTCAAATTATTCCTTCAGCTTCTTAATGCCACTAAACAAACCATAGCCAAAGCTTGCAAGACTACCACTTTGAATCTTGTAGAAGTTAAACATAGGATGAATAATGCATTATTATATGCAAAAATGGAAGCCATGGATTGCGATAAATTTAGTACTTTTATAAGCATTTGGGACCCTTGGATTAAACATGGCCTATCACCGGGTTTTGAGGAACAGCTTCTGAATGCTTGGTAGTTAAGACTTATATTTTATTTACTTTGTATTAACTTTTGTGGTACAAGTTCTATGCTCAATGCCCTCTCCTTTACCCACTTTACCCTACCCACACCGCTCTGACTTCTTCCTTTTCCATTTTTTTTTTCCCCCACAGCCATGTTCTGAATACCTTCTCAAAATCTTAATATCTCAGAATATCATATTAATAATTCTACCTTTTTCTTTTGTTCCTTCCTTTTGTGCAAACTTCACTATACAGTATACCATTTATAATACTTCTGTAACAATAACAGTATTTCTACTTCTGTTTTTGTTTTGTAACTTGCTTTATGGCTGTTTTATAAAACTCAATAAAAGTATTGAACGAGAAAAAAAAAAAAAAAGGACAAAAATAAAGTGATACATGCAATAAACAGATAATAAAGTCCATATACATTTTTATACGAAAGCAGACCACATGCAGCAACTTAGATGCTACTTCAATGACCAACTGCCAAAAAGTGACTTGTGCAAAAAATAAGCTGTCTGCAAGAGTTCATCTGGACAAAATGGACCAATGCTGATCTCCTGCTGCTTCTTTATCACCACTTTGGTGCACCTTCGCCATACCCGTGAGCACACAGGTCACTTACTAGAATGTGCTGCCACACAATATTGGCTCAAACACATGTTATAATCATCCAGTAACACCACCCCACTCAGACTGGTTCCAGATGATAACAGATCACATCATAGATAATTCACCTCTGAATTCCAAGCCTCTCAACACCAGGTATTGCCACACAGTAGCCTCAATCACATTACGCTCCTCTGCTATGTGAGAGCCTACAGCACCAGAAAATGCTGACTTTTGGCAGGTTACTTAAATGTTTTTTTACTTTTGTATGTATATAATGCACTAAAAAATGCATAGGTGTGAAACAGGCCTTAGTCCTAAAGCCCCGTACACACGATCAGATTATCGAAAGATCTGTCGTCCGTTTTTTGTGGCATGCTAGTCTGATGTGGAAAGTGAAGAGGTTTTTTTCATACGAATTTTCCCGTACGACAGAATTCTACTTCAGAAGTGATGTCATGTGTTGGATTGCTTTGTATGTGTTCTTTCGTCTCTGAGCATGCCTAGTCTTGCTCTAAAGATTTTTTTCTGTCGAAATCTGCACTAATGAGATGAAAATCGGACGTTGTATTACGGACAACAAAAATTGTATAGCCTGCACATCAAGATTTTGTCAGCCGAAAAGTCGGAGTCGCTGTCGAAAGCACCATACTAACAATCCGAAAATCGGCAGATCGGTTGTCGGACGAAATTTCCCTTCAGATTTTCTTATCGTGTGTACGGGCCTTAAGGCTGTAGCCAGGCAGTGACTAGGGACTCAACAAGATGTCTACAGCACAGGGATCCCGGCAAGTGCTCAGGCTCAGCACTTCTGGAAAGGGTGCAGGTACAATCAGAGCTTGGTATTCAAACAGCCATACAGCATACACCTACACCTAAACACTTTTACTGTGATCATCATAAGACAAGTGGGATGCTTATGATGCTTGCCAACATTATCATGATGATCACAGTAAAGGTGTTTAGGTGTAGATGTATACTGTATGGCTTTGCAAAAATTATCCCATCTGTTCAGCAGGCAGTATTGACTGCTGAACATGACCCATTGAATGTGTGCAATGCATGAGCTGCTGCATAGCTTAAGGGGTTAAAGCAGGTGGTGAAAGGGTGTTGTCTGTCAAATGGTCTCTGAAGAGCAATGCAGATTGGGGATTGCTCTTCAGAAAGCAACACTAGTGTAAAATAGTCCTTAGGGCTCAATCAGACTAGCAACGCTCTCTGAAGAGCAATCCATGTTCAGATTACTCTTCATAGAGCATTTTATACAATACAATGCCTCCTTAACGCCTTTAAAATGCTCTATGAAGAGTGATCCAAACACAGATTACTCTTTAGGGAACATTGCTAGTCTGAATGAGCCCCAAGGGCTATTCTACACTAGTGTTGCTTTCTAAAGAGTGATCCATTCAGCTGACAGCTGAATGGAAAAAAAAAAAAAAATTGCCAGCAAAAGCCAAAAAAAAAAAAAACCCCAGCATGGTGGGCACCTCCTGAACCATTCAAGGCCACATGCCCTCAACATGAGGGGGTGCTTTGGGGCAGAGGGGGCTGTGCAGTAGAACAATATGCCTATGGGGTTGTTTCCGCTGGCTTGGTGAATCTGTGGCCTTCTTTCCTCCTCCCCTTGTTTGCAAAGGTGGAGGATTAGGGATCATGGTGGCACCGGCATTGTAAAGGCATTGTGATGAAGTTGCCAGAATTTACGTCTTCCAGCAACTGGAAATGATGAAGAGGGACATACAGAGTAGTCATATTGCATGTGGACTAAAGTAAGGGCAATTGACCAATCTTCTCACAATGCACTGCACCTGGGGACAATTAGATACCATATAAAAGGTTGATCTTTTGAGCACATAAACTGCACTAATAACCAGGAAAAGAATGCGGCCCAAGTTCAGAGTAGTGATCTGGGAGGAGGTATACTACAATAGACCGATCGGCTTGTATTTGTAATATAGAAATTCCTGGGGACGTGGTCTGGTGTCGGTGCATGATGGCCGCTTGATCTCCCTGCTCCCTTACACCGAGGTCTTGCAAACAGTCTAGCTGAGGATTCAAGCCACATCCAGATGGGGAAAACCTCAGGAACCCGTTCGCCATCAAGGTCCCGCTTACCCAGGGACCCAGAAGCACAGCCGAATAGGAATATTCTGGAATAATTTCGCTCGCAATCATGCAAGACCGCGTCTTCATGTCAGGCCTCCGGGAGGCCTGCGCGCTCTTCCAGCTGGAGCCCATCCGTCACCTGCCACACAACACCGGCGGCTATGGAGATGAACATGGAGCACCTTCCAAGTCTAAATGATCTGTGAGCAGTAGCCGCAGACATAAAAGACACGTTGGCTGCAGCAATCTCAGATCTGCGGAAAGACATTAATTCCACGAGCACAAGCATGGATGAGCTGGAAGATACTACAGAATGCCACAGCTCAGATATCCAGCAATTACACCAAGCGTTAGACACCTACACAAAACACCTCAGGGAGCTGCACAGAGATCTGAAAGATCTGGATAACTGAGGATGTCGGCATAATCTGAGGGTAAGAGGCATCCCTGAAAATGTAGAAACAGGCCAACTGGCACAGGCCACATTATCTATCTTTAATGATTTACTAGGCAGGCCGCCAGAAACCCCCATCAACTACACAGAGCACTAAAACCCAGGTGTAGAGAGTCTGATCCCCCAGGGATGTGATCTGCTGCCTAGTTAAATTTAAACTCAAAGAGGAAATCCTCAGGAGAGCTAGGGACTGGAGAGAACTCCTGTATCAAAGAGCGGTAGTTAATATTTACCAAGACCTCTCTCCTATTTCTGCAAAACAGAAGGGACCTGCGGCCTCCATTGGACGTACTACACACTAAAGCAGTGGTTCTCAACTCCGGTCCTCGGGACCCACTAACAGGCCAGATTTTAAGTATTACCTTGGGGGATGCAGACTAGAATACTGCAATCACTGAGAAGCAAATGAGATCACCTGTGATGTAATTTAGTTATCTTGCAAACCTGGCCTGTTGGTGGGTCCCGAGGACCGGATTTGAGAACCACTGCACTAAAGGGATCCAATATAGATGGAAGCTTCTATTCTGCCTATCTGCATCAACACTTGGTCGCACTGCAAATCTACGAGTGCCAGAAGATCTCAGATCCTTTTGCAAAACCCTAAGTTTTCCTTTGATAGAGCTGCCACACTGGTACAGTTTTTACCGCCTAACATCAGTGAGATGAGTTTCCTCCATGGATGCAATACCAGCCTGGGATGATTTTCATATTCGTAGACGCAGATCTACTTCCCCGTGACAGCACTCGCCAATCCAGTCCGACTGCATCCCCTGTCCACAGGAGACCACGACATGAAGGCCTGAACTGAAACAATCTCTTACCTAAACCACCCACAGGAACGTCAGACTCCAGATGTCTAGACGGCCACCTTTCTACAACCTCCAATCCCAAGAATACCTGAACGATCACAAGTTTGTTCCCTAACTCTCCCTGAGCCTCTGAACATAAATATACAAGGACCCCAGTGAAGCTTGCATTTGGAAGAAAAATGAACACTTTCCATAAATCAATAGAACATATTGTAACCTCTTTTCTGATGGTTATACCTCCTAACCCCCATAAAATGGTCTCAACTGAAGCATGAGGAACAGACACACGATCAATTGATCAAACTTAATGACTGTCCTTGTAAATGAGACTCCTACCTGAAAAGCCCACTAAAACTCCAGAGTCCTGATACTCACCATCCATACAGCATACAAGGCCAAGAGGACACCCACACTCCAGTGACGAAACTTCACCTCCACCATCCAGTGCAACCTACTTGTACCTTCAAGCTGCACACACCTGCATGTCTCTTCTATCCTGAACTCAATACTTCCTCCGGAAGCTGCAAGAAAACCTACTAAGATCATAAGTTGATTTACACATTTACTAGTCAATTCTTCTCTTTAGACTAAAATCTATCTGCTAGGATGAACTGGGTAAGTTATTCCATGCAGGTCTGACCAAGGTATCCCTTAAACAATACCCTTATGATGTTGTATCATGCAGATTATCTACTTTCTCTACGCAAGTATGACCTACTTATCTTTCAGATGCGCCGTACAAGCTCCATCTCATGTTACCAGACATCTAAAAAAGGCATGTCAATTGGTTTTGATAAGTCACTGCACTCTAACCTTGGTGTGCCTCTCCTACTGACGGTGCATTGGATCACTCTCCCTCTCTGAGATTTCAGGTGATACCTATACATGATAATTCTAGGCTTAACATGCTCGTCGTAGGTGAAAAGCCAGATGAAAGTGCAGCTGGCTGAACATATTCTGCTACATTATGCTATCTACCTTGAACCTAGGCTTTTTTACCTACCGATTACCCACCTGATATGTATGTAACGGGTAACACGTCATGGGAGGGATTGGGTAAGGAGTTTAAACCCTATATGGAGGCTCTATATCCTTTCAAAGGAACTGCCTGAGCCATTTCCACATGTCAATTCCCCTAGGCCTGTAGAGAAATTGTCAGCCTACTGCCTAATAAGCCCTTTCTAAGGCCGAAACAACCTATGATCTTACCGAATTTAGCAATAGGCTGCTTGAGCAAAACAAAAAGAGATTACACTGTTTAGTCAGACGAGCGGTATAGGCGGCAGGAGTCACTCATGATAAGATTAGAGCTTGCACTCCCCCCACCCTATATCTCTCTCACATTAGAATACAATCCCTGTGGGACAGTTTTAACCAACATTCCCACATAGACCTGAGTCTCTCAGGAGCTACATAAACAAGACCAATTCAACTGACCACCACTTATACGGAAAGTCAGGAATTGAATATGGCTCTCTCATCTCGTCTGTCTAGTTCTGGTTTCTTATCATTCTTATTCTTGTTCTTTCTTATCTTTATTTGTGTTTGAGTTATAACATGCTATTTGATTATCCCACATCTATGGCTGGGTTTGATGGTCCTAGGATATACTTATGAGGTGGTGGTCTTAACGCTTAATACCCCAACTCAGAAATTCACTTATCCAGCTCAGACAGTGTGAAAAATTCTACGTGAATAACATCCTAAATGCTTTGCCACTTATCCCCTGTTGATGATCAAGCAGGACTTTCACTAGTTCTGGGACCACTGAACTTGGTCTGCTACATGGCTGGGTATCTGTCATAATATTATTCTAGTATTGTCTGTGATAGGTTATTACCTACTAGTTCTATATAGATGGTCCGCCTATTGCACTCCTTAAAAAAAAGTCAAACTAACCCATTACAGTACCTTTTTATTAGCTAACAGAAACCTGTTAAATGTTAAATCCCTGTACACCTGCTCTCAAGGTTTTCATAAGCTCATCTCCAAGGCCTCCATACATCTTCTCCACAGATTCACACTCCGGAAACACTTCCCCACTCTCCTACATATCTACCACATATGTAAAGCTGATACCCTCACCCTGATATTTTTTTTTACCACCATCACACTAAAGGGAACTCACGTCTCACCGTCACTGAACACTTTCCCGCACAACGGAAACATCTTGGAACCCGTTGACTCATCCCGGCACACCCCCCTCCCCTGAAGGAAAATAGCTAGTCTATTTTCACTGCCGGATGACATACCCTTCTACTTCTAGTCCCCCTGTACTTCTCTTCCCAGAACCTCATCCCTCCTGTACCTCCTTCCTTCCCCCCTCTTCCCATTCCCACCCTTTACCCTCTTCACTCCCCCCCCCTCCCCCCTCCCCCCCCCTTTTTTTTCTTGTTCTTTCTTTACTCTTTTCTCTTTCTCTTGCGCTTCACACCTCCTTGGTCTCCACATATCTGAGATAGGCCTTCTTATACTACGCTTTACTGCATTTTCTTACTCTATCTATATGTATCCCTACAGATACATAAAGCAAACAAGAGACACCCAATCACTCAACCTTCTTAATTTCCGCACCATACGAAAAGGTAATATGCATGCCACACACACTTACGCTGAAAACTCCACGCTAAAGGTAGTCTCTTTGAATGTGAAAGGACTCAATGTACCCGAGAAGCGCAGAAAGGTACTAGCCATGATGCAAATTCTCAAGGCAGATGTTATTTTCCTCCAAGAAACACATTTTAAAACAATGCCCAGTCCTAAACTATCAAATCTAATTTATCCTACATCCTACCATGCCATCAACAGTTTGGTCAAAACAAAAGGAGTTTAAATTCTACCCTCAAAAAATCTTAATTGGAATCTGGTAGACTCCCTCATAGATGCAGACGGACGCTGTCTAATCTTGAAAGGACGCATCCAGAATCGCCAAGTCACCCTTGCTAATATTTATAGTCCCAACACAGCTCAGGTGGGATTTTTCCGAGCATTTTCTCAGATCCTTACCGGCTTCCAAGAGGGCCTAACTATTCTAGGAGGGGACTTTAATCTGGCCTTGAATCCTTTGGTCGACACATCTTCAGGATTCTCGCACTTCAACTATAGAACCCTTCACCAAAATACAATTAAAAAATCTCATGACACTTGGAGCTCTCTACACCCTAATGATAAGGATTACACTTTCTACTTAGCCCCTCACAACAAATATTCTAGAATTGACTATTTATTCATGTCCCAATCAGACCTATAACTTCTAGCTGATGCCACCATTGAACCAATGTTCCTGTCAGACCACCACCCTATTACCCTTACCATATAAAATCCCACACACAAATACCTGGCGATTTGATTCATCACTCCTAACCTCGGAGATTGATGCCAAACAAATATAAACTAGTATAAAAAACTTATTTTCAAGCAATGACACCCCAGAAGTTACACCAATAACCCAATGGGAAGCACATAAATGGGTTATCAGAGGCAAATGTATTGCGTTTAAAGCGGCTAGGCAAAAAAACACAACAAGGCAAAATCTCAGACCTAATTAATAAGATCAAAGCCCTAGAAAAGACACACAAACCTATTAAGAGCAGAACAGACTCTCCATGAACTCTTACAGCTTAGGGAGTCCTTGCTCGAAGAACTTGACCATAAAACTGAACGCAAATTTATCCTCTCTTACAAACTGTTTATGAACATGTGTAAGATTCTGGTACCTTCGGTACCCTTCCAGCCCATTTCTTCCGTATATAGCTACCTGTCCCTTTAACTCTCATGACGTCATCACTAGGCGCCGCTCTGAGCGGCTATTTCAATCGCCGGCTTTCACTCACAAGGTGTTCGTGCAAACCGCTTGTTATACAGCCTTGTCTGACGCTGCCGAAGCCTCCAGCTATTTCCCCAGTATCTGGATAGACCGGAGTCTCGCTACTTGATCCTGTATCTCGCTACTGATCCTGTATCTCGCTACCTGATCCTTATCTCATTACCGGACCCCTCATCTCTCTAAACCAACTAGTGATAAGTACCCCACAGGGGATTCCTTCCTATCATCTTACACTATCTACTCTTGCATACTAAAGACTGTTGCTATCTATGCATTACTAATTCTATCATCTGCACTGTTACATAGATTGCTAGCTCTTGAGTCTACTACCATCTATATCCTTGCACTAAGTTAGCAATTCCTGTACACTTCATCTGCTGTCCCCTACCACCTGTTACTTGTACATGATTGCTAACCTATCTGCATACTATCTATCACCATCTGCTAACACTCCTGAACATTACTATTGAGTGCCTATCATTGCTATCACTACTCACGCCTGTCCTTTCAGCACATCACCTCTATACTATCGTATACAACCTATCACTCCAAGAACATCTTATCTGAGTGTCTGTATATTTGCATGGTATGGCAGGCTGGGCCACAATGATGAGTCTGGAGAGTTGGATATGGTAATTCAACACATCTCTACACGACTACTGAGTGGAAATTCTGCAGCTGCAAATCCAGTTCACTAAACAAATGCCGGAGCGTTACAACATGGCAATAAATGTGGTAACCAAATATAAACATAAATTGTGCAGCGCTCAAATGTTAAAGTGAGTACAGTGGGATACACACTAAAATGCAAAAATAAAGTCCAATATTCAAAATTAGACAAAAAAGGCAAGGTGACCAGTCCCACATAGAAGAGTGAATACTTGTGATAAATCCCACACCAAAAAGAGAATATAATTCACTCACCAGATGGCATGGACCCAAAGTACCTTACAGCAATTGGGTCATGCAGGCTGAAAGTGATGATCTCCTTGGAACAGATGGCAGAGGCTTCCACGAATTCTCCTCCAAATGGTGGATATAGGAAGGTCAGCTACTATACACCTCTATAAATACAAGGTATGTTGATTCAGGCACCAGGCTAATTGCTTTGAAAATGTTATGTGTAATGAAACGCGTTAGGGTTGTCAAGAGTGCCGAATTGTATTGAATGCTTCTTACCATCTGACCCATTGTAAGTGCATTACTTTCTTTGCTTTAATAAACCATTTAAACGGTATCACGCTATGTCTTTTCCATTTATCCCACATACACCTTTCTGAGTGGGGATTTCCAGATATCCATACGTGTACCATCCTTGAGTGACCTTCCTATATCCACCATTTGGAGGAGAATTAGTGGAAGCCTCTGCCATCTGTTCCAAGGAGATCATCACTTTCAGCCTGCATGACCCAATTGCTGTAAGGTACTTTGGGTCCATGCCATCTGGTGAGCGAATTATATTCTCTGTTTGGTGTGGCATTTATCACAAGTATTCACTCTTCTATGTGGGACTGGTCACCTTCCCTTTTTTGTCTAATTTTGAATATTGGACTTTATTTTTGCATTTTAGTGTGTATCCCACTGTACTCACTTTAACATTTGAGCGCTGCACAATTTATGTTTATATTTGGTTGCCATCACAGTCTGTTGGAGTGTCAGCGGCTATTTGTTCACTATTTTTGTTTGCGCAGTATTTTTTACCACAATAAATGTGGTAGATTCCTGGCTAGAGCTATTCAGACTAAAAAAGGCCAAATCCAACATTCACCTTGAAAAAGGACAACCAGGGACTCCCCAGTGTAACCACCATGGATATAGCGGCACATTTTGAGCGATTCTACTCTGACTTATATCACTTGCCCCAAACATCTGTTAAAGCCAATCGTGTGCCACCCTAATTAGAAGTTTTCTCCAAAAATATTGCCCGAAACCTATTTCCAGGAAGGAGGCACAACAATTAGAAAGCTCAATTTCTACAACCGAACTAAAACAAGCAATTAAACAGCTCAAGCTAGGTAAAAGCCCGGGCCCAGATGGATTCACAGCAGCATATTTCAAAACTTTTCTGGATCCACTCACTACTCCATTTCTCAAAGCCTTTAACTCCCTCTCCTCGCACCCACTCCCCTTCCACAGACTTTTGGAGGCACATATAACGGTCATCCTAAAGGAGGGAAATGACTCTACTTCCGTATCAAACTATAGGCCAATTACTCTATTGAACCTAGATATTAAGATATTCGCAAAAATCCTAGCAAACTGTCCGGCACCGCTTATGCCGTCTCTAATTGAAAATGATTAAGTGGGCTTTGTGCCTGGAAGGGAAGCCAGAGACAACACTATTAAAGTGCTCAATATCTACCATTGGCTGACCTCCTCCAACAGTACTGGCTTCTTCCTGTCTTTGGACACAAAAAAGGTTGGCATGGAACTACCTAGGAGAGGTCCTCACATTGGACTTCAGGACCTCATGTACAACCGTATTTTGTTCCTATACTCTATGCTGACTTCCAGGATTCGGGTCAACGGTTACCTGTCGAACGTCTTCTCCATCCATAATGGCACAGAACAGGGCTGTCCGCTCTCCCCAATCCTCTTCATACTCACTTTGGAACCTCTCCTACGGAGATTGCGTGCAAACTCAAATATAAAAGGAATATCTATCGCAATACATACACTTTAGAAGGACTTTGAACTATTTCAAAGAATATCAAACCTAAAAATTAACTTCACCAAATTGAACGCACTGAATGTATCCCTATCGGCAGAAAGTGTCATACAATGTAAGGAAAATTTACTGTTCAATAGGAAATCTGATGCAATCACATATTTTAGGAATTCAGCTACCAATCCACCTTTCAGACCTGTACTCCAAAAACGATGTGCCCATTTCAGATGACTTTACGAAAATGGAACAAATCACCCTTTTCTTGGTTCAGTCACGTGGCCATTTTAAAAATGAACATCCTCCCTAGGATTTTATATAACCTGCAAACAATACCAATCAAACTCCCTCCGACCTTCTAAATCTATGAGTATATGCACCAAATTCTTGTGGAACCATAAACACCCGAGGATAAGTTATGAACAATTAGTTAGACCCAAAACGATAGGGGGAGTGGGGTTTACCTGATATTAAAAACTACTACCGCGCCAGCCATTTATCCAGAATTGTAGATTGGAAAGTCCATTGCAAGTCAAAAGAATGGGTCCACCTGGAACACTCATTCTCACATATACCTTTTAAGTTCAACGCCTTGGATTCTACCCCAACATATCTCACCACAGCTTAAGGAACATCCGCTAATAGGCCCAACACTAAACAGTTCAGAGAGGTTTGCACAAAAATGGATCTTTCATCCGCTCCAGGTCAAGTAACACTTATTCAGTTAAATACAAAAAATGTAGGTGGGATAGTTGGTGCTGCCTAGGGAGAAGTAGGTGTCTAGTAGTGCAGTCTGGTGAACTAACACCAAAAATAAAAAGTGAGTGAATTAGGTGTATGACAACTAGTGAAACACCTTAAATAGGAGTATATATAAAGAGAATAAAAAATGTCAGTGTAAATAACAAAGTGTGCTAAGATAAGTTGATGAACATTCCTGGTAAAAAACAATAGTGCGCACCATTAGAGATGGCCTTGCGGTTCGCCCGGCGGTCGGTTTGCAGCGAACTTTGCTCGTTCGCTGTCTGCCGATCATGCGAACATATGGCGATGTTCGCGACCACCATATTCTTTTACATTGTGAAGAACTTTGACCCATGACACATCAATCAGGTGGTACAGGTTAGGCAATTGAGACATTTCAGCATATGGACATACCCCCTACCTTATAAATAGACCTGACCTGGCTGCCATTTTACATTCTGTTTTTTTGTCAGTGTAGGGAGAGGTTTGCTGTGTGAAGCAGGGACAGATTGTCAGTGACACAAATTGCTCGGTAATAGGTCCACAAAAGTCCTTTTAAGGACTGGTATTTGGTATAGGTGTACTGTCTAAGTGTTTATATTCTGTCTTTTGTCAGTATAGGGAGAGGTTTGCTGTGTGGAGCAGGGACAGATTGTCAGTGACACAAATCGCTCAGTAATAGGTCCACAAAAGTCCTTTAAAGGACTGGTATTTGGTATAGGTGTACTATTGTTTGGTGTGAAGTATATAGGGGTGTAATACACTTATAATATACTTTCTAATATAGAAAGCATATTATAGTGTATTTTGGTACTGCAGAAATTTTGCCTCTTTCACTGCATTAACTCTCCTACACACAGTGACAAAAGTTACTAGAAAATATTTTTCATAACTGGTGTGATAGACCAGTGGCCCCCCAAAACAACAGATTGAAGCGGGGTGTTATACTTTCATAATAGTGTTTTTGGGTACAGCAGAAATGTTGCCTCTTTCGCTGCATTAACTCTGCTACACACAGTGACAAAAGTTACTAGAAAATATTTTTCATAATTGGTGTGATAAACCAGCGGTCTCCCAAAGCGACAGATTGAAGCGGGGTGTTATACTTTCATAATAGTGTTTTTGGGTACTGCAGAAATGTTGCTTATTTCGCTGCGTTAACTCTGCTACACACAGTGACAAAAGTTACTAGAAAATATTTTTCATAATTGGTGTGATAAACCAGCGGCCCCCAAAACGACAGATTGAAGCGGGGTGTTATACGTTCATAATAGTGTTTTTGGGTACTGCAGAAATTTTGCCTCTTTCCCTGCATTAACTCTGCTACACACAGTGACAAAAGTTACTAGAAAATATTTTTCATAACTGGTGTGATAAACCAGTGCCCCCCCCCAAAACAACAGATTGAAGCGGGGTGTTATATATCTTCTTCCACATATACTGCTCTTCTATAGAGACTTTTGTCACAGGGTCATCTAAAAAATTACAGGCAGAGGAAGAGGCAGGCCCTTCCACAGGGCTGGTAGGGGTAGGGCAGGAGCACCAGGCTAGAGCGAAAGTTGCAGAAGGTGCGTACGATTTTTTCAAAGGACGCACCAGACTTAGTTGAGTGGCTCACTCAGCCTTCCTCTTCTGCACCCTCCTCATCCTCATCCTCTCTATCTGCACCCTCTTCACTTTCTGCTGCGTGCACCCACAAAGACACCACCACCACCAACATCACCACCATATACCCTCCGCTTGAGTCACAGGAATTATTTTACGATCCAGCACAACACATTTACGATGCGCAGCCATTCTTAGCATCGGATCAGGAAGAGGAGGTAGCAACAGCCGCCACTCAGCAGACTGACAATAGTACCCAGATCAGCCCCAGGAGGTTGGTCCCCGCTGTTGCTGTCTACTCTGAGATCTCAAATGTTAGTGGTGGGGAAGGTGACGTTGATGATGACGTGTCTATGGACCTCACGTGGGTGAAGAGGAGGGAAGTTCAGAGGGAGAGATGGACCAGCAGATAGGGAGGAGAAGCGGGCTGAACTTACATTGCACAGGAGGGACAAACCAGAGTGTTAATGTATCAAGAGCGAGCCATCAACCATGTACGGTCACATCTGGCGCTCCCAGGACGCCAGCACATGGCTCCGCAGTGTGGGCTATTTTTAACATGTCCCCTGCTGACAATTGTGTTGCCATCTGCAGCCTTTGCAGTCAATGCATAAGTCGAGGTAAGCCCAACACTCACCTAGGGACAACCGCCTTAAGAAGGTACCTGGACTCCCATCCAAGCCCTGTGGCAGCAACGCCATCAGAACCCACAAAGTCACACTCCAGGCTCTCACCATCCAGCCTCTTCTCCTTCTCCTCTCTCCTCACAATTGTCCTCCACTCCACCAAAAACCTCAAGTTTTTCTGTAAAAAGGCAGGCTTCCGTGGCCCAAATGTTGGAGCGTAAAAAAATTATGACGCCGGATAACTCTCTTGCCCAATGGTTGACCACTGTCTTGTCGGAACTGATAGCCCATCAACTACTGCCATATAAACTGGTGGACTGGGAGGCCTTTAGAAAATTTGTGGGCATTGGAACACCACAATGGAAGGTCCCAGGAAGGAAATATTTATCGCAGAAGGGCATCCTAGAGCTATATGGCCATGTTCAGCAGCAAGTGAATATATCTCTGGCACACAGTGTTGGTGCCAAGATACATCTGACCACAGACATGTGGTCTAGCAAACACGGGCAGGGAAGGTATATCACTTTTACTGCCCACTGGTTGAACCTTCTGATGGCCGTCAAGTATGTAAATTGTGGCACCCCTGTAGATTTGGTTTTACCGCCATGGATTGCATGCAGGCCTGCCTCTTCTTCTCCTCCTACTACTCCATCCTCCCTCTCTTCCTTGGCTGACTCCTCCTTTTCCGCTGCTACCATCTCTTCCGCTGCACCGATTGGCTGATTGGACTGCCACATCACATCCAGCCGGTGGAGCGCACGCTGCGGGAGCAGCGAACCACCGAGCCGTGTCTTACATGCCTGTTTGTTCATTATGTTTGTGAGTATATTTTCTGGAATGTTTAATAAAACTGGTTAAATGTACTTCACTATGGATGGCTCTTTTTTCTCCATGAGGAAGCTCTGAGATATTGGCCCATTAAGGATCGTTCCAGCAATAGTAACGGATTACAAGACTATGAGGATTTATTCATTACATGCTCCTTTTCAAGCGCATTGTGGTAAGTAGGAAAACCACAGGGGGTCATCCCCATTTTGCACAAAGAAAGCACAGAAGCACTTTTATTTGCACCTGAATGGACTTATATGGACTTGAAGTTTTTTCTACATGCATTTTTCTATATGAGTTTTTCTATATTAATTTTTTACCATATGAGTTTTATATGAACTTTTTGCATGAATTTTATATTTGAGATACATTGCACTGCTTATTTAGCACATTGATATATTATTGCAAGTGAATTATTTATATTTATTTATTTATTCACGTATTGGTTAAAGCAGCGCTGCAACACTGAGTATATATGATTTAAAGAGCACCTGCACTTTATTTGCAGCAAGCAGCTTAGTCACACAGACACTTTGGATATATTTATCTATTTATTCACATTTGGATACATTCACCGATTGATTTTACATTTACCATAAGCGCGGGTTTTTTTACTGTCACATATTCTTTTATTAATGGTAACCACTCAGTAGATTAGGGATGGTGGGTTCCTCATTTTCTCCTTTTAGGATGGAGTTTTATATTAGGGGGTCCCCATCGATATCCTCTCCTTGGGTGGGGTACTCAATTTTGTGAAGATCACCAAGGTTACTCCCATTTGCTCAAAAAGATAAAGTAAGCTTACATAGTGAAGTATGTAATACTTTATTATCAAAAAAGACAAGTAAAAACTCACATTACAGCGGAGGACAACAAGTTCCCGCAAGTTGCAGTATGAAGTATGGGGACTTCCGGTTTCGGCTGTAACCAGAAGTGATGTCACCTGGTTCCTCCCGACGCGTTGCATCACAGATCACGTGACTTTCTCAACGGTCCCCCCTTCTCCACAGCTACTCCTTCATGCACAGAGGAGTCACTCGAACTATTCGATCATAGTGTCAGTGACATGCTCCTGGAGGATGCGCAGCAATTTGAAAGCTGTGATGTTGGTTTCCAGGTTGTTGAAGGTAATAATGAGATCCTAGAGAGAGGGGATGACATTGACAGACAAGAAACCAGCAGTAATGTTGCCAAAGCTGAAGCATATTGCCAAGTTTGCTCCAGTGATAATGAGGGAGGGGATGATGAGGTCACTGACTGTACTTGGGTGCCTGACAGGATAGAGGAGGAGGAGGAGGGGGAGGAGGAGGGGGGGAAGAGGAGGACGCACAACTCCAACAAGGCAGGATGTGCTCCAGGTGCCGCCATAGCAGTAGCCAACCTATTGCATCACAACACATAGCTCCACAGGTGCAGGGTGCTGCAAAATCCCTGCTGACTCCAAAAAGTTCATTAGTGTGGGTTTTTTTCAGCATCTGTTCAGTAGACTGCAGCATTGCTGTTTGCAACATCTGTATAAAGCAGATCAAATGGGGCCAGAACACCAGCCGCTCCACCACATGCTTGACAAGGCATATGACGACCTGCCATGCAGTCCGTTGGCAACAGCACCTGAAAGAGGCACCAGATCAAAACAAGCATACATCACCTTGCTCCTCATCGGCGATCTCTAACCCTACTTTACCTCATGCCTTCTCAAATACCAGCAATGAGAGTGATGATGGCATAGCAATGAGTGGCACAGACTTGCACCCAATCTGCTAGCAGTACACCACCGCTTTATTTGAGCAGAAGGCAAATTTCACTACCCCAGTAATTGAACTGTAGAAAGAAATACTGTCCCAGCCATCCACCTGCTCAGCGTCTTAATGCTAGCTTGGCCAAATTGCTAGCATTACAGTTGCTGCCTTTCATCTGGTAGACTCGGCTCCCTTTTGAGAATTTGTGGAATGTGCTGCACTACAGTGGCAGGTCACAAAAAGGCATTTCTTTTTGGGTAAGGCTATTTCGGCTCTCTACCATCATGTGGAAGGTAGTGTTTTGACCTCGTTGGACAAAGCGGTCAGCAGGAAGGGGCACATTACTGCTGACTTTTGGTCTGCAGGCATGACCAGGGATGTTTCATTTCTTTCATGGTGCACTGGGTAACTCTGCTGGCAGCTGGGAAGGATGTAGGACAGGGTTCGGTGTTGCAGCTTGTTTTGCCACCATACCTCCAAAAAGCTGGTACTGGTTCTGCCACATCTGGCTACTCCACCACCACCTCCTCCTCCATGTCCTCTTCTGCTCAATTTCCCTTTGCAGCAGCAGTGTTCCCTAAGCTTTCAAGGGGCTATGCAAGCAGTCAGGCTAAAAGATGCCATGCTGTGCTTCAGTTGGTCTGTCTAGGAGGCAGGAGTCACACCGGTGCACAGATTCTGTCAGCTCTGCAGGGGCAGGCTCAGAGATGGCTGATGCCACGACAGCTTGAGCCAGAAATGGTTGTATGCGATAATGGCACCAACCTTCTCTACGCCCTCCGACAGGGACACTTGACACATGTTCCTTGCTTGGCACATGTTATGAATCCGGTGGTGCAGCGTTTCTTGAGCAGATACCCTAGCTTCCAAGATCTCCTGAGGCAGGCCAGGAAAGTTTGTGGCCATTTCCGCCGTTCATTCAGTGCCAGTGCTTGCTTATCTGACACTCAACAGGAACTCAACCTGCCCACCAACCGCCTCATTGGTGACATGCCCACCAGGTGGAACTCAATGTTGGCAATGCTGCAGCGTATGCACATGCAGCAGAGGGCCATCAATCAGTACCTGTGTGAGTATGGCACAAGGACAGGGTCAGGGGAGCTTGTTTTTTTTCACCACACCAGTGGCTTTTGATGAAGGATGCATGCATCGTCCTGTCACCATTTGAGGGGGCCACAAGGATGGTGAGCCAGGACGATGCATGCATCAATAAAACTAGCCCGCTAGTCTACCTGCTGGAGCACACGCTGCGTGGAATCATGGACAGGGCACTTGAGGCAGAACAGCGACAGAAAGAGGGGGACTTCCTTTCCTCGCAAGGCCCCCTGTATGCAGATATCATTCCTGCAGGGCCACAAGAGGATAACATACAGCAGTCTTCAAGGGATGGTTTTGATTCCCCAGAAACCCCAGAAGTTGTACATGGTTGGGGAGAGGTTGCTCCTGCTGACAATGTCATCCTTAGTGACCCAGAGGACTCAGAAGCTCATGCCTCCTCCAACTTACGTTGCATGGGCTTTCTGATTCTGCAAAGCCTGCAAAAAGGACCCAAGGATTCGTGCTATCAAGGAGAGGGATAATTACTGGTTGGCAACCCTTCTTTATCCACATTACAAGGGTAAAGTAGCAGAGCTCATCCTGCCTTCGCAGAGGAAGCAGAGGATGAAACATCTTGAGGAGGCCTTGAAAAAAAAAATGTGTACCGCCATTTCCAGACACTGGGAGGTCAACATTCTCCACTCGTGTTTCTGAGGCATCGTTCAGCCAAAGGAGAAGCGGTGGTGAAGGCGGACGGCTGACCAATGCCTTTAAACAGTTATTTTGTACTCAGCAGCACCCAGACTGTTAGGTTTAAGCAACCATCGGCAGCGTCTCCATCATATGGTGCATGATTATCTAGGTGCAAGAGCAGACTTGGAAACCTTTCCAGCTGAGCATCCACTGGCTTACTGGGTTTTGAGGATGGACCACTAGGCCAGAACGTACTCAATATGCAATGGAGCTACTGGCCTGTCCTGCTTCCAGTGTGCTTTCTGAATGGATGTTCAGTGCTGCTGGAGGTTTTGTGACGGACAAAAGAGTGCGTCTGTCCACAGACTCTGTTGACCAGCTGACTTTTATCAAAATGAACCAGTCCTGGATCAACAAGAGCTATAAGGCCCCTGATGCTGATGTAACTAATTGAATTTGCTAGGGGTCTGCCATCCCTTGAAGACTGCATATGCTGCCTATCCTATTCATCTACCTTTATTCTGCTAGCTTCCAACAATGTTTTTGGTTTAGGTCACTACCAACCCCCAAGGCCTAATTTTTCAGCACTTGTATGACAGGTGCATACAATTTAAATGTTGTATGTCATTTTTAACAGCAGGCCCTGTACTTGTGCCCTGCTAACTGTGAGGGGTTACGGTGTTCAGGCACTTTAAAAGGCAATTTAAAATTTGCATGGAATTCTTACCAGCAGGTCCCGTTCCTGCACCCAGAAAGAGTAACTGCGAGGCCTTGGTTACGGTGTTCAGGCACCACCAACACCAATGGCCCAATTTTTGGCACTTGTATAGTACATGCAATTTCAAATGTACATGGAATTCTTACCAGCAGGTCCCGTTCCTGCTCCCAGCAAGAGTAACTGCGAGACCTTGGTTACGGTGTTCAGGCACCACATACAGCAAAGGCCCAATTTTTGGCACTTGTATAGCACATGCAATTTCTAATTTGTATGGAATTCTTACCAGCAGGTCCCGTTCTTGCTCTCAGCAAGAGTAACTGCGAGGCCTTGGTTACGGTGTTCAGGCACCACATACGACAAAGGCCCAACTTTTGGCACTTGCATAGCACATGCAATTTCTAATTTGTATGGAATTGTTACCAGCAGGTCCAGTTCCTGCTCCCAGCAAGAGTAACTGTGAGGCCTTAGTTATGGTGTTCAGGCACCACCAACACCAATGGCCCAATTTTTGGAACTTTTATAGTACATGCAATTTTGAATTTACATGGAATTCTTACCAGCAGGTCCCGTTCCTGCTCCCAGCAAGAGTAACTGTGAGGCCTTGGTTACGGTGTTCAGGCACTTCATACAGAAAAGGCCCAATTTTGGCACTTGTATAGCACATGCAATTTCAAATTTGTATGGAATTGTTACTAGCAGGTCCCGTTACCGCTCCCAGCAAGAATAACTGCGAGGCCTTGGTTACGGTGTTCAGGCACCACATATGGCAAAGGCCCAATTTTTGGCACTTGAATAGCACATGCAATTTCTAATTTGTATGGAATTCATACAGCAGGTCCCGTTCCTGCTCCCAGCAAGAGTAACTGCGAGGCCTTGGTTACGGTGTTCAGGCACCACCAACAGCAAAGGCCCAATTTGTGGCACCTGTATGACAAGTAAATGCGATTTCAAATTTGTATGGACTTTTTAGCAGCAGGGCCTGTTCCTGCACCCAGCAAGAGTAACTGTGAGGGGTTACGGTGTTCAGGCACCACCAACAAACAAGGCCCAATTTTTCTGCACCCGTATGACAAGTACATGCGATTTGAATATGTATGTATATTTGTATATGGCATTTTTTGCTTTAGAAATGTCAGTATTGCTGCAGCAGGCTACATACGTACATCATAGAGATGCACTACTTTAAAGGCACATTCAGGGGACCCCTCAGGCACAATATTTGAAGGAATTTTTCATTTTTATAGTTTCACTATAAGCCTCATTGAAATCAGTAAATCAGTGCTCCTTTAAAAACAATTGTTTTTAAAAACTTTTTTCTCATTGCTACATGTTCCCCAGGTCAGGACTCTGACCCCCCATACACTTTTTTGGGGCAATAACTTGCATTTAAGCCTTCAAAATGAGGCCATTTGATTTTCGAGGTTCGAGTCCCATAGACTTCAATGGGGTTCGTTTGTTCGAACAAACTTTTCCTCTGTTCGCAGTGTTCTGGTGCGAACCAAACCGGGGGTAGTTCGGCTCATCACTACTTGCGAGCTCTCCCAATATCAAACCCTCCACTCCTTTGCAATCTTATTCCTTGTTGAGAACTTGTTGATAGCTGGGACCCAAGCCTTTTGAGTGTATGGGAACAGGGTTTGAATGTCACATTCTCTCCCAGCCAAAAAACTAAAATTGTTATTTTTATGCTCATAAAGTCTCACTGGCAAACACTTATCAAGAAATTGCCTATTAAATACTTACCAGGTGGTATAAAACACTATAACTTTTACAAAAGATATGTGATAGATTAAGCTGGGGAGAGATTCTGCTAAATTAATATGAGAAACAATTATATGCCAAGGCACTACCCCTCAGTAATTAAATATTGGAGAGAAAAACCCACCATTCTTTCTTCCTTTAAGAGAAAAAGGGGTAGGAAAATAGAGGGATTTGAAAGTGCCAGGCATAAATTAACAAGTACACAATAATAAAAGAAATACATTTTATTAGTATACCAAATGGTAAAAACAGATATCATATTTTTCAATACATTTCTCCAAATGGTGTGTCTCCCTATGCACAATCAATAACAACAGATGTGGGTAATTCTGCATCTACGCGTTTCACCCAAACGTAGGGGCTTCTTCGGGATCCGAAACAATTGTATTAACACCACTATAAATACAAGAATATTATATAGAAGAAGTCATATTGATCAGCACATGAATACAAATATCCATCTGTACATATTGCAATTAAAAATATACATTACTATGAAATAGCAGCATATTAAAGGCAAAAGACATAGAGGAGAGTCTAAGGATGATTAACACACAAAAAAAAGAAAAAAAGAAAGAAAAAAAGGGAGCAGAAGAAAAGGCAAATGTCCAGTCACCATGTCCAAAAGGATAGCAATGTTACACAGTATTCATGGTTATTACGTAGAATTATCACAGTTGTATACCTTCAATCGTTAGTAAGATTCATCAAAACCTGCAGGATGGAATTACCACCAGGTGTGGTTGTCCAAAGTAGGGTCCACCAAAAAGGAAATATAAAAGTGCAGCAAATAGCAGCATGTGATCGTAAACCAGCTAGTGAAGAATCTATAAAAAATAGTGAGCAGAAATATATAAAAGTGCCGTAAATATATAAAGTAAAAGTTGAGTATATAGAATGCAAAGAATCTGTATACTTACTTCTTAAAAAGGAAGATATAGAAAAATCAGTGAGGCAAAGAGACAAGAAAGCTTTCAAGAAGCCCTTCCATGAATTAATTGATTGGGTTAAATTGGGTCCAAAGGTCCCCAGCATACTTCTCTCTGTAGGCTGGAGTAAAGCAAAATAATCCTGCAATCACAATAATCAATAATCACAAATTACCCAAGTATCAAAATAAAAAAATAAAGAGTAATCTATAATGAAGAGCATGTTGAAGAGATTATTATTACCCCAAAAAGAGGATACCATGTATTCTGCCAAGCCAATGCAGCCGTCCTCTCATGCCACCCGCGATACACAGGCTGGGGCAGGCTGTGAGCAGGATCGGCATGCTTTATGGGCAATATTCCCGCAGCGTGTGTGAGTAAAGACGCCACCTAATGTCTCCTGCTCCCCGCGTCACACCCCAATGACCAATAAGCGGCCTGGAGGTGTGGAGTTCTTCCCGGAAGTAACACAACCTAACAGAATATCAATACAGTAAGGAAAGAGTGTCTCCAAACACTGCAGTTATAGAAAAGATAAATCCTCAAGTGTCCCCTCTATGCTGGTGCTGTCAAAACGTGGAAGGTTCCCTCTTACACATTTTTTGGGACTGTCCAGTGATTAACACATTTTGGTCAGAAATATAATCTGCAATTAAAAACCGTACCGCATGGTCTCTTGCAGACTCATCAGCAATCTCTTACATGATATACATATATCCTTTAAAGGGCAAAAAAACTCACTTTTAAAACATATTTTAAATGTGGCAAAAGTGTGTACACCGGCTCTGTGGAAACAAAGCACTCCAACTATTCCACAATGGAGTAATACGGTATCTGATATGTAACTTATGAAACAGTTAACTGCATCTATTCAGAACCAGTCCAAGAAACATTTTGAGATTTGGATTCCTTAACAATTATTTTTGGATTCTCAGTTAATAGGCATCTTGAGACAGGAGAGAGGATATTGCTAGTGGGAAAAGCTGGGTCCACTTCCCCTTTCTTCCATATATAATTTCTCCCTCTCTTCTTCCTCTCCTCATTTTCTTTTGCCCCTCCTCCCACAGTTCCTTCCCTTATGTTCCTTCCACTTATCTCTCTTTTTTCCTTTTTCCTCAATTGTCTTTGTTTACCCCTTATCTGTCTATTGCCAAAAAGTGATCTCAATAGGGTATAGATCTTAACCAGTTGCAGACTCTGGGCATACTAGACATGCCCAAAAATATGTCATTATTGTACACAGGGCGTGTCCAGTGCATCCATTCCTTATGCTCTGCTGCCAGGATTTCCCCTGTCCCAGGTGAATGCAATTAAGCTGTGATTAATCACATGTTCATTGCAGAGTACACAGAGAAGGTCGGCAGCAGGAGCTGTCTGTCAATGTTTATCAACAACATTGCTCAAACAGGAATACAGAAAGTTACATTGAAACATTGCAACTTTCTGTTGTTTCATTTACAGATGAAAGGAATGAACTTTGATCTACAAATGAAGAGAGTTATGCCCCATACACACATGCAGATTATCTGCAGACTTTTGTCTGCAGACTTACCAAAACCATATAATATGAGGTCAAACCTAAACATTTTCAATTTGTATGCAATCCGGCAGGCCCTTGCACTACATAGAAAAGGTAAATCTGCAGACAAAAGTCTGCAGATAATCTGCATGTGTGTATGGGGCATGAAAGTGGTTGTTAAGCTACTGATATAAAATCATCCCATTCCACCTGTAATATAACAAAAAGTATCCCTGTGCCTGTGCATGTGTTATAGAAACAATATGTCGATCTGTACCTAAATCAGAGTGGCCCCTGGTGCTCCGCTGACTCCTCGGCTCTCTCCTCTGCCCGACTGACAGCCCAGAGGGTGGGGCCGAGCACTGCCACTTGCGTCAGATGAGGAGGAAGGAGGGGAACAGAGGAGAAAGAGAGCCGAGCTGTCATGTAATGGTCGGGAGCCACTCTGATGGTGCAGATCGGCATATATTTTCTATGACACAAGGATACTTATTGTTATATTACAGAGGGGATGGGATGATTTTATATTAAATTTGAGAGCAGACAGACAGGCAGGGGAGGACAGAGAGGACAGAGGAGAGCTGTGGCTGACGGAGGCACGTAAACTCACCACGGTGTTAGGGCTCAGCAGCCATGATATACCGTGCTCAGTTTATAGCTAGGAGGGTAAAAACTGGCAGGATCAGCCAGGTTTTTTATGTGTTACAGGGGGCCAAATGACACAGCACAATCACTGTGCTATATAACATGCTTTAAGAGAACGGGATCTGTGTTTTTTTTTTTTTAGGGATAACAAACGCTTTAAAGCAACATTGACAAGTAAAAAAAAAAAATGTTTTTTTTTTTTAATTAAATGTTTCACTGTTGAACTCCTATATAACCCCTTAGTTTACTCTAATTGTCACTAATTAACTCTGTATTCTCCTTCTCCATTTAATTCTCATTCAATTGTAATTTTTTTTTTAATATTATTACCTAATATTTTAACTTTTTTTCTGTTTTTTGTTTGCTTTGTTCTTTATAATTTTTATACCTTTTACATATATTTACATGTATCACAATGAGAAAAGTGCAAAATTGCACCACTTTTTTTCATTGGTAAATTACTTAGCAATGCTTTGTACTTTTGTCCTCTTTATAATAATATTTGTGTTATTATAAAGAGGACAAATTACACAATAAAATGAATACTTTCTTACGTGCAGTAACACTATTTGTGTTTAAACGAATACTGTTGTAGAAAATAAAAAATGCCTTTTGTTTAGTTTTATTATGTTTAATTGTCTAAGGGTTAAAAAATAAATAAATATTGATGCAGAGCAATATTTACAAAAAAAGTCTTATTTGTCCTTAAAAAAACAATGTATTATGTTGTTATGTTAAGTAATGACAAAATTATCGCCAAATAAATAGGCTCATAGCAGAAATTAGAACAATGGCTTTCCCTGTTGCGTCTCAGCCAGTGAAGAGGCAGAGATCCGGGGGAGCTTTTGCTTTTGTATACATTGCTGAATCAGGATCATACTCAGGTGAGTATTAGGGGGGAGGCTGAGGGGGGAACTACACACTGAAGGTTTTTTTACCTTCATACATGCAAAGAAAAATGATTTTGCACTTAGTTCAACAATATGTGTACAGAGCTGCACCTATAAAACATCAGAATACTGGATGTTAGATCTAAATACATACACATATAATAGGTGTGCATCAATCCACAAAAAAGTCCAAAGAAACAGATTATGTAAAAAGAGATTCAGATTTCTCTGATGTGATACTCTTCAGCACAGTTCATGAAACAGCAAAGAACTAAAAAAATACAATTCAAAGAGTCAGTGAAACAATCAACCATCCACCAATCCAGTGTAGGTATCTTGAAAAGCCGACCAAAGACTTAGTGCCCTTCACCACAGACAACAATGGCCTATTACTAAATTAACTGTATCGCCATAACAGAGATCAAACACGCAAGTTCATCAATGACCATGCAGGCCACCATTCATGGTTTGAACAGATCAATATCTGATCAGAACTATACTAGCGTCCCCATTGTTTAGGGTTCCCAAAACGCGGTGTTTGCACGATCAGCACTGATTCCTGCCAGCCCCTGCATTTAACCCCTCCGCCCAGCCCACCCCACCCCACCCAGGTAAGTGTAGTAATCAATAAACTACTGTCACTTACAAAAAAACACAACACACAAAACCGCTGTGTTAGCAGAGTCAGGCCTGATCCCTGCTAGCATTTGCAGTTTTTTTTTGGTAGCGGTTGAAATAGTCCTTGACAACCAGGTGCTTTTATTACCTGTGAGTCACACTACTGTACCAGTAAATTTAGTTAACTAAAATGACCAAACGTTGGTACAGTAGTGCAGAGGCTTACAGTATACTGACCATGTCAGATGAGAGTGATGGGGAAGCCTCACTGGCAGAATCAGGGTCAGTATATGAACCTGATGACAGCAGCGGCTCCCTGACAGATAGCTCCGACGACAGATGGGTCCCTGTTAGACCCAGGCGTACCCGACCCCATTCTGGAGTTGTTGAGATGCAGGAATCGCAGGGTGCTCGTATGGAGCAGAGTGTCGGTACTAATGCCGCTCATCCTTCTGGTGGCCTGGCAAGCGCCAGCGGCCTAGTACACCCTGGACCTAGTACAACCAGCACTGCAGTAACACTTGGTGACGTGGCGAGTCCCATAAGTGCAGTTGAAGCTGGTGCGGTGGCTAGGACAAGTAGTGGCCCGCAGCCACCGCGTATTCGAAAACAGGCCCATAGAGCCCATAGTGCCCTCCCTGATGCGCTGGCATATCCCAATTGGGAACCCACTGATTCTACAGCGCCAGTACTTCACCCATTCACTGCCCAGCCTGGAATCCACATGGAGACAGCTGGCTTTGCGCCCCTGAATTTTTTTTGAGCTGTTCTTCACGGAAGATCTTTTCAGATCTATTGTGGATCAATCAAATTTATATGCACAACAATTTATCGCCGCCAACCCAAATTTGCCCCTTGCCAGACCATTCGGCTGGAAACCTATAACGGTTCCTGATTTTAAAATCTTTCTGGGCCTTTCCCTCCACATGGGCATAACCAAACAAATTGGATTGCGGCTATATTGGTCCACTAGCCCACTTCACCATATGCGCATGTACTCGATACGAGCAAATTCTGCGATTTATGCATTTCAACGACAATGAAATCTGTCGTCCTCAGTGAGACCCTGAATATGATCGGCTCCACAAAATTCGGCCCCTCATAGACCACTTCAATCAGCGGTTTGCATCCTTGTTTATGCCCGAACAAGTTGTCTGCATTGACGAGTCCCTGATTAAGTTTACTGGCCGCCTTGCTATGAAACAGTACCTCCCCAGCAAGCGTGCCAGATACGGGGTCAAGATGTACAAGCTCTGTGACAGGGCCACAGGCTATACAGTTAGTTTCCAGGTCTATGAGGGAAAAGATAGCACTGTGGAGCCCCCCAACTGCCCAGACTACATAGGGAGCAGCGGCAAGATAGTTTGGGACTTGGTGTCACCCTTATCCGGAAAGGGGTACCATTTGTACATGGACAACTTCTACACAAGCGTGCCACTATTTAGTCACCTTCTTGAATTACAAATTGGTGCATGTGGCATTGTGCAACCTAATTGTCTGGGCTTCCCCCAACGGCTTGTAAATTCCCGTCTTAGTCGGGGGGAGAGAGCCTGCTTGAAAACAGACAAATTGCTTGCAGTGAAGTGGAGGGATACACGGGATGTTTTCGTTCTGTCCTCCCTTCATGCAGACATGACAATCCAAATTCCTACGGCAACTGGCGTTATGGAGAAACTCCTCTCTGTCCACAACTACAACCTTAATATGGGAGGGGTGGACCTAAACGAACAGCTTTTGGCCCCGTATTTAGTTGCCCGTAAAGCTAGACGCTGGTACAAAATAGTGTCTGTTTATTTATTCCAATTGGCTATGCTGAACGCCTTTGTCCTATACAGGGCGTCAGGATGAACTGGATCCTTCTGAGAATTCCAGGAAGCGATCATCAGTGCCTACCTGTACCCAGGAGGTATGCCTGCCCAACTTCCCCTTCCAGATGCAGTGAGCCGGCTGCATGAGAGACATTTTCCACATGTCCTCCCGCGTTCCCCTACTCAAAGACACCCCCAAAGAAGATTTCGTGTCTGTAGCAGGCGCAGATTTAGGCGTGACACCCGCTATTATTGTCCCAGATGTCCTGACCAACCTGGTCTCTGCATCGGGGAATGTTTTGAGCACTACCATACACTAGTAGAGTATTAGTGTAGGGCACACAAACACAGGGTCTCGAAAGATGTTCTATGGCTATCGACATTTTGAGAGACCCAAGCTGGAAAATCGCAGTATACAGAAAAAAAAGTGTTACAAAAAAAATAAAAAATCCAAAAACAGTTGTCGTGTCAGTCATTTTTTATGTTCTTCTACTCTTCCTACTGTACTTTTACTGTACTTTGTTTGTTTTTCATTCTTTTGTTAACCTGTTTCTCTTGCAGGTACCCGTCGGCTACCACATTGATTTTATATATTCTGACACAAACAGTGTTTGCGCACAACATATATGGATACCTCTGATGGCAGCAGCTGTGGTAGGCTGATTTCACCACTGCAGTTAAAATACCTTTACAGTAGGTATACGTGGAATATTGTCATGTATGCCCACCATTAAATTCAGTGGGTGGCTGTTTGGGCGGTTAATGGTGTGTAATACTACACAATATTCCTGTGGTGATTTCTGTTAGGTTCTCTTTTTTTTCGTTCAGCCCACAGGCTGCATGAAAAAAAAAAAAAACCTACACCATATGCCAAACAAGGACCAGCAATGTACTGGTACGTTGCTGGATTTTGAGTGGTTATACCAGGATGATTCCTGCAGATTAAGGCATCACCTTGGTATCGTTTTTTACAGCCAGCGGTCGGCTTACATGTAAAAGCAATCCTAGCAGATAATTGGCCGCTAGACTGCTTTTACATGCAGTGGGAGGGGACTCCCCCCCCTACCGCTGCCTTCTGCTGCCTTCCATGATTTTTCTCAGGCTCTCCTGTCCCACCGGTTAACCCGAGAGTGCAGCCGGTGATTCAATTTTCTAACCATAGAGCTGATTGGAGATGAGAATGGCTCCAATCATCTCTATGGCCTAAGATACCGGAAGCTACGAGCATTTCATGACTTCTGTTTCGTCAGAAATAAACAGCGCCATTGGGAAATTGGGAAAGTATTTTATCACACCAATTTTGGTGTGGTCAGATGAGTTAAGGTCAGAGGAGAGATCTAGAGTTTAAAAGACCCCAATTTTTTAAAAAAGAGTACCTGTCACTACAGATTGCCATCATAGGGGATATTTAAATTCACTGTGATAACAATAAAAATGATTAAAAAAAATGAAAGGAAAGGTGTCAAAATAACATAAAACAGCAAAATAAATAAAAAAATAAAAATCAAGCCTCCCCCTGTCCCCCCGTGCTTGCGCGCAAAGGCGCACGCAAGCGTTGGTCTAGTGTCATATGTAAACCGCGATTGCAGCACAATACAGTAATTCAGTAATTCTTGCAGTAGACCTCCTCTGTAAGTCTAAAGTGGTAACCTGTAAAGACTTTTAAAGGCTTTTAAAAATGTACGTCGTTTGTTGCCGCTGCACAGGCGTGCACAATTTTTAAAGCATGTCATGTTTGGTATCTATTGTGGAGGTCATAGAGGTTGGGTCCTGGATGGATGTTACATTGCACCAATATTTGGACTGTGGTCCCTGTAAGGGAAGTATGGGATCTCAGGAAGGCAAGGGTTAAGCCCTCTACCAGAGAGAACAGCTCTTAAAGACAGGAAGTAGTTACATATAGTTACATAGTTAGTGAGGTTGAAAAAAGACATCAGTCCATCCAGTTCAACCTATGATGCGTGTGTGTGTTTGCTTTTAACCGTACATTGTATACCCCTGTATGTTGTGGTCTTTAAGGTGTCCATCTAATAGTTTTTTGAAACTATCAATGCTCCCTGCTGATATGACTGCTTGTGGAAGAGAATTCCACATCCTTACCGTTCTTACAGTGAAGAACCCCTTACGCACTTTAAGGTTAAACCGCCTTTCCTCTAGTTTTAGTGAGTGGCCACGTGTCTTATTGTATCTCCTTTCTCTGAATAGTTTGTTCCTTATGCTCTGGTCACCAGTACAGTATTTGTACATTGATATCATATCCCCCCTCAATCGTCTTTTCTCCAGAGAGAAAAGGTTCAGGGCTTGTAGTCTTTCCTCATAGCTGATGTCCTCCATTCCCCTAATTATTTTTGTTGCCCTTCTCTGGACTTTCTCCAGTTCCAGCACATCCTTCCTGAGGACCGGTGCCCAGAACTGGACAGCATACTCCAGATGTGGCCGGACCAGAGTCTTGTAGAGTGGGAGAATAATCTCTTTATTTCTGGAGTGAATCCCCTTTTTTATACATCCCAGTATTCTGTTGGCTTTGCTTGCGGCGGCTTGGCATTGCATGCCACTGCCAAGCTTGTTGTCTACCAGTACCCCCAAGTCCTTTTCCATCCTAGACTCACCCAGATGTTCCCCCCCTAGTGAGTAGCTTGCTTTCTGGTTTCTGGCCCCCAAGTGCATTACTTTACATTTATCAACATTAAACCTCATCTGCCATGTAGTTGCCCACCCCGTTATTTTGTTCAGGTCTGCTTGCAAGGTTTCCACATCCTGCATAGAAGATATTGGCATGCCTAGTTTAGTATCATCTGCAAATACTGAGATTGTACTAGATATCCCCTCCTCTAGATCATTTATGAATAAATTAAACAGGATTGGTCCCAGGACAGAACCCTGGGGGACCCCACTTTCCACACCCGCCCAATCCGAGTACTCCCCATTAATCACCACCCTCTGTACTCTCCCCTGGAGCCAGTTCTCTATCCAGGTACTCACCTTCTGATCCATACCTACCTTCCTTAGTTTGTACAGTAATCGTTTGTGGGGAACGGTGTCAAAGGCCTTTGCAAAGTCCAGATACACCACATCCACAGGCTTACCTTTATCTAGGTGGCTGCTCACTTCATCGTAGAAGGTTAATAGATTGGTTTGGCACGAACGATTTTTCATGAATCCATGCTGATTACTACTTATAATACCGTTTTCATTACTAAAGTCTTGAATGTGGTCCCTTAACATCCCCTCCAAAATTTTGCAGACTACAGATGTTAGGCTGACCGGCCTATAGTTACCCGGGATATATCTCGGCCCCTTCTTAAATATTGGTACCACGTTGGCTTTTTTCCAATCAGCTGGCACCATACCCGTCTGTAAACTATCCTTAAAGATCAAGAATAATGGTCTGGCAATCACCTGGCTGAGCTCATTAAGAACCCTCGGGTGCAAGCCATCCGGTCCCGGGGATTTATTTATGTTAAGTTTCTCTAGTTTGGCTCTAAGTCTATCTTCTGTTAGCCATGGTGGCACTTCCTGAGGTGTATTATTTAGTACGGCCTTACAAGCTGGGTTAGTGTAGCCCCCCGATTCTTTTGTGAAGACTGAAGAGAAGAAATTATTTAACACTTCCGCCTTTTCTCTGTCCTCAGTGGCCATATTTCCTTTATCATCTTTTATGGGGCCAATGTGTTCTGGCCTTGCTTTCTTACTGTTTATATACTTAAAAAACTTCTTGGGGTTCTTTTTGCTCTCCTCCGCTATATGTCTCTCGTGTTCTATTTTAGCCGCCCTGATTTCGTCTTTTCATTTCTTATTACACTCTTTGTAATGCTTAAATGCTGCCAATGACCCCTCAGTCTTGTATTTTTTGAAGGCCTTTTCCTTAGCACTAATATGCATTTTTATGTTGGAGTTTAGCCATCCAGGGTTTATTTTTGCTCTTTTAAATTTATTTCCCTTTGGAATGCACTGGTCAATCCCCCTGTTTAGTATACTCTTGAAGCACTCCCATTTTTCCTCCATGTTCTTTGTTCCCAGGGTTCTATCCCAATTGATATTTTCTAGCAGTGAGCGCAGTTTAGGGAAATTGGCTCTTTTGAAATTCAGTGTCCTTATATTACCCCTCTGCTTCCTATTACTGTAATTAATACTGAAACTTATTGACCTATGGTCACTGTTTCCCAAGTTGTCCCGTATTTCTATATCCGTGATCAGGTCTGTATCGTTGGTAATCAGTAGGTCAAGTACCGCATTGTTTCTTGTCGGTGCATTCACCATCTGACCCATGAAATTGTCCTGCAAAACATTTAGGAACTGCCTAGCCTTGGCTGAGTGCGCGGTTCCTTATGCCCAGTCTATATCTGGATAATTAAAGTCCCCCATTATAATGACATTTCCCATCCTTGCTGCCAATCCTATCTGTAAAAGGAGGTCCGCCTCACCCTCCTCCCTCTGGTTGGGGGGCCTATAGCATACGCCCAATATTACTTTCCCCGCCGTGCCATCCCTTTGAAGCTCTACCCATAGGGATTCTGCCTCGTCCTTAGCTCCATTATTAATATCATCCCTCATATTTACCTGTATGCTGTTCTTAATATACAGACATACCCCTCCCCCTTTTTTACCCTCTCTATCTCTGCGATAAAGGGAATACCCCTGAATGGTCGCCATCCAGTCATGAGAGCTGTCAAACCAAGTCTCAGTTATCCCCACAAAATCTAAGTCCTCCTCAAACATCAGTAGCTCCAGCTCTCCCATCTTGTTGGCCAGGCTTCTGGCATTGGTATACAAACCTCTTAATTTTGATCGGTTACAAATATCCTCATTTGATGTTTTTAGGCTGCTCTCTTGAATTTTCCCCATACCCACCCTGGGTATAGGAGCTCCGAACACCCTACCGCTAATGCCCCCATTTCTGCCCTCTGAAACTTGCTTTCCACTGGCTAATTCTACATCTGTACCCTCCCCCCCATTCCCTAGTTTAAAAGCCCCTCTAACTTTTTGGCCATCCTCTCACCCAGTACGGCTGCACCCACCCCATTTAGGTGCAATCCGTCCCTACCAAAGAGCCGGTGGCCGACTGAGAAGTCGGCCCAGTTCTCCAGGAACCCGAAACCCTCCTTACTACACCAGCTCCTCAGCCACTCGTTAACTTCCCTAATCTCCCGCTGCCTCTCTGGTGTGGCTCGAGGTACAGGTAGTATTTCGGAAAATACTACCTTGGAGGTCCTACTCCTCAACTTAGCGCCTAAGTCCCTGAAATCGTTTAGGACTCTCCGTCTTCCTCTGCCTATGTCATTGGTACCCACGTGTACCATGACAGCTGGGTCTTCCCCAGCCCCACCCAATAATCTGTCCATCCGATCCGCAATGTGCCGAACCCGAGCGCCCGGCAAACAACAGACTGTTCGGCACACACGGTCTTTGTCACAGATTACACTGTCTGTCCTTCTAATAATTGAGTCCCCTACCACCAGCACCTGTCTTTCCTTTCCCTTTCTCCCGGCCTCACTGGAGGAGTTCTTCCCCTGGCAGCTAGGGGCGTCACTCTGCTCCAGCACTACTGGTCCCTGACTGGTTTCCCCAACATCACACAACGGGGCGTATCTATTGGGGTGCTCCAGCCCAGGATCAGCCTCCTTGCCTTGTTCCCTTCTACCCCTCCTAACTGTCACCCCTCTAAACTGCTCTGATGCCTGCACCTCCGATACTCCGCCCACCTCTGTGCAGACCCCTGCCTGCACCTGATTGGTACGATCCTGGCTCTCCTCCGGTATGGACATTCGTCTCAGTGTTGCCAGCTGCTTCCCTAGATTCAGGACCTGAGCTTCCAGGGAAGCAACTTGCTTACATTTTGCGCATTCGTATTCGCCCTCGATCACATGTCCGAGGAACGCATACATATCACAAGATGTACACCGAGTCGCATCTCCACACCCGCCGGGCATTGTACCTACTATCTAATCTAATGGGGATTCAGTAATTTAAGTCTATCCTATGTGGCTATTTCCTGACTTCCTAACTCTACCTTCTCACCCTCTGGTACTCCGCTTCACTCACTTGACACTCAGTTGCACAACACAATCTCACAGCCCGGTCAGTCGCACAACTCTCCTGTCGCACACACTCACAGTCTCACAGCCCGATTTAGTTGCACCACACTCACAATCGCACAGCCGGTCAGTCGCACATCACTCTCAGTTGCCCAACACTCAGTTGCACAGCCCAGTCAGTCGCACCACACTCAGTCGCAAGGACACTCACCAGTCGCAAGGATACTCACCAGTCGCACGGACACTCACCAGTCGCAAGGACACTCACCAGTCGCAAGGACACTCCCAGTCGCACGGACACTCACCAGTCGCACGGACACTCACCAGTCGCACGGACACTCACCAGTCGCAAGGACACTCACCAGTCGCAAGGACACTCACCAGTCACAAGGACACTCACCAGTCTCAAAGATGCTCACCAGTCGCACGGACACTCACCAGTCGCACGGACACTCACCAGTCGCAAGGACACTCACCAGTCGCACGGACACTCACCAGTCGCAAGGACACTCACCAGTCGCAAGGACACTCACCAGTCACAAGGACACTCACCAGTCTCAAGATGCTCACCAGTCGCACGGACACTCACCAGTCGCACGGACACTCACCAGTCGCAAGGACACTCACCAGTCGCACGGACACTCACCAGTCGCACGGACACTCACCAGTCGCAAGGACACTCACCAGTCGCAAGGATACTCACCAGTCGCACGGACACTCACCAGTCGCACGGACACTCACCAGTCGCAAGGACACTCACCAGTCGCACGGACACTCACCAGTCGCACGGACACTCAACAGTCGCAAGATGCTCACCAGTCGCAAGATGCTCACCAGTCGCAAGGACACTCACCAGTCGCAAGATGCTCACCAGTCGCAAGGACACTCACCAGTCGCAAGATGCTCACCAGTCGCTAGGACACTCACCAGTCGCAAGATGCTCACCAGTCGCTAGGATACTCCCCAGTCGCAAAGATACTCACCAGGTACTCTCAGAGCCTCAGTGTTCAACCTCAGTGACCAGTCCTGTGTGTGTCCCTTTAAGCCTGACACTTGCTTAAGCTCCTGCCTCCCTCCTCTGTCACTTGCCTATCAGTCTCCCCTCAGCTCCTCTCCCTGCCAATTGTCAGGTCTTGTGCGTCTCCTCTGCCCCCCTGCCCTCTCTCTGTCTGTCTGCCGCCCGCTCGCCCTTGCAGGGGGGGGGTTACCACACCGCTCGCTGCCCGCACACCACGCTCTTTCCTCTGGGGGGGGGGGGGTTCTCGCACCGCTCGCCGCCGCTCTTGTTAGGGAGGGGGGGGGTGTTCACACACACTCACTCGCTCCTTCAGTCACACACACGTCCTCCTTGTCCGCCTCTGCTCCCTCGCCTTGTCAGCCTCCACTCCCGCGCTGCTCAAGTCCGCAGCTCAGCACCACCTGTCGGCCGCAGCACCAGCCTCTGGTCCCGAGCACACGATCGCGCTATGCGGCAGGAAAGTCCGCGGCTTCGCGTCAGGCACTAGGCCGCGATTTCAGAATGTCCCCAAACTCGCAAATCTTGGTCGCAAAATGTTGCTGGGGGTCAGATGGAACCCGATGGGGTGAAGAAAGGCCAGTAGAAAGCGCCCTGCTGGAGGATTGCTGCAGATAGAGTCCGGGGTCGGCGGAGCTCTCACCTCATGCTCCCATTGCCTGAGTAGTGTCAGTGGGGGTGGGAGAGTAGGAGCTGGAGATACACCTGGGAGACTGACCTGCTAAAAACAAGTGTGTTTGTTTGCTGCATGGTGGCTGGAGACTTGGCGGCTGCTTGGGACTGCATACCTGGGGTACAAGCCCCTGCCAAAAGCCGGTATCGTATTATCATTTACCATTTATGCTGGAGTTAAGTGGACTTTTAAGTTATACCTGTTTTCTGAACTGTTTGCTGCTGGAAGCTTTATTTCTGTTGTGGAAGAAAATAAACCACGTCTTGTTTAAGTTTACCTGGCTTGTACACATGATCCCTTGGAGCTATCACCCCCAAATATCACAACTGGTGTTTCGGATGCGGGCAGTGCATTTAAACCGAAAAAGCCAATTTGCAAACTGACATTAAAGAGACAGTGTACCCATTTGCATGTCTTGGTTGAAGTCTTTGCATACAGCAGGAAAAGACAT
This sequence comes from Pelophylax lessonae, assembly GCF_965119305.1. Lineage (NCBI taxonomy): Eukaryota > Metazoa > Chordata > Amphibia > Anura > Ranidae > Pelophylax > Pelophylax lessonae. The sequence goes on from NC_138773.1 coordinate 162,316,687, forward strand.
GGAGGAGGTTGTCAAGGCGCTAATGTCCCAGCAGCAAGCCACTGTGTCCCAGCAGCAAGCCTCCATAGAAGCCAACCGTCACCATGAGGATGCTATAGCAGCTCAGCAGGAGACTACCCGCTTGCTGGTCACCCATCTTACAGCCCAGCAGGAGGCTACACAAACGCAGGTGGCGGCCTTAAAGGAGGCAGTACAACAGCTAGCTCAAGGACGAGAGCAAGTAGCTGTTGGCCCTGGCAACCAAATAGCCGGGAGAGCCAGCCATGTTTTACAGAAACTGACTCCAAATGATGATGTAGAAGCCTTTCTGTTTACCTTTGAAAGGATAGCGGAGCGAGAGGGATGGCCCCATGACCAATGGGCTGGCATCATCGTCCCCTTCCTTACCGGTGACCCGCAAAAGGCTTACTTTGATCTTCCAACGGAACACATCAAAGACTATGAGTGGCTGAAGGCTGAGATCCTGGCCCGCCAAGGGGTGACTACAGCCATTAGGGCCCAAAGGGTGCACCGATGGAGGTACCAACCTGACCGCCCACCGAGGTCTCAGATGCATGAACTGGTGCAGCTGGTCAAAAAATGGCTGCATTCAGAAACGTTGTCTGGCCCAAAAATGCTGGAACGGGTGGTGATGGACAGGTACCTGCGGTCTCTGCCGGATGACCTTCAACGCTGGGTAAGCCATGGAGACCCAGCAACAGTTGACCGGTTGGTGGAGTTGGTTGAAAGGTATACCGTGGTGGAGGATCTGCTTGGACCTGCCAAGCGTCGGGAACCCACATCAAGGGCAGGACGACCAGCTGCAGCATCCAGGAGGGGAGCCCTACCAGACCCGGGAACATGCATCCCTGCCTCAGTTTCGCCAGATCCACGGAGATCGGCCCCTGGCAACCGAATGGGAGACATACAGTGTTGGCGTTGTCGATCCTGGGGCCATACCCAGGCGCAGTGCCCGCTTCAGGAGGAGCCCATGGAATGTGGGGTGGGCATGAGAGTCTCCTTCTATGCCCAACTAGCATGTACCACCCATCTCGATCTAACAGCAGGACAGTTTGAATGCGAGATTTGGGTGAACCACCTTCCTGCCAAGGCATTACTGGACTCTGGGAGTATGGTGACACTGGTCCACGCTAGAGTGATCGGGAGACTCTGCCCTGTGAGTAAGACTCTTCGGGTAGTATGTATCCATGGGGATACCAGGGAGTACCCCTTGGTACCTGTGACTGTTTCTTATGGTTGCACTTCAGTGACACAGGAAGTAGGGGTGGTAAACAGCTTAATCCATGATATCATAGTGGGCGGGATTGTCCACTATTGCTTGATTTATGGAACCAGGTGCAGAGTGGACTACCTGGACGGCCCAGAGAACTAGAGACAGTGGGGCCTGAAGGGCTAATGTCTCAGGGGTCCGGTCCAGAACTACCCACAACACACCCCATTAGCTTTGAAACACCTAAGGGTGGTAGTGGTACAATAGAAAATGTTGATATGACTGATGACGTTCATGTTTCAGGTCTCAAACCCGAGTTGACCCCTGAGGGGGGGGGAGACTCTCTGTTACAGGTCATGTTGGGGGAAGATGAGGAGGAACTCTCCCCACTGCAGATTCCCCTTGGGTAGGCTGAAGGGGAGGTTTCCCCCAGACCAGTGTACCCAGACCTGGACATATCCAAAGGGGCATTTAGCTCCACCCAGTTACAGGATCCCTCTTTAGTCAATGCCTGAGAACAGATTTCAGTGGTGAATGGAGTCCCACAAATACCAGGGGCAGAACAAAAGTTTCCGCGCTTTGCGTTCATTGGGGATTTGCTCTATCGAGTGACTGAAAGCCGAGGGGACATTATTGAACAGTTGCTGGTTCCCCAGTCGTATTGGCGAAGGCTCCTCGATTTAGCTCACAATGACGCATTAGGCGGACACCTGGGGGCGGAGAAAACAGAGGCCAGAATAACTGACCGGTTTTACTGGCCAGGCGTGAAGGCGGAGGTAAAGAGGTACTGTGCTTCCTGCCCCACATGTCAGTTAACAGCACCAGTGTCACACTATAGGAACCCCTTAGTTCCCTTACCTATAATTGAGGTACCGTTTGAGCTGATTGCTATGGACCTGGTGGGGCCTTTAGTAAAATCTGCGAGGGGACACCAATATATATTAGTAGTATTAGACTACGCAACCAGGTATCCTGAGGCAGTCCCATTACGGAAAACAACCTCAGGGCACCCCGTTTATGTCAAAAGTGATGGCGGACCTCTGCAAACTTTTCCAGATCAAACAGTTGCGAATGTCCGTCTAACACCCGCAGACAGATGGCCTTGTTGAAAGGTTTAATAAGACCTTAAAATCCATGCTAAAAAGAGTGGTCCAGAGGGATGGCAAAGATTGGGACATGTTGCTCCCGGCCTTGTTATTTGCCATCCGGGAGGTTCCGCAGACCTCCACGAGTTTTTCGCCCTTTGAACTAATGTATGGGCGAAGACCCCGTGGATTGCTGGATATGGTGAAGGAAACGTGGGAAAGTGAGTCCTCACCACACAAAACTGTGGTGGAGCATATTTCTCAAATGAGAGAGAGGGTGGCAAAAGTAATGCCGTTGGTAAGGGAACACCTCCAAAAGGCACAGGATGCCCAGAGGAGGGTGTATAACCGGTCCGCCAGGATAGAAACAGTTCCAGGTAGGAGACCGGGTAGTGGTGTTAATACCCACAGTAGAAAGCAAATTCTTGGCCAGGTGGCAGGGTCCATTTGAGGTGGTGGAAAAAGTTGGTGATGTGAATTATAGGGTACATCAACCTGGGAAGAGGAAACCCTACCAAATCTACCACGTGAATTTGCTAAAACCCTGGAGAGACGAGATCAGGTATCCACTGTGGTAGGGGTCACTGTAGAGGACCTTGCAGGAGTTGAGCTAGTGCACATGTTGCTGCCACTCTGACTAAGTCCCAAAGCCAACAAGTGAGAGAATTCCTGCAGAGAAATAAAGAGAAGTTTTCAGGATTGCCAGGTTTAACCAACATAATTGAGCATGACATTGTTACAGAGCCCAATGTAAAAATCCACTTAAAGCCCTATCGCATCCCAGAAGCATATAGGAAAGCGGTGTCTGAAGAGGTAAAAAGAATGTTGGAACTTGACATCATTGAAGAATCGCAGAGTGAATGGTCAAGTCCTATCGTTCTGGTACCAAAACCCAACGGCACTCTGCGATTTTGAAATGACTTCAGAGAACTTAATGAAGTCTCAAAATTTGATGCATATCCGATGCCCCGCATAGACGAATTGTTTGAGAGGTTGGGTCCCGCCCGGTATATTACCACACTAGACCTCACAAAAGGGTATTGGCATATTCCCCTCACCAAGGCTGCCAGGGAAAAAACAGCTTTTTCCACTCCAGAAGGCCACTGGCAATATAAAAGAATGCCGTTTGGTTTACACTCCACCCCAGCCACGTTTCAAGGGTCTATGGACAAAACATTACGGCCCCGTGGACGATACGCTTCAGTATATCTGGATGACATCAGCACTGATTGGGAGTCCCATCTATCTCGGGTCCAGGCTGTCCTAGACTCTTTGAAAATAGCAGGGCTTACTGTAAATCCAGAGAAGTCAGCTGTTGGGATGGAGGAAGCGAAGTACCTGGGGTACATTGTGGGTAGGGGACTAGTAAAGCCTCAGATGAATAAGGTAGAAGCCATCCAGAACTGGCCCCGCCCCCTAACAAAAAAACAGGTCAGGGCCTTTCTGGGCATAGTCGGTTACTATCGAAGGTTCGTCCACAACTTTGCTACTATTACGGCTCCATTGACGGACTTAACAAAAGGGAGGAAGTCCGTGATGATAACGTGGAATGCAGAGGCCGAGGAAGCTTTACAGAAGCTTAAAACACCATTGTGTGAGCATCTAGTGCTAGTAGCGCCGGATTTTTCCAGGGAGTTTGTAGTACAGATGGATGCCTCGAATGCTGGACTGGGTGCTGTCTTGTCGCAAGTGGTCAATGGGGAAGAGCACCCCATAGTTTTTCTCAGTAGGAAACTGACAGCAGCAGAGAGAAACTATGCTGTGGTGCAGCGGGAGTGTCTCGCCATCAAGTGAGCACTAGACTCTCTGCGCTACTTCCTGCTGGGTAGGGAGTTTCGCCTGGTGTCAGACCATGCCCCGTTGACCTGGATGCAACAAAACAAGCAGACCAATGCCAGGGTGACGAGGTGGTTCCTGTCCCTCCAGGAATTCAACTTTATGGTAGATCATCGGCCCGGGAGACAGCATCAGAATGCCGATGCGCTCTCCCGAGTCCATTGTATGGTGTCTAATGGTGCCTCCAACACCTCCGCCTAGAGGCAGAGGGGGGGGGGGGGGGTCAGAGGGGGGGGATATGTGGAGATCATAGAGGTTGGGTCCTGGATGGATTTTACATTGCACCAATATTTCGACTGTGGTCCCTGTAAGGCAAGTATGTGATCTCAGGAAGGCAAGGGTTAAGCCCTCTCCCAGAGAGAACAGCTCTTAAAGACAGGAAGTAGTGTCAGTGGGGGTGGGAGAGTAGGAGCTGGAGATACTCCTGGGAGACTGAGCTGCTAAAAACCAGTGTGTTTGTTTGCTGCATGGTGGCTGGAGACTTGGCGGCTGCTTGGGACTGCATACCTGGGGTACAAGCCCATGCCAAAAGACGGTTATCGTAGTATCATTTACCATTTATGCTGGAGTTAAGTGGACTTTTAAGTTATACCTGTTTTCTGAACTGTTTGCTGCTGGAAGCTTTATTTCTGTTGTGGAAGAAAATAAACCACATCTTGTTTAAGTTTACCTGGCTTGTGCACATGATCCCTTGGAGCTATCACCCCCAAATATCACACTATGTACTCGGCATAAGATCATCTTTTCAATTTTACCAAACAATTTGGAATTATATAGTGTATTTGTGCAATAAATTTAAAAAAAAAAAATTTTTTCGCAGAAATTGCGTTTGGAAAATCTGTGCGGAAATATCGCGTGACAAAAAAATTTGCAACATCCACCATTTTGTTCTATAGGGCCTCTGCTTTAAAGAAATATATAATGTTTTGGGGTTCAAAGTCATTTTCTAGTAAAAAAAAAATATTTTTTTCATATAAACAAAAAGTCACAGAAAAGGCTTGGTTTTCAAGTGGTTAGAAGAGTGGGTGATGTGTGGCTAAGATTGAGCATAAAATTCCGGAACAGTTCAAACACCCCCCAAATGACCCCTTCTTGAAAAGTAGACACCCAAAGCTATTTGCTAAGAGGAATATTGAGTCCATGGAGTATTTTACATTTTGAGCTAAGTTTCGGGAAGATGAAAATTTGTTTTTTTTTTTTACAGAAAGTTGTCACTAAATGATATATTGCTCACGCATGCCATGGGCATATGTGAAATGACACCCCAAAATACATTCTGTTGCTTCTCCTGAGTACAGTGATACCACATGTGTGAGACTTTTTGGGAGCCTAGCTGTGTATGGGACCCCGAAAACCAATCCCCAGCTTCAAGTTTTCTAATGGCTTAAATTGCTTATTTTACCTCTGCACTGCCTGTCACAGTTTCATAGGCCCTGACATTTCAAGATAGCACAAAACCCCCCCAAATGACCCCATTTTGCAAAGTAGACACTCCAAGCTATTAGCTGAGAGGCATGATGAGTCCATGGAATAGTTTATATTTTGCCACAAGTTTCGGGAAAATTATTATTTTTTTTGTTTTTTTACACAAAGTTGTCAGTAAATGATATAATGCTCACACATGCCATGGGTATATGTGAAATGACACCCCAAAATACATTCTGCTGCTTCTCCTGAGTACAGGAATACCCCATGTGTGAGACTTTTTGGTAGTCTAGCCGTGTACAGGACCCTGAAAACCAATCCACACCTTCTGGCTTTCTAAGGGCGTAAATTCTTGATCTCACTCCTTACTACCTATCACAATTTTGAAGGCCATGAAATGCCAAGATGGCACAAACCCCCCCCCCCCAAATGAAATGGCAAAATATAAAATATTCCATGGACTCACAATGCCTCTCAGCAAACAGCTTTCCAAAATGGGGTCATTTGGGGGGGGGAGGTTGTGGTATCTTGACATTTCAGGGCCTCCTAAACCGTTATGGGTAGTGAGAAAATGTAAAGCAAAATGTACGCCCTTTGAAATTCTGATGGTAGGGATTGGTTTTCGGGGTCCCGTACACAGCTAGGCTCCCAAAAAGTCTCACATATGTGATATCCCTGTTCTCAGGAAAAGCAGCAGAATATATTTTTGGGTGTAATTACACATATACCCATGGCATGTGTAAACAATATATCATTTCAATGACAACTTGTGTAAAAAAAAAAAAAAGTTTTTTTTAGTCATTTTTCAAACCCCTGTGACAAAAAAAATGAAATATTCAATGAGCTCAACATGTCTCTCAGGACTAGTGATGGACGAAAATCGGCCGGGATGGTTCACAAACGCCAGCCGCAAATTTTCTCAAAAGTCCGCGAACCGCGAGTTTGCGGCAGGCCCCATTGACTTTAATGGGAAGCGAACTTTAAAAACCTTTAGGTCATATTTGCAGCCACAAAAGACGTACTAGCTGTGCAGAAATAGCCCCAGCACATGGACAATGTCATAACAGAAGTATTGCAATTGAAAAAGTTGCCCTAAATTTTATTTATTTATTTTTTTTACAGCAAAAAATATTTTTTTTTTCATAAATCAGCCAGAACTGACAGCAGCCAGTAAATACATTGTCTAATACATATAGGGTCCATTCACACATCTGTAAAATGGGTCCTCATCCATTCCACAAATTGGCGGAACCTTTACAGACCCATTGTTTTTCATTTCCAGTCTGAAAAATGAGGGATTCACAGGATAAAGAAGTAAGTGTCGGCCATTCCAGGCCCCAAAAATTAACCCACATGCATTTACTTGACAGCTAAGAACGTAGTATTCTGTGGCTGAAGTTACAATAGGCATTCACAGGTAACTGAAGTAAGTGTCGGCCATAAAAGGCACCAAAAAATAGCCCACATGGGTTTACCTGACAGCTAAGAATGTAGTATTCTGTGGCTGAAGGTACATTAGGCATTCACACAGTATACAGCAGTAAGTGTCGGCCTGTATAGGCTGCAAAAATTAGCTCACATGGTTTGAACTGACAGTAAAAAATGTAGTTTTTGATGGCTAGAGGTATGGTAGGCGTTCACAGTACACTGAACCGTAAGTGTCGGCCTGTTTATTCCCTGTCCTTGTTTGCTAGACCATGTGTCTTTGTAGATAACACCCCGCTTCAATCTGTGGTATTGGGGGGCCACAGGTTTATCAAACCAGTTCTACAAATAATTGGCCAATATCTGTTGTCAATGTGTGTAGCACAGTTAACACAGCAAAAGAGGCCAGATTTTTGCAGGACTAAAATACAATCTTAGAAAAGTATACTGTTAAATAACACCCCACTTCAATATGTGCTATTGGGGGGCCACTGGTCTATCACACCAGTTGTTCAAAAAATTTGCTAGTGAGTATTGTTGCATGACACAAATACACTTGAAAAAGTTTACTCCGATAACACCCCACTTCAATATGTGGCATTGGGGGGAGGGGGACAATTGGTCTATCACACCAGTTATAATACATTATAAGTGTTTTTGTCACTGTGTGTAGTGTTGCTGCAGAAACGCTCAGTCTCACCACCACACCTATCACAATGCTGCACAGTGCACAATAATAGTACTAATCCACTACAATATGCTTTCTACAAAGTATATTATACTGTGAATTACCATCCTTCCCCCCCCCCCCCTTTTTAGTGCACTGCACAGCAATACCAAAAAATTTGCAGCGCTTTACATGACTTTTATGGACATTAACAGAGCAAATCTCTAACTGCCCCTACAGCAACCACAGGATACCTGCCCCTATAGTAAAGAGACTGTAATAGACCCTAAAATGACATTGGAGCATTTTAAATGAATTTTGTCGACATTGACAAAGCTATTTGTGTGTGACTGCAGCCAATCTCTAACTGCCCCTACAGCAGCCACAGGATACCTAGTAGGCCCTATAGTAAAGAGACTCTAATAGACCCTAAAACGACATTGGAGCATTTTAAATGACTTTTGTGGACATTGACAAAGCGATTTCTGTGTGACTGCAGCCGATCTCTAACTGCCCTTACAGCAACCACAGGATACCTGCCCCTATAGTAAATAGACTGTAATAGACCCTAAAACGAAATTGGAGCATTTTAAATGACTTTTATTGACATTGACAAAGCAATTTCTGTGTGACTGCAGCCGATCTCTAACTGCCCCTACAGCAACCACAGGATACCTAGTAGGCCCTATAGTAAAGAAACTGTAATAGACCTTAAAACGACATTGGAGCATTTTAAATGACTTTTGTGGACATTGACAAAGCTATTTGTGTGTGACTGCAGCCAATCTCTAACTGTCCCTACAGCAACCACAGGATACCTAGTAGGCCCTATAGTAAAGATACTCTAATAGACCCTAAAATGACATTGGAGCATGTTAAATGACTTTTGTGGACATTGACAAAGCGATTTCTGTGTGACTGCAGCCGATCTCTAACTGCCCTTACAGCAACCACAGGATACCTGCCCCTATAGTAAAGAGACTGTAATAGACCCTAAAACGACATTGGAGCATTTTAAATGACTTTTGTGGACATTGACAAAGCGATTTGTGTGTGACTGCAGCCGATCTCTAACTGCCCCTACAGCAACCACAGGAGACCTAGTAGGCGCTATAGTAAAGAGACTGTAATAGACCCTAAAACGACATTGGAGCATTTTAAATGACTTTTGTGGACATTGACAAAGCGATTTCTGTGTGACTGCAGCCGATCTCTAACTGCCCCTACAGCAACCACAGGATACCTCTCCCTAAGCTCAAAAGATACTAGACCTATACCGAAATACCAGCCCTCAAAAGGACCTTTGTGGATCTTCACAGCGCTACATGTGTCTAGCAAACTCTCCCTACACTGGCAGAAAGCGGAATGTGAAATGGCCACCAGATCGGGTCTATTTATAGGGTAGGAGGACTGTCCATGTGCTGGAATGTTTTAATTGGCTGTCCCGTTCCACCTGACGGCTGTGTCATGGGTCAAAGTTCTTCTGAATGAAAAAGAAAATGGCGGCGTGGACATATTTGAGAACATCGGCAAAAGTCCGACTTTTTGCGAATTTGCGAACAAGCAAAATTTGCCGCGAACCGCAAGGCCATCTCTACTCAGGACATTCCTTAGGATGTCTTCTTTCCAAAAAGTGGTAATTTGGGGGGTTTTGTACTGCCCTGCCATTTTAGCACTTCATCATGAAATGAGATGGGCAGTAGGGATGATCGAACGGTTCGGGTCGACCATCGGTTCGGCCTGAACATTGGGTGTTCGAGGTTCGGCTGAATCTAGAACTTTTTGTCCAAAAAGTTCAGAATTCGGCAACCAGAACCGCCCAAAATGCGTGATTGGACCAGAACCATTAGCAAAAGCCAATTGAGGGGGCAGGAGAATGCTAGGAATGTTATTGGAGTGACTAGGGGGTCCCTAGACCAATCATTAGTGAATACGCCCCCCAGAATATAAGATAGCCCCGCCATATTCCTAGCATTGTTATACTGGACATGGAAGAGAGTGGAAGCAGTTCTGTTAATTTTACTTTAAAAGTGTCATTTAGCATTTATTAGTGTGAGGAAAGGGATATCTAGTGTAGTTAGAGTGCTCCTTTACACTTAAGTTAGCTTCAAAAATTGAGTTTCTGTAGGGAAAGTGTTAAGTGTAAGGGGACCGTAGTGTAGTGTAGGGTTAACTGGCAGTGACTGCTATGGCAGGGTGACAAAACCCTTCCATAGCAGGGTGACCGCTATAGAGAAAAGATTGTTTCTCTGAATAGCTTCGGCACACCCATATGGCTTCTCACCAGCCAAGTATTTTTTATGCTGCAGGGGCTGCCACTGCCAGTGCTTTTTTGAGGACATGTTTGATGTCAGACATGACATCTGAACATGTGTATAGGGGGTATATATAGACATATATGTCTGAATATATACCCCTAGACATATATAGGTGTGATAGTAGCAGAAATAAATGCTTGCGCTAATGAAATCATTTACAGTAATATATTTCTGCTACTATCACACCTATATATGTCTAGGGGTATATATTCAGACATATATGTGTATATATACCCCCCTATACACATGTTCAGATGTTTTGCCTTCCTCAAAAGAACCCAAAAAAATGCCAAAAAAATGCTAGCGTCAAAAAAAAATGCCCAGGTGTGTTTTTGCTGGCATTTTTTGGGGGGTTTTGGAGGCAGGCAAAACATCTGAACTTGTGTATAGTGGTGTATATACACACATCCATATATTTATATACACACCTAGACATATATAGGTGTGTATATACACACCTAGACATATATAGGTGTGATAGTAGCAGAAATATATGCTTGCGCTAATGAAATCATTTACAGTAATATATTTCTGCTACTATCACACCTATATATGTCTAGGTGTGTATATAAATATATGTATGTGTGTATATACACCACTATACACAAGTTCAGATGTTTTGTCTGCCTCAAAAGAACCCAAAAAAATGCCAAAAAAACGCTAGCGTCGAAAAAAAAAAAGTTCTTAAAAATTGTAATTTTTGATAAAAAAGCCAATTATTGAAAAAATAAAAAAAAAAGAGATTTTTTGATTTTTACTTTGGATTTCAGATCTGGGGGGTCTAAAAAGTGTACATGTGAAGTTTCAGCTCTGTAGCATGTCCAGAACCATAAAAAAAGATTGTTTGTATTAGAAAACTTTCTGACAGGGGGTTGGCTTCGCTGCTGTAACACCTTGCCGGTTTAATAGAAGGCATTTTTTAGAGTTCTTTGCAGTCAGGAAAAACATCTGAACTTGTGTATAGTGGTACTGTGCACAAGTTCTGATGTTTTGCCTGCCTCCAAAACCCCCCAAAAAATGCCAGCAAAAACACACCTGGGCATTTTTTTTTTTTTTGACGCTAGTGTTTTTTTGGCATTTTTTGGGGTTCTTTTGAGGCAGGCAAAACATCTGAACTTGTGTATAGTGGTGTATATACACACATCCATATATTTATATACACACCTAGACATATATAGGTGTGATAGTAGCAGAAATATATGCTTGCGCTAATGAAATCATTTACAGTAATATATTTCTGCTACTATCACACCTATATATGTCTAGGTGTGTATATAAATATATGTATGTGTGTATATATACCACTATACACAAGTTCAGATGTTTTGCCTGCCTCAAAAGAACCCAAAAAAATGCCAAAAAAATGCTAGCGTCAAAAAAAAAAAATGCCCAGGTGTGTTTTTGCTGGCATTTTTTGGGGGGTTTTTGGAGGCAGGCAAAACATCAGAACTTGTGCACAGTACCACTATACACAAGTTCAGATGTTTTTCCTGACCGCAAAGAACTCAAAAAAATCTTTTTTTTTTAATTTTTTCAATAATTGGCTTTTTTTTATCAAAAATGACAATTTTTAAGAACTTTTTTGTGTGATTTTGCGTCTGGGGGGTCTAAAAGATGTACCTGTGAAGTTTCAGCTCTGTAGCATGTCCAGAACCAGAAAAAAAGATCATATAGGTGTTAAAGTAGGGTCCCGACCCACATCCCTGTTCTACTGAAAAATTATCTTTTTTTTTTCATGGTTCTGGACATGCTACAGAGCTGAGACTTCACATGCACTCCTTTTAGACCCCCCAGATACTAAATCTCTCTTTTTTTTTTTTTTTAATTTTTTCAATAATTGGCTTTTTTATCAAAAATGACAATTTTTAAGAACTTTTTTTGTGTGATTAATAGTTAATGGGGCATGACCCAGAACCCTAGGCACTTTTTAGGGGCATTTATTGGGTTTTAGGGCTTAAAAATTGTGTTTTTTGATTACTTAAGTTCGGGTCCCATTGATTTCAATGGGGTTCTGAAATCCGAACCAAACTTTTGGGAAATTCGGGTGTTCTGGTCGAACCGAACTTTTCAAAAGTTCGATCATCCTTAATAGGCAGTCAGAAATTAAAGCTGCGTAAATTTCAGTATTGACACCATAGTTTGTAGACGCTATAACTTTTGCACAAACCAATAAAAATACGCTCATTGAGATTTTTTTTGTCAGACATGTAGCTAAATACATTTTGGCCAAAATATAGGACATAAATTGAGTATATTGGATATTTTTTAAAAGACAAAGTTGAAAATGTCATTTTTGCTCAAAATTATCGCTCTTTTTTTATTAATGTCACAAAAAATAAAAAGCCCAGAAGTGACCAAATACCACCAAAAGAAAGCTCTCTTTGTGTGAAAAGAAAGGACGTAAATTTTGTTTGGGTACAGCATTGCATAACCGCGCAATTGTCAGTTAAAATCACAAAGTGCCAAGTTGAAAAAAGACCCCTGGTCTTTGAGCAGCCAAATCCTCCGGGGCTTAAGTGGTTAAACGGAAATGTGTGTGAATTTGGAGGGGTGCAATTATTGCGCTGCCTTTTATTTAGTCAAATTTTATATCTTGTCTGCTTTGTTTGACAGTTCTATATTGTCTGTTTTGTTTTTGTTAATAGCTCAGAGCTATTTCGAGAAAAAATTAAATGTTCTAATTTTTTTTTATAAAATATATTTAATAAAATCAATTTTTGTCATACAATTAGGCCAAAAGGTATTTAGCTTCATATTTTTGATAAAAATCTCAATAAGCAATAGCAAATCTTTATTGGTTTTCAGGAAAAGTTATAGCGTCTACAACCTATGGTGTATATACTGGAATTTACGCAGGTTTTACTTTCTGACTAAATAAGAAAAAATAGGCGCTAACCACAAATACGTGAAGACTGCTGCAACAAAAAAAGACACTGAACACAACATCTGAAAACAAATAAATGTGTAGATATTAGTGCGCTGTCAAAAATCAGGTGCGCTTCCCAAATGTGTATATGGAAATACAACAATGGTGTAAAAAATATACTATTATGGAATAAATAAAGAAACAATACAAATCGTGCTAACAAAATAGTCCGAAATGTGACTGGTGAAACACCAATGTGCAATAAACGTCCATATTAAAAGTCCATAAATAAAGGTGCAAATGTGGTGACATAAACTTCAAACTCAGGAGGATGTGAACTGTGATTGGAAGGTGCAAGGTCCCACCACCAGCTTAGCCTCTTACCAAAAGTTGAATTTTAAGGGCATATATGGATGTGACCGCTCCAGGGGTCATGCAACCAGGTGGAGGGATTCCCAAAAAAAACTCAGAAGGCACTCTACCACACTCGTGCTCCCTAGACTCTTACCGGACAAAAGCCAGACAAGAAGCTTGGAGTAATATTGATGAGTGATCCTGCCGGGAATTGCTGGGCTCTAGGATGGTTGCTGTAGTTGCTTGTGTCCAAGAGGAACCGACCCAAACAGAAACCTGATGGTAAGCGATCCTGCCAAAAAGTGCCTGGACTCTGATAGGCTACTGTGACTTCTGTGTCTGGTTAACCTCAATGATAGGGGACACAACATAGGGGACCGCCATAGTGCATTATCAACAGTAAGATTTTATTGAATACAAGTGATTACACTTACAGTTATGAAGACAATTATAGCGAGTTCCCTCAAGGTGGAGCTGTATGGCGGGGTCCGCCTGCAGTGCGGACCACTGCCTAGGTCTAGTTGTGATGACGCGGCGCCTCCTCTCTGACGACGTTTCTCCCGATTGAGCATCCATTGAGATAGGAGGTGGGGCCAGCGTCATCACTTCCGCCTTTAAATATGCCCTTTAACCAGCACTTCCTGGGTTCAGGACCCTCCCATTCCTTCCTAAGGACTAGTAACCAATCATATTTGTATGTAAATGCGACCCTATCAACCTCAAAGAGATGAAAAGAGTTTTAGATGTCGCCAAATGTTATTATGATGTATATTTACAGTCCGGAGGGTCTGGGTGTCCACAGGAAGTGCTCGCTATGTTTATTTCCCGCTGTCCCTTATCTATGACGCTGCAGTTTATGCTAATGCTGAGGACACTTCCTGCTGTCAGCAGAGTATGTTCTCTTCTCCTTTATAGGCACAGCGGCCTATGAAGAAAAAGGAACGATCTCTAACATCTGCTTATTGTGCACAAAGCTGATATGACACATAGCTCCTCAAACTTTTTTCTTTTTGCAGCGAGATAGATGGGAAAAAAACATTCAAAACCTTTAATTACAATAAATTAGCCTGGCTTTTAACCATTTATGGTATATATTGTTGTATGATGCTTATATGAATAAAAAAGCTGTGGGATGAACTAGTGAACCTCCCAACAGCTCTAATTAGTAAAAACTCAAAATATTAAGAAGAAAAAGAGCTAAAAAATTTTTTCCAAATTGAAGTTAAAATTGAACATATCAGATAATTCTTAAAGTTAAAAAACTTATATATTAAAATATTAAAAATGTTAAAAAAAGGAGGAAAAAGCTTGGATGATATAAATTCTACAACGACATGCTAATGGAAAACCAGGAGTCCTGGTATCGAATTGTGTGGCTGCGTGGAGAGACCCACATGCTTCTAAATAGTAGAGGAAACATGAAGGATGTGAGTCGAATTTCCAAAGAAGAGACCATGGGAAATAGATGTCAGCCTGTTGTTAATGAACGCATTTATGTCCCATTCAATGTTGTGTCCTAGGGGCTTGTAACTCCGGAGCTCGTAGATCCAGAAGGTTTCCCTTCTGGAAATTGCTCTTTTCATATTACTCCCCCGCCAGTGGGGTTGATACTTCTCAATTACAACAATTTTCAGTTTGCCAGGATTTTTGTGGTGGTGAGTAGCGAAATGCTTCGAAAGACTGTGACCAGGGAAACCTTTTCCAATATTGGCCAAATGCTCGCCTATTCGAATATTGGCAGTCCTAATCGTCCTCCCCACATATTGCTTACCACATTCACAGGTGGCCAAATACACTACCCCCTTGGTGTGACAGGTGATAAAATCCCTGATGGGGTAGCTTTTTCCTGTAGTGGTGGAGGTGAATTGCTTGGTCTTGATGGTGGTAGCATTTAGACAGATGTTACACCTCCTGCAAGGGAAATATCCTTGGAGGTCAGGAAAAAATTTCAAAGTTGGAGGTTTTTCAACCGGATTCCTTGCTATGATTTCTTCTAAGTTCTCCGCCTTCCGAAAGATCATCTGTGGTTTAGATGGAAGAGAAGGACCTAATAACGGGTCTTGTTGCAGGATTCCCCAGTGCTTTCGAAATATATGATTCAGCCATCGATAGTGGCTGGAGAATTGCATTGTGAAGGCAAACTCAAACTTCCCCATAGCATCTTTAGATCTTTCTTTGTCCTTGGGAATAGATAGTTCGGATTGTTTGAAGGTTGCAATTTCTCGTATCTCTCCATCTAATTCATTCTGGTCGTATCCCTTTTCTATAAACCGATTCTTCAGAAGGTGGGCTTGTGTTCTGAAGTCTTCATCTTCTGTACAGTTGCGCCTAATTCTCCTGAATTGCCCTTTAGGCACCGATTTTAACCACATAGGGTGATGGCAACTGTCAGTGGAGATAAAGCCGTTTCGGTCTGTAGGTTTTTGATATGAGCTAGTGATAAATCCTTGTCCTTTCCTCCATATTACAAGGTCAAGGTAATTAATGGAGGTGGTACTCCATTGGTAGGAGAAATGTATGCCCCAGCTGTTACAATTTAGCTTCCTCATAAACTGGTGTAGGCTATCTTCCTCTCCTTTCCATATAATCAAGGCGTCATCAATGTAACGCCGCCACATCACTAGCTCGTTAGTTTTTTCCGCAAAGATGTTTCTATTTTCCCATAAAGCCATGAACAGGTTGGCGAGGCTGGGGGCAAATTTTGCCCCCATAGCCACGCCAGTACGCTGTAGATAGAATTGTTGATTATGGTAAAAATTGTTGTGTTCCATACCAAATTGGAGAAGTTCTAAAATGAATTTCTTTTGTTTTAACGGGATGTGATAATCTTGGTCTAAGAAAGTGCTGACAGCCTCGTAGCCTAACTCATGAGGGATGACAGTATACAACGAGGCCACATCGGCTGTGACTAATATCACATTCCCTGGAACTTGTAGTTCAGTGATCTCTTGGATACACTGGGTGGTATCTTTCAGGAACGCCGGTGTCTCTTGAACTAACGGCTGGAGGAAATGGTCGACATACTTCCCTATCCGAGATGTGACCGAGTCGATGCCACTTACTATCGGTCTCCCGGGTGGCTTTATCAGGCTCTTATGGACCTTCGGTAGGTAGTATATGGTGGGAATACGAGGTGCAAGCGGTATTAGGTATTCCTTCTCCTTTTTGTTTAAGATGCCATCCTCATGACCTTTTAACACAATGCGTTCTAACTGTTTTTTATATTTCCAGGTAGGGTCCTTCTTTAGGATTTCATATGTGCTCCTGTCAGACAACAGATTCTCCATTTCCTCCCAAGTAGTCCTCTTTCTTTAATAGGACTGTGCCTCCGCCTTTATCCGCTGGGCGGATCACCAAATCCTTTTTATCGCATAGAGCTTTAATGCCATTCCAAAGATCTTTTTGTGGTTTAATGGAAGCATCTTTTTGTTCCAACTCCTTGAGAATAACATCTCTGAAAATCTTGATATGGTGCCTGGATTTCCCCGGGGGATTAAAGAGGGAAGCATTCCTCAAATTAGTAGATATATATGTAGGCTGACTATAGGAAACATAGTTCCTCTCGTTAGCCTTATCGAGGAAATGACGTTTGATGTTAAGTTTTCTGATGTATTTGTGTACGTCTAAAAACTTATTTAGAGATTTTTTAGGGGCAAATTTTAGCCCTTTCCCCAGAGTGTGTTTTTCTGAGCTAGTCAGGTTAATCCCACTCAGGTTAAAGATGCCTCCTGTCTCTACTTGTTCTTTTTTCTTGGACGTTCCTCCCCTACAGCCCCTGGTCGTTTTTTTCTTTTTGCTAACTTTGCTAGCTTAGGCTAACGAGAGGAACTATGTTTCCTATAGTCAGCCTACATATATATCTACTAATTTGAGGAATGCTTCCCTCTTTAATCCCCCAGGTAAATCCAGCCACCATATCAAGATTTTCAGAGATGTTATTCTCAAGGAGTTGGAACAAAAAGATGCTTCCATTAAACCACAAAAAGATCTTTGGAATGGCATTAAAGCTCTATGCGATAAAAAGGATTTGGTGATCCGCCCAGCGGATAAAGGCGGAGGCACAGTCCTATTAAAGAAAGAGGACTACTTGGAGGAAATGGAGAATCTGTTGTCTGACAGGAGCACATATGAAATCCTAAAGAAGGACCCTACCTGGAAATATAAAAAACAGTTAGAACGCATTGTGTTAAAAGGTCATGAGGATGGCATCTTAAACAAAAACAAAAAGGAGAAGGAATACCTAATACCACTTGCACCTCGTCTTCCCACCATATACTACCTACCGAAGGTCCATAAGAGCCTGATAAAGCCACCCGGGAGACCGATAGTCAGTGGCATCGACTCGGTCACATCTCGGATAGGGAAGTATGTCGACCATTTCCTCCAGCCGTTAGTTCAAGAGACACCGGCGTTCCTGAAAGATACCACCCAGTGTATCCAAGAGATCACTGAACTACAAGTTCCAGGGAATGTGATATTAGTCACAGCCGACGTGGCCTCATTGTATACTGTCATCCCTCATGAGTTAGGCTACGAGGCTGTCAGCACTTTTTTAGACCAAGATTATCACATCCCGTTAAAACAAAAGAAATTCATTTTAGAACTTCTCCAATTTTGGTATGGAACACAACTATTTTTACCATAATCAACAATTCTATCTACAGCGTACTGGCGTGGCTATGGGGGCAAAATTTGCCCCCAGCCTTGCCAACCTATTCATGGCTTTATGGGAAAATAGAAACATCTTCGCGGAAAAAACTAACGAGCTAGTGATGTGGCGGCGTTACATTGATGACGCCTTGATTATATGGAAAGGAGAGGAAGATAGCCTACACCAGTTTATGAGGAAGCTAAATTGTAACAGCTGGGGTATACGTTTCTCCTACCAATGGAGTACCACCTCCATTAATTACCTTGACCTTGTAATATGGAGGAAAGGACAAGGATTTATCACTAGCTCATATCAAAAACCTACAGACCGAAACGGCTTTATCTCCACTGACAGTTGCCATCACCCTATGTGGTTAAAATCGGTGCCTAAAGGGCAATTCAGGAGAATTAGGCGCAACTGTACAGAAGATGAAGACTTCAGAACACAAGCCCACCTTCTGAAGAATCGGTTTATAGAAAAGGGATACGACCAGAATGAATTAGATGGAGAGATACGAGAAATTGCAACCTTCAAACAATCCGAACTATCTATTCCCAAGGACAAAGAAAGATCTAAAGATGCTATGGGGAAGTTTGAGTTTGCCTTCACAATGCAATTCTCCAGCCACTATCGATGGCTGAATCATATATTTCGAAAGCACTGGGGAATCCTGCAACAAGACCCGTTATTAGGTCCTTCTCTTCCATCTAAACCACAGATGATCTTTCGGAAGGCGAAGAACTTAGAAGAAATCATAGCAAGGAATCCGGTTGAAAAACCTCCAACTTTGAAATTTTTTCCTGACCTCCAAGGATATTTCCCTTGCAGGAGGTGTAACATCTGTCTAAATGCTACCACCATCAAGACCAAGCAATTCACCTCCACCACTACAGGAAAAAGCTACCCCATCAGGGATTTTATCACCTGTCACACCAAGGGGGTAGTGTATTTGGCCACCTGTGAATGTGGTAAGCAATATGTGGGGAGGACGATTAGGACTGCCAATATTCGAATAGGCGAGCATTTGGCCAATATTGGAAAAGGTTTCCCTGGTCACAGTCTTTCGAAGCATTTCGCTACTCACCACCACAAAAATCCTGGCAAACTGAAAATTGTTGTAATTGAGAAGTATCAACCCCACTGGCGGGGGAGTAATATGAAAAGAGCAATTTCCAGAAGGGAAACCTTCTGGATCTACGAGCTCCGGAGTTACAAGCCCCTAGGACACAACATTGAATGGGACATAAATGCGTTCATTAACAATAGCTGACATCTATGTCCCATGGTCTCTTCTTTGGAAATTCGACTCACATCCTTCATGTTTCCTCTACTATTTAGAAGCATGTGGGTCTCTCCACGCAGCCACACAATTCGATACCAGGACTCCTGGTTTTCTATTAGCATGTTGTTGTGGAATTTATATCATCCAAGCTTTTTCCTCCTTTTTTTAACATTTTTAATATTTTAATATATAAGTTTTTTAACTTTAAGAATTATCTGATATGTTCAATTTTAACTTCAATTTGGAAAAAAATTTTTAGCTCTTTTTCTTCTTAATATTTTGAGTTTTTACTAATTAGAGCTGTTGGGAGGTTCACTAGTTCATCCCACAGCTTTTTTATTCATATAAGCATCATACAACAATATATACCATAAATGGTTAAAAGCCAGGCTAATTTATTATAATTCAAGGTTTTGAATGTTTGAATGTTTTTTTCCCATCTATCTCGCTGCAAAAAGAAAGTTTGAGGAGCTATGTGTCATATCAGCTTTGTGCACAATAAGCAGATGTTAGAGATTGTTCCTTTTTCTTCATAGGCCTCTGTGCCTATAAAGGAGAAGAGAACATACTCTGCTGACAGCAGGAAGTGTCCTCAGCATTAGCATAAACTGCAGCGTCATAGATAAGGGACAGCAGGAAATGAACATAGCGAGCACTTCCTGTGGACACCCAGACCCTCCGGACTGTAAATATACATCATAATAACGTTTGGCGACATCTAAAACTCTTTTCATCTCTTTGAGGTTGATAGGGTCGCATTTACATACAAATATGATCGGTTACTAGTCCTTAGGAAGGAATGGGAGGGTCCTGAACCCAGGAAGTGCTGGTTAAAGGGCATATTTAAAGGCGGAAGTGATGACGCTGGCCCCACCTCCTATCTCAATGGATGCCCAATCGGGAGAAACGTCGTCAGAGAGGAGGCGCCGCGTCATCACAACTAGACCTAGGCAGTGGTCCGCACTGCAGGCGGACCCCGCCATACAGCTCCACCTTGAGGGAACTCGCTATAATTGTCTTCATAACTGTAAGTGTAATCACTTGTATTCAATAAAATCTTACTGTTGATAATGCACTATGGCGGTCCCCTATGTTGTGTCCCCTATCATTGAGGTTAACCAGACACAGAAGTCACAGTAGCCTATCAGAGTCCAGGCACTTTTTGGCAGGATCGTTTACCATCAGGTTTCTGTTTGGGTCGGTTCCTCTTGGACACAAGCAACTACAGCAACCATCCTAGAGCCCAGCAATTCCCGGCAGGATCACTCATCAATATTACTCCAAGCTTCTTGTCTGGCTTTTGTCCGGTAAGAGTCTAGGGAGCACGAGTGTGGTAGAGTGCCTTCTGAGTTTTTTTGGGGAATCCCTCCACCTGGTTGCATGACCCCTGGAGCGGTCACATCCGTATATGCCCTTAAAATTCAACTTTTGGTAAGAGGCTAAGCTGGTGGTGGGACCTTGCACCTTCCAATTACAGTTCACATCCTCCTGAGTTTGAAGTTTATGTCACCACATTTGCACCTTTATTTATGGGCTTTTAATATGGACGTTTATTGCACATTGGTGTTTCACCAGTCACATTTCGGACTATTTTGTTAGCACGATTTGTATTGTTTCTTTATTTATTCCATAATAGTATATTTTTTACACTATTGTTGTATTTCCATATACACATTTGGGTAGCGCACCTGATTTTTTACACATTCCACATCATTCACTCTAAGGTAGCGGCACACCCTAATCCGAATCAGCACACTTTCCTATCTAACACCATTAGTGCACTGTCCAAAGGAAAAAAAAAGGGGTTACTATTAGAGTTGAGCGGACACCTGGATATCCGTGTTCGGTGGGTCTGGCCGAACTTGAAAAAAAAGTCCGGGTCCGTGACCCGGACTTTTTCCGAACTTGACCCGGACACCGGACCCCATTGAAGTCAATGGGGACCCGAACTTTCAGGCACTAAAATGGCTCAAAAAAACCAATGGAAAGGGCTAGAGTGCTGCAAATGGCAGCAAAATGTAGTTAAGAGCATGGCAAGTGCTCTGCACACAAATGTGGATAGGGAAATAACTTAAAACAACAAAAAAAATGAAAAATAAAAATTTTTCTTCATCTGTTAAGGACGAGGCCCATATGGAGTAGGAGGGAGGTTGAGATGGCGGTGGATGTGGCGGTGTAGGTGGAAGCGGCGGTGGAGGGGGACGAGGTAGCCAACACTGCTTTTTTTTAATCATTTTAAATTAGGGTACACACCAAAAGAGTGAGAAAGATCAAAAATATAACAATGGCTGGGTAAGGCCGGTATCCATCTCTATTCTGCACAAGGTACGGACAAGTCCTGTGGGATCCATGCCTGGTTCATTTTAATGAATGTGAGCTTGTCCACATTGTCTCTGGACAGGCGGCTGAGCTTGTCTGTGATTACGCCCCCAGCCGTGCTAAATACACGTTCAGATAATACACTGGCTGCAGGGCAAGCCAGCACCTCCAAGGCGTAAAGGGCAAGCTCAGGCCATGTGCCCAATTTGGAGACCCAGAAGTTGAAGGGGGCAGACCCCTCATTCACTACATGTAGGCGTGTGCACACATACTGCTCCACCATGTTGGTGAAATGCTGCCTCCTGCTAAGACGTTCCATATGAGCTGCTGGTGCTGCTGTTTGTTGTGGCGTGCTGACAAAGCTTTTCCACATTTCGGCCATGCTAAACCTGCCTTCTGAGGTGCTGACGGTG
This sequence comes from Pelophylax lessonae, assembly GCF_965119305.1. NCBI lineage: Eukaryota > Metazoa > Chordata > Amphibia > Anura > Ranidae > Pelophylax > Pelophylax lessonae. Next base: position 162,338,538 of record NC_138773.1, read on the forward strand.
CCCTGGTTGCGTTGGCGACCTCTTCCTCCTCCTCCTCCTCTGCCTTTGCCTTGTGCTTCCACCGTGGCCCCGCTGTCAGGTGGGAATGCCAGCAGCATCGCGTCTACCAGCGTGCGCTTGTACTCGCGCATCTTGCGATCACGCTCCAGTGAGTGAATTAAGGGCGGTACGTTGTCCTTGTAACGGGGATCAAGCAGCATGGCCACCCAGTAATCAGCACAAGTTAGAATGTGGGCAACTCGGCGGTCGTTGTGGAGACACTGCAGCATGAAATCGCTCATGTGTGCCAGGCTGCCCAGAGGCAACGAAAGGCTGTCCTCTGTGGGAGGTGTATGGTCTGTGTCCTCTGTATCCCCCCAGCCACGCACCAGTGATGGCCATGAGCTAGCCTGGGTGCCACCCTGCTGTGAACATGGTTCCATCTCCTCCTCCATCTCCTCCTCATCCTCCAGAATTGTGCCCCTGCTGGACAATTGTGTACCTGGCGTTTGTGGGTGCAGGAACACACCCTCGGAGCCACTTGTGAATGACTGCCCTGAAAGCCTTGGAAATAATCCCTCTTCCTCCTCCTCCTCCTGTGCCACATCCTCTTCCATCCTCTTCCATCATCGCCCGAATCGTTTTTTCAAGGAGGCATAGAAGTGGGATAGTTAAGCTGACAACGGCGTCATCGGCACTGGCCATGTTGGTGGAGTACTCAAAACAGCGCAACAAGGCACACAGGTCTCGCATGGAGGCCCAGTTATTGGTGGTGAAGTGGTGCTGTTCCACAGAGTGACTCACGCGTGCGTGCTGCAGCTGAAACTCCACTATGGCCTGCTGCTGCTCGCACAGTCTTTCCAGCATGTGCAAGGTGGAGTTCAACCTTGGGGGCACGCCACATATGAGGCGGTGAGCGGGAAGGCCGAAGTTACGCTGCAGCGCTGACAGGCGATCAGCAGCAGGGTGAGAATGCCGAAAGTGCGCACAGACGGCCCGCACTTTCTGCAGCAGCTCTGACATATCGGGGTAATTTTTAAGGAACCTCTGTACCACCAAATTCAGCACCTGCGCCAGGAAAGGGATGTGCGTCAAACCGGCTAGGCCCAGAGCTGCTATGAGATTTCGCCCGTTATCGCACACCACCAGGCCGGGCTTGAGGCTCGCTGGTAGAAACCACTCATCGGTCTGCTGTTTCATGCTCCTCCACAACTCCTGCACGGTGTGTGGTTTTCCCACAAACAGGCAAGTTTTAAAACTGCCTGCTGTTGTTTACCCCTGGCTGTGCTGAAGTTGGTGGTGAAGGTGTTACGCTGACCGGAAAAGGAGGCGGTAGAGGATGAGGAAGTGGAGTAGGAGGAGTTAGGAACAGGAGGCAAACTGAAGCGCCCTGCAATCCTTGGTGGTGGAAGGACATGCACCAAATTGCTATCCGCCTCAGGCCCAGCCGCCACTGCATTTACCCAGTGTGCCGTTAGGGAGATATAACGCCCCTGACCGTGCTTACTGGTCCACGTATCGGTATTTAGGTGGACCTTGCCACAGATGGCGTTGCGCAGTGCACACTTGATTTTTTTCCCCGCTTGGTTGTGCAGGGAAGGGATGGCTTGCCTGGAAAAGTAGTGGTGGCTGGGCACAACGTACTGTGGGACAGCCACCGACATAAGGCTTTTAAAACTGTGCGTCTCCACCAGACGGAATGACAGCATTTCAAAGGCCAAGAATTTTGAAATGCTGGCATTCAGGGCCAGGGATCGTGGGTGGGTAGGGGGGTACTTCCTCTTCCTCTGAAGTGTTTGGGAGATGGAAAGCTGAACGATTCCACGGGACATTGTGGAGATGGTTGGTGACCCAGGTGGTGTTGTTGCTGACAGATCGTCTGTTTGCGGGGTGGCAGGTGCCGGTATCACTACAGAGGTGGATGAAGAGGCCGAGACTGCAGCAGAAGAGGAAGCAGGAGGAGCCAGAGACCTTTCTTGGTTTTGAAGGTGTCTACTCCACTGCAGCTCGTGCTTTGCACTTAGATGCCTGATCATGCAGCTTGTGCTCAAGTTGAGAAGGTTTATGCCTCGCTTCAGGCTCTGATTGCACAGCGTGCAAACCACTCGTGTTCTGTCATCAGCACATTGTCTGAAGAACTTCCACGCTAGAGAACTCCTTTGAGCTAGCTTTGGTGCGCTCGGTCCCTTGCTGCGTTGGGCAGTAGCAGGCGTAGTTTCTAGGGCATGGCCGCTCCGCTTCTGCACCCTGCTCCCTCATCTGCTGTGCTGGTGGCTCTGTGCGACCACCGCCTCTTCCTCCAAACTACTCAGGTCACCTGCATGACCTTCATTCCATGTGGGGTCGAGGACCTCATCGTCCTCCACATCATCTTCCACCCAGTCTTCACCCCTGCCCTCCTTGTCGGTCTCCACAATTCTGAGTGCCGCAACAGTTGGCACCTGCGTTTCGCCATCATCGGAGATGTGCTGCGATGGTCCTTCCATGTACTCATCTTGAGAAATAAGTGGTTGGGTATCGCTGCACTCAATCTCTTCCACTTCTGGGGCAGGGCTAGGTGGATGGCCCTGGGAAACCCTGCTGACAGAGTCATCAAAAAGAAGAAGAGACTGCTGCATGACTTGGGGCATGACTTGGGGCTCAGAATGATTGCCTGATTTGCAAGGGGGTGAGGTGAAAGACTGTTGGACATCGGCTGCAGGTGCCAACTCTGACCTTTCTGCAGTAGACTGGGTTGGAGACAATGTGAAGGAACTGGAGGCACTGTCAGCAACCCAATCTACTATCGCCTGTTCTTGTTCTTGCCTCAACTTGTAGAGGCGCATGATGCCCTACCAAATACTGCTGCAGGTTCTGTCGCCTACTCACACTTAAAGAAGGTTTTTCACTTGTGCGTGTAGCTGGCACAGATCGACCACGTCCTCTCCTTGCAACAGGAGCTCTACCAGCAGCACCACGACCCAGGCCACGGCCCCTATTTGACGTTCTCCTCATTTTTCTGCAATTTATGATCTTGCCCTAGAAAGGTGTTTTTTGAATAGCGGAACAAAACAACAGTATCCCACGGGTGTATCTCACAGTCAAATATGCAAAGTATGCCGCAATTTAATTTTTTTCACCCCAAAAGGGTGTATATTGAATAGCGGAATAGAAAAAAAGTATATAAAACGGTGTATCTCACACGTACAAACACAGACTAGGCCCCGATTACAATTTTTTGTACCCTAAAGGGAGGATAAGGATGAGGAAGAGGAGTAGGAGGAGTTCAGAACAGGAGGCAAACTGAAGAGCCCTGCAATCTTCGGCAGTGGAAGGAGATGCGCCAAACATATTTAAAAGGTGTGTCTCACACGTACCGATACAGACTATGCCGCAATTTAATTTTTTTCACCCCAAAAGGGTGTATATTGAATAGCGGAATAGAAAAAAGTATATAAAACGGTGTATCTCACACGTACAAACACAGACTAGGCCCAGATTACAATTTTTTGTACCCTAAAGGGAGGATGAGGATGAGGAAGAGGAGTAGGAGGACTTCGGAACAGGAGGCAAACTGAAGCGCCCTGCAATCCTCGGCGGTGGAAGGAGATGGGCTAAACAAATTTAAAAGGTGTATCTCACACGTACCGATACAGACTATGCCGCAATTTAATTTTTTTCACCCCAAAAGGGTGTATATTGAATAACGGAATAGAAAAAAGTATATAAAACGGTATATCTCACACGTACAAACACAGACTCCCCTTTAAATTTGTAATTTTAAATAGCAGATTAGAACAGCACTGTGTGTAAAGGCTGTATGTCACAGTAACGTATGAATTAAAAAATGAATAATTATTTTTCACTTTAATTGGTGATTTTTTAATAGCACATGTGAACACAGCAGTGTCTTTTGTTTTATGTTTTATAGCAGCAGGCTATGAAGGGAAAAAAAAAATTCCCCTTTAAATTTGTAATTTTTAAATAGCAGATTAGAACAGCACTGTGTAGTAAAATATAGCTGAACGCTGCACACAACATAAAAATATTTTTTTTTCTCCCTCCTCCTCCTCCTCCTCCTCCTCCTCAGTGGGCTCAAGCGAGGGCAAAAAGATTGTTCACTGCACCACCCCCCACACAGCAAAATCGATGTAGATCGCTAACGGACGATTGGTCTGTCCTGTGTCTTCTAATCTCTCCCTGCCTACTCTCTCCAGCCTGTCCCTAAAATGCTTTCTATCTTTCCCTGCCTACACTCCGACCTGTCCCTACATTCTTTTCAGCCACAATGTTTTTTTTTTCCTGTCTCTGTCCCTAATCAGCAGCAGCCAGCACCGTTGTGTGTGCTCTCTCCCTACACTAGAACAGACTGACGCGCACCGCGCTGTGTCTCTAGCTTATAAAGACCTGGGTCACATGCTTCAGCTGGCCAATCACAGCCATGCCATTAGTAGGCATGGCTGTGATGGCTTCTATGGCACACCAGTTAAACGCTTGTTGATTGGCTGTTGAAACCACGCCATTAAAACTGCGCCATTACATACAAAACAGGAAATAAAATTACCGAACATGGATTTTAAACCCAAATATACAGTAAAGTTTTCGGGTCCGTGTCAGGGTAACAAAAATCCAATTATCCGGTACAGACCCGAATAATACAGTCCGTGTTCACTCAACCCTAGTTAATATCCCTTATCTGAATTGAGTGAACCACTCACTAAAAGCTAATTCCCCCCTGAGAATTATACTATTATATTATTAGATGCAAAAAATTGCAACAGTTTAATTATATATATATAGTGAAAGATATAAAACAAAGTATCATTGTTCAGTAAAACTCAAACAAAAACTGTGTATTGCTGTGTATCAGTCTGACCTCAGAAGTCTGGTCAGACTGAATACATAATAAACAAGCAAAAAATTGGGGGAGCAAACCCTGAACATGTATATCTAAAGCCGGTGCAGCTATGAACCAAGCGACATGTATATTAAAAAGTCTGACCAGACTTCTGAGGTTGAGCACCCCACCCCCCACACACCCCTGTACTCTATCAGTGTCCACTATCAAGTAGATATAGGAGGAGTCCCTTGTAGTGCATTAGCACATCTCTCCCAGCAAGGAGTGTTGTCTCCAAGGGTTAGAGAGGCTGGATTCACCCCTTTTTTATGGATAGTGTAGGACCCACTGACAATTGGGTACTTTGACGTAGTAGTGGGCTTGAGCATGATATGGCCATATGGTGGGACCAAATCCCCATTTTTATTTATGGATTGTCTCCATATTTGATAGTCATTTCTTTTGCATGTGTGCGCTATTCTTTTTTAAAATATATGTCGCTTGGTTCATAGCTGCACCGGCTTTAGATATACATGTTCAGGGTTTGCTCCCCCAATTTTGCTTGTTTATATAGTATAAGGGGACAGACTCTGACACAGAGACAGCGAGATAAAAAGACAAAACGACAAAAAGACAAAGAGACAAAGAGATAAAGACAGGGACAGGTACGACACAGGGGAACAAAAGATATGACCATGGAGGCCATTTCTGCACTGTTTATGATTCCAGGAAATCTGCAGATTTAACTCAGTATTCAAGCTGTTCGGCATCAGCGACTTCAATCTGTAAATCCACCATTTTTCCCTCTGGAGGATGGGGAGTGGATGGTCCGGAGATCCAGAGGGAAGGGGATCTCGCTGTGCCTCCTCCTCCCGGGGACATCTGCGGCGCACATCTCCAGACCATCCACTCCCCACTCCCCATCCTCCATCCCTGGATCTGTGAACACACCTGTGGCTGGGTGATTGCATCCCAACCACCCCTCTGCACCTATCATTGGGGATCTATGCTTTTCACCTGAATGCTGATGTTGATTCTCTTAAATGTAAGTGCATTGCAATAAATTTGTTTTTAATTCAAACACTACTCTGACCCGGCGCCCTTGTTTCATTTATTCTGCATGTCTGGAGGGATCCCTCACCTCTTCTAGGAACAGCCGGTCTTGTACCTCAACATAATTGGATTCCCTCCCCCACATATAGTACAGAGACCATCTCATCTTTCAACCCAGGACACCACACTGAAGCACACCTGTGGACAGTTTTTTTGGATTTATGACTATGTGCCATATATAACATTATGTACAGTCCTTCATTATGTGATTGCAGTGGGCGCTGATCCATCGATCCTGGTCGGTGTAGTATTGTTTTGCATTTATTTGAAAACTTTGTTCACCTAGCAAGGCCTTAGAAATGTCTGTGCTATCAACATGGGGACAGATTTGGCACCGCCTACATGGGAACATCTCCTTACTTCTAGGGTATTGAGATAGCCATGTGGTCCTTGGTCCTTTGTGAACTCAGATTGTATTAGAGTATCACACAAGTCTCTGGCGTGTCTGGCCACAAGCTTGGGGGTCTGGCCTACTACGCTTGCCAGCCCTGAAGTATTAGTCAAGATCCCCCAATGTTCCTGTAAGACATCAGTCTTCTTTTTATTTTATTTTTAGGAGACTTTTTCTATCATAGCCTGACACTTTTTGTTTCCCCTTTTTAGTTGAGTACGTGAGTATCCCCTTTCCCGAAATTGTTTGTAAAGGTTGTTACTCTCTCGTCTATAGTCACCTGATTTTGTACAATTCCACTTCATGTGGAGAAATGGGGATTCTGTCCTTAAGCCACTTAGGGTGATGACTATCTGCTCTTAGTAGCATATTTGCAGTTATCCCGAAATGTGTGTGACTAGTGTGTTGTCTTCTATGGTAATCCTCAGATCTAGAAAGGAGATTTGTTTTCAAATGAATATATAGGTAAGGGAAATATTGTGATCGTTAACACTCTGAATGCCAATGAATTTATGGAGGTCTTCTCGGTCTGCTCTCCACACTACTAGCACATCATCAATGTAGCTTAACCAAGGTACAAGGTCAAGGTACAGCAGGGAAGTATATACTGCCTCCTCTTCCCAGAGTCCCAAATGGAGAGTTGCATATGTTGGGGCCCATGAAGCCCCCATAGAAGTGCCCTCGATCTGTTGGTAATATCTAGGTAGTAATTAAAAAAAAAAAAGGCCAAAGGCTAACATGTCAACTAGGAATTCATTTTGGGGACCACTTTCAGGGTAATGTTGATCCAGAAACACCTCTACTGCTCTCATACCCCAATCATGTGGAAATGAGGTATAGAGAGACTCTACATCCACCCCACCAACCAAACCTCTTCTTCTACTTTCAAATTGTGTTTTTTTTTTTTTTTTTTGCCAGGACATCCCTTGTGTCTTGGATGTATGACCTTAACTAATCTTGTTACCATCTCTTTAAGAAAGGAATCAAGGTATCTACCTATCTTTTCCAATGGTCCTTTTATGGCTGAAACGGTCGGCCTTTCTGGAGGGTTTTAAAGATTTAGGTAGCTTTTTGGTATGATATAAAATATTATATGCTGATAACTGCTTCCCTCAAAATTACCAAAGTTAAAGATTGAGTCATTGAAGGGTCAAATGCAGTGAGGAGGAAGAGGAGTGATTAATTATCTGAGTTACACCCTGAAGGAGTCAGAGCATTGTATTCACAAAACTGGTAAGTGGTGCAGTTTTTATCTGACTGCACAAATAAAATGGTCAGACTTTTTCTGAAGGACTCCAGCACTGAATATTAGTGATTGATTACACTGGATGTTGCATTCTTTGGAAAATATGTCTGTTTGCTGAGGATGGCCCTTTGGCGAGGAGATTAACTTCTGGGATTGATTAAAGGCAAATCTGCAAATTACTGATATACTCATGGTTTAAGACCCCCAATATGTGTAGGGTTGCTTTGCCATAGCTGTCTTGGTGATATCAGCCTGTGCATGTGATTAAGTGCATCCATCTAAAAGTAAAATATAGGTTTGACTGCAACACATTTGATACGTGCTGCTTACAATTTACATATACAATCAAAAATACTAAAAATCATAAACAATGAAGGTGATATAAAATAAAATATAATGTTAAAAAGTTCTGTGAAAAAACTATGAAGTCCACAAAAAGTCTGTGCCTATAAAGCAAATCCTAGACACTAGACACACCCACAAAATCTCCTCAAAGGTGTGTTCTCACCTTATAATTTGACCCCTATTACAAAGGTCAAATTAGCATAATCAAATGACTTTCTTCAAATGGGATCTCTCATAAGCACACATAAAGATGATGAAGATACTCAAGAATACCACAATGTTCAAAAAAGAAAGCACTTCACAGTGCTCACTATTAGATTTTTTCAGTCAAAATGTTAAAATGCATTCACATAAAGCCCAAAAGATACAGACATCAGAAATACTTAAAATTTTCTGATTAGCTGTGAGGTTAGGATACATTTCACACATGTAACCAGTATAACCATTCAAGGATGGATCAAAGAAGACAGCCCCAACTCTGTGTCTCATTCTCCTGGATCGCTGTAGCTCTGTCCAAAGCAAATAATCAGTATGATGTCAGCAGGGGTCATACTAATGAAAACGCATGGTTTTCACTATTGTTGTATAAGCGCTGACTGAGGATTAAGCTTAAATGCAGCTAATTTTTAGTTTTAAATTTGGATAGAGTTGGAACAGCTGTTATTTATGTGACTAAATTTAGGAGATTTTCATTTGCTTCTTTTTCTGTGACACCTGTACAACAATTGTATTTGTGTTCATGTTTTACATTTTTTTTTTGTAATAAATTTGCTTTCTGAGTACAAGCATCATCAAATACACAAGCGGGGAGATTTACCAAAATTGGTATCTGAATATTGGTAACAGAATCTGTGCAAAGTAACCAACCAGTTTCTAGGTTTTATTGTCAAAGGGTAATTGAACAAGCTGTTTGGTTACTATGCACTGCTGCACCTGATTCTGTGTGCACCAGTTTTAGTAAATCTTCCCTATTGTAACAAAATATAACTGAAAATACCTAAATAAGTTATTTTATAAAGACTGTGTATTACCATTTTAGGATAACCTTTTCCTCTTTACATTTACAATAAAGACATATGTCAGTAGCAATAGAGGCATTCAGTTGTAATTGTTATGAAATTACACAAATAAATTCTGAATTGGATATAAATGATCAACATATAGATCTAAATTCATGTTTGCTGCATCTTCAGTTGATTTCCCTCAAATGCCATTAAACATGCAGAGATTACACTTAAATGAAAAATACAGACTATAAGAATGTCTTTATTGTAACCTAATTATATCTAATTATCATAAAATGCATTTAAGTGTAAAACCAGATGCTCACTTCTTTTCTAAAATGCATTTATACTCCACTTAATAATGTGGAATTAGATATTTCTCTCTTAAAGTAATAATTGACTTATGCATTAGACTTTATTTTATCATATTTATAAACACTTGTTTACAAAATAATAAAGAACATACAGTATGTGGGAGCATATAATACATTTTAATCATGCAGCACAGAAATATGTTTATGTCCAAAAAGTCAAAGGTGCTTTGCACTGCTCTTGGAAGTTTTGATCTAAGATGAAAAAAATGTTATGCCATACAGTTATTTTAGAGAAAATATTGTTTGCAGAAAATGAGTATTAAGAATTATTTATACATAAAAGCATACTTATTACCCTGAATGATTCTTTATACATGATATATTTATATTATGCTGTTAGGTAGCTTGGTTTTATATTGTATCATATATCAAAACTCAATATACTGTATTTAGTTATATAAACAGCTTGAATTCTAAGAAAGCTATTAGATACTCAAATACTTTTCCCACATCAAGTGCTATTATGAAAAGTAGCCACACTGAGGATATTTGACCACTATTTTTAAATGTAGTTGTATAATTATTTTACGCTGCACGCTTTAAATTAAAGCATTGAGTTTCAGACAAACAGCTAGATGCACTGTTAAAACCATATTTTAACTGTTAAAGAATTTGTAATTCTTTTTAACAAGTTGTGTGATTTACATATATCTGCTACAATACATTCATAAATATTTAAATACAGCACAATAAACTATCCAAAGTGAAGCATTTGTGCAGCAAATACTTTATCTAGTTTGCAAGTTTTTGCACTCTCCAGTTTTAGTAAATCAACCCCCATATATGTTATCACACTTAAATATATGGGGTTACTTTCTTCCACCTCCTCTGGAGCTGTCCCCAGCTCCAGGGGTACTGGAAGCAGATTGTCACATTCCTTCACGACAAAATGGGCTCCCCGGTGCAGCTGGTCCCCAGACAGTGCTTACTGGGTATATACCCGGATGAAGAAATGGACAAAAGCCTACTTGCCTTCCTACAGACCACTCTGTTTATAGCTCGGAAACTTATTGCCAGAAAGTGGATGCGGGATTCCCCGCCCACGTTTGGGGCGTGGAAAGCCGAAGTCAATAATGTCATACCGTACCATAAAATTATGTATAAAAATAGGGGAAATCTGACCAAGTTTACCAAGATCTGGGATAGATGGGTTCAGAGTCCAGACACTGGGTGTTAAGGCGCTCCATGTCTATGGTTGGAGCTCTCTTAGGTGGCAGCACTTCCTCTTTGAGTTGTGTACTTGAAATGTAAACTACTATACACATAATCGGCTTTAATTCTATCTGCATGCACGGACCTAGTTGATACTTGTTGTTTTGATATGCTCATTAATGTCAACCAATGTCTATCCTGCTCTTTTTTGTTCAATAAACTCACTGGTTTAAAAAAAAAAATATATATGTGGTTGATTTACTAAAGTCAAATGGACTATTCAATTTGCAAGGAAATTTGCCCCAGAGCAAATTAATAGAGATGAGATACTACTGCTCTATAAATGAACGCGGTCTCTCCACAGGTGTGCAAAAAAAAAAAGAGGAAAAAAAAGAGAAAAAAAAAAACGTATATATACTATGTTGTATTTTATTGACACATATAAGTATAGGAGGTTTATTTATTTTGTTGAGAATTCTTTACTGGCAATGACTGCCTAAAGTCTGGAACCCATGGACATTACCAAAGTCTGGGTTTCCTGGGTTTTGAGATGCTTTGCCAGGCTCTAACTGCAGCTGTCCTCAGTTGTTCTTTGTTTGTGGGCCTTTCTGTCTTTAATTTTGTCTTCAGCAAGTGAAATGCATGCTCAATTGGGTTGAGATCGGGTGATTGACTCTGCCAATATTCCACTTCTTTTCATTCAAAAACTCCTGGGTTGCTTTTGCAGTGTGTTTTGGATCATTGTCCATCTGTACTGTGAAGCGCCGTCCAATCAACATTGCTGCATTTGGCTGAATCTGGACTGACAGTATATCTCTAAACACTGCAGAATTCATCCGGCTGCTTCTGTCTTTTGTCACATCATCAATAGTGATGTCGCGAACCTAAAATTCGCCGTTCGCGAACGGCGAACGCGAACATCGGCAAATGTTCGCGAACCGGCGAACCGGGCGAACCGCCATAGACTTCAATAGGCAGGCGAATTTTAAAACACACAGGGACTCTTTCTGGCCACAATAGTGATGGAAAAGTTGTTTCAAGGGGACTAACACCTGGACTGTGGCATGCCGGAGAGGGATCACGCAAAAAAAAGTTCTTAAAAATTATAATTTTTTGATAGAGAGCCAATTATTGGAAAAATTAAAAAAAAATAAAAATAAAAAATTTCTTTGGATTTAGCATCTGGGGGGTCTAAAAAGTGTATCTGTGAAGTTTCAGCTCTGTAGCATGTCCAGAACCCCTAAAAAACAGCATTTGTCTTATATTTTCAGGAATATGGCTTCTCTGCGGCTGGCTTTTACTCTTGCAGGCATTTATCGGGCATTTTTTTAGGCAGGCATGTCATTTTTTGTATTTAGTGTCTGGGGGGTCTAAAAAGTGTACCTGTCAAGTTTCAGCTCTGTAGCATGTCCAGAACTCCTAAAAAACAGCATTTTTATTATATTTTCAGTAATACGGCTTCTCTGCGGCTGGCTTTTTCTCTTGCAGGCATTTATCGGGCATTTTTTTAGGCAGGCATGTCATTTTTTGTATTTAGTGTCTGGGGGGTCTAAAAAGTGTACCTGTCAAGTTTCAGCTCTGTAGCATGTCCAGAACCCCTAAAAAACAGCATTTTTCTTATATTTTCAGGAATACGGCTTCTCTGCAGCTGGCTTTTTTTCTTGCAGGCATTTAGCGGGCATTTTTTTAGGCAGGCATGTCATTTTTTGTATTTAGTGTCTGGGGGGTCTAAAAAGTGTACCTGTCAAGTTTCAGCTCTGTAGCATGTCCAGAACCCCTAAAAAACAGCATTTTTATTATATTTTCAGTAATACGGCTTCTCTGCGGCTGGCTTTTTCTCTTGCAGGCATTTATCGGGCATTTTTTTAGGCAGGCATGTCATTTTTTGTATTTAGTGTCTGGGGGGTCTAAAAAGTGTACCTGTCAAGTTTCAGCTCTGTAGCATGTCCAGAACCCCTAAAAAACAGCATTTTTCTTATATTTTCAGGAATACGGCTTCTCTGCGGCTGGCTTTTCCTCTTGTAGGCATTTAGCGGGCATTTTTTTAGGCAGGCATGTCATTTTTTGTATTTAGTGTCTGGGGGGTCTATAAAGTGTACCTGTCAAGTTTCAGCTCTGTAGCATGTCCAGAACCCCTAAAAAACAGCATTTTTCTTATATTTTCAGGAATACGGCTTCTCTGCGGCTGGCTTTTTCTCTTGCAGGCATATATATCAGTGGTGGGTGGGCAGTGGCACAGTACACTCTCTGTGGACCTGGCAGCAGTCACTGGCACCCAGGCAACTGCAATTTAAAAAATATATATATATTTTTTTTACTTTGCAAGCTGCTGTGCCACTTTATATATCAGTGGTGGGTGGGCAGTGGCACAGTACACTCTCTGTGGACCTGACAGCAGTCACTGGCACCCAGGCAACTGCAATTTAAAAAATATATATATATATTTTTTTACTTTGCAAGCTGCTGTGCCACTTTATATATCAGTGGTGGGTGGGCAGTGGCACAGTACACTCTCTGTGGACCTGACAGCAGTCACTGGCACCCAGGCAACTGCAATTTAAAAAAATATATATTTTTTTTTACTTTGCAAGCTGCTGTGCCACCTTATATATCAGTGGTGGGTGGGCAGTGGCACAGTACACTCTCTGTGGACCTGACAGCAGTCACTGGCACCCAGGCAACTGCAATTTTAAAAAATATATATTTTATTTTACTTTGCAAGCTGCTGTGCCACCTTATATATCACTGGTGGGTGGGCAGTGGCACAGTACACTCTCTGTGGACCTGACAGCAGTCACTGGCACCCAGGCAACTGCAATTAAAAAATATATATATTTTTTTTTACTTTGCAAGCTGCTGTGCCACCTTATATATCAGTGGTGGGTGGGCACACAGTGGCACTGCAGTGGGCACAGTACACTCTGTGGACCTGACAGTAACTGGCAGCCCAGGCAACTGCAATAATAAAAAATATTTTTTTTTTTCAATTTATTGCAACAAGATGCTGTGCCACCGTATATATATCAGTGGTGGGCAGTGCACTGCAGTGGGTACAGTGCACTCTGTGGACCTGACACAGCACTCACTGCAATTATGACAGAGGAAAAAAAAATATTTTTTAAAATGCCAGGTACTGTGCCTGTGCCACCCGAAATGAGTGTGGTGTGCACACAGTACAGTCTGTGGTAGGTCTGTGGCCTCTCACACACAGCGGGCAGGCAACTGCAGTGTACAATAGATATATATAGATATATATATAAAGAAAAAACTCTATTACCTTACCAGCCCTTAAAAGGGCTTTTGGGGACACTATATATATATATATATGTATATATATAAATAAAAAAAATCCTCAATTACCAGCCCTTAAAAGGGCTTTTGGGGACACTAGATAGATATAGATATATATATATATATATATATATATATATATATATATATAAGAAGAAACAACTCAATTACCAGCCCTTAAAAGGGCTTTTGGGGACGCTAGGTATATATATATATATTGTGAGGGATTAGCTCGGTGGTAGGCGTGGATGACCCCTTGGGGGGTGCGTTTTCCCAGAGAGGTAGCCGACAAGTGCTTGCAAACAAACAGTGTGGTTTATTAAATGGTGTTTTCTTCACCAGGCTGTATGCAGCAAAACATCCAAAATAAAATAAAACAGAAAATAAATCCTTGCCTCTGTGGGCGGCTACCTTCTCACAACTGGAACCTGCCTAAGTGTCTGTCTCCAACCTACCGTCGGGCAGACTTCCTTGTCCTACAGCGGACACTCAATAGTCCTTTTATAATAGCTTCACAGGGCAACACAGTCCTTTTGTTTCTTTCACATCAACAGTTCGTCTTCTCACCTTTGAGACGTATTCACCCTTGGTTACCGTCCCGGGCACACATCACTCCGGGGGGTCTTCTCCCAGGCCCACACATCCTGTCGGGAGGCACACGCTGACTGTCCTCCTGCTCCCAGCCCACATGGCTTCAGGATGCAGCTTCTGGAGGCAGCAAACAATAGGACTTTCTCTGAACAAATTATAGAGCCTTAACTCCCTCATTCTGAACAGGTGAAGGCCTTTCAACTTCCTGCTGGCTAGCTCTGTAGCCAACACCCTAAATTAATTAATGGACTTTCTAAATCAGGTGGAAATGTATCTCCTTCCTGTGACTACATTCCCAGATTTAGCTGACTTCCTGTCACATACCCCCCCCTCTTGTTTCAACCCTAGGGTTGGGACACATATTTCCAGGCACGCATGTGTCAGGCACTGCTGACTCACTGATAAGCCTCCTATTATCCTCAAGCTTCCGGATGAAACTGTTTTGTCATCTTCATTGACGGATTTCTCATAAATGCCACACAGTTTGTCTCTCATCTCATATACACATTCTTCAACTGCATTTTTGGCATCATTTTGCTCCTTCTCGTTTCTGTCATCTTCATTGACAGCTTTCTCATAAATGTCAGACAGCTTGTCCCTCATAACCGTCTGTCCAATCCACCATGGAGGACCGTGATCCATAGGCAACTCAATTGGGCTAGTCTTAATGTCTTCAACATTCTTAAGACGCCTCTCTCTGCAATCCATAAATGTTTTCCACAAAACTTTGAGAACCTTTGCTTCACTAAGCTTTGTTCCAAGTAGGGACTCTTGACATCCCTCTGTGACTTGAGTTGCCTCTCCATACATCTGTACACAATCATTGACTTTTTGTTGTAAAAGGGAATGATCTTCCTTCTTGAGCTTTGCTTGCTCTAAGATGCTGTGCAGAGGATTTTCCAATTGAGACAACAGGCTGTCACACATTTCTTCAAAGTGACCCCTGTTCCTTTTCCCAGAGATATCAATATCATTCACCAAACATTTCATATTCATAGGCAGATCTGAAGCATTTGCACTCATCAACTTCTTAAACTTTTCGCCCTCCTGAGCGAGTCGCAGTAAAGGCCTACTATTTGATTTGATATTCAGTTTATATTTCTTGCCAAACTCTTCACAGAAGAAGCCAACCAGAACATCATCAACTTTCCTTCCACCAACATAGGGGTCAAAGGCAACAACACAGTTGAACCCAGCGATCTGGGTGGTATCCATTATAGACCTCCTCTCTGCATCAGTGAAGAAGCATGGAACTGCAACACATTCTTTTACAGGTTTCTTCAATGCACTTTCTGCTGAACTATTTGACCGCTCAAGGTCACCTAGTTCTTTTTCTCTATCTGAATTCCACATGGAATGCATCTCAAGATCACGATCAAACTTCTGCCACCCGTCTTTCACCAGTTCCATTTTGGAAACACTCCCTGAAAGGCACTTATTCATTTGCTTCACGTTTTCACCAACAGCCTTAGTTTTCTCCACTAGGTTTTCAGCCTGAACTGAGAAATCACCACATTTCTTACTCAGCTCCTTTGTTTGCTGAAGTTCTAATGATACATTTTCCAATGCTTGAAGTTTTTGAAGGAACGGTTTATTCCAAAGGGGTGATTCAAGCCACATGTCGTCACATTTCTGAGGCTCACTCAGGACAGACCCCAAAACACTGATCCTTTTAAAAACTGCATCAGGCACACTATCCCCTCTTTGGGACAGATCCTCTGTTGCCTGGAATTCCTCTTCCAGTTCCTGCAACGGAATCTTCATCTCTTCTACTTGCTGTTCTAAGGCTCGCTTAGACTTTTCTAGCTCCTGAACGCTTTTCACAACATCATCCTTGGAGCTGACCAATTCTTCCATTTCTGTACGCAGCTGTTTAACACTTTCTAGTTCAGCCTTACACTCTAGAGCTTCCTCCAAAGAGCGAGCCAAGAACAGGGCTTTGCTCTCGTTATCACGCACCTCCGTTTCTGCACGTGCGCGTTCTTCTGCATATTTTGCAGACACAGTCTTCTCTTCACCAAGCATCTGATCAAACTTCTTTTTCACATCTTCAACACACTGTAATGAACCAACGCTTTCTTCCATGCGTTTTTTCATATCCGCTATCTGAGCTTGCAATGTTGCGACTTGCTCGGATAGGTTTTTCTTTGCTTCCGCCTCCTCTTTTAATTGTTCCAGGAAGCCATTTTTCTCATCTTCCATTTGTTTGAGCTTTGTGCTAAAACTCAGCCTTTGACACCTCTCTTCCTGTAAGAGTTCCTGCGTGTCTTGCAGCTGCGATTCCAAGATAGAAAAATCTTCCGCAATTTCTCTAGATTTGCTGTCTGCTTGAGAAAGCTGATTTGTAACATTGTCCAACTCAACCTGCAGTCGGTTTGCCTTCTCTGACAGCTTAGCACACAATCGGTCACCTTCTGACACCTTGACTTGCGATTCCAGAAGCTGTGCCTCTACTTTTTCCCTCTTATGTTCACAATCTCCTTTTCCCTGCATAAGAGCCTTCACCTCATTGGCTAGCATCTGGGAATAAGAATGTAATTCTGCCACACAGGCTTCTTTCTCCTTTAACTGCTGCTGGACACGTTGGGCTTCCCCTTTCCAACTTTCACAGTCCGCACGCCATTCATCTACCACATTGCTCAAAGTAGTGAGCTCATACACAGTACTCAGTAATTTAGCCTCTCTTTCACTTTTCTCTTTGTCGCTGAGAGACAATGTCGCTTTCAGAGCAACATTCTGTTCCTGCGACTCCTGCAGGTCTATTTTTGTAGCTCCCAAAGACTGAAGACTTTTTTCCAGCTGATTACGCAACTCCAACATATCAGCCATACTTTGCTTCTGCAAAGTCTGAATTTCACTTTCCTTTTCCATGAGGATGGTATCTTTCTCCATTATAGTCTCTCTGCGTTTTTGCAACTCGACCAAAAGAAGAGCAGTGGATTCTTCCCACTGTGACACATGAGACTTGAGTAGTTCATTCGTTTCCTGCAAGTTTCTATGCTCCATTTTAAGCAATTCCAAGGCTTGTTCCTTTTCTTCCATTTTCCGTTGCAAGGCATCCAACTCAGCCCTGCACACATACTCGGTTTCCTCCAAACCGATGGCCTCCATTGGCTGCTGGCGTCTCTGTTTCCAGCCTGCCATGCTCTCTTGATGAGCCTTTTGTTGAGCTGCAAAGCTCTGCTGAAAATCCGCATTTGCCTGCTGTTGAGCTGCATTTGCTTGCTGTTGAGCTGCATTTGATATAATCAGATGTTTCAACATCTCCTCCATTTTGAGTTTACTTTTCATCTGAGCACACTGCGTCTCCATAGCGGTTTCATCAGTGTTGCTAGGGACAACAACCTTCCTCTTTAGTAGACTCTCTTTAGGCATGGATGGGGCTGGTTCAGACGGCAACATCCCCTCCATCCATAGAATCCGGTCTCTCATTTCATCTATCTTTGCATTCTTCAGGCGTTTTGAACGCCCCATCTTCAATAACTCCACAAACAAATTTTTCACAGTCCCGCAAAAATTTTTCAGACCACTGTCTCTTTAACACATGTAGTTTTTCTCTCTCTCTTGCAAGATCTCTTTTCCTGCACACACAGTTTGTGCAGTCACTTGCACCAGACACAACAAAGTTCATCAAATAATTTTGAGACCGCTGTCTCTTTAAAACACTTTTTTTTTTCTGTCAGGATCTTCTCTCCTGCACACATAGATTGTGCAATCTCATGCACCAGATAAAGTTCATCAAACATTTGCACTTCCTTGCAGGGATCTCTGCTTATGCCCACTGCATACCTCCACCATATGTGAGGGATTAGCTCGGTGGTAGGCGTGGATGACCCCTTGGGGGGTGCGTTTTCCCAGAGAGGTAGCCGACAAGTGCTTGCAAACAAACAGTGTGGTTTATTAAATGGTGTTTTCTTCACCAGGCTGTATGCAGCAAAACATCCAAAATAAAATAAAACAGAAAATAAATCCTTGCCTCTGTGGGCGGCTACCTTCTCACAACTGGAACCTGCCTAAGTGTCTGTCTCCAACCTACCGTCGGGCAGACTTCCTTGTCCTACAGCGGACACTCAATAGTCCTTTTATAATAGCTTCACAGGGCAACACAGTCCTTTTGTTTCTTTCACATCAACAGTTCGTCTTCTCACCTTTGAGACGTATTCACCCTTGGTTACCGTCCCGGGCACACATCACTCCGGGGGGTCTTCTCCCAGGCCCACACATCCTGTCGGGAGGCACACGCTGACTGTCCTCCTGCTCCCAGCCCACATGGCTTCAGGATGCAGCTTCTGGAGGCAGCAAACAATAGGACTTTCTCTGAACAAATTATAGAGCCTTAACTCCCTCATTCTGAACAGGTGAAGGCCTTTCAACTTCCTGCTGGCTAGCTCTGTAGCCAACACCCTAAATTAATTAATGGACTTTCTAAATCAGGTGGAAATGTATCTCCTTCCTGTGACTACATTCCCAGATTTAGCTGACTTCCTGTCACAATATATATATATATTAAAAAAAAAAAAAAACACAAATACCAGCCCTTAGAAGGGCTTTTTGGGGTGCTGATATTACAGCAGTAGTGGACCAAGAACACTGCAAGACCAGGAACACTGACTAACTGTCCCTAGCTTAACAGCAGCAGCAGCAGCAGCTCTCTCCCTACTCTCACTACACACACTGCTTCAGAATGATCTAAGATGGATGCTGCCCTTGCTTATTTATAGGAGGTGGGAGGGTGTGGGAGGGAGGTATGCTGATTGGCTGGAAATGTGTCTGCTGACTGTAAAGTTCAGGGTCAAAGTTTGCCTCAATGATGTCTTATGGGGGGCGGACCGAACATCGCATATGTTCGCCGGCAGCGGCGAACGCGAACATGCTAAGTTCGCCGGGAACTGTTCGCCGGCGAACAGTTCTATACATCTCTAATCATCAATAAACACCAATGAGCCAGTGTCACTGGAAGCCATGCATGCCCATGCCATCACACTGCCTCCACCATGTTTCACAGATGACGTTGTGTGCTTTGGATCATGAGCTGTTTCAAGTCCTCTCCACACTTTTTTCTTCCCATCATTCTGGTACAGATTAATCTTAGTTTCATCCGTCCAAAGAATACTTTTCCAGAACTGGTCTGCCTTTTTTAGATGTTTTTTTGACAAAATATAATCTAGCTTTTCTATTCTTCAGGCTTATGAATGGTTTGCACCTTGTGGTGAACCCTCTGTATTTTCTCTCGCGAAGTCTTATCTTGATAATAGACTTTGACAATGATATGCCCACCTCCTGGAGAGTGTCCTACACTTGCCTGGATGCTGTTAATGGGTTTTTCTTTACCATAGAGAGGATCCTGCTATCATCCACTACTGTTGTCTTCTGTGGATGTCAGTGGATGTCCAGGCCTTTTTATGTTGCAGGGCTCACCAGTGCGTTCTTCTTTCCTCAGAATGTACCAAACTGTTGATTTTGGCCACTCCTAATCCTGTGCTATCTCTCTGATGTTTTTGAAGCCTTACAATGGCCTATTTCACTTGCATGGACAGCTCCTTTGAACGCATGATATTCAAAGCAATATCACAGCAATAAATTCCAAATACAAATAGCACACTTAGAATCAACTCCAGAACTTTTACCTGCTTAATTGATGAAGAAATAATGAAAAAATTTCCTACACCTGGCCATGAAACAGCTTTTGATTCAATTGTCCTATTACTTTTGGTCCCTTACAAAAGGGGGATGGCTATTCTTAAGAGCTGTAATTCCGAAACCCTTCCTCTGATTTGGATGTACATAACCACAAATGAAACCTGAGAGTATGCACTTTTAGCACATATCAATTATATAACTATAGCTTGAATATGTTTTGGTAAATAACTGAAAAAATTTAATTGTGCCTGTGTTCAAATATATATGGACCTAAGTGTAAGTTTCCCTGTTTTAAAGGGTTTTATTGTATTTACAAAGCATAACAGAGATCGTAAATAAACAGGTATAAACAAATAAAATGAAGCTCGGTACATTTCCATCAGGTGACAAGAACTTACAATAGACGATGAGATATTATTATACAATCAGAATTATGGTTATTAGAGTAACAATACATTTATTAATGGCAAGGATACAGACGAGGCAAAAATAGCCTGGGAGCAGCTAAAGGGGTTAGAAGTCTGTATTATACAAGGAGGGGGAATTTTCATGTTCAGAGTGGTGGGGAAAGGGAGGAAAGGGAGGAGGAGGAGGAAAGGAAAGAAGTCCACAAGGATGACCTGGTTGCCAGGGATACGCTTGGGGAGGATGGTGAAGTGATAGTTACCATGGCAAGAGAACAGTTTGGTCAAAGGTCGGAAGTAAGCAGTATACGATCCAGGGTTTCCTGTCAAATTTGAGAACCTGATCTCTTTTAATGGCTTCCATTTGGGTATGTATCATGGTGCAGGTTACCCAATGCTTGTCATCAGCTACAATGAAAGAGGGGGATTTCCACGGTTTGGCTATAGTTTGTTTCGCAGCTGTAAGAAGTTGGATAAAAAGCTTAAACTGCAAGTGTGACAGGGAATTCGGTTTCAGATTGAGAAGTGCTGAAGCTGGGTCTGACTGCACGGGAACATCAAATAGTTTGTAGGAGGGGACACATTTAGCAATTCTAGAGGGTACTAAGTACCAAGGGGTCAACACTTAATAGCTGGCTTCTACTTCCAGTATATTGGGCGAGGATTATTTAGTTGCTGACCAGATCTCGGACCAGTATGCAGTGCCAAGGGTGTGCCCAAGGTCCTTTTCACATTTCTGAGTTTACTGAGGTTTATCAAAGTCAGGCTTGAATAGGAGTTGGGAATAAAGGGATGAGATCAGCCTTTTAGTGTGTGGGTTTTGTTTACATGTGGATTTAAAACTAGAACATTAATCAAAGAGAGTACCTGTGTTAGTATTGGGTGTAAAAAAGTTTTTCATTTTGGAGGTGACGGAACAGTTCCAACGGGAGTAGACTGGAGGATACACTAACAGTCGAAAAGAGGAGAAATGTGGAATATGTGACAAAGTTATGTAACCTTATCAGCCCTGAAGATGCTCACCTACAAAATGCTGTGAGAGACTCCCAAGCTGGTTAAAAGTCTGGGATCTTGGGGAAGGAAAGGAGAGGTTTATGGGGGGATTGCATCTTGTGGGCAGACTTGAGCCTATTCCAAAGAGAGATTAGGTGTCTAGTGACAGGGATGCGTAGATAAGTGCGGTCCACTGAATGCAGTTATAATTAATTAGAGACTGATAAGGGGTCACAATCAACTAATTAAATCACTACCCATAAAGGAATTTCATGAGTAGCATGATATTTATGTAAGCTGGCTATTTGCGCCGCTTTGCAATATGTTGCAAAATTGGGGAAGCTGAAGCCACCATGAAGCTCAGGGAGGTAAAGTGTACTTTGGGTACCCTGGGTTTCAACGTGCCCCAGATGAAGGCCGCTGTTCCTTTCTGCAGGAACCATAGGTAACAGGGACTGGTAGAACCCTAAATAAGTAAAAGAGTTTGGGTAGTATAGTAATTTTGATTACACCAATTTTACCTAGCCTGGATAGAGGAAGAGAGGACCATTGCATCAACAGGTTTAACACCTGCCTGAGGATTGCCAGGTAGTTGACTGAGAAAAGCTGCAAGGAATTAGCCGCAAAATTAATTCCCATGTAGGGGATGGTTTTTCGGGGCCCACGTAAAAGGTTGTGCATGTTAGCTCGATGTGGGAAAGGGATCTATCTAACACTAAGGACTTCCTAACATTGACTACCAGGCCTGAGATGGCAGCAAACTTGCTGAGAATGGGTAAGAGATTGGGACCCGAAACTTGCGGGTAGATTAACAATAACAAAATTTCATCTGCAAATAAGCAGCGCTTATGCTAGTGGCCTCCCAACTCAATACCTGCAATTGCTGGATCTGTTTATTTAGGATAGCAGTTCAATGAGGAGGGCAAATAAGAGGGGAGAGAGTGAGCAACCCTGGCTTGTAACCCTTTCTATATTGAAGGGTTCCGATTTATATCCAGCATATTTTACATAAGCATGGGGTTTGTTGTATAGTGCAGCAATCCCGTGAATGAAGTGAGGGACAAAACCCCATTTTTAGAGAGTGTAACTCAGGGCCAGGAGATAGAATCAAAGGCCTTCCTGATATTGGGAGAAAGTAAGCATGCAGGGATATGGCGTGTTCCAGCTGCATTATCACTAGCTTGGCATACAGGTATGAAACCTGTCTGACCATAATGTTTAAGATTACCAATGATTCTGTTTAATTACATAGTTACATAGTTAGTGAGGTTGAAAAAAGACATCCGTCCATCCAGTTCAACCTATGATGTGTGTGTGTGTGTTTGCTGTTAACCGTACATTGTATACCCCTGTATGTTGTGGTCTTTAATGTGCCCATCTAATAGTTTTTTTGAAACTATCGATGCTCCCTGCTGATACGACTGCTTGTGGAAGAGAATTCCACATCCTTACTGCTCTTACAGTGAAGAACCCCCTACGTATTTTAAGGTTAAACCGCCTTTCCTCTAGTTTTAGTGAGTGGCCACGTGTCTTATTGTATTCCCTTTCTCTGAATAGTTCGTTCCTTATGCTAGGGTCGCCAGTACAGTATTTGTACATTGATATCATATCCCCCCCTCAATCCTCTTTTCTCCAGAGAGAATAAGTTCAGTCCTTGTAGTCTTTCCTCATAGCTGATGTCCTCCATTCCCCTAATTATTTTTGTTGCCCTTCTCTGGACTTTCTCCAGTTCCAGCACATCCTTCCTGAGGACCGGTGCCCAGAACTAGACAGCATACTCCAGATGTGGCTGGACCAGAGTCTTGTAAAGAGGGAGAATAATCTCTTCATTTCTGGAGTGAATCCCCTTTTTTATGCATCCCAGTATTCTGTTGGCTTTGCTTGCAGCGGCCAAGCTTGTTGTCTACCAGTACCCCCAGGTCCTTTTTCATCCTAGACTCACCCAGAGGTTCCCCCCTAGTGAGTAGCTTGCTCTCTGGTTTCTGGCACCCAAGTGCATTACTTTACATTTTTCAACATTAAACCTCATCTGCCATGTAGTTGCCCACCCCATTATTTTGTTCAGGTCTGCTTGTAAGGTTTCCACATCCTGCATAGAAGATATTGGCATTCTTAGTTTAGTATCATCTGCAAATACTGAGATTGTACTAGATATCCCCTCCTCTAGATCATTTATGGATCAAATTAAACAGGATTGGTCCCAGGACAGAGGACAGGATTGGTCCCAGGACAGAACCCTGCCCAATCCGAGTACTCCCAATTAATCACCACCCTTTGCACTCTCCCCTGGAGCCAGTTCTCTATCCAGGTACTCACCCTATGGTCCATACCTACCTTCCTTAGTTTGCCATGGCGGTACTTCCTGAGGTGTATTATTTAGTTTGGCCTTACAAGCTGGGTTAGTGTAGCCCCCAATTCTTTTGTGAAGACTGAAGAGAAGAAATTATTTAACACTTCCACCTTTTCTCTGTCCTCTGTGGCCATATTTCCTTTGTCATCTTTTATGGGGCCAATGTGTTCTGGCCTCGCTTTCTTACTGTTTATATACTTAAAATTGAGTGGCTAGGATTTTGGCTAGGAGATTAATAAATAAAAAGTCGGATAGGTTTAGTGGGTTTATTTATGGACTTAAGTGTGTTTGCAAATAGGGTGTCTGGTTCATTGGATTTCATGTAGTAAGTGTGTCTAAAGCAATGTAAGAATATATACACAGATTCGATGAGGTATAAATCATATTCCAGATGGGCTTTATCTAATTTGATTTTTGTGGCAGGTTCTTAAGCTGAATGCTGTGTAGGAGGCTTGAAAGTCAGACTCTAGTTTACGCACCAGGTTCTTATGTTTGCGATTGAATAGAGTGGATTGCCAATGGAACTCTCCTCATAGAACTGGTTTGTGCGCTTCCCAAAGAGTGAACGAGGAAATATCAGGGGTGGTATTGAGGGCTAAATATTCTGTTAAGGCACATTCAATGTTGAATTGGTGGGATGGGTGTTAAAGCATGGAGTCTGGGAGACCTCAAGTAGGATCATGTGCTTTAGGGATTGGTGGGGCAAAGGAGGGGCAAACTGCATTGTGATCCAACAAGGGAATAGACACAATGGTCGATGCTAGGATCTCAGGTACCATACCAGGAGTTATGAAGATAGGGTCAATACGGGTGTATCGCCTTTTGGTTGAGTTGCTTTCACCCCAGGTGTTGACTAGATTGTGTCAAGTGAGAAGTTGAGAGAAGGATAGTTTAGCAGGACTAGGGAACAGAATGAAGGGAGATTTGTCTAGGAATGGGAAGACCTAGCTAGAGTCACCACACTTGATAATTCAAAAAGGTTGGCCACTGCCCCCACCTATACTTGGCCTTTGTAGCATGGAGCATTGGAGGGCAACATATGTGAAAAAAAGGCCAAGGAAAAATCCAAGGAAAATTCCAAGCTCTACTTACCGACCAGCCTGCGACTAACCAAATTGACCTGGCTAACTTGTGTGTTAAAGTCAGGCATTTAGTCTGCACACATTTACAAATACATGCATAAGCTACAGACTCCATCAAGGCACCCTGTTACTTGTAGTACCTACCTCTAACTTTTAAGAGACTCCACAGTGAAAGCACATGCATTCTGATGGATAGATAGGGGACAGATGGGCTGGAGGGACCCACCCCTCCTTAAAGGTAGAGGGGCACACTGAACACCCAGAATATAGCACTATGGCCACAAAGGTGTCAATGCGTTGCATGACAAATATATCAACAGTACAAAATGTTAGCCAATGCCTCACCGATAACTGGCCTTTGCAGTAAGAAGCATTGGAGGGCAACATATGTCAAAAAAAGGGAAAGGAAAAATCCAAGGAAAATTCCAAGCCCCACTTACCAACCAGCCTGCGATCAACCAAATTGACCTGTCTAACAGTATGCATTAAAAGCAGGGGTTTAGTCTGCACACATTTTCAAATTCATGCGTAAGCTACAGGCCCCGTCAAGGCACCCTGTTAGTTCCTACCTCTAACGTCTAAGGGGCTCCACAGTAGAAGCAAATGCATTCTGATGGATAGAGGGCTGATGGGCTGGAGGGAGCCCACCCCTCCTTAAAGGAGTTGTAAAGGCAGGAAGGTTTTTAATCTTAATGCATTCTATGCATTAAGATAAAAAGCCTTCTGTGTGTATCAGCCCCCCTAACACTTACCTGAGCTCCATCTCTTGCCAGCCATGTCCACGAGTCCCTCGGCTGTCCAGAACTCTCCCTCCTGATTGGGTCTTTACTTTCAGCTTTGAGAGTGAATGGGGTGGATTGGTAAAAGCTTATAAGAGTTCCTCATTGAAAATATATAAAGTGCAGCGCGGTAAAAATGAAGTGCATGTAAGTGCAAAATTATGAATATCTAAATGAAAATGATTACAAGGGGGCGTGGTTTGACCTCGCTAGCGGATGGCTGCCTGAGGACAGAGCTCCCGCCGCTACGAGACAACTGCTTCATCTAACGGAGGCATCTCTCATCGCTACAGATCGGTAACGATGGGGTCGACATCCCCCAACTCCTCAGCAGCTATATCTCGCTCCCCAGAATCAGCCAGAGCTTCCCAGAGCTCTTCCTTACACAGACGGCAAGTATGGCAGCCGCATGTCGTGGTCAATCACAATCGCAGCCGCTCAATCTCTCGCCATCCACCCTCGCATCTGATCCCACCACCTCGGCTGACACTCATCCGGGCTTCATGTCTCCTCCACCACCTCCCCAGCTTAATATCTCAGATCTCCGAGCGATAGCTACGGACATTAAAGAGACACTAGGAGCGGCCATCTTTGATCTTAAATCTGACATACAATCACTGGCTGACAGGATGCATGAGATTGAAAAGATCACCTCGCCTGATATGGCCTTAAATTCTGTTACCCTCAAACTAGACAGTCACACACTTCAGATGAGAGATCTCCAGCGTCATCTGGAAGATCTCGATAATAGGGGGAGGCGCCATAACCTTCGCATACAAAGCCTTCCCGAATCCATAGATGCTGAGCAACTAACACCAGCAGTCACCAGTTTATTCAATAACCTCCTCGATCGCCCCCCTTTATCGCCAATCGATATGGAGCGCATCCACCATGCCCTGAGACCCAGAAGGAGAGAGGGCGATCCCCCCAGAGATGTGGTGTGCTGTTTGGTGGACTTTAAATTGAAAAAGGACCTCTTGCGGAAGGCCAGAATTAGGAACCAGATTGAGTATGAAGGTGCAACCATACACATTTACCAGGATCTCTCTAATATCCCATTTTGTTTATCTGCCATTTCCCAAGGCCGTACGGCCCTATTGAAAGTTCCTGAGGACCTCCCACTCTTCTGCGCTACACTGGGTCTGAAACCTGTAGCACTCCCTAACTGGTACGCCGAGTTCCTGGGCTCACCCCCTGCCAGACTATTACCTGATGAAGATCCCATGGAGGCACTGGAATCCTGGAACAGACGCCACAGATCGCCCTCCGCTGCAAGGGCTTTTCCCGCTCAACACAATCTTCAATTCAGCGTTAGCCCAACAAAACCTCCTCAGCAACAAAGAGCTCGCAGAGATCACTGAAGTTTGGTGCTTCTCTTTACCACAGCTTATGTTTGAGTTCACATAAGCTCAAGCTCATTGACCCTTTCTGATGCTTTTCATTTTTGTTTTTGTGACCTGTCTGTCATCATCGCCCTTTTATCTCAGCAAACCCCTGCACATTGATGTTTAGGTTTGCCATATGTGCCTGCTACGAATGTGTGCCTACACCCTTGTCCTATTATGCTCCTTACAGGCACACTTACTTTTTGCACTACCGTTTGTCTCTAACTGTATGCCTTTTCCCTAGTGCCTATACCTACGTACATCTTGTATTCCTTCTTCGAGAGGAACTCCGGACTTCATCATATGAACTGCTGGATCAAGGCCACTCCTGCATGAGGACCCCCATTTTTGCTGAGATTTATCCATGACTTGAGGTACTGCTGGGGGGGTCTTAACCTCCTCCAAAAATTATTATTATTTTTTGCTTTTTGCTGCTCCTGTCCTCTATGAGTTTGTTTTGTTGTGTTTCTAATTCACAGCTGTTCTACGGATGAGTCCATGTCCAGCATTATATGCATTAGCTTTGGTGCCGTGGCAGGGGAATGACCCTGCATGAATTAGCGGGCCCCCTTGTCACAGCACACATTGCTTGATGGATACCTTGTCGGCTGTTCCTGCACTAAAATGTTATTGTGTGCTTGCCTTGATGTACATACCATGCGCCAAAGGTGTACTTTGTGTTATTTGACTCCTTTTCTCACTGTGGGTCACAGCGCCCACACTTTGCTCTCTCCCTGGGTCTCGCTCTCCTCTTCATAGCCTTTATCTGTGGGGAGTAGACGATACCCGCGGTGTACTTGCAAAGACAACCAGGTTAGCTACCTTACTTTCCAGGGTAGCTTGCACTCTCACCACCTATAGCTAATGACGGTTTCACGTTAATCTCTATCATTAGCGCTTTATGATTGATGGCAGTTCAGATACAGTTCACCATTGTTTTACCCATGTTCTGGGTTAATGTTAAGCGGTTTCTCTTTACAGCACTCCTTTTCCAAGTGACTCCGCTACCAGATTTGATATACCCTGACTCCCTCACCATAAAACCTTATTGGAGACTGCATCTGCTTTCTCCAGATCCCTCCCATTAGGACTACCCTTGTGCCTCTCCACATGTATGTTTGTAAGATGCCCCTGACTTCTTTTATATCCTACCCCTGCTCTCGTGGCAGCGGTCCCCGTTACTGGGACGCCTCAGTTATCCTCTGACCAGGACAACTCCAACCCCCGCGTGGTGGACTTCCACTACTCTATACATATTTCTAGATCATCCTAATCTTCACCCACTGCTTTATCACTCTCCAGGTCCAAAGGAATAACAGGCAGGCAGGTCCTCCTATTTCCGGACTTTCTACCCCACCTACCCCTCCCCACACCATTTTTTTTCTTCTCCCCATCCCCCCTCTTCTCTCATCCCACGCCCACCCTACCCTCAGGCCCCGATGGCCTCTCCTTCCACACCTCCTCTGACTCCAAAGGCTGCCCACGATCCCCCACCCAGACTGCTCTCTCTTTACTCCATAAATGCCAAAGGCCTGTGTGCTGCCACGCAGCTTTAACTGTCTAGCAGTTGTTATTACATGTTATGTTATGCTATGTTATTGGTATCATCCTTGCACCCCTGCTGTTTCTGGCTAGTTGGTTGCTCCCACTCTCCATTTCTTGCTGTACCTTCATTTTGTGTAGTTGTTATGAATAGACTGCAGAGTGTGAGAGCTGTGTAACTTCATTGGAAATTTACCTAGGGAAAAGTCTCTATGTTTATGCCTTTGCTAACTTGAAGCATAAAGAAGCATTGGAGAACACCTCTGGAGTCTTTATTCATTGAGTAAACTATCTGTTAAAGTCATCATTCAACCTGCTGCACACACTTTCAGACTGGGTCTACAAGAAGGTCACAGGTACAATCGATGCTGAGACAGAACAGTAAATTTCCAGAAGAATCCATCACAGGTATCTCTGCAGCTTCAGAAACGTGAGTAACCACATGCCTATGTGAATAACAAACACCCTAAGACAGGAACCCCTCGTCAGACTGTGCACTGAAAGGCAATGCCTGTGTGTCACCAGAAGCATTACTCTGCATATGAAGCCAGCCACCTACTGAATGCTTCATTACTGTTACAGCCTTCTGAGCTGAGCTATCCAGTCTGAACCAGTTGCAGCACTAGCTGGCTCGTTGTCACAAATATCCAGCTCCTCAGCCCAGCCTGCTTACTAACAGAAGTCACTACTTACAGAGCTGAGCTCTGGCAGATTTCTAACAAGACACCAAAACTACAGTACTTTTCATCATGTCTGACAGAGATCCCACAGAGTTACCTGCATTTAGTCAAGATAAAGCAGACTCCTTACTTCATTCTCCTCGTCCTGTTAGAGCCCCTCATCCATCTTTGAAGGCAAGGGAGGTTTATGAAGCAAGTAAGGAAGTAACATCTAGTAACCTGATTGCATTACGGGAAAAGACTTTAAGTTGTATAACAGCCACTAATGAAACTAGCAACAATTCTGAGCAATTGAACATTGCTCTCTCAAGGGTTAAGAAGGCATTTGAGAATTATAAAATACTTTCTGAGAAGTACTTTTCCCTATTGTCACATTCCAACATAGAGGAAGCTGCATTGGAATTAAAGAACTTCAATTCTACTGACCAGCAGAGGCATAGCACATATCTTGAAGCAAAGGCACAGATAGAAGGTAGATTAGCACAGCTACATGAAACTACATCCTGTAAATCTGCTTCTTCCAGACACTCAGGAAAATCATCTAGGTCTGCCCGCTCATATCATAAATCTTCTTCTAAGTCATTATGGTCCTGCTCTATAAGGTCAATACTGAGTGACCAAATACTCAAAGCTCGCCAAAAGGTTGCAGTAGCCCAGGTTCAAGCCGCCTGCTCTGAAAAAGAAGCAGCCTTCAAGGCAGAAGCTAAATGCAAGGAAGCAAAAGCTAAACACATTCAAGCAAGAATACAAGCAGAAACAGAGGCTCAGCTAGAAATTCTTCAGAAGAATAGAGAAAAGGAAGTAGCTTTAGCAGAGTTATCTGTCTTGGAACAAGCCCTATTGGAAGAAGAAGGAGCAGCTTGTACCAGCTTGGCTGCTTGTCAAGACCCTGTTAAAAGGACCCTACAGTTTGTCTTAACAGAACCACGACAATACAGTCCCACCTACAGTTGGAGATTTTTCTCATAATCATCCAGCAAGTGGATCAGGAGGCAATGTGTCGCCAAAGCAAGCTGGTCAACTAGACACACCTACTAACAGAGACCCTCCACAACTAGCGCATGTCACAAAATCAAGTGAATCAACCTACGCAGCTCATGTGCCACCACAACCCTATGTGCATAGAGATTACAAGGGCACAGCAGAAGACTACAGAATAAACTCTATACCCCCTTTGATACAGCTCTCTTTAAATTCAAATCTCAGAGACCTTCAGACGACAGACCCTTACCTAGATTAAACCCATCTGCAACACCTTTCTCTCTACCTACCAGCCAACATCATATACCAACCATGGTCCAAGACGGCGCACCATCAGTACCCCCTGTGGCTATTAAAACTGAAAGCACTGACATTGCAGAGTTCAGCAAGTATATGATTTGACGAGAGTTAATTACAACTGGACTGTCTATATTTGATGACCGCCCAGAGAACTACAGGAGTTGGAGATCTACATTTAAGGCGGTAACCAAGAACTTGGACATTGAACCTCAAACAGAACTTGACTTACTAATAAAGTGGTTGGGGCGTCAATCTTCAGAACAAGTAAAGAGACTTAAATCTGTCTACATTTATAACTTTAAAGCAGGCCTTGATGCTGCCTGGGAACGTCTAGAACAAGACTATGGGAGTCCCGAAGTCATTGAATCTGCCTTATTCCAGAGACTAAATGACTTTCCTAAAATCTCTGTTAAGGACAATCATAAGCTTAGAGAGTTAGGTGACCTCCTTCATGAACTTGAAATTGCTAAGTTAGATCCTAGTTTACCAGGTCTTAGCTATTTAGACACTGCTCAGGGCGTAAATCCTATTGTAGCAAAGTTGCCTAGTTATCTTCAGGGAAAGTGGACTAGTGTAGGATCAAAGTATAAGTATGAACATCATGTTTCCTTCCCTCCCTTTTCTTATTTAGCAGAGTTCGTGTGGAAGGTTGCAAGATCCAGGAATGACCCAAGCTTCTTCTATCCAGATACAACCACCATTCCTTTAACTACTTCAAGGGGTATTGCCACCAACAGTAAATTCAAGGATTTAAGGCATCCTATTGCTGTGAGGAAGACCGCGATAGCGTCCAACGTCTTAGCTACAGACATTAAAGCTAGCAATCTTAATCAACAGTGTCCTATTCATAATGCACCACACTCTCTCTCCAAATGTCGTGCATTTAAGGACAAGCCTATTGAAGAACGCAAGTCATTTCTCAAAGAGCATAATATCTGTTTAAGTGTTGTGCATCCTCCGATCATTTAGCTAGAGACTGTAAGATCGCCATCAGATGTTCTCTCTGTAACAGTGCCAAACATGTGGACGCTCTTCATTCAGACCTGTTCAAAAGGAAACCTTCACCCGGCAGCAACCCCAAGACTACATCAGATGATGGCGGGGAGAGAACTGAGCAATATGCCAACCCCCTAACCACAAGGTGTACAGAGGTATGTGGAGAAGGGCTTCATAGCAAGTCTTGTAGCAAGATATGTCTTGTAAGTGTTTTTCCTGAAGGATGTCCACAAAATTCCATAAAAATTATGCCATACTCGATGATCAGAGCAATCGTTAATTGGCCAGTACAGAATTCTTTGACCTATTCAACATTCAAGGAGAGACCTGGTCCTATACCTTGCAGACATGTGCAGGAAAGATCAATACTTCTGGAAGAAGAGCCCATGGCTTCATAGTTGCATCAGAATATGAGGACACAGAGTTTCAACTCTAATGGAATGTGATCAGCTACCGAACAACAGAGAAGAAATCCCCACACCAGAGGTTGCACTTCATCACCCTCATTTGAGCCACATTGCTAACTACATTCCACCACTTAACAAGGATGTTAAGATTTTGATTCTACTAGGGAGAGACATTCCTAGAGTTCATAAAATAAGAGAGTTATGTAACGGTCCAGATGATGCTCCTCAGGCCCAGAAACTTGATCTTGGATGGGTGATAATAGGAGAAGTCTGTTTAGATCAATCTCACAAGCTCTTGGATGTAGCTTCCTACAAAACGAATGTTACCTATCGATTGATGAAATGTCCATCGCACTATTATGTGAAGGAAAGACTTGATTTTAAAAACAAAGTTCCATATCAAGCACTTTAAAGTATTAACTGCAAGCTCACTTCTCAAAAGGACTTTGGTGATTCAGTGTACCAGACTACTTGTGATGACAACAAGATTGCCCCTTCAGTCGAAGACAAGGAGTTCATCAAGATTATGGATGAAGAGTTCTTCAAGGACAATTCCAACAGACCCAAGTTTTTAATGGACCAGTCTTCTACAAACTCAGAAGAAAATATGGATTTCCACCTGGAGGATCCGGATACTGATCCGGAAATCCGGCCTGAAGTTGTAGCATTGAGTTCCAACATCTGCTCAAGAAGAAATTTGGAGGTAAGGCGTTTTGAACGTTTCTCTTCTTGGAAAAGGTTGGTGAAGACTATAGCAAGATTGAGTCATATTGCACAGATTTTCCGCAAATCGAATCAGACATTGTCTTGCCATGGATGGCACACCTGTAAGGAGTCACCCAATGCCTTAGAGTATGAGAGGGCTGAGCTGTTCATCATACGTCATGTGCAAGAAGTCTTTGTGGAAGAGATTAAGTGCTTAAGAGGCAATGGACCAGTCCCAAAATGTAGCCCACTATTCACACTGAACCCAATGATCGACAACATGCTTCGAGTCGGTGGATGACTGAAAAGGTCAAACCTGCTAGGGAAAGAACAGAACCCCATTGATAATACCAAGAAACCACCATTTGGGAACATTGATTATACAGCATTACCATGAAAGAGTCAAACATCAAGGAAGACACTACACAGAAGGTGCAGTCAGAATTGCAGGGTTCTGGATAGTTGGAGTGAAAAGGCAAATAGCTACGATCATTCACAACTGTGTTAAATGTCAGAAGTTACTGGGTAGACACCCTTTGCATATGTCGGAATCGATGTGTTTGGACCATGGACAGTAACGGCTAGAAGAAATTGTGGTGGTCAAGTCAACAGCAAAAGATGGGCTGTAATGTTCACTTGCTTAACTGTAAGAGCTGTGCATATCGAAGTAATCGAGTCAATGGACACTTCGAGCTTTATCAATGCTCTAAGGAGATTTCTTGCTCTAAGAGGTCCCGTGAAGATGTTGAGATCAGATTGTGGAACTAACTTTATTGGTGCTTGCAGAGAGTTGCAGATCGACCGACAACAAGTTGGAAATTATTTGAGTGATCTAGACTGCATGTGGAAATTCAACCCACCACACGCTTCACACATGAGCGGAGCATGGGAACGTATGATTGGGATGGCAAGGCGCATACTGGATTCTATGTTGCTTGATGTGAGTTCTTCACGTCTTACCCATGAAGTACTTACTACATTCCTTGCTGAGGTTGCAGCAATAATCAACTCAAGACTGTTGACGGCTGTATCCACAGACCCAGATTGTCCGACTGTTTTAACTCCAGCTGCATTATTGAGCCGGAAAATTGGACAGATCCCAGTGCCAAAGAGCATCTTTGATGAAAAGGACATATATAAACGTCAATGGAGATACGCTCGATACCTTGCAGATTGTTTCTGGGACAGATGGAGGAGGGAATACCTCACACTTCTCCAAGGACGTAAAAAGTGGCAAACCCAGAAGCCTAACTTAAAGGAAGGGGACCTGGTTCTTCTAAAAGACAAGCAAACTCACCGGATCCAGTGGCCAGTTGGAGTTATTACAGAGGCCATTGCTAGTGATGATGGAAAAGTCCGAAGTGTGGAAGTCAGGATTGTAAAGGACGGGAGCCCAAAAACCTTCCTGAGACCAGTCACTGAGACAGTCCTAATTATGCCTGCTTCCAAAAATTCTGATTCAGTGTTATGTGAAGGAGTCACTTAGACCTCTAGTATAGTTAGCTTAGACTAGAGGGCTACATAGCATTCTACTGTATGCAATTTTAATTGTATGTTTATGGAAAATAATTGTGTAGTGGTATCTCAAAAGACCAGGCGGGGAGTGTGCTGCCACGCAGCTTTAACTGTCTAGCAGTTGTTATTACATGTTATGTTATGCTATGTTATTGGTATCATCCTTTCACCCCTGCTGTTCTGGCTAGTTGGTTGCTCCCACTCTCCGTTTCATGCTGTACCTTAATTTTGTATAGTTGTTATGAATAGACTGCAGAGTGTGAGAGCTGTGTAACTTCATTGGAAATTTACCTATGGAAAAGTCTCTATGTTTATGCCTTTGCTAACTTGAAGCATAAAGAAGCATTGGAGAACACCTCTGGAGTCTTTATTCATTGAGTAAACTATCTGTTAAAGTCATCATTCAACCTGCTGCACACACTTTCAGACTGGGTCTACAAGAAGGTCACAGGTACAATCGATGCTGAGACAGAACAGCCTGAATACACCAGAAAAGCGATCCAAGTTCTTTCTGACCCTGCGAGCTACTAAAGCTGATATTATATTCATTCAGGAAACACACTTCAGGGCAGATAATGTTCCCAAACTATACAACAAATATTACCCCACTGCATACCATGCACCGAACTCTGAATCTCCATACTTATTTAGAAAGACTGTCCCTTCTTGTTTTTAGACACTGTTACTGACGACCCAGGCAGATTTATTTTCCTTAAGGGGACCCTTTATGACCTCCCAGTCACTCTGGCCAACCTGTACGCTCCTAATCTCAATCAAGTCTCCTTTTTTCTGTGACACCCTGGGGCACTTGATGGACTTTCAATCAGATCTAATGATTGTGGGTGGGGATTTCAATATAGCCCTCAACCCCCTCCTTGACACGTCCTCAGGCTCCTTCTCCATATCCTACAAGGCTCTACAAGCGATTAAAACTGAACTACATCACTTAACACTGCATGACACATGGTGCACCATGAATCCTACCACCAAGGACTTTACATATTTTTCTAATCCTCACAACACATATACGAGGATTGACTATTTCTTCGTTTCCCAAAACCACATCCAATCCCTTCTCAAAATCTCCATTGACCCAATGCTTCCACCATCCTATCTGCCTAACCAAGATTCTCCCAGTTAAGCTTTCTGAATCCCGGATCTGGCATTTGGATAACTCACTGCTCTGGAACTAACACTAAGTTGACACACTACTTTGCCGAAAACACCTAGATAGATGTCTCTCATGCCACCTTGTGGGCCGCACATAAGTGCGTCATTAGAGGTGAAATTATATCCCTCGCCTCCAAAAGGAAGAGAGTCCAACAGGCCCAAATTACAGAACTCATGAAGCGAATCCGCTCCCTTGTGGGAACTCACAAATGGTCTCTTGCTACCCAGACCCTAGCGGGATTACCGCAAGCTTGAACAGAATTACTTGAGATCCTGGGAAAGTTGTTTAAGCGTAAATTTTCCTTACAACAAAAACTCTTTTACGAGTTTGGCAACAGGTCTGGCAAGCTTCTTGCCAGAGCCCTCCAAGCAAAAAGAGCAGCGAGGACCATTCACGCAATCGTGTTTCCTCTAATGAAGGTATAGCACAACAATTTGTCCGCTACTATTTGTCACTTTTTAATCTACACCCCAAAACTTCCCCAGAATCCGGCAGTCTCAGATTGGACAAGATTAGAGCCTTCTTGCGCAAATACACTCCGGGTCCCCTTCCCTCCTCCTCAATCACCGCGTTAAATCAACCCCTGTCTTTGGACGAAACGCTTACAGCCCTCAAACAGCTCAAGCCAGGTAAGAGCCCAGGCCCTGATGGTTTAACTGCAACTTGTTATAAACTGTTTTCAGACATCCTGAAACCACACTTCTTTCATATCTTCGACTCCACTCCATTATCAACGGAAGTATGCCCCAAACTCCTGGAAGCCCACATCACCGTTATTCCTAAACCAGGTAAAGATGCCCACTGATCACGAACTATAGGCCCATCTCCCTCCTTTGTAAAATTATTTTTATTAAAGTTTTGAACAAGAAGTACATACAAAACAGTACAAGCAAAAACACAACAAAACAAAGAAAACAAAAAAATCCCCCAAACAGGAACCCCCAAACATGAGGTAACCATATACAGAAGATGAAGAAGAACAATAACCCCCACCCCCAACCCAGTCCCAACTCCCCCCCCCCAACCCAGGCAACCCAACCCCAAGTAGGCCGGATGCTTAGGGCCCGGGACGACTGAACCCAGGCATACCCGGCATCCAGGCGCCCCGACCCCCATTTCACATAGAGGATCATCACTCAACTAGGTGGACAGCATCAAGGCAACAGGGCCACCCAGTGGCCAAAGAACAGTACAGAAACAAACACAGAGAGTATAAAGGTAATCAGAATACAATCACCCCACCCTATCAGAAGATTCCACCCATGCCCTCCACACCTTCTCAAATTTTTTAGGGCACCCTCTGGACAGATAGGCTGCTTTATATAGAGGCAGGACAGCATTTACCAACCCCTTCCAAAACAGCAGGGAAGGGGGGGAGACCTTCTTCCAATGCAACAGTATGGCCTTTTTAGCGTTAAATAACAGGATAGTCAATAGGGTCCTATGTGCCACCGAGGGAACCACCTCCTCCACCAAACCCAAAAGACAAACGCTCAGGGTCAACGGGACTGGGGTCATCAGCACCCCCCCCCCCCAGACAGGAGGTAACTTTTGACCAGTATCGTTGGACCAACGCACAGTCCCAAAAGATGTGCGTCGCATCCGCTGGGGAGGTGGAGCAGCGCCAGCATTCAGCGGAGGAGGTTGGATAAATTTTAGCTAAACCAGCAGGGGTGTAATATACCCTATGGATAAACTTAAATTGTATGAGTTTGTCTCTGGCAGCAACTAAATGTTTAAAGGGCTCAACCCACATATCATCCCAGTCCTCACCCTGGAGATCAGGAATTTCAGCGGTCCAGCGTTCCCTGCACTTAACAATACTCGGTGGAGTCAGTTTAAACAAATCCTTGTATACAGAGGACAACATCTTAGTAAGGTCATAATTAGTCAGCATTAATTCCAGGTCAGACGGTAAAGATTCAATTTTGGAATCAGTAAATTGGCACCTAAACGCATGGCGTAACTGCAAATATCTAAAAAAATGGGTAGCGGGTAGGTCATGACGAGTTCTCAAGTTGTCAAAGGTGAGCAGGTCCCCCTCCGTGGTTATGTCCCCTAACGTCTTAACCCCTACAGTGGCCCATACCATAGGATCAGGCAGTCGATAAAAATGAGGGAGCATAGGATTCATCCAGAGGGGGGTAGACGGGGAGAGTCCAACATAACTGAGACAGGCCAACTTCACAGCCTGACCCCACGCCCTAATAGTAGCCTTCATGGATGCTGTCAATGGGAGGTCCGAGCCTATGCCCCGGTACAACAGCACGCAAGGAGGGACCGGGGTCATTAAGAAAGAGGAGCATGTCGTCAGCATATGACGCCACACGCTCTTTAATCGAGCCCACTCGGATAGACTCAAATCCCTGCGAGGAGCGCAACGCAATAGCGATGGGTTCAATGGTAAGAGCGAATAAGAAGGGGGATAGGGGGCAGCCCTGCCGGGTCCCCCTACCCACCCTAAAATACACAGAGTTTGACAGCCCCAACCGGATGGCCGTACAAGGGGAGGTATACAGCAATTTCACCCAGGTCCTGAACGTGGAGCCAAAACCGATTAATGCCAGGACAGTATGCATATAGGCCCAATCGACAGAGTTGAAGGCCTTTTCAATATCAATAGAGACCACGACTCGCTGTGAGGAAGCCTCACCCGGGAGTTGGAGGTGGGTAAAGAGACGCCTGATATTAGTATCCACTGATTTCCCCGGCATGAAGCCCATCTGGTCAGGGTCCACCAATGTGTGTATGACCCCCGCCAGACGGGTCGCAAGTACCTTGGTAAGAACCTTTAAGTCAGCATTCAGGAGGGCTATGGGCCTGTAGGAGGAACATTCCAAGGGATCCTTGCCCGGCTTTGCTAGTAACACCATATAAGCATCCATCATAGAGGGTGGGAGAACCTCCCCATCCAGGCAGTGTTGAAACAAGGCACTAAGGCGTGGGGCCAACTGTTCAGAGAACGCTTTATAAAAGTCTGCAGGAAAGCCGTCAGGACCCGGAGCTTTCTGTGGCGGAAAGACCGCAATGGTCCTCTCCACTTCCAGTGGGGTGATCGGGGCGTCCAAAATGTCTCTGTCTTCATCAGTCAGGGTAGGGATGTCAAGGCCCCGGAGAAGATTCTCCATGGCAGTGTGGTCATAGTCAGAGACTGGGGCATATAAGGACTCAAAATAATTCCTGAACTCCTCTAATGTATCCTTGGGGTCAGTCAGAACAGCACCTCCAGAGTTCCTAATGAGTGGGATGTTTATCGGCGCCCGCTGATCAGCCACTAGCGAAGCCAGGAGTTTGCCATTTTTATCCCCCTGTGCAAAAGTGGATGCCCTGTGATGGGCAGCCTCGGTGTGTGCAAGGTCAGATAGGTGAAGCGAGAGAAGACGTCTCACCTCCAGCAACGAAGTGTAACTGGAGTCAGACGGTGAGTCCGCGTAATCCTTCGCCCTCTCTCTCTCCACCTCCCGTAAGGACTGAAGTTCACTGTTGTGGTCCCGTCTAGCAGACTTAATACCAGAGATACAATCCCCCCTAGCCACCACCTTAAAGGCCTCCCAAACCACCACAGGTTCAGCGGAGTCTTCATTGTTCGCCCAGTATGACTGGATCGCCTGTACGAGGTGGGAGGCGATCTGCTCATGCTGAAGCCATCCCGGGGACAGTTTCCAGCCCCGCTCTCTAGCCCCGAATGGAGGTGCACTGTCAAGAGAAGCGGGTTATGGTCAGACACTGCCCCCAGCCAGGTAGTCGGCAGTGGACAAAAGAGACTGAAGGCAAACATTACCAAAGGCCAGATCAATCCTGGCCGCAGAACGGTGTGTGATGGAAAGGTGGGAGTATTCTCTACATTTAGGATGCTTCCATCTCCAAAGCTCAACCAGACCCATAGAGGATGCCCAAGCAACAAGGTCCACTGAGGCCTGCCGGTTGGGGTTCGAAGTATCCAGAACACAGTCCAAAATGGCATTAAAATCACCCATTAACAACATAGGTAGAGAAGCATAGGCAGAAAGCTTATCGAGTAGGTCATACAACATTTGAATACCGAAAGGAGGTGGTACATAAATGGCAACTAAAAGAAGCTTCAGGGAGTACAAATCTAGCACCACAGCCACATATTGCCCCCCCCCCCCCGGGTCGGAGACCACCTGGTGGATGGAACACCGTATAGACTTGCTAATGAGCAACGATACACCTCGGACATAAGTGGAGTAGGTGGCATGGAATGCCTTTTGAATCCATGGTTTTTTCAGGGCCAGCACTAAGTTACCATGCAGGTGGGTCTCCTGCAGGAGGAGGACATGCGGCTTCACCTGCTTTAAATATTGGAAAACACTTAGCCCTTTTATATTTGCTATTGAGACCCCTCACATTCCATGAGAGAAAACGTACTGTATCAGCCATAGGAGTCTAAAAAAATAGTGAGAGGTACCCAGGAAAATAAGAATGCCACCAAAATTAACAACCGAGCCGTGAACTGGGACTGAATATCAGCAAAAAGGCCCTAGAAAACTTAAATGGCAGAAGGTTGCCTATAAAACGTCTCCAATGCCCTTATACCAGCAACAAAAAAAAAGAAAAAACTTGCAAAAACAAGGCCGGTATGAGGCTCAAACCCATAACTCCCCAACATCTGGAACTGTGGATGAGTGTCAAATGCGATCAAAAGTTTGGCAGCCACTTAGTAGTTGGTAAAAAGACTCCAGCGGAGCCCCCGGATCGAACAGGATATCCAATGGGGTATTATTTTCAGCAGATGGAAATTACTCTTCATCATGGAGAAGGATAGTCCTGCCAACACACACAGGCAAGCAGGACCCAGGGAAGGGAACAAGCCCTGAGCAGCACATTAGCGCAGGCCATCCAGCCAGTCAGAAACCTCCTGGGGGGATTCATAAAACTTAACAGCACCATTGTACTGGATCCGGAGTCGGCTGGGGTACAACATACTGTACTTGATCTCTTTATCCTGGAGACGCTTGCGGACCTCCGTAAATGATCAACGTTTCCTCTGAGTCATATGTAGGGGGGAGGTCAGTAAGGGAAAGAAGCTGTTTAAAAAATTGTTCTGCAAAAATGGCCGGTTTATTCCCCTCCACCCCCTCATAGAGTCCCACCACCCTTACATTGTTGCGGCGCTGTCGGTCCTCCGTATCATCAGCCCGGTGTTGCGGGGATTTAACCAGATGTTGTAGGTCTGACAACTGGGAGGCATGTGCGTGGGTACTGTCCTCCATCTCAGGGATACGTTCCCCAGCCGTTGTAATGCGGCCTGCATTTTATCCAGGTAATGCCGGATCAGCGTGCACTCTGAGGCCAAGTGGTCTATCTTGACCATGAGCGCCACCTTCCTGCTATCTATGGCCGCTATGATGGGGGCCGTGATGGCTCTCTGGTCCTGCTCCTGCAGCGAAGGAGAAGGCAGGGAGACTGACAGTGGTAGCTCCGGAGGAGATGTAGCTCCCTGCTGCACCGGCTCCATCTTCGTGCCCGCTCCCCAGGCATGCCGAGGGACAGATGATGGCTCCAAGATGGCAGAGGCGGAGCCTTGCCCTATGCCGCGAGCGGAGCGGGTGTGCCTCTGGTCCTACTGCTGCTTGCGCTGGGATTTGGAGGCAGAGGTGGGCATCCCCGAGATACGGAGGGACTCCCCCACAGCAAACAACCACCAGATAGTCCGGAAAAGCACCCCAAATAGGGATAGGATCAGGATAAGCCAGGAGCTCCACTGAAACACTTCCTGCCGCGATCACATCTGGTCACGCCCCCCGCCCATCTCCCTCCTTAATGTCGATGTTAAATTATACGCTAAGATCTTGGCGAACCACCTGCTCCCTCTCCTTCCCAACGTTATTTAGTTAGACCAGGTAGGCTTTGTCCCGGGCAGAAAGGCAAGGGACAACACCTTGAAGGCCATCAATGTCCACCATTGGCTCACTAACTCAAAAATGCAAGTTTTATTCTTATCCCTGGATGCGGAGAAAGCGTTCGACAGAGTGGCATAGGACTATATGTCCAAAGCCCTTCAAGCAATAGGAATCAGCGGCCGAATGCTACAGTTTATCCTGGCTCTTTATGCTTATCTCCTTTTTCTTACTGAACCCCTAACCACTATCCCCAACTTGCTCCGAGAACTTACATTACTTCAGTCCATCTCAAACTCGAAAATTTATTATGCCAAATTCAATTCATTAAATATATTGCTTCTCTCGACTACCCTTAGCCTGTGCCATTCCAACTTTCCATTCGTTTGGGAGCCTCATTCAATCACATATCTTGGCATTCAAATCCCCTCGATCCTCTCTGACCTTTACTCCAAAAACCATGCTCAAATGCTACTCTCTATCAAACATGACCTGTCCGTCTGGAAAATTGGTCCCTTCTCCTGGTTTGGGAGAATGGCTATCATTAAGATGAATGTTCTACCACGGCTTTTGTATCTTCTCCAAACTGTACCTCTCAAGCTTCCTCCTTCTTTTTTTTTTTAACCTACAAACTAATGTGTACGTACTTCATCATGTGTTCCAAGCGTCCCAGGCTGACTTGGGACAGACTCACCTCTCCTAAACTGCAGGGGGGACTGGGCCAATTCCCGATTTGCATAAATACTATTGGTCGTGTCACCTTACTAGAGTGGTGGACTGGCATGTCCATGCCTCCACCAAAGACTGGGTTGACCTAGAAAGCGCTATTTCAGAGATCCCCATTCGTCATCTTCCTTGGGTTGACCCGATCCTGACTCATAAGACCCATGCTAAATACCCTCTGATCACTGCTACCTTGCAGATCTTTAGGTTGGCGTGTAAGAAAAAAGGCCTGGCCTTCTACCTAGGTCCACTGACCCCCCTTTCACACAACCCGGGATTCCCCCCAGGCCTCTCCGAATTCTTTCCCTCACTGATACCTGTACCGATGGCCCTAGCAGTGCCAAACACTTCTTCCATAACGGCACCATGTGCTCTTACGAGACCTTGTCAGCACACTTCCCCGACCACCAAATACCCTTCTTTAACTACCTGCAAATTAGGCACTTTCTACTTTCTTCAAAGACACCATCGGCTTGGTACAGGCCCCACTCCCCTTTTTGAAGCTATACAGTGGGTACGGAAAGTATTCAGACCCCCCTTAAATTTTTCACTCTTTGTTATATTGCAGCCATTTGCTAAAATCATTTAAGT
The DNA here is from genome assembly GCF_965119305.1 of Pelophylax lessonae. Classification (NCBI taxonomy): domain Eukaryota; kingdom Metazoa; phylum Chordata; class Amphibia; order Anura; family Ranidae; genus Pelophylax; species Pelophylax lessonae. Next base: position 162,380,945 of record NC_138773.1, read on the forward strand.
TCATTCTTCTTCCTCATGAATGTACACATAGCACCCCATACTGACAGAAAAACACAGAATTGTTGACATTGTTGCAGATTTATTAAAAAAGAAAAACTGAAATATCACATGGTCCTAAGTATTCAGACCCTTTGCTGTGACACTCATATATTTAACTCAGGTGCTTTCCATTTCTTCTGATCATCCTTGAGATGGTTCTACACCTTCATTTGAGTCCAGCTGTGTTTGATTATACTGATTGGACTTGATTAGGAAAGTCACACACCTGTCTATATAAGACCTTCCAGATCACAATGCATGTCAGAGCAAATGAGAATCATGAGGTCAAAGGAACTGCCTGAAGAGCTCAGAGACAGAATTGTGGCAAGGCACAGATCTGGCCAAGGTTACAAAAAGATTTCTGCTGCACTTAAGGTTCCTAAGAGCACAGTGGCCTCCATAATCCTCAAATGGAAGACGTTTGGGATGACCAGAACCCTTCCTAGAGCTGGCCGTCCGGCCAAACTGAGCTATCGGGGGAGAAGAGCCTTGGTGAGAGAGGTAAAGAAGAACCCAAAGATCACTGTGGCTGAGCTCCAGAGATGCAGTCAGGAGATGGGAGAAAGTTGTAGAAAGTCAACCATCACTGCAGCCCTCCACCAGTCGGGGCATTATGGCAGAGTGGCCCGACGGAAGCCTCTCCTCAGTGTAAGACACATGAAAGCCCGCATGGAGTTTGCTAAAAATCACCTGAAGGACTCCAAGATGGTGAGAAATAAGATTCTCTGGTCTGATGAGACCAAAATAGAACTTTTTGGCCTTAATTCTAAGCGGTATGTGTGGAGAAAACCAGGCACTGCTCATCACCTGTCCAATACAGTCCCAACAGTGAAGCATGGTGGTGGCAGCATCATGCTGTGGGGGTGTTTTTCAGCTGCAGGGACAGGACGACTGGTTGCAATCGAGGGAAAGATGAATGCAGCCAAGTACAGGGATATCCTGGACAAAAACCTTCTCCAGAGTGCTCTGGACCTCAGACTGGGCCGAAGGTTTACCTTCCAACAAGACAATGACCCTAAGCACACAGCTAAAATAACGAAGGAGTGGCTTCACAACAACTCTGTGACTGTTCTTGAATGGCCCAGCCAGAGCCCTGACTTAAACCCAATTGAGCATCTCTGGAGAGACCTAAAAATGGCTGTCCACCAATGTTTACCATCCAACCTGACAGAACTGGAGAGGATCTGCAAGGAGGAATGGCAGAGGATCCCCAAATCCAGGTGTGAAAGACTTGTTGTATCTTTCCCAAAAAGACTCCTGGCTGTATTAGATCAAAAGGGGGCTTCTACTAAATACTGAGCAAAGGGTCTGAATACTTAGGACCATGTGATATTTCAGTTTTTCTTTTTTAATAAATCTGCAACAATGTCAACAATTCTGTGTTTTTCTGTCAGTATGGGGTGCTATGTGTACATTCATGAGGAAGAAGAATGAACCTAAATTATTTTAGCAAATGGCTGCAATATAACAAAGAGTGAAAAATTTAAGGGGGGTCTAAATACTTTCCGTACCCACTGTATGTACCTGGAATGAACCCCAACTACACTTAATTTCAGCTATTTACGCTCTCCTGTTTCTAGCAATTGACCCCAAGACGAATAAAACCAGTAAACAATGGAAGGAGGACCTGTCCTTAGACATCTCCAACACATATTGGGAACATATCTACTCTCACATACATAAGGGCTCCCTTAACCACTTTACCACAGGAGGATTTTCCTGCTTTAAGTCTAGGCCACTTTTTGCAACTTGGCAGTGCGCGACTTTAACTGACAATTGCGCGGTTATGCAACGATGTACCCAAACAAAATTTACGTCCTTTTTTTCCCATAAACAGAGCTTTCTTTTGGTGATATTTGATCACCTCTGTGCTTTTCATTTTTTGCGATATTAATAAAAAAAGAGCAAACATTTTGCGAAAAAATTGACATTTTCTACTTTGACAGTTAAAAAATATCCAATATATTCAATTTTTGTCATATATTTAGTCCAAAATGTATTTAGCTACATGTCTTTGACAAAAAAATTCTCAATGAGCGTATTTTTAACCGCTTTAAGACCGGAAGATTTTACCCCATTCCTGACTAGGCTATATTTTGTGATACGGCACTGCGTTACTTTAATGGACAATTGCGCGGTAGTGCAACGCTGTACCCAAAGTAAATTGATGTTTTTTTTTTCCCCACAAATAGAGCTTTCTTTTGGTGGTATTTGATCACCTATGCAATTTTTAATTTTTGAAAAAAAGAGCGACAATTTTGAAAAAAAAAAACAATATTTTTTACATTCTGATACTGTATATAACATTCCCCCCAAAAAAATGTATAAATCAAATTTTTTTAATATTTTAGGCCAATTTGTTTTCTGCTACATATTTTTGGTAAAAAAAAAATCACAATAGGCGTATTTTGATTGGTTTGCGCAAAATTTATTGTGTTTACTAACTACGGGAAAGATTTGTCATTTTTATTGTTTATTTTTTTTTACTAGTAATGGCGGCGATCTGCGATTTTTTTTCCGGGACTGCGACATTGCGGCGGACAGATCGAGCCCCTAACTAGGGATGATCGAACTTTTGAAAAGTTTGGTTCGACCAGAACACCCGAACTTCCCAAAAGTTCGGCCCGGATTTCAGAACCCCATTGAAATCAATGGGACCCGAACTTCAGTAATCAAAAAACACCTTTTTTGAAGCCCTAAAACCCAATAAATGCCCCTAAAAAGGGCCTAGGGTTCTGGGTCATGCCCCAGGGACTATTAATCACACAAAAAAAAAGTTCTTAAAAATTGTCATTTTTGATAGAGAGCCAATTATTGAAAAAATGATTGAAAAAAAAAATGAGATTTCTTTGGATTTAGTGTCTGGGGGGGGTCTAAAAAGTGTACCTGTGAAGTTTCAGCTCTGTAGCATGTCCAGAACCAGAAAAAAAAAGATTGTTTTTATTAGAATTGCAGTAGAGCAGGGATCGGGCTCCACTATTTTCACACCCGGCCGTTTTTGTTGCAGGCGTTTATTGGGCTTTTTTGTGGACGTCTTTGGAGGCAGGCATGACATCTGAACTTGTATGTAGGGGTATATATACACACACACATATATAGGTGTGAAGATAGCAGAACCCTATGCCTACGCTAATGAAATTATTTGCAGGCATAGGGCTCCGCTCCTATCACACCTATATGTGTGTATGTGTATAAATACATATGTGTGTGTGTGTATATATACCCCTACACAGAAGTTCAGATGTTATGCCTGCCTCCAAAGACGCCCAAAAAATGCCCAAAAAAATGCCTGCAACAAAAACGCCCAGGTGTGTTGTTGCAGGCGTGTTTTTTGGGCATTTTTTGGGCGTCTTTGGAGGCAGGCATAACATCTGAACTTCTGTATAGGGGTATATATACACACACACATATATGTATTTATACACCTACACACATATAGGTGTGGTGATAGGAGCGGAGCCCTATGCCTGCAAATAATTTAATTAGCGCAGGCATAGGGTTCTGCTACTTTCACACCTATATATGTGTATATATACATACATGTGTGTGTGTATATATACCCCTACACACAAGTTCAGATGTCATGCCTGCCTCCAAAGACGTCCACAAAAAAAGCCCAATAAACGCCTGCAACAAAAACGGCCAGGTGTAAAAGTAGCGGAGCCACTATCCTGCTCTACTGCAATTCTAATACAAACTATCTTTTTTCTATGGCGGTCACCCTGACATGGAAGGGTTTGGTCACCCTGCCATAGCAGTCAGAGTCAGTTCACCCTACACTACACTACGGTCCCCCTGACACTTAAAACTTTCCCTACAGAAACTAGATTTTTGAATCTAACTATAGTGGAAAATAGTACCCTAACTACACTAGATATCCCTTTCCTCACACTAATAATTGCTAAATGACACTTTTGAAGCAGGAGTAACAGAACTGCTTCCACTCTCTTCCACATCCCTGTATTACAATGCTAGAGATTTGGCGGGGCTATGTTATATACTGGGGGGCGTATTCACTACTGATTGGCCTCTGGACCCCCTAGTCACTCCAATCACATTCCTAGCATCCTCCTGCCCCCTCAATTGGCTTTTACTGATGGTTCTGGTCAAATCAGGGGCTTTTAAAGCCCAGTTCCTGTCCCATTTCATTTTGGTCGGTTCTGGTTACCGAATTCCGAACTTTTTCAGCAAAAAGTTCGGAATTCGGCCGAATTTTGAACAGTCAATGTTCGGGTCAAACAGATGGTCAACCCGAACCGTTTGATCATCCCTACCCCTAACTGACATTTTTGACACTTTTGGGGGTACCAGTGACATTACTACAGTAATCAGTGCTATAAATATGGACTGTTACAGTAATAATGACACTGGCAGGGAAGGGGTTAACTTTATTGGTGATCAAGGGGTTAAATGTATGCCTCATGCTTACTGACGTGTGTGGGGGGAGGGGGTTGTGTGACAGAGACACAGATCACAGGTTCAGCTATGCTGAATCCTGTAATCTGTCCCTGCCTGTCACATAGGCGATCTGCCCGCTGTGTTTACACAAGCGGGCGAATTTCCTCACTCGATCCCCGATGATCAGGGAAGAGCGGCGGTGATCACCGCCTCTCCTCCCCTGGCCCGACTTCCGCTGTGTCTGAATACAGCGGGAGAGAGCCTCCAGCGCCGAGAGAGGGGAGTTGCCAGGGGGCAAATGTCTACGTCACCAGACGATAACGAGCCACTTTGCTGCAGTAGCAGCACAGTGAGCAGTGGGCAAGTGGTTAACGTCTCAGTCCAAGAAAATGGAATGAAAATATACACTAAATGGTCCAGGACCCTGGATAAACTCCACAGATTTAATGCAAGTAACTCCCCTCTCTGTTGGAGGTGTGGATTACAGAAAAGTACATTGTTGCATATCTGGTGGGACTGCCACCTCATCCAGCCTTTTTGGAGGATCATTCATGGCTTTATCTCTCGCATCACCACTTATACCCCAGATTATTCACCGGCGCAATACCTCCTTCATCATACCTCACTACCAGAATCAGCATATAGAAAATCGCTCACATTACACCTTATTAACGCAGCCAAAATGTGCGTCCCTTGCTGCTGGTTGTCCAAATCCCCTCCATCCATCAGAGTCTGGTCCAAGTGCATCGCTAGAGTGGCAGACATGGAGGACTTAATACATCAAGCAAGAGAATCCCCCAAACATTTTACACTACTTGGGCCCATTGGCTGGGCAAATTAGAGTGTTGCGCTCTGTTTTTGTAGTCTTCGAGTCTGGACTGTAAGGCCAGATTTTCCTCTTTGATTCTCAAGTTCAGCCATGTAATCTTGTGCTGTATTCTCCATTTTATTTACTCTCATCTCCAGCGCTGCAGTGTGGGTGCCCAGCTCTCTAATCTCCTTTGTAAGGCTATTAGTGATGTGTTCTGAGATTAGTTTGAGAGCTTTGTGTAGCATACGCTCTATCTGCTTTAGAATTGCCGGGGGAGTTTAAAGATCTGGTGCAGAGCTTGGGGCAAGCAACAATTCTGTGTCTTACTCACGCTGATCTGGCTGGGACAACGGCTGCTTGTGGTAGCGTGTTGTGCTGCTGGCTGGGGCCTGGGCCAGCTCTTCCTTTATTTAAGCTTCATGCGGGTGCCTCTTAGTACCATGGTGGCGGGCCTGATCAGTACTCTGGAGTCCTGGGAAGTAGCGGCAGAAGGCAAAGTATGCAGTGGGTTGCTGATGATCTATAAACCTCGGCTTTTATTCCCTCTTGGAGTGGAGCTCTAGCACAGCATGACTGATCAGCTAGGCTCTGGGCATGCGTCCCTGTAGGATGTAGGTTTCAAACAGCAGGAGTTAATACAGAAACAGTCAATGACTTCATAGCTAATTATTCCAGGAGGAAGGTATTTAAATATTCAGAACTATTTTGAATCTTCACATATCAATTAAGTACAGGATTTAGTCAATTAATCAATACAATACTGTGTTAAGGCTAAATCACCATTGTGTTTAATGCAATTTCTGTCTGTTTTCAGTAAAAAAAAAAAATGGGAGATTGCAAAGTGTGCAGAACCAACATTGTACATGTTGGATAAATGGATACTGTTAAAGTGTGTCTCGTGAGGCAATAATGCTTGATGCATCAAGTGCCAGGAAAATGAGCATTAGTACTACTGTAATTATCTCTCAAAATTGCTTGTTAATTAGCTCTTGAATGATTTACAACTGGTAAAGGAAATAATGTGGGTTTTCTAGGTTATAATTACAAGTCATATTATTATATTACATCTAAATTTAATATTTTATTTAACCTAAGGACTCATACACACTTTTACAGGGTTTGGTGTTTGTCTCTGCCTGTAAATGCACCTCTGTGTTGGTCTATGCATGCACAAATTGGCATTTACAGGCATATTACATAGGGAGCATTAGGCTGAAAATAATGCATCACCAGCACCAGCTAAATGCTCCTAAACGTGTAAATCTATTCTGGTGGTCAAAAAAAAGTAAGTTGGAATATTAAAATGATAATCCAGGATATCTCTGTCTGTCTTTTTGCCTCATGGTCTTCTACTGCTGGCTTTTCTGCTACACTGCATTTTAAAAGCAAAAGACATCACACAAAGTCAGATCATCTCTGCTATGGAGATGCACCAAGAGCAGTGTTGCCAACCTACCAGATTGAAATTTACTGACACAATACCCAAAATTTACTGGCACAGCCAAGCTTTTACTGGCATTTCCAAAAGTTACAAAGATACAGTTTTAAGTGCACATTTCAGTATTTAGGGTACAAACAAGTACAATATGCAATTTGTAATGTGATTTCAGGTAGGTATTAATCAGTTCTGGACTGGCAGGATTTGCCCTCTTAATGACCAGGCCATTTTTTGCGATTCGGCACTGCGTTAATTTAACTAAAAATTGCACAGTCGTGCCATGCTGCACCCAAATAAAGTTGATGTCCTTTTTTTCCCCACAAATAGAGCTTTATTTTGGTGGTATTTGATCACCTCTGCAATTTTTATTTTTTGCGCTATAAACAAAAAAATAGCAACAATTCTGAAAAATATATATATATTTTTCACTTTCTGCTATATAACATTCCCAAAAAAAATAAAAAAATAAAATTTTTTCATCATTTTAGGCCAATTTGTATTCTGCTACATATTTTTGGTAAAAAAAAAACAAAAAACACAATAAGTGTATTTTGATTGGTTTGCACAAAAGTTATAGTTTCTACAATCTAGGGGAAAGATTTATGTCATTTTTATTATTATTTTTTTTTACTAGTAATGGCGGCGATCTGAGATTTTTAGCGGGACTGCGACATTGCGGCGGACAGATCGGACCCCTAACTGACATTTTTTACACTTTTGGGGGGAACCAGTGATCTTATTACTGTAATCGGTGCTAACAATATGCACTGTTACTGTAATAATTACATTGGCAGGGAAGGGGTTAACACAATGGGTTAAATGTAAGCCTAGGGGAGTGATTACTAACTGTGGGGGGTTGGGCTTTTGAAATGACTATAGAGACCTATGATCCTATATAAAAGGATCACAGGCGCTCTGTGATCATTCCAGAGAGAAGAACGGTCAGCTGTGTTTTACATCGGTTCGTGCAGGAGTGGCTGCCTGCTGCAGTAAAACTGCGAACTGGTTAAAGCAAAAAACATATTTCTTTTTTCTTTTCTATATAGTAAGTAGCTCAGGGACATGACTAAGGAGGACAAGAAATGGGCAGGCACACACACATAAAATTGACTCTCACAATGACACTCACAGCAGTGTGCAGTAGCACAGATCACTGACATGACACGTCCCCTCCAGAGTGACAGTTTCCCTCCATGCCAGCTGATCCCTTCAGTCCACTTCAGCATAAACAGCACTGACAGTCCCGCTCCCAGCTTGCCTTGTTCCTGTCTCTCCAGCTGCTCCCCTTGGCTCCCTAGCACCATCACATCACACAACATGCTCAGGCACCGCCTCTTCCAGACCCATCCCCCACTGGTGCCACCCAACCACACTGTAGCAAGCACTTAGATGGTCTCCGCCAGTTGCATGTGCAGTTCCAAGGTGAGCTTTACAGCCATATTTTTTACTGGCAACCTTTTCCTGTCACTGACATTTACTGGCAGGAGAAAAGTGCCTGTTTTTTACTGGCTGCCAGTAGAAATATTGACGGTTGGCAACACTGACCAAGAGCTGTGGGACCTTTCACATCCTTAGTTTGTGAACCATCCCAAAAAAAAGTGGGATGGACTTACTTGCAGGAAGAAGGAGAATAGGGGTAGGTGCATATCTTTGCATGAAGTATGTATATTTTGACCATTTTTGTTTGTTGCAGAAAAAGCACTCTGGATGCCCTGAAAATCACTCTGTATCTTCATTTGATGGGAGCTCACTTTGCACAAGCAAGCAGTTCACAGTCATTTTCTTCATTTCTTCTTAATTTTTTCTAGCGTTTGACTCTGGAAAGGAAATACAGTTGTTTTTTTTTTTGTTTTTTTTTGTTTTTTTTGGAGGGGGGTTACATTTTTTTTTTCTTTGTTTGTTATTTAGTTTTATTTTTTTTTTGTTATTTATAAATTTTTTTTTTTGTTTTTTTGTTTTCTATGTGTTTGACCCTATGCCTTAGGGTTGATTTAGATGTGCATCTATATCTACCTTTCCTCTGAAGCAAGACTCACGATTTGTATCGTGCTTCAGGGGGAATTGACAAACAGTGAGGAAGTGTTGTGACACCTCATTGTCTGTTTTAACCTCACAAACAGACAATGACAAACATGGCAGAACCACATTCATTGCACTCAGTTTCAGGGCAGTTGCAGGGCATTTGCAGCGCTTTCCTATTAACTTGAATGTGTCTTGTTCTGTGGGCTTGCCACCTGGCAATTGCTACATGTCAGGAAGATTTGCCATGGGCCCAAAGAAAAGCATCAAAACCACAGCATGTAAACACCCCTGTCCGTTGCTTTTTGCAGCTTAAAGCCCCGTACACACGTACCGATTGTCGGCCGAACGATCGGCCGTCTTTTGTCCGGTGCTATCCTGTCGGTTGAAAAGTGCTAAAGACTGCACACGAATTTTGTCGGCCAACAACAGCCGACTCCAGAAGTGATGTCATGTGATGGTTAACTTTCCGTGTGTTTTTTCTTCTCTGAGCATGCCCAGTCTTGCTCATCTGCTGTTTGTCGGCCGAATTCTGTACTGACTGAGGAACAATCGGCCGTTCTGGTGTTGGCCAACAAAAATTTTATAGCCTGCACACCAGATTCTGTTCAGCCGAAAATTCACAGTCGGTTGTCGGAAGCATCATACTAACAAGCCGAAAATTGGCCGATCGGTCGGTGGCCGAATATTTACGGCCGACAATCGCTACGTGTGTACATGCCTTTAGAGGAGCAGTTGGCAAGTGGTAAAAATGCGGCTCAACTGTCTAAATGAGGCCTTACTTGGCTAAATATTACGGCCACTGCTTATTGACCAAATGTTACAGCCCAGTTTACTGGCCAAAAGTTGCGGCCAATGTTTATATTATGAAAACAAATAAAGAAATAAATATAGAGAGAGAGAGAGTGCTTTACTTCACATGCAAAAAATTGTACATCACATTTTTCATGCACATGGAGTAATGCGTCTATTCTCTAATGGGTAATGGTCGCTTTACCTCACAGTCAAGAAAATTATACATTACTCATTTTCATGCATGTGGGCTAATGTGTCTATTCTCTAATGGGGAAAGGTCACTTTATTTTATGTGCAGGAAAATAACAAATCATACTTTTTCATGTGTGCGGGGTAATATATTCAATCTCTAATGGGGAATGGCTGCTTTACCTCACATGCAGGAAAATTATATATCAGACATCTTCATGCATGTAGGGTAATGCATCCATTCTCTAATAAGCTAAGGCCACTTAACCTCTCACACAAGACAATTTAAAGCCACTTCTATCAGTAGAATTCTAGCTACACATAATAATCTTGCTAGGCCACTAGCAGCCAAGTTGCATTAACACATATTTTAATCGTGGCATGACTAGCAATTGCGTGAAACTGGAAAAATGCTCAAGCACCCACTATTCAACACCTTATAACCATACCCAACCAGCATCTGCAGATGGAATACATGTATGCTAAAGCCCATCTTACTCTACCTAAATTCTTTGATCACTAGGCTCTTTGGCTGTGTGATTCTAGATGTAGGTTTGGGGCCCCATAAAGCACATTCCCTAATATTTATAGTATATAGTACCCTTACTGCCATAATCCCAGCAAACGCCTTATAACCTTTATTTTATCTTGCTTTAAAATACCCGTACTCACAGATTTATAACTATATTTGATGGATATTTCATCTCTAATTCTTTTTCTATACACTTATGTTGATTGTCTCTTGAGATGACATTCAGCCTTACACAGCACTCGGACATCTATACATCTATACATCTATACATCTACTGGTCATACCCAGCCCTCTACTCATACACAGGGTTCATCCTTTGCTTCCTACCATTTGCATCAACATTTGCTAATGTATAATGGGGGCATGCCATTGGCCCTAATACTGGCCCTGTTTGTTCATACAATGGTATAGAGGTGCACAGGTTGGCTACATATAGATTCATATAGGATGACTTAGTCATAGCAGTTAAACCTGTCATTTTGAATGCTTGGTTACAATAATTGTTTACTGCTCTTTCAATCTACTGTATGACCTTTGGTGAACACCAAAGGTCTACTGTGTGACCTTTGTAGTAGATCTACTGTATGACCTATAGTGTTTGCCCCACTGAATGCCCTGCAATGCACTGTGCGCTGCACAGTACATTCTTTTTTTTTTTTTTTTCTTTTTTCGTGGGGATTTTCTAGCCCATACAAATGCCCTCAATACTGCCCTAGTCTGTGTGAAAAACGTCATTGGGATTGCTATCGGAATGGCCTGTATCATATACAATAGTCTTGGTAAGATGTTCATTTTTACTACGCTACACCTCCCAAACCAAGACAAAACTAGTGTCTGCCATTTTTGTAGATCGGCTTTAATGGATTTTATCAATGGGATAAAATTTGTCTCGAATAGGTCACTAGGATCTGCTGTGATATGAATCCCTAAGTATACTATTGCTTTGTTCTTCCACTGGAATGGAAAAGAGGCTCTCATTTTATTCCACTTGTTCCCTGGTATTGACACGTTCAGTGCCTCCGACTTAGACATATTCATTTTAAAATACGAAACCTCACCATACTCTCGAATCGCCTCTAGTATCAGTGGGAGTGTTCTGTCAGGATTTGTTATATAGAACAGAAGATCATCTGCATAGGCCGCCACTTTATGCTGTCCCCTACCCATTTGTGCTCCTTCTATTTCAGCATTTTGGCGGATCTTACATAAAAAGGGTTCTAGAGCTAATATAAAAATCAGTGGTGATAACGGGCAACCTTGTCTGGTACCGTTTTTTATATAAAAAAAATTAGAGCACCAGCCATTCACTTTCACCGCCGCCATGGGATTAGAATACAATGACAAAATAGATGTCATCATCCATGTTCCCAGGCCAAGGTGTGACAGGGTGGCTCGGATAAAATTCCATGCCACCCTGTCAAACGCTTTTTCAGCATCAACTGAAAGGAGCATCGTCGGGATTCTCCGCGTTCGCATACCGTCTATCACATCGATTGTTCGAGTGGAGTTATCTCTTGCCTCTCTTGTGGGGACGAAGCCGACCTGATCGTAATGTATTAGTTGTGGTATGTACGGTAAAATTTGATTAGCCAATATTTTGGAAAACAGTTTCGTGTCTAAGTTCAGTAAGGATATTGGGCGGTAACTCCCGCACACCGCTGGGTCCTTCCCCTCTTTATGAATCAATGTAATGTATGCTCGCAATGAATCCAGTGGTACTTTCCCTCCCTCCCCAATATAATTCAGATGTTCTAATAAAGGGGTCTTTAGGCTTGCATAAAATTTCTGGTAATATATCAGTGTCAAACCGTCTGGGCCTGGTGCTTTGTGCGGTTTTACTTGCGATATTGCTGTTTTTAACTCTTCCTCTGTTATTTTACCCTCTAATGCTGAGATTTGATCTTCCTTCAAGGTGGGCATATCTGTAGATCTGATATATTTAATCGCCTCATCGAAGCCAGCCTCCCCCCCACCAGCTGACTCCGATGAGGCGATGTCATATAACTCTTGATAGAATCTGCTAAATTCTTCCGCTATTTCTGATGGTCCGTGTTTCATCTGTCCCCCTCTCGTTTGTATTTGTGCTATTACCGTCCTTTTCTGGGGTCCCCTTAATGCTCTAGCCAACATAGTGCCCGGTTTGTCAGAGTATTCGTAATAATGCCTTTTTTGTGACACTATTGTTCGAATAGCCTTCTCATAGAGTAACTCATTCAGTTTTTCCCTGGCCGCGGTGAGAGGCATCAGGTGTTCCATCGCCACTGATTTTTTATGGCTGGCACTCAAAACTTCTATCTGTGTCAACAACTCAGAAATCTTCTCTTCCTTTTCTCGTTTCCGTTTTGCTCCCATTTTGATCAGCACTCCCCTAATTACACATTTATGTGCCTCCCATATGTTTGATGGTGTCACTTGTGGTGTTTGATTTTCCTGGAAATACCTCCTCAGTTCTGCCTCTATCTCTGTTTTTGTTTCTAGTCCTTGTAATAACGATTCGTTCAATCTCCATGACGGTAATTTTATAGGTCCTTCATCAAAGTCAATTGCGATATGGATTGGAGAGTGATCCGACATGGAGAAAGAACCAATCTGTGTGGCTACCACTTTGTGTAAGTCTCCCCGGGATATTAAAATGCGGTCTATTCTGGAATATCTATTATGCACCGTTGAAAAGTACGTATAGTTCTTTTCACTAGGATGCATAATACGCCATGGGTCGACTAGATTGAGGAGTGTAATTTCCCTACTAAGTTTTTTTAATCTAGCATATGAGAGATGTGATGTTCCTTGGGAGGTGTCTATTATTGGCTCTGGGGCATAATTGAAGTCTCCGCCCATAATTACCATCCCTTCTTGGAAATCTAGCAGAATTGGTTTAATAAGCATTAAGAATGAAATTTGATTATGATTAGGGAAGTACACATTTATCAAGGTAATCGTCTTTTCCCCTATCTTGCCCTTGACCATCAGGTATCTTCCCTGTTGGTCAATACGTGTTTCCAAAAATGTCCATGGTATCTCTTTAGCTACAATAATGCTCACCCCCTTTGACTTAGGGATGGGGGTGGGGGCATGATATGGCCAAGGGAAATCTTTATTCTGTAGTTTTGGGGTTGCTTCCTTTTTAAAGTACGTTTCCTGGCAGAAAAGTATTTGTGTCCGATTTCGTCTCATGTCTGCCAGCAAACGTACTCGTTTTTCGGGTGTAGACAATCCCCGAACATTAAGCGAAGTGATTTTAATTTTCTGCATTTTTATCCCCGGATACTGCCCCCGAATTTTATTCCCTTGGTTATACGTACTCCCACCCCCCCCCTCCCTCCCACTATCGTCCCCCTCACACTAGAAGAGGTGCCGTGAGTCCGCGAACGCTCCACGGGAAAAAAAAAAAAAGAAAACCCCCCCCCCTCAAGCACCAATTTACCCTCCCTTTCCCCCCTCCCCGCGGATATGCCAGTAAGTCGGGTTCCTATGTGGTCAACTTTTGACCATGCGTACCAGGACGCAACCTATTTGGGTGTGCGATCCAAGGATTCGCACCGTGAGGAGGACCAAATCAATTGACAAAAGTAGCTGTTTCTCTTTATGTGTTTACACACTAACAAAAAAAAAAAAAACAGCAAATAAGAACACGAAAAGGTAAACACATCAATCTCAACAGGTCCGTGCACCCGTGAACCTTTTCTTTTTTTTTTCTTTTCCCCCAGAGATGCCTTGGGGGTCCCCATATATTTATCCCTACCGATCTGCCTCCATACATGTTTCAATCTATCAATGTCCCTGAACTTGCTCATATTTAAGAGGCTGTCCTTATCTTGCCCCCCAAAACCCTCCCGGTACTTATTATCTAACCATCCTCCTACCATTATCCCTCCCTCCTATTGCTCACTACCACACATATTCCCCTCACCTCCTATTCTAAGCCCCCTGCTCAACTTACTAAGACTGTTTGATCTCTCTCCTGTTAATTCATTGCTCTCTAAGCCTTTTCTCTCTCAACCAGGGCTAAGCTCACTCCCTACTTATACCTAAAGGAAAAAATTATGACTCCTCCGTTAGAGACCCTTATACTACTCAAATAATAAGGAGTTGAAAAAGAGAAAAAAAAAAAAAAAGAAAAAAAAAAAACACAGCAGTCAGGATTCCTCCCTTACTCCTGAGTTCAGAGTCTTCCCTCGCCCTCTCTGATCACAGCCCCCTGAGAGAAAAAGCCAGAACGCTAAGCAAAATACTGCATGGCATCATCCAACTGAATCAAGTCACTGTTCCTGTAAAGTAATTCCTGGGCCTCTCTTAATCACTTGGGGGTCCAGCCAGTCAGGAACTTGCACCGGCTGTGACCCCAAAAAAGAAAACAGTCCCGGTAGTTGATCAGGCCAACGTAGCGTAAAGAACAGTTCCCCTTTCGTGACCTTAAGATGGAAAGGGTGGCTCCAGTAATAGGTAGCCCCCCCTTTCTGAATTTCTTCCAGTAAAGGTTTAACTACTGCACGCATTCTGAGAGGATTCCTTGATAAATCTGGTAAGAGACGAATCATAGAACCTTCATATTCAAAGGGGCCCCTATCCCATGCTTTCCTCATTATTTTTTCTTTGAGTGCGAAGAAATGGATTCTAGCTAGGACATCTCGTGGATAGCCTTCCCCCATACTCCGCGGAGCCCTTACTCTTTGGACCCTGTCTATCTCGATTGGATGATTTCACTTTGGCCATTTCCATAATTTCTTTGGTGGATTTCTTCCTGAGTTTTCCTATGTTAGCGGGGTAAAAGAGTAAAAATAGTAGGTGTCAAGTTGACTCCGTGATAAGGGATCTTATCAGTGGTCCAAGGGTAGGGGCAGGCAGATTGCAATGAGGTGGCCAGGGCTGGGCGGACACCGAGGTTTAGAGCTATCGACTTCAAAGTTTTATCCTTGTAGTACGAGATTGTCCTAAACTCCATAAAAACTGTAAGGAACACATCAATGCGCGAATATGAATGATGTCTGGAGGAATAGAACGAGTAGTCCCTTTCTGAGACATGCTGATACCTCCAGACATCATAAAGTTGTTCCCGTGTAGTAAGGAACCCAAAGAGCAGTGTCGGCCCCTGTCGGGAGCGGACGAGTTCAGCCCGGGGTCGATCACTGCATTAAAGTCACCACAAAGCATAATGTTACCATAAATGGACATCGAGATGTTCTTGAGTAGTCTGTGCAGGAAACGTCTTTGATGAGTGTTAGGGGTGTACATGGCCACCAGTGCAAGAGGAAGTCCATTAAAGTCCCCCTTGATGATCAGGAAGCGACCCTCAGGATCTTGCACTAAATCCTTAAGCGTGAATGCGACAGTGTCTTTAATGGCGACCATGACACCTCTCTTCTTTTCCGGAGCATTTGCGAAGAAAGTGTGTGGAAAGTCTTTGTGAGAACATTTAGGTTGCCAGTTAGCCTTGAAGTGAGTTTCCTGTACAGAGACGACATCTGCACGGCTGTTGGTTAGTTCGGTCCATAAGGAAAATCTCTTGGCTGGATGGTTTAGGCAGTTAACGTTCAGAGATTGGAACTTGTTGGTCATGGTGCATGATACACAGTAGGATGGGAGCTTACAAAACGGAGGATCGTTGGGTTTTTCAAGGCCATATGAAGAATTAAGCAGCTTGATAAGTATGTCACCTACCAGCGTTTGCGGAGGAAGCTTGATAGGCAGAGAGATCCAGCGATGATCTATGAGGTTAAACTCTTGCTCAGGGAGTGTCAATATGACAGGCATGCCTCTTTGGTCCTGGAAAGGGATTATGGGAAATATCGACCCTTTCTAGAATTGCAAACAAGGTAGAGCAGTTAAGTCAGTTGTAGGCCTAGTTGACAGTACAGGTTCCTTGACCAAGTCTAAGTCGGGGGTCCTGGAAACCACCAGGTCATATTATGCTGACCTCCTGGGCAGGAGGGACCTTGATCGGGCAGGCATGTCAAGTTTTTTTGGATTCTATTCCAGGATTGGGAAATGGCAGTTCTCTGGTGAGTTTGGCAGAGAACATCACTGCAGATGAGGTGGATAAGCTTGCCATTAAGAAGTCGCCTGGGCCAGATGGATTGGCAGCTGAGTTTTACAAGCATTTTAAGGTTACTCTGGCCCCATATTTGGTGGAGGTTTTTAATGGCTGTCTGAGAGCGGGTTCACTCTCTCCCTCCATGTGACAATCTGCAGTGATTCTTCTGTCATAGGGTAAAGATTCTTCTAGAATTGAGAATTGTATGTAGTAGGCAATCTACTTTTTCACTACCAGCACTGTTCAGTTTAGGGTAGAAGCACTTTTTCAGTGGTGTTAGCTGTCCAGGGGGCCCTGGAGAGGTGCAGGGCTGCAGGCTGGGGAAAATACCTGCTGGCATTTGATCAGGCAAAAGCTTTTGATCGGGTCAATCATGAGTACCTATGGTTGCTTCTTGGCAAGTATGGCCTGGAGGGGGGATTTATTGATTGGCTGAAGACTTTGTACAGAGGAGCTGAAAGCTTCATGCTTGTGAATAGTTGGACTGGACGGCCCTTTGAGGTTGGCTCGGGTGTGCGTCAGGGGTGTCCTTTGAGTCCTCTGCTATATGTGTTTCAATCGATTCCTTCACCAGGAGATTAGAGTGTGGACCGTTGTGGGGGGTGCCTTTGGGCATTCCTGGTGAGCCCCCTTTGAGGGTTGTGGCCTATGCTGATGACATGTCTGTTTTCATCTCTGGGACAGAGGAGGCGAAGGAGGTGGTCTCAGTGATGGAGCAGTATGCTGAGGCATCTGGCTCAAAGATCAATCAGGATAAGAGTGACGTTTTTTGGATGGGAGAGGAAGGCGATAGCTTTGAGCTTCCGGACACCTTCCCAGAACCCAGGCAGGAAATTGAAGTTTTAGGCATCAAATTTGGTCCCGGCGATTACGGCCTTGCAAATTGGGAAAGCAGGCTACAAGATGCCGATGCCAAGGTTGCCAGTTGGAAGGAATGGAAACTCTCTTTTAGGGAAAGGATTGACCTGATTAAAACTTACCTGATCCTAGTATTTCTGCATGCCAGCTTTGTCTGTGTTTTGGCAGTGTTTCTCTATGCAAGGATCTACAGCTGTTTTTTCCAGATGTTATGGGGGAACAAACTGAATCTCATTAAGAGGTCTGTAACCTACCTTCCCAGGCGGATGGGGATGTTTTGATGTTTTTGAAACATGCTGGCAGAGGAAGCTCCTGGGTGGGTTGGTATTTTTCAGTCCTGGTTTAGACCTTTTATGCAAAGCTGGGAGAATGGTGGGTCAGTGAAAAGCCTGAGAGTCCGACATGGTGAGCTCTCGGCTTACATTGCCCCGTGCCTGAAAATGCTTCAGCAGTGGCGAGTGATGGCGGAGGAAATTGATCCTTTAACGAGCCACTGGCCTTGAGGGATTGCCCAGGCTCTGTTATGAGGGAGGGTCTGAGTTTGATTAATCTGGAGAGAATCCCTTTAAAGTTTCGGAATTTGGCCTGGCTCTCCTTCCATGGCAGACTCCATGTGAAGGGCAACTTGAAGCATTGCTCTGCGGAGAACCATGGTTGTCCAAGGGTGGAGTGTGGCGGTGTGGAGGAGACGATGAACCATTTCTTGCTTCAATGCCCTTTCAATGTAGAAGTCTATAAGTGGGTGGGTGGGGCTCTGGGTATCCCTTTCCTTTCCCGCTTAAGTTATGCGGAGTGGTCATACGGGTGCTTTGAGACACATCGGGATTTTGATTTCGTGACACTTTTTCTAGTTAGCTTAGTAGTCCGTTACTTACATATGAAATGCACTGTGTCAGATTTCCACTGTGAAAAAAGTCCTTCCTATCGAGGTGGTGGTGCACAACATTCTGGGTGAGGTTGGGAAGATTCGGGGTCTTGAGAAGGACAGGTGGCAGCTGGGAGCCTGGGCAAAGGCGTGGAGGAATGTCAGGTCCCCATAGCTGCTGTCTGTCAGTCTCTGGGTGTGCGGCTTTTCTTTCTGTCCTTTCACGTCCCCTAGATTTTTATAAGATTGGATTTTTTTAAAAAAAGGCTGCATGCATGGGATCAATGTGTAATCGTTTCTTAGCCTGAGGGAGTGTTTAGGTGGAGTTTAGGGCTTTGTTGAGTTTAGTCATGATAGTAAAAATTTTCTGTTTCTATGCTGATGTAAGCTATTTTTGTTTATATATTTATTTTGTATATATACAGTATGTAAATATGTTTTTATTATGCTTGTGAGATTTTTAATAAACACAAATTTACACAGTAGGATGGGTAGTCTAGATGAGGATGGGAGAGATGAGAAAGTCAATGGAATATGCGGGCCCAAGAGCCATAGATTGGACAGGTGCTGACATGTTGGAAAACAGCAGGTTGGAATATCCGCATAATAGCGGTGGTGAGCCATCGGGTGCGCAAAGCGCAAGACAAACGTAAAAACAAGTTTATAAACAGGCAAATACTGTAAAAAAGAGCGAAGGGGCCATAGGGACAAGAGAGGTGTCCATGGCCTGGGACTGTGGTAGACATAATTAGGCAGTTTGCATACCTCCAGTCCGATTCTTCTCCTTGCTTGACCGCTTCCTAGAGAGTACTTGCCAGTCCTCATTCAATGTGGTGGGAGCAGGGGAAGGGTCCAACTGTTGTGGGACAATACCCCATCTCTAGAGCAGGGAGGGGGTGGTGACGGTGGAGCTATTATGAGTAATGGACAAAGAGGCCGGATTTTTCCATTTGTGAGGAATTTTATGATTCTGCAAGGCCTTTGTCACAGTGGCCAGGTTTCTGCAGTGTGTGCCAAGATAGATCTGGAAGGATCTGCAGGTGAGAATAGTCACCTGGGAGGGTGGCTGATTGCCTAGACGCTGTCATGATCTTTTCTATAGACTGAAAGAAGTGGACCCTGAGAAGGACATCACGTGGCAGTTCTTGGGCGATAAAGCCGGGTTTGGGGATCCTGTGGATCCTGTCAATCACCAGGTCAGAGTCCGAGAGGGACGGTACTAGGGCAGAAAAAAGATCCTTGGCGAGTTGTTCTAGGTGTTGTGGCTGTACTGATTCTGGAACCCCTCTCAGCTTTAAGTTTTTTCTTCTGGACCTGTCCTCCAGGTCTGCAAGCTTGTCTTTGATCCAGGCGATGTCATCAGAGTGATTATTGTGAGCATCAATCAGGGTATTGAAGGAGAGAGTGCATTTAGAAATGGAAGTTTCAACCACATCCACCCTGTCACCCAGCTGCTGTATGTCCTGTCTCATCTGGTGCATACTCTGCATCATATCTGTGTGAATGGAGGACCTCAGTGACAGCAGCATGTTCTTTAGAACTGTGTCAGACACGGATTTGCCCCCTGTGAGAAAAGCAGCTATGGGGTCATAGGGATGCAGGGAGAGGTCTACAGAGGAGGGCTGGGTACTTCCATGCTCCATGGAGGACCCCACGCACGCTAACCTGGGCGTTTTGGCGCCAAGAAGGGCCTATTTAAAGGCAGCTGGTGCATTTGCACCTTGCTGTCTTGTCTACAGATCCTGCCGTTGTTTCCTGAACCTGTGACCTGTTTCCTGTTGATCTCCTGTTGACCTTTTGGCTTGTCCCTGACCCCAGCTTGGTTGACCATTCTCTCGGATTTTCCTTTTCTGTTTATCTGCCTTCGGACCTTGACCGGTTCACCCTTGGTGGGGCGACCCTGAGGACCGTGACCTGGTATTCACGTGCAGCGAAGTCCATCCTCACCATCAGAGGCTCTGGCGAAAAACGGGTGGATATTTTGATTCCTCACCTCAGGCTAGCCTGTGTCACTTACCTTGGGGGTTCCTGATCAAGCTCTGCCCTCTAACGAACATCGGGGCGTTCCTCTGCCGTCAGGTTACCACCAGCAACCTAACAGTACAAGACAGCCATGTCGGAACCTGCAAGCGAGGCCTCGCCATTAGAAGTCACTTTAGGATGGCTATACACAGTTAGAGGGATGATTGCACACTGTAACTCTCCCGGGAGATCCCCCTGTGCCCTCTGCTCCCTCCTCTGCTGCAGCAGCCACAGGACAGCCTCCGGCCCCACAGTAGTGATGCCACCAGAACCTCGGGTCCCTACCCCTGAAAAATATTCCAAGGATCGGGGTACATTCCGAGCGTTTCACAATGCCTGCCAGCTATATTTTTCCTTGCAACCCCAAGCCTTTTCCCTGGAGGCCACCAAGGTGGGGTTTGTTATTTCATTGCTGCTCGAACCACAGTCCTGGGCTCATTGGCTCCTCCTAACTTCAGGGATTGGCTGAACATCTTTGTCATCATTTACCTAGATTACATTCTAATCTTCTCAACATCCCCTGAGCAACACTGCGACCATGTTCAAAAATGTCCTCGGCCGCCTTCGTCAGCATGGTCTCTATGTTAAGGCCGAGAAGTGCGACTTCGAGCAAAGCAGCATTCCATTTCTGGGGTTAATAATTTCTATGGAGGGAATAAAGATGGATCTCCAGAAGGTCTCTGCCATCCTGGATTGGCCACCTCCATCAGACAAAAAGGGAGTGCAGCGATTCGTTGGCTTCGCCAACTTCTATAGAAGGTTCATCATGGAATTTTCTCATATTATCGCTCCTATTACTCAGCTCATCAAGAAGAATTCCTGCTTTCAATGGACCTCCGAAGCCCAGTCCGCCTTCTTGGTCCTTAAGAAGCTTTTCACGTTAGCCCCTGTGTTGGGTCACCCGAATCCCACCTTACCCTACCTCCTCAAGGTAGACGCTTCTGAAGTTGCTATCAGGGCAGTCATCTCCCAAAGACAGGGAACCAAGGACTTGATACACGATAGCCTTCTTTCCCAGAAACTCTCCTCTGCAGAGAGGAATTATGATGTTGGGGACCAGGAACTCCTGGCGATCAAAGCCGCACTTGAAGAGTGGCAGTAGTTGCTCGAGGGGGCTGCACACCCTATTTTTATTTTTACGGATCACAAAAACCTTGAGTATCTGAGATCTGCAAAATGTCTAAGACCCCGTCAGGCACGGTGGGCACTGTTTTTCTCAAGGTTTTCATTTCATATTACCTATCGGCCTGGGTCTAAAAATGTCAAACCGGATGCCCTGTCCCGGATGTTTAATAGCCCGAAGGAAACCTGACACCATTCTGTCTGAAAGGAACTTCTTACTTTTGTTCACAAGTCTGAAAGCTCGTCTTGAGCAAGCTTCTGCCAACATTCCTGGTCCCCCTGGAATACCCCTAGTGCGCAAGGAGGGCTTGTTATGGGTTAAGGACAAGGTCTTCTAGCCGCCTGCCATGATCACCCTCTGGCCGGTCATTTTGGCGTCCATAGAACCCTTGACCTCCTGCAACGCTCTTTCTGGTGGCCTGACATGTAGGAGAGCTGCAGGAGTTATGTACTCTCCTGTACCATCTGTTCCAGGTGTAAAACCACCAGAAGTAAGGTGTGGGGCCTTCTTAGACCTCTTCCAATCCCTGATCGGCCCTGGCAAACGATTGCCATGGATTTCATTGTGGAACTTCCGCCTTCAGCAGGTTGCTCTGCCATTTTTATGGTGGTAGATTGGCTCTCTAAAATGGCCCATTTTTTGCCCCTCAAGGGTTCTCCCTCTGCTAGGGAGACCACAGAGATCTTCATTAGGGAGATTGTAAGACTCCACGGGGTACCAATGAACATCATCTCTGACAGAGGGGTACAATTTATGTCCCGCTTCTGGAAGGCTTTATGTAAACTGTTAAAGATTGAGTTGTCTATGTCCTCGGCTTACCACCCACAGACCAATGGACAAACTGAGAGGACAAACCAAACCCTGGAGCAGTACCTGTGGTGCTTTACCACCTTTGTCCAGGATGACTGGATAGGCCTGTTACCGTTTGCGGAATTCGCCTACAACAATTCCAAACACTCAGGAGACCTTAGCCAAGGCCCAAAAGAATCTTCCACAGGAGAAAGAAAGGGGAGTTGATTCTTCAACATGACGACCGGGTTTGGCTATCCACAGCTAATCTCTGCTTGGCCTGCCCGTCCAAGAAGCTGGCTCACAGATTTATTGGTCCATTCCCGGTTAAAAGGAAACTCAATGATGTGTCCTATGAACTATCCCTGCCCGATACCCATATCTGTCCCGTATTTCATGTCTCCTTACTGAAGCCCGTGGTCCCCCATAACTTCCCCAGTAGAAGTCCCGGAACTCCAGAACCTGTGATTGTGGATGGAGATATGGAGTACGAAGTTGAGGCTGTGGTGGACTGTAGAAAGAAAGGCAACCAGCTACAGTTTCTCATCAAGTGGAAGGGTTATGGTCCAGAAGAGAACTCCTGGGAGCCTGAAGGGAACGTCCATGCTGCGGACCTAATCCAAGCATTTTTTTGTGCTCCTCCACAAAAAAGAAGCTTGTTGGGCACCCAGAGGTTGCCCCTAAGTTAATGGCAATTGTGATGTGTTTGCACGCACACACACACACAAACGCATAGCACGCTGACCTGGGCGTTTTGGTGCCAAGAAGGGCCTATTTAAAGGCAGCTGGCACTTGCACCTTGCTGTCTTTTCTACAGCTCCTGCTGTTGTTTCCTGAACCTGTGACCTGTTTCCTGTTGATCTCCTGTTGACTGTAATGTTCTGGTACCTTTGGGTACCCTAATTACTCTTTCATAAGTGTATGCGCCCCACCATTCTCTTTTGGTAAGGTGCGCATACACCTTTAAGACTGATGCTGTCATCACTGAGCGCCGGACTGGATGGCTATTTAGATCGCCGGCTCTCACTCACATGTGTTCGTTCAAACTGCTTTGTGCCTTGATGCTAACCTGTCTTGAAGCTCTCATGCTTGCAAGCATACCTCGCTGTCGGAACCACGCTGCGCTGATCCCTGTATCCCGCTACCGGATCATCCGCTCTTGCCGAACCTCTCCCACAGGGGAAACCTCTATAACTTTCATACTAAAGCTTACACTATCTAGCTCTGCATACTAAGGACTATTACTACATCTGCATTATCTAAGATTGCTAGCTCTTGAGCCTACTACCACCTGTTCTTGCACTGGGTTGATCTCTCTTGTATGTCCACCTGCTACTCTGTCATCTGCTACCATACATGATTGCTAAACCTATCTGCATCCCATCTGCTACTATCTTACTTTCAAGAACATTTCCTTTCAAGTCTGTCATCTACCATCTCTACCCAACCTGTCTCTTCAGCCTATCATCACTGTGTTACTATATACATAAGTCACTCTAGGAAACATCTTATTGAGTGTGTGTATTTACTTGCTGAATTGAGATCATCCACACATGATGAGTCATTTTTGAGTTTTCGAATGGTGTCTCAGCGTTTCTCTACATGACTACTGAAGTGGAATATTTCTGCAGCTGAAAATCCACATCATACATAAAACGCAGGAGCGTTACATTGACCCAGCCCACTGCCTGACGAAGGAGCACGGATGCTCCGAACGCGTGCAACCCCTATCTCCCTCCTACCAGGAAGTGACGTTGGTAAAGACCGGAAGCTGGTAGCCGGAGCCCTGTTGTGAACGCTCCGCCGCTGCCGTTGAAACCTACAACAAGCTGCCACACAACAGCTTGTCCACACCATCGGCATCAAACCACCTTCCTCTACGCCACTTCCCTAGGAGATAAAGATGGATGATCCCACCATACTCATCGCTCCTGTCTCACCTTACTTCAGAGTGAGTTACTACTTTTATCATTGCTGAAAAAAATTATGCTACACTAAGCCGGCGCCGCTCTCTCCTGTCTTCTACTCCTCAGAGCCTCTCCTCGCTCCAGTTGGCTGCCGCCGAACGTAGCCCCCCTCCATCACCCATTGGATCCCCCCTCTTTGCTGTCCCACACCCCCTCCTCTTTTTCATCTACCCCCCTTGTACCACCTAAGGACATTAGAGAGCGCCATGACACCACCCACATCCTTGCCTGTGTCACTTACCTTGGGGAATCCCATTCAAGCTCTGCCCTCTAGCGAACATCGGGGCCTTCCTCTGGCGTCAGGTTACCACCAGTAACTGTTGTTCTGTCTGGCCATCGGCAGCATTGTTGGGGCAAGCTTTAGGGTGTTTCGTGCGGTGGAGGTAGCCATTGGATACAGATGTCCCGGGTTGCCGAGCGGAGCCTCTGGCTTAACCGGCCATCTTCCGCGTTGGATGCCACGCCCCCCGAATAATGGGCAGTCTTTATGCAAACATATTTAGAGTTGTTACATTTCTTATGTCAGTATGCAATTGATACCATCATTTAGTATTTTTGTTTTTGTTTTGTTTTCTAAAAGCTGGGACCCCTCTCTATTCTAGTTTTACCAGATTTTTTTTCTTTATTTTTTTATATACATTTTATTAGTTTTCAAGTTATACTTATTACATACTGTGATTCTGTAATTCAAAATTCAAATTTCAAACAAAATACAAGAAAAAAAAGGGAAAAAAAAAACCAGAAACCCAAATATAAAAACATTAATTATTTACAAGTATGGTGAAAACTCTCCCACTCCCATCCCTCCCATTTCTTCCTATTTCCTCTGTTCGATCTTAAATTCTACTCCTTCCTTTACTCTTCACACTCCTCCTTCTATTTCTTTTTTTTTTTTTTGCACACCTCCCACTTTCGCATTCCTCTCTCTTTACCTTTAAACTTTTTTCAATCTTTCCAAATTATCCAACATTTTTCTAATTTATTTTCTCCTGTATAATACAGCTTTTCCAAATTATACATTTAATCTACCTTTCTTACCCAATCTCTAACCGTTGAGCTTTCCGGTATATGCCAGAACTTTGGAATTAGATGCATTTATTAAGTGGAGTATCAATGACCTTTTATATTTTTTAATTGTAAAATTGGTATTATGAACTAGATACATTTCAGGGGGTTTAGGCATTTTATTTCCCATTATTTCCCGGATGAGTATTATTATTTTCTCCCAGAATTTATATATAATTGGACACTCCCACCATATATGTGACATATTTCCCCTCATCCCACATCCCCTCCAACATAGTGGTGATTTTCAGATTGAAATTTATTTGCTTAAATAGGTATTATATACCATCTTGATAAGCACTTGCATGGAATTGCCTTCGTTATTGGCTATTGCTGTCCTGTGAGCTAAACTCATTATTTTTGCCTTTTCTTCCTTATTCTATTTTACTTTAAGTTCTACCTCTCATTTTCCCAGGAATTTTGGACTTACAGGGTCTGCCAGTCCGGTAAGGATCTTATATATGTGGGATGTACATTTCTTCAGCGTAGTTCTTGAACTTAATATTTTTTCAAAAGGCTTTAGGTTTTCCCGTGATCTTATTGGGTGTGGAAAAGTTTTTATAAAGTGTTTTAATGGATGATATCTCGGGTGTGGCTTAGCAATGGCTCCGTGAGGACGCAAGCAGTAGGAGCTCTGTGAACCAGAGCGATGCTCCAGTCTCCGCAGCCAGCGACCGGGACCCTGTCTTACACTGCCTATATGCCCGCAACCGAATCCCCAGTACAGTTGGGTGGAACAGGCAGAAGGCCGGACATACCGCAAGGCATAGCAGTATCCAATATGGGGCCCATGCGATCCCCGGCTACCGGCCCTGCATTACAAAAAAAATCCTCCAAACCAGGTATGGGTCAGTCTGCGGATCTTCCTGTCCACCCGAAGAGTTTTCTCTCTGAATCCATTATTGGGTAAATCACCGGCAGAAGATCAAGACATGCAGGCTTCATATACTTCATCTCAATACTTACCAGTCACAGAATGGAAAGAGTTTGTATCTGGCATTCCAACTAAGCAAGACATCAGTGAAATGGCAGCTTCAATCATGAGTAACCTCAAAAATGAAATTAATTCTCTTAAACAAAAAGTGGATCAGGCGGATAGCAGGGACGAAGCTGTAGAAGAGGCACAATCTTTATCTGAATCTAGAATCCGGGATCTAGAACATTCACAGACATTATTACAAAAACAGCTAATTTCACTACAACTCCAGCAAGATGACAACAAGAACCATAGCCGCAGAAATAATATTAGATAGAGGGGTTTACCAGAAACCATCTTGGGTCCTGATCTTAAGGTGACTGTGGTTGGGATCATTAATGGGCTGATGTACCGGCTCCCACGCAGTACAGGAGAGGACTATCCACGTGATGTTCTAATCAGAATACATTTTTATTCTTTCAAAGAAGATATTATGAGGCGAGCTTGGAACCACAGTCCATTCGATTTTGACGGAACTCAAATACGGCTTATGCCAGATCTCTCTCACAGCACCCTAGGGATGAGGGCTACATTAAAACCCGTGCTGGAGGAGGTGCGAAAGGCGGATGCCACATATCATTGGAGCCACCCGTTTGATTTGGTGGTAATGCGAAATGAGAAGGCGTTTACTCTAAGATGGCCTGAACAACTCCCTGATCTTTTATCTTTCTTGAGACTACCCCAGTCCCTATCCATGATTGGTTAAGTGTTTCTGGGGTCGGGGTACGGGAGGACTTTCATCAATTCGTTCACATCGTCGCCGGAAAAATCGGTTAAGGACGGTAGCAGAAGAAGTCCCTAACAAGCCCCAAGTCCCCAGAGACACCAGCTTGGACAGGGGAGGTAAATTCGGGCTTTTTTGATTTATAAATATATATATATAGGAATGCTGTCGTATAGATGCTCTGATTCCCCCTATTTTGTCTTTTTTGGTGGCGCCCCACCCCTCCATATCCTTATACGTAGATGTTTTGTTCTGCAATCCCAAGTCCTGGGTAAATAGGTGAAAGTGGATGTTGGGGGGGAGGGGGACTGGGAGATGGGTTAAGTGGGGACCCTGTGAAACTGGTTGGGTATTGTAGGGGTGATGATGATTTTTCCTGATCCGGAGGATGTTATATTTTCAATTATATGGGAGATGGGCACCCTCTGGCCATGGCTCCTCAATTCTACTGTGTTTTTTTTTTTTTTCACTTTTGTTATATTTCTTTATGTTTCTCATGGATTCTGCTAACTGCATATCCCCAAATTAGACTGCTCCTGGTTGCGCTAGGTTAAGGTTATCCTTTGTTTTAGTTTGTGTGTATATAAACGGGAAGGGGGGATTTTGAAATGTTTTATTTTTTTATTTTTTGTTTGTTGGTTTGGGCCGAGGTCTGATAAAAATGGCAGCAATGTCAGGTCCTTTTAAACGAATGACTTTGGGTTGCTAAATTACTACTCTCAATGTAAGAGGTTTGTCTACCCCACATAAACGTATGCGCCTTTTGCAGGATTTAAAACGCAACTGTACACAAATGGCATTCTTGCAGGAAACATATTTTAGGAGAGATTTCCTACCTAAACTTCACAACAGAGACTTCCCATGGGCTTATCATGCTCCTTCTCCCATCTTTAAATCAAAGGGGGTTAGTACCCTCATTTCTAAGTCTTTACCCTGGATCTTCAAGGAAGAATTAGCTGATCCCATGGGCAGATATCTGTTGGTTAAGGGGATTATTGGCCGAATAGAGCTTACACTGTTGAACGTTTATCTACCTAATTCAGACCATTTATCATTTTTGCAGCAACTGACGCTGGTTGTTGTGGGCTTCTGAGAGGGACATCTTGTGATGGGAGGAGACTTTAATTTTGTCTCTGAACCTCTCATGGATGCCTCAAAGAAGACCTCATGCATTTTGTATGCCCAACTGCGGCGCCTACAGCGAGAACTCTTTCTTCTGGAACTGGTTGATCCTTGGCGACTGATGCATCCAGGAGAGCGAGATTACACCTATTACTCTCCGATCCACAACACATACACTTGAATTGATCGCATTTTGGTCCCTCAATCGGATCTTCCACTAGTTGTCTCATCACATATTGATAATTTTTCTATGTCAGACCACGCTCCTGTTCATATGTGTGTGGACTGGGACTCTAGACCCCCTAGGCCTTCTATATGGCGCCTCAATGAGTCACTATTACAATCCCCAGAAGCTAGGGCAACAATAGACGAGTCACTGGCCAGTTATTTCTTGGAAAATAAAGATGATTCTATGTCTCCCTCAGTAATTTTGGAGGCACATAAATGTGTAGTCCGTGGGGTCATAATACGAATTGCGATCCAACGTAAAAAAGCTCACGAGAATACGTTGAATGGCCTTTTTTTCTCAAATAAAGCTCCTTAGTAAACATATAAATGATCTTTGGCAGTTGAACATCTAGCCCCTCTTACTCGAGCAAGAGAGAAACGAAATCGTCTTCTTTTTCAGAAAACAATTCGGAGTTTGACATGGACTAGGAGACATTTCTATGAATTTTCAAATAAACCAGGGGCGATGTTGGCACGGGCTTTAAGAGGCCCAAGGAAACAAACACATATATCACATATAAAGAAGGTAGGCGGTGGAGAGGTGCATACCTCGTTGGCTATTGCCGGTGAGTTCTGCTCCTTCTACCGTTCTCTGTATAATTTACATACTTCAGGGAAAAAGGTGACCCCTTACAAAGAATTAGAACAGATAGAAACCTATCTTTGAGATTCTGGAATGCCTTCATTATCAACTGAACAGGCACTTGCCATGGAGGGAGAGATTACGGAGGAAGAGCTATCTTTAGCCCTTTCACAGTCTAAACCTCATAAGGCTACTGGCCCTGACGGATTACCATTCCTTATTATCAACATTTCAAGACATGTCTAATCCAACCCCTTTTAATGCACTTCAATGCAGTTTGTCATGGAACGTTGCTGCCCACTGATTCTCTTAGGGCATATATTGCTCTTATACACAAGGAGGGGAAGGACCCTCTACTATGTGGCAGCCACCGCCCCATTTCACTTTTAAATTTTGACACTAAACTTTTCGCGAAGATACTTGCAAATCGTCTCCTGCCCTATATTCCTCACTTGATTCATTATGACCAGGTAGATTTTGTACCGTCCCGGGAGGCAAGGGAGAATACGACACGGGCAATAGACATCATCCACGCGGCTTGTGTATCTCATAACAGATTAGTATTACTATCAACTGATGCGGAAAAGGCCTTTGACAGGGTGGCCTGAAGTTTTATCAGGGCCACCCTGTCATATATAGGATTGGGCTCTAAGATGTTGCAATATATTCTGTCACTCTATACTAATCTTTCAGCTGCCGTACGAGTAAATGAATGGAGATCAGATTATTTCTTAATTTCTAATGTACCAGACAGGGCTGCCCGTTGTCGTCTCTTATTTTTATTTTAAAATTGGAACCTCTGTTGTGTTCAATCCATGGATCTTTCAATATTGCAAGGATGTACAGTAGGTTTCTGGCGATCAACATAAGGTGGCCGTTTTTGTGGACGACCTTGCGTTCTTCGTCACCAACCCAACTATCTCACTTCCAAATATCTTGGGTGCACTTCAAGTATATGGTGCTCTATCTAACTATAAGATCAATCTTACCAAGTCGGCGGCGCTGAGTATATCTTTGTCTGCACAAGAGGAACATCTCCTACGTATGTCCTTTCCATTCCACTGGGCCAAAGGCTCACTGGAATATCTGGGGGTTCAAATTACGGCTGACCCCCTAGATCTGTATAGAAAAAATCTTCTCCGTCTATTAGGCAAGATTAAAGCTGATTTGCGGATATGGC
This sequence comes from Pelophylax lessonae, assembly GCF_965119305.1. Lineage (NCBI taxonomy): Eukaryota > Metazoa > Chordata > Amphibia > Anura > Ranidae > Pelophylax > Pelophylax lessonae. The sequence continues at coordinate 162,410,699 of NC_138773.1, forward strand.
AGCTAGAGATGGACGAACATCGGCCGGGGCGGTTCGCGAACGTCAGCCGCAAATTTTCTCAAAAGTCCGCGAACCGCAAGTTCACGGCGGGCCCCATTGACTTTACCTTTAAAAACCTTTAGGTCATATTTGCAGCCACAAAAGTTGTACTAGCTGTGCACAAATAGTCCCAGCACATGGACAATGTCATAACAGAAGTATTGCAATTGGAAAAGTTGCCCTATTTTTTTGGATTTGATGGCTGAAGGTACATTAGGCATTCACACAGTATACAGAAGTAAGTGTTGGCCTGTATAGGCTCCACAAATTGGCTCACATGGGTTTAACTGACAGCAAAGAACGTTGTATTTGATGGCTAGAGGTACATTAGGCATTTACACAGGATACAGAAGTAAGTGTCGGCCTGTATAGGCTGCAAAAATTAGCCATTCAATGGACATGAAATGCCTTTTATGCCGCTGTATTTAGCAAAAACAAGGACAAGGAATTGTTGTGGGTGGATGGCGGTCTGGCAGATATTTGTGGCCTGTCATGAGGAATTTCAATGAAACATGGTCTACTGGTCACATGTGTTGAATTCCTCAGAGATCCATGCCTCATTCATTTTTATAAATATGAGGTAGTGTACACTGTCATGAGCTAGGCGAGTGCGTTTATCGGTCACAATCCCCCCTGCTGAGCTGAGTGTCCTTTCGGACAGGACACCTGACGGGGGCAAGCAAACAATTCCATTGCAAATTGTGCAAGCTCTGGCTAGAGGTCAAGCATGCCCACCCAGTAGTCCAGGGGTTCATCACTCCTCAGAGCGTCCTCATCGGCCGTTAACCCCATGTAGTCGGATACCTGTCGGATACCTTTTTTACGCTCCAACATTTGAGCCACAGAAGCCTGCCTTTTTCCAGAACAACGTGACGACGGCATCATGGAAGGTGGAGTGTTGGACAACTGTGAGGAGACAGGAGAATAGGAGAAGGAGAAGAGGGTTGGACGGTGAGAGCCTGGAGTGTGGCTTTGTGGGTTCTGATGGTGTTGCTCCCACTGGGCTCAGTGATGGGGTTTCAGGTGCCTTCTTAAGGCGGTTGTCGCTAGGTGAGTGTTGGGCTTACCGCGACTTATGCATTGACTGCAAAGACTGCATATGGCACTGTTGTCAGCACTGTTGTCAGCAACAGACACATTAAAAAAAGCCCACACTGCGGAGCCATGTGACGGCATCCTAGGAGCGCCAGATGTGACTGTACATGGTTGATGTCTTGCTCCTGATACATTTGCAATCTGCTTTGTACCTCTTGTGCAATGCAAGTTCTGCCTGCCTCTCCTCCCTATCTGCCGGTCCATCAGTTCGCCAGTTCTACAAATAATTGGCCAGTAACTGTTGTCACTGTGTGTAGCACAGTTAACACAGCAAAAGAGGCCACATTTTTGCAGGACTAAAATACAATCTTAGAAAAGTATAGTGTTATATAACACCTCACTTTAATCTGTGGTATTGGGGGCCACAGGTTTATCACACCAGTTCTACAAATAATTGGCCAGTAACTGTTGTCACTGTGTGTAGCACAGTTAACACAGCAAAAGTGGCCACATTTTTGCAGGACTAAAATACCATCTTAGAAAAGTATACTGATAAATAACATCTCACTTCAATCTGTGGTATTAGGGGGCCACAGGTTTATCACACCAGTTCTACAAATAATTGGCCAGTAACTGTTGTCACTGTGTGTAGCACAGTTAACACAGCAAAAGAGGCCACATTTTTGCAGCACTAAAATACAATCTTAGAAAATTATACTGTTAAATAAAACCCCACTTCAATATGTGGTATTGGGGGGCCACTGGTCTATCACACCAGTTCAAACAATTGGCCAGTGAATTTGGCACTGTGTGTACAAGACTTAACACAGCAAAAGAGGCAATATTGTTGCAGGACACAAATACACTTGTAAAAGTTTACTCAGATAACACCCCACTTCAATATGTGGTATTGGGGGAGCCACAGGTTTATTACAACAGTTCTACAAATAATTGGCCAGTACCTGTTGTCACTGTGTGTAGCACAGTTAACACAGCAAAAGAGGCCACATTTTTGCAGCACTAAAATACAATCTTAGAAAATGATACTGTTAAATAACACCCTACTTCAATATGTGGTATTGGGGGGCCATTGGTGTATCACACCAGTTCAAAAAATTGGCCAGTGAGTTTGGCACTGTGTGTACCAGACTTAACTCAGCAAATGAGGCAATATTGTTGCAGGACACAAATACACTTGTAAAAGTTTACTCAGATAACACCCCACTTCAATATGTGGTATTGGGGGGGCATTGGTCTATCACACCAGTTCAAAAAATTGGCCAGTGAGTTTGGCACTGTGTGTACCATATATATATAAATGTGGCGCTAATCTAAAAACTGTTTACCCAGAATGTCCATATAACTCCAGGAGAGAAACAACAGTTCTTAGGTGACCAGTATGGATATATGTGAAGATCCGTATGCAAAATAGAGGTGAAGATCCTTAGTGGGGGAGAGACACCACCAAACACCCGTACATACTGACTCTTACCGGTCGTGTATGACCCTCATCACAAAGGTCATATAAAGCATGTAACATAGGCAGATAGGATCCTCCACTCCTTATTCCCAGCATTTAGCAACTGATCGTCACATCATCATCATAGAGCCCAAAAAAGAAACAGAACACTTCCTCATAGTGTAACCTGTCTTGATAGTTTATTTGGCCCAGAAACAATGTAAATCACTTACAAGCTCACCGATAGTAGTAGGCGTTGGGCGTTAATCTCCTCCGATGGTCTGATGCTGCTGCATCCCACCGACAAGATGGCCGCCGTGTCTCTTCCGCATGTGGCGTGCGTCGCCGTGAGCTCCACCCGACGCGTTTCGTCATAGACTGACGTCGTCAAAGGGGTGTGGTCTCACGGCAGAGACGCTATATATATAGCGGTCAAGATTAGGCAGAAGCATTGGCTTAAACCAACACCCGGAAGTGGTCAGCTTGCGCTCCAACGACCGGATGCGGATACCAAGATATAAACAAGGGTATAACAACCTCTTTGTAATATCACCACTATACTTTATATTAATACAGTGGAAAGAGATAACGATCTCTTATATTTATCAATATTATTATATTGTGTGGAAACAAACAACCCCAATTTGGACATAATATGCAAACGCACCATGCTAGAGACCATGGCTCCATCTAGTGGTCGCAGCCCAAACCACAGGGTAGAAAACACACAACTCCTTCTTCACAAAGCAGTGCATTACATAAAAACATGTTATATTAAAAAGATACAACATAAAACACATAAGAGATGTAAAATTCATACAAAATGAGACTAAAAAGAGACTAAAAGATAGACTAAAAAATATTTATAATAACAATATTCATATTTCCTTCAAGTATAAAAATAGAAAATAGAAAAGCAGTAAGATATGTAGTCTCCTAAAAACTTATTCATGAATTGTTAATGAATGCGTTAAGGTCCCATTCAATATTTAATCCCAGAGGGGTATAAGATTTCAACCTATAAATCCAACTGGTCTCCAATTTGGATACCCCCCGGGTCATATTGCTCCCCCTCCAATTTTTAGAAAATTTGTTGATTCCCAAGAATATCGTCCCCTTAGGGTTCCTTTGGTGGCACTGATCATAGTGCTGTGAGACACTATGTTTTGGGAATCCCTTGACTATGTTGGCCACATGCTCCTTGAGCCTGACATGGAGCTCTCGGATGGTGCGGCCAACATAGTCAAGGCCACAGGGACACCTAAGTAGATAAACCACATATCTAGTGGTGCAAGAGGTGAAGGGCTTGATATTAAATTCTTGCCCCATAGAGCCTGAGGTAAAAGAACCGACCCTCCTGCTTTTCTCGTGGTTTAATTTACAAATGGCACATTTCCTACACGGGAAAAATCCTCCCATCTCCTGAAAAAACGATGTTAGTTTAGGGGGATCTCTCACATTGGGAGCCACTTGTAGTTTTAAGGGTGGTACCCCCCTGAAGACCACCTGAGGTTGCTCTGGGATCAGGGGGCCCAATACTCCATCATTTTTTAAAATATGCCAATGACGGCGAAGGATCTTTTTTACTGAATAATGTTGCGTGGAATAGGATGAAAGAAAAGTGAAGCCAAAGGACTCATCTTTCACCTTGATTTTTGACTGTAGCAAATCATCTCTGTTGCGTGAGTCAGCTCACACAATAGCCTCATCCAGAGCCTGTTCACTATATCCTTTTTCAATAAACTTCCCTTTAAGGATAGAGGCTTCTTTAAGAAAATCACTCCTCAGTGAACAGTTGCACTTCAAACGCAAAAATTGGCTGACAGGAACGGATTTAAGCCACGCAGCATGATGACAGCTGGTGGTATCACTAAATCTGTTCCTGTCAGTAGCCTTAAAAAAAGTAGATGTCATAATTTGACCCTCCTGCACCATTATTTTTAGGTCCAAGAAATGAATCTCGGAACTACTGAATTCATATTGTAAATGAATGCCTCTTTCATTGGAATTAAGAGTAATCGTATACAACACAGGACAGTAGGGGGTCTAGGTCTAATAAACCTCAAGCATTATTTCTTAGCTACCTTACATACACAACTTAGACATTGGTTCCTCCCCTCACCTGATAAATTATGGACTGCCATTGAAGCAGAGTGCCCACAATCCTCTAAATTCAATTTATTATTGTTGACAGATGCCTGGAAACCACTAACACTGCCTAATTTCTCCTCCATGATATAGACCTCAATCTTAGCATGGAGAACTCTTCTTAGCCAGTCAGAGTTACCTCAAGGATTAGGATGAGGCTGCTCATAGCAGTGCTTGAAATATTAACAATACACACCAAACTGAGCACATGCAGAGTGCCTCCTAGAGCTCTGTTCTATCAGCAGATGAATTGGGGACTGTGGAAGAAGTGGAGGATCAGAGGACAAACAGCCTTTTTACACATCGGCCAGGATTTAGCCCCTTAGGTTCCACAGTGAGTATAACAAGCATGCTTTACTAACTGATTTTACTGTTGTGAGTTTAGTAACACTTCAGGATAAAAAAAATCTTCTGCAAGCAGCTTTCCCCGTAGCCCCCCTTAATACTTACCTGAGCCGAATCTTGATCCAGTGATGTAACAGAGAGCAGAGGCTCTCTCCCTCCTCGTTGGCTCACAGCAGCGGGAGCCATTGGCCAGCCAGACACAGCCAGTGAGGAGGGAGCAGGTACTCAACACGATATCCCTCTTATGAGACATTTTACATACACACGTATTGCCACTTTCGTATCCAAATTCCCTCCATCTCCGGTATCCCTGCACCCTCAGGTGTGGAACTTCTACTCATCTACCACTACCATGCAGGGTTATCTCCCTAACCTATAATACACTCCAACAGAAACAGAACTTTGTCAAGATTCCCTCAATGCTAAAGTAGGAAGAAAATCTGAATAAGGCCCCTTTCACAGGGGCTGAGCAGGCGGATGACAGCTCCGTCTCCGCTATGTGTGCAGAGACAGAGCTATCAGATCCCCGCTCTCCTCTATCAGAGATCGGATGAGAATGGACCGCCTGTCCGTTCTCATCCGATCTCATCAGATCCGATCCTCCAGATGGATGGAAAATAGGGTTTCCATCCGTCCGGATTTCACAGACAGGATCATAATCGGATAGCAGCGGGTGTTAGCGGAAATGTCCGATCAGGTCAGTCTGAAAAATTGACACGCGGATCGAATTGTTAAAGGGGCCTGAGGTGTTTTGTTCTTAACAATGGGTCACAGCCTCCATCCTCCATATCTTTTGAAATCGCAAAAATCTGACTAGCTACTGGAGGAAAAGTTATTGCCAACATCATGGTAATAAGGCCTCCAGATCCAGAATTGGAGATTTTACATATTGGTATAGAACAATAACTTCTTGTATACATCACAGTAGTGACTTACATTCTCCTGACAGCCAAATTAATTATCGCCAGACACCGGAGAAAAAAGCTGTCTCTCAACCCCTCTGAAGTCCTGTCACAAGTCAATCTTCACTGTCAGGAAAGGCTTCGCCATAGTACAGAGACTGTTTCCAGGCGAACACATATGCGCATGTGCCAACATGCGTACGTGCATGTGCCAACATGCGTAAGCACAATCGTCAACATGCGTACGCACATGCGCCAACAAACAGCCTATTTAAACAGAGCTTCAGCACTGGCTAATTGCTGTTTGGTCTACAGTTTTCTGTGTATGTTCCTGCATTCCTGTCTCCTCATTTGACCTCTGGTCTTGACCAGGCTTAATTCTGACCATTCCTGTCTGCTATTCGTTCTGACCCTTGGCTTCACCTCGGATTTTGTCTCTGCCTGCTGCACCTGTTGATCCTGCATCTGTTGCTGACTCTGCCTGTGATCTGACTACGCTTCTGTGGTATATGCCTGATCTGTCCATCTGTTACCAACCTCGTCTGACCCTGCTTCCAGCTTGCTACAGCTCCTTTAGTCCAACTCTTCATTTTCTGGTGCTTGCTTTCTGCTGTGCATCCAAAGTCTGTCATTGGCCAAGCCAAGTCAGTCTGCCTGCTTCCAGCTATCCTGATGGCATGCCTATCAGCTGTCTCATCTGCCTGCTGTCTGCTACTCCTGGCTTCCTTTCTAGCTACTACCTGCACAGACTACTGGACTGATCCTAGGTGCTCTTACCCCACTGTGCTCTAGTGGCTACTGTCTCTCACCTCCAGTGGCCCTCGAGCCAGAGCTGTATGAGAGGCCTTCCTCCGCACGTCAGGCTCAACAACCAGGTATGTGACACTTAACTATTAAAACGAAATACACCTTGCTATAAGGAAAACCTCCTTCTCAGTCTTTGAGAAAAACTGGAAATCCTGGGTAGATTGGTATGTATGTTAACTCTGTTACAAGGAGCATAGGAACCCGTAACTTACTGATAACACCATGTGTAAAATTTGTGACCTTGCATGCATACCTTTTCTCTGTTAACTCCACAGCCTAAGTGGTTCTCCTAACCATACTTAGTACTGTACTTGCAAATAATCTTTGCATTTTATACACTTTGTATGCCTACTAAGTCTGTTTACCTTGATATGTCTTTCAAATGTTATCATCAATACATCTGTTTCCTTTGTATGTATATTTGAAAACCCCCAAAAAATAATGGGGAAAAAATACATCTTACCCTTTTTAGATGCTCTATCCATTCTGAAACCTCCAACAAAGAAATATCTCTTTGTTTCTGAGGGTAATGACCAGCTGTGTTTGCCTTTATTAACACTGTCTGTATTGTGCAGGCACATCTTCTATATCAATTGTAGCTATATTTAAATACTGTCTGTCCTAAAAAAGGGTTAAAGGTTTAGGGGCTAGGCTTTTTCCATTAAATGTTCATGAGGACAGGTTTGGAACAGACTCACTCTAACATTGTTAAAAAAAAAAAAACGTGCAGTCATCCATGACACCTCCTACTGAGAAACATCTAGAAGGTAAGAATTTTTTATTTTTTTTTAAATGGGGAATGCTGTGTGAATGGGTACACATAACATAAGGTTTGAACATGAAACATCTAAAAGGTAAGAAATATTATTTTTTTAAATGGGCCATGCTGTGTAAATGGGTACAAATAACATAAAGTAAAGTGTTCTTAACCACTTAAGCCCCGGAGGATTTGGCTGCTAAACGACCAGGGGGTATTTTGTGATTCGGCACTGCGTGACTTTAACGGACAATTGCGCGGTCATGCGACTCTGTACCTAAACGAATTTGGCGTCCTTTTTTTCCAACAAACAGAGCTTTCTTTTGGTGGTATTTGATCACCTGTGCGATTTTTTGATCATGCGCTATAAACAAAAAAAGGGCGTCAATTTTGCAAAAATAGCAATATTTTTCACATTTTTTTATATGAAATTCCCCCCAAAAAAATGTAAAAATCAAAATTTTTTAACATTTTCGGCAAATTTGTTTTATGCTACCTATGTTTGGTAAAAAAAATCGCAAAAAGCGTATTTTGATTGGTTTGCGCAAAAGTTATCACGTTTACTAACAAAGGGAAAGATTTTTGTCATTTTTGTTGTTTTTTTTTTAACGCATAATGGCGGCGATCTGCGATTTTTTTTGCGGTACTGCGACATTGGGGCGGACAGATCGGACCCTTGACTGACATTTTTGACACTTTTGGGGTTACCAGTGACATTTCTACAGTAATCAGTGCTATACATATGCACTGTTACTGTAAAAATACACTGGTAGTGAAGGGGTTAACTTTATTTAGGAGTGAGGGGCTGTGTGTGTCCCTAGGGGCGTGCTTTCTACTGTGATTGGCTGTGGCTTGAGCTGTAAGGACACTGATCAACGGATCTACATAGTAGATCCGTGTGATCAGTGTCTTTACACCGAGAAGAATGACAGACAGCTTGTTTAGACAAGCTGCCTGACTTTCTCCCTCTCCCCCGCCGATCGCAGAGTGGCCGGCGGACATCGGGTCCGCCGGTCACACGCGCGGGGGGGTGCGTGACCGCGCAGGAGCGGGAGCGCGCCGCCGGCGACGCGCGCTCGCTCCCCAGACCCTCCCAGGCTAGTGACGTACCGATACGTCACTCTGCCTGTGAGGGGCTGACCGCCGCAGTATATAGTCGTGCGGCGGTCGGCAAGCGGTTAAAGTTGTCTGGAAACACGCCCTAAGTATTTATATTAGGACATTTCATACACTTTTATTAAAATCTCTATCTTTTGATTTGTAAATATGTTGTAGTAATGCATAATAATACAGTAATTTTCATTTAATACTAAACAAAATCTTATCTTCCAGATACCTGGAAATTAGGATGGTGGCCAACTGTGGGTTTCCTAAAGGTACACGTACTCATAAGCCAAGTATGAATTTCACTAAATCCTAAAACTTCACTTCCTTTTCACTTTTGGAATATGTGAGGAAAAAAAATAAACTAGCTACTGTACAATGAACACTTCTACAAACATCTCTGGCTTTCACTCAATGATTCAGACACATCGCTTGTGTAGTGTAGCCCATGAGGTGACATGTACGTCAAACCCATTCGATGGAAATACTGTTGATTCCTACCACTATCTTAGATGTGAGTTAATACAAAGTAATGAGAGTACAAATACATTAGGGGGCTCTCTGGCTCAGGTTGGGCTGTTACCTTTAGAGAGGGCTATCCTCCCGTGGTTACCAAAAAAAAAAGAAAACATGCAGTAATGGCCAAATAATAAAAGGGTCTAAATAATTTGGTTTTCACTAATAAGCAGAAAATGCAGTTTGGGGGCCAGATGACCCCCCCCCCCCCCATCAGGGTTTAAGTTAAATAAAAACCAGGAATGAACTCAAAATAATACCTTGACTACTCATGCAGATGCTGCTGGCTAGTAACTCTCCTAGTCCCTCAATTATCTTCCCTACATTGGTTCACAAAATACATTTATATTTTGAGCTCATTCAAGGTTCTTATTTTAAAGGAAACCCTGATGAAGGGAAAGTTTATATTGCGCAACACCCCCCCCCCCCCCAATACAATAATTTGGACCTTTAATACACTGCAATGTTTATCCCTGGATTAAAAATGCCTTATCTCTCCCTCTTTAATGGCACCTTCTACAAAGGCTTATACAAAGTGCAGTATGTCTTTGTTATATTTCTGCTTTTATTTTGTTTTTTAAAAACCTGCCTTATCTCTCCCTATTGCATTTCTGCCCATCTAGCTGCTTACATACTCTCCAGACACAGCGCTATATGTCTGGTATTATCCCTGAAATTTGACTCTATAATTTTAATTCTTCATAACCATTTCCTTATCTCTAGAACGTGCAGTTGGGGTTTTTGAGGTGTTTTTGTGCATGCTATGTTGACATTTCATTAAACTTTGTAAACAATACATTGTGATACTGCAATAAAAGAAGATCATATGCTATTCTATGTAACATGTTTTGCCACTGTTTGGCAATTGTTACAAAGTAGAAAGATGTAGCTTTATTCTATTTTGAAATGTAAACCTTTTGATATATTGGATCTCTTCTGTGCACTACTTCAACCATTCAATCTGTCTTCATTCAGACCTTGACCCAGGGAGGGTGTTCTCCCTCCTGGGCCCTATTGCTTTTGGCTGGCTTTCAAATGCTGAGAGGTCCACCCTAGTCCATCTGATTTCTCCAAAGGAAGTTCTCGTAGCCATCTAGTCTTTGCTGGGAAGGCTCTGGGCCTTAATGGTCTCCCTATAGAATTTTAGAAAACGCACTGATAATTTCTCACCCTGATATTGGCCTCCTTATACATGCAATATTTTGTTTCAGTTTTTTATTTTGTCTAGCTGAGAACATATAAAGTGACATATACTATTCAATGTGTATAAAAACATTAAAAACCAAGAACCAGTATATGTGATATAACATTTAAAGTGCCAATAATGCCGATGAATTAATATGATTTCATAAAAGAGAAAAAGATAAATAGATAAAAAAAGAGTCCAGTGTAAAAAAGTGTATAGCTGTGCTAAAGACTAATAAATAAATCTAGTCCAAAATCCAATCATAAAGTGATCTGTGCTCCCAGAGAAAAGTGACAAGAGTGTCACAGTGGACAGCCAGCCGTGCACCCCCTTGTGAATGGGTGCTCACCTCAAATCTTTATATAGAGCGCATAGGTTAATAGATCCTATAGATCATCCATCCATATCCTTCAGGGATCCTCTCATTCACAGAAGTAGAAGTCTGGCTTGCAGTGTTACCCAATGCAGCATATATGGAAATAGAAAGACTTGCAATAGTGCATGAAATCCTTAAAAAAAAACAGTCTTTATTAAGCAAAAGATAGATGGGTCTCACTCACATTTGTAGGTGCATCACATGCACTTGAACAATCGCATCAAAACAATGGTGGAAATCGTGGTGGTATAGTGGGAGAGACTGTTCAGCGCCGCCGGTCTCCACAGCGTGCGCTGATAGCTGACAGCCTCACCAAACCAGCGGTGTATCGCTCTGTCCATCCTTGCCCCTCCCCTGCGCGTGATGACACAGGGACCACGTGTCTTCCTCAGGGGGATATGGCTGGCTGTGGCTGGCTGTCCACTGTGATACTCTTGTCACTTTTCTCTGGGAGCACAGACCACTTTATGATTGGATTTTGGACTATATTTATTTATTAGTCTTTAGCACGGCTATACACTTTTTTACACTGGACTCTTTTTTATCTATTTATCTTTTTATCTTTTATGAAATCATATTAATTCATCGGCACTATTGGCACATTAAATGTTATATCACATATACTGGTTCTTGGTTTTTAATGTTTTTATACACATTGAATAGTATATGTCACTTTATATATTTGTGCAGCACTATTTATTTATTTCAGTTAATTACACTATTATGAGAAGTGAAGTGTCTGCGGCAGATAGTCTGTTGATCTAGAACCTCAGGGTTGCTCGCAGGATCTATTTTTCTTTTACTAGCTGAGAACATGCTTCCTTCATCCATGAGCAATGCACATGTAGTCCTAATCCACAAATCACCCAAAGATCCAACACTTTGCACTCCTCAATAATTATCTCAAGATTGTGACTAAGCTCCTCACAATTCAGCTTAACCGTCTGTTGCCTTCTGTTATTGATCTGGACCAAACCGGGTTCATAGACTGTAAATCCACAGATCTTAACTTGCATTGACTGTATACAAATATCCATGTTCAACCCTCTAACATGGGTTTCAGGGTGGTTGCCTGTTCTGTGCACTACTTCTTTCACCAAATTCTGTCTTCTTTCGGACTTTGACAAAGGAGGGTTTTTGGACGCTGAGTGGTCCACTCTAGTTCACCTGATTTCCCCAGAAGAAGTTATGTCAGGCGCTAATAGCCTCCCTATACAATTTTAGAAAACTCATAGAGAATTTTCCACCCTGATATTGGCCTCCTTATACATGCAATGTCTAGCTGAGGACATGCTTCCTTCATCCATGAGCAATGCACTCTAACATGGGCTCCAGGGTAGTTGTATCTCATGACATTGAGAAGGCATTTGATATGGCTGAGTGGCCTATCTGTGAGAGGTTCTGCTGAAAATGGGGTTTCCCCTGGTTTTTATACGTTGGTTACAATCAATATATCAGTGCCCAACAGCCGGCATCAGATTGGGAGATTTTTCTTTTCCATTTACACTACATAGTTACATAGTTACATAGTTAGTGAGGTTGAAAAAAGACATAAGTCCATCCAGTTCAACCTATGATGTGTGTGTGTGTTTGCTTTTAACCGTACATTGTATACCCCTGTATGTTGTGGTCTTTAAGGTGTCCATCTAATAGTTTTTTTAAACTATCAATGCTCCCTGCTGATACTACTGCTTGTGGAAGAGAATTCCACATCCTTAGCGCTCTTACAGTGAAGAACCCCTTGCACACTTTAAGGTTAAACCGCCTTTCCTCTAGTTTTAGTGAGTGGCCACGTGTCTTATTGTATCTCCTTTCTCTGAATAGTTTGTTCCTTATGCTCGGGTCACCAGTACAGTATTTGTACATTGATATCATATCCCCCCTCAATCGTCTTTTCTCCAGAGAGAAAAGGTTCAGTGCTTGTAGTCTTTCCTCATAGCTGATGTCCTCCATTCCCCTAATTATTTTTGTTGCCCTTCTCTGGACTTTCTCCAGTTCCAGCACATCCTTCCTGAGGACCGGTGCCCAGAACTGGACAGCATACTCCAGATGTGGCCGGACCAGAGTCTTGTAGAGTGGGAGAATAATCTCTTTATTTCTGGAGTGAATCCCCTTTTTTATACATCCCAGTATTCTGTTGGCTTTGCTTGCGGCGGCTTGGCATTGCATGCCACTGCCAAGCTTGTTGTCTACCAGTACCCCCAAGTCCTTTTCCATCCTAGACTCACCCAGAGGTTCCCCCCCCCAGTGAGTAGCTTGCTTTCTTGTTTCTGGCCCCCAAGTGCAATTACATTTTTCAACATTAAACCTCATCTGCCATGTAGTTGCCCATCCCGTTATTTTGTTCAGGTCTGCTTGCAAGGTTTCCACATCCTGCATAGAAGATATTGGCATGCCTAGTTTAGTATCATCTGCAAATACTGAGATTGTACTAGATATCCCCTCCTCTAGATCATTTATGAATAAATTAAACAGGATTGGTCCCAGGACAGAACCCTGGGGGACCCCACTTTCCACACCCGCCCAATCCGAGTACTCCCCATTAATCACCACCCTCTGTACTCTCCCCTGGAGCCAGTTCTCTATCCAGGTACTCACCTTATGGTCCATACCTACCTTCCTTAGTTTGTACAGTAATCGTTTGTGGGGAACGGTGTCAAAGGCCTTTGCAAAGTCCAGATACACCACATCCACAGGCTTACCTTTATCTAGGTGGCAGCTCACTTCATCGTAGAAGGTTAATAGATTGGTTTGGCACGAACGATTTTTCATGAATCCACGCTGATTACTATTTATAATACCGTTTCCATTACTAAAGTCTTGTATGTGGTCCCTTAAAATCCCCTCCAAAATTTTGCAGACTACTGATGTTAGGCTGACCGGCCTATAGTTACCCGGGATATATCTCGGCCCCTTTTTAAATATTGGTACCATGTTGGCTTTTTTCCAATCAGGACTTGTTCACCAGATCCATTACTTGGCAGGCACCCTTCATTCCAACAACAAAGATATAACTCTTTAATTAGTTTCTTATTACTCCCAACGATATAATATTAACTCTCATGCTGACTCTGGGCCTGCCAACCTGCGCAGGTCTAAACCTATTAGGGATTTTCTGGAACATAAAATAAATTTCCCCAAGGCACATACTCAAGTGCTCACAAAAGATTGCTGTGTCACAATATAAAAGTCCACTATGTGAAAGCATGAAGAAGCAGTGAATAGGTCTCAGGAGATAAGCAGCTGTCAAGGGGAAAAAATGATTGAAATAAAATGCTATGCAGTGTAAACTGGGTAGAAAATACCAATGAAGGCATAACTAGTGATCCACAGCTTCAGGTGATTCAGATCAGGGAAATATCCATGGAAAGGTGCACACAAATAGCCAGTGCACTGGATCAATAAAAGTGTCAAGATTTTATTAAAATATCACTGGAATACTTACATAACAGTCTCTGGGAAACACTTCAGAGGTGAAGAAGAAGACACAAACCAGAGACCGCTGGGCTGGATGGGGTATGCCACACCGCTGTGGATCAGAAAATTGTCAGCATGTGCACTGAGCCCTCTGCCTATCGATCAATGCTGCAAACTGAGAGAGTAGCACTAGAGTTAGACTCACAGGGACTCAGGACAGCAAGGAGATAGGGGGATCCACTTAACAGCAGTGTGAGATGCAGGACCGCTGGGACAGGAGATGAAATGCCAGACCTCAAGGGGTACAGAGTGACTGCTGTCAGCATGTGAGGCTTCCCTCTGGACCAAAGTCAATGGATTGAGTGGGCTGAAGAACGTGTTTCAGGGAACTGTCCCTTTGTTAACGTCATGCCACTCAGGGTGAAAACAAGACTATTCAAACCAGCAAACGAGGGAAAAGGTAATTTGACAGCTGCAAAACTCATTAAACTTTTCTTTAAAAGGCTGACAAGGGAAAATGACAGGGGACTGTTTTAGTAAAATAAAGATAGACTGAAATACTAAAAAATGAAAAGCCCAAAAGGAAAGTATAAAGACATTGATTAAATAAGGGTTAAAATGTTTTAATAAACTTTGACCCTTTTATTGATCCATTGATTTCCTTGATCAATAAAAGGGTATAGTCCTCTTTCCCTTTCTTTCTCTGCAGCCAAAACCTTGGAAGCATGATCTCGCCAAAGGAATTCCTCACAGCCTTAAAACAGATGAAACTTAGCAAGAGCCCAGGACCCAACGGACTTATGGTCCAGTACTACAAGTCCTTCTCTGACCTTCTGACTACAATTTTTCTAGGGGACTTTAATTCTCTTGCTACATCAAGACCATCCTCCAAAGGCCTCTTGGAGGCTTTCATTACAGTGATACTGAAGGAAGGAAAATACCCTACTCTAGTTCCCAATTATTGACCCATTTTGCTCTTAAATGTGAAACTCCTTGCGAAAAACGTTGGCTAATCATTTGACACCATTCCTTCAATCCTAAATATCACTGGCCAGGGACAACATAATTAAAGCCATCAGTCTGCACCACTGAAGCTAATACATATGAAAAAAAACACAGCGCTATCTGTAACATGAAAGCTGCCAGCACTACAATTGATATACAAAATTGTCCATGAATCACAAATAAATAGTGCAGCTCTCAGTGAATATGCAATAAAAGAATTGTGCATATAACTGAAAATTTGTGGGAAAAACAGTGCATACATATTACAAAAAGTGAGTTCATGGTTCACATAATGCTGTGAGAAATACTGGAAAACCAAAAAGTAAAGCTGAAGTGTTCAAATATCCAAACTCATCAGTGAGAAAGAACCCAGCACTAACATAGAAGGCATATGCGCTCACCAGAGAATATGGACCCAGGTACCTTACAGTAAATGGGTCAAACAGGCCAAGTTATCCTCCTAGGAGAAAGTGGCTCTGGATCAGGGAACGGACCTAATCATCAAAGTTGTATAGACTAATTATACTGACAAATGGATCATTCATACGTCACCACCATAAATGGCAGAAAGATCATTGTAAGGATACACTCTACAGTGCAGGCGGAACTCTGTGCAGGCGGAACCGGAAGAGCTGTGCAAGCGGAACCGTAAGCTGTGCAGAGAGAGAGCCGGAAAGCTGTGCTGTGTGTGTGTGCGGACGAGCGGTGTGCGGCGTGCGGCGAGGGAGCCTGCACTGTGCTGAACCGGGTGCGGTGCTGTGGGTGTGCGAGGAGGAAGAGGAGCTGCGGGAGACCAGAGCGGGAGCGAGGGACCGGTATCTTGTGACCGAGCAGCGGCGGCGGACGGCCAGAAGGAGGGAGCGACAGCAGCACGGACGTGAGTAGGATACCGGAAGCCAGGCGCGGGTGCAGTGGACCCCAGGGACTGGGACAGAGAGGGCAGAGAGCGGTGGTGGCGGCGGCGGACGGACACGCACGATACTGAGGAGAGTGTTCCCAGGAGGAGGAGAAGAGGAGGAGGGGACCGTCCCCAGTGTGTGAGGCAGCAGCAGCTGCAAGCAAGGCAGGGAAGAGAGAGCTGTGTGAACCAATAGCAGCGGCGACGACAAGGACCTGACAGGACCTGACTGGGGACGTAAGGTAACAACTGATGAGCTGGTGGGGTGACTAAAAGCACAACACTACTAGCAATACAGGTTGTAAAGGGACTGCTATCTGCTTAAAACTACTCTGCGACTGATCTGCGACCGACTGACCGCTCTGCGACCGACTGACCGCTCTGCGACCGACTGACTGCTCTGCGACTGTCTGACTGTGCTCTGCGACTGACTGACTGTGCTCTGCGACTGACTGACAGTGTTCTGTGACCGACCGACTGGTGAAGATCTTTGGACGGGTGAGTATCCTTGCGACTGGTGAGTATCTGGTGAGTATCTGCGACTGGTGAGTATCTGCGACTAGTGAGTATCTGCGACTGGTGAGTATCTCTGCGACTGGTGAGTATCTCTGCGACTGGGGAGTATCTCTGCGACTGGTGAGTATCTCTGTGACTGGTGAGTATCTCTGCGACTGGTGAGATTCTTTGCAACTGGGAGTAACTTGCGATTGGTGAGTATCTTGCGTCCAGTGAGTATCTTGCGACTGGTGAGTATCTTTGCGTCTGAGGTATCTTTGCGACTGATAAGTAAGTGAGTGTTGTGCAACTGAGTGTCAAGTGAGTGAAGCGGAGTACCAGAGGGTGAGAAGGTAGAGTTAGGAAGCCAGGAAATAGCCACATAGGATTGACTTAAATTACTGAATCCCCATTAGATTAGATAGTAGGTACAATGCCCGGCGGGTGTGGAGATGCGACTCGGTGTACATCTTGTGATATGTATGCGTTCCTCGGACATGTGATCGAGGGCGAATACAAATGCGCAAAATGTAAGCAAGTTGCTTCCCTGGAAGCTCAGGTCCTGAATCTAGGGAGGCAGCTGGCAACACTGAGACGAATGTCCATACCGGAGGAGAGCCAGGATCGTACCAGTCAGGTGCAGGCAGGGCTCTGCACAGAGGTGGGCGGGGTATCGGAGGTGCAGGCATCAGAGCAGAGTAGAGGGGTGACAGTTAGGAGGGGTAGAAGGGAACAAGGCAAGGAGGCTGATCCTGGGCTGGAGCACCCCAACAGATACGCCCCGTTGTGTGATGTTGGGGAAACCAGTCAGGGACCAGCATTGCTGGAGCAGAGCGACGCCCCTAGCTGCCAGGGGAAGAACTCCTCCAGTAAGGCCGGGAGAAAGGGAAAGGAAAGACAGGTGCTGGTGGTAGGGGACTCAATTATTAGAAGGACAGATAGTGTAATCTGTGACAAAGACCGTGTGCGCCGAACAGTCTGTTGTTTGCCGGGCGCTTGGGTTCGGCACATCGCGGATCGGGTGAACAGATTATTGGGTGGGGCTGGGGAAGACCCAGCTGTCATGGTACACGTGGGTACCAATGACATAGGCAGAGGAAGATGGAGAGTCCTAAACGATTTCAGGGACTAAGTTGAAGAGAAGGACCTCCAAGGTAGTATTTTCCGAAATACTACCTGTACCTCGAGCCACACCAGAGAGGCAGCGGGAGATTAGGGAAGTTAACGAGTGGCTGAGGAGCTGGTGTAGTAAGGAGGGTTTCGGGTTCCTGGAGAACTGGGCCGACTTCTCAGTCGGCCACCGGCTCTTTGGTAGGGACGGATTGCACCTAAATGGGGTGGGTGCAGCCGTACTGGGTGAGAGGATGGCCAAAAAGTTAGAGGGGCTTTTAAACTAGGGAATGGGGGGGAGGGTACAGATGTAGAATTAGCCAGCGGTAAGCAAGTTTCAGAGGGCAGAAATGGGGGCATTAGCGGTAGGGTGTTCGGAGCTCCTATACCCAGGGTGGGTATGGGGAAAAATCAAGAGAGTAGCCTAAAAACATTAAATGAGGATATATGTAACCGGTCAAAATTAAGAGGTTTGTATACCAATGCCAGAAGCCTGGCCAACAAGATGGGAGAGCTGGAGCTGCTGATGTTTGAGGAGGACTTAAATTTTGTGGGGATAACAGAGACTTGGTTTGACAGCTCTCATGACTGGATGGCGACCATTCAGGGGTATTCCCTTTATCGCAGAGATAGAGAGGGTAAAAAAGGGGGAGGGGTATGTCTGTATATTAAGAACAGTATACAGGTAAATATGAGGGATGATATTAATAATGGAGCTAAGGAAGAGGCAGAATCCCTATGGGTAGAGCTTCATAGGGAAGGCACGGTGGGGAAGGTAATATTGGGCGTATGCTATAGGCCCCCCAACCAGAGGGAGGAGGGGGAGGCGGACCTCATTTTACAGATAGGATTGGCAGCAAGGACGGGAAACGTCATTATAATGGGGGACTTTAATTATCCAGATATAGACTGGGCAGAAGGAACCGCACACTCAGCCAAGGCTAGGCAGTTCCTAAATGTTTTGCAGGACAATTTCATGGATCAGATGGTGAATGCACCGACGAGAAAAGATGCGTTACTTGACCTGCTGATTACCAACAATTCAGACCTGATCACGGATATAGAAATACGGGACAACTTAGGAAACAGTGACCATAGGTCAATACGTTTCAGTATTAATTACAGTTATAGGAAGAAGAGGGGTAATATAAGGACGCTGAATTTCAAAAGAGCCAATTTCCCAAAACTGCGCTCACTGCTAGAAAATATCAATTGGGATAGAACCCTGGGAACAAAGAACACGGAGGAAAAATGGGAGTGCTTCAAGAGCATACTTAACAAGGGGATTGACCAGTGCATTCCAAAGGGAAATAAATTTAAAAGAGCAAAATTAAACCCTGGGTGGCTAAACTCCAACATAAAAATGCATATTAGTGCTAAAGAAAAGGCCTTCAAAAAATACAAGACTGAGGGGTCATTGGCAGCATTTAATCATTACAAAGAGTGTAATAAGAAATGTAAGGGCGAAATCAGGGTGGCTAAAATAGAACACGAGAGACATATAGCGGAAGAGAGTAAAAAGAACCCCAAGAAGTTCTTTAAGTATATAAACAGTAAGAAAGCGAGGCCAGAACACATTGGCCCAATAAAAGACGACAAAGGTAATATGGCCACTGAGGACAAAGAAAAGGCGGAAGTGTTAAATCATTTCTTCTCTTCAGTCTTCACAAAAGAATCGGGGGGGCTACACGAACCTTGCTTGTAAGGCCGAACTAAACAACACACCTCAGGAAATGCCGCCATGGCTAACAGAAGATAGACTTAGAACTAAACTAGAGAAACTTAACATAAATAAATAAGCCGGGACTGGATGGCTTGCACCCGAGGGTTCTTAAAGAGCTCAGCCAGGTGATTGCCAGACCCTTATTCTTGATCTTTAAGGATAGTTTACAGATGGGTATGGTGCCAGCTGATTGGAAAAAAGCCAACGTGGTACCAATATTTAAAAAGGGGCCGAGGTGTATCCCGGGGAACTATAGGCCGGTCAGCCTAACATCTGTAGTCTGCAAGATTTTGGAGGGGATATTAAGGGACCATATACAAGACTTTAGTAATGAAAACTGTATTATTAGTAGCAATCAGCATGGATTTATGAAAAATCGTTCTTGCCAAACCAATCTATTAACCTTCAACGATGAAGTGAGCTGCCACCTAGATAAAGGTAAGCCGGTGGATGTGCTGTATCTGGACTTTGCAAAGGCCTTTGACACCGTTCCCCACAAACGCTTACTGTACAAACTAAGGAAGGTAGGTATGGACCATAAGGTGAGTAGCTGGATAGAGAACTGGCTCCAGGGGAGAGTCCAGAGGGTGATGATTAATGGGGAGTACTCGGATTGGGCGGGTGTGGAAAGTGGGGTCCCCCAGGGTTCGGTCCTGGGACCAATCCTGTTTAATTTATTCATAAATGATCTAGAGGAGGGGATATCGAGTACAATCTCGGTATTTGCAGATGATACTAAACTAGGCATGCCAATATCTTCTATGCAGGATGTGGAAACCTTGCAAGCGGACCTGAACAAAATAACGGGGTGGGCAACTACATGGCAGATGAGATTTAATGTTGAAAAATGTAAAGTAATGCACTTGGGGGCCAAAAACCAGAAAGCAAGCTACTCACTAGGGGGGGAACCTCTGGGTGAGTCTAAGATGGAAAAAGACTTGGGTGTACTTGTAGACAACAGGCTTGGCAGTGGCATGCAATGCCAAGCTGCTGCAAGTAAAGCCAACAGAATACTGGGATGTATAAAAAAGGGGATTCACTCCAGAAATAAAGAGATTATTCTCCCTCTCTACAAGACTCTGGTCCGGCCACATCTGGAGTATGCTGTCCAGTTCTGGGCACCGGTCCTCAGGAAGGATGTGCTGGAATTGGAAAGAGTCCAGAGAAGGGCAACAAAAATAATTAGGGGAATGGAGGACATCAGCTATGAGGAAAGGCTACAAGCACTGAACCTATTCTCTCTGGAGAAGAGAAGATTGAGGGGGGATATGATATCAATGTACAAATACTGTACTGGCGACCCTGGCATAAGGAACAAACTATTCAGAGTAAGGGAATACAATAAGACGCGTGGCCACTCACTAAAACTAGAGGAAAGGCGGTTTAACCTTAAAATGCGTAAGGGGTTCTTCACTGTAAGAGCGGTAAGGATGTGGAATTCTCTTCCACAAGCAGTCGTATCAGCAGGGAGCATTGATCGTTTCAAAAAACTGTTAGATGGCCACCTTAGAGACCACAACATACAGGGGTATACAATGTACGGTTAAAAGCAAACACACACACACATCATAGGTTGAACTGGATGGACTGTTGTCTTTTTTCAACCTCACTAACTATGTAACTATGTAACTATCATATGAATACATATCTAAATGAGTGGAAATTGATAGGCAAAAAAAGGGGGTAATAATCAACTCCAGGGTTGCTCATACATGTGTCATATTGCACAATGTAAAAGAGGGATTGATGGGAAGACATCAACCACTCCCCTAACAGAACTATAATATTGATTATAAAAACTACAATAACAAAAAACTGTAAAACAACAAGCAATAAAATAGTTTTACACTATGTATGTGCACTTTGGCTTATTTCTATATATCCGTGTGCTGCCGGGAGACCAAGTCATCATAACCCAGGAGAATATGGATCTATTTTGATCAACCATCCCTTACGATTGAGCCACTTTCTCCTATGAGGATTATTTGGCTTGTTTGACCCATTTACTGTAAGGTACCTGAGTCCATATTCTCTGGTGAGTGTTCGAAATAGACTTCTCAACTGTCACGGAATACAGAATAGTTTTCTAGCATCAAAAGGAGAGAAGTAAAGATGTTACGTGTCATCAGAGTGTAAGATGTTCTTTTTCTTCTCTAATTATTATTTAGATTCAGTAGTCTTTTATGCTGTATGTAAATACTATAGCAGCAAAAAGTATATGCCGCATTCCCAAGAAGGTAGTTCTTCTAAAAATAAAGGTAACCACCCACTCTTACATATATGGTTTTTACTCTATATTTAACACATAACTGCTCTCAGAATAGAAATACATACATAGCAAAATGGCTTCTTTGTCCTTGACAAAGGCAAAATGGAGTAACCTTCATAAGAACATCATTACAATATATATTTCAGATACTTTTATCATTAAAACTCTAAATCTCTAACAATTTCCCCTTAATGCACTATAATCAACAACAATCAAGTGCATTTATCTTAATGGTTTTTGTAACTGTAAATTGTCATTTAAATAAGAAATATCTCATCTTTTTGATTTTACAATACAAACAAATTGTAACAAAAAATACAAAAAAAAATAATATAAGTAACCATAAAATTGGATGTGTCAGATAAGGTATAAAAGCACTTCTCAAAACTGAAGATTTTACTGTGAAAAAGTTAATGATTTCATTCCACCAAGAGACATTTAAATCATTATATTGCCTGTTAATTTTAGTTAATTTTCCATCCAAATTATGTATTATCATCAAAGATTTTCTTCCTTCATTTTCATAAATTTGTTTAGCTTCTTGTAAAATTCGTACATCCTTGACCATGTCATATACCTCTTTTCTTTTTTCAATGTGAGGAAGAGGTCAATTATATCTTTGATATGTTAAATTATATTGTTCTGTAATATAAATTCATGGTTGATAAGTAAAATTTCCTCCATCCCCAAAAATGTCAATAACTTAATGATTTGTACAATATAAGCCTTTATACAATATCTTTGACACCGAACAATTATACGTATGATAAGTAATCCACTTATCTGTAGACACATGAAAACATAACTCTCCATTATTCAATTGCCATATTAATATTCTATCTATGACCAAAAAACAACTTTTTTTCTATATTCTTCTTTTCCGAAAATTCCGTATTATTCAGTTCAACAGTAACTCCATTTTGACATATTAAATCAGATCTTTCTCTTCCACACAAGCCTGTATATACTTTACCTATACCTTTTTCTGTCTGGATATAATTAGCATCTACTAGAAGTATATATCCATAAATCATTATGTAAAGTTTCTAAATCTATTATTTTTAAAAGAGGATAAATGTGTCCTTTAACTGGTATTAATGCTCCAAATGTACAATTTTGTATGTCCTTATTATAACAACCCATCCATCCAACTTTCTACCAAATTTGTAAATCCTGACCATCTACCTCCTAGTTCCCAAAACCAATGTCCATTTAATAAAGTTTGTAAGACAATTTTAGCATTTGTATATGTTTCCTCCTGTACAGAAATACAAGCCAATGCCATGTTAGTATCGTTATTTGTCTGTTCAGTTAAATCAATTAATTCATTTATATGATTCTGAATGAAATTTACAATATGCCTGTCAAACCTATAACTATTCGTAGTGTTTCCTTGTATAGCACTTTGTATAAGAGCTGCTTTTGATGAGTCTGCTCCTACTGCGGTTTGTGAAGATAGTCTTGAAGATAATGTCTGTATATCAATTGTATTCCAAATGTCGCTGTGGTACCCACTCCACCTAACAAAGTGTCATACCAAGCTCTCCTTTCTCTAGTGTGTCTATTCACAGTATAAGCTGTAAACCATCACCATTATACTGTAGCTGTTTAACATATGGAGAACAATGCGGAAACTGATAATTTATTCTCCACAATGACATATTCAAATGCCATGTGAACAATCCATACTGAGTATTTATAGAAATATAATCTCCTGAAGGAACCATCTTTATCAGATTTTTTTGTAATACGAAAGGATTTTCTTGTTTACATGTCTCGCTTCCGTTGTTTACTTCTGTCCAATTATTAAACATAAATTTTATATTTATAAGTCTTGCCAAGTCTATCAAAAGATCAGGGCCATCCTTCAAATGAGAAATATGTTTGTTAGACGTGAGAACACTTAAACTAAAATCACGCTTTAGCTGTCCATATTTAACACCTTTTGGATGTAAAGGATAAATATTTCCTTTTATTCCACAATTCCAATTAGGAACTGGCTTAGCATTTCCTATTCTAGATGATTTCTATTCTGTATTAATATGTGATCCTGTAAAAGGATTAAAAAACCTAGATGTAACTATTATTAAGCAAAGTGAACTAGTATCATTACTAGCTGTGTCTGTGATATCAATCTTCCAAGGATCTACTAAACTAACAGAGATTGTGCAGGAGAAAGTTTCAGATTTCAATGTCAACATGGAGTCACTCATTTTTCCTTATATCTCGTCACACTACCAGCAAGATTATTACAACAGGATTTTACACATAATGTTCCTGTAACTTTATAATCCATTCTATTTGAAAAAGCAACACAGTGTATTTTACCCTGTAAATCATAAGCAATAAAATAATTAATATATGAGAATTGCATCCCAACTCCCCCTTTCATAATGATCGAACGATCAGCATGTGTCTCTTATGATTCAAGTCCATATGAAGAAATTGTCAAAGTCCATCCAAAAATGATAGTCCTTGATAACACAATCGAGAGGGAATAGGAATGAAATAAAAAAAAAAGAGGTAGTGACAAATAGAAGTATGATTGTGGTTGTCTTATGGTCAGAGTAGAATTCAAAAATCTAGAAAAGAAAATAATATTTTTTACACTTAGTAACGAAAGACATATTAGGAGAGAAAATAAAAACAAGTATCACATTCTTGATTATATATTTTTCTTAAGTAATTTACATTGATCAATATGGGCCATTCTAGGAGTCTTTTTTACGTTTTTTAACCAAGTCTCTGACCAAGAAGAACTGTAGTTCCAATTACCTTAAGAATAAAAAAGGGACCTTCCCATTTGGCTTCCCAGATACCTGCAGATCTATAATTCTTAACCATAACCTGAGCTACTGGAATACATTTCTGGAGGGTGCGCCTTCTTTACTTTTTCTTTCCAGAGTGTCATTCGGGTTCCCCCTAACCTGCTGAGAGTGGCAGTACAGACCACGTGGCACCTGTGGTAGTGGACCTTCAGCTTCCATTTGTCACATTACCACCTCTCAAGCACAGGAGCATTTACTTTCTTCTTTCTTCAAGGGTCTAGCCATATTTTGAGCAGAAAACTTCTGTTCCTGTACCCATTGTTGTAATGTTTGCAACCACACTTCTTTTTTTACAACAGGTTGTAAATGACTAGCTGTGCTAATCTCAAAAGGTAGAAGAATAGACATTCTTCATCCTGTCATCAATTCAAAAGTTGACAAACCTGTGCTAGAAGATACTGAAGCTCTTAAGGCCAAAAGTATAGCAGGTAAATGAGTTACCCAATCTTTACCTTTTTCTTAAATCATCCTAACCAATTTGGACCTAATGGTACGATTCATATGTTCTACAATTCCTGAGGACTGAGGATGATAAGGAACATGAAAACATTGCTGAATGCCTAAAATTGCACAAATGGCCTTCATTACCTGTCCTACAAAATGAGGGCCAATGTCTGATTTTCATGGTTTGGAACCATGTTTTGGAACCATGGTTTGGAAACAGCCCCAATGGGATATTACATAAGTCCACAAAATCTTAGCTGTTGTTAAAGCAGTATTTTTTGTTGCTGGAATCACCTCCATTTAGAGAAAATATCAACTACAACAAGAGCATACTGTAAATCTGTATAGATTGCCAAGATCCATCAGTGATAGGTACTTTGTAATTTTTGTTTTCCTTTTGAGTTGTTCTATAAACAAATAAGATAAGACAAGAGATGACAAAGGGCTCTTAGATGAGGATTCTAAAACTTTACTTTTATTAGCTCATAGAAAGAATCAGGTCCTGGATGTGCAAAAAGGGAATTATTGAATTTCAAAAGAGCTCTAGCCATCATTGTTGGAATATAGGGAACCAGTTGACCTTCAATATTTTTACAATAAATTTTATCTCCGCTATCAGTCTGCACTGATTCTAACTGAGACAAAATTTCAGGATCCCCCTCTGCATCCTGTGATCAAATTAAATCTTGCAAAGGAGTAGCCTTTTCAGATTCTTGTTCTTTGACTACTACACTCACAATTTCTTCTTCCATGTCAGGATATCTATCTATGCCTGTCAAAGCAGCTTATTTTGCAGTTTTGTCGACATAGACATTTCCTGTGACATGTTCAGCAGTAGACAACTTTTAATGTGCTTTATCTTTGCAAAAGACCACTGAATTGGTTTGGTTTTTCCTATGTTCTATTTCTGAAAGAACCTGAGCATGTTGAAGCGGTTTATTTTGAGAATCAACCATGCCTCTCATGGACCATATAGAAAGATACAGTATGAGTGAATGAACCACATATGCACTGTCACTAAAAATATTCAGTGCTCTGTCTTCTGACTGTAAAACACACATGGTTAGTGTTGAGCGAACACGGACTGAATTATTCGTGTTCGTACCGAATAATTGGATTTTTGTTACCCGAACACGGACCCCGAAACTTTACTGAAAGTTCGGGTTTAAAATCCGTGTTCGGTCATTTTAATTCCTGTTTTATATGTAATGGCGCGCTTTTAATGGCAGGCTTTCAACAGCCAATCAAAAAGCGTTTAACTGGTGTGCCTTAAGCCATCCCAGCCATGTCTACTAATGTATTAGTAGCTGTGATTGGCCATCTGAAGCATGTGACCATGTCTTTATAAGTTTGAGACCCAGCGCGCTGCGTCATTCTGCTGTAGTATTAGGGAGAGAGCACACATCATACGTGCTGGCTGCTGATTAGGGACAGACAGTGAAAAATTGTATTGTGTCCGAAAAGAATGCAGGGACAGGTCGGAGTGCAGGCAGGGCGAGTTATTAGGGCATTTTAGGGCGAGGCTGGAGAATAGGCAGGGTCAGTGTTCTACATCGATTTTGCTGTGTGGGGGGTTGGTTGTGCAGTGCCAGTGAACGATCTTATCGAGAATATTAGGGCGAGGCTGGAGAATAGGCAGGGTCAGTGTTCTACATCGATTTTGCTGTGTGGGGGTTGGTGCAGTGAACACAATCGTTTTGCCCTCAGTGAAGCCCGCTAAAGGGTGAAGGAGGAGGAGGAGGGAGAAAAAAAATCTATTTTATCAGTCAGTTGTGTGCAGCGTTTTTGCTTCAGTGCTGACTGTGATAAGACACTGCTGTGTTCACATGTGCTATTGAGTGATTTTCAATTTTATACACTTTTTTTCTATTCCACTATTCAATATACACCCTTTTGGGTTAAAAAAAATTAAATTGTGGCATAGTCTATACTAATCTATTTAAAAATTACAATACTTAAAGGGGAATTTTCTTTTTTGTTTCCCTTCATAGCCTGCAGTAGAGCTGATTGACATAAGACACTGCTGTGTTCACATGTGCTATTGAGTGATTTTCAATTTTATACACTTTTTTTTTCCCTTTTTTTTTCCCTTCATAGCCTGCAGTAGAGCTGACTGACATAAGACACTGATGTGTTCACATGTGCTATTGAAAAATCACCAATTGTACATCATATTTTCTATTCAGCTATTCAATCGACACCCTTTGGGGTAAAAAGAATTAAATTGCGGCATAGTCAGTATCGGTACGTGTGAGATACACCTTTCCAATTTTTGGGGCTCATCTTATACCGCCGAAGATTGCAGGGTGTTTCAGTTTGCCTCCTGCCTGTTCCGAACTCCTCCTACTCCTCATCCTGCCTTTGGGGTACAAAAAATAGTAATCGGGGCCTAGTCTGGGTCTGTACGTGTGAGATAGATACACCTTTTGATATCATATTTTCTATTCCGCTATTCAATCTACACCCTTGGGGTAAAAAGAATTAAATTGCGGCATAGTCAGTATCGGTACGTGTGAGATACACCTTTCCAATTTTTGGGGCTCATCTTACACCGCCGAGGATTGCAGGGTGTTTCAGTTTGCCTCCTGCCTGTTCCGAACTCCTCCTACTCCTCATCCTGCCTTTGGGGTACAAAAAATAGTAATCGGGGCCTAGTCTGGGTCTGTACGTGTAAGATAGATACACCTTTTGATATCATATTTTCTATTCCGCTATTCAATCTACACCCTTGGGGTAAAAATAATTAAATTGCGGCATAGTCAGTATCGGTACGTGTGAGATACACCTTTCCAATTTTTGGGGCTCATCTTACACCGCCGAGGATAGCAGGGTGTTTCAGTTTGCCTCCTGCCTGTTCCCAACTCCTCCTACTCCTCATCCTGCCTTTGGGGTACAAAAAATAGTAATCGGGGCCTAGTCTGGGTCTGTACGTGTGAGATAGATACACCTTTTGATATCATATTTTCTATTCCGCTATTCAATCTACACCCTTGGGGTAAAAAGAATTAAATTGCGGCATAGTCAGTATCGGTACCTGTGAGATACACCTTTCCAATTTTTGGGGCTCATCTTACACCGCCAAGGATTGCAGGGTGTTTCAGTTTGCCTCCTGCCTGTTCCGAACTCCTCCTACTCCTCATCCTGCCTTTATGTACAAAAAATAGTAATCGGGGCCTAGTCTGGGTCTGTACGTGTGAGATAGATACACCTTTTGATATCATATTTTCTATTCCGCTATTCAATCTACACCCTTGGGGTAAAAAGAATTAAATTGTGGCATAGTCAGTATCGTTACATGTGAGATACACCTTTCCAATTTTTGGGGCTCATCTTATACCGCCGAAGATTGCAGGGTGTTTCAGTTTGCCTCCTGCCTGTTCCGAACTCCTCCTACTCCTCATCCTGCCTTTGGGGTACAAAAAATAGTAATCGGGGCCTAGTCTGGGTCTGTATGTGTGAGATAGATACACCTTTTGATACCATATTTTCTATTCCGCTATTCAATCTACACCCTTGGGGTAAAAATAATTAAATTGCGGCATAGTCAGTATCGGTACGTGTGAGATACACCTTTCCAATTTTTGGGGGCTCATCTTACACCGCCGAGGATTGCAAAAAAAAAACAAAAAAAAACTGGTAATTAAATCACTAAACAGGAAGTGGGACATAGCATCATTACAATCACATGTGTCCAATAAAATTATTCCAAGGGGTCTGAGGGAGAGGGTGATTCCGGCTCAGCATCTCCATACCCCCAGATTCCTGGCATTATGGAAGGAGGACTGCATTGCTCGAGGTGTCCATATAATGCAATTGATCATTGATGAAGAAAAGCTTCAGCTGCAGGAACTACAGGCAGAAATAGTGAATAGTTCATCGGCCCTAGAATCCTTCCAAGAAAAAGAAGAATTCTTAAATTTTATACACTTTTTTTTCCCTTTTTTTTCCCCTTCATAGCCTGCAGTAGAGCTGACTGACATAAGACACTGATGTGTTCACATGTGCTATTGAAAAATCACCAATTGTACATCATATTTTCTATTCAGCTATTCAATCGACACCCTTTGGGGTAAAAAGAATTAAATTGCGGCATAGTCAGTATCGGTACGTGTGAGATACACCTTTCCAATTTTTGGGGCTCATCTTATACCGCCAAAGATTGCAGGGTGTTTCAGTTTGCCTCCTGCCTGTTCCGAACTCCTCCTACTCCTCATCCTGCCTTTGGGGTACAAAAAATAGTAATCGGGGCCTAGTCTGGGTCTGTACGTGTGAGATAGATACACCTTTTGATATCATATTTTCTATTCCGCTATTCAATCTACACCCTTGGGGTAAAAAGAATTAAATTGCGGCATAGTCAGTATCGGTACGTGTGAGATACACCTTTCCAATTTTTGGGGCTCATCTTACACCGCCGAGGATTGCAGGGTGTTTCAGTTTGCCTCCTGCCTGTTCCGAACTCCTCCTACTCCTCATCCTGCCTTTGGGGTACAAAAAATAGTAATCGGGGCCTAGTCTGGGTCTGTACGTGTAAGATAGATACACCTTTTGATATCATATTTTCTATTCCGCTATTCAATCTACACCCTTGGGGTAAAAATAATTAAATTGCGGCATAGTCAGTATCGGTACGTGTGAGATACACCTTTCCAATTTTTGGGGCTCATCTTACACCGCCGAGGATAGCAGGGTGTTTCAGTTTGCCTCCTGCCTGTTCCCAACTCCTCCTACTCCTCATCCTGCCTTTGGGGTACAAAAAATAGTAATCGGGGCCTAGTCTGGGTCTGTACGTGTGAGATAGATACACCTTTTGATATCATATTTTCTATTCCGCTATTCAATCTACACCCTTGGGGTAAAAAGAATTAAATTGCGGCATAGTCAGTATCGGTACCTGTGAGATACACCTTTCCAATTTTTGGGGCTCATCTTACACCGCCAAGGATTGCAGGGTGTTTCAGTTTGCCTCCTGCCTGTTCCGAACTCCTCCTACTCCTCATCCTGCCTTTATGTACAAAAAATAGTAATCGGGGCCTAGTCTGGGTCTGTACGTGTGAGATAGATACACCTTTTGATATCATATTTTCTATTCCGCTATTCAATCTACACCCTTGGGGTAAAAAGAATTAAATTGTGGCATAGTCAGTATCGTTACATGTGAGATACACCTTTCCAATTTTTGGGGCTCATCTTATACCGCCGAAGATTGCAGGGTGTTTCAGTTTGCCTCCTGCCTGTTCCGAACTCCTCCTACTCCTCATCCTGCCTTTGGGGTACAAAAAATAGTAATCGGGGCCTAGTCTGGGTCTGTATGTGTGAGATAGATACACCTTTTGATACCATATTTTCTATTCCTCTATTCAATCTACACCCTTGGGGTAAAAAGAATTAAATTGCGGCATAGTCAGTATCGGTACGTGTGAGATACACCTTTCCAATTTTTGGGGGCTCATCTTACACCGCCGAGGATTGCAAAAAAAAAAAAAAAAAAAAACTGGTAATTAAATCACTTAACAGGAAGTGGGACATAGCATCATTACAATCACATGTGTCCAATAAAATTATTCCAAGGGGTCTGAGGGAGAGGGTGATTCCGGCTCAGCATCTCCATACCCCCAGATTCCTGGCATTATGGAAGGAGGACTGCATTGCTCGAGGTGTCCATATAATGCAATTGATCATTGATGAAGAAAAGCTTCAGCTGCAGGAACTACAGGCAGAAATAGTGAATAGTTCATCGGCCCTAGAATCCTTCCAAGAAAAAGAAGAATTCTTAAAACTTAATGAGAATTTGAAAAAAGAAGTCGAACGAACCCAAAAAAACCTCAAAACCACAAAACAAACTAAATTTAGGCAGAATCTAGTTGACTGTGAACGAGAGGATCTCTTTGATCCTACTCTCGTGAGGAGCAGAAGTAGATCCCGTGGAAACTTTAGACAGAGGAGGCACCCCAGTAAATTCAGGGGTAACTCCTCCGGCAGTGATACTGAAGATAAATCGGTCTCTTTTTTGGTGCCAGGGACAGAGGAGGAAGACAGTGGGGGTCAAGTACAACATCTAGAAGACCCAAAGCCTGCACACAGAGAGAGAGTCAATCAGAAAGTAAAAAACAAACAGATTCCACAGAAGACAGCCCTTTCCAGAGAGACTCGATCGAGCCAGAAACACCAGAGGTAGACCTGCTGAGTTCAGATTTTAAGGTGGTCAACCTGTCTGAATTTAAATTACAAAAACGTCATATTGATTTACTCAGTAAGGGCCTTTCTTTCTCCCCCATTTCTACTATGTGTGAATTTGAAGTCTTTAAGGACATTAATTTGTTCCTTAGAAGGGTCATCTTTCAAATGTGGCATCAGGTCTCTGGTGCTGAACCCGACCAGGATATTTCTCCCTCTGATCAGGATAGGGAGGCACTGGAGGCCCTTACATCCCTACTGTTAGAAAATGCCTCATCGGATGATGAGTCCAATGATCCATTTCAGATACGTCGGGATGCTAACATCCGCATCAGATCTACAAAGATGCCCCCGTTTACCAAATACAAAAATATTAAAATATTTCTTGATTTGGTACAAAACGACCTTAAGACAGTTGACTGGGGAAACTTAAAGAAACCAGATAATCTTTCCAGATCAGAACGACGGGCACTTAAGGAACTGGAGACAGCGCCCAATCTGGTTATTAGGTGTAGTGACAAGGGCGGTAACGTTGTCCTCTTAGGTGAGGAAATGTATGAAAGGGAAGTAATGCGCCAACTGAACGACACGAGCACTTATACTAAACTTAAACAAAACCCTTTCCCCTCCCTTGTCACTACACTTAACCATAAAATTACCTTAGCGAGGGAAGTCAATTTAATATCTAAGAAAGAGGCAGACCATCTCCTTGTCAGGTGCTACAATGTGCCGACCTTCTACACCATCCCCAAGTTGCATAAATCAGTAACGCAACCACCTGGCAGACCGATTGTATCGGCTGTCGGTGGTCCACTGGAGAGGGTCGGCAGATTTGTGGACGCTTTGATCAAGGAGATGGTCTTTGAACTCCCCTCCTACGTACAGGACACTAGAGACGTGCTTAGTAAATTGGTTAACATTCAAGTTCCCCCTGAGGTGATTTTTGTAGGGATTGATGTAGAAAGCCTGTACACGTCGATACCTCATGAATGGGGTCTACAGGCTGTACACCACTTCTTGCAACGGAAATTTCCTGACTTGGGAGCCCATAACGAATTCGTGGTGGAATTGTTGCAGTTCATGCTCAGTAACAATTGCTTCCAGTTTCTATCCTCCTATTTTCAGCAGACCAGGGGCACTTCAATGGGGGCACCGTGGGCTCCGGCCTACGCGTGCCTCCACCTGGGTCTCTGGGAGGAGCAGCTAGTTTATCCATCCCCGATGTACCTCGGCCATTCTCTATTATGGCTGAGGTACATCGATGATGTGCTGCTCCTCTGGGGAGGAACTCTGCCGGAGCTGGAGGCGTTTGTTGACGGGCTGAACTGCAACAATAGAAACATCAAACTTACCTATACAGCGACTGCCGATCACTTACCTTTCTTAGACCTCCTTATCTCTAGGGCGGGTTCCTTTGTCAAAACAACCACGTATCGTAAGGCAACGTCGGCCAATACCCTGCTCTTTGCCGAGAGTCACCATCCACGATCCTTAATTAATGGAATCCCTGTTGGGCAATTTCTCCGCCTCAAGCGGAATTGTACCGATGAGGCCGACTACCAAATGGAAGCCAGGGATCTACATAGACGCTTCAAAGAGCGGGGCTATTCCCATAATACCATCAGGAGAGCTCGCAAAAAAGTGGGACCTAGACAGAGATCTGAACTACTCCTCAAAAAGGATGATTCTTCATCTCCGATGGGGTTAGTTCAGCAAAACTATCCTAGGATTGTGACACGCTACGGCTCACAGTGGAATCAGGTCAGGGACGTAATCACAAAACACTGGCAGGTTTTAACTGTCTCGCCCTTAATACAAAAAATAGTGGGACCCAGACCTTTGATCACTGCTAAGCGTGCAAAAAATCTTAAGGATGCTCTAGTTCATTCGGAGTTTGTGCGAACAAAAACTCCGCGTACTTGGTTAACCTCTCTACCTCCAGTTAAAGGGATGTTTGCATGCGGAAAATGTTCGGTATGCAAACTAGCCATAAATTCCAAGACCTTCTTCAGTTGTGATATGAGCCAGGAATTTACCATCAACAGTTTTATAAACTGCCAAACAGAAAGAGTCATCTATCAGCTCATATGCCCGTGTAATAAATCCTACATTGGGAAAACCAAACGCCAACTGAAGACTAGGGTCCTGGAACACTTAGCTGATATCAGGAACAAGATTGATACCAAAACCATACCCCTGCACTTTCTGGAGTACCACGGTGCCAACCCGGATGGATTACTACTCCGTGGCATCTATGCCCTTAAGCTCCCTGCGAGACGCGGGGACTTTGACACCGTGTTACTCCAGAAGGAGAAATTATGGATTTACAAAATGGGGTCTTTAGCCCCTTCAGGGTTGAACGTGGAGTTTAGTTTGAGGCCTTTCTTATCTCCCTGACAATATATCACGCAGGTCATTAGTCATCTGTATACTGCTATATATATTATGATTAATTCCTTTTATTCCTTCTTTAAAATCAATTCCTACTTGAACGCCTTAGCGGGCATACCCCTCGACACTAAGTTTCGAGGTTCTTTATACCTGTTCCCTATATTTTTATTTCGCATAGTAGGAAACTATCTTTGACTAATCCCCTTTATGGGGGACCCCCTCTGTGTTTATAGAGTATGGTCTCTCTGTTTACCATTTATTATTGATTTTGCTCATTGCGACTTATGTCGCTGGTGTTATTTTCCTCCATCTCTGATGGAAGTTATATCCTTTCCCATGGTATCTTTTACTACCAGGGCATGACTGCTGTATTGTTATCCATTATTCAACTATTCTTTAGTGGTTGTACAACACAGCACACTATACCGGAAATCTTTGTCACCAACCAGCACAGTGCATCTTAAAAAGGTCTTTTTGGGTCTTAAGTTTGTTTCTATTTGCACATCTTTATTTAGCTTAGTACTAGCACCCCTGTGCTTTCCTTTTGCACAGTGGATCTTTTGAGACCCCTAACTTCTAAACGTCATTTTTAATAATAATTGTTCACATCCTTGTCTATAGTTATACTCTACCACATCAGATAGCTCTTGTTTAATTAATTGTTGTTTTCAATGAGCAATGTATTGAGGAACTGTGGTTGTGTATGAGTAGCTAGTGAGATGTATTTTGTACTAATAACGCTAGATGGGGGCTGCATGGCTTCCTTTATAAATTCCTAAACGGCATACTGACACCTGTTGGCCAGAATATGGTAATTCACCTTAATGATTTTGAGCCGATTTCACACATGTGTGTTTAATCATTCATTCATTATTCACCATATAAAGGAACCCATGACCCCCCACTAATTAGCTCCGATGAAACCGACGTAGGTCGGTGAAACGCGTCAGCAAGCTTCCCAATTGGATTGTGCCACCCGGACCTCGCTCTCCTGAGTATCTAGGCGATCCCCGCAACCGCGGCTCAGCTACGGCTCCCTTGATTTTGCTGCTCGCCACCACCGGATGTGACGTAGGGCCGGCCACTTCTGACCCGTCCGTCACTACGCGGAAGTGAGGCTGGAGCAAGCACCGAACATTGAACGGGATCACGCCGTCTAGCAGCCGGTATTTGCCGGGACTTCGCCACCTTACACTCGGAGGTATGAACTACCTGTAACTATTGGTCTGTTCGTTGCATGGTTTTTTCCCCTCATTTACTCGGCACGGAGGACCTTCCTACTCTCTTCCCCCACCTCCATTGGGACATGATGAGCAATCCCTGAACGGACTTAACTCCATACACAGTGCCCATGACATCTTCAAGGAGGAAATTATACCTGCACTTTGTCTGGTTCTTTTTTTCAGGGATTATACTGTCTTTTGGAGCCTATTTTATCTATTTTGGACTATCTTCCCAATAGCCACATTTACAGCATTATCCTCAAATTCTCCATCTGACACCGGATTTTGAGTAACTGGAACCCTTTATCTTCCTACAGGCTTGAGTTATGGGTTTTTTCTAATGATCCTTTTTCCGCTACACAGGCATACCTGTGACTGGTGTCAGCAACCCTGTAGATCATTTATATCCTCATTTCCCGGTTGGATACATTATCCCTGGCCCCTATTTGAACCACTTCAATATTGAAACAATTTTTGTATTCAGGTCTGTGGTGATGCAATCCATTGTATGTACATGATTTTAATGTTTTAAATTGTATTTGTGTCCAGTCCTGTTCTTTGTTCATTCACCAGGCATAAGTGCCTTAATAAACTTATTGTTTAATTTTCACCACTACTCAGCCACCACTAGTGTCCTTTTTGGCGCCTATATCTGATCACCCTTGCCCTGTGAATGTTCTGGAGGCAACCTTGTTTCCATCACATTCACAGAATTCCTTTTTTGAGGATTGCAGGGTGTTTCAGTTTGCCTCCTGCCTGTTCCGAACTCCTCCTACTCCTCATCCTGCCTTTGGGGTACAAAAAATAGTAATCGGGGCCTAGTCTGGGTCTGTACGTGTAAGATAGATACACCTTTTGATATCATATTTTCTATTCCGCTATTCAATCTACACCCTTGGGGTAAAAATAATTAAATTGCGGCATAGTCAGTATCGGTACGTGTGAGATACACCTTTCCAATTTTTGGGGCTCATCTTACACCGCCGAGGATAGCAGGGTGTTTCAGTTTGCCTCCTGCCTGTTCCCAACTCCTCCTACTCCTCATCCTGCCTTTGGGGTACAAAAAATAGTAATCGGGGCCTAGTCTGGGTCTGTAGGTGTGAGATAGATACACCTTTTGATATCATATTTTCTATTCCGCTATTCAATCTACACCCTTGGGGTAAAAAGAATTAAATTGCGGCATAGTCAGTATCGGTACCTGTGAGATACACCTTTCCAATTTTTGGGGCTCATCTTACACCGCCAAGGATTGCAGGGTGTTTCAGTTTGCCTCCTGCCTGTTCCGAACTCCTCCTACTCCTCATCCTGCCTTTATGTACAAAAAATAGTAATCGGGGCCTAGTCTGGGTCTGTACGTGTGAGATAGATACACCTTTTGATATCATATTTTCTATTCCGCTATTCAATCTACACCCTTGGGGTAAAAAGAATTAAATTGCGTCATAGTCAGTATCGTTACGTGTGAGATACACCTTTCCAATTTTTGGGGCTCATCTTACACCGCCAAGGATTGCAGGGTGTTTCAGTTTGCCTCCTGTCTGTTCCGAACTCCTCCTACTTCTCATCCTGCCTTTGGGGTACAAAAAATAGTAATCGGGGCCTAGTCTGGGTCTGTACGTGTGAGATAGATACACCTTTTGATATCATATTTTCTGTTCTGCTATTCAATTTACACCCTTTGGGGTAAAAAGAATTAAACTGCGGCATAGTCTGTATCGGTACGTGTGAGATACACCTTCCAATCTTCTGGGGCGCATCTTCCACCGCCAAGGATTGCAGGGTGCTTCAGTTTGCCTCCTGTTCCGAACTCCTCCTACTCCTCATCCTCATCCTGCCTTTAGGGTACAAAAAATTGTAATCGGGGCCTAGTCTGTGTTTGTACGTGTGAGATACACCGTTTTATAAAATGTTTTCTATTCCGCTATTCAATCTACACCCTTTGGGGTAAAAATAATTAAATTGCGGGATAGACTGTATCGGTACGTGTGAGATACACCTTCCAATCTTTTGGGGCGCATCTTCCACCGCCGAGGATTGCAGGGTGCTTCAGTTTGCCTCCTGTTCCGAACTCCTCCTACTCCTCATCCTCATCCTGCCTTTAGGGTACAAAAAATTGTAATCGGGCCCTAGTCTGTGTTTGTACGTGTGAGATACCCATTTTATAATTTTTTTTCTATTCCGCTATTCAATCTACACCCTTTGGGGTAAAAATAATTAAATTGCGGCATAGTCTGTATCGGTACGTGTGAGATACACCTTCCAATCTTTTGGGGCGCATCTTCCACTGCCGAGGATTGCAGGGTGCTTCAGTTTGCCTCCTGTTCCGAACTCCTCCTACTCCTCTTCCTCATCCTGCCTTTAGGGTACAAAAAATTGTAATCGGGGCCTAGTCTGTGTTTGTACGTGTGAGATACACCGTTTTATAAAATTTTTCCTATTCCGCTATTCAATATACACCCTTTTGGAGTGTAAAAAATTTAATTACGGCATAGTCTGTATCGGTACGTGTGAGATACACCTTTTAAATTTGTTTGGCGCATCTCTTTCCACCGCCAAGGATTGCAGGGTGCTTCAGTTTGCCTCCTGTTCCAAACTCCTCCTACTCCTCCTCTTCTTCATCCTCCCTTTAGGGTACAAAAAATTGTAATTGGGGCCTAGTCTGTGTTTGTACGTGTGAGATACACCGTTTTATATCCTTTTTTCTATTCCGCTATTCAATATACACCCTTTTGGGGTGAAAAAAATTAAATTTGCGTCATACTTTGCATATTTGACTGTGAGATACACCCGTTGCATTTGTATACTGTTTTTCTATTCTGCTATTTAATAAACACCCTTTTGGGGTAAAAAAAATATAATTGGGGCATAGTTTGCATATTTGACTGTGAGATACACCCGTGCGATACTGTTGTTGTTTTGTTCCGATATTCAATAAACACCTTTCTAGGGCAAGATCATAAATTACAGAAATATGAGGAGAAAAATAGTTGCCGTGGCCTGGGTCGTGGTGCTGCTGGTAGAACTCCTGTTGCAAGGAGAGGACGTGGTCAATCTGTGCCAGCTACACGCACAAGTGAAACACCTTCCTCAAGTGTGAGTAGGTGACAGAACCTGCAGCAGTATTTGGTAGGGCATCATGCGCCTCTAGAAGTGATGAGGCCAGAAGAAGTACAGGCGATAGTAGATTGGGTTGCTGACAGTGCCTCCAGTTCCTTCACATTGTCTCCCACCCATTCTACTGCAGAAAGGTCAGAGTTGGCACCTGCAGCCAATGTCCAACCGTCTTTCACCTCACCCCCTTGCAAATCAGGCAAGCAGTCTGAGCCCCAGGTAATGCAGCAGTCTCTTTATCTTTTTGATGACTCTGTCAGCAGGGTTTCCCAGGGCCATCCACCTAGCCCTGCCCCAGAAGTGGAAGAGATTGAGTGCAGCGATGCCCAACCACTTATTTCTCAAGATGAGTACATGGGAGGACCATCGCAGCACGTCTCCAATGATGACGAAACGCAGGTGCCAACTGCTGTGGCACTCAGAATTGTGGAGACCGACAAGGAGGGCAGGTGTGAAGACTGGGTGGAAGATGATGTGGAGGACGATGAGGTCCTCGACCCCACATGGAATGAAGGTCATGAAGGTGACCTGAGTAGTTTGGAGGAAAAGGCGGTGGTTGCACAGAGCCACCAGCACAGCAGAAGAGGGAGCAGGGTGCAGAAGCAGAGTGGCCGTGCCCTAGACACTACGCCTGCTACTGCCCAACGCAGCAAGGGACCGAGCGCACCAAAGCCAGCTCAAAGGAGTTCTCTAGCGTGGAAGTTCTTCAGAAAATGTGCTTATGACAGGACATGAGTGGTTTGCACCCTGTGCAACCAGAGCCTGAATCGATTCATAAACCTTCTCAACCTGAGCACAACCTGCATGATCAGGCATCTAAGTGCAAAGCACGAGCTGCAGTGGTGTAGACACCTTCAAAACCAAGAAAGGTCTCTGGCTTCTCCTGCTTCCTCTTCTGCTGCAGTCTTGGCCTCTCCATCCACCTCTGTAGTGATACCGGCACCTGCCACCCCGCAAACAGACGATCTGTCAGCAACACCACCACATGGGTCACCAACCATCTCCACAATGTCCCGTGGAAGCGTTCAGCTTTCCATCTCCCAAACACTTCAGAGGAAGAGGAAGTACCCCCCTACCCACCCGCGATCCCTGGCCCTGAATGCCAGCATTTCAAAATTCTTGGCCTTTGAAATGCTGTCATTCCGTCTGGTGGAGACGCACAGTTTTAAAAGCCTTATGTCGGTGGCTGTCCCACAGTACGTCGTGCCCAGCCGCCACTACTTTTCCAGGCAAGCCATCCCTTCCCTGCACAACCAAGTGGGGGAAAAAATCAGGTGTGCACTGCGCAACGCCATCTGTGGCAAGGTCCACCTAACTACCGATACGTGGACCAGTAAGACCGGTCATGGGCGTTATATCTCCCTAACGGCACACTGGGTAAATGCAGTGGCGGATGGGCCTGAGGCGGATAGCAATTTGGCGCATGTCCTTCCACCACCGAGGATTGCAGGGCGCTTCAGTTTGCCTCCTGTTCCTAACTCCTCCTACTTTGCTTCCTCATCCTCTACCGCCTCCTCATCTGGTCAGCGTAACACCTTCACCACCAACTTCAGCACAGCCAGGGGTAAAAGACAGCAGGCAGTTTTAAAACTTGCCTGTTTGGGGGAAAAACCACACACCGCTCAGGAGTTGTGGAGGAGCATGGAACAGCAGACAAATGAGTGGTTGCTGCCAGCGAGCCTCAAGCCCGGCCTGGTGGTGTGCAATAACAGGCGAAATCTCATAGCAGCTTTGGGCCTAGCCGGTTTGATGCACATCCCTTGCCTGGCGCATGTGCTGAATTTGGTGGTGCAGAGGTTCCTTAAAAATTACCCCGATATGTCAGAGCTGCTGCACAAAGTGCGGGCCATCTGTGCACACTTTTGGCGTTCTCACCCTGCTGCTGCTCACCTGTCAGCGCTGCAGCGTCAATTCGGCCTTCCCGCTCACCGCCTCATATGTGACGTGCCCACAAGGTGGAATTCCACCTTGCACATGCTGGAAAGACTGTGCGAGCAGCAGCAGGCCATAGTGGAGTTTCAGCTGCAGCACGCACGCGTGAGTCGTTCTGCGGAACAGCACCACTTCACCACCAATAACTGGGCCTCCATGCGAGACCTGTGTACCTTGTTGCGCTGTTTTGAGTACTCCACCAACATGGCCAGTGCCGATGACGCCGTTGTCAGCTTAACTATCCCACTTCTATGCCTCCTTCAAAAAACGATTCGGGCGATGATGGAAGAGGATGTGGCACAGGATGAGGAGGAGGATGAAGAGGTAACATTTCCAAGGCTTTCAGGGCAGTCATTCGCAAGTGGCTCTGAGGGTGGGTTCCTGCACCCACAAACGCCAGGGACACAATTGTCCAGCAGGGGCACAGTTCTGGAGGATGAGGAGGATGAGGAGGAGGAGATGGAGGAGGAGATGGAACCATGTTCACAGCAGGGTGGCACCCAGGCCAGCTCATGGCCATCACTGGGGCGTGGCTGGGGGGGATACGGAGGACACAGACAATACACCTCCCACAAAGGACAGCCTTTCGTTGCCTGTGGGCAGCCTGGCACACATGAGCGATTACATGCTGCAGTGTCTCCACAACGACCGCCGAGTTGCCCACATTCTAACTTGTGCTGATTACTGGGTGGACAAGCTGCTGGATCCCCGTTACAAGGACAACGTACCGTCCTTAATTCACTCACTGGAGCGCGATCGCAAGATGCGCGAGTACAAGCGCACGCTGGTAGACGCGATGCTGCTGGCATTCCCACCTGACAGCGGGGCCACAGTGGAAGCACAAGGCCAAGGCAGAGGAGGAGGAGGAAGAGGTCGCCAACGCAACCAGGGCACCGCCAGCACCTCAGAAGGCAGGGTTAGCATGGCCGAAATGTGGAAAAGATTTGTCAGCACGCCACAACAAACAGCAGCACCAGCAGCTCATATGGAACGTCTTAGCAGGAGGCAGCATTTCACCAACATGGTGGAGCAGTATGTGTGCACATGCCTACACGTAGTAAATGACGGTATCAGAATAGAGGTACTCACTGAGGCCGAGATGCCGAGAGCGGTTCGCTGTTGCGACTAAGCGCACTCCGCCCCTCTGGAGGTGATACAGAGGGTGGATGGCACAAAGAGACACAAGCTACCAGCAGGCAGGTAGAGCTTGTGTGGAGGTCCTGTAGAACTGAAGCAGAGACTGATCAGGATCTAGCAGAAGAAGTCCGGAGCAGGCTGAGGGTCAAACACAGGTAAGCAGACAATCCAGGTCACAGGCTGAGGGTCAAGGCACTGGAGATAGGAGACAAGACTAGGTCACAAGCAGAAGGTCAAGGCACAGGAGACTGAAGGTAAATCCAGGTTGCAGGCAGAGGGTCAAACACAGGTAAGCAAAAGCAAAGTCCGTAAAACAAGCCAAGGTCGGGTCCAGGAGAAGAGCAGAGTAGGTCAGGGTCAATCCGGGTCACAGCAGGTAAATGATCAAACAGGAAACAGGAACTCAGATACAGGAAGCTGAAAGACAAACCAGCAATTCCTCTGAGCACTTGCTCAGCTTTTATAGGCAGCCAGGAAGTCATGTGGAAGTCATGTGGTGCTTGTCATGTGATGACCAGTCTGCAGCTGAAGGTTTCTCTGACAGTGCCCCCCCCCCGAGGGGCGGCCTCTGGACGCCCAAACTGGACATCAACTCCGGGTGATTCACATGAAAAGCTCGGATCAAGCGAGGGGCATGTATGTTTCTTGAGGGTTCCCAAGAGTTGTTTTCAGATGGGTACCCCTTCCACTTGATTAGGTATTGGAGAAGTCTACCCCTCTTCCTGCAGTTCAGTATGGCTTCAACCTCAAATTCATTTTCTCCATCCACCTGGACCGGTGGAGGAGGCGGCTCCTCTCTTCCCGGGAAGGGGCTAGGAATCACTGGTTTTAGTAAGGATGCATGAAAAACAGAATGAATCCTGTAAGAGCTGGGTAAGGCCAATTCAAAGGCCATGGGGTTAACCATCCTTTTGATTTTGAACGGCCCTATGAACTTTGGGCCCAACTTCCGTGAGGGAAAAGGTAATCTGAGGTTAGCTGAAGATAACCAAACTTCCTCACCGACCTTGAAAACCGGGTTCTCCTTCCTTCCCCTGTTGTAGTACTTCTTATAGTCATCCTGGGCCTTCTGCATGGTTTCCTGAATCCTTTGAAAGTTCTGTTGGATGGAGGCTATGCGATCTTGGACAGCAGGAACAGATAATTCAGGGGTAGCGTTTGGAAGAAAAGAAGGGTGAAACCCAAAGTTAGACCAGAAGGGCGTTTGGTTGGTGGCCGAATGAACTGAATTATTATACGCGAACTCCGCGTAGGGTAGCAGAGAGGACCAGTCATCCTGGGAGCCAGAAGAGAAACAGCGGAGATACTGCTCCAGAGTTTGGTTCGTTCTCTCTGTCTGGCCATTGCTTTGAGGGTGATACGCTGAGGAGAGACAGACCTTTATTTGTAGTGCTTTACAAAGTTCTTTCCAAAATTTGGAGGTGAATTGAACCCCTCTGTCAGAAACAACACTGTCGGGTACTCCATGTAGCCTTATTATTTCTTTGATAAAAATGTTAGCTGTCTCCAAAGCAGAGGGGGTGCACACCATGGGCAAGAAGTGTGCCATTTTGGAAAGGCGGTCGACAACAACCAGAATGGAGGTGAATCCTTCTGAGGGAGGAAGATCAACAATGAAGTCCATAGAAACTTCAGTCCATGGGCGTTCTGGAATGGGTAAAGGTCTAAGTAATCCCCAAGATTTGGTGTTAGCCACTTTATTGCGCTGGCAAGAAATACA
Organism: Pelophylax lessonae; assembly: GCF_965119305.1. NCBI lineage: Eukaryota > Metazoa > Chordata > Amphibia > Anura > Ranidae > Pelophylax > Pelophylax lessonae. Next base: position 162,453,256 of record NC_138773.1, read on the forward strand.
AGAGAGGACATACTCTTTACAGTCCTGCCTCCAACCAGGCCACCAAAAAGAACGGGAAACCAATTCTAAAGCCTTTTGAGTCCCAAAGTGACCAGCCAGTTTATGGTCATGAAGCAACTTTAACGTCATGGGTCTAGCCTCCGGTGGGACAAAAATTCTTCCTTGGGACCAGAACAAGTCATCTCGTTTCTCCAAGGAGGATATTTCTGGGTCAGTACAATGGCTGGATGCCAACTTGATGGTGGTCATAAGATCAGTGTGTGTGAGCAGAAGGAAGTTTTGTGGAGATAAGATGGTGCTAGGTTCCGTTGACTGGGGAGATTCAGGGAAGATCCGGGAGAGTGCGTCCGCTTTCCCATTCTTGAGACCAGGTCTATAAGAGATATGAAAGTTGAACCTAGAAAAGAAGAGGGCCCACGGAGCTTGCCTGGGTCTTAAGCGTTTGGCTGTCCTGAGGTATTCTAGGTTTTTATGATCGGTGAAGATCATGATGGAATGGGAAGCACCCTCCAACAGATATCTCCACTCCTTCAGAGCGAACTTGATGGCCAACAGCTCCCGGTCTCCCACATCATAATTCCTTTCCGGGGAACTTAGTTTCCGAGATGCGAAAGCTACAGGATGGAGGAGAGCCTTGGGGCCCTGTCTCTGGGAGAGGATGGCTCCAGTGGCAGTTTCCGAGGCGTCTACCTCCAACACAAATGGCAGGGCTGGATCCGGATGCCGTAGGATTGGTGCAGAGGGGAACAGGGCTTTGAGCTTGGTAAAAGCTTCCTGGGCCTCTTGGGACCACTGAAAACGACTGTGTTGGCGGGTTAGTTGGGTGATGGGTGCAACAATGGATGAGAAGCCAACGATAAACCTCCGGTAAAAATTAGCGAATCCGATAAACTGCTGTACCCCCTTCTTGTCTACTGGAGCCAGCCACTCCTGAATTGCCTTGACCTTCTGTGGATCCATTGGGACCCCGTTGGTAGAAATGATAAAGCCTAAGAATTGCACAACAGATTTTTTGAATTCACATTTCTCTGCTTTAAGGTACAATTTGTGTCTCCTGAAAATTGCAAGGACTGTCTTTACATGAACCCGGTGTAGCTCAATGGTGGCAGAAAAAATAAGAATGTCGTCCAGGTAAACAACTAGGAAATTGTCCAGATATTCTCGAAAAATGTCGTTTACCAGGTGCGGAAATGTGGCCGGGGCGTTACACAACCCAAAGGGCATTACCAAATATTCATAATGTCCAAACCTGGACCTGAAGGCAGTCTTCCATTCGTCTCCAGGCCTGATTCGGATGAGGTTATAGGCACCTCGCAGATCCAACTTAGAGAAAATTTGGGCAGACCGGAAACGCTGAAACAACTCTGGGATAAGTGGAAGAGGATAGCGATTTTTTATCGTTATTTTGTTCAGTTCTCTATAGTCTATGCATGATCTTAGGGAACCATCTTTCTTTTCCACAAAGAAGATGCCGGCTCCGGCCGGTGAAGAGGATGGACGAATGAAACCCTTATCCAAGTTCTCATCAATATACGTCTTAAGAGCCGCTAGTTCAGTCTCTGATAGTGGAAAGATGCGGCCAAAGGGTATTTCGGAACCAGGTAGCAAATCAATGGGGCAGTCGTAAGACCGATGAGGTGGTAGGCAATCAGCTTTTTGTTTATCGAAGACATCTCTAAATTCAAGATATACCGGAGGGACCTGCTGGAGATTGTCAGGTGTAGGTGCTACGGTTAAACAGGCGGCTGGAGCTGGAGGAAGGCAATGCTGGGAACAGTAGGGAGAGGAGAAGGAGACTTTCTTCTTGTTCCAATTGATGTCAGGTTCATGTGCCTGTAGCCAGGGGAGCCCCAAAAGGATGGGGAACATGGGGGAGAAGATGATGTCAAAGCTTAGAAGCTCTTGGTGGCCGGAGTCCGTGGTGACAAGGATGGGCCTTGTCTGTTGTGTGACAAATCCAGAGCGAGGGAGAGACCCATCAGCCAGTTAGACTTGGAGGCCTTGTTCTTTGGTTTGCAGGGGAATGTGTAGTTTTTGGGCCAGTGAAGTGTCTAGAAAACAACTACAGGCTCCGGAATCAATAATTGCTGGTAGATGAACTTCCTTTTCCATTAGCTGTAAGGAGACAGAGAGGGTGACATAAGTCTGGCATAAACCAATTGAAAGTTCATGAAAAACTGCGAGCGTGACTTACTGGGTCTCACGGGGCAGGTACGCAGAAAATGTCCAGTTCCCCCACAGTACAGACAGAGATTGGCCTGTCGCCGTCGTTGCTTCTCTTCAGGGGTAAGAGGACCAATCCAAGCTGCATGGGCTCAGCCTCTGGAGCAGAGGTGACAGGAGTCACTGGAAAGGATGGATGAACGGGAGAAGGTTTAGGGAGCATCCAACTAGGTCGGGGACCCTGGGAGCGCTCAGAGCGCAGCTCGCGCATGCGCCTGTCTAGCTTGGTAGCGGATTGGATTAAATCCTCCAAAGTGTCAGGGATTTCAATCCTGGCCAACTCATCTTTCAAAGCTTCTGACAGCCCCTGGCGGTAATGGTATTTAAGAGCGGGTTCGTTCCACCCTGTGTCAGCTGACCATTTTCGAAATTCAGCAGTGTAGTCCTCCACTGGTCTCTTTCCTTGAGACAGGGAGTGTAGCATGGCTTCTGCAGTAGCAGTGCGTTGAGGGTCGTCATATAGTTGAGACATGCTTTCAAAGAAAAGGTCCAAAGAATTCAGAAGAGAGCTCCTCTGTTCCATCAGGCTGTGGGCCCAGGCCTGCGGCTCTTCGGTCAAAAGGGAGATGACAAATCCCACCTTAACTACTTGGGACGAAAAAGTCCTGGGCTGAAGGTCTAAGTACAAGGAGCAGGCATTTTTGAAGGCCCGGAACTTTTTGCGATTGCCTGAAAAACGCCCTGGTGTGAGAACCCTGGGCTCAGGGGTAGCCATGATCACTGTGGGGCTTGATGCAGCTTGAGAAGAGGAGGCTCCGCTGGTGGGCGCAGGGGCTGCGGCTGTTGATGCAGGTGACCCTGAAAGTTGCTGGAGACGACCGTCAATCTGGGCATAGCCTTCCTGCAGTTTCTGGACTGTATCAGTGAGGGTTGTGACCTGCTGGCACAGGATCTCAAGAGGAGAACGCGCTCTGTCGGCCTCTGACATGGCTGGTTTGTACTATCAGAATAGAGGTACTCACTGAGGCCGAGATGCCAAGAGCGGTTCGCTGTTGTGACTAAGCGCACTCCGCCCCTCTGGAGGTGATACAGAGGGTGGATGGCACAAAGAGGCACAAGCTACCAGCAGGCAGGTAGAGCTTGTGTGGAGGTCCTGTAGAACTGAAGCAGAGACTGATCAGGATCCAGCAGAAGAAGTCCGGAGCAGGCTGAGGGTCAAACACAGGTAAGCAGACAAACCAGGTCACAGGCTGAGGGTCAAGGCACTGGAGATAGGAGACAAGACTAGGTCACAAGCAGAAGGTCAAGGCACAGGAGACTGAAGGCAAATCCGGGTCGCAGGCAGAGGGTCAAACCCAGGTAAGCAAAAGCAAAGTCCGTAAAACAAGCCAAGGTCGGGTCCAGGAGATGAGCAGAGTAGGTCAGGGTCAATCCGGGTCACAGCAGGTAAATGATCACACAGGAAACAGGAACTCAGATACAGGAAGCTGAAAGACAAACCAGCAATTCCTCTGAGCACTTGCTCAGCTTTTATAGGCAGCCAGGAAGTCATGTGGAAGTCATGTGGTGCTTGTCATGTGAAGACCAGTCTGCAGCTGAAGGTTTCTCTGACAGATGGGTCTGCCCCCTTCAACTTCTGGGTCTCCAAATTGGGCACATGGCCTAAGCTTGCCCTTTACGCCTTGGAGGTGCTGGCGTGCCCTGCAGCCAGTGTATTATCTGAAGGTGTATTTAGCACGGCTGGGGGCGTTATCACAGACAAGCGCAGCCGCCTGTCTAGAGACAATGTGGACAAGCTCACGTTCATTAAAATGAACCAGGCATGGATCCCACAGGACTTTTCCGTACCTTGTGCAGAATAGAGATGGATACCGACCTTACCCAGCCATTGTTCTACTTTTGACCTTTCTCACTCTTTTGGGGTGTACCCTCATTTAAAATGACTGAAAGAAAGCAGTGTTGGCTACCTCGTCCTCCTCCACCGCCGCTTCCACCTACACCGCCACATCCACCACCACCTCAACCTCCCTCCTACTCCATATGGGCCTCGTCCTTCACAGATGAAGAATTTTTTTTTATTTTTCTGTTTTTTTTTTGTTGTTTTAAGTTATTTCCCTAGCCACATTTGTTTGCAGAGCACTTTCCATGCTCTTAACTACGTTTTGCAGCACTCTAGCCCTTTCCATTGGTGTTTTAGAGCCATTTTAGTGCCTGAAAGTTCGGGTCCCCATTGACTTCAATGGGGTTCGGTGTCCGGGTAAAGTTCGGAAAAAGTCCGGGACACGGACACGGACTTTTTTTTTCAAGTTCGGCCGAACCCGCCGAACACGGACATCCAGGTGTCCGCTCAACTCTACACATGGTAGCCTCAAGTTCAGCTCTTTGTGCAGACATATATCCAGGAAACTTATATTGCAACAAAAGTTGCTGATCGGGAATCCAAACAGCAAATCCCATCACATATGCTCCATTGTGCCAATATCTGGCACCATCTATATAGGCACAAGGAATTCCCTCCTGGTAATATCCACTGAAAGGTGAAGGAGTGACTTTTTATTGTTCAATTACACAATCGTGGCTCTGTCCTTCACATTGCATTATTTGAGCCAATAAATATTTATCTCCCACTTCAACTGACAAGCCTTTCTCTTCAAAATCTAATTGTCACTGAGCGAATCTTTGTGAATTAACACCTCTTGTTTTCCCTTGTAATAACACCTTTACTGTAGTGTAACATGAGGTGTTTGCAAAACAAGTGGTGCAAAACCCACATTGTGTCTGACCTGTAGTATTGTACAATGCATACTTAACACATTTTTATTGATGAAATGGTCTCATCATCCACATACACTTGCATGCAAAATGGTTGAGAGAGATCTACATTAGAGTTGAGTGAACACCTGGATGTTCGGGTTCGGCGGGTTCGACTGAACTTGAAAAAAAAGTCTGGGTTTGTGACCCGGACTTAACCCGAACTTTGTCCCGATCCCGAACCCCATTGAAGTCAATGGAGACCCGAACTTTTGAGCACTAAAATGCCTCTAAAACAAACATGGAAAGGGCTAGAGGGCTGCAAATGGCAGCAAAATCATCTTAAGAGCATGGCAAGTGCTCTGCAAACAAATATGGATAGGGAAATAACTTAAAATAACAAAAAAAAACAGAAAAATAAAAAATAATCATCTTGAATGATGCAGGAGGAGGACGAGGCCCATATGGAGTAGGAGGCTGAGGTGGCGAAGGATATGGCGGTGGATATGGCGGTGTAGGTGGAAGCGGCAGTGGCAGTGGAGGAGGAGGACAAGGTAGCCAACGCTGGTTTTGGTTTTTAATTAAAAAAATTTGTAAATTCGGGTACACCCCAAAAGAGTAAGAAAGATCAAATCCAGCAATGGCTGGGTAAGGTCGGTATACATGTCTATTCTGCTCAAGGTACGGACAAGTCCTGTGGGATCCATGCCTGGTTCATTTTAATGAACGTGATCTTGTCCACATTGGCTCTGGACAGGCGGCTGCTCTTGTCTGTGATAATGCCCCAAGCTGTGCTAAATACACGTTCAGATAATACACTGGCTGCAGGGCAGGCCAGCACCTCCAAGGCGTAAAGGGCAAGCTCAGGCCATGTACCCAACTTGGAGACCCAGAAGTTGAAGGGGGCAGACCCATCATTCAGTACGTCTAGGCGTGTGCACACATACTGCTCCACCATGTTAGTGAAATGCTGCCTCCTGCTAAGACATTCCATATCAGCTGCTGGTACAGCTGCTTGTTGTGGCGTGCTGACAAAGCTTTTCCACATTTCGGCCATGCTAACCCTGCCTTCTGAGGTGCTGGCAGTGACCTGGCAGCGTTGACGACCTCTTCCTCCTCCTCCCCTTCCTTGGCCTTGTGCTTCCACTGTGCCCCCGCTGTCTAGCTGCGTGCGCTTGTACTCGCGCATCTTCCGATCATGCTCCAGTGAGGGAATTAAGGACGGTATGTTGTCCTTGTAACAGGGATTCAGCAGGGTGGCCACCCAGTAATCAGCACAAGTTACTATGTGGGAAACTCGGCGGTCGTTGCGGAGACACTGCAGCATGCTCATGTGTGGCAGGCTGCCCAGAGGCAACGAAAAGCTGTCCTCTGTGGGAGGTGTATCCTCTGTGTCCTCCATATCCCCCCAGCCACGCACCAGTGATGGCCATTAGCTGGCCTGGGTGCCACCCTGCTGTGAACATGGTTCTATATCCTCCTCCATCTCCTCCTCCTTATCCTCGTCATCCTCCAGAACTGTGCCCCTGCTGGACAATTGTGTCCCTGGCGTTTGTGTGTGCAGGAACCCATCCTCGGAGCCACTTGCGAATGACTGCCCTGAAAGTCTTGGAAATGTTACCTCTTCTTCCTCCTCCTCCTTTATCCTGTGCCACATCCTCTTCCATCATCGCCTGAAGTGTTTTTTCAAGAAGGCATAGAAGTGGGATAGTTAAGCTGATAACGGCGTCATCGGCACTGGCCATGTTGGTGGAGTACTCGAAACAGCGCAACAAGGCACACAGGTCTCGCATGGTGGCCCGGTAATTGGTTGTGAAGTGGTGCTGTTCCACAGAGCGACTCACGAGTGCATGCTGCAGCTGAAACTCCACTATGGCCTGCTGCTGCTCGCACAGTCTGGCCAGCATGTGCAAGGTGGAGTTCCACCTTGTGGGCACGTCACATATGAGGCAGTGAGCGGGAAGGCCAAAGTTACGCCGCAGCGCTGACAGGCGAGCAGCAGCAGGGTGAGAACGCCGAAAGTGCGCGCAGACAGCCCGCACTTTGTGCAGCAGCTCTGACATATCGGGGTAATTTCTAAGGAACCTCTGAGCCACCAAATTCAGCACATGCGCAAGTAAGGGATGTGTGTCAAACCGGCTAGGCCCAGAGCTGCTATGAGATTTTGCCTGTTATCACACACCACCAGGCCGGGCTTAAGCCTCACTGGCACCAACCACTCATCGGTCTGCAGTTCAATGCCCCTCCACAACTCCTGCGCGGTGTGTGGTTTTTCACCCAAACAGGCATGTTTTAAAACTGCCTGCTGTCATTTACCCCAGGCTGTGCTGAAGTTGATTGTGAAGGTGTTACGCTGACCGGAAGAGGAGGCGGTAGAGGATGAGAAAGCAGAGTAGGAGGAGTTAGGAACAGGAGGCAAACTGAAGCGCCCTGCAATCCTCGGTGGTGGATGGACATGCGCCAAACTGCTATCCGCTTCATGCCCAGTCGCCACTGCATTTACCCAGTGTGCTGTTAGGGAGATTTAACGTCCCTGACCGTGCTTACTGGTTCACATATCCGTAGTTAGGTGGACCTTGCCACAGATGGCGTTGCGCAGTGCACACCTGATTTTGTCACCCACTTGGTTGTGCAGGGAAGGGATGGCTTGCCTGGAAAAGTAGTGGCGACTGGGCACGATGTACTGTGGGACAGCCACCATCCATAAGGCTCTTAAAACTCTGCGTCTCCACCAGCTGGAATGACAGCATTTCAAAGGCCAGGAATTTTGAAATGCTGGCATTCAGGGCCAGGGATTGCGGGTGGGTAGGGGGGTACTTCCTCTTCCGCTCCAGTGTTTGGGAGATAGAAAGCTGAACGCTTCCATGGGACATTGTGGAGATGGTTGTTGGTGACCCAGGTGGTGGTGTTGCTGGTGGATCCTCTGTTTGTGGGGTGGCAAGTGCCACTGTCACTACAGAGGTGGATGAAGAGGCCAAGACTGCAGCAGCAGAAGAGGAAGCAGGAGGAGCCAGAGACCTTTCTTGGTTTTTGAGTTGTGCACTCCACTGTAGCTTGTGCTTTGCACTTAGATGCCTGGTCATGCAGGTTGTGCTCAGGTTGAGAAGATTTATGCCTCGCTTCAGGCTCTGATTGCACAGCGTGCAAACCATTCGTGTCCTGTCATCATCAAGAACTTCCACACTAGGGAACTCCTGTGAGCTGGCTTTGGTGTGCTCGGTCCCTTGCTGCGTTGGGCAGTAGCAGGCATAGTGTCTAGGGCATTGCCGCTCCGCTTTTGCACCCAGCTCCCTCTTCTGCTGTGCTGGCGGCTCTGTGCGACCACCGTCTCTTCCTCCAAACTACTCAGGTCACCTGCATGACGTTCATTCCATGTGGGGTCGAGGACCTCATCGTCCTCCACATCATCTTCCAACCCAGTCTTCACCCCTGCAACCCTTGTCGGTCTCCACAATTCGGAATTCCGCATCAGTTGGCACCTGTGTTTCGTCATAATCCGAGACGTGCTGCGATGGTCCTCCCATGTACTCGTCTGGAAACATAGGTGGTTGGGCATCGGTGCACTCAATCCCTTCCACTTCTGGGGCAGGGCTAGGTGGATGGCCCTGGGAAACCCTGCTAACAGAGTCATCAAAAAGAAGCAGAGATTGCTGCATGAATTGGGACTCAGACTGCTTGGCTGATTTGCAAGGGGGTGCAGTGACAGATTGATGGACATCGGCTGCAGGTGCCAACTCTGACCTTTCAGCAGAAAACAGGGTGGGAGAAAATGTGAAGGAACTAGAGGCACCGTCAGCAACCCAATCTACTATTGCCTGTACTTGTTCTGGCCTCAACATTTGTACAGGCACATTAGGCCCTGCCAAATACTGCTGCAGGTTCTGTCGCCTACTCGCAGCTGAGGAAGGTGTTTCACCTGTGCGTGTAGCTGGCACAGATCGACCACGTCCTCTCCTTGCAACAGGAGTTCCACCAGCAACACCACGACCCAGGCCACATGCCTTATTTGACCTTCACCTCATATTTATCGAATTTTGGATCTTCCCCGAAATGGGTTTTTATTGCAAGGCGCAATACAACAGAATGCAATGGGTATATCTCACTGTAACATATGCGGACAGGGACGCAATCAACTCTTTTGTACCCTAAATCATTTTTTTATAGCAAGGCGCAATACAACAGTATGCAATGGGTGTATCTCACTGTAACATATGCGGACAGGGCCGCAATCAACTCTTTTGTCCCTTAAATAGTTTTTTTATTGCAAGGCGCAATACAACAGTATGCAATGGGTGTATGTCACAGTAACATATGCGGACAGGGCCGCAATCAACTCTTTTGTCCCTTAAATAGTTTTTTTATTGCAAGGCGCAATACAACAGTATGCAATGGGTGTATGTCACAGTAACATATGCGGACAGGGCCGCAATAAACTCTTTTGTCCCCTAAATGTTTTTTTTTATTGCAATACGACAGTATGCAATGGGTATATCTCTTTTTTTTTTTGTATTTAATCTTTTTTATTTTATTATTGCTGGGAATTACAAGCACTGTATTACAAAAGAAAAAAAAACATAAACAGAAAATACATTCCAGCAACGCAGAAACAGTCACCTAAACCTTCGTATTTATCCTTGACAATAAATCAAGACAAGATAAACCATACCTGCAATTAACCCCCCCCCCCCCCCCGTGAGAAGAAATAAAAAAAGGAAAAAGAAAAAAAAAAGGGGGGGGGGCAAGCCCCACAAATCCCACTTCAAGATCACCATGGAGAAGACCGGTCTCCAGACCATACATTCTGCTAACCATTAAGTAATGAGGCTCCTTCCTCAGATGTCATAAACCCATCCCAAACTCCCCATAGTAAAGTACATTTCTCATGCTGATGTTTAGATACCCATACTAACTCCTCCATCTTCCTGATTGCTTCTACTTTTCTCACCCAACTCGAAACGGTTGGGGGGGACTTCTGTTTCCATTTTAAAGGTATGCAGGCCCTAGCTGCACTGAGAAGATGGCCAATAATGCCTTTTTGAAACACTGATGCTGGAAAGTCTGTCATGTTTAATAAAAAGAGAGCTGGGTCATTTGGGATCATATATTCAGTAAATTTCTGAATAATCCTACGGACTTCCGACCAGTAATATGTTAATCGGGAACAAGCCCAAAAAATATGGAGCATAGTTCCCTCTGCACCGTTGCAACGCCAGCAACACTCTGAAACTTCCGGATAGTATTTGTGCAGTTTGGTATAGTACCATCTTGACAAAATCTTAAAACTTGTTTCCTGCAATTTAGTACACCTTGAAGACTTATGTTAGTACAAGCATCTTCTTGATTTGGGCTGCCGAGAATGTTCTACCCATCTCAATCTCCCACTTACGGACCCAAGGTAGAACCGGTTGAATCTGAGGGGTAACAAGTAGACCATACATAAAAGACAAAGTGCCCTTCTTCGGGCCCTGTCTAGTACAGTAGTCCTCAAAATCCGTAAGTGGTCAGATATAAGAGCTTGGTAGCGAGAGCGACCTTAAAAAGTGACGCAGTTGTAGAGCCTGCCAAAATACTAGAGCATAGGGACCCTGTGCCTCTGTAAGCTCTGATAATGCAGGCCAGCGATCCTCTATCAGAAAATGCATTGCCTGGAAAATACCAGTTCTACGCAAATTCAGAAAGTGGCTAGATGTTAATCCTGGCACAAATTTAGGGTTACCTAAGATTGGGTAGAGTGGAGAATCCTTTGAAAATAACCTCTGTTTTAGTCGAGTTGCCTCACACGCTCTGTGTTGCGCCTATCAGAGGATGTGCCTTTAACTCCGAGGGGCATTCCCCAAACATCCAGGGGGTCCCACTCAAAACCACGCAGGTCTGTGCTTGTTCTATCTGAACTGATAATTTGGTGTTGAAATGGCAGCCCCAGTCTACCACTCTACCTAAATGGATGGCTTGATAGTACTTCCTAATATCTGGTAGAGCAATCCCTCCCATTCTCTTCGGCAGGCTCAACCAATGTTTTGCTATCCATTGTTTCCCATGAGGCCAGATAAACTTTAGAAATAAGGTATTGATCTGATTAAACAGCTTCAATGGAATCTGAAACGGTAGAGTTTGGAGTAAATACAAGAACTTTGGAAGAATGCACATTTTAATTAAGTTACACCTCCAGAACCACGAGTGTAGTCCCCTCTGCCATTTCTCTAGCAATGTCCGCTTCAAGGCAATAAGTGGAGGAAAGTTTAGAATAATCAGTTGACTCAACTTAGGTGGTATATTAGTTCCTAGATACCGTATTTAACATTTAAACTTAAAATTCTTTTGAAGCGATTGTCTCCTAGGTAAAGTCAAGTGCACCCCCATCACCGCCGACTTGGCAAAATTAATTTTAAAGTTAGAAATTTTCCCATATGCATCAAATTCTTGAATTAAGCTTGGTAATGATACCATCGGATTGGTTAACGAAAACAGCAGATCGTCTGCATACGCCAAAATTTTGTGTTGCACCCCACCGACCGATATACCCCAAATATCCGAATGTCTACGTATTTTACACAAAAAAGGTTCTAAGGCCAACGCAAATAAAAGGGGGGACAAAGGGCAACCCTGGCGTGTCCCATTGCTGATAGGGAAAGGGTCTGAAAGAAAACCATTCACCTTAACCTGTGCAGATGGCATAGAGTAGGTTGCCGAAATGCACATGTTGTCTCCACATGCCCACATGCTTAAGTACTGCAGCAATAAAGTTCCAGTTAACGCGATCAAACGCCTTCTCGGCATCCGTACTTAAAAAAAATTCCCTGCTTGCCGGCCTTAGATACAACATGAATTAGATTAAGCATCTTGATTGTATTGTCCCTAGCCTCTCTATTAGGTATAAAGCCGACTTGATCTAGATGTATCAGCGGCTGTACGTATTGGGACAGTCGTACTGCCCAATGGGTATATCTCACTGTAACATATGCGGACAGGGACGCAATCAACTCTTTTGTACCCTAAATAATTATTTTTATTGCAAGGCGCAATACAACAGTATGCAATGGGTGTATCTCACTGTAACATATGCGGACAGGGCCGCAATAAACTCTTTTGTCCCCTAAATGTTTTTTTTTATTGCAAGGCGCAATACAACAGTATGCAATGGGTGTATCTCACTGTAACATATACGGACAGGGCCGCAATCAACTCTTTTGTCCCCTAAATAATTTTTTTTATTGCAAGGCGCAATACAACAGTATGCAATGGGTGTATCTCACTGTAACATATGCGGACAGAGACGCAATCAACTCTTTTATCCCTAAATAGTTTTTTTTTATTGCAAGGCGCAATACAACAGTATGCAATGGGTGTATGTCACTGTAACATATGCAGACAGGGTCGCAATTAACTTTTTTTGTCCCCTAAATAGTTTTTTCATTGCAAGGCGCAATACAACAGTATGCAATGGGTGTATCTCACTGTAACATATGCAGAAAGGGCCTGCAATCAACTTTTTTGTCCCCTAAATCGTATTTTTTTTTTTTTGCAAGGCGAAATACAACAGTATGCAATGGGTGTATGTCACTGTAACATATGCGGACAGGGCTGCAGTCAACTCTATTGTCCCCTAAATAGTTTTTTTATTGCAAGGCCGCAATACAACAGTATGCAATGGGTGTATCTCACTAACATATGTGGACAGGGCCGCAATAAACTCTTTTTTTTTTTTAAACATATTTTATTGTGAATTTTCAGCACATGAACAGATATAATAAACAGATATAATAACAAGTGTCACAATGCGTAAGGTAATAAAGTACTTAAGGAGGGACAACCAGTAACCAATATGTTGAGTACCAGAAATAAACAAAAATAAACAAATCAAGTTTCAGTGGCTTGGAGTAGTGTAGCAGCCTGCAAACATAAGGTAATACAGGAAACCACATATTAATAATGATGCATTGCAAATAACTTCGTGCTAGAAGGGAGGGGGGGTGGGAGAGATGGGGAGGGGAGAGAGATGGAGTGAGGGAGGGTAAAAAGGGGGGGGAGGGGTGTTGATAGGATGGTAAGGGATAAGAGAAGGGGAAGGGAACCAACACAAGAGGTGAAGATCATTATACCAGACATCATGAAACTAGATAACAGTAACATTAACAGTAATCCTAGCTCCTGAGGGTTGGGAGGGTGCTCAAGAAAATTGGGATCGAGTCCTGGGTTCCAGGAAGAGGTACTAAGCTAGTCCAGGTGATGATTCCAGTTGTCACAGGCTGTAAGGGTATGGAGATATAGGATTCCCATTGCAGGAGATGAGTGAACAACCAACCTTCGCCAGTGGCAGCAGTATAGGTACAAGTGGTGAAAGAGGTGTTGTCGTGACCTTTTAACATTTCAGAGAGACATTGGCTCAACGGCTAAAAAGATTGAGGCAAGCGGTGGAAGTTCACTAGCCATCCATCAATGGCTCACAGTCGACAGCGGGTGTAAGAAAGCAGCCCACTTGCGATTGAACTTGGTAAGATTGGGGGAGGTGGAAGTTTTATTTTCCAGGACTTCCCTGGCATACAATTGCTCCAGGCCTGCTATCACCTCAGCCAGAGTGGAGGGCATAGGCTGTATCCATTTGGCCAGGATAGCTCTCCTAGCTATCATATAGCAGGTAGTCAGCCAAAGTTTATGTGACTGGATGAGGAGGCATTGTCTCTTAGTTAGCTTAGTGAGGAGTACGTCCAAGTTTCCCAACAGGAGTGTCTAAGGATTTCCAAGAGTAGTCAAGCCTGTTATGGTGGTGACATAGGATTCAATTGAGGACCAGAAGGCTGCGATGTGAGGGCAGGACCACAGTCTATGTGCGAGAGAAGCTTTGGGGGTGGAGCAAAGTGGGCAGCAAGTCGAGTGGAGGCCTAGATTGGACCGTGAGTATGGGACATAGCTGCGGTGCTCAATAAACTCTTTTGTCCCCTAAATAGTTTTTTTTATTACAAGGCACAATACAACAGTATGCAATGGGTGTATCTCACTGTAACATATGCGGACAGGGCCGCAATCAACTCTTTTGACCCCTAAATAGTGTTTTTTTTATTGCAAGGCGCAATAACAACAGTATGCAATGGGTGTATCTCACTGTAGCATATGCAGACAGGGCCGCAATCAACTTTTTTTGCCCCTAAATGTTTTTTTTTATTGCAATGCGCAATACAACAGTATGCAATGGGTGTATCGCACTGTAATGTATGAATGAAAAACTGAAAAATAATTGTCCACTTAATTGGTGCTTGTTGAATAGCAGATTTGAAATGCAGTGTCTGTCTAAACGCTGTAAGTCACAGTAAAATATGAAGGAAAAAAGTTTTTTTTTGTTCTTTTTAAAATGCAGATTAAGCAGACACATGTGCACACCGCATGCCTTACAGGTTGGATACTGTTGTTGTTCTATTCCGCTATTGAAAAAAAAAACCCATTTGAATGAAAAACGGAAAAATTATTTTTTTACCCTAAATACTGTAGAGAATTATTTTCCCCTCACATTGGTGCTTTTTGAAGAGCAGGTTAGAAAAGCAATGTCTGTCATACAGTCTTTAAAGTTAAATATGAAGGAAAAAATGTTTTTTCTTTTTTAAATGCAGATTAAGCACACACATATGCACTAAGGTTGCATGATATGTGCAGCACCGCACACCTAACAGACTGATACAATTTTTGGGTTTCTCCTTTCTCCTCCTCACTTGGCTCAGGTCAGGGCATAAAGATCGTTCACTGCACCCCCACACAATACAATCAATGCTGATGGCTGTCTGATTAAAGCAGATTGTTCCGATCCTATGCTTTCCCTACAAGCAATCTCTCCAGCCTGGCCCTACAGTAAACTCCTATCTCTCCCTCCGGGAAAAAACATTGTGCACTGCACCCCACACAATCAAATCAATGTAGATTGCTGTATCATAAAGCAGATTGGTCCTCTTATGCTTTCCCTACAAGCAATCTCTCCAGCCTCGCCCTATAGTAAACTCCTATCTCTCCCTCAGCAGCAGTCAGGAACCTCTCCCTACAGTAGTTATAGCAGAGTGACGCTCGCCGCGGTGTGACTCCAGCTTATTGTAACGCTCCTGCGTTTTACGTATGATGTGGATTTTCAGCTGCAGAAATATTCCACTTCAGTAGTCATGTAAAGAAACGCTGAGACACCAATCCCAACTCTCAATGACTCATCATGTGTGGATGATCTCAATTCAGCAAGTAAATACACACACTCAATAAGATGTTTCCTAGAGTGACTTATGTATATAGTAACACAGTGATGATAGGCTGAAGAGACAGGTTGGGTAGAGATGGTAGATGACAGACACTTGAAAGGAAATGTTCTTGAAAATAAGATAGTAGCAGATGGGATGCAGATAGGTTTAGCAATCATGTATGGTAGCAGATGACAGAGTAGCAGGTGGACATACAAGAGAGATCAACCCAGTGCAAGAACAGGTGGTAGTAGGCTTAAGAGCTAGCAATCTTAGATAATGCAGATGTAGTAATAGTCCTTAGTATGCAGCGCTAGATAGTGTAAGCTTTAGTATAAAGGTTATAGAGGTTTCCCCTGTGGGGTACTTATCACTAATAGCAATGTAGCAGAGGAGAGGTTCGGCAAGAGCGGATGATCCGGTAGCGGGATACAGGGATCAGCGCAGCGCGGTTCCGACAGCGAGGTATGCTTGCAAGCATGAGAGCTTCAAGACAGGTTAGCATCAAGGCACAAAGCAGTTTGAACGAACACATGTGAGTGAGAGCCGGCGATCTAAATAGCCATCCAGTCCGGCGCTCAGTGATGACAGCATCAGTCTTAAAGGCGCACCTTACCAAAAGAGAATGGTGGGGCGCATACACTTATGAAAGAGTAATTAGGGTACCCAAAGGTACCAGAACATTACAGTACCCCCCCCTTAAGGCCGGCTCCTGAAGGCCTCTGGAGCTGGTTTGTCTGGGTACTTCGCATGAAAATTGCTGATTAATCTAGAGGCATGTATGTCAGAGGTGTTTAGCCAGGTGTCTTCCTCTGTGGATACGAGAATCCAGAATCTCTTTTATCTCATATTCTTCTCCACCTTCAACTTGTACAGGAGGAGGAGGTGGGATAGTAGGCCTTATTCCTTGGTCAGGAACATGGGGCTTCAGTAGTGACACATGGAAAATGGGATGTATTTTGAGGTCTATTGGCAATGTAAGCTGTACTGCAGCTTTTCCAATAAGTTTCTTGATTGGGAAAGGTCCCAAGAACAGAGGTCCAAGCTTTTTGCTAGGGATTTTCAGTCTTAAATTTTTTGTTGAGAGCCAAACGAGGTCCCCGATAGCGTACTGAGGAGAAGGTCTTCTGCGAAGATCATAGTACTTCTTTTGTTGATTATGAGCGTGTGCAATGGTAGTATTAAGCAAACCCAGAGAGTCCTTTATTTGGGTAAGATAGTCTGAGGCTACTGGGTTATTTGAAGGAAGGATGCGGGGTGGAAGAATAGAGGGATGAAACCCATAGTTCAAGTAGAACGGACTCTGCTTGGTCGTACTGTGGGTTGCGTTGTTGTAGGCAAATTCTGCCAGAGGGAGAAGATCCACCCAATCATCCTGTTGGTAAGAAGTGTAACAACGTAAATATTGCTCGATGCATTGGTTGACTCTTTCAGTCTGTCCGTTGGTCTGCGGATGGTAAGGAGAAGTGAGCTTCCGCTCGATCCGTAGTATGTGACATAGTTCTTGCCAGAACTTGGAAATAAATTGTGATCCACAGTCAGACAGAAGAGTTTTTGGGATACCATGTAACTTAAAGACATGTTTCATCAGGAGTTCTGCCGTTTGTTTGGACGAAGGTAGTCTGCGAATAGCAATGAAATGTGCCATTTTTGTCAGATGGTCCACTGACACTAAGATGGTATTAAATCCTTTGGAAGGAGGCAATTCCACTATAAAGTCCAAGGACACAACTTCCCATGGAGTTTGGGGTATTGGTAGACTGCATAGTAGACCGGATGGTCTCGTAGTGTCAATTTTGGACCTGGCACAGACATTGCATGAAGAGACGAATTTTTGTATAGATGTTTTCATGTCAGGCCACCAGAATTGCCTGGTAATCAGATTAAGAGTCTTTGTCATACCCATATGTCCTGCCATAGGCCCATCATGCGATAATTCCAAGATCTTGGTGCGTATGGTAGGTGGTATGTAAAGTTTGTCGTTGTAGTAGAGGAAGCCTTCTGCATCAGTATTTAGTTGTGGTGGGGGTGAATCCAAACTTATACCATGCAAAACCTCTTCCTTCAAGGAACGGACAACTCCAATAATGCGTTTGTGAGGTATTATAGGAACGGAAGGGATTTCGAAGTAGTTTTCTTCAGTTAATCGTGATAGTGCATCCGCCTTTTTGTTCTTATCTGCAGGTGTGTAGGTCACTAGGAAGTTAAACCTTAGAAAGAATAGTGACCATCGTACCTGTCGGTGAGAGAGAGTTTTGTTAGTCTGAAGATATTGGAGATTTTTATGGTCCGTGTATATAAGTATTGGTAATTGGGTGCCTTCGAGTAGATGTCGCCAATTCTCCAGAGCCAATTTTATAGCAAGCAGTTCCTTTTCACCCACGGGGTAATTTATCTCTGGACTGCTTAGGGATTTAGAAAAAAAGGCGACTGGATGAAGTGGTGAAGTGTGAGTTGGTCGTTGGGAGAGTGTTGCTCCTACTGCCATGTTTGACGCATCTACTTCCAGAATGTATTGGAGGGATGGGTCTGGATGGCGTAATATGGGAGCAGAAGTAAACCTTGTCTTTAACAGGTGAAAAGCTTTATGTAGTTCATCTGACCATTTGAATGGTTTTTTAATGCTAGTGAGCTGTGTGAGGGGTCTCACAATGGCAGAGAAGTTTCTGATGAACTTCCTGTAGAAATTCGAAAATCCAAGGAATCGCTGTAGCGCCTTGCGTGTGGTTGGTGTAGGCCAATCCTGAATGCAGGATATCTTACTCATGTCCAACTCGATTCCTGTTTTGGATATGATGTAGCCTAGAAACAGTACCTCTTCTTTATGAAACAAGCATTTTTTCAGTTTCACATAAAGGTTGTGTGCAAGCAATCTAGATAATACTAGTCTTACATGTCTTATGTGTTCAGACAGGGATCGTGAATATATAAGTATATCGTCCAGATATACCACAACACAGACATCTAGTAAGTCTCTGAAAATATCGTTTATAAATCGTTGAAAAACTGCAGGGGCGTTGCATAGCCCGAATGGCATTACAAGATATTCGAACAATCCGTATCTGGTTCTGAATGCAGTCTTCCACTCGTGTCCAGCACGGATTCGAATGAGATTGTATGCTCCTTTCAGATCCAATTTTGAAAAATAGGTAGCTCCACGCACCTGCTCAATGAGCTCAGGGATAAGCGGTAGAGGATAGCGATCTTTTATTGTAATAGCATTCAATTGCCTATAGTCGATGATAGGCCTGAGACTTGAGTCCTTATTGCGGACAAAAAAGAGTCCTGCTGCTGTGGAAGAATTGGAAGGTCTAATAAAACCTTTCTTCAAATTCTCATCCAAATAGTCTTTGAGATGGGAAAGTTCATCCTGTGAAAGAGGATAAACATGACCGAACGGCAATTTGCTATTTGGGAGTAGATCAATGCTACAATCATAGTCTCGATGGGGAGGTAGTGCTTGAGCATTTTTCTCAAGAAAAACCTCAGAGAGATCCTGATAACATAGTGGTGCAATCTCATCTGTCACCACAGACAGGATCTTCCCGAAAGACGGGAGGTTACACGTACCCTCGCAATAGCAAGAGAGGAAGGCCAGGGTCCGTTCCTTCCAATCTATGGTTGGTTGATGTGTGTGCAACCAGGGAAGTCCCAACACAATGGGAAAGTGGGGTGAAGGTATTAGATCGACGGTAGTGGTCTCCATATGAGACCCGTTAGTAGTGACTAGGAGTGCCTGTGTCTGATCAGTGATCGGACCAGAGGATAAAGGAACACCGTTAATAAGACTTACTGAGACAGGTTTAAGTTTAGAAATAATAGGAACTTTATTTAAAGCAGCAAAACGTATGTCAATATAATTTCCACAAGATCCTGTGTCAATCATGGCCTTAGTAGTAATCCTGTTCTGGTCCCACTGTAATGTTAAGCAAACAGAAAGGTAAGGGTTAGTGATTGAAGTTGCCAATCCCCCTAGGAGGACATGTGAACACTCACCCTTCTTTTTGTAGACTAGGGGACAGACGTTTATCTTGTGATCCGGGGATGCACAGTACAAGCAGAGATTACCAGATCGTCTTTTGGCTCTTTCCATAGTTGATAGAGGTGGGCGTATGGTTCCTACCTCCATAGGAACGGGGTCAACGGCCGAAATCCGAGAAGAACTGGATAATGGCATTCCCATTTTCTCAGCCTTTCTTTCTCGTAGTCTTCTATCTATGGCGATACTGAGTTGTATCAATGCATCCAGGGTTTTTGGCAGATCCGCTCGGGCGAGCTCGTCTTTAACGGCCTCTGTTAGGCCAAGCCTAAATTGGGTTTTCAGAGATGCATCATTCCATTCTGAATCAAGGGTCCATTTCTTGAATTCTGCGACAAAGTCTTCTACAGGTCTCCTACCTTGTTTCAAGGATCTTAATTGAAGATCGGCAGTACTCTGCCTATTGGGATCATCATATAGGCTAGTGAGTTCTGCTAGGAACAAGGCATAGGAGTTGAGAAGCTGGTCGTTTTTCTCAAAAAGAGAGTCTGCCCAGGCCCGAGGATCGCCTGTTAGGTAAGAAATAATAGTACAAACCTTAATGTGATCAGTAAGGTAGGTACGGGGTTTTAGCAAGAAAAGTAACTCACATGCGTTTTTAAATTCGCGAAATTTTTTGCGATCGCCTGTAAATACCAAAGGAGGATTTATTTTGGGTTCAGGGGACTGAGCAGTGGTAAGTTGTGTCAGTCTAATAACCTGCTGCGACAGAGCCTGATTGTCTTCTTTTAATCCAGCAAGTGCGTGTATTAACGCAGTTACTTGCTGTTTTAATTGTGTCATCTGAGTGGTTATTTCTGCTGAATCCATTTGTGGTTCGTTCAATCTGTAACGCTCCTGCGTTTTACGTATGATGTGGATTTTCAGCTGCAGAAATATTCCACTTCAGTAGTCATGTAGAGAAACGCTGAGACACCAATCCCAACTCTCAATGACTCCTCATGTGTGGATGATCTCAATTCAGCAAGTAAATACACACACTCAATAAGATGTTTCCTAGAGTGACTTATGTATATAGTAACACAGTGATGATAGGCTGAAGAGACAGGTTGGGTAGAGATGGTAGATGACAGACACTTGAAAGGAAATGTTCTTGAAAATAAGATAGTAGCAGATGGGATGCAGATAGGTTTAGCAATCATGTATGGTAGCAGATGACAGAGTAGCAGGTGGACATACAAGAGAGATCAACCCAGTGCAAGAACAGGTGGTAGTAGGCTTAAGAGCTAGCAATCTTAGATAATGCAGATGTAGTAATAGTCCTTAGTATGCAGAGCTAGATAGTGTAAGCTTTAATATAAAGGTTATAGAGGTTTCCCCTGTGGGGTACTTATCACTAATAGCAATGTAGCAGAGGAGAGGTTCGGCAAGAGCGGATGATCCGGTAGCGGGATACAGGGATCAGCGCAGCGTGGTTCCGACAGCGAGGTATGCTTGCAAGCATGAGAGCTTCAAGACAGGTTAGCATCAAGGCACAAAGCTGTTTGAACGAACACATGTGAGTGAGAGCCGGCGATCTAAATAGCCATCCAGTCCGGCGCTCAGTGATGACAGCATCAGTCTTAAAGGTGTATGCGCACCTTACCAAAAGAGAATGGTGGGGCGCATACACTTATGAAAGAGTAATTAGGGTACCCAAAGGTACCAGAACATTACACTTATATAGAGTCTGGGTCACATGCTGCACTGGCCTATCACAGCCATGCCTTTAGTATACAGTGAAATGTCCGGGTTCGGGTCCGCGTACCGAATACCCAAAAGTCCGGTATGAACACGAACAATACAGTCCGGGTTTGCTCAACCCTAATCTACATTAATCAGAAACACTGAATTTTTAAGGGTCTTCTTTAGGTCTTTAAATTATTATATACTAGTCCTTTCCTATTATTAAAAATATTTGCCCTATATCCTCAGTAAGCCTCTATAATTCATTCAGATTTACCCAGACAAATGCTTTGTCTGCAAAAATCTTAATGAATTCTCGAGACAAATTGACAAGGCCTAAAAATCTTCTTATGGCAAATACATTAATAAGTAATAGTACCTTTTTATTTTATTTTTTTTTTCGTCCATGGACTCTCTTCCTTGTATCTGGAAGGGTTGACAAAGGAAGAATCTGTCATGCTTTGTCCTACAACACAGATGGGAGCTGTCATGGGGTGACTAGCTAAGGTCTGTAACTGAATCTGTACTTCTCTGCAGGGGTTAGTTGTACATTCCTCAAATGTCCCATACTCCTCAGAGGGCGCAAAAGGTGATTTATTACTGTCAGTCAAAGCTGACACCCTTTGAAGCCCATTATACTGTTGGTAGCATTCTTTTTCATAATTTTTGACAAATTTAATTTGTATGTCTGCCAAAAAGCGAGTACATTGGTTTTTTAAAATGATCTTCCTGGTTACAGTAAAAGCAAAGGAGCAGTTTCCTCCTCTCAGAACTGGCAAAATGGGGCCTGCTCATGTACCGCGGTTGGCCAATTCCCAGAGAAAGACTCCTTCCCCTACAAGAGCCCCCACTGTTACCAGAAATTCCTATTCCAAACACTTTTAACAGTTGGCTATTAGAAATGTCAGGCTGAGGAAAACTTTTATTTTTTAATATTTGCTGAGTAGCTTTAGGTACATTAGGACAATCTGCTGCCTTTAAATTAATATCCAAGTCTAAATTTGGAATATTTTGTAAAAATTGTTTAATCATTAATTTATTATCTTCAGTGACCAGATCTGTAGGGTTTTTATTAAACACTAAACACCAGGCTCTTTTCCATTTATCAGCTTCTATCAGCAGATTGTCATCTTTAGAAATCTTAAAAGAGTCTAGTAATGTTATGTTAAGTCTATGTAAATGTGTTTCTGCCCATACAGATGCTTTTAACCTGCCAGTTTTATTTGTATATGTTGCATACAAATCTTTCTTATCCAGCGGTTGGGAATGCAGTGTCCTCTGTCCCAATGTCAGGGAGGTGGGGGTGGTAGCACCGCCACTGTGCCCTGCATCTTCCCCCCTGTGATCTGGCTGTGTGCTCTGTGATATTACGGAGTTGCGCCACTCAGTTCCGGGGGGCGGATACGCTGGAAGGCTTCTGCCCTTGTTGTCTTGCCCTGTGTGGTTGGTGGTTCAGGGGGCAGCGTGTTCTGTAGGAGAATGGAGTGCGCTCCACGCCCCTCAGACTCGTCCCTCCGATTACTCCTTGTGGGGGGAAAAGAGGGGCGGTACCTTGCTGGACTGGGTGACGTCAGACGCTGTCTGCAGCGCCATCCGTCACCTAGTTGGGGGATATTTAAACCAGACTGACCTAGCTGTCGGTCTGGCTACCATAGAGGGGAACACTTTGTCCCAGTGTGAGGACTGATATCCTTATTGCATGGAGGAATAGACGCTCTGCCATTTCCTTATCAGGTATGCTGCAGATTAGTTTTTTATACAGGACAGGATAACATAGCCTGTGTTTAGCTGCTCTTAGCAAATAATGCCCTTATATTTACACATTATGTTTGCCTGAACTTTAATTTAGGACTTTCCCTAGTCTGGTCACCACAGGGGGGAGCAGTCTGTCCTAGTGCAAGGATTGCAAGCCCTGCTCGGCTGTAAAAGGGGTACAGATCTTTCTTTCTAGTGACAAACAGGTATGTGTTACAGCTAATACCTTCTATAATAAGGTTTAACATAGTATGTCACTAGTTGTGCATATTATCCATATATAGTATTACTTTATATTTATATGGTTGTTACCCTTTTTATTTAGAGTGAGTTGCCATATATGATTCCTGTAGACAACTAAGATGATATACATATAAATAATGGAGAAACACAGGCTTATAGACTTGTGCCCAGTCTAAACCTCCTGCTGCTATTCACATACTATATATATAATACACTTGTCCTCATATTGGACCTTGGTAAGGATAAATTACACATTTCTTTTTACGCCTTTGGCGTGCTTTGTTGTGACATCAATTATTCCTATTTATACATATATATCCTTCATACATATAGGCTTGAAGATCAAGTTTATCTTAAATATCCCCCCACCTCCATCTGGTTCGGGCTGTGGACATATGTTGACCCGCCGCTGTAGCTTAATCTTTTGATGTTTGTGGATTATCTATTATATCTTGCAACAGATATTTGACTATTGGTAAGATATATAAATTGTATGCAGGCACATATATGTGCTGTATTGTATAATACATTTGTATGTTTTCCAAAGCATTGATATATTGAAATTGGGTTGTGATGTATGAATTTCATGAATATTCCCTTGTTTCTTTAAATTTTCTGATTAATTTACATTAACGATACTCTCCGGAAAAAGCGCCGTAGCGCAAAACATGTAGAGAATGTTATTGTATATAAGTGAACCCATCGCCACCGTTGGAATTACACCATCAAACCTATTTTCACCATGCAGCTCTCTACCGAGAACAAATGGTTTTTTGGTTCCATCCTATATTCTGAAATGTGTGGTATGGCGGGACTCACTTTTGACAGTTGTTGCATTACAGTTTTATAATGATGCTTTGTGTATACAGTATGTGTTTTTCAATATAACCCTTTAATGTTTTTGAATAAAATAATATAAATTTTACGACATTGCGTCATGTGGTCGTGCCAACAAAGTCCATGTTGAAATGTAATTTCTAGTCTCCTTTACATGTTAGGACGAGGCATGGGTATATCTGAGTGTCCATAGCGTCATCCTATGGTGACACACAAAATCTTTAAATCTCATTCAGTCTGAAGAGTATTTCACGCTGGTCCAATAGAAGGCATGTTGGACAGTGGGAGGAAACCTGACGAATGGGTGCATAGGCTTTTGATACAGTCCTGGTGATTGGCAGAGGGCAGGTCACCTCGCGGTGCATTCTCAGGCACTGTATCAAAGCCAGGAGCACATGTGCTCTGGGGTCTTTGGCTGGAGAGCAGAGTCCCGGAGCGAGGGGGCGGCTGCCTCCTCCTCTGAAGAGGTGCCATGCGGACAAAGGAGGTCGTCCTGAGGACCTCAGGAATGGATGAGATAAGCTGAACCCAGAGGTCAAGGAGAGCTGACAGAGGGGAGACACTGGAGACCCTGGGACCACAGTAAGGTAAATACAGGGACTCGTTGCAAGGGGCCTGACCTGAGGGGGGCTATCCCTAAATGTAGAATAGTCAGTGAACGGGTTTTAGCAGTGGAGAAGAAAGAGGATGTTGGTGAGAGTGTCCTGAAGATATTTGTCAGTTCACCAAGTCGTCTTGATCTGAAAGAGACTTAATCCACATTCACTTATATGGGCAGGGTGAATCAACAGCCTGGTTGTATCGAAAGATAGGAGTCCTCCAACATTGTCTATAGTTCAAATTGGAGTATCCCACTAATCCTTTCTCCTATCCCCCTATTTAAAATAAAACAAAACAACAACCAAATACCCCATGGACTGATTATTGGACAGAGCCAAGGAAGGAGAAAGTAAGAACTTGAAACTGTCATTATTGTGTGCTGGTAACTCAGGGGGACCCGTGGAGTGAAATCTGGCAGTCCTTACGGGGCCAGGGCTGCATTTTGGGGGCGTCATTCAGAATGTACCCCTGGGTTACAACAATGGATGCTAGCGGTAATGGCCTAGCAGTCGCATCAAGTAATGCCATGTCTTTCCAAATAATGTGCTGGAGTGTCAGTGAAGAAAGTAGTGTCTGCTCTACAGTAACCAGTGAAAGTGTGTTGATAGGTCATGATTGCAGCAGTGGTTTCTATGGGCATCAAACAGACATTTACCAAGGAAACTGTGTGTTTTCTTAAGTAAAGTGCTGGAGAGCTGTTGTAGAAGGAATGCACTGTATTGTACAAGAGAACTGTGTCTGTTTTACAGTAATCGGTGCAAGTGTGCTTTCAACTAACCCGGGACGCAGGGATCAGTGCGTCGGGGGTCATGTCTGTACATGTACTGTGGAGAAACGTTTTGCCCGTGCAGTTAATGACAGCGGAACAGTTTTCACTAACAGTATGGGAGATCTGTTGGCTTGTGAAGGAAGAAGTGCAACTGAGGCCCAAGTACAGATGAAAAATGTAGATGTGTGTGTGTTAGTGAGCACAGTCTGCTGACTGAGCAGAGTTATAGCAGCAGCGAAGGGGTTACTGCACTGCACGGGAAAGCGCGTACTAAAGAGATCTGCCTTACAGGAGCAGCCACCGCCAGAGAGTCAGCTATTCTGGAGTCGTGGGCAGAGTCGCCACTTGCGAGCTGCCAATCCAAGTGGAGGAAGAAAGCTGAGACATCAATTCCATCATCGGGTGTAGCTGAGGACAGACACGTGTGTGGAGGAGAAAGATGGCAGATGTCGGAGTGAGCCGGAGCGCACGGGCTATCCCAATTGTTGGCGGAGTACCTAGAGAGCAAACAAATTCACCAGATTCAGTCCTATGGGACACAGGAGTGCGATTGGTGCCCATCGGGAAACTGGAGCTGTGCAGCAGAGGGGACAAGGAGCATCTTGGGCTGATATGTAGCTGATGCTTGAACGTGTCTATTCGGCTGCGGGCATAGATTTAATGTGGGCACTGTGGTGATATGCTCGTGCAGGCGGTGCGGAGTGATTGTCGGCCCAGGAAGCTGAGTGTGAGCTGGGAGACAGGATTCACTCAAGAATTGCTGGTGCCTATGAGGATCCCTGTGGGCAGAGGAAGAGGAGTAAAAAATCAAAAAATGTGTTGCGTTAGATCAGATAAGAATAAACAAATATAAACGTGGTTCAAAAGATCTCATAAATCTAAATTAAAAGAAAGTCCATGTGATAAATAGTGTCAAAATGGTGATATAGATGCTCCCATAAGCAAATAACAAATAAAAAGTCTGTATAAACCAATGGTGCTGCAATCGCACAAATTCAGACACCTCCGTGAATGTGCTCCAATCCACCAACAGATATTAAAGCCTCTCACCTTACTATCTGACCCAGGAATCACCCAGGGTCAGATATAGCAGTCCCCTGTAGGGGTAATGTATGACCAGCAGGATAGCATATAAGGGGATATCCAAGATCCAGTAGCTCACAAATCCATGAGAGGGAAGCCAGGTGGGGAGGGAAGAGGAACAAACAAGATCTAATGCTCTCTGTAGCGTTTATAAAGGAGCAATTTATTCAGCAGATATATACTCACAAGACACTCTGTTTCAATAAGCATGTAGGACAGCGGTGTCTCATCAGGAAGAGAGAGGGTGTGATGTCGGCAGCTAGGCTCCGCCCCCTGTACGCATTACGTCGGCGAGGGGTGGAGCTAGCCTACACAAGCCGCAATATATCGGCCTCCCCGGCCAATCAGCTCAGGTTTCAGATTGGCCACACTTGAAATACCCGCCCCTCAAGACAAAGCAGGAAGAGTCTCCCGGAGGGAGATAAACTACCCGCAGAGCGGTGCAGCATAAAATAGTTTAATATCCGGCTGAGGGGACCATTTATGCACAAAAAATGCTGGGAACAAGCTTCGCAGAGCCAACTGTCCGACTTCACATCCCCCTTCACAATACATAATAAAAATACATCAATCTAGATATGGGCCATTAACAACATTATCCCAATAAAAATATATAAAAAATTATATATATATATAAAAAAATGTATTAAATTCTGCCCATAATTACACATACCGTAATTAAAATAAAATCAGTTAAGAATAAAAAAATATTTAAAGATCTAAAAGCTATTTAAATATATGAATCTTTAATCAAACTATATTAAAAATCAAGACATATGGACATATACAGTGCTTCTCTCAACCAAACCATCAACCTATATTTAATTTATCGCTTATGAAGCAATTCAGGTCAAAGGCCACATTTAACCCCCTAGGAGCGAGGACCTTGGTTTCAAGGATCCAAAAGGATTCTCTCCTACTTAGTTTACGGCTGTAATTGCCCCCCCCTCCAATTCTTTTTAACCAACTCAATACCCCAAAATCGCAAAGATGCAGGTTGTCTAAAACCTGCATCTTTGAACCTCCCTAAAGTGTCTGGATACATTATGCGAGACTTCTCCTTTTTTAATATTTTTCTTTTTTTTTCCAAAACATTTTATTGATATTCAACACGATACATAGTAAGCAGAACAGGTGAAAAAGACCGTAACATGTATAAACTTGCGCCATAACAGATATCTTCAACATAAGCAATAAACAGAACGATAAGAGACATTGCAACTGGAAACGTTAAGGAAGGTTAAGGCAGTATGAAGAGTCTAACATGAAGTTTATCATCATCATAGGTGCCATTAGGAAGAAGTATCCGTGTATCTATAGAAAACTGGGATACGGGAGCTGTAGTCGCGGTTCGGCGAGGCCCCCTGAACTCCGACACCCCCTATGGGGAACTTGCTGTGTCAGGGGACAGGGAGCACACACCATTTTCGATCAAATCCCAATTATGAGTATTGTGAAGCAGGGATACATGGCGAGATAGACAGTGGAAGGAGGTGACCATTGGATGACAGTTGGGGGGCCAGGAGGGGGGGAGGTGGACAACCAGTGGCATGGAACGCACATTTTGGCCGCGTTAATAAGGTGTAAGGTTAGAGATTTTTTATAGTTGGCGAAGGACAGTGATGTGTGGTGCAGGAGATACTGCGCTGGGGTAAAATCTGGTGTGAAGGTGGTAATACGGGAGACTAGGGACTGGACCTCTCGCCAGAATGGCTGAATGATGTGGCAATCCCACCAGATTTGCTGAGAACATCTCCAACAGGTAGGAGAGTTGGTCGCTGAGAATTTGTGCAATAGTTCGGGGGTTCTGTACCATTTGGAATATAATTTGAAACCTGTTTCTTGCGCATTCAGTGATCCCTTATGGATATGGTGGTAAATGCTCGACCAATCATCCCCCGAGAGGTGCAATCCCAACTCCCCCTCCCATCTTGACTTGAGTGCGTCTGTTGGCTTGTGGGCCGTCGGGAAGAGCATAGAGCATAGGATCAAAATCAGGTGGCGGTGTGGACCTGGGGCGGCACAGATCTTTTCAAAAG
Organism: Pelophylax lessonae; assembly: GCF_965119305.1. Lineage (NCBI taxonomy): Eukaryota > Metazoa > Chordata > Amphibia > Anura > Ranidae > Pelophylax > Pelophylax lessonae. Next base: position 162,481,408 of record NC_138773.1, read on the forward strand.
GGGTAAGGGGCCTTGACCAGTCTGCCAAGGATTGAGTGTGGGTCAAGAAGTGATGAATTTGTAGGAAATTATAGAAGGGTATGTTAGCCTTTGGGTATTTGAGAAGGAGGTCTCGGTAAGATAACAGACGAGATCTGTCGAAAAAGTGAGTAGCCCTGAAGGGCAAGTCTGGAGAGGGGCATTCTGGGGGCAAGTACGGAAGGCCCGGGAGGAATTCAGGGGTGGCGTGTAATGGTGAGAGCGGAGTGCATTTCAGAGAGAGGTCCAATTTCCTACAAACCGTATGGAATATGGTCAGCGTGGCTCCCGTTAGCGGGTGCGAGAGGGAGTGCTTCGGCATTGCTGATGGTGCCATCCAGGGTAGGTGATGCGGAGGAAACTGGGAATTGGCGTTCTTGAGAGTCACCCAATCCTTAGATTCCGCATGGGCGTGCCAGTCCACTATTCTGGATAGGTGGCAAGCCCAGTGGTATTTCAGTAGATGCGGCAGGCCCAAGCCACCCCCTGATTTAGGGCGAGTAAGTGTATCCCAACCCTCAGTTTCTTAGAGTTGCACAGGAAATCAGAACACATGCGCTGGTAAGATTTAAAGAAGGTATGTGGTACTTTGATAGGGATAGCTTGTAAGATATACAGCAGTCTGGGGAGGATGTTCATCTTTATAATGGTAATTCTGCCAAACTAGGAGAAAGGACCCTGTGACCATGACTGTAAGTCCGATTTAACCGTATGTAGGATCGATAGATGGTTTTTCACGTACAAGTCAAATAGCTTTCTGGGCAATTGCACACCCAAGTAGGTAATAGCTTGGGATTCCCATTGAAAGGGGAAATTGGAGCTGCAGAGTTGCAAGAGCGAAGAGGGGAGAAAGACGTTAAGGGCTCGCAACTTAGTGTAATAAGTTTTCAAATTGGAGAGTTCCTGGAACGTTTTGAGGACTGAAAGGAGGTTTGGGATAGTGAGTACTGGGCCGGTAAGAAAGAGTAAGATATCATCAGCATACGCTGCCAGTTTGTAAGTTTTGCCCGCTATGGAGATTCCTTTGATGTCGGGGTCTTCCTGGATTTGACGCAGCAGTGGTTCCAGCGTGAGGATGTAAATTAGTGGTGATAGGGGGCAACCCTGTCTCATACCGTTCGACGCGGAGAAGGCAATCAACAGACATCCGTTAATCCGGACCCTAGCCGTGGGGGTAGAGTAGAGAACCGAGACACATTGTAGAATCCGATCCGACAACCCAAGGGCCCTGAGTGCCTCAGACATGAAGTCCCAGGCAACCCTGTCAAATGCCTTCTCCATGTCGAGGGACAAGAAAAAGCCAGGTGTTTGGGATGAGGAAAGCCAATGGTGGAGATGGAGCGCCTTAATGGTGTTGTCCCTTGCTTCCCGACCTGGGACAAACCCCACCTGATTGAGGGAGATCACACCCGGGATGAAGGGAAGAAGGCGATTGGCTAGAACTTTCACGTAAAGTTTTATATCTACATTGAGCAGAGATATAGGATGATAATTGGGAACCAGAGTTGCGTCCTTGCCCGGTTTGGGGGTCACTGAAATATGGGCTTCCAAGAAATCCGGGCCCAAGGAAGCTGAGTCTGGGAATGCGTTGAAAGTGTTTACCATATGGGGCATCAAGATATCAGAGAAGGTTTTATAGTAACCCACAGGAAGGCCATCAGGACCCGGGGATTTGCCTGGTTTAGATTGTTTAAGGTCCGTGAGAATTTCCGTAGAGGTAATGGGTTAGTTTAGGTCAGAGATGGCCTCTTCTGAGAGCGGTGGAGGGGAGAATTTTTGTAGGAACTGCCGAATCTTACTTAATCTGGAATGTTGAAGTTCAGGGGTATTTGCCTGCGGTAGATTATATAGTTTAGAATAGTATCAAACAAATTGGTCAGCTATATCTGGTGTGGAGACGAACACCTTACCCGAGGGGTCAGAGATGGTATGTATAGTGTTTGCTGCCCTCTTCTTTTGGAGAGCCCTGGCGAGTAATTTGCCAGATTTATTGGCGTGTTCGTAGAACATGCTATGCGAGAGGGCGAATTTTCCAGGGACAGATTTACCCAGTTCCTCTAATAAGTCCTGGCGGGCTTGAGTAAGTTCCGCAAGGGTGACTTTCGCCAGGGATTGCTTGTGAGAGCGTTCCAGAGTGCCTATGTTCCACATGAGTGCTTCTACGTGTGCCTGATGTGCTTTTCTATGTTTGGAAGCCAGCGCTATGAGTTCTCCACGAATTACGCACTTGTGAGCTGCCCACAGTGTGATCGCGGAAGCATCCTGGGTAGCATTGTCCGTAAAATAATGGGAAAGACGTTTTGTGAGAGCAGCGATATGCGTCGCATCGGAAAGGAGAGAGCTGTCTAGTCGCTATGCGTGCGAAGCACGTGGGTGTGCAGATAAGGTGAGGGTAATGCTTATGGGTTGATGGTCGGATAGGAACATTGGCTCTATAGAAGCCAATTTGAGTGCTGGCACCAAGTCTTGGGAAATGAAGAAGTTGTCGATACGCGAGTAATGACTGTGAGGGGGAGAATAAAAAGTGAAGTCTTTGGTACTAGGAAAGAGGGTGCGCCACGAGTCGTGCAAGAGAAGGGTCATCAGCATTGTTTTGATGGATCGGAGGGCTGCGTATTGAATAGAGGAGGAGCCCTCAAAGGTGTCTAAGAGCGGGGATAGAGCCACGTTAAAGTCTCCTCCCAGAATAAGCCGTCCTGAGAGGAACTCCATCAGCTGTAGGAAAGTGGACCTGTAAAAGGAGCAGAGATTTCTATTAGGAGCATATATGTTGGCCAACGTGAGGGGTTGGCCGTAAAGCGAGCCTTTGAGGAACAGGAACCTACCCTTGTCATCAGCCAAGGACTCCTGCACCATAAACGGGCACTGACTGGAGAGGAGTATAGATACCCCTTTGGATTTAGAGTCCGCCGAGGTAGCATGGTAAGCCGTGGGGAATTGTTTCGTGTGAAGTTTTTGTATACTATCATGTCGGAAGTGTGTTTCCTGAAGAAAAACGATATCAGCTTTCGGTTTACTAAGAGCAAGAAAGAGCTTGGAGCGTTTTTCCGGGACATTGAGGCCTCTCACATTAAGAGAGTACAATTTGAGTGTCGGGACCATGTGGAAGGGGACCTAAGGGCCTCCACGGGGAGTAGGGGAGAGTGAAGGGACGGGAGAAGGAAAGAGGGGGGGGGTTAAGAGGGGTGAGAGTAAGTGGGAAGGAAAGAAGGGGAAGGGTATTACAAAAAAAAATCACCAAAGTATGAGGAATGCTAATGGAAAGAAATGAGGGGTAGTTCACCACCCCAAGCATGTTCGATGACCCCTGTAAGAAAATTGTAAGGAATGTAACATGTGCATGCAAGGCAATAAATACGGAAACTTAGGCCCTTAGACCCCTATATGGTTTGTTAGGTATATTATAACATAATATAACACGGGTGTACTCTGTTCTATAGAAAGGGGGTGAGAAGAAGGAAGTAGGAAGTGTATGTGTGTGTGTGTTTGAGGTAGTGATAGAGAAGGGGTGTAAAGATTGTTGGCCTATGCCCCTGATGTATCCTAGCCACCTCATTTAGATCTCCACAGCCAGTCATTCAATGCCCAACAGGTGGTCATTTATTTCCCAGCAGGCTGGGTCTGATGTGAATGGAATGAGGAAGTAGTGGTAAAATATATTCAGGAGGATCAGGTAGATCTAAATTTCTCCTAAGTGTTTATGGTTGATTTTCCATGAGTTCTTTGATCTGAGAATCAGTCTTCCAAAGAGCTGTAATAGAGGCCCTTATCAGCTTTAAGAAGGTTCTTAGTAACGGAGTTTCTGTTTTTGCAAAGGGGGTCAGGTGCAGGAGGTACATAACTGGGTTATTTATCAAGTTGTTCATTATAATTTGAAAACCGCCTGTTGAACTCTCATCCAGAAAATTCACATCAGGTCACACTCCCAACATTTATGTTGCATTGTTCCTGTCTCATAATCACCACACCAGCAGATGTCTGACACCTGAGGATAGAATTTATGTAGTAGAAAGGATAAAATTTCATATCGCTGCTCCTGAAAGTTGTTGGCTAAAGAGGATTTGTGAGACTTATCAGTTTGTCTCTTTTAATACAGTTTAAAGGTGATAGATATTTTGTTATATAGGGCGAAATGTAAGTGTCTGGGTGGGATATCAACATCGTGTAGGTGGAAGAAAGGTTGTAATAGTGTATGTGCATCACAGACTGCTTTGAATGACATAAGAAAACATTGCAGTGAAAATGATGCAGCCGAAGTGTGCTCCAAGTTGAGGATCTACAAGGGATCTAATTTCTTTCTGTAAACAGTTCCCTGAATAGTTAAGAAGGTCATTTGCCTTCCATTTATGAGATAAATGTAAATGTTTAACATTAGACTTCACTATCCCTGCAGAGAACTTGAGATCTGTAAGTATAGGCATGAAGGGATGGATGTGGAGATAGGGTGGAAGAAGCAAATGTTTTTCTGGCTATATGGAAATTAGCTAATACAGTACAATTGGGTTATTCTTATCTGCTGGTGGAATTAGGGAAGATTGTCAAGGGAGGCCTGCAAAAGGTAGGGGAGAGACGTTTTGCTCCATGGGTACACATAGATCAGTGCTATGACCACATGGGTGAGCTGCCAAATAAAAGAGGTTAAAATCTGTGAAACTTATGCATCCTTGCTTAGAAAGGGTCAGCAAATTATTCAGTTGTGCAACTTAAGTCCCAGAGGAAGGATATCACAATTGTAGTTGCGAGAAAAAGACGCTCAGTATTCTGTTTGGTACAGCTTACGTCAGATTTAAAGATGCAATGCAATATGGTTATCTTTAGCATATTGCATCTACTAAACTCAGTTAAGGTAATGTAACAGAAGGTGACAAGGCATTTTCTAACTGAATGTAATAAAAATGTACAGTTAGATTTGTAAGGATAGCATGGGTCTTCTGTGATATATGTACCTAGAAATTCAAGTAGGTCCCTCACCTATTTAAAGGGAACATGAGGTTTGCACTGTAAAACAGTAACTGGGGGAATGTTTGTTCTAATTTTGTAACATTAATTTTGAAGTTGACCATACTGTATGTATCCAGTTCATCAAGGATGTAAGGGATGGATGTTAAGGTGTGAGTGATAAAATAAAGATGAGATCATCCATGTATGCAGCAATTTTATAATGAACCAAGGGTTTGCAGATGCCCATAATGTCTGGGTGTGCCTGTATCATACATAGGAATGTTTCCAGCAACAAAATAAAAACCAGAGGAGATAGAGGGGAACCTGCACATGTACCATCCGAAATATGAAAATATTCCAATCTCATCTTGTTAACCACTTAAGCCCCGGAAGATTTTACCCCCTTCCTGACCAGGGGGTATTTCGTGATTCGGCACTGCGTGATTTTAACGGATAATTGCGCGGTCGTGCGATGCTGTACCTAAACGAATTTGACGTCCTTTTTTTCCCACAAACAGAGCTTTCTTTTGGTGGTATTTGATCACCTGTGCGATTTTTTGATCATGCACTATAAACAAAAAAAGAGCGTCAATTTTGCAAAAATAACAAAATTTACACATTTTTTATATGAAATTCCTCCCCAAAAAAATGTAAAAATCAAAATTTTTTAACATTTTCGGCCAATTTGTTTTATGCTACATATGTTTGGTAAAAAAAATCGCAAAAAGCGTATTTTTATTGGTTTGCGCAAAAGTTATCGCGTTTACTAACAAAGGGAACGTTTTTTTGTCATTTTTGTTGTTTTTTTTTTAACGCGTAATGGCGGCGATCTGCGATTTTTTTTGCGGTAATGCGACATTGCGGCGGACAGATCGGACCCTTGACTGACATTTTTGACACTTTTGGGGTTACCAGTGACATTTCTACAGTAATCAGTGCTATACATATGCACTGTTACTGTTAAATTACACTGGCAGTGAAGGGGTTAACTTTATTTGAGAGGGAGGGGCTGTGTGTGTCCCTAGGGGCGTGATTCTAACTGTGATTGGCTGTGGCTTGAGGTGTAGGAACAATGATCAATGGTCCTACATAGTAGAACCGTATGATCATTGTTTCTACACAGGGGAGAATGACAGGCGGCTTGTTTACACTAGCCGCCTGCCTTTCTCCCTCTCCCCCGACGATCGCCGAGTGACCGGCGGACATCGGGTCCGCCGGTCACACGTGCGGGGGGGGTCCTTGACCGCGCGGGAGCTCCCCAGAGCCTCACAGGCTAGCGACGTAGACCTACGTCGCTCTGCCTGTGAGGGGCTGACTGCCGCAGTAAATATACTGTGCGCAGACGGCAAGTGGTTAATGTTAAGATCTAGTTCACATGGAAGTATGAAACCATGCCCTGCGTGAGAGCTAGAGTATAGGGATGCTCAGAGTTTCCATGCATTCCCGTGTAGGTAGAAACATAGCTGCAAATTGGGATGCAGAAACTGCTCCCGTTGTGACATCAGTGTGGGTGTCCGTACAGTCCCAAAAGCACCCAGGGGCTAACAACCACTACAGGATTATAATACAGGCCTAAAATCCATGCAGCCTTTACACGCACATAAACTGTAATGTCACCCCGGTCTTAGTCCGTAGGGTTCAGCATTGAGTTGGTCCACCTTTTAAAGCTATAACTGCTCCAACTCTTCTGGGAAGGCTGTCTACAAGGTTTAGGAGTGTGTCTATGGGAATGTTTGACCATTTTTCCAGAAGTGCATTTGTGAAGTCAGGCACTGATGTTGGACAGGAAGGCCTAGCTCACAGTCTCCACTCTGAATAAATCCCAAAGGTGTTCTATGGGGTTGAGGTCAGGCCAGTCAAGTTCATCCACCCCAAACTCGCTCATCCACGTCGTTATGGACCTTGCTTTGTGCACTGGTGCGAAGTCATGTTGGAACAGAATGAGGCCCTCCCCAAACTGTTCCCACAAAGTTGGGAGAATTAAATTGTCCAAAATGTCTTGGTATGCTGTCACCTAAAGAGTGTCAAGGTCCTAGCTTGCCCTCCTGTTGGCAGCCATCTTGGACATGTGCGGACTGCTGCCTCTTATAGACTCTGATAGCATCATCATTTGCCTGCTGCCTGGGTGTCGCACAGTGATGATGCTGCACAGCTGACTATATCTATCACCTGATGGGTTGCAGTCTTTGACCTTGTGTTTGTGCTCCAAGGTGCATTTCAGCTTGCAGTCTTCTGTTCTCTGTGTTCCTCCATGTATTGACTGGCTTGGCTGACGACTCTCCTGGCTCTTCACCCGGCATTGGCAGACGACCCAGCATTGACAGAGGACCCAGCATCGGCAGACTACCCGCTTCTGGACTTGACCCTGGCTTGTTCTTGCTGCCACTTCCTCACTCTTTCTGTGAGTTTATTACTTTCTGTGAGTTTATTGTTGTTTGCTCCAATAAGCTGCTTTATTTTACCTGCATCCCCATTGGGTCTGATTTCCTGGCACCATGACAAAGAGTTCCTTTCACTGGAACTAAGGGGCCATGCCCAACACCTGAAAAACAACCTCACACCGTAATCACACCTCCACCAAATAATTTGGACCAGTGCAGTTTGGGGGTGGAGGAACCTGACTTCAACCCGATAGAACATCTTTGAGATGAATTAGAGCAGAGACTGCGAGCCAGGCCTTCTCGTCTAACATCAGTGCCTGACCTCACAAATGTACTTCTGGAAGAATGGGCCAACTCAATACTGAACACTACAGACTAAGACTGGGATGCCATTAAAGTTCATGTGTGTGTAAAGGCAGACATCCCAAAAGTTTTGACAATATAGTGTATTTTTAAGTATCTCGGTGAATAGTTTCAGGTCTGCATTGAGTAGACTACTTTTACTGCCAGGTCCGTATGGCGTATGGACCTACAGCACTGCTTGCAGCTGGCCAGGTATGTATGCCGTATGGACCTCATTTCTCCCATTGCAATACGTTCGTGGTCACTTCAATGACCATGAACTTATAACAGAATTGTTCAGCAGACTCTGCTGAACAAGTCTATAACTCTGATCAGTCGATTACAATCCACGAATCAGAGTTATTACCCTAAAATGTGACCCCCCCATGCCGCCGCTTCTCTGTCCCCAGCCTCTTCACCTCCTATCGCTCCCTGTCACCTGAAACTACTCCCCCCACCCTCCTTTCCTATCCCCTTCACCCCCCTTCTTGCCCCACAACACTGATTCCCCCCCACACACCCGATCCGCCCCCCCGCAAACTTGATACCCTATAGCTACCTTTAGAAGCCAACATCCGTTCTCTGCAGTCCTCGCCAGCTTCACATGCTGCTGGAGCATGGGGGGATCACAGAATGTGCCTCCCGGCAGGCTGATTCCTCCCCATATCGGCCCTGGCACCCCCCATCCATCTGCACCCCCTATCCATCTGCACATCCCATCCATCCATCCACCCCCCCTGGCGGCATCCCTCCCTTTATCCCTCTCCGCCTGCAGCTACTGACTGGCACTGTGTCTGGCAAGCTGTCATGCTGACCAGGGGGGGGGGAATTGGTGAAGCTGGGCCTTGGGGGGGCTTGGTAAATGTGTTTGCCAGCTCCCTCCCTGAAGTGCAGTGGGCCGTGGTAGCCATCGCTAATGATGGCTCCTGTGTCCACTGACAGCTCAGCCAATGAGCTGATCACATAGTAAACCAAGAGTTTACTATGTGTCAGACTGACAGTTTGTGAATGAATAAGGTCTCTATACAGACTCCCTATTTTATTCAAATAAAGTCCTGCAGACAAAGGGACTTTCTTAAGTCCATTCCTCTGTCTCCAAAAAACAGATATGGGGTCTGTTTAGACCTCTAACATCTCACCAAAGCACCCGTTCATAAAAAAAAAGTTTAAAAAATGTAAAATAATAAAAAAAGTAATAAAACAAAATAAAACAAAAAAAATGCATGGAGCGGACTCTATCAAGCAGATCTGTCTGCTCAGCGAGGGATCTCTCTGCTGATTCCCTGATCTCTGAGCACCACTGATGCAGAACAGACATGTTCTCTATGGGGCAGTCAGATGGAAATGGGTCACTTGTTAATTTCCATCTGATCCGATCTGCTAGATGGATGGGGAATGGGGTCCCTATCCGTCTGTTTTTAGTGGATCGGATCAGATGCAGGCAGATGTAAATGGACTAGGGGTAGACCGATTATCAGCTAGGCCGATATATCGGGGGCCGCTATGCACTTTCCCCAATATATCAGTATCGGCCCCGGAACTGGCCAATATTTCCAATATTTTTGTGACGTCATTCTGCCTTCTTAGGCCGCCTCCCTCACCTTGGACAGCCTTTTCTGGAGTCGGGACTAGTCTCGTGGGAGTATATAAAAGCCATACACACACTCACAGTAGCCCGGTGCCAGCCAGCCACCCACATCCACAGGCCCTGTACCAGCCAGCCAGTCACAGGCACTGTACCAGTGAGCCAGCCAGCCACCCACCCACAGGCCCTGTACCAGCCAGCCAGCCACGCACAGGCCCTGTACCTGTCAGCCACAGGCACTGTACCAGCCAGCCACCCACGCATAGGCACTGTACCAGCCAGCCACCCACAGCCCCTGTGCCAGCCACCCTACCACCCCAGGGTGCCAGCCAGCCACCCACCCACCACAGGGTGCCAGACAGCCAGCCAACCACAGACAGGGTGCCAGATAGCCAGCCACCCACAGACAGGGTGCCAGAGAGCCGGCCACGCACCCACAGGCCCTGTACCAGCCTGCCACAGGTACTGTATCAGCCACCCGCCCACATGCCCTGTACCAGCCAGCCACCCACAGCCCCTGTGCCAGCCACCCACCTACCACAGGGTGCCAGACAGCCAGTCACCCACTACAGGGTGCCAGTCAGTCATCCACCACAGGGTGCCAGACACCCACCCACCCACCACAGGATGCCAGCCAGCCATCCACCACAGGGTGCCAGCAAGCCAGCCACTCTCCAGAGTGCCAGACAGCCAGCCACCCACCACAGGGTGCCAGCCAGCCACCCACCACAAGGTGGAAAACCAGTGTGGAAGACAGGGGGGAGGGGAAGCCGCTCAGGTGCAAGCCCAACCTGGTGCTGGCCAGATCCGCCATCCGGAAACGTGCATAATAGGTTTTGAAGCCGCACACAGGTAGATGAAATAAACAGTGTTTTTATTCTTCAAAAATCATCAAGGACAAACAGACAGTGTGGGAACAGATGGGTCCAAGGTAGACGCGTTTCACAGCACAAACGGACCGTGGTAATGAGTAAGCGGCCGTTTGTGCTGTGAAACGCGTCTACCTTGGACCCATCTGTTCCCACACTGTCTGTTTGTCCTTGATGATTTTTGAAGAATAAAAACACTGTTTATTTCATCTACCTGTGTGCGGCTTCAAAACCTATTATACCCACCACAAGGTGCCAGCAAGCCACCCACCACAAGGTGCCAGCAAGCCACCCACTAAGCATTAAACAAAAATTAACAAGTTCAGTACCAGATTTGTGTCAAAAATTGTCTTTATTTTTCAAAACTTTAAATGTACAAAATATCGGCCCATTTTGGCCAATACCGATACTATGGGCCTAATTCAGTATAAGTTTGGAGTAGAGCTGCTCACTTCTCCAGAAATAACTCCAGCCTAAACTCATTGCATCCTAATTAGGTAAGTGGCTGGAGTTAAACCATCAACTAGATGCTTTAATGAATTCGGAGTTGGAGTTAACTTAGACTGAATTCGGGTTTGGAGTTAACTTAGGCTGAATTTGAGTTTGGAGTTAGCCAAATTCCCTTTGTGTTTTTCATAAAAGGAAATTTGTCTATTCTGAATCACTATTACACAGCAATGTCATTTATTATGGTTTATTTTAATTTTAAGGTATAGTTATGTATCTTATGTGTTTTAACCTTTAGATTTTCTAATAGCAGACTACACAGCTGTCTAATTAGCAGTCTTCATTCTTTATTCATCTGAAACTTTCAGGCATATCTGATTGTATTCAGCACTTTGGTGTAGTGGGCTAAGCTCACAGCTAAAGATTGCTAGGTCATGAGTTCAAGGCCCAACCATGATAACACCCTGTGTGCCATAATTTTTTTTTTGGCCACATAGTAATACATTGGCTACATCACCTAAAATTGCATGTCAATGGCCTTGTATATTCAAGAAACAAACATGCATATGTGCAGGGTGCAATTATGCATTTGCCAAGTTTCAGTATTTATTTATAGCTGTCTAAAATTTAAGAAGGTGATGGCACACTTGGGATTTGAACTCATGCTCTCAGTGTTTATAGCCAGGAACACTAACCACTAAACCATTGAGCTGAGCATGATTACCCCTGGAATATTTATTCCCATGTTTCAATAGTTAACCACTTCCTTACAGGGCAGTTACACCCCTTCCTGCCCAGGCCAATTTTCAGCTTTTTATACTGTTGCATTTTGAATGACAATTGTGCGGTCATGCAACCCTGTACCTAACACAAATGTATGACAGTATTTTCATAAAAAAATAGTGCTTTCTTTTGGTGGTATTTGATCACTGCAAGGTTTTTTTTCTATTGGCAAAAAGAAGACCTAAATGTTTGACCCCTAAAATAATGTGTTTTTGTTTATGTAATAAAATTTGGTAAATCAATATGTTTTTTGTTGCACTGACGAGCATTGATGAGGCTGCGCTGGCAGGCACTGATGAGACACTAATATGCAGCACTGATAGATAGATAGGTGGCACTGATATGCAGCATTGATGGGCATTGATAGGTGGCACTGATGGGCAATGATTGGCACTGGTGGGCAGCACTGAAAGATGGTAATGATGGGCAGCACTGATGAGGAGGGCACTAACAGGTTCCCTGAGCACTGATTGGAATCAATGGTGGCATGGGTGGGCATCCCTGGTGGCTCTAGTGGCATCCCCCAAGGGTCTGCACTGGTAATCAATGCTCTGATTACAAGCACAGACCCCCCCCCCCCCACACACACACACTTACTTTGCATATGAATGCCATTTCTTCACAGCTGAAAGTGGCCCTCACCATGATTAGCCAGTTGATTGTGACCACTTGCTGGAATGTGTGCAAGCCAATTTGGTGTCATTTCTGGTCCAGGGCGAACGCCAATGTGCCATTTGCAATTTATTGTAAAGAGATTTTGCTTTATTTTAAAAATGGCACACACAGACAACTAAAATGTATTGGAAATGTTTTACCTAGGCCAGTGATGGTAACCCTTAACCCCCCCCCCCAAGATGTTTTCGCCCTACATTTCCCAAAATGCTCATGTACTCTGCAGTGTAGGTGAGCATCATGGGAAATGTTACAAAACACCTGTGTTGCCAAGGTTCATCACTGACCTAAGCCAACTAAAAAGGTGAGTGAGCACTGTAGCAATCTTTTATTTAGTAATCATTTTTAGTGATTTTTTTTATTAAATGTTTTGGTTACATTCATCCACAGCGACTGAATGGAAATTTTGTATTATTCCTTAATTTATATATTTTTAGCTAAATATATACATAAACACTTTAATTTTTTCTTACAATTTACCACACACACACACACACACACACACACACCACCACACACACACACACACACACACACACACCACCCCACCCCACACACACACACACACACCACCCCACCCCACACACCCCACCCCACACACACCACCACACCCACCACCACACACACACACCACCCCACACACACACACACACACACCACCCCACACACACACACACCACCCCACACACACACACACACACACACACACACACACACACACCACCCCACACACACACACACACACACACACACACACACACACACACACACACTTCGCTGGAGTAAATGGAGAAACCCTACCCAAGTTCATACTGTACTGCCATTGCACACACACAAAAAATACAAGAAATGGATTACATTCAACAGACACAAAAGATATCTGAATTACATCTAGACAAATATGAAGAAAAGAAAACAAAAAACCAGGAGCTGTGTACAAATGAATAAGCTTTATTGAACATGTATAAAACATCAGTAATCACTCAAGCAAGCATGTGAAATGTGAAATGTGCAATGCCCCCCCCCCCCCAAAACCCCCAAATCAAGTAATTTTTATTCAAATTACAGTGCAAAGATACAACATGATGGATAGATAGAGCTTACAATATCCAAAAGTCAAGCAAAATAAGTTGTAGACACCTTAGTATTAAGCATAAAACATACCCAACATACTTTTATGTTAATTGTTTGCATGAGCCTGCCTTTTCATTTAAATACTATCAAATCAGTAGAACATACAGCTACACAGAGGCATGAAAATAAAAAAAAAAACATGTATAGAGTACATAAAGACACACTTTGCAAAAACTATACCAAACAGTTAGAGCATGAAAAGTATTCATCCAACAGAATACACTTACTGCAATATGGATCTTTAGGCATGCCAGCAAACCCCCACCCCAAAAGCAAATTCGGACATAAAGACCTGTGGCCCTTCCACAGGCCAAATGATATGATCTCATACATCCCTTTATATAACCTTGGTTAAACTACACCCACCCAGTATAGGAAACGCCCAGCAAAGTAATTAATTGGGTCTGTTGGTTCCTAAACCAAAATCACCAGTTCACTAATGAATGAGTGTTTGGCTGGCCATCCATGATCCAAGTTTCTTACAAGTCAACACACATAAGAAATGCTTTCAATAATCTCAGCATGAGCACAAAGTGGCTTTTTCATTTAGACTAATGCCTCGTACACACGTACTGATCGTCGGCCGACCGATCGGCCGTCTTTTGTCCAGGGCTGTCCTGTCTGTTGAAAACTGCAAAAGACTGCACACGAATTTTGTCGGCCAACAACAGACGACTGCAGAAGTGATGTCATGTGATGGTTAACTTTCCCTGTGTTTTTTCTTTTCTGAGCATGCTCAGTCTTGCAAATCTGCTGATTGTCGGCCGAATTCTGTACTGACTGGCGAACAATCGGCCGTTCTGGTGTTGGCCAACAAAAATTTTAATGCCTGCACGACAGATTCTGTTCGGCCGAAAATGCGATGTCGGCTGTCGGAAGCATCATACTAACAAGCCTACAATCGGCCGATCGGTCGTCGGCCGAATATTTACGGCCGACAATCGGTACGTGTGTACGAGGCTTAAGGCTGGCCATACATGTTCCAATTTTCTTACAATTTTCTGTCCAATTTTCTTGAAATTTACCTTCAAGTATGTAGTACAAAGGCCTGCCTAATTAGATACAAGTGAATGTGTTTTTTTAGCTTTGACCTCACATTATGTGGTTTGTGGTAGATCTACCAGAAAATTGTACAACAAAAGTTGAACATGTATGGCCAGCTTAATGGGCCATACACACTATAATGCCTCGTACACACGTACCGATCTTCGGCCGTAAATATTCGGCCGACGACCGATCGGCCGATTGTAGGCTTGTTAGTATGATGCTTCCGACAGCCGACAGCGCATTTTCGGCCGAACAGAATCTGTCGTGCAGGCATTAAAATTTTTTTTGGCCAACACCAGAACGGCCGATTGTTCGCCAGTCAGTACAGAATTCGGCCGACAATCGGCTGATTTGCAAGACTGGGCATGCTCAGAAAAGAAAAAACACAGGGAAAGTTAACCATCACATGACATCACTTCTGCAGTCGTCTGTTGTTGGCCGACAAAATTCGTGTGCAGTCTTTTGCAGTTTTCAACAGACAGGACAGCCCTGGACAAAAGACAGCCGATCGTTCGGCCGACGATCAGTACGTGTGTACGGGGCTTAAGATTTTCTGAAGACTTTTTCCTTTAGATTTTCCAAAACCAGATAATATGAGGTCAAACCTAAACACTTTCAATTTGTATGCAATCTGGCAGGCCCTTGCACTACATAGAAAAGGTAAATCTGAAGGAAAAAGTCTACGGAAAATCTTATAGTGTGTATGGCCATACATGTTCAATTTTTGTTGTACAATTTTCTGATAGATTAACCACAAACCACATAATGTGATGTCAAAGCTAAACAACACTTTCACTTATCCAATTAGGCAGGCCTTTGTACTACATACTTGAAGGTAAATTTCAAGAAAATTGGACAGAAAATTGTAAGAAAATTGGATCATGTATGGCCATACACACTATAAGGTTTTCTGAAGACTTTTTCCTTCAGATTTACCTTTTCTATGTAGTGCAAGGGCCTGCCAGATTGCATACAAATTGAAAGTGTTTAGGTTTGACCTCATATTATCTGGTTTTGGTAAATCTAAAGGAAAAAATCTTCAGAAAATCTTATAGTGTGTATGGCCCATTAGTCTAAATGAAAAAGCCACTTTGTGCTCATTCTGAGATTACTGAAAGCATTTCCTATGTGTGTTGACTTGATGTAGTAATTTTTTTATATATATATCTACATATCTTTTTTTGGGTTGTTGAATTCTGAGTTCTGGGGTTGCACTGCATATGTTCAATCAATTTGCAAATTCTCAGATTTGCAAGCTCAAACACTGCTATTTTTCAGAGTGTAATGTGGCTCTATATAGGAAGCAACAGTAATATGGCCCCCCACTCAACAAATATAATAATTTCACACATATACAATGTTTTATTTTTGGGGCGTTGCTTGTCATATATAACAACAGACAGTTGTAGGTAGTTCAGGGATTTGAACACCCAAATACATTATTGCAAGGCAGCTGTGCTAACCACTTGGATATTTTGGTCAGTTTATTTAATCCAGCTCAAGCTCAATACATATTTGCAACATTTTTGCAAAACACAATTTACACAAACATAATCACTTTGTTACATTTATTTCATAATATATGCCACTGATAGTTTCTTAGCCTATCAATTTAAGTTTAAAATACTAATTTTTCACAGAAATAAATGTTTTAAACACCTATATATAATTTCCAGCATGCAGGATTATTTTTAAAAATTTGTTGATTATATACAGTTTTACTAAACTAGGTTAATTATTTGGGAATTGTGGTCTCTGAGGTTTTTTTTTTTTTTTTTTGTTTCTTGTTATCTTTATACCAAGCATACATGCACTGGCACCTTAAGAGCCCATTCACATTGAGGCGACATGACTTCGGGGGGTGACCTGTGAAGTCGCGTGCACCGCTGTGCACCGCGACTTGCAGAGACTTCACATACTGGAAGTCTATGCAAGTCGCTCCGAGGTCGCCCCAAAGTAGTACAGGACCCTTTTTCTAAGTCGGAGTGACTTGTGTCGCTCCTATTAGAACGGGTCCTGTACTACTCAATGGACCGTGACATACCGCGACTTGTCAGGCTGACAAGTCGCCTGACAAGTCGCGCTAATGTGAATGGGCTCTAAAAATTAATATAGTTTGATTAAATTAGTCCATCAAAAAATTTTAATAAATAAAAATTATTTGAGCTTGAATTGGGTCTAAATAGAATATATATATATATAGAATATATATATATATATATATATATATATATAATTATTTTTTTTTAAAGTACAAATCACACATGCTTTGAAAAAAATGTCATTAGCTTTAGGTAGTTAAGTGGTTAGCACCGCTGCCTTGCAACAGTGTATTTGGGTGTTCGAATCCCTGAACTACCTACAACTGTATGTTGTTATATATGACAAGCAACACTAATACGGCTTCTCCCCAAAAATGAAACATTGTATATGTGTGAAATTAATATATTTTTGGGGTTGGTTAGATATAGGAAGTAACAATAATATATTGTTTTTTGCATATATATATATATATATATATATATATATATATATATATATATATACATATGCAAAAAAACATATATTATTGTTACTTTCTATATCTAACCAACCCAAAAATATATTAATTTCACACATATACAATGTTTAATTTTCGGGGAGGAGCCGTGTTAGTGTTCCTTTTCATATATATATATATATATATGTATATATATATATATACATACATACACATAGGCAAATCAATAAATAAAAAACATATATATATATATATATATATATACATACACATATAATTATTTTTTGGGTATCTATATATATATATATATATATATATATATATATACATATATATATACACATACACACACACATATATATATATCTATATATATATATATATATATATATATATATATATATATTTATTTTTGTGATTCATATATATATATAGACATACATAGATATGTGCAAAAAAAAAAAAAAAATTAAAAAAAAAAAAAATTAAAAAAAAAAAAATTTATTAGCGCCGGAATAGCGCCGTTTTACCGCGAATTTGCGGCGGTATTTGCCGCAAATTCAATAAAACTCCCACTAACGTTTTCAAAAACGTTATTTTCAGCCTAGTTTTTGGTTTGGAGCATGCTCACATGAGCTATCTGCCAGAAATTGACTCTGGAGCTATTTTTGCAATTTACACTTTTATTAATATCTTTTTTTCTACTTAACATTTTCACACAGTTTAAAAGCAGTTTAGCTCAAAATCATATAACACATCTTTCCCACACATTTTTTATTTTTTTCCTGCCATATTTTGTGATTTTGAAAAAATTAGTCCACCTTTTAGCTGGACTGTTTTTAAGTCCAGTCCTGACATTAGTTGATCTTAATGAATCTCACAGTTGGCTTTATTTTCCGCCCGCCGTTCTTTGAATACCAATTTCAGACTTAAAAATTCACCGGTTCGCAAAATCCAGCCGAAACGCCAATTCTCCGTACTATGAATCAGGCCCATTGTGACTCAAATATCGGTATCGTTATTGGCCCTGAAAAAACCATATCGGTCTATCCCTAAAACGGACACATGGCCATTTACATCAACCTCTCCATAGAAAACAATATGTGGTCTGAATAAAGAAATGGACAGGCAGACCCAATTGGTCTATTTTTGAGAAAGGGGCCTAAGGCCTTGTTAACACCGGGCATACACAGCGTACCTTTACAGGGATGCACAGGTGTTCCATGCATCCCTGTTCAGGCAGTCCCATTGATGTAATTTGAGATGTAGCAACTGCACGAACAGAGCCATTGCTTCCAATTTGACATCCATGTAGGTCCATGTGCATGTCCCTGAGCTCACACTGTCTGCGATCGGGGTCGTGCACCCACACCCACACGGATGTCAGATTGGGAACAGCAGCTATGCCTGTGCAGCCGTTGCATTCCAGTTGACATAAATGGGACTGCCTGTACAGGGAAACATGACCCTCCATGGGAGTACACGTTAGTATGCCACATGTGAACGTTGCTTTAGTAGTAATTTAGCAGGAATTTTGAAAGTTATATTGTGTCTATTAATGATTTTAGCGTATTTTTAGTGAAAATAGCGATATGATGAACATTTGCGCAATTACTGCAATGTCCAAAAAATCAGTAGCACTTTTTTTATTCTGCAGGTCCTGTGCTTTCAGAAAATGTCTGGTTTGAGGGCCAGTTCACACAGGTGCAATGCCAGACATCGAATGTGATTCTCACTGCATTGCTGTGCAGATCACATGCAATGTCTGTGTGATGCAAATTCAGCCTTACAAACTGTATGGCTGAATTTGCATCGCATTTGGACCAAACTCACGCAGGACCATTTTTTTGTCCCCACCAGAATCAGATCGCATTTTCACTCCCATGCAATTAGATTCCTGTCTGAAATCACAGATCGGACTGCAATCTTCAACCTGATCTGGTGGTGTAATTAACTTTGTATTGACACCCGCAGCAGTTCGCAGACAGCAGTGTGAACTGCCGGCGATTCAGGTTCAATACGGGATCCCTCACTGGACTCGCAGGGGTTCTTGCATCACACCAGTGTGAACTGTGTCTGAGGGGACTTTTCAAATTCTGAAAGCTAAGTGAAAAATGGTAACCTCTGGATTTTTAGGGTAAATTGTTTTTTATTTACAGTTTTGCGTACATTCAGTTTTCACCATTTCACAAAAAAGTACAATTTAAAATGTACAAATATTTGTTCAAATATTTGTTATTCATTAACTCAATACAGTTTTAACTTTTATATTTAGTAGGAATTTTGGAAATTTTGCCATGTATGAATCTACTAATAATGATTTTAGTGTATTTTTAGCAAACAATCTTAGTTTAATAAACATTTGAGCAAATATTGCGGTGCTTTAAAAACCTGTAGCACCTTCTTTTTATTCTACTGGCCATGTGCTTTCAGAAAATATATGGTTTGGGGGGTCTTTTATAAACTCTGAAAGCTGTAAGTGAAAAAGGAAAACCTCCAGATTTTTAGAGACATTTTTGCGTACGTCTGATTTTCACTATTTCTCAAAAAAGCGCAATTTAAGTACAAATATTTGTTATTTATTAACTCAATACAGATTTAGCTTTTATATTTAGAAGGAACTTAGCAGGGAATTTGTAAAATTTGCTGTGTTTGTATCTGCTAAAAATTATTTTAGTGCATTTTTAGCGAAAAGATTGTTTTGGCAAACATTTGTGCAGGGCCTTAAAAATCAATATCACCTTATATGTATTCTACTGGCCCCTTGATTTCTGAAAATGCATAGTTTGAGGGGTCTTTTAAAAACTCTGAAAGTGAAAAATGGAAACCTCGAGATTTTTAGAGCAATTTGGTTATTTACAGTTTTGTGTACGGTTTTCACCATTTTTTCACCAAGGTGCAATTAAAAATTTACTAATATTTGTTTTTATCTCAATACAGGTTAAGATTTTATATTTAGTAGGAATTTAGCAGGAATTTTGTAAAATTTGCTGTGTTTGTATCTGCTATAAATGATTTTAGTGTATTTTTAGTAAAAATATTGATTTGCACAAATATCATGGGGCTTTAAAAATCAATAGCACCTTCTTTTTTTTCTACTGGTCCTATGGTTTCAGAAAATATATGATTTTAGGGGTTTTTAACAAACTCTGAAAGCTGTAAGGGAACAGTGAGAAATGTGGTTCTTTACATTTTTGCATACATTCAATTTTCACCATTTTGCAAAAAGGCGTAATTTAAAACTTACAAATATTTATTTTTTTATTAACTCAATACAGGTTAAGATATTATATTTAGTAGGAATTTAGCAGAAATTTTTGTGAAATTTGCTGTGTTTATATCTGATAAAAATGAATTTTTAGCGAATATATTGTTTTGAGCAAATAATAAACCGAAAGCGAATAATAAACCTTTGAGCAAAAATAGCAGGTATTTAAAATCAGTAGCACCTTCTTTTTGTTCTACAGGTCATTTAATTTAATTTAATTAAACTCCAATGAGCTTGTTGATGGCAAGCATACTCTGAGCAGGCTGCAGGGACTGAAAGTAATGGGGTGGAGTCCCCATAATTACCCCCTACGCCTACTTTTTTTAAAGATTAATAGCAGTGGGAGATATTGACTCCTGCTGCTCTCAATCAAATTAATTAATCACTGTGGGCCTAATTCAGTATAAGTTTGGAGTAGAGCTGCTCACTTCTCCAGAAATAACTCCAGCCTAAACTCATTGCATCCTAATTAGGTAAGTGGCTGGAGTTAAACCATCAACTAGATGCTTTAATGAATTCGGAGTTGGAGTTAACTTAGACTGAATTCGGGTTTGGAGTTAACTTAGGCTGAATTTGAGTTTGGAGTTAGCCAAATTCCCTTTGTGTTTTTCATAAAAGGAAATTTGTCTATTCTGAATCACTATTACACAGCAATGTCATCTAATATGGTTTATTTTAATTTTAAGGTATAGTTATGTATCTTATGTGTTTTAACCTTTAGATTTTCTAATAGCAGACTACACAGCTGTCTAATTAGCAGTCTTCATTATTTATTCATCTGAAACTTTCAGGCATATCTGATTGTATTCAGCACTTTGGTGTAGTGGGCTAAGCTCACAGCTAAAGATTGCTAGGTCATGAGTTCAAGGCCCAACCATGATAACACCCTGTGTGCCATAATTTTTTTTTTGGCCACATAGTAATACATTGGCTACATCACCTAAAATTGCATGTCAATGGCCTTGTATATTCAAGAAACAAACATGCATATGTGCAGGGTGCAATTATGCATTTGCCAAGTTTCAGTATTTATTTATAGCTGTCTAAAATTTAAGAAGGTGATGGCACACTTGGGATTTGAACTCATGCTCTCAGTGTTTATAGCCAGGAACACTAACCACTAAACCATTGAGCTGAGCATGATTACCCCTGGAATATTTATTCCCATGTTTCAATAGTTAACCACTTCCTTACAGGGCAGTTACACCCCTTCCTGCCCAGGCCAATTTTCAGCTTTTTATACTGTTGCATTTTGAATGACAATTGTGCGGTCATGCAACCCTGTACCTAACACAAATGTATGACAGTATTTTCATAAAAAATAGTGCTTTCTTTTGGTGGTATTTGATCACTGCAAGGTTTTTTTTCTATTGGCAAAAAGAAGACCTAAATGTTTGACCCCTAAAATAATGTGTTTTTGTTTATGTAATAAAATTTGGTAAATCAATATGTTTTTTGTTGCACTGACGAGCATTGATGAGGCTGCGCTGGCAGGCACTGATGAGACACTAATATGCAGCACTGATAGATAGATAGGTGGCACTGATATGCAGCATTGATGGGCATTGATAGGTGGCACTGATGGGCAATGATTGGCACTGGTGGGCAGCACTGATGAGGAGGGCACTAACAGGTTCCCTGAGCACTGATTGGCATCAATGGTGGCATGGGTGGGCATCCCTGGTGGCTCTAGTGGCATCCCCCAAGGGTCTGCACTGGTAATCAATGCTCTGATTACAAGCACAGACACCCCCCCCCCCCACACACATACACACTTACTTTGCATATGAATGCCATTTCTTCACAGCTGAAAGTGGCCCTCACCATGATTAGCCAGTTGATTGTGACCACTTGCTGGAATGTGTGCAAGCCAATTTGGTGTCATTTCTGGTCCAGGGCGAACGCCAAGGTGCCATTTGCAATTTATTGTAAAGAGATTTTGCTTTATTTTAAAAATGGCGCACACAGACAACTAAAATGTATTGGAAATGTTTTACCTAGGCCAGTGATGGTAACCCTTAACCCCCCCCCCCCCCCAAGATGTTTTTGCCCTACATTTCCCAAAATGCTCATGTACTCTGCAGTGTAGGTGAGCATCATGGGAAATGTTACAAAACACCTGTGTTGCCAAGGTTCATCACTGACCTAAGCCAACTAAAAAGGTGAGTGAGCGCTGTAGCAATCTTTTATTTAGTAATAATTTTTAGTGATTTTTTTATTAAATGTTTTGGTTACATTCATCCACAGCAACTGAATGGAAATTTTGTATTATTCCTTAATTTATATAATTTTTTCTTACAACCCCCCCCCCACACACACACCACACACCACCCCACACCACCCCACACACACACACACCACCCCACACACACACACACCACCCCACACACACACACACACACACCACCCCACACACACACACACACACACACCACCCCACACACACACACACACCACCCCACACACACACACACACACCACCCCACCCACACACACACACACACACCACCCCACCCACACACACACACACACACCACCCCACCCACACACACACACACACACCACCCCACACACACACACACCACCCCACACACACACACACCACCCCACACACACACACACCACCCCACACACCACCCCACACACACACACACCACCCCACACACCACCCCACACACACACACACCACCCCACACACCACCCCACACACACCACCCCACACACCACCCCACACACACACACACACACACACCACCCCACACACACACACACACACACACACCACCCCACACACACACACACACACCACCCCACACACACACACACACACACACCACCCCACACACACACACACACACCACCCCACACACCACCCCACACACACACACACACACACCACCCCACACACACACACACACCACCCCACACACACACACACACACCACCCCACACACACACACACACACCACCCCACACACACACACACACACACACACACACACCACCCCACACACCACCCCACACACCACCCCACACACACACACACACACCACCCCACACACACACACACACACCACCCCACACACACACACCACACCACACACCACACCACACACACACCACACCACACACACACACCACACCACCCCACACACACACACACACCACCCCACACACACACACACCACCCCACACACACACACACCACCCCACACACACACACACACACCAACACACACACTTCGCTGGAGTAAATGGAGAAACCCTACCCAAGTTCATACTGTACTGCCATTGCACACACACAAAAAATACAAGAAATGGATTACATTCAACAGACACAAAAGATATCTGAATTACATCTAGACAAATATGAAGAAAAGAAAACAAAAAACCAGGAGCTGTGTACAAATGAATAAGCTTTATTGAACATGTATAAAACATCAGTAATCACTCAAGCAAGCATGTGAAATGTGAAATGTGCAATGCCCCCCCCCCCCCCAAAACCCCCAAATCAAGTAATTTTTATTCAAATTACAGTGCAAAGATACAACATATGATGGATAGATAGAGCTTACAATATCCAAAAGTCAAGCAAAATAAGTTGTAGACACCTTAGTATTAAGCATAAAACATACCCAACATACTTTTATGTTAATTGTTTGCATGAGCCTGCCTTTTCATTTAAATACCATCAAATCAGTAGAACATACAGCTACACAGAGGCATGAAAATAAAAAAAAAACATGTATAAAGTACATAAAGACACACTTTGCAAAAACTATACCAAACAGTTAGAGCATGAAAAGTATTCATCCAACAGAATACACTTACTGCAATATGGATCTTTAGGCATGCCAGCAAACCCCCACCCCAAAAGCAAATTCGGACATAAAGACCTGTGGCCCTTCCACAGGCCAAATGATATGATCTCATACATCCCTTTATATAACCTTGGTTAAACTACACCCACCCAGTATAGGAAACGCCCAGCAAAGTAATTAATTGGGTCTGTTGGTTCCTAAACCAAAATCACCAGTTCACTAATGAATGAGTGTTTGGCTGGCCATCCATGATCAAAGTTTCTTACAAGTCAACACACATAAGAAATGCTTTCAATAATCTCAGCATGAGCACAAAGTGGCTTTTTCATTTAGACTAATGCCTCGTACACACGTACTGATCGTCGGCCGACCGATCGGCCGTCTTTTGTCCAGGGCTGTCCTGTCTGTTGAAAACTGCAAAAGACTGCACACGAATTTTGTCGGCCAACAACAGACGACTGCAGAAGTGATGTCATGTGATGGTTAACTTTCCGTGTGTTTTTTCTTTTCTGAGCATGCTCAGTCTTGCAAATCTGCTGATTGTCGGCCGAATTCTGTACTGACTGGCGAACAATCGGCCGTTCTGGTGTTGGCCAACAAAAATTTTAATGCCTGCACGACAGATTCTGTTCGGCCGAAAATGCGATGTCGGCTGTCGGAAGCATCATACTAACAAGCCTACAATCGGCCGATCGGTCGTCGGCCAAATATTTACGGCCGACAATCGGTACGACAAGTCGCGCTAATGTGAATGGGCTCTAAAAATTAATATAGTTTGATTAAATTAGTCCATCAAAAAATTTTAATAAATAAAAATTATTTGAGCTTGAATTGGGTCTAAATAGAATATATATATATATATATATCATTATTTTTTTTTTAAAGTACAAATCACACATGCTTTGAAAAAAATGTCATTAGCTTTAGGTAGTTAAGTGGTTAGCACCGCTGCCTTGCAACAGTGTATTTGGGTGTTCGAATCCCTGAACTACCTACAACTGTATGTTGTTATATATGACAAGCAACACTAATACGGCTTCTCCCCAAAAATGAAACATTGTATATGTGTGAAATTAATATATTTTTGGGGTTGGTTAGATATAGGAAGTAACAATAATATATTGTTTTTTGCATATATATATATATATATATATATATATATATATATATATATATATATACATATGCAAAAAAACATATATTATTGTTACTTTCTATATCTAACCAACCCAAAAATATATTAATTTCACACATATACAATGTTTAATTTTCGGGGAGGAGCCGTGTTAGTGTTCCTTTTCATATATATATATATATATATATATACATACATACACATAGGCAAATCAATAAATAAAAAACATATATATATATATATATATATATATATATATATATATATACATACACATATAATTATTTTTTGGGTATATATATATATATATACATATATATATATATATATATATATATATATATATATATATATATATATACATATATATATATACACATACACACACACACATATATATCTATATATATATATATATATATATATATATATATTTATTTTTGTGATTCATATATATATATAGACATACATAGATATGTGCAAAAAAAAATTTAAAAAAAAAATTAAAAAAAAAAAATAAAAAAAAAAAAAATTTATTAGCGCCGGAATAGCGCCGTTTTACCGCGAATTTGCGGCGGTATTTGCCACAAATTCAATAAAACTCCCACTAACGTTTTCAAAAACGTTATTTTCAGCCTAGTTTTTGGTTTGGAGCATGCTCACATGAGCTATCTGCCAGAAATTGACTCTGGAGCTATTTTTGCAATTTACACTTTTATTAATATCTTTTTTTCTACTTAACATTTTCACACAGTTTAAAAGCAGTTTAGCTCAAAATCATATAACACATCTTTCCCACACATTTTTTATTTTTTCCCTGCCATATTTTGTGATTTTGAAAAAATTAGTCCACCTTTTAGCTGGACTGTTTTTAAGTCCAGTCCTGACATTAGTTGATCTTAATGAATCTCACAGTTGGCTTTATTTTCCGCCCGCCGTTCTTTGAATACCAATTTCAGACTTAAAAATTCACCGGTTCGCAAAATCCAGCCGAAACGCCAATTCTCCGTACTATGAATCAGGCCCTGTGTGTCGAGACTTTGTCAACAGGATCCTGGAGGGCGCGGTTTGACAATGGCGCCGTGAGACGCTGAGTAGCAGGAGCTCCGTGAGGTGGATGAGATAGCCGTTCAGTAGGCGAGTCAGCCCCCCCCTCCCCCGTCGGGTGCCGATGGAGTTCCGCTGCGCTTAAAGGCAAGTGACGGCTAAGACCCGGCTACGAGGTGTATGGAGCAGCAGCTATACTGCAACGGATAGCGGACACGCAGCGAATACACAGGACTTTATCTTGCGAGGAATAAAGGCACAGATTAAAGCGGAGAGTCTGGTACGAGTGCAGGGGGCTGAGGTGCAGGAGATCCGAGACCAGGAGCTAGCTGGGATGGTAGGCGTGTAGGCTTTCCTTTTCCTCCGCCTATATGAACACGGCAGCTAGCCCTGATCAGAAGCAAGCCCCAGCAAAAAAGATCAGATATTACCTCATATTTCTTGAGGCATTCTGCTGTCCCACGAAGTAGTGTGGGGGTTAAGGCGACACAAAGGCGTCAGACAGCTACAGGCATGGCGGCACAGAAGAAAGGGTCTAAAGGTACGAGTGCTCAATCTTCAGGAGACACCCCAGGGGGAAGAAAGACCCCAGTAATGGACATGCTGCAGGAACAAAGGATGGAGGTGGTCAATGAGTCCCAGAACCAGCCGCAACAGCCGCAACCACCATCGGCAGCAGAGTGGGGAGACTTTGTAAAGCAGATTCCGATGAAACAGGACATTCAAGATATGGCCGCAGCAATTGTGAGTGACATTAAAATGGAAATGAATGGCTTAAAACAAAAAATTGATCAAATAGAGGTCAGGGTGGCGCAAGTAGAGACAGTACAATGTGATTATGATGTCAGAATATCTGAATTGGAATGTACACAGGTACTGCTACAAAAACAAGTCATTCTGTTACAGTTGCAGCAGGACGATAGTGAGAACCGCAGCCGTAGGAATAACATACGGCTGGGGGGCGTGGCCGGAAGCGGATCGTGGCGGTTGTGTGAGTAAAGAGCTCCGCCGGCTTCTATTAGAAATCCGCTGCAATCCTCGTCTTATTTACCCCATAGAGGGAAATATTTCACCCCCATCTGCCACCCGACTTCCAGAGGACCCGGCCGGCACGAAATTTCCCGGAAAAAGGCACCCATTCGTAGGCATCCGGCCACGGCCTAGTCGCGGGTGAAGCCGCGGCCTTTCCTAAAGCAGCATCCGGCCGCATCCGCTTCGGATCCCTGCACCAGAAGACAAAACACCCGTGCCTATCACTGCCCTACCATCGGGGAAGCCGAACCAGCAAAGATTTCAGGGAAAAAAGGCACCGATTATAAACATCAAGCCGCGGCCTACACACGTGTGAAGCCGCGGCCTTTCCTACAGCGGTACCCGGCCGCTTCCGGATTCCTGGAACGATTCACCCTTGCACTGGTAAAAGGGACCAGATGACCACCTAGGGACCGTGCACTGCCGCCCTGCTCTCCCAACAGCACATTCCAGGCCACAATGACCACATCACTCAAGGGGAAATCGGACCGAGCATCATCCACCAGCCGATCTCGCTCACCCAGAGACCCAGACGCACACAAGGAGAAACAGATTGCAGAGATCTTCAGAGTACACCAGAAGGAGACCCCATCTTCATCACAAACCTCAGGTAACAAAATGTCTGCCCCCACCTGCACCCTGAGCCAATCTGACTCTCCCCATACCTCATCCACTGCCAGCCATCCATCCGCTGCCATCCGTCCTTCTACTATCACCCATCCATCCGCTACCAACCATACATCTGCCGCCATTAATACACCCACTGTCACCCATCCATCCGCCACCGTTCATCCACCTAGTGCCACTCATCCACCCGCTGCCATCTACCCTCCCAATGCCACCAACACAACCAGGGCTCTATGTTTAGATGACCTGAGAGTACTTGCGGATGACATCAAATTCTCTTTTAACTCTGCCATAGCGGAGCTCCGTAGAGACATGCAGAACATTACCAGCAGATTGGATGAGGTGGAGGACCTTACGGACTGGCACGAATCTGAAATAGATGATGCACAAAAAGCCCTTACTTCCCACTCAGTTCAGCTAAGAGAAATGAATAGACACTTGGAAGTTTTGGAAAACAGGGGCAGAAGGCATAACATAAGAATAAGGGGCCTTCCAGAATCCATTGAGACCCCTAATCTCACAAGATCTGTCTTATTCATTTTTAACGATCTGTTGGAAAGACCACATGATTCAGAAATCGAAATGGAAAGATTGCACAGGGCCCTCAGACCCAAAGGTAGAGAAGGAGACCCACCTAGAGACATAATAGGCTGTGTGGTGAATTTTCAGTTAAAAGAAGAAATCCTGAACAAAGCCAGGCTCCGGGGCAGGATCACCTTTCAGGGAGCTGAGATTAAATTTTTTCAAGATCTGTCGCAGATCACTCTGCAAAAGCGAAAATCCCTGCGCCCCCTCCTTGACATTCTGAGAGACAAGGACATACCCTATAAATGGAAATTCCCCTTCTGCCTTTCAGAAGGGGCCAGGGGGCGCACAGCACAGCTTCGCTACCCTGAAGATATCCCAGCCTTTTGCGATTCGCTACGCATTCCTCTAGTTCACATCCCGGATTGGAACTTCCCTTCCCCTCCGCAGAGGCCCCGTCGTGAAGAAGCCATGGATATACTCCCTCAAGATTCTACCAGATCCTCCAGACGCAGAAGAAATTCACCTCATAGATCACCCTCCCTGGTGAATCGCAGTTCTCCAGGGAGAAGCGGCGTTCCTTCTTCACCAGTCCATAGGAAACCAAGAACAGAATAATCATCACAACAAAACACCTTTCTTTAACCTGATCTTACTGAATTTTGATAGAGCGGGTGTCTGTTTCCGACTCTAGTTACTTCTCAAAAATCTAACGCTCCTTTAAGATCTTATTTTTTTAGAAATTCTCAATACAGACCTCTATTATCCATCTCACAAGTGATACATCCTATTGTTGGGCTTCTACCCACAATTCTTATTAATATGCCTACCTGAAGTATCACTCAATGCATTTAGACAACATTACCTAATTCACAGCTCATGCTGAAATATAAAAAAAAAATAAATAAATAAATATTAGTAAATAAGGAGAAAATTTCTCAGACATATTTAGATGGTTTGGGTCTCAAGCGGACACCTGGCTCTCTTTAATACAAGTTATTGTTCTTGTAAGATTTACAGTTACCTGGTCATTGTAATGTCTGTTTCACTCATGTTCTTTCTAACTATAGTATGTATGGCTGGATTAACAATATTTTCTAGGAACTACTCTGGAATTTATCCACTAGATGGCGATGTTGAATTACGAATAATCCATATTCATATATTCCTGACTGTTACACATTGTCCAGATTATTCTGCTTGAAGGTATGTCTCTACTTTTTATGTTACACATACCTGTTCTGCAGGCCGTGATCCTGACATTGCGGCTTTGGAAAACAGATATTGACATATACTTTGTTGTTCTTCTTCCAGTTTGCATTTAAAGTTATATTCACACTAGTCCTATCCATCTATACTTACAATTACACATCCTCACGTCCTTATACTATAGTTGTATACCACTCTTACTCATTCCATTCGGTGATCCTTTGTATTCAGTCCAGTTATCCCCACTCTAACTCATACATAATGATTTATTCAACCCTGGCAGTCAAACTACATAATATTATTAGCTATAACTACGGGAGTTGCAGGGCGTGCACTGCCTTAAACTCTCTTAGGCTTTACTGATATTAAAACTACAGTGTCACCTTCCTAATCCTTCCACGCACCTAACTAGTTCAAGACATTCTTGAACTACACTAACTGACCTTTATTAGTGCTGTAGCTGGTCTACAAACACTGTCAGACTACTTCTCCTAATTCCTATATTTCCCGCCTCCCTCCCCCCTCTCTGATCCTCCTTTCCTTCTCCGTACGTCTAAATCTCATACTCACCATATAATTAAAGAGTAGTGACTCATAAATTTCCCAATAAATAGATATAAATTAATCTAAACAGATGGCTCCTACACATAAATCGAATTCACAAGGAGACACAGTATCCAGACCCGCCACCCTGAAATGTGTCTCACTCAATACCAAGGGTCTCAACACTCCTGAGAAAAGATCCCAACTCTTACTATCCATGAAAAAACTTAAAGCAGACGTGATCCTACTACAGGAAACGCACTTCCGATCTGACAAGATCCCCAAATTTCATTCAACAGATTTTCCAACCATGATACATGCAACGAATCCCTTGGCCAAAACCAAGGGGGTATCTATCTTCGTGTCTAAATCCTTGCCCCTTAAAATCTCCGACACTCTAATTGATCCAGAGGGCAGATACCTTTTTATTAAAGGACTTGTCTGGCAAACCCCAATAACAATCGCTAACATTTACAGCCCAAATAAAGCTCAAGTTTCCTTTTTTAGGGATACGTCTGCTTCCCTTGCAGCCTTCCAAGAGGGGGTGGTGATCTTGGGAGGTGACTTCAATGTAGCCCTTAACCCGCTTGAGGACACCTCCACGGGAACAGCTTCTTTGCCATTTGCGGCTTTACGTAGAATCAAGTTACAATTGCAAGAACTCACTTTACATGACACATGGCGAATCACACACCCCAACACCAAAGATTTTACCTTTTTTTCAGCCCCTCACAATAGATACTCCAGAATAGATTATTTCTTCATCTCCCAAAAAGATATCCCTTTTATCGACAGCACTTCCATCGAACCCATGTTTATATCAGACCATCACCCAATTACACTGAAAATAACTCTCCCAAACACTAACCAATAGAGATGTATAGAACTGTTCGCCGGCGAACAGTTCCCGGCGAACTTTGCATGTTCGCGTTCGCCGCTGCGGGTGAACATATGCGATGTTCGGTCCTCCCCCCATAATACATCATTGAGGCAAACTTTGACCCTGAACCTGACAGTCAGCAGACACATTTCCAGCCAATCAGCATACCTCCCTCCCACACCCTCCCACCTCCTATAAATAAGCAAGGGCAGCATCCATCTTAGATCATTCTGAAGCAGTGTGTGTAGTGAGAGTAGGGAGAGAGCTGCTGCTGCTGCTGCTGCTGCTGTTAAGCTAGGAACAGTTAGTCAGTGTTCCTGGTCTTGCAGTGTTCTTGGTCCACTACTGCTGTAAGGGTAGCACCCCAAAAAGCCCTTCTAAGGGCTGGTATTTGTGTAATTTTTTTTTATATATATATATATATATATATATATATCTAGCGTCCCCAAAAGCCCTTTTAAGGGCTGGTAATTGAGTTGTTTCTTCTTATATATATATATATATATATATATATATATATATATATATCTATCTATCTAGTGTCCCCAAAAGCCCTTTTAAGGGCTGGTAATTGAGTTTTTTTTTTTTATTTATATATATACATATATATATATTTAGCGTCCCCAAAAGCCCTTTTAAGGGCTGGTAAGGTAATAGAGTTTTTTCTATATATATATATATATATATATATATATATATATATATACATATACATATATATATTGTACACTGTGACTGCAGTTGCCTGCCCGCTGTGTGTGAGAGGCCACAGACTTACCACAGACTGTACTGTGTGCACACCACACTCATTTCGGGTGGCACAGGCACAGTACCTTGCATTTTAAAAAATATTTTTTTTTTCCTCTGTCATAATTGCAGTGAGTGCTGTGTCAGGTCCACAGAGTGCACTGTACCCACTGCAGTGCACTGCCCACCACTGATATATATACGGTGGCACAGCATCTTGTTGCAATAAATTGAAAAAAAAAAATATTTTTTATTATTGCAGTTGCCTGGGCTGCCAGTGACTGTCAGGTCCACAGAGTGTACTGTGCCCACTGCAGTGCCACTGTGTGCCCACCCACCACTGATATATAAGGTGGCACAGCAGCTTGCAAAGTAAAAAAAAATATATATTTTTTTTAAATTGCAGTTGCCTGGGTGCCAGTGACTGCTGTCAGGTCCACAGAGAGTGTACTGTGCCACTGCCCACCCACCACTGATATATAAGGTGGCACAGCAGCTTGCAAAGTAAAAAAAAATATATATTTTTTTAAATTGCAGTTGCCTGGGTGCCAGTGACTGCTGTCAGGTCCACAGAGAGTGTACTGTGCCACTGCCCACCCACCACTGATATATAAGGTGGCACAGCAGCTTGCAAAGTAAAAAAAATATATATATTTTTTAAATTGCAGTTGCCTGGGTGCCAGTGACTGCTGTCAGGTCCACAGAGAGTGTACTGTGCCACTGCCCACCCACCACTGATATATAAGGTGGCACAGCAGCTTGCAAAGTAAAAAAATATATATATATTTTTTAAATTGCAGTTGCCTGGGTGCCAGTGACTGCTGTCAGGTCCACAGAGAGTGTACTGTGCCACTGCCCACCCACCACTGATATATAAGGTGGCACAGCAGCTTGCACTCATAGTACAACAGTAACAACACATTAAAAAAAATGACAGGCAGAGGCAGGCCACCCCGCAAGGGCCGTCGTGGTCGTGGTGCTGTGATTTCCTTAGGCCCTAGAATAATGCCCAGTGTTCAGAGGCCACCACAGACCCTGAACTCAAAAAATTCTGAGGCCATAGTTGACTGGCTTACACAGGACACCCAATCGTCTACAGCTTCCGCTCGGAACCTTAATGTACCATCCTCCTCCAGCTCAGCTTCGGGCACCTCTCAATTTACCACTCGCCAGCCCGCCGGCACCACCACCAACACTAGCACCACAGCCGCTTCACTTGATCCATCAGAGGAGTTATTTTCACATCAGTTGGAAGAAATAAGTGATGCGCAACTATTAGTGCCAGAGGATGTAGATAACGGGGATATGTCTCAGTCAGGCAGCATTATACACATGGACGTACATTGTGATGATGATGAGGAAGATGTTGTACCTGCTGCTGCTGCCTTTGCTGAGTTGTCAAGTGAAGCGGCTGATGATGACGATGTGTCTGTGGATGTCACCTGGGTGCCTGCTCGAAGAGCAGAAGAAGAGGGGGAAAGTTCAGATGGGGAGACAGAGAGGAGGAGGAGACGAGTTGGAAGCAGGGGGAGGAGGTCATCGCAAGGAGCTAGTGGCGCAGTCAGACAGCATGTAGATTCGGCACCCGGGGTCAGCCAGACAGCACGCCAATCAACGCAAGCTGTATCCACCACCAGAATGCCGTCCTTGCAAAGCTCAGCAGTGTGGCATTTTTTTTGTGTGTCTGCCTCTGATATCAGCGATGCCATTTGTAACCTGTGCCAAAAGAAACTGAGTCGTGGGAAGTCCAACACCCACCTAGGTACAACTGCTTTGCGAAGGCACATGATCTCACATCACAAACGCCTATGGGATCAACACATGAGTAAAAGCAGCACACAAACTGAAAGCCACCATCCTCCTCCTGGTCCAGCATCTTCAGCCACGTCAACCACTGCTGTCCTCCATGCCCCCTATCAACAACCCGCCCCTCCGCCTCTCACCTTCAGCAGTTCCTGCTCACCTGCCCACAGTCAGGTGTCTGTCAAGGAAATGTTTGAGCGTAAGAAGCCAATCTCACAGAGTCACCCCCTTGCCCGGCGTCTGACAGCTGGCTTGTCGGAACTCTTAGCCCGCCAGCTTTTACCATACAAGCTGGTGGAGTCTGAGGCCTTCAAAAAATTTGTCGCTATTGGGACACCGCAGTGGAAGGTACCCGGCCGAAATTATTTTTCACAAAAGGCAATCCCCAACCTGTACTCTATTGTGGAAAAGGAAATCATGTCCCGTCTGGCACACAGTGTTGGGGCAAGGGTCCATCTGACCACTGATAGCTGGTCTGCAAAGCACGGTCAGGGCAGGTATATAACTTACACTGCGCATTGGGTAAACCTGCTGGCGGCTGCCAAGCATGGAATGCGTGGCTCTGCTGCAGAGGAGTTGGTGACACCGCCACGACTTGCAGGCAGGCCTGCTGCCGCCTCCACTACTCCTCCTACTCCATCCTCTTTGCTAACCTCCTCGGCTGAGTCCTCTTCTGCTGTTGCGTCTTGCTCCACACCAACTGCACCCCCCCAGCTCCCCAGGGGCTATTCCACATGCCGGATACGACAGTGTCACTCTGTCTTGGGGTTGACTTGCCTGAAAGCAGAGAGTCACACCGGACCAGCACTACTGTCCGCCCTGAACGCACAGGTGGATCAGTGGCTGACCCCGCACCAACTGGAGATCGGCAAAATGGTGTGTGACAACGGCAGCAATTTGTTGGCGGCATTGAATTTGGGCAAGTTGACACATGTGCCGTGCATGGCACATGTGTTGAATCTGATTGTGCAACGTTTTGTGCAGAAGTACCCAGGCTTACAGGACGTCCTCAAGCAGGCCAGGAAGGTGTGTGGCCATTTCAGGCATTCCTACACGGCCATGGCGCACTTTGCAGATATTCAGCGGCGAAACAACATGCCAGTGAGGTGCTTGATTTGCGACAGCCCGACACGTTGGAATTCAACACTGCTAATGTTCAACCGCCTGCTCCAACAAGAAAAAACGGTCAACGAGTATTTGTATGACCGGGGTGCTAGGACAGCCTCTGCGGAGCTGGGTATTTTTTTGCCACGTTACTGGACGCTCATGCGCAATGCCTGTAGGCTCATGCGTCCTTTTGAGGAGGTGACAAACCTAGTGAGTCGCACCGAAGGCACCATCAGCGACATCATCCCATATGTTTTTTCCTGGAGCGTGCCCTGCGAAGAGTGCTGGATCAGGCCGTAGATGAGCGTGAAGAGGAAGAGGAAGAGTTGTGGTCACCATCACCACCACCAGAAACAGCCTTACCATCGATTGCTGGACCTGCGGCAACACTGGAAGAGGAGTGTGAGGAAGAGGAGTCAGAGGAGGAATGTGGCTTTGAGGAGGAGGAACACCAACCACAGCAGGCATCCCAGGGTGCTCGTTGTCACCTATCTGGTACCCGTGGTGTTGTACGTGGCTGGGGGGAAGAACACACCTTCAATGACATCAGTGAGGACGAGGAATTGGACATGAGTAGCTCGGCATCCAACCTTGTGCAAATGGGGTCTTTCATGCTGTCATGCCTGTTGAGGGACCCTCGTATAAAAAGGCTGAAGGAGAACGACCTGTACTGGGTGGCCACGCTACTAGACCCCCGGTATAAGCAGAAAGTCTGTGATATGTTACCCAATTACCGGCAGTCGCAAAGGATGCAGCAGCTACAAAATAAGTTAAAAAGTATGCTTTACACAGCATATAAGGGTGATGTCACAGCACAACGGGAATCCAACAGGGGAAGAGGTGAAAGTAATCCTCCTCCTACCACCACAACCACGCCGGCAAGGACAGGACGCTTTACAGACGTCTTGTTGATGGAGGACATGCAGAGCTTTTTTAGTCCTATGCATCGCCACAGCCCTTCGGGGTCCACCCTCAGAGAACGACTCGACCGACAGGTAGCAGACTACCTTGCCTTAACTGCAGATATCGACACTCTGAGGAGCGATGAACCCCTTGACTACTGGGTGTGCAGGCTTGACCTGTGGCCTGAGCTATCCCAATTTGCCATTGAACTTCTGGCCTGCCCCGCTTCAAGTGTGCTGTCAGAAAGGACCTTCAGCGCAGCAGGAGGTATTGTCACTGAGAAGAGAAGTCGCCTAGGTCAAAAAAGTCTTGATTACCTCACGTTTATTAAGATGAATGAGGCATGGATCCCGAAGGGACTGACAGTGGGGGATGCATTTGACTAAAAAAGGCCTGGTGATGACTGAGATGCCTTGGCCTAAATATGGTCCACACGCTGCTGTATATAACCATTCTCTGCATGCCGGATGACTTACGTGACGTCTCCGCCACCAACTACGGTTCAAGCCGCAATGTTTTAGTGCATTTTCTGCCTTAAAACCTCAATTTTTCAGGCCGCTGCTACAGCAGCGGCTGCAACAATACCTGCTTTTTCATGCATGTGTACATGCCTAATTTTTCTGGCCTCTGGTGCTACACTGTGGCTGCAAAAAAACAAAAAACAAAAAAAAAGGCACATACATGTGTCAATTCCCCTTCGTGATCGTTACCTTGTCGTGGTGAAGGGGCTTGCGTATCACAATGAAGCGATCACCTCTAGGATTGTGTTGGCACACCCCAGATGATAAGGTCGTTGCTTCATTGTGTACAGACCAAAAGCGATCCGCAGGATAATTTTTCATAGAAAAAACATTCATTTTCTTTCATTATTTCTGCGGAGCTGGGTATTTTTTGGCCGCGTTACTGAATGCTCATGAACAATGGCTGTAGGCTCATGCGTCCTTTTGCGGAGGTGACAACCCTGGTGGTCAGTCGAACCCAAGGCAACATCATCGACCTCATCCCATATGCGTTTTTTCTGGAGCGTGCCCTGCGAAGAGTACTGGATCAGGCTGTAGATGAGCATGAAGAGGAAGAGTTGTGGTCCCCATCACCACCAGAAGCAGCCTTGTCGTTGTCAATTGCTGGACCTGTGGCAACGCAGAGAGAGGAGTCTGAAGAAGAGAAGTCAGAGGAGGAAGGTGGCTTTGAGGAGGTGGAATACCAGCCACAGCTGGCGTCCCAGGGGGCTTGTTGTCACCTTTCGGGGACCCTTGGTGTTGTACGTGGCTGGGTGGAGGAAGAGACCTTCAATGATGTCAGTGAGGACAAGGAACGGGACATGGCTAGCTTGGTATCCAACCTTGTGCAAATGGGGAGTTTGCGGTTGTGCAAATGGACTGACTGACTGACTGTTGTTAAACGGGGAGTTTGGTCTGTCAGAGTTTGGTCTGTCACTGTGAAGCGGGCGTAACCCTTACACTACTTGACCGATAAAACATCATACCTGATCGTATTCACACACTGGATGTTTTAAAGCACGTTATTCCAAACAATTTAGGAATGTTAGGTGATTTATGCCCTTTATGGATCAAAACCCGACTATGCGTCAACTACGTAATTTTCCATGGGCGTTTTGCCATGGATCCCCCTCCGGCATGCCACAGTCCAGGTGCCCCTGCTCTACTGAAAAATTATCTTTTGTTTCTGGTTCTGGACATGCTACAGAGCTGAAACTTCACACAAAAAAAGTTCTTAAAAAATGTAATTTTTGATAGAGAGCCAATTATTGAAAAAAAAAATAAAAATTTCTTTGGATTTATTGTCTGGGGGGGGGTCTAAAAAGTGTACCTGTGAAGTTTCAGCTCTGTAGCATGTCCAGAACCAGAAAAAAAATTTAATTAGGGTTAGGGCTAGGGTTAGGGTTAGGGTTAGGGCTAGGGTTAGGGTCAGGGCTAAGGCTAGGGCTAGGGTTAGGGTCAGGGCTAAGGTTAGGGTTATTTTTAGTGCTTAGGGTTAGAGTTAGAGGGGTAGGGCTACTAACTCTAACCCTAAGTATCTCACCGTAACCCTAACCCTAGCCCCTAACACTAAACCTAACCCTAACCCTCTAACCATAACCCTAACCCTCTAACCTTAACCCTAACCCTATAAGCCTAGCCATAAAAATAACCCAAACCCTAAACCTAACCCTAGCCCTAACCCTAACCCTAACCCTAGCCCTAACCCTAATTCTATTTTTTTTTCTGGTTCTGGACATGCTACAGAGCTGAAACTTCACAGGTACACTTTTTAGACCCCCCAGATGCTAAATCCAAAGAAATTTTTTTTTTTTTTTTTTTTTTTTTTTAATTTTTCCAATAATTGGCTCTCTATCAAAAAATTACAATTTTTAAGAACTTTTTTTTGTGTGATCCCTCTCCGGCATGCCACAGTCCAGGTGTTTGTCCCCTTGAAACAACTTTTCCATTACTATTGTGGCCAGAAAGAGTCCCTGTGGGTTTTAAAATTCGCCTGCCTATTAAAGTCTATGGCGGTTCGCCCGGTTCGCCGGTTCGCGAACATTTGCCGATGTTCGCGTTCGCCGTTCGCGAACGGCGAATTTTAGGTTCGCGACATCACTACTAACCAATTCACCAAAACTTGGAGACTAGATTCCACATTACTAGCTGATTCCAAAAATACAGATAAAACTTCTACCCAAATCTTAGAATTCTTCCATCTCAATGATAACCCTGACTCTTCCCCTTTATCACAATGGCAAGCTCATAAATGCAATCTCAGAGGATTATTCCTCAAGCTCTCAGCACAACGTAAGAGAACCAATCAAAACTATATCAACTCTTTACTACAAAAAATAAGCTCTCTAGAATCATCACACAAGAAATCAAAAGCCCAATCCACTCTTTCTGAACTAGAAGAAACGCGACAATTACTGAGAAACAAATTTAACAAAAAATTCAGAAAAAGATTCACCCTATCCCAAAATTATTCTATGAATTCGGTAACAAAAGTAGCAAATACCTAGCCAGAGCCTTGGCCTCCAAAAGAAGCATACATATAGTCCATTCCCTAACTTCAACACAAGGTGGGAAGCTCAGTGCAAACGAAGACATAGCAAATGAATTTGCAAAGTACTACACCAAGTTGTATAACCTGAACGACCATTCCACTCACAACTCACATCCCCCAGACAAAACACAATTGTTTAAGGATTTTCTATATACCAACGGCTTACTTGCTCTCTCACCGGATCAAGCTGGAGACATTGACAGACCTCTTACATCTGATGAATTCAACACAGTCATCAAACAGATGAAGCTGGGTAAAAGTCCAGGACCTGATGGACTACCTTTGGTGTATTACAAAACCTTCGCAAACATTCTGGTAGACCCTTTTCTCCGAGCTTTCAATTCCCTTGCCTCATCTAAATATGATAACCCATCACTTTTAGAAGCACACATCACAGTAATCCCCAAACCAGGAAAAGATAACTCCCAACCATCTAACTTCAGACCCATTTCTCTACTTAACGTAGACCTAAAAATTTACGCGAAGATCTTAGCAAATAGGCTACTTCCCTTCATCCCTTCTCGCTTGTCTCCCGACCAAGTTGGCTTTATCCCGAGGAGAGAAGCAAGGGATAACACTATAAAAGCAATAAATATTCACCACTACCTGACTTCACACAAAAAACCGGGCTTTTTCTTGTCCTTAGATGCGGAGAAGGCGTTTGACAGGCTGGCGTGGGATTACCTAGAAGCGGTCCTGACTAATCTGGGTTTGGGTCCCAGACTTCTAAACTTTATACTAGCTCTTTACCATAATCCCTCTGCCAGAGTAAGAGTAAATGGCCTCCAGTCAGACGCCTTCCCCATCACAAATGGAACAAGACAGGGCTGCCCTCTTTCCCCCCTGCTATTTATTCTAACATTAGAACCTTTATTGAATTCCATTCGTACTAATGATAATATAAGAGGAATCGAGATCGAGGGCAAACATTATAAAGTCGCAGCTTTCGCTGATGACATCCTTCTCTTCCTTTCCAACCCTCACATTTCTATCCCACACTTACTACAATCCCTCAAAACATACCGTGACCTTTCAAACCTTAAAATAAACTATTCGAAATCCCAAGCCCTTAACATAACTCTCACCAATAGCCTAGTCAAGAAATGTGAAAGAAACTTTCCTTTCAAATGGACTTCCGACTGCATTACATATCTAGGAATACAACTCCCCAAACGACTCTCAACACTATTTGAACTAAACTATGTTACCCTTATGAAAAAAATTAACCAGGACCTGTCCTCCTGGCAAAAAGCACATTTCTCATGGTTTGGGAGAGCTGCAATTTTTAAGATGAATATTCTTCCTAGATTTCTTTAACTTTTCCAAACCCTCCCAATACATATACCGATACAATTCTTTAAACAAATACGTTCCCAATGCAGAACCTTTATATGGGACCGCAAGCCTCCCAGAATGAATTTCACACAACTCACGAAACCTAAACTAAAAGGAGGCTTGGGTATCCCTGATTTACAAAAATATGCATATGCTTGCCACCTACAGCGTATTGTGGAATGGAGCATCCGGGGCAGAGAGAAAGATTGGGTGCCATTAGAAAACTTTTTCTCTCACTCTCCCTTGGCGACCCTTCCTTGGTGTCCTTTTGAATCTATACCCTCAGACACGCTTAAACACCCCCTGATAGGTCCTACCTTAAAATGTTTCCATAGCATCTACAGAACTCAAAACATCTTCGCCCACAATTCTTTCAATGACCTTACAAGGATTATACATTTTCTTAACCAAGGGAAGATTCGCCCATACGAGGAGTTGACTTCCCTCCCACACTTTTCAGGGATCCCATTCTGGAATTATGTCCAAATTAGAAACTTTGCTCTTCATAGCCTGAAAAACATCATTAAACCCATTAAATTATCATCTTTTGAAGAATTATGTCTCGAACCAAACCATAAACCTCACCTGATATCGAAATTATACTCTATTCTCTGGGAAAACACAATCCCAGGAGACAGCCTTTTTTGTGAAGCATGGTCAACCGATCTACAAACCACTGTGTCAGATGCCCAGTGGTCGAGGATGCTGTCCACAAGGGGTCCGTCAATGTCTTCACTCAGGAGAATAACTTTAAGCTTCTCTCACGATGGTATCGTACACCCTCTCTCCTTCAACGTTAGAACAAGGACATCGATAACAAATGTTGGCGATGTCATGAAAATGAAGGGAGTTTGCTTCACATCTGGTGGAACTGCCCCATTATCCAATCCTTTTGGAAACAAGCACATAACATTATTCATGAAATAACGCTCAATTCACTACCATACTCACCTCTCTCATACCTATTCCATTTACAACCTCAAGCCAACAGAAAATATTTTAAATCCTTAAGTATGTTCCTAGTCAATGCAGCTAAGCTCTGTATACCAAGACACTGGGGCTCCCCTCAGGCCCCATCCCTTAAAGACTGGATCATTCAAATTAAAAAACTGGCGGAGATGGAAGAGCTCATTGCCATCTCCCATGACTCACCATTCAAATATGCCTCCACCTGGGATCCTTGGAACAAATTCCGAGAATCAAACATGTACATTTCAATTATGAAATGAAGACCTCTTTTCCATCTAAAATACAACAACATGTAACCCTTCAATCTATTTACTCAAACTAGACAACAACTCCCTTACCGTCACCTATACATTTGCCTTCTTATATTGAGTCACTACTTCCATTATCCAATCCCCCTCCTCCCCCCCCCTCCCCTCAATTAATCCTCACCCCTACCCCTTCTCTATCCTTATCCTTCTCATTCCATGGGAGGAGTTGGTGCTGGGAACCAACCCCTCCCCTCTATCACCTACAGTTAACCTCTGCACAATCCAATTACATCAATCAAGTACCCGAATTAATCTCTGAGTCTGCAACCCTAATCTGCTTTTCACTCAGCAACTTGATGAAACAAAAGATATTCCCTCACCGGCACCTATTCTGTTATGTTATGCATACTCATTCAAAAATTTTCTAAATTCTGTTATATGGAAGTTAAATTCTGTTATATGCATTCCTGTTTTTCTTCACTTATACCTTGAACACCGAGAATGTTGATCGGATTGTTCAACTGTTTGTATGATTTATTACCACCTTCTATGTATCAATAAATCGTTTTGGAAAAAAAAAAAAAAACATACGGCTGCGGGGCTTACCAGAAACTATAAAGGGCCCAGAGCTTAGAACTACAGTAGTGGGCATTCTGAATGGCTTGTTGGAGAGACCCCATACGGAAAAAATGGAAATTGATAGAGTGCACAGGGTTAAAGCACCCCGAAGGCCGTAGACAGAATTAATCTCAGATGTCTTGATTAGGATCCACCTGTTTTCGCTCAAGGAGGACATAATGAGACAAGCTTGGGCAAAAGGGCTGATTGAATTTGAGGGTACTCAGCTAAAATTATTGCCAGATCTCTCACGCAGTACCCTAAAGATGAGGGCCGCAATAAACCCCTTTTAGAAGTTATAAGGAATGTGGGAGCAACTTATTATTGGGGCCATCCCTTTCATCTGAAGGTGGTGAAAAACAGAGACATTTTTATATTGAAATAGCCGGATCAGCTCCCGGGGCTTTTTACATTCCTGGGCTGTGCTCCTATCCATGTGAGTGACTGGTTGGACATTCTTGGAAATCAGAACTCAGTGAATTATTATCCAAATCAAGTCACACAATACAGGAGAAACCCTGAGAAGACGGGAGTGGGGGAAAGTATTCGCCCAGGACAGGAAGCATAAAACCATATTTAAAGGACTTATCTATAATTAGTGGGGTCTAAGGTTATGCCCATAGATCCCCGGCCCATTCAACCCCCTTCACTGCTTCCCCCAGGTGGGGTTTTTGCTCCTGTTTTTCCCTTTAACCTCCCACCCTCCTTCAATCTTTTTTATTTTTTGTGGTCTTTGGGCAAAAAGACAGAGGCCATGGATATTCCTGAGTCACCCTCCTAAGTGGTGTGGCAATTTTTTTTTTTTTTTTGTATCATTTCTATTTTCACGGTGGTTTGCTTTTTTTTTTTTTTTTGGTTTTTTGTTTAGTAGTGTTTGTGATTATCTAAGTTGAATAGGTACACATTTATAGCTCGTATGGGGCTTCTTTGTTATCTTCGGGCTCGGCCCTATGATAGGGGGCCTGAGAACAATGTTATAGATGCGGCACGGGGGTTGGGGGTACTAGCTTTGGAGATATTCTAGTCTCTCCTCACTTTTTTTTTCTCCCCCAACACATTAGGGAGGGGAATTGTGTTTTTTTTATTGTTTGTTTGGTTTTTTCTTTTGGGAACACATAAGATACGAAACAAGTAGGCGTGTTATTATGAGTAGCACTAATAAGTAATCAGGTGGGGGGATTTCGAGGTCATGGGGGGCTCGGGAATTATGTGTGGTCAATTATGGCTGGTAATTATTATTTAGTAAGAGTTCTCTTCCCTGGGCTCATTCTAGTGTCTGTAGAGTCAGCTTGGAGACAGAGGACCGGAGAAATGGGAATTGCCGAAGACATAAAGAAGGAGGGGGGGGGGGGGAATCTTGGGGCATTTTTTGTGGGGGAGGAGGGGATGGGATAGGGGAGGGGAATTAATTTTGAGTAGAGGCTCTGAGCAGGAGGGCTGAAGACCCAGCACAATTTTTTTTTTCTTTTTTTGTTTCTTTTTGCTTGGTTAGATATGCTCCTTTCTTTGGGTGTTAGTATGTTCTGGAATACCCGTTTCCTCTAGAGGGGAGGGGGGATGGCTCGGCTTTTCACTGAGCCTCACCCCTAACCATAGTGGGGTGGGTTGGGGGACAGTAA
Organism: Pelophylax lessonae; assembly: GCF_965119305.1. Taxonomy (NCBI): domain Eukaryota; kingdom Metazoa; phylum Chordata; class Amphibia; order Anura; family Ranidae; genus Pelophylax; species Pelophylax lessonae. The sequence continues at coordinate 162,524,614 of NC_138773.1, forward strand.
AACTAGAATGTGAATAACAGAGTAAGTTAAGTCTTCTTTGAATTTAGGAGAAGCAGGAGGGGTCTATTAGGGTGGGGGGTGGGGGAGTGGGACATTGGTAATACGAGAGTGGAGGCTACCATCCACCGGATCACGTCTCCTTATTGGGGGACTTTAAATTTTAATAATTTTCTTTTTCTTTAGTCTGAGTGAGACCACACGAAAGGGATGGGGAGTACGTAGTGTTCTTTTTTTTCTTTTTTTTTTTGTTTATTATTAAAGAAGTATACCCAAATACAGTGGCTTTCTCACGGCGTCTTGGGAACCATGGCTCTCTCATTAGTTAACGCCTGGGTACGCTGGTTTAGAGGAACCATTAGAGGGGGGTTAGGGGGGGTTGTGTCTTTGTATTTTATAAACATATCTGTTTTTTTTTTTTCTGTTTTGTAGGGGTTGTGTTGCTGTGGGAGGTGGGGGACCGTCAACGATGGCAGCTGGAAGGGGTATAATCCAAAAGGTGACATCAGGATGTAAGATCACGACTTATAATGTTAGGGGACTTTCCACTCCTCAGAAACGTAGGCGTCTTATGGGTGATTTAAAGCGGGATGCTACGCAAATAGCTTTTATTCAGGAGACCTATTTCCGTAAGGACGCATTACCAAAATTCTGTAATAAGGATTTTCCATTGGCCTACCATGCTACATCTCCTATTTCCAAGTCAAAGGGGGTGAGTATTTTAATATCAGACTCGTTGACTTGGACATTAAAAGAAGAATTGGCTGATTCGATGGGCAGATACGTGATGGTTAAAGGGAGTATAGGACGGGCTGAGGTAACCCTTCTGAATGTATACTTCCCCAACTACGACCATGTAGTATTCCTGCAGAAATTGTTACCAGTTGTATTGGAATTCCGGGAGGGGCATTTAGTAATGGGAGGCGACTTCAACTACGCGCCGGAACCATTGATAGACACCTCCAAGAAAAGCTCATGCATTTCATTTGCAAAATTACGAAGGATGCAGCAAGAAATTTCCCTCCTGGGTCTAATCGATCCGTGGAGATTGATGCACCCAGGAGAGAGAAATTACACTTTCTATTCTCCAATCCACAACGCATATAGTCGGATAGATCGAATTCTTGTTACTCAATCGGACTTGCCTTTGGTGACAACCTCAGATATAGGGGATTTTTCATTATCAGATCATCTTCCAGCGTACGTGAGTATAGAATGGGAACCGAAGATATATAGTCCAAGGGCATGGCAAATAAATGAGGCTGTGTTACAATCCCCGGAAGCTGAGGGGGCGATAGATGAGGCGTTAAATAATTATTTCACAGAAAATACAGTGGATTCGCTTTCACCCTCAGTTATTTGGCAAGCGCATAAGTGTGTAATACGGGGGGTATTGATTCAGCTGGGCTCACAGCGTAAAAGAGAGCGAGAGGCGAAAATTAAAGACTATGGGCCTAATTCAGTATAAGTTTGGAGTAGAGCTGCTCACTTCTCCAGAAATAACTCCAGCCTAAACTCATTGCATCCTAATTAGGTAAGTGGCTGGAGTTAAACCATCAACTAGATGCTTTAATGAATTCGGAGTTGGAGTTAACTTAGACTGAATTCGGGTTTGGAGTTAACTTAGGCTGAATTTGAGTTTGGAGTTAGCCAAATTCCCTTCGTGTTTTTCATAAAAGGAAATTTGTCTATTCTGAATCACTATTACACAGCAATGTCATTTATTATGGTTTATTTTAATTTTAAGGTATAGTTATGTATCTTATGTGTTTTAACCTTTAGATTTTCTAATAGCAGACTACACAGCTGTCTAATTAGCAGTCTTCATTCTTTATTCATCTGAAACTTTCAGGCATATCTGATTGTATTCAGCACTTTGGTGTAGTGGGCTAAGCTCACAGCTAAAGATTGCTAGGTCATGAGTTCAAGGCCCAACCATGATAACACCCTGTGTGCCATAATTTTTTTTTTGGCCACATAGTAATACATTGGCTACATCACCTAAAATTGCATGTCAATGGCCTTGTATATTCAAGAAACAAACATGCATATGTGCAGGGTGCAATTATGCATTTGCCAAGTTTCAGTATTTATTTATAGCTGTCTAAAATTTAAGAAGGTGATGGCACACTTGGGATTTGAACTCATGCTCTCAGTGTTTATAGCCAGGAACACTAACCACTAAACCATTGAGCTGAGCATGATTACCCCTGGAATATTTATTCCCATGTTTCAATAGTTAACCACTTCCTTACAGGGCAGTTACACCCCTTCCTGCCCAGGCCAATTTTCAGCTTTTTATACTGTTGCATTTTGAATGACAATTGTGCGGTCATGCAACCCTGTACCTAACACAAATGTATGACAGTATTTTCATAAAAAATAGTGCTTTCTTTTGGTGGTATTTGATCACTGCAAGGTTTTTTTTCTATTGGCAAAAAGAAGACCTAAATGTTTGACCCCTAAAATAATGTGTTTTTGTTTATGTAATAAAATTTGGCAAATCAATATGTTTTTTGTTGCACTGACAAGCATTGATGAGGCTGCGCTGGCAGGCACTGATGAGACACTAATATGCAGCACTGATAGATAGATAGGTGGCACTGATATGCAGCATTGATGGGCATTGATAGGTGGCACTGATGGGCAATGATTGGCACTGGTGGGCAGCACTGAAAGATGGTAATGATGGGCAGCACTGATGAGGAGGGCACTAACAGGTTCCCTGAGCACTGATTGGCATCAATGGTGGCATGGGTGGGCATCCCTGGTGGCTCTAGTGGCATCACCCAAGGGTCTGCACTGGTAATCAATGCTCTGATTACAAGCACAGACCCCCCCCCCCACACACACACACTTACTTTGCATATGAATGCCATTTCTTCACAGCTGAAAGTGGCCCTCACCATGATTAGCCAGTTGATTGTGACCTCTTGCTGGAATGTGTGCAAGCCAATTTGGTGTCATTTCTGGTCCAGGGCGAACGCCAATGTGCCATTTGCAATTTATTGTAAAGAGATTTTGCTTTATTTTAAAAATGGCGCACACAGACAACTAAAATGTATTGGAAATGTTTTACCTAGGCCAGTGATGGTAACCCTTAACCCCCCCCCCCCCAAGATGTTTTTGCCCTACATTTCCCAAAATGCTCATGTACTCTGCAGTGTAGGTGAGCATCATGGGAAATGTTACAAAACACCTGTGTTGCCAAGGTTCATCACTGACCTAAGCCAACTAAAAAGGTGAGTGAGCGCTGTAGCAATCTTTTATTTAGTAATCATTTTTAGTGATTTTTTTATTAAATGTTTTGGTTACATTCATCCACAGCGACTGAATGGAAATTTTGTATTATTCCTTAAATTTTTTCTTACAATTTAGCCCACACACACACCACCCCCCCCCACACACACACACACACACACACACACCACCCCCCACACACACACACCCACACACCACCCCCCCACACCCACACACACACACACCCACACACCACCCCCCCACACCCACACACCACCCCCCCACACACACACACACACACACCACCCCCCACACACACACACCCACACACCACCCCCCCACACCCACACACCACCCCCCCACACACACACACACACACCACCCCCCCACACACACACACACACACACACCACCCCCCCACACACACACACACACACCACCCCCCCACACACACACACACACACCACCCCCCCACACACACACACACACCACCCCCCACACACACACACACACACACACACACCACCCCCCCACACACACACACACACACACACACACACACCCCCCACACACCCACACCACCCCCCCCCCCCACACACACACACCACCCCCCCCCCCCCACACACACACCACCCCCCCCCCCCCCCCACACACACACCACCCCCCCCCCCCCCCCACACACACACACACACACACACACACACACACACACACACTTCGCTGGGGTAAATGGAGAAACCCTACCCAAGTTCATACTGTACTGCCATTGCACACACACAAAAGATACAAGAAATGGATTACATTCAACAGACACAAAAGATATCTGAATTACATCTAGACAAATATGAAGAAAAGAAAACAAAAAACCAGGAGCTGTGTACAAATGAATAAGCTTTATTGAACATGTATAAAACATCAGTAATCACTCAAGCAAGCATGTGAAATGTGAAATGTGCAATGCCCCCCCCCCCAAACCCCCAAATCAAGTAATTTTTATTCAAATTACAGTGCAAAGATACAACATATGATGGATAGATAGAGCTTACAATATCCAAAAGTCAAGCAAAATAAGTTGTAGACACCTTAGTATTAAGCATAAAACATACCCAACATACTTTTATGTTAATTGTTTGCATGAGCCTGCCTTTTCATTTAAATACCATCAAATCAGTAGAACATACAGCTACACAGAGGCATGAAAATAAAAAAAAAACATGTATAGAGTACATAAAGACACACTTTGCAAAAACTATACCAAACAGTTAGAGCATGAAAAGTATTCATCCAACAGAATACACTTACTGCAATATGGATCTTTAGGCATGCCAGCAAACCCCCACCCCAAAAGCAAATTCGGACATAAAGACCTGTGGCCCTTCCACAGGCCAAATGATATGATCTCATACATCCCTTTATATAACCTTGGTTAAACTACACCCACCCAGTATAGGAAACGCCCAGCAAAGTAATTAATTGGGTCTGTTGGTTCCTAAACCAAAATCACCAGTTCACTAATGAATGAGTGTTTGGCTGGCCATCCATGATCAAAGTTTCTTACAAGTCAACACACATAAGAAATGCTTTCAATAATCTCAGCATGAGCACAAAGTGGCTTTTTCATTTAGACTAATGCCTCGTACACACGTACTGATCATCGGCCGACCGATCGGCCGTCTTTTGTCCAGGGCTGTCCTGTCTGTTGAAAACTGCAAAAGACTGCACACGAATTTTGTCGGCCAACAACAGACGACTGCAGAAGTGATGTCATGTGATGGTTAACTTTCCCTGTGTTTTTTCTTTTCTGAGCATGCTCAGTCTTGCAAATCTGCTGATTGTCGGCCGAATTCTGTACTGACTGGCGAACAATTGGCCGTTCTGGTGTTGGCCAACAAAAATTTTAATGCCTGCACGACAGATTCTGTTCGGCCGAAAATGCGATGTCGGCTGTCGGAAGCATCATACTAACAAGCCTACAATCGGCCGATCGGTCGTCGGCCGAATATTTACGGCCAACAATCGGTACGTGTGTACGAGGCTTAAGGCTGGCCATACATGTTCCAATTTTCTTACAATTTTCTGTCCAATTTTCTTGAAATTTACCTTCAAGTATGTAGTACAAAGGCCTGCCTAATTAGATACAAGTGAATGTGTTTTTTTAGCTTTGACCTCACATTATGTGGTTTGTGGTAGATCTACCAGAAAATTGTACAACAAAAGTTGAACATGTATGGCCAGCTTAATGGGCCATACACACTATAATGCCTCGTACACACGTACCGATCTTCGGCCGTAAATATTCGGCCGACGACCGATCGGCCGATTGTAGGCTTGTTAGTATGATGCTTCCGACAGCCGACAGCGCATTTTCGGCCGAACAGAATCTGTCGTGCAGGCATTAAAATTTTTGTTGGCCAACACCAGAACGGCCGATTGTTCGCCAGTCAGTACAGAATTCGGCCGACAATCGGCTGATTTGCAAGACTGGGCATGCTCAGAAAAGAAAAAACACAGGGAAAGTTAACCATCACATGACATCACTTCTGCAGTCGTCTGTTGTTGGCCGACAAAATTTGTGTGCAGTCTTTTGCAGTTTTCAACAGACAGGACAGCCCTGGACAAAAGACAGCCGATCGTTCGGCCGACGATCAGTACGTGTGTACGGGGCTTAAGATTTTCTGAAGACTTTTTCCTTTAGATTTACCAAAACCAGATAATATGAGGTCAAACCTAAACACTTTCAATTTGTATGCAATCTGGCAGGCCCTTGCACTACATAGAAAAGGTAAATCTGAAGGAAAAAGTCTACGGAAAATCTTATAGTGTGTATGGCCATACATGTTCAATTTTTGTTGTACAATTTTCTGATAGATTAACCACAAACCACATAATGTGATGTCAAAGCTAAACAACACTTTCACTTATCCAATTAGGCAGGCCTTTGTACTACATACTTGAAGGTAAATTTCAAGAAAATTGGACAGAAAATTGTAAGAAAATTGGATCATGTATGGCCATACACACTATTAGGTTTTCTGAAGACTTTTTCCTTCAGATTTACCTTTTCTATGTAGTGCAAGGGCCTGCCAGATTGCATACAAATTGAAAGTGTTTAGGTTTGACCTCATATTATCTGGTTTTGGTAAATCTAAAGGAAAAAATCTTCAGAAAATCTTATAGTGTGTATGGCCCATTAGTCTAAATGAAAAAGCCACTTTGTGCTCATTCTGAGATTACTGAAAGCATTTCCTATGTGTGTTGACTTGATGTAGTAATTTTTTTATATATATATCTACATATCTTTTTTTGGGTTGTTGAATTCTGAGTTCTGGGGTTGCACTGCATATGTTCAATCAATTTGCAAATTCTCAGATTTGCAAGCTCAAACACTGCTATTTTTCAGAGTGTAATGTGGCTCTATATAGGAAGCAACAGTAATATGGCCCCCCACTCAACAAATATAATAATTTCACACATATACAATGTTTTATTTTTGGGGCGTTGCTTGTCATATATAACAACAGACAGTTGTAGGTAGTTCAGGGATTTGAACACCCAAATACATTATTGCAAGGCAGCTGTGCTAACCACTTGGATATTTTGATCAGTTTATTTAATCAAGCTCAAGCTCAATACATATTTGCAACATTTTTGCAAAACACAATTTACACAAACATAATCACTTTGTTACATTTATTTCATAATATATGCCACTGATAGTTTCTTAGCCTATCAATTTAAGTTTAAAATACTAATTTTTCACAGAAATAAATGTTTTAAACACCTATATATAATTTCCAGCATGCAGGATTATTTTTAAAAATTTGTTGATTATATACAGTTTTACTAAACTAGGTTAATTATTTGGGAATTGTGGTCTCTGAGGTTTTTTTTTTTTTTTTTGTTTCTTGTTATCTTTATACCAAGCATACATGCACTGGCACCTTAAGAGCCCATTCACATTGAGGCGACAAGACTTCGGGGGGTGACCTGTGAAGTCGCGTGCACCGCTGTGCACCGCGACTTGCAGAGACTTCACATACTGGAAGTCTATGCAAGTCGCTCCGAGGTCGCCCCAAAGTAGTACAGGACCCTTTTTCTAAGTCGGAGTGACTTGTGTCGCTCCTATTAGAACGGGTCCTGTACTACTCAATGGACCGTGACATACCGCGACTTGTCAGGCTGACAAGTCGCCTGACAAGTCGCGCTAATGTGAATGGGCTCTAAAAATTAATATAGTTTGATTAAATTAGTCCATCAAAAAATTTTAATAAATAAAAATTATTTGAGCTTGAATTGGGTCTAAATAGAATATATATATATATATCATTATTTTTTTTTTAAAGTACAAATCACACATGCTTTGAAAAAAATGTCATTAGCTTTAGGTAGTTAAGTGGTTAGCACTGCTGCCTTGCAACAGTGTATTTGGGTGTTCGAATCCCTGAACTACCTACAACTGTATGTTGTTATATATGACAAGCAACACTAATACGGCTTCTCCCCAAAAATGAAACATTGTATATGTGTGAAATTAATATATTTTTGGGGTTGGTTAGATATAGGAAGTAACAATAATATATTGTTTTTTGCATATATATATATATATATATATATATACATATGCAAAAAAACATATATTATTGTTACTTTCTATATCTAACCAACCCAAAAATATATTAATTTCACACATATACAATGTTTAATTTTCGGGGAGGAGCCGTGTTAGTGTTCCTTTTCATATATATATATATATATATATATATATATATATATACATACATACACATAGGCAAATCAATAAATAAAAAACATATATATATATATATATATATATATATATATATATATATATATGTATATATATATACATACACATATAATTATTTTTTGGGTATCTATATATATATATATATATATATATATATATATATATATATATATATATATACATATATATATACACATACACACACACACATATATATCTATCTATATATATATATATATATATATATTTATATATATTTATTTTTGTGATTCATATATATATATATAGACATACATAGATATGTGCAAAAAAAAAAAAAAATTAAAAAAAAAAAAAAAAAAAAGTTTATTAGCGCCGGAATAGCGCCGTTTTACCGCGAGTTTGCGGCGGTATTTGCAGCAAATTCAATAAAACTCCCACTAACGTTTTCAAAAACGTTATTTTCAGCCTAGTTTTTGGTTTGGAGCATGCTCACATGAGCTATCTGCCAGAAATTGACTCTGGAGCTATTTTTGCAATTTACACTTTTATTAATATCTTTTTTTCTACTTAACATTTTCACACAGTTTAAAAGCAGTTTAGCTCAAAATCATATAACACATCTTTCCCACACATTTTTTATTTTTTTCCTGCCATATTTTGTGATTTTGAAAAAATTAGTCCACCTTTTAGCTGGACTGTTTTTAAGTCCAGTCCTGACATTAGTTGATCTTAATGAATCTCACAGTTGGCTTTATTTTCCGCCCGCCGTTCTTTGAATACCAATTTCAGACTTAAAAATTCACCGGTTCGCAAAATCCAGCCGAAATGCCAATTCTCCGTACTATGAATCAGGCCCTATATGTCTAAGATAGAGCAGCTGAGTAGACAACACAAGAGAACACTTGCAGAAGCCCAGTTGATTCCACTCACGCAAGCGAGGGAGGAATTGAACCGCATGCTTTTCCAAAAGACGATACAAAATATGTTGTGGATGAAAAGGCACCTCTACGAGTATGCAAACAAACCAGGGGAGATGTTGGCACGAGTACTGAGGGGCCCGAAAAGACGAACCCAAATTTTACACATTCGGGATACAAAAGTAGGTGAGGTACATACATCGGCCGATATAGCAGAAGAGTTCTGCTCTTTTTATCGGTCACTGTATAACCTCCCGGAAATAGTGGGAAAGAGAACACCCAATAAAAGGAAACAGGTAGAGAAGTACATACGGGACTCGGGTATGCACACATTAACAGAGGATCAAGCACTTGCACTGGAAGGGGAGATTTCGGGGGAGGAGAGGAATTATCCGCCGCAGTCTCACAGACTAAAGCGCATAAAGCTCCCGGCCCGGACGGCTTCACTCTAATTTATTATCAGAAATTCTGGGAGCGTTTAAAGAGGCCTCTATTATTACATTTCAATGAAGTTGGAAGAGGAGAAATGTTTCCGGTGGACTCTCTGAGGGCGCATATTACCTTAATACTTAAAGAGGAGAAAGATCCCCTGTGTTGTGGTAGTTACCGCCCGATATCTTTGATAAATGTGGATACTAAATTGTACTCGAGAATACTGGCAAACCGGCTCCTACAACATATAGCGGACTTGGTGCACTTTGACCAAGTGGGATTTGTCCCTGCCCGGGAGGCTCGGGATAATACAATCCGAGCTATACACCTAATACATCTGGCACGCACAACACGGAAGAAGCTGGTTCTTCTAGCCGCAGATGCTGAGAAAGCTTTTGACAGGGTGGCTTGGGATTTTATCCAAGCCACCCTGTCACACATAGGCTTGGGCCCACAAATGCTGCAATTTATCCTGGCACTCTATACGGCCCCTACAGCAGCGGTTAGGGTAAATGAATGGAGGTCAAATTATTTCCCAATTTCCAATGGCACCCGGCAGGGGTGTCCATTATCCCTGCTTATATTTATCCTGTGTTTGGAACCTTTATTGTGCACGATACGGAGCTCTCCGGATATACTAGGAATTCAAATTGGGGGCGAACAGCACAAGGTGGCCGCTTTTGCGGATGACCTTCTGTTTTTCGCCATTAATCCATCCCTCTCGTTGCCAAATATTTTGGAAGCCCTTCAAATTTACAATAGGCTCTCTAATTATAAGATAAATTTAGCTAAATCATCGGCGCTCAATGTATCTTTAACTAATCAAGAAGAAAGATTGCTACGAACAGCGTTTCCGTTTCAGTGGGCTCTAGATACGCTGAAATACTTAGGGATACAGCTAACAGCAGACCCTTTAGAACTTTATAGAAAGAACTACCTTCCGCTGTTAGGAAAGATTAAGGCAGATCTCAGAGCATGGCAGTTATTAGCATTGACCTGGTTCGGGCGGTGTAGCGTAATCAAGATGAATGTGCTACCCCGAATCTTGTACATAATGCAGGCAATTCCGATTGCGGTTCCAAAAGAATTTTTTCAATCAAACAAAGGCTTATTTCGCACATATATCTGGGCAAATAAGTCCCCGAGAATTAAGATGCAGACGTTGTCCTTGCCTAAAGTAAGAGGGGGGTATTGGATTGCCAGATATCCTGAGATACTATAGGGCGGTACATATGGTAAGGGTAATAGACTGGCATTGCAATAAATTTTCCAAACGTTGGGTTTAGTTGGAGATTGGGGAAACAGGACAGTTAACTCCCCTGGCCCCGTGGTCGGTGTTCGAACCAAAAGATGTCATTCTTAAACATCCTACAGTGGGAGCAACTGTAAAGGAAACAAGGAGAATCCAGTCTCATTGGAAGGTAGCTCCAGGCCCGTCCCCAATGACACCTCTAATAGGGAACCCAGAATTCGTAGGTGGGCTCAGGAAGGCAGAATGAGTCTTTGCGATATATGGCAAAATGGCCCCATGCCTTCTCTTGAAGAGCTTAGGGCAGGATCAGGAGAAATGTTAGATTACTTCAGTGTATATCAGTTATACAATTATGTTAGGTCGGTCCAGCAGAAAGGGTATGTAGCACGAGATTTGACTTATTTTGAAAATATGTGCAGAACGGGTAATTCGACTGGCCATTTGATTTCAATGTTTTATACACAATTATCAGAGGATGAAGGGGACCAGCAATTGCCATTTATACAAAAATGGGAGCAGGAGTTAAATAACACGTGGTCGAGAGAGCAAGTAAATAAAATGTTGAGATTAGTACACAAATCCTCACTGGACAGTAAAATCCAAGAAACAGGGTACAAAATTCTAACTAGATGATATAGAGTCCCATCAGTATTACACAGAATAGAGGAGACCGTCTCGGAAAAATGTTGGCGTTGTGGATTGGAGGAAGGAAATATGTAGCATATCTTCTGGGAGTGTATACGAGTACGCCCATTCTGGACAAAAATAGCAGTAGCTATAAAGTTCATGACTAATGTAGATATACTAGATGATCCCGCGCTGTGTTTGCTACATTCAACAAGAAGTTCAGTGAAGAGTTATAGGAAATCCCTGACTCTGCGCTTTCTCAATGCGGCAAAAGCATGTATACCCATCTTCTGGAAACAGACATTGACTCCTACATTCGAGCTGTGGCGCTCGAAAGTCAATGAGATTTTTAAAATGGAAGAACTATCTGCCGTACTGGGAAATACGGAGGATCAGGTTAAGATGAGATGGAGGCCCTGGGTCCAATACTTAGAAGCCAATTCTTCTTAATAGGAGTATGAGAGGGGGTTACCCCTAGCTGTTTTTGATTCAGTCTGTCGAGGGACGGTCCCCACACCCCATTAGGCAAGTTGTAATATAAAATGAGATACATATACAGAGTAATTTTGGGTATGCTGTTTCTTTTTCTTTTTTTTTTTCTCCGCTTTTTTCTTTTTCTCGTTTTTTTTGGGTTGGGGTTGGGGGGTGAGGGGGAAGGTGGAATGAGGGTGGGGTGGGGGGGTTGGGAATGATGTGTTGATGTATGTTTAGAAATGTATGTATAAAAATACCAATAAAAATATAAATAAAAAAAATCACTGTGTGTGTCTATGGATGGAGACTGTGGGGCTTGAAAGTCAGCCCGCAGGTGTACCCCTCTTTGCTAGTGGCCTGCTATAGGTGGTGCTCTGCAGATTGGAGGAGCCAGGAGCTCCGGCAGAGAATCAGAGAAAAGGAGGATCAGAGTTGCTCTGTGCAAAACCATTGCACAGAGCGGATAAGTATAACATGTTTTTTTTTTTTTTTCAAATGCGGAAGCTTAACTACCTCAATACTGGGCACTTAAACCCCCTTCCTTCCCAGACCAATTTTCAGCTTTTAGCGCTGTTGCAATTTGAATGACAATTGCGCGGTCATGCAACGCTGTACCTAAACCAAATTTGTGTCATTTTTTCCCCACAAATAGAGCTTTCTTTTGGTGGTATTTGATCACCGTCAGGTTTTTCTTTTTTGGTGCACAAATAAAAAAAGATGGAAAAGTTTGAAAAAAAAAAAAAGTTTTTTGTTTAGGTTATAAAATTTTGTAAATAGATATGTTTTTTCCTGCACTGATGAGCACTGATGATGCTACACTGACAGGCACTGATGAGGAGACACTGATGAGGTGGCACTGATGGGGTGGAACTGATGGGGTGGCACTGATATGCAGCACTGATGGGCACTGATAGGTAGCACTGATATGCAGCACTGATGGGCACTTATATGTGGCACTGATAGATAGCACTGATATGCAGCATTGGTGGGCACTGATAGGCAGCGCTGATGGGCACTGATAGGCAGCACTGTGTAATGTTCTGGTACCTTTGGGTACCCTAATTACTCTTTCATAAGTGTATGCGCCCCACCATTCTCTTTTGGTAAGGTGCGCATACACCTTTAAGACTGATGCTGTCATCACTGAGCGCCGGACTGGATGGCTATTAAGATCGCCTGCTCTCACTCACATGTGTTCGTTCAAACTGCTTTGTGCCTTGATGCTAACCTGTCTTGAAGCTCTCGTGCTTGCAAGCATACCTCGCTGTCGGAACCACGCTGCGCTGATCCCTGTATCCCGCTACCGGATCATCCGCTCTTGCCGAACCTCTCCTCTGCTACATTGCTATTAGTGATAAGTACCCCACAGGGGAAACCTCTATAACCTTTATACTAAAGCTTACACTATCTAGCTCTGCATACTAAGGACTATTACTACATCTGCATTATCTAAGATTGCTAGCTCTTGAGCCTACTACCACCTGTTCTTGCACTGGGTTGATCTCTCTTGTATGTCCACCTGCTACTCTGTCATCTGCTACCATACATGATTGCTAAACCTATCTGCATCCCATCTGCTACTATCTTACTTTCAAGAACATTTCCTTTCAAGTGTCTGTCATCTACCATCTCTACCCAACCTGTCTCTTCAGCCTATCATCACTGTGTTACTATATACATAAGTCACTCTAGGAAACATCTTATTGAGTGTGTGTATTTACTTGCTGAATTGAGATCATCCACACATGATGAGTCATTGGGAGTTGGGATTGGTGTCTCAGCGTTTCTCTACATGACTACTGAAGTGGAATATTACTGCAGCTGAAAATCCACATCATACGTAAAACGCAGGAGCGTTACAGATTGAACGAACCCCAAATGGATTCAGCAGAAATAACCACTCAGATGACACAATTAAAACAGCAGGTGGCTGCGTTAATGCACGCACTTGCTGAATTGAAAGAAGACAATCAGGCTCTGTCGCAGCAGGTAATTAGACTGACACAACTTACCACTGCTCAGTCCCCTGAACCCAAAATAAATCCTCCTTTGGTATTTACAGGCGATCGCAAAAAATTTCGCGAATTTAAAAACGCATGTGAGTTACTTTTCTTGCTAAAACCCCGTACCTAAATAGCAAATAGCAAATTGCCGTTCGGTCATGTTTATCCTCTTTCACAGGATGAACTTTCCCATCTCAAAGACTATTTGGATGAGAATTTGAAGAAAGGTTTTATTAGACCTTCCACTTCTTCCACAGCAGCAGGACTCTTTTTTGTCCTCAATAAGGACTCAAGTCTCAGGCCTATCATCGACTATAGGCAATTGAATGCTATTACAATAAAAGATCGCTATCTTCTACCGCTTATCCCTGAGCTCATTGAGCAAGTGCGTGGAGCTACCTATTTTTCAAAATTGGATCTGAAAGGAGCATACAATCTCATTCGAATCCATGCTGGACACGAGTGGAAGACTGCATTCAGAACCAGATACGGATTGTTCGAATATCTTGTAATGCCATTCGGGCTATGCAACGCCCCTGCAGTTTTTCAACGATTTATAAACGATATTTTCAGAGACTTACTAGATGTCTGTGTTGTGGTATATCTGGACGATATACTTATATATTCATGATCCCTGTCTGAACACATAAGACATGTAAGACTAGTATTATCGAGATTACTTGCACACAACCTTTATGTGAAACTGAAAAAATGCTTGTTTCATAAAGAAGAGGTACTGTTTCTAGGCTACATCATATCCAAAACAGGAATCGAGATGGACATGAGTAAGATATCCTGCATTCAGGATTGGCCTACACCAACCACACGCAAGGCGCTACAGCGATTCCTTGGATTTTCGAATTTCTACAGGAAGTTCATCAGAAACTTCTCTGCCATTGTGAGACCCCTCACACAGCTCACTAGCATTAAAAAACCATTCAAATGGTCAGATGAAGCAAATAAAGCTTTTCACCTGTTAAAGACAAGGTTTACTTCTGCTCCCATATTACGCCATCCAGACCCATCCCTCCAATACATTCTGGAAGTAGATGCGTCAAACATGGCAGTAGGAGCAACACTCTCCCAACGACCAACTCACACTTCACCACTTCATCCAGTCGCCTTTTTTTCTAAATCCCTAAGAAGCCCAGAGATAAATTACCCCGTGGGTGAAAAGGAACTGCTTGCTATAAAATTGGCTCTGGAGAATTGGCGACATCTACTCGAAGGCACCCAATTACCAATACTTATATACACGGACCATAAAAATCTCCAATATCTTCAGACTAACAAAACTCTCTCTCACCGACAGGTACGATGGTCACTATTCTTTCTAAGGTTTAACTTCCTAGTGACCTACACACCTGCAGATAAGAACAAAAAGGCGGATGCACTATCACGACTAACTGAAGAAAACTACTTCGAAATCCCTTCCGTTCCTATAATACCTCACAAACGCATTATTGGAGTTGTCAGTTCCTTGAAGGAAGAGGTTTTGCATGGTATAAGTTTGGATTCACCCCCACCACAACTAAATACTGATGCAGAAGGCTTCCTCTACTACAACGACAAACTTTACATACCACCTACCATACGCACCAAGATCTTGGAATTATCGCATGATGTGCCTATGGCAGGACATATGGGTATGACAAAGACTCTTAATCTGATTACCAGGCAATTCTGGTGGCCTGACATGAAAACATCTATACAAAAATTCGTCTCTTCATGCAATGTCTGTGCCAGGTCCAAAATTGACACTACGAGACCATCCGGTCTACTATGCAGTCTACCAATACCCCAAACTCCATGGGAAGTTGTGTCCTTGGACTTTATAGTGGAATTGCCTCCTTCCAAAGGATTTAATACCATCTTAGTGTCAGTGGACCATCTGACAAAAATGGCACATTTCATTGCTATTCGCAGACTACCTTCGTCCAAACAAACGGCAGAACTCCTGATGAAACATGTCTTTAAGTTACATGGTATCCCAAAAACTCTTCTGTCTGACCATGGATCACAATTTATTTCCAAGTTCTGGCAAGAACTATGTCACATACTACGGATCGAGCGGAAGCTCACTTCTCCTTACCATCCGCAGACCAACAGACAGACTGAAAGAGTCAACCAATGCATCGAGCAATATTTACGTTGTTACACTTCTTACCAACAGGATGATTGGGTGGATCTTCTCCCTCTGGCAGAATTTGCCTACAACAACGCAACCCACAGTACGACCAAGCAGAGTCCGTTCTACTTGAACTATGGGTTTCATCCCTCTATTCTTGCACCCCGCATCCTTCCTTCAAATAACCCAGTAGCCTGAGACTATCTTACCCAAATAAAGGACTCTCTGGGTTTGCTTAATACTACCATTGCACACGCTCATAGTCAACAAAAGAAGTACTATGATCTTCGCAGAAGACCTTCTCCTCAGTACACTATCGGGGACCTCGTTTGGCTCTCAACAAAAAATTTAAGACTGAAAATCCCTAGCAAAAAGCTTGGACCTCTGTTCTTGGGACCTTTCCCAATCAAGAAACTTATTGAAAAAGCTGCAGTACAGCTTACATTGCCAATAGACCTCAAAATACATCCCATTTTCCATGTGTCACTACTGAAGCCCCATGTTCCTGACCAAGGAATAAGGCCTACTATCCCACCTCCTCCTCCTGTACAAGTTGAAGGTGGAGAAGAATATGAGATAAAAGAGATTCTGGATTCTCTATCCACAGAGGAAGACTTCAGTACTTGGTTCGATGGAAGAACTATGGGCCCCAAGACGACACCTGGCTAAACACCTCTGACATACATGCCTCTAGATTAATCCGCAATTTTCGTGCGAAGTACCCAGACAAACCAGCTCCAGAGGCCTTCAGGAGCCGGCCTTAAGGGGGGGTACTGTAATGTTCTGGTACCTTTGGGTACCCTAATTACTCTTTCATAAGTGTATGCGCCCCACCATTCTCTTTTGGTAAGGTGCGCATACACCTTTAAGACTGATGCTGTCATCACTGAGCGCCGGACTGGATGGCTATTTAGATCGCCGGCTCTCACTCACATGTGTTCGTTCAAACTGCTTTGTGCCTTGATGCTAACCTGTCTTGAAGCTCTCGTGCTTGCAAGCATACCTCGCTGTCGGAACCACGCTGCGCTGATCCCTGTATCCCGCTACCGGATCATCCGCTCTTGCCGAACCTCTCCTCTGCTACATTGCTATTAGTGATAAGTACCCCACAGGGGAAACCTCTATAACCTTTATACTAAAGCTTACACTATCTAGCTCTGCATACTAAGGACTATTACTACATCTGCATTATCTAAGATTGCTAGCTCTTGAGCCTACTACCACCTGTTCTTGCACTGGGTTGATCTCTCTTGTATGTCCACCTGCTACTCTGTCATCTGCTACCATACATGATTGCTAAACCTATCTGCATCCCATCTGCTACTATCTTACTTTCAAGAACATTTCCTTTCAAGTGTCTGTCATCTACCATCTCTACCCAACCTGTCTCTTCAGCCTATCATCACTGTGTTACTATATACATAAGTCACTCTAGGAAACATCTTATTGAGTGTGTGTATTTACTTGCTGAATTGAGATCATCCACACATGATGAGTCATTGGGAGTTGGGATTGGTGTCTCAGCGTTTCTCTACATGACTACTGAAGTGGAATATTTCTGCAGCTGAAAATCCACATCATACGTAAAACGCAGGAGCGTTACACACTGATGGGCACTGATTGGCGGCACTGATGGGCACCGATGGGCACTGATAGGTGGCACTGTTGGGCGGCAATGATCGGCACTGATCGGCACTGATGGGTGGCACTGATCGGCACTGATGGGGGGCACTGATGGGCACGGATAGGCAGCACTGGTGGGCAATAATGGGCACTGGTGGGCGGCACTGATAGATGGCAATAACGGCACTGGTGGGCAGCACTGATAGATTTCATTGGTGGGCAACACTGATAGGGAGGGCACTGGGGGGCTCTCTGAGCCATGCTTCCCATCCCTGGTGGCCATGGTGGGCATTCCTGGTGGTCATGGATGGGCATCCCTGGTGGCTTAGTGGCACCCCTCCCCCCCAGGGCTGCACTGGTAATCAATGTTCTGATTACCAGCACAGACCCCCCCTGTGATCAGTGAGTAATTAGAAATACTCACTGATCACCCCCGCAGCAGCACCGATCATCCCTCTTCTCCTCACTGACAGGATCTGTCAGGAGAAGAGATCGAAGCCGTTACAACGGCTCTATTTACATTACATGATGGCTGTGATTGGACACAGCTGTCATGTGATCAGGAGGGCCAATCACAGGGCCCTCCTGCCGAATGATGTTGCTCTGTGTCCGAGGGACACAGGCACATCGAGATCGCGCTGCTGCGCGTGCCCGCGGCGGCACGATCTCTCTCCTTCTGAAGGACGTTCCGGAACGTCCATTCAGAAGGACGAGACTGCCACCCGGCCGTATATCTACAATGGCCCGGGTAGGAGGTGGTTAACCACCTCCCACCCGGCCACTGCACATATACGTGGGAGCTTCCTCCTGAGTGGACGTTCCTGAACGTCCTTCAGAAGGAGAGCGATCGCGCTGCTGCATGCACGCGCAGCGGAGCAATCCCGATGTGTCTGTGTCCCTAGGACACAGAGCATCTCCGCTCGGCAGGAGGGGTCTCTGATTGGCCCTCCTGATCACATGACGGCTGTGTCCAATCACAGCCGTCATGTGATGTCAACAAAGCCATTCTAACGGTGATCAACTTTGCTTCTCCTCTGACAGAGGCTGTCAGTGAGGAGAAGGAGAGCAGATCTCAGCTGCCAGCCAGGGATTAGTGAGTATACAGCATTTTTACTGCTTTTTACTCACTTATCTGGGTAACCAGTGAGTAAAAAACAGAAAAAGTGCTGTATTCAAACTGATACCTGGCTGCCAGCTGAGATCTGCTCTCCTCCTCACTGACAGCCTCTGTCAGAGGAGAAGTGGATCGGATTGCTGTCCCCAGTGTCCTGCAGTAAAAACACCTGTCCCACACATGTCCCACATCTGTCCCACACATGTCCCACATCTTTCCCAATTAAATATTCTATCCCAGTAAACATCTTCCACATCTTTCATTGATCAACTGGTGCACACCTGGCGCACATCATCTGACACATCTGTCCGTGATCCTCTGGCGCACATCAGTCCTTGATCTGGTACATATTTACCACATCTGGCTCACATCTGCAACATCTGTCTGTGATCATCTGGTGCACATCTGGTCCACATCAACTGCCACGTCTAGTGCACATCTGGCCGTGATCATCTGCCACATGTGGCGCACATCTGCCACTTCTGTCCGTGATAATCCTGCGCACATCTACCACATCTTTAATCCCAGTGATCAATCTGCCACTTCTGTCGTGATCATCCGGCGCACATCTGCCACATCTTTCATCCCAGTGATCAACATCTGTCCATGATCATCTGACACATTTTTCTGTGATCATTTGTCACACATTATCTGCCACATCTGGCGCACATCTGTCTGTAATCTGGTGCACATCAGGTGCACATCTGCCACATCTGTCATCCCAGTGAGCAACATCTGTCACACATCTGTCCCAGGAATCATTTGCAAACATCTGTCTACCTGGCTAAAAAATGATCCAGGGCCTTCAAAAATTTGATAGGTACTCAGGAAATGAAATGTGTAATTTATGCTCCTAGAACGTCTGACGGTGCTCCCTGCATGTTAGACCTCTGTATGTGGCCGGGCTACGTAAATGTCTCACACATGTGGTATCGCCATACTCAGGAGGAGTAGCAGAATGCATTTTGGGGTGTCATTTTTTCTATGTACATGTTATATGTTATAAATATCTTATAAATTGACAACTTTGTGTAAAAAAAAAATGTTTTCATTTTCTTTCAACGTTTTCCATAAACTTGTGGAAAATAATGACATGTTCAAAGACTCATTATCCCCTGTAGAATATAGGTTGGGGTGTTTTCTTTCCAAAATGGGGTCATTTTTTGGGTAATTCCATTGTCCTGGTGCTCCAGGGCCTTCAAAAATGTGATAGGTACTCAGGAAATGAAATGTGTAATTTATGCTCCTAGAACACCCGACAGTGCTCCCTGCATTTTGGGCCTCTGTATGTGGCCAGGCTGTGGAAAAGTCCCACACATGTGGTATCGCCATACTCAGGAGAAGTAGCAGAATATATTTTGGGGTGTAATTGTTTAATCTTAAAAAAAAAAAAAAAAAGTTTATCTATGCCATTTGAAAGAAATAACTTGTTAATATGACAATTTTGTAGGGAAAAAAATGTTTTCATTACCCAAACTATTGTGGGCAAAAAAAATTGCAACTTCAAAAAACTCACTATGCCTCTTACTAAATACCTTGGACTGTAATCTTTACAAAAAGGGGTAATTTGGGGGGTATTTGTACTGTCCTGACATTTTAGGGCCTCAAGAAATGATATAGGTAGTTAGTACATCAGGATTGATCAATTTTCAATGAGACATAGCCTAGCTTGTAGGCTCTATACCTTTCACACAAACCTATTATCATACACTTATTGGGATTTTTTTTACCAAAGTCATGTAGCAGAATACATTCTGGCCTAATTTTATGACATTTGATTTTATTGGATTTCTTTTATAACAGAAAGTAGAAAATATTGTTTTTTTTTTTTTCAAAATTTTCGTTATTTTTTCACTTATATCACAAAAAATAAAAAACCCACTGGTGAATAAATACCACCAAAAGAAAGCTCTATTTGTGCAAACAAAATAATAAAAAATATAATTTGGGTATAGTGTAGCATGACTGAGTAATTGTCATTCAAAGTGCAATTGTACTGAAAGCTGAAAATTGGTCTGGGAAGGAAGGGGGTGAAAGTGCCCAGTATATCGGTTTCAATTGCCAAATGTAACTTTTTATAGAACATATTCATCTATTTCTTCTGTGGTTTTGTCTAATCCTTGTTTAATATATCAGCTACCATCATTTATTAAGCAGAAAATAATTGGATACCAGAGTATTTGCCACCAACAGGTTCATCAGTTTACCTTATATTAACCACACATCTGAATTTTCGTTCTTCAGTGGAAATGTAAGATACTTGTAACATTCATTGCATCAATAGTATGGTAAAGGTCACAAACCAATAGACCTGATCTGTTTTGCAGAGTTAACATTTAATGATGGTCAGTCATGGCTTTTACTAGTAATCCTCAATTTATTATTATGGATAACCTTCTGCACATTTTAAATAGGATTTACAAAAATTCTGATTTGTGCTCAATGGCGTCCCCCCCCCCCCCATGTTCAACAGTCTTACAATTTCCTCAAACATGCAGAATGAATGCTGGAGGAGGGCTGCCATCTGTCAGAAACCATGGCAGACAAATGTGCCTTTTAATTGTGTACATGTATATACATTCCGCTTTACATACACTGACGTAAATCACAACATTTTATGCCCACTATACACTCATTCAGGTCCAGGGTAGGTAGGATTTCACCATTCTGTATTATCTGCTAACCATCAGAGCAGAAGAACAGAGCATTTTGGTTAATTGTTTTACCAAAATGTACCTAAATAAAACTGCAGCTCCACTGAGCATTATGTTTTCACCTGATACATTTGTGCAGTTGCACTAAAAGGAAAATTAACCTAACAGTCGTTTTTGTGTTAATCTGTAATAGACAGAGAGAGAGAGAGAGAGAGAGAGAGAGAAACCATATAAGTTTTAATATTGCACTTTTAATTAGAATTATGTCAAATGTTCTTTCTTCTTGGTTCCAAAGACTTTAGCTTACCCTGAACAATTCTCTGTAATTTGATTAAACTTATTTGTTACCATTCAATGCCCACATATAAGTTATGCACAGTTGCAGTAATTACATCTGAATTAAAAATATATATACTGTATATGTGTTCTGATATAATTGCAAATTATTGATGCAGAGTATACTCTCCTGGTTTTTAAACATTTCTGTTTCATTAATATATTTTCTTTGTTTCATTCTTCTCAATAAAATAAAGTTTGGCTTTGAAAAAATGGTTTCATGGTAAACTTTTGTGTGGCCAAGGTGGGCTATATTTTATGTTTTTATTATATTTGAATAACAAAAAAGGTATTAAGTTGTCTAGAAATAAACAACACATATAGTCAGGTTGAAAAAAGACACAAGTCCATCTAGTTCAACCAATAAAATTGGACCATTAACCACTTGCCTACTGGGCACTTTCACCCCTTTCCTACATAGGTCAGTTTTCAGCTTTGAGCACTGTTGCACTTTGAATGACACGGTCATGCCACGCTGTACCCAAACTAAGTTTTTGGCATTTTTTTTAGACAGATAGACATTTGTTTTTGTGCTGTTTTACAAACAAGGTTACTCTTTATTGAAAAACAAGGAGGAAACTTACAGAATACAACAGAAAGTGTAGCCAGTGTACATCATCATATAGGAGGGGGGAACGGGTGTGCAAAGAAGAACAAGCATTCAGAGGGGAGTGCACCGCAAAAATAATGTGAAATACACAGAATACAAGAGAGTTTAGACAAATGAGGCAGTAAAAGGACACGCAATAATCCTAACAGTCCAACCAGGGTTGCCAGATTTTCTCATATTTCTGGGGGAAATTCCTATTAATATAGGTGAGTTTACACATCGGGAGGGCCCCGTTGACCAGGGCCTCCCTCGAGGCCATCGTGGGGGGGGGGGAGGGAGAGACCCAGCGAAGGACAATCTCCTTCTTAGCATAGTAGAGTAACAGAAAAATCAATAAACGAGTATACTTAGACCATCTAACTGTATCTGGAATGCCCAGGAGTGCCAGCTCCGGGGCGCTAGTAACCGAGAGCTGCAGGCGAGTATTCAGAATGTCAAACACCGACCCCCAGAACTCAGCCACCCGTGGGCATGTCCAGAACATATGGAAGTACAAACCCTCTGCAGCAAGACATTTAGGGCATGTAGCTGATCTGGCAGGATACATTCTGTGCAGCCTCTGCGGGGTAAAATATACCCTATGGAGGAAATTTGTTTGAATGAGTTTGTCCCTAGACACTATCACCAATTTGTAGCTGCCCCCCCCAAGCAGTCCTCCCTATTCAGGTCAGGTATGTCTGTGGACCACAACTGCCAGAGACGCTCCAGCGCAGGTGAGTCCATGGTCAGCAGGGTAGCATAAAGGGCCAATAACGGCTTAGGCAATTCAGCCTGTGCCAACACGTCCTCCAAGCGGTCAGTCTGTAGAACAGGAGTGACAGGAAACTGAGCGCTAACCGCATGGTGTAACTGAAAATAGTGGAAACCTATCCAGCGGGGTAACTCAAATGAGCCCTTCAGGTCGGGGAGTGTATGGAGTGTCCCAAGGGGCATGATATCCTGAAGCCATTGTATACCACACCGGGCTCACACCTGCGGATTGGGAAGCATCCGGAGGTGGGGCAGCGATGGGTTGCCCCATTAAGGCTTATAGGGAGACTGGGTATTAGGTTGGAGAAAACGTGCCCGGTCTGCTGTCCAAATCCGCAGGGTTGCTCTAGTGGGGAGAGGAAGGGACGGATATGCATCCGAGCCCTAATAGGCCAGATTGCCAAGCCCAGCCAGGGAGCCCAGGCAAGCCGCCTCCAGGCAGATGGCCGCATTCGACCGAGAACCACCAATGAATAGTGACCAACACGGCTGCCCAAAAATAAAATTTAAAATTAGGAAGGGCCAACCCCCCCCCCCCAAGGTGACCGGGAGCAGCAGAGTAGACCGTGCCAAGCGGGGCTGTGACCCAGCCCAGAGAAAAGAGCCAATACAGCTCTCCAGGTCCCAGGAAAAATGCGCCAGGAATCCATGAAGGGGAATGACGAAAAACGTAAAGGAATTTTGGCAAAAAAAATTTTTTTTAATGATATTAATTCAGCCCAGAACATTCAGAGGCAGGTTGGCTCAGCCAGCACAGCGTGCATGAGGCCGGTCCAAAATCGGTAGAACATTGTTTTCAAAGTACGCCCCAAGATCATAAGTGACCCTGACACCAAGATATTTAAATTCCTCAACCCACAACAGAGGGGTAGGAGCCACCAGGGCCTTGGAATCAGGGTCCAGGGAAAACAGCACGGACTTACCCCAGTTGATCCGGACATCCAAGAAACCGCCGTAAGTCTCGAAGATGGCCAGGGCTGCCCGCAGGGAGGAGGCCACATCAGCCAGGTACAGGAGAGTGTCCTCCACATACAGGGACACCTTCTCCTCAAGAGGGCCAATCCACCAACTCCGCACCTTCCCAGAGGTATGGAGCAGGATAGCCAATGGCTCCAGTGACAAGGCAAAGAGTCCCGGTGACAGGGGCACCCTTGCCTCATCCCCCTGCCCAGCGAGAATGCCTCAGAGGTGGTACCATTGGTGCGGACGCGGGCCACCGGCTGTCGGAAGAGTAGCCACAACCATCATAGGTACTTAGGCCCAAAACCAAAAGGATGCAATACGCTCCAGAGGTAAGACCACTCGACCGAATCAAAGGCCTTTTCAGAGTCTAAGGAGGCCACCACCCTCTGACTCGAGTTGAGATGTGTAGCAGAAAGGTTGAGGAAGAGGCGGCAGATATTGATGTCAGTATTTTTCCCCGGCATAAAGCCCATCTGATCCACATGTATAAGGTCTTCAATAACCGAGGCCAATCGAAGGGCCAAAACCTTGGGCAGAAGTTTGACGTCAGCGTTGAGCAAGGAGATTGGGCGATATGAGGCACAATCTTCTGGATCCTTGCCAGGCTTGAGTATCAGCACAATCAAGGCCTCAGACAGCGAGGCTGGCAAGGCGCCCAGCTCATCAAACTTACCCAATAACTCCACCATCCGGGGCGCCAACTGTTCCTGAAAGCATGAAAAAAATTAAATGGGGATCCCGTCAGGGCCCAGGGCCTTACCGGGCTGCATACAGGCCAGGGCAGTCTGGATCTCCTCCAGAGTAATAGGACCATCCAGCCTGTCCCTAGCATCCGTGTCCAGCTTGGGGAAGGGTATACCATCAAGGAACTGCTCCAAGTCAACGTCACTATATGTCACTCTAGAGGTGTAGAGAGTTTGATAATACCTACTAAAACAATCATTAATGGCGTCCTGTTCTGTCAAGAGGTCGCCAGACAAAGGGTGGACCCGACCAGTATGAGTAGTGGCAGTCTGTTCCCTCGACAGCCAGGCAAGTAGGCGCCCATTCTTGTCCCCATACTCAAATATGCGCCGTAGAGAGAAGAGACTTCTGCGCTGCGGCAGTTCTGCACATGGAGAGATCCCGAAGTGTACGCTGAATGAAAAGGGGTGTATATGACCAGTGTTCAAATGTGCCACATCCCTAAAATAGTACAAAAAAGAGGGGTTCCCCTAAGTGGGACTTTAAAGGCACAGAAAGATATAATGACATAATGTCTAATAATGATTTTAACAATAATGATAATTTTATGATAATTTTATTAGATGTATATAAACACAAAAAAAATTAAAAACATATACAAGCTATACCAGATGACACCAATTACAACCAATAACTAGAACTTTGACCCGACATGTTTCGAAGCTAGTGACTTTCTCTTCTTCTTCAGGGGAAGCTCAAGTAAGTGTTCTATTAACAGAAAAATATATATGAATAAATATTATCTTATTGGAATACAAGAAACATATTCAAAGATGCTTAATTGGTAACACTTACAAGGTTGAAAGTGTCTGGACTTAAATGGCTTGTATAGAGGATTTAAAACCAAAGAAGCTTGGTTTTGATCTGGCTGGCGGTATAGACTGCTGATGTATGTATGCAGTTTAAGATGGTATGGCAGGGTAGGTTAAACTTGGGACTCCCACTGTGGGCATCTGAAGTCCATCAAGAGTAGGACGCCAAAGAAGGTGCCAAAACTTGAACCTCTCTGCTTATGATGTTTAAATCGCACAACTGTCAAGCACTGTGCTGTCCGAACGCTGGGAGGGAGTGTGGCCCTTTATAGACTCCCTCCCAGCGTTCGGACAGCACAGTGCTTGCTGTCTGCTCGCTGGAGAGGATCGGTCGGTGTAGCCACATACTCTTAAAGGTAGAAGTCACTTTTTATATTTTTTTATTTATTTATTTTTTCAATTATCCCTTATGAACAGCTAGAGTCTGAGTACTCTCCATGTCTACTCACCCCTTGCTTAATTATTCATTATATATTTTTCACAATCCCAAACTTAGTATTCCTTTATGTGACTTTCTTTGACAGTTGTGCGATTTAAACATCATAAGCAGAGAGGTTCAAGTTTTGGCACCTTCTTTGGGGTACTACTCTTGATGGACTTCAGATGCCCACAGTGGGAGTCCCAAGTTTAACCTACCCTGCCATACCATCTTAAACTGCATACATACATCAGCAGTCTATACCGCCAGCCAGATCAAAACCCAGCTTCTTTGGTTTTAAATCCTCTATACAAGCCATTTAAGTCCAGACACTTTCAACCTTGTAAGTGTTACCAATTAAGCATCTTTGAATATGTTTCTTGTATTCCAATAACATAATATTTATTCATATATATTTTTCTGTTAATAGAATACTTACTTGAGCTTCCCCTGAAGAAGAAGAGAAAGTCACTAGCTTCAAAACATGTCGGGTCAAAGTTCTAGTTATTGGTTGTAATTGGTGTCATCTGGTATAGCTTGTATATATTTTTAATTTTTTTTGTGTTTATATACATCTAATAAAATTATCATAAAATTATCATTATTGTTAAAATCATTATTAGACATTATGTCATTATATCTTTCTGTGCCTTTAAAGTCCCACTTAGGGGAACCCCTCTTTTTTGAAGTGTACGCTGAAAGGTCGCATATCTGTCAGCATCAGGGGAGGCCGCATAAGACTCCTCCGCAGTTCGGAGGGTTTTGGTGCTATTTAATCACAGGGTTTTTTTATTTTTTACTAAACAATCATAAAAATACCGAAAATTTTGAATAACGTTTCTTAGTTTCGGTGATAACATTTTGTAAATAAGTAATTTTTCTCCTTCACTGATATGCGCTGATGAGGCTGCAATAATAGGCTGCACTGATGGGCATTGATGAGGTGGCACTGATGGGCACTGAGGAGGTGGCACTGATGGGCATTGATGAGGAGGCACTGATGAGGCTGCATTGATATGAAGCACTGATATGCACTGATGTCCCCTGTGTGAATTTTCCAGTTTGCAGCCCTCCTTTCCTCACACCCTGTCAGCCTGAGGGGAGGATTGCTGATAACCATTAAATCCTGTTTACTTTTTTTTTTTTTAATAAACGTTTTATTGGGAAAAACAATAAGGCACAGTGACAAGTGATAACAATGTGGCACAATCAGGCAATATAAGGACTCACATCCGAGAGCAACATAGACTGCACCTAGGTGCAGGAATCTGAAATATGCAGTATATACAAAAACAAAGATAAGTCACGTGTAACCTGGCAGAACAAAATACACATTTAACACTTAGGTACGACTCGCGTTAGAAGGGGCCGATGTGGCTCGGGCTCGAGCCCCATCAACATGGGCCCAAACAGGTGTGCAACAGGGCCAAATGCTCTCAGAAGAGGTGGTTGGAGAATAAAGGATAGAACAGCTAGGGGGAGAGGTAGGAACTCCGACCCAGCAGCTTGAAAAGATATGGAAGGGGGGCGGTCAGGGGGCATCAAAATGACGGTTTCGGAAGGTACACCCTCGGAATGGACACCCCCAAGGGGAACACGCTGCGTCCAAAACCGGGGGACCACCATCCGCAAACGTGAAAGGACCACTCCTCCTTGAGCACGGGTACAGGGGGTAAAGGGGGTGGGGAGGGGGTAGTGAAAAACCAGAAGGGGGGGGGGTGGACGCAGGGAGCGCCACGAGGCAGTGGGTTAGAAGAGTGGTAGAAAAAGGGAGGAAGGAGAGCAGGAAAGGTGGACTAAGTGGGAAGGGGGTAAAAGAAGCCAGAGAAAGGGGGGGGGAAGGAGATGAGGAGTGTGGGTGCACTCCCCCAGAATTCGGCCGAAAGGTGGGCATATCGGGGTAGTAAGTGGTCAAGCTATGTGTTCAGCAGACGACGGTATTCATCCGACGCAGCAAAGTCGATCCATGGGGCCCAAATGTCATAAAACTTGGAAGGGGTGTCAAGAGCTTGAAAGGTGAGGTCTTCCATTCGGGAAATCCTATCCACCCTCCGCAGCCAGTCGGCTACAGTAGGGGGGGGAAGGTGAAAGCCAACGACATGGAACGCACATGTTGGCGGCAGAAGTCAGATGGAAGACCAGGGATCTCTTGTATGTCCGTTGGGGAAGGGAGGAGTGGTGGAGAAGGAATTGAGCAGGGTTGAGATCCGGCGTAAAGGTAGTAATGCGAGCGATAAGGGCATGCACCTCCCTCCAGAAGGGCTGAATCCGGGGACAATCCCACCAGATGTGCAATAGGGAGCCAGTTTGGAGGTGACAGCGCCAGCATAAGGGGGAGAGTTCGGCCGAAAATTTGTGTAAAATTTCCGGTGTCCTGTACCAGTGTGCAAATATTTTGAAGCCGTTCTCCTGGGTGTGGACATTCCTAGAGCCCTTGTGGATATGGAAAAAGATATGTTCCCAGTCGTCGTCCGACAAGGTAGTAGCCGACACCTCTTCCCATTGAGCTCGCAGTCGAGCGAGGCGAGGCGGGAGTTGCGGGGAGAGGAGGGAGTACAGAGAGGAGATGAGATGTCGTTGTGGTTCGGGCGAACCGCAGAGGGTTTCGAAGGGGGTGCGCTCCCTAAACCAGCACGAAATGTCAGGGGTGCGAAGTAGAAAGTCTCTAAGTTGTACATAGTTGAAAAGACGGAGCTTGAATTCCGAGTATTTCTGTACCCACTCAGAGTGAGAAAGCAGCTTGCCCTTGTGGAAGCAGTGTTCAGCCCTACACGGGATGTTGGGAACG
Organism: Pelophylax lessonae; assembly: GCF_965119305.1. Lineage (NCBI taxonomy): Eukaryota > Metazoa > Chordata > Amphibia > Anura > Ranidae > Pelophylax > Pelophylax lessonae. The sequence goes on from NC_138773.1 coordinate 162,553,246, forward strand.
GAACCCGACTGGGGAAGGCCAGAAAGCGAACCCAATTTTACTAAGTACATTGGAGGTGGAAACAGGAAGTGCACGGAAGCAGTGTGGGAGGAGCAAGCAGCAGCAGCTGCGAGGAGAGCTGTGTGGAGGAGAGCGTGGAGGAGAGCCGGGTGACACGTGCGGGGGAGCCGCACTAGGTCACTAGAAGCCGGCGCGGGTGCAGGGGATCAGGACAGAGAGCGGCGGGTGCGGGACCGGGACGGTAAGCGTCGGCTGCGGGACCGGGACAAAATAGCGGCGGGACCGGGACAGAGAGGGACCGGGACTGAAAGCTGCGGCAGTGGACGGCGGTGGAGGACAGACACCGCACAGTATTGAGGAGGCGAGTGTTCCCGGAAGAAGGGGAGGAGGAGCAGCGGCGACTGGTGAGTATCTCTGCAGCTGGGTCATTATTCCTGTGTGACGGTGCTTGGGATTGTGACTGACTAACAGACCTGTGACTGACTGACCATAGGGATCTGTGACTGACTGACCATAGGGATCTGTGACTGACTGACCATAGGTATCTGTGACTGACTGACCATAGGGATCTGTGACTGACTGACCACTTAGGGATCTGTGACTGACTGACCTTGCTTGCGACTATCAGCGACTGACAGACTGCTCTGCGACTGACAGACTGCTCTGCGACTGACAGACTGCTCTGCGACTGACCGACGGTGCTCTGCAACTGACCGACTGGTGAGTATCTTGCGACTGGTGAGTATATTTGCGACTGGTGAGTATATTTGCAACTGGTGAGTATATTTGCAACTGGTGAGTATCTGCGACTGGTGAGTATCTGCGACTGGTGAGTATCTTTGCGACTGGTGAGTATCTGCGACTAGTGAGTATCTGCGACTGGTGAGATTCTTTGCGACTGGTGAGTATCTTTGCGACTGGTGAGTATCTTTGCGACTGGTGAGTATCTTGCGACTGGTGAGTATCTTGCGGGAGAGATTCTTTGCGACTGGTGAGTATCTTTGCGACTGGTGAGTATCTTTGCGACTGGTGAGTATCTTGCGTCTGTGCTATCTTTGCGACTGGTGAGTATCTTTGCGTCTGTGCTATCTTTGCGACTGGTAAGTATCTTAGCGACTGGTTAGTATATTAGCGACTGGTGAGTACCCCAGGTTTAGTACCAGGGAAGTTAGAGGTAGGGTAGGTAAGGAAGAGCAGGTCGTTAACATTATCCCCATAGAGTAGTGGGTAATAATGTCCGACAGGATTGGGGATGCCACTCAGTGCACTTCTTGCGGCATGTATGCGTTCCTTGATGATCCAATCGAGGACGAATACTGCTGTACAAGATGTGAGCGACTTGTTGCTCTGGAAGCCCACATCGTGGATCTAAAGAACACAGTGACAAGACTGCGTGGCATCTACAACCTGGAAAGGAGCTTGGACTTTACCCATCAGGCGCTGGCAGGGGTCAGCATAGAGGAGGGAGGAATGGAGGAGACGCAAGCAGCAGAGGTACGCAGCTGGGTGACTGTTAGGAATGTTAGGGGGAGGAGTGTCAGGGAGGCCAGTCCTGAGTTGATAGACCCCAACATGTTTGCCGAGTTGCAGGTTGAGGGGATATCAACTCAGGGGTGGCAGTGCTGGAGCATGCGCCCTCCCCCAGCTGCCAGGGGGGGGTCGGCTCCAGGAAGAAGGGGGGCGGTAACTCAGGAAAGGTTAGAAAGGTTGTGGTAGTGGGGGACTCAATTATCAAGAGGACAGAGAGGGCAATCTGTAAAAAAGATCTCGTGAACCGAACAGTATGTTGTTTACCGGGCGCCCGAGTTCGGCATATCGCAGATCTGGCAGACAGATTGTTGTGCGGGGCTGGGGATGACCCAGCGGTCATGGTGCATGTGGGCACTAATGACAAAGTTAAAGGTAGGTGGAGGATCCTTAAGAACGATTTCAGGGACTTAGGTAATAGATTGAGGAAAAGGACCTCCAAGGTGGTTTTCTCTGAAATACTGCCTGTACCTCGAGCCACACAAGAGAGGCAGAAGGAGATTAGGGAACTTAACAAGTGGCTGAGGAATTGGTGTAGGAAGGAGGGGTTTGGGTTCCTGGAGAACTGGGCTGACTTCTCAGTCGGCTACCGGCTCTTTAGTAAGGATGGGCTGCACCTTAATGGGGGCGGTACAGCTCTTTTGGGGAGAAAGATGGCCACCAAGTTGGAGGAGCTTTTAAACTAGGAGACGGGGGGGGGGCTCAGAAGTAGAGTCAGTTAGGAGGGAGCAAAGGACTGAAGGCAGTTGTAGGGTCAGCAGCGACAGTAGGTCCACAACGTCTATTGGTAGGTCTGTGCGGGAGAAACGCAGACCAAACAGGAATAAACATAACCAATCACGTTTAACTTCCGTAAAACTAAGAGGGGTATATGCTAATGCCAGGAGCCTAGCTAATAAAATGGATGAGTTGGAAATGTTAGTACATGAGGAGGACATAGACCTAGTGGGAATAACGGAGACTTGGTTCGACCCCTCACATGACTGGCTGGCAAATATCCAAGGGTATTCAGTGTACCGGAAGGACAGGGTAGGAAAAAGAGGGGGAGGGGTATGTCTCTACGTCAAGAATAATGTAAGGGTGATAGAGAGGAGTGACATTACGGAAGGGATGAGTATGGAGTTAGAATCCGTGTGGGTAGAACTCCATAGGGAAGGAGAAAAGGGAAAAGTAATTGTGGGGGTTTGCTATAGGCCACCTAAACAAGGGGAGGAGGTAGAGCTGGAATTTTTAGCACTTTTGGGTAAAGTGGCAAAGCTAGGATCAGTCATCATATTGGGGGACTTCAATTATCCCGACATTGACTGGGGAGAGGGGACTACACACTCACATAAGGGCCGTCAATTCACGGAAACCTTACAGGATAATTACATGTCACAGTTGGTGGATTCCCCTACCAGAGAAAACACAATCCTGGATCTATTGATCACTAATGACCCAGACCTAATCTCGGAGGTAGGAGTCCAGGACAACCTGGGCTCTAGCGATCACAGGATGATCACATTTAGCGTAAATAACAATATAGCAAGGCAAGTGGGGAACATAAGAACCCTTAACTTCAGAAGGGCAAACTTTCCAAAATTGTACTTGTTGATGGAAAGGGTAAACTGGGACCGAACCCTGGGATTCCTGACCACAGAGGAAAAATGGGAATGCTTTAGGAACATATTAAGCAAAGGCATCTTGCAGTGCATTCCTATGGGAAATAAATTTAGAAGGGACAAAGCCAAACCTGGCTGGCTAAACCGGAGCGTTAAAAAACTTATTAGGGGAAAAAAATTGGCCTTCAGGAAATATAAATCAGAGGGCACAGTATTGGCTTTCGACCAATACAAGGAGGCAAATAGGAAGTGTAAACACAAAATCAAGATGGCTAAAATAGACTTTGAGAGACAAATAGCGGAGGATAGCAAAAAAAACCCAAAGAAATTCTTTAAGTATATCAACAGCAAAAAAACTAGGGCAGAGCATATTGCACACATAATTAACAATGATGGGAGGATGGTTACAGAGGACACTGAAAAAGCAACCGTGCTGAATGCTTTTTTCTCATCAGTCTTTACACAGGAATTGGAGGGGTACATTGACCATGACTGTATGGTTAGTAGTAATACACAGGACTTGCCACTATGGCTAACAGAGGGTGAAATCAGGGAAAGGCTGGATAAACTCAACACAAACAAATCACCAGGCCCGGATGGCGTACATCCGAGAGTACTCAAGGAACTCAGTAAGGTTATATCCAGACCACTGTTCCTGATCTTTGCGGACAGTATTAGGACAGGAGATGTACCAGGGGAGTGGAGGAAAGCTAACGTGATTCCTATATTCAAAAAGGGTCAGAGGCATATACCGGGAAATTATAGGCCTGTCAGTCTGACATCAGTAGTATGTAAACTTCTGGAGAGGATGATAAGGGACTATATCGTAGAGTTTGCTAAGGACAACAGCATCATCAGTAGTAACCAGCACGGGTTTACAAATGGGCGTTCTTGTCAAACCAATCTCTTAACATTCTACGAGGAGGTGAGCTGTGAGCTAGATAGGGGCAGACCAGTGGATGTGGTGTACCTAGATTTTGCTAAGGCGTTTGATACAGTTCCCCATAAGCGCTTAATTTATAAAATAAGGTCTGCAGGTATCAACAGCAGGGTTTGCTCTTGGATACGGAACTGGCTAAAAGGGCGTGTCCAAAGGGTGGTAATAAACAGCGCTTACTCAGACTGGTCTGAGGTAGTAAGCGGGGTCCCCCAAGGCTCAGTCCTAGGACCAACCTTGTTCAATTTATTCATAAACAGCATTGAGGACGGGATCAGTAGTTCAATATCAGTTTTTGCAGATGACACAAAATTAGGCAGGGCAATAACAGCACAGCATGAAGCAGATATCCTACAGAATGACCTGGACAAAATAACGGAGTGGGCAAAGACATGGCAAATGAGGTTTAACGTGGAGAAATGTAAGGTTTTACACTTGGGGACTAGAAACATAAAAGCACAATACACGTTAGGAGGGGAACCCTTGGGAGAATCAAAAATGGAGAAGGATCTGGGAGTCTTGGTTGATGATAGACTAGGCAACAGCATGCAATGTCAAGCGGCAGCTGCCAAGGCTAGCAGAATATTAGCATGCATAAAGAAAGGGATGTATTCCAGAGATAAGACTATAATCCTTCCACTTTATAAAACTCTGGTCCGACCTCATCTGGAGTATTCGGTCCAGTTCTGGTCACCAGTCCTCAGAAGGGATGTGTTGGAGCTGGAGAGAGTCCAGAGAAAGGCAACTAAACTAATTAGGGGATTGGAGGACCTTGATTATGAGGAGCGTCTGCAATCGCTTGATTTATTCTCCCTGGAGAAGAGACGCCTGAGGGGGGACATGATAGCAATGTTTAAATATCTAAATGGGGATCTAGGCTTAGAAAAAAAGCTGTTCAGTCGAAGGGATTGCATGAGAACTCGGGGGCATACAATGCGATTAGAGGAGAAGCGTTTTAACCTCAGGCAACGTGGGGGGTTCTTTACTGTTAGGGCTACAAGATTGTGGAATTCTCTACCACATGAGGTGGTTTCTGCGGGTAGTATGGTGGCTTTCAAAAGACTCTTAGACGTGCATCTCAAGGATCAGAACATTCAGGGGTATGCAAGATGATTACAGCCACACACATCTACACAGGTTGAACTGGATGGACTTTTGTCTTTATTCAACCTCACCAACTATGTAACTATGTAACTATGTAACTATGAAAGGCCAGGTGGAAAGTCCGGATTGTGAGTAAGGGGCACCATAGGTCCGGGTGAAGAGGCTAGATGCAGGGTCTTACACAGCTTACGAAAAACCATGATCGTGGGATTGACGATCGGGTGTTTGTGGCATGATGCCGAAGAGGCAGGGGGCGAGATCCAGGGCAGGTGGTGTATAGGGATGGAAGAGAAAGACTCTTCCAGTGTGACCCAATCTTTGATATGGCGGTGTTTGTGCCAAAATACCACTCTCGCCAGGTGGCAGGACCAATAGTATTTCTGCAGGTGCGGCAGGCCGAGGCCACCTACCTCCTTCGGGGCAGTCAGAACGTCCCAAGATAGCCTGGGGCGCTTCGAACGCCAGATGAAGGATGTGCACGCCAAGCGATAAGAGCTGAAAAAAGCTGGGGGGAGCTTAAGAGGAACAGCCTGCAGTATATAAAGGAGCCTGGGGAGGATGTTCATTTTAACCACCGCTATCCTACCGAACCAGGAAAAGGGGCCCAACTCCCATTTAGAAAGGTCCGCCTTGATAGATTGTAAAAGAGGCAAGTAATTTCGCATGTATAGGTCAGTAAGGGTCGAGGGAATTTGGATGCCTAGGTACGTAATGGCGGAGGGTTCCCAATGAAATGGGAAGTTGTCCTTGCAGAATTGCACCCTGCTTGGCGGGAGGGATATGTTGAGGGCCTCGGATTTTGTGTAGTTTATTTTCAAATCGGAGATCAGACGGAAAACGTCAAGGTCCCGGAGAAGGTTCGGTAAGGAGATGGCCGGATTAGTTAAAAATAATAAAATGTCGTCGGCGTAAGCCGCCAATTTGTAAGTTTTGTGGGCTATGGTTACCCCATTGATATCGGGGTTGGAATTGATACGGCGGAGAAGGGGTTCAAGGGTGATGATGTATATCAAGGGGGAGAGGGGACACCCCTGCCGGGTCCCATTCGACACGGAGAAGGCGTCCGACAGGCCCCCGTTGACTCGCACCCGCGCAGTGGGTGACGAGTAAAGGGCTGCAATCAAGTTCAACATGCGGCCAGAGATGCCCAGAGACTCCAATGCTGCAGTCATGTAGTCCCAGGCAACCCTGTCGAATGCCTTCTCCGCGTCGAGCGAGAGGAAGAACCCAGGTGTACCGGAGGAAGTGAGCCAGTGGTGAATGTTGAGGGCCTTGAGGGTGTTATCCCTGGCTTCCCGGCCGGGGACAAAGCCCACCTGATGAAGCGAAATAACGTTGGGAATGTGAGGCAACAAGCGATTCGCCAACACCTTGGCATATAATTTGATGTCGACGTTGAGGAGGGAGATTGGCCTATAATTGGTCACTAGAGAGGGATCCTTACCGGGTTTAGGGATAACAGTGACGTGGGCTTCCAAGTAGTCGGGCTGCAAAGCTGGGGAGTCGGAGAAGGAGTTAAATGCTGCCAACATCGGGGATGACAAAATGTCCCCGAAGGTCTTATAGTATCCCACCGTCAAGCCATAAGGGCCCGGGCATTTCCCCGGCTTGAGTTGTTTGAGCGCCGCTTGCATTTCAGACAAGGAGATGGGGGCATTCAATTCCGAAATGGCTTCTGGCGAGAGGGGCGGAGGGGAATAGTCCTGCAAGAAAGCCTTAATACGTGCGGCTCTGTCAGAGGGAGAGGCGTCGGGATCACCGGTTCCTAAATTGTACAACGCTCGGTAATAGGCCAGAAATTGGTGGTCAATCTCAGTGGTGGAAGTAGCCTTCCCGCCCTGCGGGTTCGTGATCGAATGAACCGTCCTCGCCACCCGGCGTGCTTGAAGCGCCCTAGCCAGGAGTTTGCCCGATTTATTGCCGCAGTCGTAGAACAAACGTTGCTGCAAAGCAAATTTGCGTTGTGTAATGAAGCCCAGTTCAGTCAGGAGGTCCTGGCGGGTCTGAGTAAGTTCGGTCAGGGTTTGTGAGGCCAAGGTGAGTTTGTGCGCGCGTTCCAGGTAGTGAATGCGTTTAGTAAGGGTAGCAATACGTGCCCAACGTTCTTTATTGCGTTTTGCGGCTAAGGCAACGAACACGCCCCTAATGGTACACTTATGTGCCGCCCACAACGTGGCGGGGGTCACCTCTGATGTATCATTATAGGCAAAGTACTCCCGCAGGGCGGAATTCAGCTCCGAGACATAAACCGGGTCCGAGAGTAAGGAATTCTCTAGGCGCCAAGAACGGGAGCGACCAGGGTCGGGTAGCAGAGAGAGGGAGATGGAGATCGGGTGGTGGTCAGACAGAAACATAGGGTCAATGGAGGCAGAGAGTAAAGAAGATAGGGCAGTCTGTGAAATAAAGAAATAGTCAATCCTGGAGTATTTGTTGTGCGGATGTGAGAAGTAGGTGAAATCCTTCGTATCTGGATGTAACGTTCTCCAGGCGTCATGTAACAGGAGATCTCTCAGAAGGGTCTTAATCGCTCGTAGGGCAGAGAAAGGGAGGGATGAAGAGCCCGAGGAGACATCAAGAAGGGGAGACAGGGCTACATTGAAATCCCCGCCTACTACCAGGGTACCGGTTTGGAATTCAGTCAAATGGAGGAGTGTAGCCCGGAAAAAGGGCACCACACGTTTGTTTGGGGCATAAATGTTTGCGAAAGTGAAAGTTTGTAAATCCTGTTTACATCCGTGATCAGCTGTAATTGGACACAGAGGTAAAGAACTGCAGTGATTGGCTCTGTACTCCGATCTGTGATCAGCTGCATTCGAAGGATGCAGTGATCACAGATCTATGTCGATATGTGCTGCAGGGGGCGCGGGAGGACATCATATGACAGTCTTCTGGCAAAGTGCATCCGTGCTGTAGCCATCATTCGGCTATAGCCTGGTCATAGAGGGGTTAAAGTAGTTGTAACTCTCAAGTTGAATAATTACAAAAGACATGCACCATGTTTTAGCTTTTTCTTTAAATCATAAGCACATTAGTTGTACCTGAATCTTCGCATCCCTGCGCCTGTCAAAGCCCTCTGAATAACTGCAGTCCATGGGCGGGAAATTGTGAGGGGGAGTTCTGAGTTCATAGAACTCTCCTCCCATCTGTACACTCCCCTGTCTTACCCCAGAAATCACACTAGCATGGCTTGAATGCCAAGATGAAGACTGTGAAAACAGTTAACTCCATAAATTCTGGGCAGCATTTGAGGCACAGGTGGTGAAGAGAGCTGAGCAATTGTCGGGTAACTAGTGGCAGTACTTAAAAGTAGGGCACCACAGTAAAAGTGGCCAGCTAGTGAGGGGGTCATTGTGGTCCTCCTGCTCAGCTCTCTTCCTGACAGCTCTGGGGTTAAATTTGTGTGGGCTGTTTGGCTCCCAGACTGTTGATAATGATGACTTGTAAAAGTATGTATCCTCCTTCCTACTTTGTTAGTAGAGATAAGCAGAAAGGCAGTGTAGGCAGTGTCCCACTGTGTAATAATTCCCGACAGTTGCTCAGCTCCCTCCTGCCTATGAAAGTCTGCATCACCTGTGCCTCAAACGCTACCCAGTGTTTATGGGGTCTCCTCAGGCTGGAAGATCATTTCGGGTGCACTCTATGTGGATGGCTACAGGACATATGCCCCCTTCTCTCATGCTCATGCATGAGGCTCCTAATTATTCTGTCAGTCACAATTTTTTTTTGTGTGTCAGTTTTTTTACTGTAGGAAAGCGAAGAGGATTTCAGATGACTGGTTGCTCCTTTTCTGGCCAGATTGGGGGCAGATGACCTCTGCTGCTTTGCTGTGTGAGGTAAACTGGTCATTTAATTACGATTTTTCGGGTTTTCAACCACTTTAACCTATAGCTGGCAAATACCTTCAGTTAGTGTACCGTATTGTGGTTCTAAATGAACTAATACACATGTAGAATGAGTGAGCTAGAACAACACTCCTTTAAACCATATACTTAATTAATAATATTATTATTAAGTGTTCTTGCCAATGGCAAGTACACTTACTACCACAAAAATTGCTGCCACTCCATCACACATAGATACTCCGCCCACTCCAGCAAGAGACTACCGGTGGCGGCAAGAACACTTCACACAATTTCCCCAGAAATTGTACGTTTTCTAGTTGTTATTATTCTTCCGTATTTATAAAAACGGAGGGGAAAATGGTACAAAAGGGAATAGCCATGGTGGATTGTTAGGAGCCTGTATTGCTCCTGTTTCATGACAGTTGCTGGGCACATTCCAGAATACTGGTTTTGGCTAAGCTGCATTTTCCCTGTCTGCCTGGCCACTTGCAAGTTGATTGATGTAGCCAGGCTTTGGGTGGAGTTTAAACCTAGTTTAAACCTATTTTTAGCCAGGCAAGTCTGCAGTGTCTTGCTTGTAGTAGTGTTTGTAACACAAGCTGCAAGCTTCCTCTTTATTTTCTCGGTCCCTGTACCTGAACCGTTGCCTTTGCCTGCCCCCTGTCCTGCTTGCTAGTTTGGATTCCCTTGTTGACAGCCTCAGATCGAATATCGACTACGCTCAGAACTTAGTCTTCACTGAATCTGGAATGTCACTGAGCACTCTGCCTGTCTGCCACCAGAAAAAAACCTGTACACTGTGGTCAGTTCCTACCTGCCCCACCATGGTAGCCAGGCACTGTAGCATTGTGTATAAGACCTAGGGGCAACCAAGTACTGGTAGGCCTGCTTGCCTTATAGGAAAGGGGGCTGATATATTCAAAGAACACAGTAGCCATCTATAGTGCCTGAGCACCAACGCTAGGGGATGGGCTGAAGGAGATGGTTGAAGTACAGTTTTTAGATGAAGGAGAGGTAGGTTTCCATAAATAGATGAGTTTTCAGGGATCATCTAAACATGGACAGGGTAGGAGATAACAAATCAGATTAGGGTATGGTGTTCCAGAGGATGAGAGAAATTCCTGGAGGTGAGCATGGGAGGAGGAGTAGAAGATTTGGGAAATGTGTCAAGATAAGGCTGAGGATATAGCAGGGGCAGTGGTGCATACAGCTTTGTATGTCATAGTTAGTATTTGGAATTTTACATACAGTAGCTACATAGTCTGAATAACGACACTGCTCAATCCAGTTCAGTGTGTGTGTGTGTGTGTGTGTGTATGTATGTCACTACAGTTTTTAATATCTCTATACCTATTATTTGCTAAGAAATACATCGAAAAGTTTATTTATTTTTTATCTAAACTCCCCACTGACACCATTGACTGTGGAAGTACCCCTTATGCAGTTTAAAATGTAATCTCTTTTCACCTAGCCTCATTGTGAGGCTGCATGGCTTCTTCAGGAACTTAAATCACTTGCCGACCGAGTCACAAACAAAATACATTCTCGGTTTGGAAGTGGAATATAGCTGCAGCAAAGTGCCATAACTCCAGTATTGTTTTTTTTTACCAGGCGAATCTCTAACCGATAAAAGTGGTCTGAAAGAAAAGGGTGTTGGGCGCTTCCGACCAAGCCAGAGAGGAGAAACAGGGGGATTCACAGCTGTAAGAAGGATGCAGGGGATGTCTCCAAAGTCTGGTAGGGAACCGTCACAATAGGCTGAGTACTAGGCTGCGCTGGCGGGAGAAACTCAGAGGAATCCGCTAGTGAACATGAAGAGAGAAACAGGCGCCATGTAGTAAACCATAAATTTATTGCACAACAAATAACATAATATCTTACACTGAGGTAAGCTTCAGTCCATGTCTCAGCAAGTCCAGCCGCACGATCCGGCCGTCCACCGGCCCAGAGGTGACGTCACAGGAAGCTGGTCCGGAGGGATGGTTACAGCGGAAGCCGCGGTGAAACGCAAGCTCCCGGAAATGATGCAACGCGTTTCGGAGCATGCGCACTCGGCTCCTTTCTCAAGCGTAAAGGGCTGCCACCTAGAGTCCGGTTTAAATACTGCAGCCTTCAATCAATTCATAGTGAAAAACAGGGGAAGGGACGGCGCAATGCTCTGCGGGACCAGCTACAAAACCAGCCCACTACAGGATGCGCTCATACTAATGATGGTAATGGGACTTTTGGACTGGGGCTTTTTTTGAGAGATGTACAATACAACAATTATGACAAACAAGATTAGCATATACGTTGTCCAGGACGGATGTTTGTTGACATAGCTAATACCAAGCTATATTGACTAAAAATAAGTAAAAATTAGGAGAAGGGGGGGGGGAGAGAAATACATATATGTATATGCATGTGCACATCCACATATGATTATAAAATGCTCATACATATGTATAGTAAGTGTAAAAGAGAAAGGGGACTAAAAAAAGAGAAAAAGAACAGGCTACCTCATGACACTGGCTGTGGGTTAGTGAATAACTTCACGGATTTAGTACTCTCACTGCCATGTACTCACGAGGGGGAGGGGGGGTGAGAGGGGAAAAAATGGTGTGATCCATAGAGAGTTAAAAGATTTTTTATCATAAAAAGCACCTAAACACATTTATAAAGTAAATGTGTGGAATAGCTATAATATATATAAAAGCTTGTTAAATGATAAAATAGTACATATATTTATATATATATATACATATATGTACCATGTGATACATACACAAAAAAATACTGGGGAAAAAAAGGGGTAAGGGGAGGGGAAAGGGAAATACAACAAAGAGTAAAAATGGTTAAGAGTAAACTGACTCATAAGATCGTATTTATATCTAGCTCCTCGTTCAGTCCCCCGGGCGAGAGAACGTTCAGAGCGTATATCCAGTAGGTTTCCCTACTGCACAGACGCCTGAACCTCTCTGCCTCGGAGGGACCCTTGGGAATGGCCTCGATCACCCAGACATATAGTCCCTCAGTGGATTTGTCGTGGTGATGGAGGAAGTGTCTAGGGACACTATGGTGATCTTTGCCCTCCTGAATATAGCGTCGGTGCTGACCGAAGCGGGCTCTAAGGGTCCGTATGGTCCTGCCTACATAGTGCAGGCCACACGGGCATACCAGGCAATATACCACGAATTCCGACGAACAGGTATGGAATTCATTAATTCCATACCTGTTGCCTCCAATCACAAAGTCCTTCTGTCCATGCTTCACGTATTCACATGTCAAACATTGTTTTTTACGGCACTGGTACATGCCAATAACATTAAAAAAAATCAAGGAGGGGGAAGCATGTTTTTAGGATTTTAATTTGCTAGGTGCAATTTTTGTTTTTATGTTCGGGGCCTTTCTGTATGAGAAACGAGGTTTTTCTGGAAGCACTGTTTTCAAGTGAGGATCTTGGAGCAGAAGTGGCCAATGCTTTTTGACCACCCGCTCCATCTGTCGATGGTGGTTATGAAACTGGGTTGTAAACCTGATCTGTGAGCCATCAATTCCAGTTTTTTCCGGCTTCGCATTCTGTGGTGCTAAATATTGGGAAAACGCCTGCTCTACGATAGTATCTGGATACCCTTTTTCTAAGAATTTTTGTTTAAGGGCTATACCTTGTATTTCATAATCTGAGGTCTTAGTGCAATTATGTCTAAGTCTACAGAATTGGCTTTTCGGGATGTTGTCTAACCAACGAGGGTGGTGACAACTCTGATAATGCAGCAAGGAATTGCCTGCAGTCGGTTTTATATAATTCTTGGCTAGTATGTGTTGGTTGTCATGATGGAGGTCTAGGTCAAGAAAAGCCAAATGATCAGGGTCGACCACAGAGGTAAACCTTAGTCCCATGTCATTGTTATTACAATGGGAAACAAAGGCTGGAACCTCTGCAGCCTCTCCATCCCAGATAATGACGATATCGTCAATATATCGTCCGAAAAACACTATATGGGAAGTATACGGATTGTTGTTCAGCACATATCGGGTTTCCCAGTGTCCCATAGTGAGGTTGGCGTACGATGGAGCAAAATTAGCTCCCATCGCCGTGCCCGTAGTTTGTAGATAATAGTCATCATTGAACAAAAAATAATTATGTAAAAGACAAAATAAAGTGGCCTGCAAAATAAAGTCAGCCTGGCGTTTTCCCAATATTTAGCACCACAGAATGCGAAGCCGGAAAAAACTGGAATTGATGGCTCACAGATGAGGTTTACAACCCAGTTTCATAACCACCATCGACAGATGGAGCGGGTGGTCAAAAAGCATTGGCCACTTCTGCTCCAAGATCCTCACTTAAAAACAGTGCTTCCAGAAAAACCTCGTTTCTCATACAGAAAGGCCCCGAACATAAAAACAAAAATTGCACCTAGCAAATTAAAATCCAAAAAACATGCTTCCCCCTCCTTGATTTTTTTTAATGTTATTGGCATGTACCAGTGCCGTAAAAAACAATGTTTGACATGTGAATACGTGAAGCATGGACAGAAGGACTTTGTGATTGGAGGCAACAGGTATGGAATTAATGAATTCCATACCTGTTCGTCGGAATTCGTGGTATATTGCCTGGTATGCCCGTGTGGCCTGCACTATGTAGGCAGGACCATACGGACCCTTAGAGCCCGCTTCGGTCAGCACCGACGCTATATTCAGGAGGGCAAAGATCACCATAGTGTCCCTAGACACTTCCTCCATCACCACGACAAATCCACTGAGGGACTATATGTCTGGGTGATCGAGGCCATTCCCAAGGGTCCCTCCGAGGCAGAGAGGTTCAGGCGTCTGTGCAGTAGGGAAACCTACTGGATATACGCTCTGAACGTTCTCTCGCCCGGGGGACTGAACGAGGAGCTAGATATAAATACGATCTTATGAGTCAGTTTACTCTTAACCATTTTTACTCTTTGTTGTATTTCCCTTTCCCCTCCCCTTACCCCTTTTTTTCCCCAGTATTTTTTTGTGTATGTATCACATGGTACATATATGTATATATATATATATATATATAAATATATGTACTATTTTAACATTTAACAAGCTTTTATATATATTATAGCTATTCCACACATTTACGTTATAAATGTGTTTAGGTGCTTTTTATGATAAAAAATCTTTTAACTCTCTATGGATCACACCATTTTTTCCCCTCTCACCCCCCTCCCCCTCGTGAGTACATGGCAGTGAGAGTACTAAATCCGTGAAGTTATTCACGAACCCACAGCCAGTGTCATGAGGTAGCCTGTTCTTTTTCTCTTTTTTTAGTCCCCTTTCTCTTTTACACTTACTATACATATGAGCATTTTATAATCATATGTGGATGTGCACATGCATATACATATATGTATTTCTCTCCCCCCCCCCCCCTTCTCCTAATTTTTACTTATTTTTAGTCAATATAGCTTGGTATTAGCTATGTCAACAAACATCCATCCTGGACAACGTATATGCTAATCTTGTTTGTCATAATTGTTGTATTGTACATCTCTCAAAAAAAGCCCCAGTCCAAAAGTCCCATTACCATCATTAGTATGAGCGCATCCTGTAGTGGGCTGGTTTTGTAGCTGGTCCCACAGAGCATTGCGCTGTCCCTTCCCCTGTTTTTCACTATGATTTGATTGAAGGCTGCAGTATTTAAACCGGACTCTAGGTGGCAGCCCTTTACGCTTGAGAAAGGAGCCGAGTGCGCATGCTCCGAAACGCGTTGCGTCATTTCTGGGAGCTTGCGTTTCACTGCGGCTTCCGCTGTAACCATCCCTCCGGACCAGCTTCCTGTGACGTCACCTCCGGGCCGGTGGACGGCCGGATCGTGCGGCTGGACTTGCTGAGACACGGACTGAAGCTTACCTCAGTGTAAGATATTATGTTATTTGTTGTGCAATAAATTTATGGTTTACTACATGGCGCTGTTTCTCTCTTCATGATAAAAGTGGTCTGAGCAGTGGACTTGCTCCTGGATAACTCTTAGAAGCAGTGGAAAGGGTCAACCCCCCACTCTGTCTACCAGTGTTTCTCGGGCGTACCTCAATAATTGGTAGCCCCAGGAACTGATCCGTCATGACGTCACTTTTGGCTCTGGCCCAATGTGAACAAGCCCATTTTTTTTAAGCATTAGATGAATTTTATTAATCTAATGCTTTACATTGTAGAGGAAAGATGTGGTGGATCTCTCCATAAAGAGGACCTGTCACTTCTTATTTCTAACTTTCAAATAAGTCTTAATTAGAAATTAACATAAGAAATGATACATCATTACAATGTAATGTATAGATGTTCCGCCAAGTTGGAGTACGACAGGTTAACAATTAACATTTGACAGTTCAGGTTCTTTATCCAGGGGTTGATCTTGTACCTGTAAGAGTCTATTTTCAGGTGTGCAATATCAGATGATGGGCAGAGAGGGGGAAGAGTAAGGGTGTGGGGGGATGTGGGGAGGGGGGAGAAGGGTAAAAAAAAAAAAAGGGGGGGAGGGAGAGGAAATGGATCCACCATACCCCCACATGGGGGTTTTAGTGACCATCAAGTTAAGTAACAGCAGGAACAGGAGCAAGAATATTGATAAACAGTTAAGTCATAACTATCTGGATCAACCATAAACTTTACACTTCGGGTGTTGTAGCCATGCATCCCAGTGTTAGTGGATTTTGTCTGTCTGCATATTCTTTCTAGCAAATATTTTTTACATTTCACATTGGCGATTAAGGTCAGCAATTGTGTTAGTGATGGAAGGGGTGTTTGAAGATATCCACAATCTGGTAATATCGGTTTTAGCTGCTAGCAGAAGATGAACCATGACAATTCTGGAGTTAAGAGGGAATTTTTCTAGGCCAATGTGTAAGAGGGCTAGGGACAGGGTTGGTGGGGTATAGACTCGGGAGATGGCAGATATTATTGAAAAAATGTGTCTCCATTAGGATGAAAGGGATTTGCAGAACCATTGTACATGTGCTATAGAACCTATGCTCCCACATTGTCTCCAGCAGCAAGATGGGCTGCCAAGGAATATTTTAGATAATTGGTAGGGGGTTAGATACCACCTATGTAGGGTTTTTTGGTATGTCTTTCAATGGATAAAGCAGCGAGAGGCTGTGGAGGTGATTTTAAAGGCTTGATGCCACCCGTTTGGGGTTACTTGGATGTTCAATTCCTCAGTCCACTTAGTTAGGGAGGGTATTTGTGGGTAGGGACGGTCGTCGTTTAACAGTGAGTAGAATAGTGAGATGCCCTTTTTGAGATAATATGTGAGCAGGGTGTTTTAATAAGAATGGGCATGGTTTGGAGAGGGTATAGCAGGCGAGGAAAGCTTACCATTTTGATCAGATGACAACTTCCGAAGAACGACAGAGGGAGAGTCATCCAAACCTTTAGTTCTTTTCTGATTTTCTCTATTAGGGGTGTAAAATTAAGACAATATATAGAAGATGGGTCCTTGCCAATCTTTATGCCTAGATATGTACTGTGTTTTTGTGCTAGAGGAAAGGGCAAGGATGTGTCCCATTGTTTCAATGGCATTTGAGTAAGGGGTAGGACCTCACTCTTGTCATATTTCACCTTGAGTTCCATAATGTCCCTAAATCTGTCGAAAAGTAAATGGATAGTTCTCAGGTGTGAATTCGGGTTTGAGGTGAAGAGGAGCATGTCGTCAGCAAATAGTGCTGTCCATACTTCCTCTTTTCCTATATGGACAACTTGTATGGGCCAAATTCAAGTATAAATCTTGACAAGGGTTCTAGGGCTAAATTGAATAGTATGGGCAATAAAGGACAACCCAGCCTGGTGCCTTTGTGTAGAGGGATCAAATTAGATATGCCCGCTGTTATAATGCACGCAGTAGGGCGAGCGTACATGGCCTGGATAAATTCTAGTATATGGCCCAAAAAGCTAAATCTCGTTAGGGTCATGAAGAGCCATTTGAGACTGACATTGTCAAAGGCTTTTTCCGCATCCAGCGATACAATCTCCATGGGTTTTGAGGGGTGGGCCTTGGCGTGTTCCAGAACAGCCAGTACTTTGCATATATTAGCTGTTGCGGAGCGACCCTTGACAAAGCCAGATTGGGTATTATGTATAAGCAAAGGCAGAAGCAGCGCTAATCTGGAAGCTATTATTTTTTATAACATTTTTGCATCTATATTCAACAGTGATATTGGGCGATATGAACCTGGAAATGTGTTGTCCTTCCCTTTTTTGGCTATTAATTTGATGCATGCTTGGTTACCCGAGGGTAAGTATTCGTTGGTGTTCCAAATTGTACTATACAGGGATGTTAAAGTTGGCAGCAAGGTATCTAAGGAACTTTTATAAAATACACTCATGTAGCTGTCAGGTCCTGGTGCTTTGTGATTGGCCATGTGTTTAACAGTGATGGTTAATTCCTTCTGTGAGATTGGTGCATTTAGGATTATAGTTGTGCATGTGTCAATGTGGGTATGTCAATGTTTCCAACTAAGGCATTAGCAGCGTCTATGTTAATGGGATCTTTAAAGTATAGATTTGCATAGTAAGTTTCCAGAATATTTGTAATTTCTTTTGGGGCTTGGGTGAGGTGACCTCTATCATCTTTTAGAGACATGGTATGTATTGGTGTGTAGGGACCTTTTACCAATCTGGAGAGCAATTTACCAGGTTTATTTCCATAGCGGTGAAGCTTTACATCTAGGTGAGAGCATTTAGATTGTTCCAGGTGTTACGCCCAGACATCAAACTGGCGATTTGCGGAATACCAGGCGTCTATATGTTCCCGGGAGTTTGATCTGGCTAGGTCATTTTGTGCTATGCGTAACTTTTCGCTCATTTGACAATCATTTCCAAGCATATTTTTCTTATATTGTGCTGTGTATCAGATAATATTCCCTCTCAAAACAGCTTTGCCTGCCTTCCAAAGCAGAATGGGGTTAATCTTATTATCTTGGTTGTGTGTGATGTGCTCTGTCCAAGAGGCCTGTATGTGGTGTTGAAAGTCTTCATTGTTGACAAGGTAATTGGGGAATCTCCATAAGTTGGGAGTTGGGGATTTTTGTGACAGCTCTACTGTGAGAGAAATTGGAGAATGGTCTGATATCGCTTGTTCGTGTATTTCCAAAGTTCGGATGTTATGGAGCAGATTTGGAGTGCAAAAAAAGTCTAATCTGGCTAGGGAGTTGTGGGGAGGAGAATAAAATGTGAGTCACCAGACATCTATCAGATTGAGGGCAGAGACCATGGATGCGAGTTGGGTTCCTCATGTAGATGGGAGGTGCCTTTGCTGCAGCTTTGCTCCGGTTTTACGATCTTCCATGGGGTACATAACCGTATTAAAGTCACCTCCAATAATGTGTGTCGCTGTCGGGTTTTGAAGAAGCCATTTAGCAGTCTCTTCAAAGAAACTATTATTTGGGGAATTTGACACATATATATTAGATATCTGTATATCATGGGATGGGAAATTGAGGCAAATGGACATTTTCCTACCCGCATGTGTGGTGCAGGGGAGGTTCCTGTGTATTATTATTATATTCCCTGCCTTGCGATTCATAGCAGAGGGGGCTATCACCTCCCCCACCCATAACTTCCTCATATACTGAAAGTCAGATTTAGAGAGATGTGTTTCTTGTAGGAGTGCGATATGGTGAAGTATCATCATGCGTTTATTAGGTGATCTTAGATCTTAGACCTTTGATGTTCCCAGAAATTATTTTCAGGGGGGCCATAGTGTCATTTGGTTGGTATTAGTTATCGTAATTGTATCTGCTAAGTTCAACCTGTTAAGGATGGTGGATGTAGAGAGGATGTAGCCTTTAAAGATAACAAACTGATATGTAGAAGTCATTTGTGTAGAGACCAGGGGTAAATCATGTTTGGTGTATTATGGTAGTGGGGATTTCCCGCTAACCCAGGAAAACATAAAAGGAAAACTTTTTAGGGACTTCACTTTTTTCTTTATGTGAAGGGGAGTGTCTTGATGACTCCACAAGCCCCATAGGTCACCTAAAGAGTGGCATTTCAAAACAAGGGCGAATGCATACAGCCATTTTTAAACTTTGGCCTGGCTGGAGGTTTTAACGTGAGTTAGAACTCTAACATAAGCCTATATTAATGTTCCAATATAGAAAATTACATTATTGTAGGGTGATTAATACAGTTCAATAACATTCATCTATACAGAGCCGCTTACTTAAATTGCATACAGTTACCGACAGTTGCATGTACTGTGTCAGTGGTGAATAATCGTATGTGCCTGGGCAGTGCAATTATGTCTCAGTTCGATTCAGGAAAGCAGTCTTTGTGTGCTGGCAGTACCGTATTTAACTTTCTTTGATATTTCTTTGGTTGGTGTGAGTTGTGCTTTGCCGGACAGCGATGCCTTTCTGGCTGGTGAGGAGCTGTCATCCATTGGTATAGCAGCAGAGGATAGATAATGTTCCTCATCTGAAGGGGAATGAAATGAAAGGCGGTCCCCTTCTGGGGTTGTTATGTGTAATATCGCTGGGTAGGCCAGGGTAAATTTAATTTGCTGGTGAAAGAGATTTGTACATACTTGCGAGAAGGCCTTGCGTTTTTTTTAAATCTCCGCTGAGTAATCCGCCAACAGAAGTAGGTTGTGTCCCTCTATCTGTAGTGAGCGTTGTCGCCCGAATCACATCAGTATGAGGTTTTTGACGGCATAGTTAAGGTATCTCACTATGACTGGTCTTGGATTTTTCCTGGAGTCAGATGGCTGGCCAATTCTGTGTGCACTCTCTACTACACATGGGGTGTTTAATCCTAAGGCACTAGGAATGGATGTGGAGCAGAGAGAGAGCAAAGAGTCTGGTTTGATAGACTCTGGAACCCTGATAACACGTAAATTGTTTCTGGACCTGTTTTCCCAGTCCTTTATCTTGTCTTGTAATAATTGTAATGCTTGTTCAAGTGAGTTTAAATCCTTATTAGTCTGTGTACTTTCTTCCTCCAGAGAGGAGATCCTCATCTCAGCCTCATGTATTTGATGTTTATGGGAACTTAGCTCCCTATGTTTTTGTGTCATGCCCTGCATGATTGCCGATTCCACTGCAGCTTTAATCGTGGGGGATAGAATGGCTGTCACAGCCTCTGCAATTTTATTGTAAGCGGGGTCTGACTGCTCCCCTTTGTATGCTGGCACGGAGTATGTAAGAGTGGCTGGAGTGGGGGTGTCTCTCACCTCACTGTTATGCGCCGCGTGTGCTGTGTCGGCCATGATAGACTCCCCAGGCTGACTCGTGCTGCCACAATGTTCCGGAGCTGTGTTCGGCTGAGATCGGGATCGCTCAACGAAGCGGTCCATTGGCATTCTCTGTCCCTCCACCGATGCAGTGAGTGCGGAGGCTGTGAGTAATAGATCTGTGGCGGGCATAGCAGGAGCCGAGCACACTCACTCCTTCCTCATGGAGTGCCAGAACCGGAAGTAATTTTTTTTAATCATTTATTTAGCTTTTTTATTTTATTTTTACATTGTCCTTTTAATTTTTTTTTTTTTTAGCGCTTTTATTGTTATCACCAGGAATGTAAAGAGTACCTGTTAGGCAGGGACAGGTACTTTTTTCTGAGAAATCTGGGGTCTATTAGACTCTAGACCTCTTCTCTGCCTCTTAAAGCATCTGACCACACCAAGATCGGTGTGATCAGATGCTTTCCCAATTTCAAATAGGTGCTGTTTATATCCGGCGAAACCGAATTGATGAAATGTTCATAGCTTCCGATTTCTTAGACCATAGAGATGATTGCCTGAGAAAACTGTGGAAGGCAGAGGGAGGGGGAGATGTGCCCTCCCACTGCTTGTAAAGGTAATATAGTGGCTAATTAGTCACTAGGATTTCTTTTACATGACAGCCAACCTCCGGCTAAAAAAACAATACCAAACAACAAAACAATACCTACAGACATCATCCCGTTATACCCACTCAAAGTCCAGCGACGTACCAGTTCGTTGCTTGTCCTTGTTGGGCATTTATGTAATGTTCTTTTTTCATGCAGTCTGTGGGCTAAACCAAAACAAAGAACCTAACTAGAGTTGAGCAGACACCTGGATGTCCGTGTCCCGGACTTTTTCCGAACTTTACCCGGACACCGAACCCCATTGAAGTCAATGGGGACCTGAACTTTCAGGCACTAAAATGGCTCTAAAACACCAATGGAAAGGGCTAGAGTGCTGCAAATGTAGTTAAGAGCATGGCAAGTGCTCTTAAAAAAAGATTCCCCTTTAAATTAATTTTTTAATAGCAGATTAGAACAGCAATCTGTAGTGAAATATAGCTGAACGCTGCACACAACAGACTGATAAAAATAGATTTTTTTCTCCCTCCTCCTCCTCCTCCGCAGTGGGCTCAAGTGAGGGCAAAAAGATTGTGTTCACTGCACCACCCCCCACACAGCAAAATCGATGTAGAACACTGACCCTGCCTAATCTCCAGCCTCGCCCTAATATGCTCGATAAGATCGTTCACTGCACAACCCCCCACACAGCAAAATCGATGTAGAACGCTGACCCTGCCTAATCTCCAGCCTCGCCCTAATATGCTCGATAAGATCGTTCACTGCACAACCCCCCACACAGCAAAATCGATGTAGAACACTGACCCTGCCTAATCTCCAGCCTCGCCCTAAAATGCTCTAATAACTCTCCCTGCCTGCACTCTGACCTGACCCTGCATTCTTTTCGGACACAATTTTTCACAGAATCACTGTCTGTCCCTAATCAGCAGCCAGCATGTATGATGTGTGCTCTGTCCCTAAACTACAGCAGAATGACGCAGCACGCTGGGGCTCTCGAACTTATAAAAACATGGTCACATGCTTCAGATGGCCAATCACAGCTACTAATACATTAGTAGGCATGGCTCACACATCTAAACTCCTTTATAAAAAAGGGAAAATTCAAAATGGAGACACTATTGACAATCCGCCAGGCGGTTCAGCCAGGAGATTGGCTTGTGTCAATAGACTTGAAGGATGCATATTTCCATGTGCCTATAGCAACAGAGTTACAGAAATACCTGCGGTTTGCTGTGGATCAACACCATCTTCAGTTTACATGTAAGGATGATCGAACGGTTCGGGTCGACCATCGGTTCGACCCGAACATTGGATGTTCGATATTCGGCCGAATACCGAACTTTTTGCGGTAAAAGTTTGGTATTCGGCCACCAGAACCGCCCAAAATGCACTGGGACAGGAACTGGGCTTTAAAAGCCCGTGATTGGCCCAGAAACGTCTGCAAAAGCCAATGAGGGGGCAGGAGTCTCCTAGGAATGTGATTGGAGTGACTACGGGGACCAGAGGCCAATCAGGAGTGAATACGCCCCACACTATATAAGATGGCTCCGCCTAACCCCTAGCACAGTGATCCAGATCCTGTTGAAGAGAGTTGAAGCAGTTCTCTGACTCCTGCTTGCTACACTACATTTCCTACATATCGAGTGGTTCTAAAGCTCCATATAGCAGAATTGTATTTAGCTTACAGCCAGTGTAGTTATATACAGCGATTGTGCTGGTTCTTAGAGTTACAAAAAAAAAAAAAAAAAACTTAAGGGACAGTGTCAGTCTTCTGCTGTATGGAGCTTTCTATTTAGTGGAAAGGGATATCTAGTGTAGTTAGGGAACTTTGTACTACATTAGTTATATTTAATAATTGAGTTTCTGTAGGGAAAGTGTGAGGGTTCTGTTTAGTGAGCATGTTGCACAGTGCTGCTGTATCACAGCAGGTATACGTGCTTGCTAGGCAGCAAAATACAGTGACAACTTAACGCCTGTTGTTCAAAGCGTTAGGTGCACTGTACAAAAGCCTTTGCAACTGTGCGTGACACACATCTGCTGTGCTGTATCCAGCGACAACTGTGGGTCGCATAGCAGTGTGCGTTTTTCACCGCACACAGTTGCCAACGCATCAGTGACAACCTAACGCCTGTTGTTCAAAGCGTTAGGTCCACTGTGCAAAAGGCTTTGCTACTGTGCGTGACACGCATCTGCTGTGCTGTATCCAGCGACAACTGTGGGTCGCATAGCAGTGTGCGTTTTTCACCGCACACAGTTGCCAACGCATCAGTGACAATTAACACCTGTTGTTCAAAGCGTTAGGTCCAATGTGCAAAAGCCTTTGCAACTGTGCGTGACACGCATCTGCTGTGCTGTATCCAGGGACAACTGTGGGTCGCATAGCAGTGTGCATTTTTCACCGCACACAGTTGCCAACGCATCAGTGACAACTTAACGCCTGTTGTTCAAAGCGTTAGGTCCACTGTGCAAAAGGCTTTGCTACTGTGCGTGACACATCTGCTGTGCTGTATCCAGCGACAACTGTGGGTCGCATAGCCGTGTGCGTTTTTCACCGCACACAGTTGCCAACGCATCAGTGACAAATATGCCTGGTAGACCAAGAAAAGGCATACGTGGCCCTGCTGCGGAAAGGGGCACAGCTTCTAGGGTGTCTAGAGGCAGGCGTGGACGTGGTGGTCAGTCTTTAGCCAGGCCACCATTTGGATTGTTCTCCGGCAGTGACCAAGCTATATGTCCACAGTATATACAGGAGGTGGTGGACTATATGACCAAACCCTCATCATCGGCATCATCTGCAACTACAGTGACCCAGGCAGAGAAAAGTGGTCAGTCTTCTGCAGTTGTCAGAACAAATACAGATGAGTCCATGTCCACCTCACGTCCTCCCTTAGACCCAACTTCAGACATGACAGAGGAGTCAGCTGAGCTGTTTGACCACAGTGTCGGCCATCTACTCCAGCCTGATGCTCAGTCCTTTATGGAGTCTGATGTTGGGTCTGAGTTTGAGGAGGAGGCAGAGCAAACAAGAGGGGAGAGCAGACGGCCCGCTCCATCTAAGGCCGCACCTGTTGTCTCCCGGGCCAGGCCTGATGCTCAGTCTTTGATGGAGTCAGATGTTGGGTCTGAGGTTGAGGAGGAGGCAGAGCAAGCAAGAGGGGAGAGCAGACGGCCCGCTCCATCTAAGGCCGCACCTGTTGTCTCCCGGGCCACTATACACACCTCATCTTGCTGGGACTTTTTTGAGACATCCCATGCAGACAAAACAGTTGCGATCTGCAAGATTTGTAAGAAGGGTATAAAACGTGGCAGAAATGTCAACCACCTGGGTACAAGCTGCCTAAATAGGCATTTGACAACCCACCACTCGGCCCGTTGGCAGGAGCATTTAAAGAACCCACAAAAGGGCCAAAGATCGGTCAGTTGGCCTCCTAGTCCTCCTCGCGCTCCTCCTCATGCTCCATCTGCTCCACCTGCTCCACCTGCACATCAGTCTGTTCCTGGCCCTGCTATAGTCACTCGTCACCTGTTGGCATCCTCCACTGACAGGGATGATGATATAGCAGGCAGTGTCGCATCTACCTCCAGCACACCACCAGCTGTAACATCTAGACGCCAAATTTCGATTCCACACATGCTGGAACGAAAAAAAATTTATACTCCCCGCCACCCACATGCCCAGCGTCTAAACAGTAGTTTGGCTAAACTACTGGCTCTGCAAATATTACCATTTAACCTGGTAGAGTCTGCTCCCTTCCATGACTTCGCAAAATGTGCAGTTCCACAGTGGCAGGTGCCAAGTCGGCATTACTTTGCCCGTAAGGCCCTGCCATCCCTATACCAACACGTGAAAGGCAATGTAGTGTCGTCCCTGGCCAAGTCAGTCAGCCGTAAGATACACTTGACGGCTGACACTTGGTCAAGCAAACATGGGCAGGGACAGTACATTTCTGTCACTGCTCACTGGGTGACACTGCTTGCCAGTGGAAGGGATTGTAGCCAGGGCTCGGTGCTGCAGCCAGTGTTGCCCCCACGTCTGCAAACAGCTGGTGGTGTCGCTGATCCGGGTAGATTGATCACTTCTACCCCCTCCTGCTCCTCCTCCTCTACCTCCTCCATGCCCTCCTCTGCAGAATGGTCCTTTGAATATGATGAGGTACCACGTAAACGTTCAAAGGGCTATTCTATGTCTCAGGCCAAAAGGTGTCACGCAGTGCTGCAGCTTGTGTGTCTAGGGGACAGGCAGCACACTGCCCCTCAGATTCTTGGGGCTCTGCAGGCACAGGCCCAGAGGTGGTTGACACCACGCCAGCTGCAGCCAGG
This sequence comes from Pelophylax lessonae, assembly GCF_965119305.1. Classification (NCBI taxonomy): domain Eukaryota; kingdom Metazoa; phylum Chordata; class Amphibia; order Anura; family Ranidae; genus Pelophylax; species Pelophylax lessonae. The sequence goes on from NC_138773.1 coordinate 162,578,373, forward strand.
GATGGTGGTTACTGATAATGGGTCAAACCTCCTGGCCGCCCTTCGTCAGGGAAAGTTAACCCATGTGCCATGCCTGGCGCATGTCCTGAATCTCGTGGTACAGCGGTTTTTGAACTCGTACCCGAAAATGCAGGATGTGCTAAGGATGGCAAGAAGGGTGTGCAGTCACATCAGGCAGTCGTACAGTGCCACTGCACGTTTGGCCGAAGTGCAGCATGAGTTTCACCTGCCGGTACACCGCCTCATCTGTGACATGCCCACCCGCTGGAACTCCACCTTGGCTATGCTGCAACGCCTGTACACGCAGCAGAGGGCCCTCAATGAATACCTATGCGAGTACGGCACCAGCACTGGCTCTGCGCGCCTGGGCTTCTTTTCACCACTTTTCAGTGGCTTTTGATTAAGGATGCATGCGCTGTCCTCTCGCCATTTGAGGAGGCCACAAGGATGGTCAGCCGGGACAGCGCATGCATCAGTGACACCCTACCGGTACTGTTTTTGTTGGAGCACACTCTGCGTGGCATTATGGACAGGGCACTGGAGGCAGAGCAGCAGGAGGAAGAGGAGGACTTCCTTGCCTCTCAAGGCCCCCTTTATCCTAAGAATCCTGACCCTATTATGCCTAGCTCCCAGAGGCCCGAGCAGGATCCAGGGGTGGAAGAGGAGTAGGAGGAGGACGATTCTGCGGGAACTTTTGCAGGGTTTGAGGAGGAGGAGGAAGACATGCGGCAATCTGCAAGGCCTAGTTTGACTCCCTCGGGACACTTTGGAGTAGTGCGTGGCTGGGAGGAGGAGGAGCCCGTTCAAGATAATGTCGTTTTGAGTGACCCCGAGGAGTCAGCTTCTCAGGCCTTCGCTAATTTGCGACGCATGGGAAACATCATGCTTCAGAGCCTGCAAAAGGACCCCAGAATCAAGGCCATTAAAGAGACTAACCACTATTGGTTGGCCACCCTACTTGACCCCCGGTACAAGTCTAAAGTCTCGGAGCTTTTCCCATCCACCCAGAGAGTCCACAGGATCAAATCCCTTGAGGACAGTCTCAAGAGGATTCTGGTGAACACGTTCCCCGACTCCCGTAGGGTGCAGGGGCGGGGACAACCTACCATGGATTCTACTGGTGGTCACGAGAGGAGCATTGGAGAAGGCGTGCGGTTGACGGATGCCTTTTGGTCTTTTTTTAGTCCTCACCGCCCAGGCCTCTCAGCTGCCACATCGCATCGACAGCGTCTGCATCACATGGTGGACGATTACGTGAGGGCACAAAGTGACACAGAGGGCTTTTCATGTGACAATGCCGATCCACTGGAATACTGGGTCTTAAGATTAGACCACTGGCCAGAACTGGCCCAGTATGCCATGGAGTTGTTGGCCTGCCCTGCTTCCAGTGTCCTATCGGAACCGGCATTCAGCGCAGCAGGAGGATTCATCACAGACCATCGAACGAGACTCTCCACCTACTCAGTCGACCGTTTGACATTCATTAAGATGAATCAGTCGTGGATATCAAGCTTTGATGCACCTGATGCAGACCTTGTAGACTAGGCTATCGTTGTGATGTGGCAGCTGAGCCTCAGTTTAAGCCTGGACCATGGTGCCACCCTCAAACCCTCCTCTCATTCTCTTTACGTTCACAGAACCTCATTTTGGTTATAACAAAAACTACCATGTTTGCGCACCTGTTCCACAGGTGCACACCTTTACAATTTTTGGGCCTCCTTCAACACCAGCTCTTTGGGGTTAAGGTGGGGAGGCTATGCTAAAACAAAAACGACCATGTTTGCGCACCTGTTCCACAGGTGCACACCTTTACAATTTTTGGGCCTCCTTCAACACCAGCTCTTTGGGGTTAAGGTGGGGAGGCTATGCTAAAACAAAAACTACCATGTTTGCGCACCTGTTCCACAGGTGCACACCTTTACAATTTTTGGGCCTCCTTCAACACCAGCTCTTTGGGGTTAAGGTGGGGAGGCTATGCTAAACAAAAACTACCATGTTTGCGCACCTGTTCCACAGGTGCACACCTTTACAATTTTTGGACCTCCTTCAACACCAGCTCTTTGGGGTTAAGGTGGGGAGGCTATGCTAAACAAAAACTACCATGTTTGCGAACCTGTTCCACAGGTGCACACCTTTAAAATTTTTGGGCCTCCTTCAACACCAGCTCTTTGGGGTTAAGGTGGGGAGGCTATGCTAAACAAAAACTACCATTTTTGCGAACCTGTTCCACAGGTGCACACCTTTACAATTTTTGGGCCTCCTTCAAAGCCAGCTCTTTGGGGTTATGGTGGGGAGGCTCCGCCAACACCAAAACAACAATTTTTGCGCACCTGTCACACAGATGCATATCATTGTAATTTTTTTCCTTACAAAGGCAATTATTGCCTTCATTAGCAGCACTTTCATAGGGATATGGTGTCAAGGCATCGTCGGCACCACCAAAGGTCCAATTTTTAAGCATCCTTTACTTCTATTCAAAGTCAAGAGACAACAGTATTCATCCAAAACATCTCTAATCTTGTTCACTCTGCACTACATTGTGGCCCCTACCCCTAACCCTAACCCTCAATGTATACATGCATATATGTCTGTTTCTTGTGAGAATTCAAGTTAACCACTTGCCGACTGCCTAACGCCGATCTACGTCGGCAGTCAGCCCCTCACAGGCAAAGTGACGTAGGGCTACGTCACTAGCTTGTGAGGGTCTAGGGAGCGAGCGCGCGCCCCCGGAGGCGCGCTCCCACTCCCGCGTGGTCACGGACCCCCCCGCGCGTGTGACCAGCGGACCTGATGTCCGCCGGTCACTCGGCGATCGGCGGGGGAGAGGGAGAATGTCAGGCAGCTTGTGTAAAAAAGCCACCTGTCATTCTCCTCGCTGTAAAGACACTGATCACACGGATCTAGTATGTAGATCCGTTGATCAGTGTCCTTACAGCTCAAGCCACAGCCAATCACAGTAGAAAGCACGCCCCTAGGGATACACATAGCCCCTCCCTCCCAAATAAAGTTAACCCCTTCACTACCAGTGTATTTTTACAGTAACAGTGCATATATATAGCACTGATTACTGTAGAAATGTCACTGGTAACCCCAAAAGTGTCACAAATGTCAGTCAAGGGTCCGATCTATCCGCCCCAATGTCGCAGTACCGCAAAAAAAATCGCAGATCGCCGCCATTACGCGTCAACAAAAATGACAAAAATCTTTCCCTTTGTTAGTAAACGCGATAACTTTTGCGCAAACCAATCAAAATACGCTTTTTGCGATTTTTTTTACCAAACATAGGTAGCATAAAACAAATTGGCCGAAAATGTTAAAAAATTTAGATTTTTACATTTTTTTGGGGGGGAATTTCATATAAAAAAATGTGAAAAATATTGCTATTTTTGCAAAATTGACGCTCTTTTTTTGTTTATAGCGCATGATCAAAAAATCGCACAGGTGATCAAATACCACCAAAAGAAAGCTCTGTTTGTGGGAAAAAAAGGACGTCAAATTTGTTTAGGTACAGCGTCGCACGACTGCGCAATTGTCCTTTAAAGTCACGCAGTGCCGAATCGCAAAATAACCCCTGGTCGCAATGGGGGTAAAATCTTCCGGGGCTTAAGTGGTTAAAGTGCACCAAACACCATTTTACATGAAATAAAGTGCAATTACATACATCTTTGGACTTCTTGAAAACATTTGGTAATAATAGCCCCATTGTGGAAATACACCCGTTAATTATATGCACATTTAAAGAGACAGCACCTTTTTCCAAAAAAAACTCTAATCTTGTTCCCAGTGCACTGCATTATGTCCCCATCATACACATTGGCTGTGCCATTGATTAGGAGCAAAAGAAAGGTGCAGTTAAGCAAAAAAGTCATATTTGAAGGTTTGGTATGCTATAATTCTGGTTCTGGACATGCTACAGAGCTGAAACTTCACAGGTACACCTTTTAGACCCCACAGACACTAAATCCAAAGAAATCTCTTTTTTTTTTTTTTTTTAATTTTTTCAATAATTGGCTCTTTATCAAAAACGACAATTTTTAAGAACTTTTTTTGTGTGATTAATAGTCCCTGGGGCATGACCCAGAACCCTAGGCACTTTTTAGGGGCATTTATTGGGTTTTAGGGCTTCAAAATGGGTTTTTTTGATTCCAGAAGTTCGGGTCCCATTGATTTCAATGGGGTTCTGGAATACGAACCGAACTTTCCTGAAATTCGGGTGTTCTGGTCGAACCAAACTTTTAAAAAGTTCGATCATCCCTATTTACATGTCTCCCATTCAGGCTCACAACATCTCCTCGAGTATTTTCAAAACTCTTATTGGCTGTGGTAGCCCTGATCAGAATCAAGGGAGTGCGTCTTCACCATTATTTAGACAGCTTACTACTTCTGTCGCAAGATCGAGAGCAACTCCTGGTTTACAGAGATCTAGTCACGGTGACTCTTCTCGAGTTCGGCTGGTTGCTAAACCTGGAAAAGAGCCATCTGGAGCCCACACAGGCACTTATCTTTCTCTGGGCTCAATTCAATACAGTCAAGGGCATCATCTCCTTGCCTCTAGAGAAAATCCTGATTATCAGAGACAGAGTACAGCTGGCCATGTCTACATTTCATCTCCGTGGCCCACAGTGCCTCAAAATAATAGGTACTATGGTGGCCACGACACCTATGGTGAAATGGGCTCAATGGAGGATGCGTCCTTTTCAAACAGGATTTCTTCGCCAATGGTGCCCAGGCGACATGGATCATCTGATTTGGATTTCCCCAGTAATGCGGCACAGTCTCCTGTGGTGGTTGCAGAAGAGGAATCTACTCAATTGCCATTCTATCCTTCCCATCTCTTGGGTCACGATAACCACGGACGCAAGAAACACAGGTTGGGGCGCTCACTGCCTATCAGAGATAGCCCAGGGCAAATGGAATCCTCGGTTACACAGGGAAGTTTCGAACATCCTGGAGCTTTGAGCAGCGTTTCAAGCTCTCCAAGCATTTCATCACCTTACAGTAGGAACATCTGTCCTCCTGAGGCTGGACAATACGACAGCAGTGCCGTATATAAAGCATCAAGGGGGAACTCGCAGTCACTCTTTATTGAGAGAAGTCGAGCCAATAATGGTCTGGGCTCAGAAATACTTATCCAACCTCACTGCGGTTTTTATGCCAGGGACACAGAACATCCAGGCGGATTTTCTATCACGAGTCTCCATGGACAACGAGTGGAGTCTTCATGCCGATGTGTTTCAGTGGCTAAAATCCCTAGGGTTCCTTCCGGAAGTGGATCTGTTCGCTTCCCCTTGCAACTTCAAGTTGGAGAAGTACTACACGAGATTCAAATGCCCACAAGCTTTCGGGGTGGATGCCCTAACAGAGCAGTGGAGATTTCACAAGGCTTACGCCTTCCCACCAGTTCCAGTCCTCCTTCAATTCCTGACGAGACTCAGGTCGAAAGAAGTGGAGGCTCTTGTGATAGCCCCATATTGGCCGAACAGGCCCTGGTTTCCGATGCTGCTACAGCTGAGCTTTCGCGAGCCAGTTCCACTACCTTCCAGGCAGGATCTCCTGTCTCAGGGAACGGTGTTACACCCTTGCCCGGCCCATCTGCACCTGATGGCCTGGTTTTTGAAAGGGAAAGGCTGGAGGCATTAGGGTGTCCAAGTGGAGCTATCTCCACACTGTTGAATGCGAGAAGAGCTGGAACAAATAGAGTCTACGAAAGGATATGGAAGAAGTTCATGTCTCATATCTCCGGAAATATGGATGTGCAAGGCACTCCAAAGGTTCAAAACATTATGAGTTTTCTACAATCTGGCCTGGATCTGCCTTTATCAGTCAGTTCTCTTCGAGTTCAAGTGTCAGCTATCTCGGCTTTCACAGGAACATCCTGGGCAAAGCATCCTCTAGTGAGGCAATTTTTCAGAGGAGCTTCTAGGCTCAGACCACAAAGATAGCCCAGATTCCCTAAGTGGGATCTTCCACTTGTTCTGGATTTCTTTGCAGACCTCAGAAAAGATAACCTGGTTCAACTCTCCATCAAAGAATTGTCTCTTATAGTAGCGTTCCTGGTGGCAGTCGCCTCAGCAAAAAGGGTCTCTGAGCTAGGAGCTTTGGGATGCAAAGAACCCTTTTTGTTGTTTTTCCCGGATTGGGTGGTTCTGATTCCCATGTTGGATTCGCACCCAAAAGTATCCTCTATTTTTCATGAAAATCAGGAAATTGTCTTGCCAACATTCAAATCCTCTGACTCTGCGACTCATCCACTGGATGTAGGGCAAATTCTGAAACTATATCTGGAAACCACATCTCATTTCCGCCATTCGGATTATTTGTTTGTCCTGTTCTATGGGAAGAATAAAGGCTTGCGTGCTTCGTCTAGAACGATCGCATCTTGGATTGTCCGGTCCATTCAATGGGCCTATAGAGCTAAAGGTTGGCTCCCCCGGAGGCGGTGACAGCACATTCTACAAGAGGAATGTCGACTTCTTGGGCAGCGTTTCGTCATGTGGGTCCTGAAGTTGTACGTAAAGCGGCCTCATGGTCCTCAATCCACACTTTCATGGCTCATTATTGTGTCGAGCCAGCTTCTTTATCATCTGTTGATTTTGGTTTGCGGATACTATCAGTTGATGGTGCAAATTAAATTTCTTTTGAACAGCAGATTGCCCACCCTGGTGTGTTTGGCTAGTTATTTCCCACACGTAGGCTGCCATGGAGTCTGTCAGGAAAACGGAAAATTTATATCAAATACTTACCGTAATTTTCCTTTCCTGATGGACTCCATGGCAGCCCGGAGTCCCCACCCATCTGCCGGAGGAGGCTATTTAATAGAACATGGTCTCTGGGGCAGAGTGAAATTTATGGGAGTGGGGTCCTATGAGGTAGGAGGAGGCAGGACTAACCCACACGCAGGCTGCCATGGAGTCCATCAGGAAAGGAAAATTACGGTAAGTATTTGATATAAATTTTCCGTTTTCCCTTCATAGCCTGCTGCTGACCGTGACATAAAACATAAGACACTGCTGTGTTCACATGTGCTATTGAAAAATCACCAATTTTATATACTTTTTTTCTATTCCGCTATTCAATATACACCCTTTTGGGGTAAAAAAAAAATTAAATTATGGCATAGTCTGTACTAATCTGCTATTTAAAAATTACAAATTTAAAGGGGAATTTTTTTTTTCCCTTCATAGCCTGCTGCTGACCGTGACATAAAACATAAGACACTGCTGTGTTCAAATGTGCTATTAAAAAATCACCAATTTTATAAACTTTTTTCTATTCTGCTATTCTATTCCTCATCCTCAACCTGCCTTTAGGGTACAAAAAATTGTAATCGGGGCCTAGTCTGTGTTAGTACGTGTGAGATACACCTTTTTATATACTATTTTCTATTCCGCTATTCAATCTACACCCTTTTGGGGTAAAAAAAATGTAATTGCGGCATAGTCTGTATCGGTACATGTGAGATACACCTTTCAAATTTTTTGGGCGCATCTTCCACCGCCGAGGATTGCAGGGCGCTTTAGTTTGCCTCCTGTTCCGAACTCCTCCTACTCCTCTTCCTCATCCTGCCTTTAGGGTACAAAAAATTGTAATCGGGGCCTAGTCTGTGTTTGTACGTGTGAGATACACCGTTTTATAAAAAATTTTCTATTCCGTTATTCAATATATACCCTTTTGGGGTAAAAAAAATTAAATTGCGGCATAGTTTGTGTTTGTACGTGTGAGATACACCTTTCAAATTTTTTGGGCGCATCTTCCACCGCCGAGGATTGCAGGGTGCTTTAGTTTGCCTCCTGTTCCGCACTCCTCCTACTCCTCTTCCTCATCCTGCCTTTAGGGTACAAAAAATTGTAATCGGGGCCTAGTCTGTGTTTGTACGTGTGAGATACACAGTTTTATAAAAAAAATTCTATTCCGCTATTCAATTTACACCCTTTTGGGGTAAAAAAAAATAAATTGCGGCATAGTCTGTGTTTGTACGTGTGAGATACACCTTTTTATATACTTTTTTCTATTCCGCTATTCAATATTCACCCTTTTGGGGTGAAAAAAATTAAATTGCGGCATAGTCTGTGTTTGTACGTCTGAGGTACACTTTTTTATATAATTTTTTCTATTCCGCTATTCAATCTACACCCTTTTGGGGTAAAAATAAATAAATTGCAGCATAGTCTGTGTTTGTACTTCTGAGATACACCTTTTTATATACTTTTTTCTATTCCGCTATTCAATATACACCCTTTTGGGGTAAAAAAAAATAAAATTGCGGCATAGTCTGTATTGGTACGTGTGAGATACACCTTTCAAATTTTTTGGGCGCATCTTCCACCGCCGAGGATTGCAGGGCGCTTCAGTTTGCCTCCTGTTCCAAACTCTTCCTACTCCTCATCCTCAACCTGCCTTTAGGGTACAAAAAATTGTAATCGGGGCCTAGTCTATGTTTGTACGTGTGAGATATACCTTTTTATATACTATTTTCTATTCAGCTATTCAATCTACACCCTTTTGGGGTAAAAAAAAATTAAATTGCGGCATAGTCCATACTAATCTGCTATTTAAAAATTACAAATTTAAAGGGGAATTTTTTTTTTCCCTTCATACCCTGCTGCTGACCGTGACATAAAACGTAAGACGCTGCTGTGTTCACATGTGCTATTAAAAAATCACCAATTTTATATACTTTTTTCTATTCCGCTATTCAATATACACCCTTTTGGGGTGAAAAAAATTAAATTGCGGCATAGTCTGTATCAGTACGTGTGAGATACACCTTTTAAATTTGTTTTGCGCATCTCCTTCCACCGCCGAGGATTGCAGAGCGCTTCAGTTTGCCTCCTGTTCAGAACTCCTACTACTCCTCTTCCTCATCCTCCCTTTAGGGTACCAAAAATTGTAATCGGGGCCTTGTCTGTGTTTGTACGTGTGAGATACACCGTTTTATAAAATTTTTCTATTGCGCTATTCAATATATACCCTTTTGGGGTGAAAAAAATTTAATTGCGGCATAGTCTGTATCGGTACGTGTGAGATACATCTTTTTATATACTTTTTTCTATTCCCCTATTCAATATACACCCTTTTGGGGTGAAAAAAATCAGATTGCGGCATAGTCTGTATCGGTACGTGTTAGATACACCTTTTAAATTTGTTTTGCGCATCTCCTTCCACCGCCGAGGATTGCAGGGCGCTTCAGTTTGCTACCTGTTCCGAATTCCTCCTACTCCTCTTCCTCATCCTCATCCTGCCTTTAGGGTACAAAAAATTGTAATCAGGGCCTATTCTGGGTTTGTATGTGTGAGATACACCGTTTTATATAATTTTTTCTATTCCGCTATTCAATATACACCCTTTTGGGGTGAAAAAAATTAAATTGCGGCATAGTCTGTATCGGTACGTGTTAGATACACCTTTTAAATTTGTTTTGCGCATCTCCTTCCACCGCCGAGGATTGCAGAGCGCTTCAGTTTGCTACCTGTTCCGAATTCCTCCTACTCCTCTTCCTCATCCTCATCCTCATCCTGCCTTTAGGGTACAAAAAATTGTAATCGGGGCCTATTCTGGGTTTGTATGTGTGAGATACACCGTTTTATATAATTTTTTCTATTCCGCTATTCAATATACACCCTTTTGGGGTGAAAAAAATTAAATTGCGGCATAGTCTGTATCGGTATGTGTGAGATACACCTTTTTATATACATTTTTCTATTCCGTTATTCAATAGACACCCTTTTGGGTTGAAAAAAAATAAATTGCGGCATAGTCTGTATCGGTACGTGTGAGATACACCTTTTAAATTTGTTTTGCGCATCTCCTTCCACCGCCGAGGATTGCAGGGCGCTTCAGTTTGCTACCTGTTCCGAATTCCTCCTACTCCTCTTCCTCATCCTGCCTTTAGGGTACAAAAAATCGTAATAGGGGCCTAGTCTGTGTTTGTACGTGTGAGATACACCGTTTTGTAAAAATTTTTCTATTCCGCTATTCGAAATACACCCTTTTGGGGTAAAAAAAATTAAATTGCGGCATAGTCTCTATCGGTTAGTGTGAGATACACCTTTCAAATTTTTTGGGCGCATCTTCCACCACCGAGGATTGCAGGGTGCTTCAGTTTGCCTCCTGTTCCAAACTCCTCCTACTCCTCATCCTCAACCTGCCTTTAGGGTACAAAAAATTGTAATCGGGGCCTAGTCTGTGTTTGTACGTGTGAGATATACCTTTTTATATACTATTTTCTATTCAGCTATTCAATCTACACCCTTTTGGGGTAAAAAAAAATTAAATTGCGGCATAGTCCGTACTAATCTGCTATTTAAAAATTACAAATTTAAAGGGGAATTTTTTTTTTCCCTTCATAGCCTGCTGCTGACCGTGACATAAAACGTAAGACGCTGCTGTGTTCACATGTGCTATTAAAAAATCACCAATTTTATATACTTTTTTCTATTCCGCTATTCAATATACACCCTTTTGGGGTGAAAAAAATTAAATTGCGGCATAGTCTGTATCGGTACGTGTGAGATACACCTTTTAAATTAGTTTTGCGCATCTCCTTCCACCGCCGAGGATTGCAGAGCGCTTCAGTTTGCCTCCTGTTCAGAACTCCTACTACTCCTCTTCCTCATCCTCCCTTTAGGGTACCAAAAATTGTAATCGGGGCCTTGTCTGTGTTTGTACGTGTGAGATACACCGTTTTATAAAATTTTTCTATTCCGCTATTCAATATATACCCTTTTGGGGTGAAAAAATTTTAATTGCGGCATAGTCTGTATCGGTATGTGTGAGATACATCTTTTTATATACTTTTTTCTATTCCCCTATTCAATATACACCCTTTTGGGGTGAAAAAAATTAAATTGCGGCATAGTCTGTATCGGTACGTGTGAGATACACCTTTTAAATTTGTTTTGCGCATCTCCTTCCACCGCCGAGGATTGCAGGGCGCTTCAGTTTGCTACCTGTTCCGAATTCCTCCTACTCCTCTTCCTCATCCTGCCTTTAGGGTACAAAAAATTGTAATAGGGGCCTAGTCAGTGTTTGTACGTGTGAGATACACCGTTTTATAAAAATGTTTCTATTCCGCTATTCAATATACACCCTTTTGGGGTGAAAAAATTAAATTGCAGCATAGTCTGTATCCGTACGTGTGAGATACACCTTTTTATATACTTTTTTCTATTCCGCTATTCAATATACACCCTTTTGGGGTAAAAAAAAATAAAATTGCGGCATAGTCTGTATTGGTACGTGTGAGATACACCTTTCAAATTTTTTGGGCGCATCTTCCACCGCCGAGGATTGCAGGGCGCTTTAGTTTGCCTCCTGTTCCGAACTCCTCCTACTCCTCTTCCTCATCCTGCCTTTAGGGTACAAAAAATTGTAATCGGGGCCTAGTCTGTGTTTGTACGTGTGAGATACACCGTTTTATAAAAAATTTTCTATTCCGTTATTCAATATATACCCTTTTGGGGTAAAAAAAATTAAATTGCGGCATAGTTTGTGTTTGTACGTGTGAGATACACCTTTCAAATTTTTTGGGCGCATCTTCCACCGCCGAGGATTGCAGGGTGCTTTAGTTTGCCTCCTGTTCCGCACTCCTCCTACTCCTCTTCCTCATCCTGCCTTTAGGGTACAAAAAATTGTAATCGGGGCCTAGTCTGTGTTTGTACGTGTGAGATACACAGTTTTATAAAAAAATTTCTATTCCGCTATTCAATTTACACCCTTTTGGGGTAAAAAAAAATAAATTGCGGCATAGTCTGTGTTTGTACGTGTGAGATACACCTTTTTATATACTTTTTTCTATTCCGCTATTCAATATTCACCCTTTTGGGGTGAAAAAAATTAAATTGCGGCATAGTCTGTGTTTGTACGTCTGAGGTACACTTTTTTATATAATTTTTTCTATTCCGCTATTCAATCTACACCCTTTTGGGGTAAAAATAAATAAATTGCAGCATAGTCTGTGTTTGTACTTCTGAGATACACCTTTTTATATACTTTTTTCTATTCCGCTATTCAATATACACCCTTTTGGGGTAAAAAAAAATAAAATTGCGGCATAGTCTGTATTGGTACGTGTGAGATACACCTTTCAAATTTTTTGGGCGCATCTTCCACCGCCGAGGATTGCAGGGCGCTTCAGTTTGCCTCCTGTTCCAAACTCTTCCTACTCCTCATCCTCAACCTGCCTTTAGGGTACAAAAAATTGTAATCGGGGCCTAGTCTATGTTTGTACGTGTGAGATATACCTTTTTATATACTATTTTCTATTCAGCTATTCAATCTACACCCTTTTGGGGTAAAAAAAAATTAAATTGCGGCATAGTCCATACTAATCTGCTATTTAAAAATTACAAATTTAAAGGGGAATTTTTTTTTTCCCTTCATACCCTGCTGCTGACCGTGACATAAAACGTAAGACGCTGCTGTGTTCACATGTGCTATTAAAAAATCACCAATTTTATATACTTTTTTCTATTCCGCTATTCAATATACACCCTTTTGGGGTGAAAAAAATTAAATTGCGGCATAGTCTGTATCAGTACGTGTGAGATACACCTTTTAAATTTGTTTTGCGCATCTCCTTCCACCGCCGAGGATTGCAGAGCGCTTCAGTTTGCCTCCTGTTCAGAACTCCTACTACTCCTCTTCCTCATCCTCCCTTTAGGGTACCAAAAATTGTAATCGGGGCCTTGTCTGTGTTTGTACGTGTGAGATACACCGTTTTATAAAATTTTTCTATTGCGCTATTCAATATATACCCTTTTGGGGTGAAAAAAATTTAATTGCGGCATAGTCTGTATCGGTACGTGTGAGATACATCTTTTTATATACTTTTTTCTATTCCCCTATTCAATATACACCCTTTTGGGGTGAAAAAAATCAGATTGCGGCATAGTCTGTATCGGTACGTGTTAGATACACCTTTTAAATTTGTTTTGCGCATCTCCTTCCACCGCCGAGGATTGCAGGGCGCTTCAGTTTGCTACCTGTTCCGAATTCCTCCTACTCCTCTTCCTCATCCTCATCCTGCCTTTAGGGTACAAAAAATTGTAATCAGGGCCTATTCTGGGTTTGTATGTGTGAGATACACCGTTTTATATAATTTTTTCTATTCCGCTATTCAATATACACCCTTTTGGGGTGAAAAAAATTAAATTGCGGCATAGTCTGTATCGGTACGTGTTAGATACACCTTTTAAATTTGTTTTGCGCATCTCCTTCCACCGCCGAGGATTGCAGAGCGCTTCAGTTTGCTACCTGTTCCGAATTCCTCCTACTCCTCTTCCTCATCCTCATCCTCATCCTGCCTTTAGGGTACAAAAAATTGTAATCGGGGCCTATTCTGGGTTTGTATGTGTGAGATACACCGTTTTATATAATTTTTTCTATTCCGCTATTCAATATACACCCTTTTGGGGTGAAAAAAATTAAATTGCGGCATAGTCTGTATCGGTATGTGTGAGATACACCTTTTTATATACATTTTTCTATTCCGTTATTCAATAGACACCCTTTTGGGTTGAAAAAAAATAAATTGCGGCATAGTCTGTATCGGTACGTGTGAGATACACCTTTTAAATTTGTTTTGCGCATCTCCTTCCACCGCCGAGGATTGCAGGGCGCTTCAGTTTGCTACCTGTTCCGAATTCCTCCTACTCCTCTTCCTCATCCTGCCTTTAGGGTACAAAAAATCGTAATAGGGGCCTAGTCTGTGTTTGTACGTGTGAGATACACCGTTTTGTAAAAATTTTTCTATTCCGCTATTCGAAATACACCCTTTTGGGGTAAAAAAAATTAAATTGCGGCATAGTCTCTATCGGTTAGTGTGAGATACACCTTTCAAATTTTTTGGGCGCATCTTCCACCACCGAGGATTGCAGGGTGCTTCAGTTTGCCTCCTGTTCCAAACTCCTCCTACTCCTCATCCTCAACCTGCCTTTAGGGTACAAAAAATTGTAATCGGGGCCTAGTCTGTGTTTGTACGTGTGAGATATACCTTTTTATATACTATTTTCTATTCAGCTATTCAATCTACACCCTTTTGGGGTAAAAAAAAATTAAATTGCGGCATAGTCCGTACTAATCTGCTATTTAAAAATTACAAATTTAAAGGGGAATTTTTTTTTTCCCTTCATAGCCTGCTGCTGACCGTGACATAAAACGTAAGACGCTGCTGTGTTCACATGTGCTATTAAAAAATCACCAATTTTATATACTTTTTTCTATTCCGCTATTCAATATACACCCTTTTGGGGTGAAAAAAATTAAATTGCGGCATAGTCTGTATCGGTACGTGTGAGATACACCTTTTAAATTAGTTTTGCGCATCTCCTTCCACCGCCGAGGATTGCAGAGCGCTTCAGTTTGCCTCCTGTTCAGAACTCCTACTACTCCTCTTCCTCATCCTCCCTTTAGGGTACCAAAAATTGTAATCGGGGCCTTGTCTGTGTTTGTACGTGTGAGATACACCGTTTTATAAAATTTTTCTATTCCGCTATTCAATATATACCCTTTTGGGGTGAAAAAATTTTAATTGCGGCATAGTCTGTATCGGTATGTGTGAGATACATCTTTTTATATACTTTTTTCTATTCCCCTATTCAATATACACCCTTTTGGGGTGAAAAAAATTAAATTGCGGCATAGTCTGTATCGGTACGTGTGAGATACACCTTTTAAATTTGTTTTGCGCATCTCCTTCCACCGCCGAGGATTGCAGGGCGCTTCAGTTTGCTACCTGTTCCGAATTCCTCCTACTCCTCTTCCTCATCCTGCCTTTAGGGTACAAAAAATTGTAATAGGGGCCTAGTCAGTGTTTGTACGTGTGAGATACACCGTTTTATAAAAATGTTTCTATTCCGCTATTCAATATACACCCTTTTGGGGTGAAAAAATTAAATTGCAGCATAGTCTGTATCCGTACGTGTGAGATACACCTTTTTATATACTTTTTTCTATTCCGCTATTCAATATACACCCTTTTGGGGTGAAAAAAATTAAAGTGCGGCATAGTCTGTATCGGTACATGTGAGATACACCTTTTAAATTTGTTTGGCGCATCTCCTTCCACCGCCGAGGATTGCAGAGCGCTTCAGTTTGCCTCCTGTTCCGAACTCCTCCTACTCCTCTTCCTCATCCTCATCCTCATCCTGCCTTTAGGGTACAAAAAATTGTAATCGGGGCCTATTCTGGGTTTGTATGTGTGAGATACACCGTTTTATATAATTTTTTCTATTCCGCTATTCAATATACACCCTTTTGGGGTGAAAAAAATTTAATTGCGGCATAGTCTGTATCGGTATGTGTGAGATACACCTTTTTATATACATTTTTCTATTCCGTTATTCAATATACACCCTTTTGGGTTGAAAAAAAATAAATTGCGGCATAGTCTGTATCGGTACGTGTGAGATACACCTTTTAAATTTGTTTTGCGCATCTCCTTCCACCGCCGAGGATTGCAGGGCGCTTCAGTTTGCTACCTGTTCCGAATTCCTCCTACTCCTCTTCCTCATCCTGCCTTTAGGGTACAAAAAATCGTAATAGGGGCCTAGTCTGTGTTTGTACGTGTGAGATACACCGTTTTATATTTTTTTTTCTATTCCGCTATTCAATATACACCCTTTTGGGGTGAAAAAATTAAATTGCGGCATAGTCTGTATCCGTACGTGTGAGATACACCTTTTTATATACTTTTTTCTATTCCGCTATTCAATATACACCCTTTTGGGGTGAAAAAAATTAAAGTGCGGCATAGTCTGTATCGGTACATGTGAGATACACCTTTTAAATTTGTTTGGCGTATCTCCTTCCACCGCCGAGGATTGCAGGGCGCTTCAGTTTGCCTCCTGTTCCGAACTCCTCCTACTCCTCCCTTTAGGGTACAAAAAAATTGTAATCGGGGCCTTGTCTGTGTTTGTACATGTGAGATACACCGTTTTATAAAATATTTTCTATTCCACTATTCAATATACACCCTTTTGGGGTGAAAAAAACTAAATTGCGGCATACTTTGCATATTTGACTGTGAGATACACCCGTTGTATTTGTATACTGTTTTTCTATTCCGCTATTTAACCACTTAAGCCCCGGAAGATTTTACCCCCTTCCTGATCAGGGAGGGGCTGTGTGTGTCCCTAGGGGCGTGATTCTAACTGTGATTGGCTGTCTGTTGAGCTGTAGAAACAGTGATCAACGGTTCTACATAGTAGAACCGTGTGATCACAGTTTCTACACAGGGGAGAATGACAGGCGGCTTGTTTACACAAGCTGCCTGACTTTCTCCCTCTGCAGCGGCGATCGCAGAGTGACCGGCGGACATCGGGTCCGCCGGTCACATGCGCGGAGGGGTCCGCGACCACGCGGGAGCGCGCCTCCGGCGGCGCGCGCTCGCTCCCTAGACCCTCACAGGCTAGCGACATAGACCTACGTCGCTTTGCCTGTGAGGGGCTGACTGCCGACGTAGATAGCCGTGCGGAAGTCGGCAAGTGGTTAATAAACACCCTTTTGGGGTAAAAAAAATTTAATTGCGGCATAGTTTGCATATTTGACTGTGAGATACACCCGTGCGATACTGTTGTTGTTTTGTTCCGCTATTCAATAAACACCTTTCTAGGGCAAGATCATAAATTACAGAAATATGAGGAGAACGTCAAATAGGGGCCGTGGCCTGGGTCGTGGTGCTGCTGGTAGAGCTCCTGTTGCAAGGAGAGGACGTGGTCGATCTGTGCCAGCTACACGCACAAGTGAAATAAGGTGGCTTTGCATCCCTCCTTTCTTCCTAAGGTGGTCTCTGAGTTCCACATTAATGAGGACATTGTCCTACCTTCGCTTTGTACGAAGCCTAAGCATCCTAAGGAGGTTGCTCTGCATTCCTTGGATGTTGTCAGGGCGATCAGGGTTTACCTGTCGTCTACAGAATCTTTTCGGAAGACGGATTCCCTCTTTGTCCTTCCCGAGGGACCTCGGAAGGGCATGGCTGCATCCGCAGCGACTATTGCCAAATGGATCAGACAGACCATTGAACAGGCTTATGCCTTGACGGAACGGGTTCCACCCTTCCCTGTTAAGGCGCACTCTACCAGTTCGGTGAGTGCGTCCTGGGCCTATTGGCATCGGGCCTCCGTGGCCCAGTTGTGCAAGGCTGCGACTTGGTCGTCGGTGCACACTCTTTTCCAATTGCTACAAGGTAGATGTTCTGGCATCAGCTGATGCCTCCTTTGGCCGCAAGGTTCTTAGTGCGGCAGTGCCATGAAGGACCCTTGTTTTCTGGGTCCCTGGCTGTTGGTATTTGCTTTCCTGGGCTGTTGCTCCTGTTGAGCATTGTTTTTCTGTTGCCCAGAGGTTCTCTTACTGTGCATGTAAGGTTCCTTTCTCTGATGTGGGTACTGCGTTGCCTTTTCTACGGTTGCGTCTCCCACCCCTCATGTCTATACTGCTTTGGGACATCCCAACAGTGATGACTTAGAGGAGGCGGTGTTTCCTGCTTCCTGATGTGATCTTAATTGCAAAGAGTATTTTGGCTTCTTACTTTAGCAAGGGCAAAGTTCTTACAAGTAACACCACTGTCTTTGATAAGAATGAATAATAATGTCAACTTAATTATCCTTGGACATTCTCCTTGTTTGATTTCTGACCGTTGACATCCCTACATGGTCAACAACACCCAACCGTTGATCGTTTTTGGTGAAGTGGAGGTGAGAAATATCACAAATATACTGAAACAACAGCTACCACTAAGCAGACTCATTGGCAATGATAACCAAGTGTGGAAAACCATGGACCCAAACTGTTGTACCAGACGTGGCCAGGCCTGGCTTTGTTCCTGTTCTTTTGAGCGGTTGGAATACATAGATGGCTGTGTTGCTACACACTCTGGGAACTGCCTGGTTTGACTGCAAAAATATGAACCAGCCTGAAAGAGGATAATTCATGGAGAAGAATTGAAGCTCTGTGCATTAGGGATTCCCTCCTGGCAAAGACAAGTTTAGTGGCAGGCACCTATCACAGGCTGTTGTGTGAACCTCACAGATGGACTGTTGATGATCAGAGAGGAAGACATGCGAGCCAATATCCAGATGAATTATGTATCAGACATTGGACATCAAGCAAATTGATCTTGGCTATTGGAACACTAAGATTTCTCTTTTATTCAAGAAAATACCACCACTTACAGTTGAATTTGATACATTATTTGAGAGGGATAGTAGGAAAATTATAGAGTTACAAGAACTTGTAAAGAAAACCTCATCAGTAGGGTTGAGCAAATGTGGAGCATTTGTGGACTGTATTGTTCGGCATCGTACCGGATTTTTGGGTGTTTAGTACGCGGACACTGACCCAAACATTTTACTGTATATTCGGGATACAGTCCATTGTTCGGTAATTTTATTTCATTTTTTGGCGCAGTTTTAATGTTTTGGTGCTGTTTTAATGGCGCGCTTTCAACAGCTGCAGGGCAGCAAATAAACAAGCGTTTAACTAGTGTGCCCTTAGAAGCCATCACAGCCTACTAATGGCATGGCTGTGATTGGCCAGTGCAGCATGTGACCCAGTCTCTATATAAGCTGGAGTCACGTAGCGCCGCATGTCACTCTGCTCTAACTACTGTAGGGTCAGGTTCCTGCTGCTGCTGATATGAGGGAGAGATAGGAGATTATTGTAGGGGCAGGCTGGAGATTGCTTTCAGGGAAAGAATAGGAGAATCTTCTTTAATCAGACAGCGATCTACATCGATTTTATTGTGTGGTGGTGCAGTGCACAATCTTTTTGCCCTGACCTGAGCCCAGTGAGGAGGAGGAAAAAAAAAAAGGTTTATCAGTCTGTTAGGTGGGCGGCGTGCGGCGTGTAGCAGCCATGTAATACAAGCTCAGTGCATATGTGTCTGCTTAACCGCTTGCCGACCGCCGCAAGTAGATTTACTGCGGCGGTCAGCCCCTGCCAGGCAGAGTGACGTTAATTAACGTCACTAGCCTGGGAGGGTCTGGGGAGCGAGCGCGTGCCCACGGAGGCACGCTCCCGCTCGGTCACGAACCCCCCCCGCGCGTGTGACTGGTGGACCCGATGTCCGCCGGTCACTCGGAGATCGTTGGGGGAGAGGGAGAAAGTCAGGCGGCTTGTGTAAACAAGCCACCTGTCATTCTCCTCAGTGTAAAAACACTGATCACACGGATCTACTATGTAGATCCATTGATCAGTGTCCTTACAGCTCAAGCCACAGCCAATCACAGTAGAAAGCATGCCCCTAGGGACACACACAGCCCCTCCCTCCCAAATAAAGTTAACCCCTTCACTACCAGTGTATTTTTACAGTAACAGTGCATATGTATAGCACTGATTACTGTAGAAATGTCACTGGTAACCCCAAAAGTGTCAAAAATGTCAGTCAAGGGTCCGATCTGTCCGCCCCAATGTCGCAGTACCGCAAACAAAATCGCAGATCGCCACCATTACGCGTTAAAAAAAAAAACAACAAAAATGACAAAAATCTTTCCCTTTGTTAGTAAACGCGATAACTTTTGCGCAAACCAATCAAAATACGCTTTTTGCGATTTTTTTTACCAAACATAGGTAGCATAAAACAAATTGGCCGAAAATGTTAAAAAATTTTGATTTTTACATTTTTTGGGGGGGAATTTCATATAAAAAATGTGAAAAATATTGCTATTTTTGCAAAATTGACGCTCTTTTTTTGTTTATAGCGCGTGATCAAAAAATCGCACAGGTGATCAAATACCACCAAAAGAAAGCTCTGTTTGTGGGAAAAAAAGGACGTCAAATTCGTTAAGGTATAGTGTCGCACGACCGCGCAATTGTCCGTTAAAGTCAAGCAGTGCTGAATCGCAAAATACCCCCTGGTCTTTTAGCAGGAAAATCCTCCGGGGCTTAAGTGGTTAATCTAGATTTAAAAAAGAAAACCTTTTTTTCCTTCATATTTTACTGTGACATACAGTGTTTAGACACTGCTGTTCTAATCTGCTATTCAAAAATCACCAATTTAAGGGGAAAAAATATATTTTTCAGTTTTTCATTCAAATGTTTTTTTTTATTCAATAGCGGAATAGAACAGCAACAGTATCCAACCTGTTAGGCATGTGGCGTGTAGCAGCCATGTAATGCAAGGTCATTGCATATGTGTCTGCTTAATCTGGATTTTAAAAAAAACTTTTTTCCTTCATATTTTACTGTGACATACAGTGTTTAGACACTGCTGTTCTAATCTGCTCTTCAAAAATCACCAATTAAAGGGAAAAATACAATTTTTTCATTCATACATTACTGTGAAATACACCATTTGGATACTGTTGTTCTATTCCGCTTTTCAATAAAAACCCATTTAGGGAGAAAAAAAATTGCGGCCTAGTCTGCATATTTTACTGTGAGATACACCCATTGGAAACTGTTGTTCTATTCCGCTTTTCAATAAAAACCCATTTAGGGAAAGAATATTAAATTGCGGCCTAGTCTGCAGATGTTACTGTTAAATACACCCTTTGTATACTGTTGCTCTATGCCACTATTCGATAAACACCCATTTACGGAAAAAATATTCAATTGCGGCCTAGTCTATATCTGTACGTGTGAGATACACCCTTTGGATACTGTTGTTCTATTCTGCTATTCAATAAACACCCATTTAGGGGAAAGAAAGATATTAAATTGCGGCCTAGTCTGTATCTGTACGTGTGAGATACACCCTTTGGATACTGTATATATATAGGTGGTTCCTGCGCTATCCAAGGTGATTTAAATCCCTTCCTAGTGCTGCACCACGAAACTGGTACTATAAACCAGTCTAAACAAGGGGGTGATGGTGCGCTTCAGAAGTGAATTAAACTCAAAAAAATCCAATTAAAATATATTATTACAATCTGTCTCAGTGTCGTGCTTGTCAGAGGGTTTTTTTTTTTAATTAATTAAACTGATTCCTAATATCCCTTAAATATGTGACTGTGCTTCAATATACTTTGTGATCGAACTTTTATATCGTGATGAAAACCAATCTCTAAAGTGCTGTTCCTTTATTTTCAAATGTTCCCAGTTCGTTTATAGCCTCTTCCATTCTCACTATTTTCTCAGGTGTTGAGAAAGTGGAGATAGGATCATTATTGCCAATTTGGTTTTGCCATTTAAATACTTGGTCCACTTTGTAGTCGTTCATATCCCTTATATATTTCTTCGTCTTTCTTTGTTGCGTTTCTTTATCTTTAATTTTAAGGTCCTTATTTACTTGTGCTGTTAATCTCAAGAATTCTTGTGTTTCTTTAAATGGTTCCAATAGTGTTTTTAATTCGATTATTAATGATTCAATATATCTTAGTTTCTTTTGTTTTCTTTTTAACAAGAAATTTATTAGCACTTTAGAGATTGGTTTTCATCACGATATAAAAGTTCGATCACAAAGTATATTGAAGCACAGTCACATATTTAAGGGATATTAGGAATCGGTTTAATTAATTAAAAAAAAAAAAAAAACCCATCTGACAAGCACGACACTGAGACAGATTGTAATAATATATTTTAATTGGATTTTTTTGAGTTTAATTCACTTCTGAAGCGCACCGTCACCCTTTAGATACTGTTGTTCTATTCTGCTATTCAATAAACACACATTTAGGGGAAAGAAAGATATTAAATTGTGGCTTAGTCTGTATCTGTACGTGTGAGATACACCCTTTTAGATACTGTTGTTCTCTTCTGCTATTCAATAAACACCCATTTAAGGGAAAAAAAGATATTAAATTGTGGCCTAGTCTATATCTGTACGTGTGACATACACCCTTTGGATACTGTTGTTCTATTCTGCTATTCAATAAACACCCATTTAGGGGAAAGAAAGATATTAAATTGTGGCTTAGTCTGTATCTGTACGTGTGAGATACACCCTTTTAGATACTGTTGTTCTATTCTGCTATTCAATAAACACCCATTTAGGGGAAAGAAAGATATTAAATTGAGGCTTAGTCTGTATCTGTACGTGTGAGATACACCCTTTTAGATACTGTTGTTCTATTCTGCTATTCAATAAACATCCATTTAGGAGAAAATGTATAATTTTGCAGCGTTTGCTGATTATGTTACTGTGAGATACACCCTTTAAATTTGTTTGGCGCATCTCTTTCCACCACAGAGGATTGCAGGGCGCTTCAGTTTGACTCCTTTTGCTAACTCATCCTACTTCCTCATCCTCATCCTCTACCGCCTCCGGAGCAGTGATCATTTCCAAGGCTTTCAGGGCAGTCATTCGCAAGTGGCTCTGAGGGTGGGTTCCTGCACCCACAAACGCCAGGTACACAATTGTCCAGCAAGGGCACAGTTCTGGAGGATGACGAGGTGGAGGATGAGGAGATAGAGGAGGAGGAACCATGTTCAAAGCAGGGTGGCACCCAGATAACTGATAACAACAGATACTACACATGATCTTAGCCAAAAGGTGCTGGTGGCATTCCCACCTGACAGCGGGGGCACAGTGGAAGCACAAGGCAAAGACAGAGGAGGAGGAGGTTGCCAACACAGCCAGGGCACCGCCAGCACCTCAGAAGGCAGGGTTAGCATGTATGAAATGTGGAAAAGCTACTAATCATGCTGTGCAAAATAAAGTGTACCGCCACAATAAAAAAACACACAACGTGAGACACACAACACATAAGAGTGGGGAAAGGGATAGTGAATAAGAAGTGCAAGGTTAGTGCCACGTTGCAATACTATGGCAGGCCCTTCGGCCAGGAATAAAAAAATTCCTCTGGTCCTGACTCCTGACCAAAAGGCCCGGCCCTAGTGGCAGGTGTGAAAAACGTGTGTAGTGAAGTGCAGTGTCCTTGGTGCCATACTCATAGTGTTGCCATCCACCGTGAATTATGGCACCCCTGGACTGCCACTCCAGGGGCACATACACCACAGGCTTTTCAGAATCCAGGTCCCTGGCAAGACCAGTGAAGCCCCGTCCCTACCAGAAGGCCTCAGAACTTAGACAGCTTTGGGAGAGCCCGACCCACAACCAGGGACACATACCTTTTCCAAGGCCAGACTCAACCCAGAAGGGGGAAAAAAGCCCCCCGCCACTATCACTGTTCCTTACCATATACCATATACAGTTCCTTACCATTCCTTATGTACTATACACAAACTGAATGAGGGGTCTGCCCCCTTCAACTTCTGGGTCTCCAAATTGGGCACATGGCCTGAGCTTGCCCTTTACGCCTTGGAGGTGCTGGCCTGCCTGCCCTGCAGCTAGTGTATTATCTGATCATGTATTTAGCATGGCTGGGGGCGTTATCACAGACAAGCGCAGCTGCCTGTCCAGAGCCAATGTGGACAAGCTCGCGTTCATTAAAATGAACCAGGCATGGATCCCACAGGACTTGTCCGTGCCTTGTGCAGAATAGACATGTATACTGGCCTTACCCAGCCATTGTTGTATTTTGATCTTTCTCACTCTTTCGGGGTGTGGGGGCGTGGCCTGGAGCAAGATGGGATAGGTCGCGTGTGGTGAGAGCTCCGGGACATCTATCCTGCAGCGATATCTCCGGGTTTGCTTACCTGCACTTGTGCCCCAGACCCCGCTGAACCCCTGGGCCTCATGTCACTTCCGAAGCAAGGCACAGATGCCGGCGCGCAGCTTGCCAATTTCCGCCAGCAGGAGCCAGCTTCACAGGCCAAAGATGGCGCCGGCCCCTCCTCCACCTCAGAAAAGACTGCGGCAGATACCGCCAAGGTGCTGGATGCCATCTCCCTCTGCCAAAGTACCCTCACCTTGAAGATTGAGGAAGTTAAGATTGATATCTCCTTGATCCGGCAAGATATGTCCAAGCTGCGAGACCGGGTCACGGAGGCCGAGGCCCGCATCAGTGCTAGTGAAGACATCTTGCATCCCCTGCAGCACTCCGCAGAGGAGCTCACACGCCAAATGCAGCAGCTTCATTCCAAGCAGGATGACATGGAGAATCGTCTCCGACGCTGCAATCTCCGGTTCATTGGATTGCCTGAGCGGGCTGAGGGGACCGATCCGGCTAGTTTCCTGGAGGACCTGCTCCTTAACACCTATGGCTGTGAGTCTTTCTCTGTGATGTTTGCAGTGGAGAGGGCCCACCGTATCCCGGAGCGGCCTCCCCCTTCTGGAGCCCCGGCCCGCACGTTTATCACCAAATTTCTTAATTTCCGGGATAGGGATAAAATTCTTTGAGAGAGAAGGGGAAATATTCCCTATCAAAGTGGACATGTTGCTGTCTTTCCGGATTTTTCCAATGAAGTTCAGCGTCTCAGGGCCCGTTTTCAGGAGGTTAAACGCTGTATGAGGGCCTCGCATCTAAAATATGCTATGTTATATCCTGCTCGTCTTAGGGTGGAGGTGGATGATCGTGTTCAATTCTTTGAGGATCCTGCCCTGGCCATGGACTGGCTTGACCGACGCAATGTTGCACCTGCTTGAAGATTCTTTCCCTGGGTGGATGTTTCGGACCTTTGCCTGTCTTTGACACTTCTGCGGAACTGAGGGGGCTCTCATCTATCCTGCATGTATGTTCGGTTTACCTGCAGAACCCCCCCTTCTACAGTTTGCCTACCTACTTGGTGCCTTATTGTTGTGATGCCTGGAGGCTTCCATACTTCTGCTGTTTGATCTCATTATTTCTGGGACTGTTGACTGTCGCACGAACTTACTGTTTAAAGGGTAGCCTACTCAGGTCTTCCCGAACTGTACTGTGATCCTGTTCCTGTGGAATGGGATTTGCTCTCTCTCCACGTTACTCAGCGAGTCAGTCGCCCCCAAATTGTTCATACTGCCTTCCCCCGTTTTTCCTTTTTATTTTTCCTGCTCTGATTTTTCTTCTATGTTTTTTCGATTAACTGTCCCAATTTTGTGATAGCCTCGGTATTGTCCCCTGGTCCCTGCCTGTTCCCCCGGATTGGGGTTTGGGACAGAAACTGGGGAACTTGTTGTTGTATGCCTATGCCTTTTTGTGCTCTGTTTAGGGAATATGCTCGCACGAGTTGGTGTTTGTGCAGAGCCGGGTGGGAATGGGTTTTATGCTTTCTGTGTGTTATTTTTTTGCTGAAGGGTCCCCCCCATGTCCCTCTTTTTATTTTTTGCTTGGTCCTCCTGCTTTTGTCCAACGGTTTCTTTCCTATAAATGGTACACAGCTGCTCTTGGATGCTTTGCCGGCTCTGGGGGTCCCCCTTTGCCACCTGAGACGCTTGTTTTTGTCCTGTTTTTCACTCTTTTGGGGTGTACCCTAATTTAAAAAGAAATAAAATTAAAAACAAAAACCAGTGCCGCTTCCACCTTCACCGCCACATACACCGCCACCTCAACCTCCTACTCCATATGGGCCTCGTCCTCCTAGATCAAGATGATTATTTTTTATTTTTCTGTTTTTTATGTTATTTTAAGTTACTTCCCTATCCAAATTTGTATGCAGAGCACTTGCCATGCTCTTAAGAAGATGTTGCTGCCATTTGCAGCCCTCTAGCCCTTTTCATGTTTTTTTAGAGCCATTTTAGTGCTCAAAAGTTCTGGTCACCATTGACTTCAATGGGGTTCGGGGTAAAGTTCGGGTTAAGTTCGGGTCACAAACCCAGACTTTTTTTTTCAAGTTTGGCCGAATCCACCGAACCCGGACATCCAGGTGTTCGCTCAACTCTACTCATCAGTCCTAATAAAAATTGCTAAAGAATTTCAAGAGCCTTGGTGGAGCACACCCAAAAACACTTTTACTCACCCGCTATTGAGAACTCTTTCCATGATTTTTGCAATTATTCAATTTATATTAATATGTATTTTATTTGGTTTACATTGTTGTGGTAAAAGACACTTAAGAAAAATCCAGAAAATTAAGGAAAGCCTAGAATTGGCATAAATCTTAAGAGCCAGAAAAGTCTGATTGGTTATAAATTGATCCTAATTCAAACCGATCCAAGTGGGGGAATGTAAGCTATAACTTATATAGGATAGTGTATATGTATGTGTATATGTTATATATAATATATATCTATATATCTATTTCTATATATATCTATCTATATACAGTATCTCACAAAAGTTAGTACACCCCTCACATTTTTGTAAATATGTTATTATACCTTTTCATGTGACAACACTGAAGAAATGACACTTTGCTAAAATGTAAAGTAGTGAGTGTACAGCTTGTATAACAGTGTAAATTTGTTGTCCCCTCAAAATACCTCATCACACAGCCATTAATGTCTAAACCGCTGGCAACAAAAGTGAGTACACCCCTAAGGGAAAATGTCCAAATTGGGCCCATGTGACTCGTTAGTGTTAGGTGTAAATGGGGAGCACGTGTGTAATATTTGGTGTTATTGCTCTCACTCTCCAACACTGGTCACTGGAAGTTCAACATGGCACCTCATGGCAAAGAACTCTCTGAGGATCTGAAAAAAGAATTGTTGCTCTACATAAAGATGGCCTAGGCTATAAGAAGATTACCAAGACCCTAAAACCGAGCTGCAGCATGGTGGCCAAGACCATACAGCGGTTTAACAGGACAGGTTCCATTCAGGACAGGCCTCGCCATGGTTGACCAAAGAAGTTAAGTTTCTGATGACGTCTTAACGATGAAACTAGTAGAGTGCCATTAGGTCACTTCCGCTTCCGGTCTTTGAAACACATCGGCCTTCCTGGAATTGCAGTTTTTACCAAGCTCATTGTATATCTGTACATGTGAGTACAATATTTTATTTCTCCAATAAAATTATATATGTGGATTCATACTATGTGGTCTTTCCATCTTTATTCACCTGGGGACTGCTAAATTGGACTGGCATCCATGGCCTATGTGGCTAAGTTTGAGTATCAGCCATTCCCATTCAGAGATTGGAACGTGATATCCCTGTGGGGATCTCAGGCATACCTGTACCAACCAGATCCTTCAAGTGATTGGGACGTGACACCCCTGTAGGGGTTTTTCGTTTTGGTAAGTGCGGTCCTGGGAAATTGGGGAGCATGAGCACTTTTATTTTCACCATCCACCTTCAAGCTTGCCTGGGACTGATATTTCTATGAACTATATATTTATTCATTATTTTCTAAAGGTTTCCTATTTTTATCATAATTTTTTCATATATTGCAGCACTTTATCACGTTATTGTTTTTGGGCATATCACCATAATGCACCACTTTCTGGAGTATTGTTAATGGAGGATTTTTTATTGATTGAATTTATTTGTTTAGTATTCATTTATACGTACATGTTTTTTCCCATTTTTTATTAATCAGTATAGGACTATGGTGTATAACATTGTTTTTTACAGCGTCACTAACAAACTTTCAACCCTTAGCACATGTCACTTTGAATAATATAAATATATTTCATATATATATGTACTGTACAGTACATATATATATATATATATATATATATATATATATATATATATATATATATATATATATATATATATATGTCAGTGCTCAGACCATACGCTGTACACTGCATCAAATTGGTGTGCATGGTTGTTGGCCCAGAAGGAAGCCTCTACTAAAGATGATGCACAAGAAAGCCTGCAAACAGTTTGCTGAAGACAAGCAGACTAAGGACATGGATTACTGGAACAATGTCCTGTGGTCTGATGAGACCAAAATAAATGTATTTGGTTCAGATTGTGTCAAGCGTTTGTGGCGGCAACCAGGGGAGGATTATAAAGACAAGTGTGTCTCACCTACAGCCAAGCATGGTGGTGGGAGTGTCGTGGTCTGGGGCTGCATGAGTGCTGCCGGCACTGGGGAGCTACAGTTCATTGAGGGAACCATAAATGCCAACATGTACTATGACATACTGAAGATGAGCATGATCCCCTTCCTTCGGAGACTGGGTCAAATGGCAGTATTCGAACATGATAATGACCCCAAACACACGTCCAAGATGACTACTGCCTTGCTAAAGAAGCTCTCTTCCATGTACAGGTTTTCTACATCGGGAGGACCAGTGATTCTTGAACACAGTCATGTATCTGTCTGTAGAAGTTATCCTTGTAATTTAAATACTGTAGGTGGTGTTGAGACAAAGGTTCAGCCAGGAACATACTGTATAAGGGGTTGATTTACTAAGGGTAGATAAACTGTTCACTTTAAGAGGGAAGTTGCACTTCACAAATTAATTTTCCCCAGAGCTTAGTGAATGTAGTAAAATTTTATTTTGCAAAAAATACTGTATCCAGTCAAATGCAAGGAAATAATGGATAATGGAAGTCAAGCGCAATTACCCTTGCTATGCAAACAGTCTATTTGTCTTTAGCAAATCAACCCCTTAGCCTGAATTGCGTTTTATTCAACTGTTAGGAGTCTTATCTCATTTCAGATGTTTCCTTACAGTTTAAATCTACTCTGTAGTTGGCATACAGGGGAAACAGGATGTGACATCATTTGACACCATCGTTTCAAGCCACATACCTTGTTGACTAATGCTTTAGAGTTCTGAATATGGTGTACTGTGTTGCCAAATAAGGATTTAGGATAGTAGCCGGATATGTAGTAATGTTATATGTGACATAGTTGATGCTGCTGATGGGCACCCTCTTTGAGAATCTTAGGGAGTCCATACAGGCATTTTGTAGCTTCCCCAGGACAAATATTGTGATACAAGGTCTGATCAATGACTTTTATTTTTTAGCTGCTTTAAACAGTCTATAATCCTTTTCCTGTAACTGCTAGTGGGGTCCCTATTGAGTGTCTCATAAGTGTTGACATCACTAAGAAGAGTGGTTCTATTAAAATGATGATTGGACGCATTCATGACCACCATGCATTTACACTTGTCTGTTGGTAATGCTTAGCTCTTTTACTAAGCTATGCAAGAGCCCTATTCTCTAGTGAAGTCAATTTAGAAGGAGATGCTTTGGAAGCGAAATGCTGGGATATCCTTCTGTCACTCATTGGAACTGAAGAAGTGGCTTGAATAAAATATAAATCATCTTCAGAGTTACAGAACAAGTCCAGTTGAAACTGGCTAACTACTGCTAGCTATACCACTCCCTAGATAAATGAAAACCTTCACAGGGAAATAGTTAAATAAAGCTAATTAGGGCTAATGAAGGGTACATAAGGTTTCGATTTGAGGTGGCTTTTATTTAAATATTTTTTTTTACAATTGTGAGGCTGTCAGAATTGACATCATATGCCGATGAAAGAAGACCACTGTTCTGACACTTCAATCATATGGGAACCTCTGTTAACACTGAAATATAAAATTGACCTACAGTACATGTCAAACTGACAGTTCCTAGGCATTATACTGGTTGAGAAGATATGGCTGAGAAGAGGAGCCCTGGGTGTTTAATTTATGAGTGACAATTAGGGATGATCGAACTTTTGAAAAGTTCAGTTCGGCCAGAACATCCGAACTTCCCAAAAGTTCGGCCCGGATTTCAGAACCCCATTGAAATCAATGGGACCCGAACTTTGGTAATCAAAAAACACAATTTTTAAGCCCTAAAACCCAATAAATGCCCCTAAAAAGTGCCTAGGGTTCTGGGTCATGCCCTATTAACTATTAATCACACAAAAAAAAGTTCTTAAAAATTGTTTTAATAGAAGGCATTTTTTTTTGGGTTCTTTGCAGTCAGGAAAAACATCTGAACTTGTGTATAGTGGTACTGTGCACAAGTTCTGATGTTTTGCCTGCCTCCAAAAACCCCCAAAAAATGCCAGCAAAAACACACCTGGGCATTTTTTTTTTGACGCTAGCGTTTTTTTTGGCATTTTTTGGGGTTCTTTTGAGGCAGGCAAAACATCTGAACTTGTGTATAGTGGTGTATATACACACATACATATATTTATATACACACCTATACATATATAGGTGTGATAGTAGCAGAAATATATGCTTGCGCTAATGAAATCATATGGCTAGGTGTCTATATACATATAATTATGTGTGTATATATACCACTATACACAAGTTCAGATGTTTTGCCTGCCTCAAAAGAACCCCAAAAAATGCCCAAAAAAACGCTAGCGTAAAAAAAAAATGCCCAGGTGTGTTTTTGCTGGCATTTTTTGGGAGTTTTTGGAGGCAGGCAAAACATCAGAACTTGTGCACAGTACCACTATACACAAGTTCAGATGTTTTTCCTGACTGCAAAGAACCCAAAAAAATGCCTGCTATTAAACCGGCAAGGTGTGGAAACCGAGAAGCCATATTGGTGATCTGAAAGTGTTCTAATACAAACGATCTTTTTTTTATGGTTCTGGACATGCTACAGAGCTGAAACATCACATGTACACTTTTTAGACCCCCCAGATACAAAATCCAAAGTAAAAATCAAAAAATCTCTCTTTTTTTTTAAAATGTTTTCAATAATTGGCTTTTTTATCAAAAATGACAATTTTTAAGAACCTTTTTTTGTGTGATTTTGTGTCTGGGGGGGTCTAAAAGGTGGACCTGTGAAGTTTCAGCTCTGTAGCATGTCCAGAACCATAAAAAAAAAAATGATTGTTTGTATTAGAAAACTTTCAGCACAGGAGTATGGCTTCTCTGCTGTAACACCTTGCCGGTTTAATAGCAGGCATTTTTTTGGGTTCTTTTGAGGCAGGCAAAACATCTGAACTTGTGTATAGTGGTATATATATATACACACATAATTATATGTATATAGACACCTAGCCATATATAGGTGTGATAGTAGCAGAAATATATTACTGTAAATGATTTCATTAGCGCAAGCATATATTTCTGCTACTATCACACCTATATATGTCTAGGTGTGTATATAAATATATGGATGTGTGTATATACACCACTATACACAAGTTCAGATGTTTTGCCTGCCTCCAAAACCCGTTTTTTTGGCATTTTGGCATTTTTTACTATCACACCTATATATGTCTAGGGGTATATATACAGACATATATGTGTATATTTACCCCCTATACACATGTTCAGATGTCATGTCTGACATCAAACATGTCCTCAAAAAAGCACTGGCAGTGGCAGCCCCTGCAGCATAAAAAATGCTTGGCTGGTGAGAAGCCATATTCCAGTTCCGAAGCAACTCAGAGAAATGATCATTTCTCTATTGCGGTCACCCTGCTATGGAAGGGTTTTGTCACCCTGCCATAGCAGTCACTGCCAGTTAACCCTACACTACACTACGGTCCCCTTACACTTAACACTTTCCCTACAGAAACAAAATTTTTGAAGCTAACTTAAGTGTAAAGGAGCACTCTAACTACACTAGATATCCCTTTCCTCACACTAATAAATAGCTAAATGACACTTTTAAAGTAAAATTAACAGAACTGCTTCCACTCTCTTCCATGTCCAGTATAACAATGCTAGGAATATGGCTGGGGCGATCTTATATACTGGGGGGCGTATTCACTAATGATTGGTCTAAGGACCCCCTAGTCACTCCAATCACATTCCTAGCATTCTCCTGCCCCCTCAATTGGCTTTTGCTAATGGTTCTGGTCCAATCACGGGCTTTTAAAGCCCATTTCCTGAAGCATTGCATTTTGGTCGGTTCTGGTTGCCGAATTCCGAACTGTTTGGGCAAAAAGTTCTAAATTCGGCCGAACCTCGAACACCCAATGTTCGGGCCGAACCGATGGTCGACCCGAACCGTTCGATCATCCCTAGTGACAATGAGGCGTAGGTGCTCAGGCCAAATTTAGCAATGTCAACATTAGGGATGAGTGGACTGTGGTTCAGTGAAACCAATATAAATTACACAAGCTCTGCAAATGTTGTTCTTTTTTCTGGCCTTTTTCAAGAATAATTTTCAGGCTATTGTTAAAATAGTGCTTGGGTATTTGGGCACTACTATGGGGTTCATACCCCATATGGGGGTTCATATGGGGTACAAATGTAATATAAATCAATAAATACATGAAAAATACAATCTTATAGCTGTATGTAAAGTTGTGGAACAGTATGAGATATTAGTAGCACTAGTGCCACTGTATGGCCAGTCCCCAGATGACATCTGTTTTAATCACTCTGAGCTGATATTCTGGGTGCCACTGACCAAATACAGTTAATAATGTCCAGCTGGTATGTTTGGGGTAGCAGTGTGACCAGAAAAAATCATTGGCCAGCAGGTCATCATGTCAACAGGGCAACATAGTCAGGTGACATCTTATTATGGCTGTTGGTCATCATGTTTGACATTGAATTACATGACTGGATGATGTGATGGATGCTGGATTTACCTTATAGGACAATACTTACATTTCTTTAAATGTACTCATTCCCCTGGATTGGAAAAAAACTGGAGGCCCATTTTTTATAAAGGAGGCTTTCTAAAACTGATAAGTTCCCCTCACAACCCCCCACCCTCAACTCTTTCATTGAACAAGATGTTGGGTTGAGGCCCTTGTCTCCTCAATATGGGGCAAATTGCCTTAAAAGAGTACCCCTTGTTACTATTCACACATAAAGTTAAAAAGTAAAATAAAAATGAGGTTACTGTGAGTGCTGAGACACTGTGAGTGACTGGGGCACTGTAGGTAACTGGGGCATTGTGAGTGCTGAGGCCTTGCAACTGGGGCAGTGTAAGTACTCAGGCACTGAGAGTAACTGGGGGTCTGTGAGGACTGAGACACTGTGAGTACCTGTGGCACTGAGCACAGAGGCACTGTGTGTACTGAGGCACTGTGTGCAGGAGCAGGAGAGAAGGACACAAGGGACCATGTGATCAGTGAAAAGGATCAGGAGGTGAGGATACAGAGAGCATGTGATTATTGAGCAGGAGGAGAAGACGTTTGGGGACATGTGATCAGTGAGAGCAAGCAGGAAGAAAGTAAACTGGGGGCCAGTTGTTTAGTGAGTGGGGCAGGAGGAAAGGGTGCTGGGGAAATGTGATCAATGACCGGGAGGAGGAGAAAAGGAATAGTGGGGTTGTGTATTCAATGAGTGGGAGCAGGAGGACAGGACAAGTGGGGCTGTGTGATCAGTGAGTGAGAGCAGGAGAGGACTCTGGGGGATGTGTGATCAGAGAGAGGACGTGAACAGTCTTTTGGTGTTATAAGTGCTGGTAGGGAGCTGCCAAGTACTGAGAAGCACTAAGGGGGTCGCTATATTGTTACATCCTCAAACATTTAGGGAAACAACTAGTGTTCAGTACAAAATTGGTAAGTAAAGTTGACAATATATTATATAAAATATAATTCCTTCTTTTGCCTAGATTATCCCCATTATGTAAGTGGGTAGCATGTCCAAAAAGAGTGGTGGTGCAACTCGATGCACATCTTGTGCCATGTATACATTCCTTGAACAACTGGTAGATGGTGAAAATTCCTGTACAAAATGTGAGTAAGTTATTTCCTTGGAAACCCAGATTCTGAATCTAAGGAATGAATGGACAACACTGCAAAGCATCAACAACTTGAAAGGAAGTTTGGATCATATCCCTCCGATGCTGGCCAGGACCAATATTTAAGAGGGTGGAGATATGGAGGTGCAGGCATCAAAGGAGGGTAATTGGCTGACAGTTAGAAGATAAAGTGGATGGAAAGGCATTAGGGAGGCTAGTCCTGACCTGACACATCCCAGTAAATACGCCCAGTTGCGTGATGTTGGCGATATCAGTTCAGGAGTGGCATTGCTGGTGCAGGGTTCAAAGATTGTACATACTACTAGTACAAATGGTACAAATGACAAATGTAGAGGAAGATGGAGCATCCTAAAAAAATATTTTAGGGACTTAAGTGCTATATTGAAGAAAATGATCTCCAAGGTAGTATTGTCAGAAATACTAGTGAGCAAGGCCCACAAGGCTGAAACGCATTTACATCTGCTGTCTGTTACTGTGTCTTATATGGTGAATCAATACATTTTAAAGAGAAAGCAAGGAGTTGCGGACTATCTTTCCTCATGATTGTCAGAAACACTGCCTGTGCCACGAGTCACACCAGAGAGACAGCAGGAGCTTAGGGAACTTAACAAGTGACTTAGAGACTGATGAAGGAAGGAGGATATTGGGTTCATGGAGAATTGGGGTGTATTTTCTGTTGGGTATTGACTCTATAGCAGAGAGGGACTGCACCTAAATGGGGAGGGTATGTAACTAGATAGATTATTTTTTGTTGGACTTTCATACTATTTACCAATACATTTCTGTTGTTGTGTTAAAACTTTTACTCATGGTCAAAGAACTCTCATTTTCCAAATCATATCAGGAAAATATGAATTAGCACAATATATAGATTTGGGTAACATAATTGGCAACCACGAATAATTAGACCCAGGACTGAAAGTATTTATTACAACAATACCGAGATTTGTGTAATGCAGATTAATGTTATTGGGTTGGTTTTAAAACTGCTTTAGTTTACAAGTAGTTTGGAAGCAAATCTATCTAGGAAAAAAATAGGTAAAATTTGTTTTATTAGTGGGTATTAGAACAACTCTGAAAAAAAAGAGGGAGGATACCACCACAGATTTAGTTTTTTTTTTAATATCCCGTAACTATAGTAGAAAAGTATATTAGAAGAACCATTAAAAAACTGTCAATTTAATGGGGAGGATACACTGAGCGGGAAAATTGTGTTTTGTTTTTTTCTGTTGTGCTTGCCAAGCTTAATTTCTCTCTAAATATTGTTTGAGTTTGCTTTATGGTGAGTACATATATGTTTTATTGGAAAGACACTGAAAGAGTGGTGTGGACTTTGTTGTTTTGTTAAAAAAGTTTTCAATTTAAAGACACAAAAAACGTGACATGCTTGTTTTCTTGAAAAGGTTCAACGGGTTTTGGTTGATATTTAGATTCGGTTTCCACTAAAGGCATTATATTAGTGTAGGAATGTGCTATTAAGAGTCACAGAGAGTTTTCTTGATTTTGAGGAATGTACAAGTTGTAATATTCCCCTTTTTGGTCAAAGCAGACATTTATAGCAGTAACTTTAAAGTAGATAAGTGTTCTTTCAGTGAAAGGATAAAATGTTCTAAGGTATGTAACTGTTGAGGTCTGGTCAGTGAATCAGATAAAGATTATTTTAACTGTATAACTGAATTATTATTTTTAAATTAAGTCGCATTTGAGCATACTTTACTTCTTATCAGTTTTAGACTATTTTTTTTTTAAAGCTGAACATACTGCTAAATTTAGAAGTTGAATTTGTTGGGGTAGGTATTGGCATAACACTGCCAGTGTTTACTAATTTTACTGTTTGCCCCGAGGCTCCCTTCCACTATTGTTTGTTGTGTGTTTACTGTACTTACTGTATCTCAACATCTATTGTTCAGAGCGTCTCCTTTATCATTTTTTTTTTTGGGGGTGTAGACTCAGACTAGTCAGTGAAGATACTATTGTAATCTTATTTTTTTGTGTCTCTACTCCTGTGCCTATTCTATTGGTAGACGTATGTTGAACTTTTTGTGCATCATGGAGAAATTGATGGCCAAGATTGCTAAAACTAAAGATAGTGAGGCAATGATAAGAGTATTGAAGGAATCTAAAAGCCCATGGCACCAGGCACAAGAGTATATAAATGTAAAGCTAACAGAGAAAAAATACTGCAAACCTGAGGGTAAGGCTGCACTAATTATTTCTGCCTGCTGGCTGGCTAAGAATTATGAGCATTTAATGTTGCAAGATAAGTCGGAGGTGCAGGCGTCAGAGCAGAGTAGAGGGGTGACAGTTAGGAGGGGTAGAAGGGGACAAGGCAAGGAGGCTGATCCAGGGCTGGAGCACCCCAATAGATACGCCCCGTTGTGTGATGTTGGGGAAACCAGTCAGGGACCAGCATTGCTGGAGCAGAGCGACGCCCCTAGCTGCCAGGGGAAGAACTC
Organism: Pelophylax lessonae; assembly: GCF_965119305.1. Lineage (NCBI taxonomy): Eukaryota > Metazoa > Chordata > Amphibia > Anura > Ranidae > Pelophylax > Pelophylax lessonae. The sequence continues at coordinate 162,614,115 of NC_138773.1, forward strand.
CTCCAGTGAGGCCGGGAGAAAGGGAAAGGAAAGACAGGTGCTGGTGGTAGGGGACTCAATTATTAGAAGGACAGACAGTGTAATCTGTGACAAAGACCGTGTGCGCCGAACAGTCTGTTGTTTGCCGGGCGCTCGGGTTCGGCACATCACGGATCAGGTGGACAGATTATTGGGTGGGGCTGGGGAAGACCCAGCTGTCATGGTACACGTGGGTACCAATGACATAGGTAGAGGAAGATGGAGAGTCCTAAACGATTTCAGGGTCTTAGGCGCTAAGTTGAGGAGTAGGACCTCCAAGGTAGTATTTTCCGAAATACTACCTGTACCTTGAGCCACACCAGAGAGGCAGCGGGAGATTAGGGAAGTTAACAAGTGGCTGAGGAGCTGGTGTAGTAAGGAGGGTTTTGGGTTCCTGGAGAACTGGGCCGACTTCTCAGTCGGCCACCGGCTCTTTGGTAGGGACGGATTGCACCTAAATGGGGAGGGTGCAGCCGTACTGGGTGAGAAGATGGCCAAAAAGTTAGAGGGGCTTTTAAACTAGGTGATGGGGGGGAGGGTACAGATGTAGAATTAGCCAGTGGAAAGCAAGTTTCAGAGGGCAGAAATGGGGGCATTAGCGGTATGGTGTTCGGAGCTCCTATACCCAGGGTGGGTATGGAGAAAAATCAAGAGAGCAGCCTAAAAACATCAAATGAGGATATATGTAACCGGTCAAAATTAAGAGGTTTGTTTACCAATGCCAGAAGCCTGGCCAACAAGATGGGAGAGCTGGAGCTGCTGATGTTTGAGGAGGACTTAGATTTTGTGGGGATAACAGAGACTTGGTTCGACAGCTCTCATGATTGGATGGTGACCATTCAGGGGTATTCCCTTTATCGCAGAGATAGAGAAGGTAAAAAAGGGGGAGGGGTATGTCTGTATATTAAGAACAGTGTACAGGTAAATATGAGGGATGATATTAATAATGGAGCTAAGGACGAGGCAGAATCCCTATGGGTAGAGCTTCAAAGGGAAGGCACGGTGGGGAAGGTAATATTGGGCGTATGCTATAGGCCCCCCCAACCAGAGGGAGGAGGGGGAGGCGGACCTCATTTTACTGATAGAATTGGCAGCAAGGATGGGAAATGTCATTATAATGGGGGACTTTAATTATCCAGATATAGACTGGGCAGCAGGAACCGCACACTCAGCCAAGGCTAGGCAGTTCCTAAATGTTTTGCAGGATAATTTCATGGGTCAGATGGTGAATGCACCGACGAGAAACAATGCGGTACTTGACCTACTGATTACCAACAATACAGACCTGCTCACGGATATAGAAATACGGGGCAACTTAGGAAACAGTGTTTTTTTTTTATACCGTCGCTATATTGACGATCTACTATTCATTAGTCATAAATCTATTGATTTTGAATCATTTATGATGTTTTTGAACAACAATGATTTGAACCTCTCCTTTACGGGAGTTTCCAGTCTAGATAAAATTGTATTTCTGGACATTACTTTGAGTCATGCAGGAGATAGAGTCGTTTCCTCCCTATATAGAAAGCCCCAGGCAGGTAACAGCCTATTGCATGCAAAGTCGGGACATCCTCTCCACACAATAAAAGGAATCCCTGTGGGGCAATTTTTGAGGCTTAAAAGGATTTGCAGCGACAATGACACCTTTAAAGAGGAATCACATTCCCTATACCAGCGCTTTCTCCAGAGAGGCTATCCTAGGTGGATGTTGGACAGAGCCTATCGATTGGCCCTTGAGAGAAATCGCACTGACCTTTTACAACTCGCTGCACCTAACCATACTGCTCCCATAAACCAGGAATTTGACCCTAATGTTGTACAAACGACAAAGAGTCCCTCTAGTGACAGAAACATTAGAAAAAAAAGGAAACATAAAAAAGATAAATCTACATTTTCAGTCACATTGGCATTACCATACAGCCTAGAATTTAACCACATAAAATCTATAATTAATAAACATCTACCCATTTTATATCTAGACCATGCATGTAATGATATTCTGGGAAAGGGTTTAAATATTGTGGCGAAAAAGGGCGGCTACTTTGGGAAATGTATTGTCCCCTAGTATGTATCAAACTAAAAGGGCCCCCCCATCGCTAACATGGTTGCACTGTAGAGGAAACTACAGATGTGGGGCACAGGATTGTGTCACCTGTCCCCATATTCTAAAAAGTCCCCATTTTCAATCCACCATTAGTGGCAGGATCTATAAAATAGACAAGTTTTTCAACTGCAATTCTGATTATATTATATATCTAATCACCTGCAAAAAGTGTTCGGCCCAATATGTGGGCAGAACAATTAGGAGACTCAAAGATAGATTTAGAGAACATCTAAGCGACATTCGTTGCTTCAAATCAACCAATGTCGCTCGTCACTTTAATGGCCTACATGAAGGAGATATTTCCCTGGTCATGGTTCAGGTCATTGAAAAAATCTCAAAACCCAAAAGAGGAGGAGATATTTTTCAGATACTTTGCAAACGCGAAGTTTTCTGGATATTTAAACTCCATACAAGATTACCTGAAGGTATGAACTTTGAGTGGGACGTGACACATTTTTATACCTAATATCTATTAGTTATACTGGTATTCATACTAGTATAATATTGATCCAGAAAAATGATCATAAATATTTCCCTACTTTGATAAAACTCATAAAACATCCAGTAAAAATATATAAAGGAATATTTTCCCTGTAATAAACATTTGAGACCATTTTTCATTTTAGTCTGAATGTATACATATATGAGCTTAAAAGGCACCAAAAAAGTTTTTCTCAAGATCTGTGAGAATTACAGATAGAGCTCCGGACTCTATATGCTTGCACATGATGTGCACATGTAAGCAATGGAATATCAGATATATTCTATCTAGAGTGCTGGAGTCATCTGTATAGACATAGATCTGTTTTGACATAGATCTTTAGTATTATAATGCATAATTATTATACTACATTGGAGGTTCGTTCCCAAATCTTCCTTCCCCTGCCTCTGGGATTTGTGGATGAGGTCAGCATTCATAGCGACAAAATAGATTATAATAGTAATAAAAACTAAATAACACAATAATCAAAATATTTTGGAGTGCTTAGACCAATTTAGATGAGATAAACTCCCACATTTACCCATAGACTGGCCGATTTTAACATATCGGGTCTCCTATAAACATGGCTGATTAATTAAAATGGAGAGCTAATTTTAGCCAATCTAGCCTACTCACATATAGCTATCTATACCCGATTTTCCTTGTTTTGTATTTCGTTTTTTCTTTTCCCCTACAATCCCCCCTCCCCCTCTTTTTGGTCGTCTTTTTTGTAAAACTTTCTTCCAAATAGAGGTTTTGTGGTTTTAACACCAGATGAGAAATTTTGCCTATGAAAAAGGAGATGCACACTGACATTTGCAACATTCTTCAAAACAGCAACAGGTTGCTACAATGTGTCTACATTGATTGTTATTTATCGCTGTTTACACAACCAAAGAAGAATATAAACTATGTCACTATGCATCGTATTATATTTTATACATGTCATACTCTTTATTGTGAATCATGTATATCCATTGATATATGGAAATAATAATTTTCTATATATGATTCACACACATGTGATTTTTTCTTATACAAGTTTTATTAGTGTTTCACTATTTGTAAATGTTTTATAGAAAATGTATCCTATAGATATCGAAGCGGCAATTTATATATAATTTTTCATCGAAGATATATCACTGCATTGTTCTATCTATGATTGTTGGGTAGAAATCACTGATTGGAGCTTTCTATATTTTTTATATATTTTTTATATATTTTATAATTATATTGCTCCGTTCTTTAATACACTACATATGTTTCTTCTTGGCCGGTTAAACGGCTTCTTTAGACATCAAGAATTTTCTTGTGACACGTCACATTATCATCATTATTATTATTTACAACAACATACTATTATCACTATATACCTTTTTAATTTACTTTTATTTTATGGTCATTCACAAGGTCTTTAATACATATTCTTTTTATTCATACTTCATATACACATATATTCTCTTTTTATTATATATATGATAAACGTATCACATACACTGAATATGTTTTTATTATTGATGTTTTCCTATTTTTCTTTACTTGAGCACTTACCACTATGGATATTCATTTTTGATTGACATTTATATATGTAAAATGTTTTTTGCACAAGTGTTTTGAAGTTTGGATTTGTTGGGATCACTCTGTCTGTGCAATCTAGCTATAGATTCCCAACAGCTGACCAAGGGGAGGAACAACTAGCTTGATAACTCCAATTGTTGCCAGCTGTATGTATGGGGTGTATATATGGCCGATGCACATCCAGAGTGAACTTGGTGATGAATAAGCGACACATCCAGTCGTGAAACGCGTCCACCGATTGTCCTGCACTCACAGTGTGTATCTGTATTTGCCGATTGATGTGGAATAAAGACACTCCTTTTTTGAAACTTATCGGAAGTGCGGTCATTCCTTTTGTTGTATGCAACTTAGGAAACAGTGACCATAGGTCAATAGGTTTCAGTATTAATTACAGTTATAGGAAGCAGAGGGGTAATATAAGGACGCTGAATTTCAAAAGAGACAATTTCCCAAAACTGCGCTCGCTGCTAGAAAATATCAATTGGGATAGAACCCTGGGAACAAAGAACACAGAGGAAAAATGGGAGTGCTTCAAGAGCATACTTAACAAGGGGATTGACCAGTGCATTCCAAAGGGAAATAAATTTAAAAGAGTAAAATTAAACCTTGGGTGGCTAAACTCCAACATAAAAATGCATATTAGTGCTAAAGAAAAGGCCTTCAAAAAATACCAGACTGAGGGGTCATTGGCAGCACTTAAGCATTACAAAAAGTGTAATAAGAAATGTAAAAACGAAATCAGGGCGGCTAAAATAGAACACGAGAAACATATAGCGGAGGAGAGTAAAAAGAACCCCAAGAAGTTCTTTAAGTATATAAACAGTAAGAAAGCGAGGCCAGAACACATTGGCCCCATAAAAGATGACAAAGGAAATATGGCCACTGAGGACAGAGAAAAGGCGGAAGTGTTAAATAATTTCTTCTCTTCAGTCTTCACAAAAGAATCAGGGGGCTACACGAACCTAGCTTGTAAGACCAAACTAAATAATACACCTCAGGAAGTGCCGCCATGGCTAACAGAAGATAGACTTAAAACGAAACTAGAGAAACTTAACATAAATAAATCACGGGACCGGATGGCTTGCACCCGAGGGTTCTTAAAGAGCTCAGCCAGGTGATTGCCAGACCATTATTCTTGATCTTTAAGGATAGTTTACAGAAGGGTATGGTGCCAGCTGATTGGAAAAAAGGCAACGTGGTACCAATATTTAAAAAGGGGCCGAGGTGTATCCCGGGTAACTATAGGCCGGTCAGCCTAACATCTGTAGTCTGCAAGATTTTGGAGGGGATGTTAAGGGACCACATACAAGACTTTAGTAATGAAAACTGTATTATTAGTAGTAATCAGCATGGATTTATGAAAAATCGTTCTTGCCAAACCAATCTATTAACCTTCTACGATGAAGTGAGCTGCCACCTAGATAAAAGAAAGCCTGTGGATGTGGTGTATCTGGACTTTGCAAAGGCCTTTGACACCGTTCCCCACAAACGCTTACTGTACAAACTAAGGAGGGTAGGTATGGACCATAAGGTGAGTACCTGGATAGAGAACTGGCTCCAGGGGAGAGTTCAGAGGGTGATGATTAATGGGGAGTACCCGGATTGGGTGGGTGTGGAAAGTGGGGTCCCCCAGGGTTCTGTCCTGGGACCAATCCTGTTTAATTTATTCATAAATGATCTAGAGGAGGGGATATCTAGTACAATCTCAGTATTTGCGGATGATACTAAACTAAGCTTGCCAATATCTTCTATGCAGGATGTGGAAACCTTACAAGCGGACCTGAACAAAATAACGGGGTGGGCAATTACATCGCAGATGAGGTTTAATGTTTAAAAATGTAAAGTAATGCACTTGGGGGCCGGAAACCAGAAAGCAAGCTACTCCCTAGGGGGGGAACCTCTGGGTGAGTCTAGGATGGAAAAAGACTTGGGGGTACTGGTAGACAACAGGCTTGGTAGTGGCATGCAATGCCAAGCCGCTGCAAGCAAAGCCAACAGAATACTGGGATGTATAAAAAAGGGGATTCACTCCAGAAATAAAGAGATTATTCTCCGGCTCTACAAGACTCTGGTCCGGCCACATCTGGAGTATGCTGTCCAGTTCTGGGCACCGGTCCTCAGGAAGGATGTGCTGGAATTGGAAAGAGTCCAGAGAAGGGCAACAAAAATAATTAGGGGAATGGAGGACATCAGCTATGAGGAAAGACTACAAGCACTGAACCTATTCTCTCTGGAGAAGAGACGATTGAGGGGGGATATGATCTCAATGTACAAATACTGTACTGGCGACCCTAGCATAAGGAACAATCTATTCAGAGTAAGGGAATACAATAAGACACGTGGCCACTCACTAAAACTAGAGGAAAGGCGGTTTAACCTTAAAATGCGTAAGGGGTTCTTTACTGTAAGAGCGGTAAGGATGTGGAATTCTCTTCCACAAGCAGTCGTATCAGCAGGAAGCATTGATAGTTTCAAAAGACTATTGGATGGGCACCTTAGAAACCACAACATACAGGGGTATACAATGTACGGTTAAAAGCAAACACACACGCACATCATAGGTTGAACTGGATGGACTGATGTCTTTTTTCAACCTCACTAACTATGTAAGTCCCTTAAGCAGGATATGGAAATAGCCAAAAGTAACATTAATAGTTTAAAAGTTGCTATAACAATTTCTAATGTGAGCCACTAGCAAACAACAATAGACAACAAAAAAGGGCATGGAGAGGTTGACCAGCTGGCACAGATTCGGACGGAGGAAGAGAGTAAATGTAAACAATTGTCTGCACCTTCCAGCCAGGAGCAATTAGTGCAATCTCTGCATGCCATAGATTGTTATGCAACTAACAGGAAATTATCCCCATATTGAGTATGTGCTGGTTTGAAAAACTCATTAAAAGGTGGGAGCTCTTTTGAAAGTGCTCCAATATCTGGTACGCAGCCAAAAAAAGTTGCTAATCCGCTTTTAGACATTGAATATGTTCAATGTTACATATGTGGATTATTTGCCCATATTGCCCAATTTTGTTTGTATCCTGGTGAAAAGATAGTGAAACAAAAATCAATATAGAACCAAGAGGCCAAATATATTAATAGTAAAAAGGTAAGGTTTGAGCATGTAGGCCCTTTACAAAATAATCAGGAGTGGGTGACTGGGGACAAAGAGAAGGTAAATTTATTAAATACTTTATTCAGCTCTGTGTATACAGCATGCAGCAAGGAGCATGGGGGAGCTTATGACCATAATGAGGATGGTATTGACACAGCCCCAAATGATCCACAATGGCTCAAAAGTGATATGGTCCAGAAATATTTATACAGAATAAGGGTGGATAAAGCACCTGGAGCAGATGGCATCCACCCACGCATCCTAAAAGAATTGAGCGCTGTAATTTCAAAGCCTTTGTTTCTAATTTTTAGGGACTCTTTAAGGACTGAAATAGTACCACTGGATTGGCATAGGGCCAATGTGGTGCCTATATTTAAAAAAGGATCAAAGTTTTTGCCAATTACCTATAGACCTGTTAGTTTAACTTCTATAGTCGGGAAGATACTGGAGCATTTAGTAAAAGGCCACATAGAGGACTTTTTGCTGAAAAAAAATATTTTAAGCAACAGACAGCATGGATTCATGAAAGACAGAAGTTGTCAAACAAAACTGATTTATTTTTATGGTAAAGTCTACAGGCTTGGAAATATCAGTTTGTAAATGGATAGAAAATTGGCTAAAAGATAGAATTCAGAGATTAGTGGTTAATGATTCTTACTCTCTGAATGGTCTAAGGTTATCAGTGGTGTACCCCAAGGTTCAGTGTTGGGACCCTTACTTTTTAATATCTTTATAAATGATATAGGGTCTGAGATTAAAAGTACCATTTCAGTCTTTGCAGGTGACACCAAGCTTTGCAGTGGAATAACTTCCTTACAGGATGTCTCCATCTTATAAGCTGACCTCAATGCACTGTTTCATTGGGCAACTATGTGGCAAATGAGGTTTAATGTTGACAAATGTAAATTTATGCACTTGGGGGCTAAGAATATGCATGCATCATACATACTAGGTGGAGTATAACTGGGGGAATCCATAGCAGAGAAGGATCTGGGTGTTCTAGTAGATCCTAAGCTTAATAATAGCACGCAATGCCAAGCTGCAGTTTCTAAACCAAGCAAAGTCCTTTCTTGTATTAACAGAAGCATGGACTCCCGAGAGAGAGATATAATTTTGCCCCTGTACAAATCATTAGTAAGACCTCATCTGGAATATGCAGTTCAGTTTTGGGCACCAGTTCTTAAAAAGGATATCAGGGAACTGGAGAAAGTACAGACAAGGGCAACCAAACTGATAAGAGGCATGGAGGAGCTTAGCTATGAGAAAAGATTAGAGGAACTGAATTTATTCTCTCTTGAGAAGAGAAGATTAAGGGGGGATATGATCAACATGTATAAATACATAAGGGGTCCATATAGTAAACTTGGTGTTGAATTATTCACTTTAAGGTCAACACAGAGGACAAGGGGGCTCTCTTTACGTCTAGAGTAAAACAGATTTAGTCATCAAATATGGAAAGGTTTCTTCACCGTAAGAGCTGTGAAAATGTATAATAAACTCACTTCAGAGGTGGTTCTGGCTAGCTCTCTAGATTGCTTTAAAAAGGCCTGGATTCTTTCCTGGGTGTACATAATATAAATGGGTACTAATATTTATAGGTAAAGTTGATCCAGGGAATATCAGATTGCCTCTCTGGGATCAGGAAGGAATTCTTGGACTTGTGTCTTTTTTCAAGCTGACTAACTATGTAACTATGAGGCCTGACTTATAAGTGGAGTTTTTTTTGTGGACCCTTAGGCATCCTTTATATGGGATCATAAGATCCATATCGTTGATACATTGGTCAGTGTATGGATCGAGAGATCCCTGTCGTTGATATGTCTATTTATATGTCTATCAATGTGTGTGCAAGAACCTGTTGATTCAAAACCCAATTAGCTATACTCTTGGGGTCCACTATGTCCACATCTATTATTTAATTTTTATTGGGCATGGATATTGAGATAACTAGCTGCTTGGAGGAGGGCATTCACTATAAGCTTTAGTACCAATATTATTGTATGGGATTATTTACTTCTATATACTAACACGGACATCCTCTGGATGGCTTCCGTGTTGGGTCCTTTTTTCCACCTGGTGTAGTAATATGGGTTTTTACATACCATATCGGGTGGATGCATATATGGTGCAATCTGTTTCCTGTTGTTTTTGCTATATCCCCTCCTTTCTTGTTGTTGGTGGTATGGGGAGCTCATTTTTGCTCTATTCTCTGGATTTATGAGAGGAGAATATATGTGGATGCATGGGGTAAATATGCCATAAGGAGGTTAGATTTATCATACAACTTCATTGGTTGTTAACACTGTTTCCCTGTTTCCACATTATATATCCATTCATGGTTTCTTTGAACGATCGCTATCTATCTCTGTTTTTGTTTTTGCTCTCCTTTTTTTTTTTTTTTTTTCAGTTTTCCCTTCCTTTCTTTTCTTTCTCTCTTGTTTTGTTTTTCCTTTCTCCCCCTCTTTTTTTTTATTTATTTATTTATTTATTTATTTTTTTCTTTTGTTTGTTTTCCTGCATTTTTTCTATTTCCTTTTTTTTTTTCCATTTTCCCTTCCTTTTTTTTCTTTCTCTCTGGTTTTGTTTTTCCTTTCTCCCCCTCTTTTTTTTTTCTTTTGTTTGTTTTCCTGCGTTTTTTCTATTTTCCTTTGTTTTTTTTTGTGCTTCCTTTATTGATTCATTACATGCTATTATAATTATTTGTTTATATTATTATACTTATTTGTTTGAATCCTTTTTTTTTTATATTTGGTTCACTCTGGAATGCTAGGGTTATTGTGCCTATGCAATATCTGTATGTTTTTTAACATGTATGTATACACTTTGATACATTGTTTAATTTGTTTGTGTATATATTTATACCACATGCAGACTGTTCTGTGATGTGATAATATAAATGCATGTTGTTATAATAAGGTGTATCTTTGTTGTAACAGAATTAGGGTATATAATACCCAAGGGTGTTTTATTACTATATTGTACGATCACTATCGTTTATGGAGCACATAGCTGTGATGATATCGGCTATTTATTATATACATGAATTGATTATGATTTTTCATTTCCTAGTAGTGTTTATTTTATTTTATTACATATTTTCCAGGGTTGTTTCATTTATCCATTTTTTCATAGCATTTTTTCTGTATAACTTTATATATGGTTACTTTAAGGAGGCATGCTTCATATGCATCGATATCATGAGACTTAGATGCATGTTTTCCTTTATTGCCATTTCGGCGGTGCATGTATGTATTTCATATTATCTAAATCGAGGGACTTCTCTCTCTTTCTTTTTCCTTTAAAGAGGTTTTATAGTTTGTACTAGGAGAGATGATCCCAGCAACTCACATGCATTTTACGGATATGGCTCCCTATTTCTTATTTTGCTCTACATTTTTATTTTTATTTTCTTTAGCTTTAGCTTTTGCTTTGTCTTTTTCTTTTTTTTTTTTCTTTTTTCTTTTTCGACATTATCTTTGTTATTATTGCTTTTTATTTCTTTTATTCTGTCTTCTATTTTTCATACCCATTGCAATTGCCTTGCTGTGGGTGGTGTCTCCATACATTAAATTTTGCTGGGCTGTTTCCATTTGTGAACTGGGTGTGGATGACTTGCAGCTGTGTGCTCAATTAACGATGATCAAGGATAAGCTCAGGAAGTGTTAGCCACTATTTAAGCAATATCTCTTCATGCATGTGCATGGTTACGACTAAGCGGACGTTTATTCCTGAAATGCGTCAACTACTATGCGTTCATCCCTTGTCTCTGACTATATTATGGATACACTTTGAATTGATTTTATCTTTTGGATACGAATAAAACAGATTTTATATTTTTCACCTTCAAGTTGGAGTGCTGCTATTTCTCTCTATACCGTATAAGTGGACTCACCACACCGGGGAACATGGCCTAAGAGTACTAAATATGAAAAGACTAGATCAGGCATCCCTTCCTCAACTATTAACGCCAAGAATTAGTCTTTACAGTATGAAATTCAACAACTGGAACGAGATGAGTTTGTAAAGGAATTCCAAACTTTTAAAAACATTTTTATTGAATCCTTGAATTGGAAAGATAAGGAGGGAGTAACTTACCCATTGGGGACCACCCAAACAGGAATAGTGAAACAGCTGATGAAATACCACATATAAGGTGTATTTCAGTGGTCTATGGTCTGAGTGTGTTATTTTCACTAAATCAGAAGAAGTGGAAGTGTCAGTGACCATATACCAATGTAAACGTAAGCATCTTGTATTGTTTGCTTTCTTTGTATGTTAAAGAAAAAGGATAGAGTAAGAACTTTTGTCTATAAGTTTATATTTTTCAAGCTTAGTGAGTTCCTGAAAGTGTATTTACATATAAAGCAGGTGTATGTATATAGATGTTCGCATAAATACACACGCACAACAGAGGTAAAGTTTAATAGGCTTGGTACTCCTGTTTCATTTTTTTTTTTGTTTTAGTTTTTCTTTCTTTCAGTTTGATCTGGTAAAACAGCAGACTAGGAGTGTCTATATAGAATACAGAGTTAAACAAATACAGCCAAAACATTACGTATGGATGACAATGCACTTATTATATTTTAAAATTAAGTATATTTCTATCTAAGATAATTATAATTGTGTTACTAACAAGGCATATTTATGTTCCAGAAAATAACAGTACCCACTTCTTCACCTCTGAAGAAGGACTCCACAGTATGATGGCACTGATGGCATATTACGGGCGGCCACACATGGGCCATACTTCTGCGGTATAATGGGTATTCGTTTTTATTTGTACCTTTTTTTCTTATGGATGTAATGTTGTTATTTTTTTCTATATATTTATACAATTCAATAAAACTAGTCATTTTACAATTTTGGTCTGTCTTCATAGTCCAGGAGGGGTTTGGTGCAGTTTCTTGCACACAATCTTTGTTTTTTCACCATTGTTTAACCACGCTAGCGGTAAACCCGAGCGTGACTCGGGGTAGGAATTTCCTGCTATTATCGGTATCCCCGAGTCACGCTCGGGGTGAATGGGCAGAGCTATGCAGACAGCGCAGCGGAGTGTCTTACCTTATCCTGGCGATCCAGCGATGAGCTCTCATTGCTGTGACCACCAGCCGAGATCTCCGCCGCTCGTCTGTCGGTAGGAGGACTTCCTAGTCCCGTTCCCTGCAGCAGCAATGCTGCATGGGAGCGGAACTAGGGAGGGAAATTAAAAAAAAAAAAAAAAACGTTGCACAAAGCACAAACACATTTTATACTATATATATGCATATATATATATATATATATATATATATATATATATATATATATATATATATGCATATATATATATATATATATATATATATATATACACACACACATATATATATATATATATATATATATATATATATATATATATATATATATATATATAAAAATTATTATTAATTCGATTATAATTCATGCGTTTTATATATATATATATATATATATATATATATATATATATATATACACACACACACACACACATATATCTATATATAATATATAACGCATGAATTATAATCTAATCAATAATATAATTTTATTATATATATTATATATTATATAATAAAATTATATTATTGATTCAATTATAATTCATGCGTTTGTGTTTCAAATTTATCACATCTGGGATGTCTACTAGAGTCTTGTTTTGGTCAGGTTTAAGTCAGTAATTACTAAGAATTGTAGGCCTATAATACATAACGCCAAATTTCCATGAAAAAAATTGTACCGCTTTTGGTACAGAATTCCTGACAGAATCATACCGCCAGGGAGGTTAATGGCCATCAATAAGAAATGTGATCACATTAACGCGCATGCTTTTACTCTTTTTCTGTTTGTAATGAGCTTAGTACTGGAACCAAAAAGTTTCTACATTTTCAATAACCTGTGCACAGATATGAGATCTCAATCACCATATCTTGCAGAAACTGTAGGAATTTGTGTCTTTCCCTGGGGCTCAGAGTGAAGTTTTCATTCACTCTGACACTCAGAAAGTACATAATAATACAATATTTTGCACCTTATGGCATATTTTTGGGTTGAACTGGATGGACTTGTGTCTTTTTTCAACCTGACTAACTATGTAACTATGTAACTATATTATGGATTCAGTATGTTTTGTGTTTTGTTTTTCCTTAAAATTGACTCATGTTCTGTTAATGTGTGTGTGAAGGTTATATGTTTACATGTTGTTGTTCTAGACTTCAAGTACTTAGAAACTCACCAAGTTTTTTTTTCTACGTATAACCTTTTTTGTCAGAGTATAGATATGTGAGTGTGTCTTTACATTTTTGAATGTACTTACTGTTGACTGACTCATTACCTCAGCTGGAAGTCTGTTCCAAGCATCCACTAATAGTTTAGTACATTAGGAGTGAGGTGTTATAAATAGTTTCTTAGTTTTGTATTTTAGGAAAAATACACAAACAAACATCAGTGGATAAGGCAGATATGACCCAGACTTGGCAATATATTTAGAGGAAAAACACAGAGTTTTATGTTTGTTTTAAGAAGAAGCCTCTGAATTGGGGTAATATTCCTCTCTCTGTACGTTCATTTTTTTTTGCCTGACTTACACATTATGTAGGGCAAATGTCATGTTGAGGCAGTATTAAATCTGTACATTTTTTATTTTATTAACATTTTTTTTTTTTATTTTAAGTTATTTCTATTTCTTTCCTTTATCACCTTTATTTTTGAGGTGATTCTTAAGTTTGGTTTTGCTATGGTGAAATAAAAAAAAGAGGGGAGTATGGGGAACATTATATTAAGAACATTTCTTTAATAAATTTATTGAAGCTTCCTTATGTCATTTAGCTATTACCAACCATGACAACAGTAACATTAACACCAGGATTTAGCAAAAGTGATGTGACTATTTTCTTTGTACATGTTACACACAGTCCTCTCTACAGTCCTAATATGTGGCAGTCATCATATGTTGTCATTGGTAGGGTTAAGGGAACCCAGACTGTATTGTTTCGGTTCGTACAAGACTTTTGGGTATTCGGTACCTGGACACGGACACGAACATTTCACTGTATGATCGGGTACTGTCCGTAATGTTATTTGATGTTTTGGAGCAGTTTTAATGGCGCGGTTTCAACAGGTGCAAGGCAGCCAATCAGCAAACGTTGAACTAGTGTGCCCTAGTAGCCATCACAGCCATGCCTACTAATGGCATGGCTGTGATTGGCCAGTGCAGCATGTGACCCAGAGTCTATATAAGATGGAGTCACATAGCGCCGCACGTCACTCTGCTCAAACTATACTAGGGAGAGGTTCCTGATACTTTTGCTGAGGGAGAGATAGGAGATTACTGTAGGGTCAGGCTGGAGATTGCTTTGAGGGAAATAATAGGCAGAAACTTCTTTAATCGGACGGTGATCTACATTGATTGTATTGTGTGGGGGTGCAGTGCACGATCTTTATGCCCAGACCTGAGCCCAGTGAGGAGGATAAAGGAGAGAAAAAAACTTTTATCAGCCTGTTAGGTGGGCGGCGTGCGGTGCTGCACATTTAATGCAAGCTCAGTGCATATGTGTCTGCTTAATCTGCATTTAAAAAAGAAAAAAAAAAATGTTTCCTTCATATTTTACTTTGACATACAGTGTTTAGACAGACACTGCTTTTCTAACCTGCTCTTTAACCACTTAAGCCCCGGAAGATTTTACCCCCTTCCTGACCAGGGGGTATTTTGCGATTCGGCACTGAGTGATTTTAACGGACAATTGCGCGGTCATGAGACGATATACCTAAACGAATTTGACGTCCTTTTTTCCCCACAAACAGAGCTTTCTTTTGGTGGTATTTGATCACCTGTGCGATTTTTTGATCATGCGCTATAAACAAAAAAAGAGCGTCAATTTTGCAAAAATAACAATATTTTTCACATTTTTTTTATATGAAATTCCCAAAAAAAAAATCAAAAATCAAAATGTTTTAACATTTTAGGCCAATTTGTTTTATGCTACATATTTTTGGTAAAAAAAAAATCGCAAAAAGCGTATTTTGATTGGTTTGCGCAAAAGTTATTGCGTTTACTAACTAAGGGAAAGATTTTTGTCATTTTTGTTGTTTTTTTTAACGCGTAATGGCGGCGATCTGCGATTTTTTTTGCGGGACTGCGACATTGTGGCAGACAGATCAGACCCTTGACTGACATTTTTGACACTTTTGGGGTTACCAGTGACATTACCAAAGTAATCAGTGCTATACATATGCACTGTTACTGTAAAATGACACTGGCAGTGAAGGGGTTAACTTTATTTGAGAGGGAGGGGTTGTGTGTGTCCCTAGGGGCGTGATTCTAACTGTGATATGCTGTGGCTTGAGGTTTAGGAACAGTGATCAACAGTCCTACATAGTAGAACTGTATGATCACTGTTCTTACACAGGGGAAAATGGCTCTAAGGGACGATCGCGAGTGCCCGGCGGTCATCGGGTCAGCCGGGCACACGCGCGGGGGGTCCGTGACCGAGCGGGAGCGTGCCTCCAGCGGCACGCGCTCGCTCCCCAGAGCCTCACAGGCTAGGGACGTACCCATAGGTCACTTTGCCTGTGAGGGACTGACCGCCGCAGTATATGTACTTGCAGCGGTCGGCAAGTGGTTAAAAAGCACCAATGTAAGGGGAAAATAATTATTTTTCAGTATTTAGGGGAAAAAAATATTTTTCAGTTTTTCATTCAAATGGGTTTTTTTTTTCAATAGTGGAATAGAACAACCACAGTATCCAACCTGTTAGGCGTGCATTTAAAAAAGAAAAAAACATTTTTCCTTCATATTTTACTTTGACATACAGTGTTTAGACAGACACTGCTTTTCTAACCTGCTCTTCAAAAAGCACCAATGTAAGGGGGGAAATAATTATTTTTCAATATTTAGGGAAAAAAAAATATTTTTCAGTTTTTCATTCAAAATGGGTTTTTTTTATTCAATAGCGGAATAGAACAACAACAGTATCCAACCTGTTAGCGGCCATTTCTTACAAGCTGAGTGCATATGTGTCTTCTGCATTTAAAAAAGAAAAAAAAAATTTCCTTCAAATTTTACTGTGACTTACAGCGTTTAGACACTGCATTTCAAATCTGCTATTCAACAAGCACCAATTAAGGGGACAATTATTTTTCAGATTTACATTCATACATTACAGTGCGATACACCCATTGCATACTGTTGTTGTATTCCGCTTTGCAATAAAAACCCATTTAGGGGATAAAAAGTTAATTGCGGCCCTGTCTGCATATGTTACAGTGAGACACACCTATTGCATACTGTTGTATTCCGCTTTGCAATAAAAACCCATTTAGGGGATAAAAAGTTAATTGGGGCCCTGTCTGCATATGTTACAGTGAGATACACCCATTGCTTACTGCTGTATTCCGCTTTGCAATAAAAACCCATTTAGGGGATAAAAAGTTAATTGGGGCCCTGTCTGCATATGTTACAGTGAGATACACCCATTGCTTACTGTTGTATTCCGCTTTGCAATAAAAACCCATTTAGGGGATAAAAAGTTAATTGCGGCCCTGTCTGCAAATGTTAAAGTGAGATCCACCCATTGCATACTGTTGTATTCCGCTTTTCAATAAACACCCATTTAGGGAAAAAATATGAAATTTCGGCCTAGTCTGTATCTGTACGTGTGAGATACACCCGTTGTATACTGTTGTTCTATTGCGCTATTCAATAAACACCCATTTAGGGAAAAAATCTTAAATTGCGGCCTAGTCTGCATATGTTACTGTAAAATACACCCTTTGGATACTGTTGTTCTATTCCGCTATTCAATAAACACCCATTTAGGGAAAAAATATTAAATTGCAGCCTAGTCTGCATATGTTACAGCGCAACAAGGCACACAGGTCTCGCAGGGAGGCCCTGTTACTGGTGGTGAAGTGGTGCTATTCCGCAGAGTGACTCATGTGTGCGTGCTGCAGCTGAAACTCCACTATGGCCTGCTGCTGCTCGCACAGTCTGGCCAGCACGTGTAAGGTGGAGTTCCACCTTGTGGGCACGTCACATATGAGGCGGTGAGCGGGAAGGCTGAAGTTACGCTGCAAAGCTGACAGGCGAGCAGCAGCAGGGTGAGAATGCCGAAAGTGCGCACAGACGGCCCGCACTTCCTGCAGCAGCTCTGACATATCAGGGTAATTTCTAAGGAGCCTCGGCACCACCAAATTCAGCACATGCGTCAGGCAAGGGATGTGTGTCAAACCGGCTAGGCCCAGAGCTGTTACGAGATTTTGCCCATTATCACACACCACCAGGCCGGGCTTGAGGCTCACTGGCAGCAACCACTCATCAGTCTGCTGTTGAATGCCCCTCCACAACCCCTGCGCGGTGTGTGGTTTTTCCCCCAAACAGGCAAGTTTTAAAACCGCCTGCTGTCGTTTACCCCTGGCTGTGCTGAATTTGGTGGTGAAGGTGTTACGCTGACCGGATGAGGAGGCGGTAGAGGATGAGAAAGCGGAGTAGGAGGAGTTAGGAACAGCAGGCAAACTGAAGCGCACTGCAATCCTCGGTGGTGGAAGGACATGTGCCAAACTGCTATCCGCCTCAGGCCCAGCCACCACTGCATTTACCCAGTGTGCTGTTAGGGAGATATAACATCCCTGACCGTGCTTACTGGTCCACGTATCCATAGTTAGGTGGACTTTGCCACAGATGGCGTTGCGCAGTGCACACCTGATTTTGTCACCCACTTGGTTGTGCAGGGAAGGGATGGCTTGCCTGGAAAAGTAGTGGTGGCTGGGCACGACGTACTGTGGGACAGTCACCAGCATAAGGCTTTTAAAACTCTGCGTCTCCACCAGACGGAATGACAGCATTTCAAAGGCCAGGAATTTTGAAATGCTGGTATTCAGGGCCAGGGATTGCGGGTGGGTAGGGGGGGGAACTTTCTCTTCCGCTGCAGTGTTTGGGAGATAGAAAGCTGAACGCTTCCACGGGACATTGTGGAGATGGTTGTTGGTGACCCAGGTGGTGGTGTTGCTGGCAGATCCTCTGTTTACAGGGTGGCAGGTGCCGGTCTCACTACAGAGGTGGATGAAGAGGCCGAGACTGCAGCAGAACAGGAAGCAGGAGGAGCCAGAGACCTTTCTTGGTTTTTGAGGTGTCTACTCCACTGCTTTGCACTTAGATGCCTGGTCTTACAGGTTGTGCTCAGGTTGAGAAGGTTTATGCCTCGCTTCAAGCCCTGATTGCACAGCATGCAAACCACTCGTGTCCTGTCATCATCACATTGTCTGAAGAACTGCCACGCTAGGGAATTCCTTTGAGCTGGCTTTGGTGTGCTCGGTCCCTTGCTGCATTGGGCAGTAGCAGGCATAGTGTCTAGGGCACGGCCACTCCACTTTTGCACCCTGCTCCCTCTTCTGCTGTGCTGGTGGCTCTGTGCGACTATTCCTCCAAACTACTCAGGTCACCTGCATGACGTTCATTCCATGTGGGGTCGAGGACCTCATTGTCCTCCACATCATCTTCCACGCAGTCTTCACTAGGGATGATCGAACTTTTGAAAAGTTCGGTTCGACCAGAACACCCGAACTTCCCGAAAGTTCGGTTCGGATTTCAGAACCCCATTGAAATCAATGGGACCCGAACTTCTGGAATCAAAAAACACCATTTTTAAGCCCTAAAACCCAATAAATGCCCCTAAAAAGTGCCTAGGGTTCTGGGTCATGCCCCAGGGACTATTAATCACACAAAAAAAGTTCTTAAAAATTGTCGTTTTTGATAAAGAGCCAATTATTGAAAAAATAAAAAAAAAAAAAAAGGGATTTCTTTGGATTTAGTGTCTGGGGGGTCTAAAAGGTGTATCTGTGAAGTTTCAGCTCTGTAGCATGTCCAGAACCAGAATTACAGCATACCAAACCTTCAAAAATGACTTTTTTGCTTAACCGCACCTTTCTTTTGCTCCTAATCAACGGCTCAGCCAATGTGTATGATGGGGACATAATGCAGTGCACTGGGAACAAGATTAGAGTTTTTTTTTGGAAAAAGGTGCTGTCTCTTTAAATGTGCATATAATTAACGGGTGTATTTCCACAATGGGGCTATTATTACCAAATGTTTCAAGAAGTCCAAAGATGTATGTAATTGCACTTTATTTCATGTAAAATGGTGTTTGGTGCACTTTAACTTGAATTCTCACAAGAAACAGACATATATGCATGGATACATTGAGGGTTAGGGTTAGGGGTAGGGGCCACAATGTAGTGCACAGTGAACAAGATTAGAGATGTTTTGGATGAATACTGTTGTCTCTTGACTTTGAATAGAAGTAAAGGATGCTTAAAAATTGGGCATTTGGTGGTGCGGACGATGCCTTGACACCATATCCCTATGAAAGTGCTGGTAATGAAGGCAATAATTGCCTTTGTAAGGAAAAAAATTACAATGATATGCATCTGTGTGACAGGTGCGCAAAAATTGTTGTTTGGGTGTTGGCGGAGCCATACCACTGTAAGCCCAAAGAGCTGGTGTTGAAGAAGGCGTAAAAATTATGAAGGTGTGCACATGTGGAACAGGTGCGCAAACATGGTAGTTTTGGTGTTGGCGGAGCCTCCCCACCATAACCCCAAAGAGCTGGCTTTGAAGGAGGCCCAAAAATTGTAAAGGTGTGCACCTGTGGAACAGGTTCGCAAACATGGTAGTTTTTGTTTAGCATAGCCTCCCCACCTTAACCCCAAAGAGCTGGTGTTGAAGGAGGCCCAAAAATTGTAAAGGTGTGCACCTGTGGAACAGGTGCGCAAACATTGTAGTTTTTGTTTTAGCATAGCCTCCCCACCTTAACCCCAAAGAGCTGGTGTTGAAGGAGGCCCAAAAATTGTAAAGGTGTGCACCTGTGGAACAGGTGCGCAAACATTGTAGTTTTTGTTTTAGCATAGCCTCCCCACCTTAACCCCAAAGAGCTGGTGTTGAAGGAGGCCCAAAAATTGTAAAGGTGTGCCCCTGTGGAACAGGTGCGCAAACATTGTAGTTTTTGTTTTAGCATAGCCTCCCCACCTTAACCCCAAAGAGCTGGTGTTGAAGGAGGCCCAAAAATTGTAAAGGTGTGCACCTGTGGAACAGGTGCGCAAACATTGTAGTTTTTGTTTTAGCATAGCCTCCCCACCTTAACCCCAAAGAGCTGGTGTTGAAGGAGGCCCAAAAATTGTAAAGGCGTGCCCCTGTGGAACAGGTGCGCAAACATTGTAGTTTTTGTTTTAGCATAGCCTCCCCACCTTAACCCCAAAGAGCTGGTGTTGAAGGAGGCCCAAAAATTGTAAAGGTGTGCACCTGTGGAACAGGTGCGCAAACATTGTAGTTTTTGTTTTAGCATAGCCTCCCCACCTTAACCCCAAAGAGCTGGTGTTGAAGGAGGCCCAAAAATTGTAAAGGTGTGCACCTGTGGAACAGGTGCGCAAACATTGTAGTTTTTGTTTTAGCATAGCCTCCCCACCTTAACCCCAAAGAGCTGGTGTTGAAGGAGGCCCAAAAATTGTAAAGGTGTGCACCTGTGGAACAGGTGCACAAACATTGTAGTTTTTGTTTTAGCATAGCCTCCCCACCTTAACCCCAAAGAGCTGGTGTTGAAGGAGGCCCAAAAATTGTAAAGGTGTGCCCCTGTGGAACAGGTGCGCAAACATTGTAGTTTTTGTTTAGCATAGCCTCCCCACCTTAACCCCAAAGAGCTGGTGTTGAAGGAGGCCCAAAAATTGTAAAGGTGTGCACCTGTGGAACAGGTGCGCAAACATTGTAGTTTTTGTTATAACCAAAATGAGGTTCTGTGAACGTAAAGAGAATGAGTGAAGGGTTTGAGGGTGGCACTATGGTCCAGGCTTAAACTGAGGCTCAACTGCCACATCACAACGATAGCCTAGTCTACAAGGTCTGCATCAGGTGCATCAAAGCTTGATATCCACGACTGATTCATCTTAATGAATGTCAAACGGTCGACTGAGTCGGTGGAGAGTCTCGTTCGATGGTCTGTGATGAATCCTCCTGCTGCGCTGAATGCCCGTTCCGATAGGACACTGGAAGCAGGGCAGGCCAACAACTCCATGGCATACTGGGCCAGTTCTGGCCAGTGGTCTAATCTTAAGACCCAGTATGCCAGTGGATCGGATTCGTCACATGAAAAGCCCTCTGTGTCACTTTGTGCCCTCACGTAATCGTCCACCATGTGATGCAGACGCTGTCGATGCGATGTGGCAGCTGAGAGGCCCGGGCGGTGAGGACTAAAAAAAGACCGAAAGGCATCCGTCAACCGCACGCCTTCTCCAACGCTCCTCTTGTGACCACCAGTAGAATCCATGGTAGGTTGTCCCCGCCCCTGCACCCTACGGGAGTCGGGGAACATGTTCACCAGATTCCTCTTGAGACTGTCCTCAAGGGATTTGATCCTGTGGACTCTCTGGGTGGATGGGAAAAGCTCAGAGACTTTACACTTGTACCGGGGGTCAAGTAGGGTGGCCAACCAATAGTGGTTAGTCTCTTTAATGGCCTTGATTCTGGGGTCCTTTCGCAGGCTCTGAAGCATGATGTTTCCCATGCGTCGCAAATTAGCGAAGGCCTGAGAACCTGAATCCTCGGGGTCACTCATAACGACATTATCTTCAACGGGCTCCTCCTCCTCCCAGCCACGTACTACTCCAAAGTGTCCCGAGGGAGTCAAACTAGGCCTTGCAGATTGCCGCATGTCTTCCTCCTCCTCCTCCTCAAACCCTGCAAAAGTTCCCGCAGAATCGTCCTCCTCCTCCTCTTCCACCCCTGGATCCTGCTCGGGCCTCTGGGAGCTAGGCATAATGGGGTCAGGATTCTCAGGATAAAGGGGGCCTTGAGAGGCAAGGAAGTCCTCCTCTTCCTCCTGCTGCTCTGCCTCCAGTGCCCTGTCCATAATGCCACGCAGAGTGTGCTCCAACAAAAACAGTACCGGTAGGGTGTCACTGATGCATGCGCTGTCCCGGCTGACCATCCTTGTGGCCTCCTCAAATGGAGAGAGGACAGCGCATGCATCCTTAATCAAAAGCCACTGCCGTGGTGAAAAGAAGCCCAGGCGCGCAGAGCCAGTGCTGGTGCCGTACTCGCATAGGTATTCATTGAGGGCCCTCTGCTGCGTGTACAGGCGCTGCAGCATAGCCAAGGTGGAGTTCCAGCGGGTGGGCATGTCACAGATGAGGCGGTGTACCGGCAGGTGAAACTCGCGCTGCACTTCGGCCAAACGTGCAGTGGCACTGTACGACCGCCTGAAGTGACTGCACACCCTTCTTGCCATCCTTAGCACATCCTGCATTCCCGGGTATGAGTTCAAAAACCGCTGTACCACGAGATTCATGACATGCGCCAGGCATGGCACATGGGTTAACTTTCCCTGACGAAGGGCGGCCAGGAGGTTTGACCCATTATCAGTAACCACCATCCCTGGCTGCAGCTGGCGTGGTGTCAACCACCTCTGGGCCTGTGCCTGCAGAGCCCCAAGAATCTGAGGGGCAGTGTGCTGCCTGTCCCCTAGACACACAAGCTGCAGCACTGCGTCACACATTTTGGCCTGAGACATAGAATAGCCCTTTGAACGTTTACGTGGTACCTCATCATATTCAAAGGACCATTCTGCAGAGGAGGGCATGGAGGAGGTAGAGGAGGAGGAGCAGGAGGGGGTAGAAGTGATCGATCTACCCGGATCAGCGACACCACCAGCTGTTTGCAGACGTGGGGGCAACACTGGCTGCAGCACTGAGCCCTGGCTACAATCCCTTCCGCTGGCAAGCAGTGTCACCCAGTGAGCAGTGACAGAAATGTACCGTCCCTGCCCATGTTTGCTTGACCAAGTGTCAGCCGTCAAGTGTATCTTACGGCTGACTGACTTGGCCAGGGACGACACTACATTGCCTTCCACATGTTGGTATAGGGATGGCAGGGCCTTACGGGCAAAGTAATGCCGACTTGGCACCTGCCACTGTGGAACTGCACATTTTGCGAAGTCACGGAAGGGAGCAGACTCTACCAGGTTAAATGGTAATAGTTGCAGAGCCAGTAGTTTAGCCAAACTACTGTTTAGACGCTGGGCATGTGGGTGGCGGGGAGTATACATTTTTTTTCGTTCCAGCATGTGTGGAATCGAACTTTGGCGTCTAGATGTTACAGCTGGTGGTGTGCTGGAGGTAGATGCGACACTGCCTGCTATATCATCATCCCTGCCAGTGGAGGCTGCCAACAGGTGACGAGTGACTATAGCAGGGCCAGGAACAGACTGATGTGCAGGTGGAGCAGATGGCGCGAGGAGAACTAGGAAGCCGACTGACCGATCTTTGGCCCTTTTGTGTGTTCTTTAAATGCTCCTGCCAACGGGCCGAGTGGTGGGTTGTCAAATGCCTGTTTAGGCAGCTTGTACCCAGGTGGTTGACATTTTTGCCACGTTTTATACCCTTCTTACAAATCTTGCAGATCGCAACTGTTTTATCTGCATGGGATGTCTCAAAAAAGGCCCAGCAAGATGAGGTGTGTATAGTGGCCCGGGAGACAACAGGTGCGGCCTTAGATGGAGTAGGCCGTCTGCTCTCCCCTCTTGTTTGCTCTGCCTCCTCCTCCTCCTCAACCTCAGACCCAACATCTGATTCCATCAAAGACTGAGCATCAGGCCTGGCCTGGGAGACAACAGGTGCGGCCTTAGATGGAGCGGGCCGTCTGCTCTCCCCTCTTGCTTGCTCTGCCTCCTCCTCAACCTCAGACCCAACATCTGACTCCATCAAAGACTGAGCATCAGGCCTGGCCCGGGAGACAACAGGTGCGGCCTTAGATGGAGCGGGCCGTCTGCTCTCCCCTCTTGTTTGCTCTGCCTCCTCCTCAAACTCAGACCCAACATCTGACTCCATCAAAGACTGAGCATCAGGCCTGGCCCGGGAGACAACAGGTGCGGCCTTAGATGGAGCAGCCCGTCTGCTCTCCCCTCTTGTTTGCTCTGCCTCCTCCTCAAACTCAGACCCAACATCAGACTCCATAAAGGACTGAGCATCAGGCTGGAGTAGATGGCCGACACTGTGGTCAAACAGCTCAGCTGACTCCTCTGCCATGTCTGAAGTTGGGTCTAAGGGAGGACATGAGGTGGACATGGACTCATCTGTATTTGTTCTGACAACTGCAGAAGATTGACCACTTTTCTCTGCCTGGGTCACTGTAGTTGCAGATGATGCCGATGATGAGGGTTTGGTCATATAGTCCACCACCTCCTGTACATACTGTGGACGTATAGCTTGGCCACTGCCGGAGAACAATCCAAATGGTGGCCTGGCTGAGGACTGACCACCACGTCCACCCCGGCCTCTAGACACCCTAGAAGCTGTGCCCCTTTCCGCAGCAGGGCCACGTATGCCTTTTCTTGGTCTACCAGGCATATTTCTCACTGATGCGTTGGCAACTGTGTGCGGTGAAAAACGCACACTGCTATGCGACCCACAGTTGTCGCTGGATACAGCACAGCAGATGTGTCACGCACAGTAGCAAAGCCTTTTGCACAGTGGACCTAACGCTTTGAACAACAGGTGTTAAGTTGTCACTGATGCATTGCCAAATGTGTGCGGTGAAAAACGCACACTGCTATGCGACCCACAGTTGTCGCTGGATACAGCACAGCAGATGTGTCACGCACAGTAGCAAAGCCTTTTGCACAGTGGACCTAACGCTTTGAACAACAGGCGTTAGGTTGTCACTGATGCAATGGCGACTGTGTGCGGTGAAAAACGCACACTGCTATGCGACCCACAGTTGTCGCTGGATACAGCACAGCAGATGTGTCACGCACAGTTGCAAAGGCTTTTGCACAGTGGACCTAACGCTTTGAACAACAGGCGTTAGGTTGTCACTGATGCGTTGGCAACTGTGTGCAGTGAAAAACGCACACTGCTATGCGACCCACAGTTGTCGCTGGATACAGCACAGCAGTTGCGTGTCACGCACAGTTGCAAAGGCTTTTGTACAGTGCACCTAACGCTTTGAACAACAGGCGTTAAGTTGTCACTGTATTTTGCTGCCTAGCAAGCACGTACACCCTGCTGTGATAGAGCAGCACTGTGCCACGTGCTCACTAAACAGAACCCTCACACTTTCCCTACAGAAACTCAATTTTCAAATCTAACTAATGTAGTACAAAGTTCTCTAACTACACTAGATATCCCTTTCCACTAAATAGAAAGCTCCATACAGCAGAAGACTGACACTGTCCCTTAAGTTTTTTTTTGTAACTCTAAGAACCAGCACAATCGCTGTATCTATCTACACTGGCTGTAAGCTAAATACAATTCTGCTATATGGAGCTTTAGAACCACTCGATATATAGGAAATGTAGTGTAGCAAGCAGGAGTCAGACAGAACTGCTTCAACTCTCTTCAACAGGATCTGGATAACTGTGCTAGGGGTTAGGCGGGGCCATCTTATATAGTATGGGGCGTATTCACTCCTGATTGGCCTCTGGTCCCCGTAGTCACTCCAATCACGTTCCTAGGAGACTCCTGCCCCCTCATTGGCTTTTGCAGACGTTTCTGGGCCAATCACGGGCTTTTAAAGCCCAGTTCCTGTCCCAGTGCATTTTGGGCGGTTCTGGTGGCCGAATACCGAACTTTTGCCGCAAAAAGTTCGGTATTCGGCCGAATATCGAACATCCAATGTTCGGGTCGAACCGATGGTCGACCCGAACCGTTCGATCATCCTTAGTCTTCACCCCTGCAACCCTTGTCGGTCTCCACAATTCGGAATTCCGCAGCAGTTGACACCTGTGTTTCGTCATCATCCGAGACGTGCTGCGATGGTCCTCCCATGTACTCATCTTGAGACATAAGTGGTTGGGCATCGGTGCACTCAATCTCTTCCACTTCTGGGGCAGGGCTAGGTGGATGGCCCTGGGAAACCATGCTAACAGAGTCATCAAAAAGAAGAAGAGACTGCTGCATGACTTGGGGCTCAGACTGCTTGGCTGATTTGCAAGGGGGTGAGGTGAAAGATTGATGGACATCGGCTGAAGGTGCCAACTCTGACCTTTCAGCAGAAGACTGGGTGGGAGACAATGTGAAGGAACTGGAGGCACTGTCAGCAACCCAGTCTACTATCGCCTGTACTTGTTCTGGCCTCAACATTTGTAGAGGTGCATTAGGCCCTGCCAAATACTGCTGTAAGGTTCTGTCGCCTACTCACAGCTGAGAAAGGTGTTTCACTTGTGCGTGTAGCTGGCACAGATCGACCACGTCCTATCCTTGCAACAGGAGCTCTACCAGCAGCACCACAACCCAGCACTAACATGGTGGAGCAGTATGTGTGCACACGCCTAGACGTACTGAATGACGGGTCTGCCCCTTCAACTTCTGGCTCTCCAAATTGGGCACATGGCCTGAGCTTGCCCTTTATGCCTTGGAGGTGCTGGCCTGCCCTGCAGCCAGTGTATTATCTGAATGTGTATTTAGCACGGCTGGGGGCGTTATCACAGATAAGCGCAACCGCCTGTCCAGAGCCAATGTGGACAAGCTCACGTTCATTAAAATGAACCGGGCATGGATCCCACAGGACTTGTACGTACCTTGTGCAGAATAGGCATGTATACCAGCCTTACCCAGCCATTGTTGTATTTGATCTTTCTTACTCTTTTGGGGTGTACCCTAATTTAAAAAGAAATAAAAGGAAAAACAAAAACCAGTGTTGGCTACCTCTTCCTCCTCCACCGCCACTTCAACCGACACCGCCACATCCCCCGCCACCTCAACCTCCTACTCCATATGGGCCTCGTCGTCCTCCTCCTCCCCCTTCGCCGCCGCTTTCACCTACACCGCCATATCCACCGCCACCTTAACCTCCTACTCCATATTGGCCTCGTCCTCCTCCTACATCATTCAAGATTATTATTTCTTATTTTTCTGTTTTTTTATGTTATTTTAAGTTATTTCCCTATCCACATTTGTTTGCAGAGCACTTGCCTTGCTCTTAAGATGATTTTGCTGCCATTTGCAGCCCTCTAGCCCTTTCCATGTTTGTTTTAGAGCCATTTTAGTGCTCAAAAGTTCACGTCTCCATTGACTTCAATGGGGATCGGGATCGGGGTAAAGTTCGGGTTAAGTCCAGTTCACGAACCCGGACTTTTTTTTTCAAGTTCGGCCGGATCCCGCCGAACCCGGATATCCAGGTGTTCGCTCAACTCTAGTCATTGGTCAATTTTTTTTGTGCCATAACTAAGTTCAAAGAGCATGGCTTGATTATCATACACTGTAGAAATACTAGGACTTGTGGGACTTATAGTGATTGGCAAATAGCAGGTATCATATAGTACAATTGTACTTAAAAGTAATTTAGTTTGATTATTCCTGAAACCACAAATAACTGGTGACATCACACTTATCCCCATTCTGAAATCAAGTTATTTTGTCTGTTTGGTTGACACTGCCTACTCTGCTCTGGACCTGCTAAAGGCATGCCCTTTTCCTCAGCCTGCTAAAGGCATGACTCTTACAGTAGCTACACACAGTAGCAAAAGACGAAACTACATGCACAAATGTTTGGCACCAAAGAAGGTATTAGCCCATCAGGGTTTGTATAACTGAGCACAGTTTCAGTAAAAGGAGTTAGTGGTGAGTTGTGATGGCAACAAGATCCCCCATGGAGACTTGAAGGGTCACACACACACAGTGGTAACCAGCAGGCATGGCAGAGTTATCTGCAGGCATATGACAATGGATGAATAAGGAGCGGTGATAAAAATCTGAGAGCACCTGACTGAAGGAGATAACCTTTTAAATTGTTAAGTGTGTCAATGGGAGAGGGTCTAATTATTATGTCACATTATGTACATCTAAAGAAATTCTAAACAAAGGTCCTTACTACTCAGAATTACAAGATAAGCGTTTATTTGAATGAACATGTCTTAGAAGTAATCTTCAGGATACCTGTGTCCACATTAATAAAGTATAATATTAGAAAGCCAGGAAAGCTGGTCCAAAGCCTGTTGCTGGAGACGCTGTCCCAGAAGCAAGAGCAACATGACCAGATTTACATTATGGACTTTCGTACTATTTTTTGACTATTGAGAACTAAGATCCTAATTTTTTTTGGCTGTTTTGCCTCTTATTATTATTATTATGGAGTTATTACATCCAGAACAAGTGATGAACTGCCGATACTGAGATCCAGAAATGTGGACTGCAGAGATGGAGATGGTCTTTTCAAAGAGTTTTTTTTTTTTCAGAAAGCAATGACTAAAGCTCCAAATATTAAAGGAGATTACACATAAACCATTATTTTAGGTGTAGCCTCGCTTTACTGGCCACAAGAGGGCATCTGTTACCTTTATGAGGAGTTCATGCGTAATCTTCATTAGCAACTGTAAATAGATGTATATATATATATATATATATATATATATATAGTGGTATGAGATTTTGGATTTTGTGTTTTACTAATAGTTTAAAATAGTTAGATGTACCGTTTGTGTGAACACAGTTTGCGGGTTTTAGTATAAGAAATTAATTGATTTACCAGTTCCTTTTGAAGTGCAGGAATGTTAGGTTGGGCTAAACATGTGTGTGTCCCCAAAGATGCTCTGTTATTTACCTGTCGTATACTTCAAAGACGATCTCTTTAGTTATGCAATTAAGGTGGCCATCTGTTCAGGAATGGACAATTTGCCCAGGACATGACCTTGCATTCCTAATGCCCCATTCAGAAGAAGGTTACCTGGCATTATTATCCCCCCCTCCCCCAGAGAGGTGATGCTAGTGACTTATGCTAAAGCTAGGGGATGTGGAAATTGTCCAATCCTGGATGGGATATGCCCGGAGGGAGGAGAGGGGTAAGATAGCTCCACCAATCGGGATGGCCCTATGAACGTCTATGAGAGTTAGGTTTATATTTGTTTAACCACTTGCCGACCGCCGCACGACTATCTACGGCGGCAGTCAGCCCCTCACAGGCAAAGTGACGTAGGTCTACGTCGCTCGCCTGTGAGGGTTTAGGGAGCGAGCGCGCGCCGCCGGAGGCGCGCTCCCGCTCCCGCGTGGTCACGGACCCCCCCGCGCGTGTGACCGGCGGACCCGATCGCCGCTGGCCACTCTGCGATCGGCGGGGGAGAGGGAGAAAGTCAGCCAGCTTGTGTAAACAAGCTGCCTGTCATTCTCCTCTCTGTATGAGAGATGATCACATGGATCTACTATGTAGATCCATTGATCACTCTGCATACAGTTGAAGCCACAGCCAATGACAGTTAGAATCACGCCCCTAGGGACACACACAGCCCCTCCCTCTCAAATAAAGTTAACCCCTTCACTACCAGTGCATTTTTACAGTAACAGTGCATATATATAGCACTGATTACTGTAGAAATGTCACTGGTAACCCCAAAAGTGTCAAAAATGTCAGTCAAGGGTCCGATCTGTCCGCCGCAATGTCGCAGTACCGCAAAAAAAATCGCAGATCGCCGCCATTACGCGTTAAAAAAAAAACAACAAAAATGACAAAAATTTTTCCCTTTGTTAGTAAACGCAATAACTTTTGCGCAAACCAATCAAAATACGCTTTTTGCGATTTTTTTTACCAAACATAGATAGCATAAAACAAATTGGCCGAAAATATTAAAAAATTTTGATTTTTACATTTTTTTTGGGGGGAATTTCATATAAAAAAAGGGAAAAATATTGCTATTTTTGCAAAATTTACGCTCTTTTTTTGTTTATAGCGCGTGATCAAAGTATCGCACAGGTGATCAAATACCACCAAAAGAAAGCTCTGTTTGTGGGAAAAAAAGGACGCCAAATTCGTTTAGGTACAGCGTCGCACGACCGCGCAATTGTCCGTTAAAGTCACGCAGTGCCGAATCGCAAAATACCCTCTGGTCGTTTAGCAGCCAAATCCTCCGGGGCTTAAGTGGTTAAGTCACGGCAGAAAGAACGCTCTGGAACACCAAACTAGAATGGGGTCCACATGTGCAGTAGCATGGTAATTATGGAAGATACCTCTTGTACTTATAGCGGAGTTCCAGCCTCAAAATCCCCTTTGGGCCATCCGCTTGCTCAGTGTCACCTAAAAAAATGGATAGTCCAGATTTTTTTTTTCAATTACTTACCTTGATATTGAAGAAAATATACTTTCCTTTCTTCCACTTCCTCCCTTTGCGGTCGTGGCCAGCGCCATCACTTCCTGCTTGCATTGATTCCTGGGAGCTGAACGTCATCGCTCCCATGAATCAATGCGCCTGCACCGGCCCTGCTCGTCAGTTCCGATGCAGGCACTTCATTCCCTGCTAAACAGCTTCTGGGCATGCCGGGATGACGCGCCTGCACTGGAATTGACGAGCGGGGCCACTGCAGGGCATTGTGGGACCAAAGAGGACGCGGAAGAGGATGCCGAAGAGGACGCACTGGCTTCAGCTGCCCACACCTGAGATGGCAGTGCTGGACAAGACATTTTCAAGGTAAGTATTTCTTTTAAAAGGTAAGTGCAACCTGGGACAGTTCAGAGGCTATCCATTATAAAATGTACTAGCCCTGACTGTCCCGGGGGTATTTTTATTGAAAAATAGTTTCCGAGGCTGGAACTCCGCTTTAAATCTAATTGTTTATCTTATGTCTTTTCTCTTTCCTTATTTGTATTTAGTAATATATTGAAGCTCTCTTAACATTGTTTCTTCTATGTAACTAGATAGATTTGTTTTTGTTAGACTTTCATACTATTTACCAATACATTTCTGTTGTTGTGTTAAAGCTTTCACTCATGGTCAACTAACTCTCATTTACCAAATCATATCAGGAAAATATGAAATAGCACAATATATAGGATTGGGTAACACTATTTAAACCATCAATGGTGTTACTCCTTTCAGCTTCCCTAGTGTTGTTAATCTTCCACTTAAAAGACCCAAATCTCACCTGGGTTGCAAACAGCAGCCTTATTTAAATCCTCCAATCAAGCTGTGCCCAACATACATAGTGATCATGATGTAATCACATTTGCCACAAATTACATAGGAGAGAAGCATGTTGGTATAAAAATAACTCTAACTACAAAAAAAAGCAAACTTCAAAAAGCTGAAATCCTTACTGCATAACACTCAATGGGACCAAATATTTGCAACAAAGTGCACACTAGGCAATGTTTAAAGATGAATTAAACATAAATTGTGATGTACTGTTTACTCTAAGGTCTCTGAAGAGGACACATGTCCATGATTTGAGGTTAGAAGAAACATTAGATTGAGGAAAGGGATCTTTACTGTAGAGCAGTGAAATGTGGAACTCCTTCTCTCAAAAAGGGGCATTAGCTAAGTGTATTGTCAACTTCAAAAACTTTTAGATGTCTTCCTCAGAAAGTAGAATATGCAAGGCTATGGGAATTGTTAGGAAAAAAAAGGTCACACATGTACATACATACACACAAACAGGTTGAAATGTACGTAATTATGTAACTATATTTAGTCAATTACATCATCCTTGATCCCCGCATCTTTTATTACAAATAGGAAGCCAGCAAGAATCTGTCATTTAGCAGTGGTACTGCTACTGGCACTAACTGAAAGAGTCTCTGGTTGCTTACATACAAGGGGCCTGTCATTTAGTGAAAGCTACTACCTGGCTGCTGTTAGTAATCAAAGTCACTTTCAGAGGATTATCATATGCAGATTTCAGTTATCACCAAAGCATGCTATTTGAAGGATTTGTGTATTTAAACTGCATTCAAAATTCTCTCTCTGCTAAATAATATGTGTATAAGAAATGTCTGCATCAGTATATGTCTTCCATTGCAGTGCTCAGCTACCCATGGTTAAAGCTTGCAAAGTAGCCTTGAAAAAGGTGGAAAAAAATACAAAATTCAGAACTAAAAGACTTTAATTTATTTTGATGCTACAAGGATGTTCATTGTTTGAAAACGTTTCGCCAGATTCATCACATGCACACCGAATTACCTTTTCCCTGTTTGCTCATCACCATTTAAACCCAACTGATGTTCTAAGTTTTCAAAGTTTAAAAAATGTGAAAAATTGTATATCACAGTGTAGAACAAAAATGAGGAT
Source organism: Pelophylax lessonae (assembly GCF_965119305.1). Taxonomy (NCBI): domain Eukaryota; kingdom Metazoa; phylum Chordata; class Amphibia; order Anura; family Ranidae; genus Pelophylax; species Pelophylax lessonae. Next base: position 162,646,463 of record NC_138773.1, read on the forward strand.
ACTAGTATCTAGTGGAAAGCATTCTAAAACCTTTGCTTTTCTTTATTATGTTGTTTCATAATGTATAGTTAACGCAGTAAATAAACACCCAGAACATCATTTGTACATTTTAAGACTAAGCTTTTATTTTTTTTTTCATATTACAAACCACTGTAGTGATATAAACACTCATTTCTAAAGACAGATATATGCATTTTCTGAGTTTGCAGATTTTTTTGATAATTTGTTTTTGAAGTCACTATAATTCACACATGGCATTTTATAATTTATTTTATATTTTATATTTTCAGTGAATATTTACATACATGAAAACATTCCAAATATATATTATTAAAAAAAAAAATAAAAAACACAAATAAAGCTATTTCAGACAAACACATTTAATTTTTTCTAATTAATGGAAGATTCAGTCAGGGACACATGGATACCTCTTTTTTTCCCAACTAATATCATTATATAATTTATCTGCCTTTCTTATTGAGAATAAATATACCACTCAGTCACATCACATGTGTTAAATAAATTTGATTAAAATCACTATCTGTATGAGATGTCTTAAAAAACGATGCAAACCCCCACTGTTGATTTAAGAGGTGATGCCGATCAATTAAAAAAATATTGTCTTTCTTTTTCCCCAGTGTTACAGTACATTTTAAATTGGATTTGCATATAGTTTAAATATACTGAAGGGAATATCCCTTTTTTTACTGAAAATAAGACACACAGTACAGTAAGTTATATCTTATCTGTTTGTACCTTTTCTTTATAATTTTAACATACAGTATAAGATACTCTCTATACTTAGAAACAGTGCTGAAAACATCTCATGTTTTGTGGATCTTTATTGATGTATGTTCAACTGATCATACTTGCATGCACATACGATGACAAAGAGAAAATCTGGTCACAAACACTTGTATCTGAAGCAGTTTATAGCAAGTTGGTAGAGTCACAGCAGTGAGTTAAAAATTGAATACAGTGATGGTCTCTCTGGACCGGCACAGTACATATGAAGATATTATTTGCAATTAAAAAATGTAAAGGGCTTCATAGCCAGGTTTAGTCCTTACCTCCCATCTTAATTTATTTTTGTTATTTTTTTTAATAATTTGTACAAATACAAATACAAGAACAAACCCTTTCATGACCACCATTGCTCTGGTTAGTTCATAAACAGGACACCATGTAAAGAATCTACACAAATGCACAGACAAACTGCAATTTTTCAGTATCTTGACAAAGAGAATTGTATCCTTATCTTTAATACACATACAAACTACTCCTTATTTATAGAACCATCACTGCTCTGTGTAGGTGATTTTTAGACTTAGCAGTACATTTTTCCTCAAACATGTTTTTAGGTTTTTGTTTCTCAACATTTATCCATTTATTTGTTTGCAAAAGTAAAGAAGTAGACATGTGTCCTCTATGTGTTGTACCACTGGTTTAGTTCCTGTTTAGAAAAGCAAACTTTTTTTGCATATATCATACTTAATAACAGTCAAACATATCAATAAAGTGGGATATTAATTTGCATATTGGTTAATACATTACTGATATGTTGGTTTACTAAGTATCATAAAATGGTCTCTTGGGAACTATTCAAAAAGAATATTTTGTTTGTTAATATGTTTGGCTCAAAATATTCATTTGTTTTATATATAAGAGTCTGGTGATTGCTAGTATTAGGCCACTTATTAACTATAAAAATACAGGATAACATTCTTCATGTACGACAGCAAGTTATCACTGGTGTTGTTTGCTCTTTTTTATTATGGAATACCATTGAATGTAAACATATCATTTTAATTTGCTCTATGGAATGCTCTGCATAAATCACAAGATATACATGCATCTTGATCACAAATGAGTGCTTTATGTGATGACTGGCTTTACAAATATGAAAAATGGACAGTGTTTCACAGTACACAAAACAAAAAAATAAAAGTTCAAAAATAAAGCAATTAAATTAAATAATGGTCTAATATATACCAAATTTTATTTTGGTAAAATGTCCTCTTTAAATATAGTGCACTAAACCATTTTACCAGTAAACTACCATTAACTTAAAAAAAAAAAATGAAGACACACTTAGGTTATACAAATAAATTGTTTCCCAGTGTGAAAAATGGGTTATGGAAGATGGTGGTTTATTAGCTATATAATTTCACTATACAGAAATATAATCCATATAGTCTAGAAAACATGGATCCTAAACAGGACTGCTTAGCATTAGCAATAATAAACATTGTCGCCTGTTTGTCAATTCTTTTGTAATTAACTGACATACAGTAATTCAAGTCTCTCTCCTAATTAAAACGTAAACAGGAGTAGAAGAACTCTGTCAAACTGAAAAATTGCAGATTGCTTACACAATATAATGTTTTCAAAAAAATACCAAGCAGTTGAAAATACCTTGATTATCTCTACTTAATGATTGCAATACTTGTAAAATGTTTATATAAATCTCAATATATTTAATATGTAATTCCATAAAAATGATACTTTTCTCTATTAGATGTTCTACTAGGCTAAAACTAAAGCATTATAGGCTGCATATTTTTTTTTTCTTTTTAGAACTTAACAACTCCACTGCACAGATGTAAATTTTTACTGGTACAAACAATTTAATTTTTAATTACTTTCCTTTTACAACTTTCAAAAAAAAAGAAAAAGTAGAAACAGTGCTTTTTGAATCTTTTTAATAACATTCCCCCTCCCACGTTATAAAAATCAGCAATGATATCAATAATTTAATATATTGGAAGAAATATAAAAAGAATGTAAATGACCTACCTAGCTTTTTTTTTCTTTTTTTTTTTCTTTTTGCTTTTTTATATTTTCATACATTTTAATTTTTTTCGCTTTTATTTTTTCTTTTTTTAAACCGTTATACATGAACATAGTAATTGTAATAGCTGAATACTATCTGATGGAATACTTAAAAAGGGGTACGCTACAATAGTATTTCATCAGGTTGTATATACAAAGAATCAGAATCACAAATTTAACACAACCTTTGGCTCTGGACAATAAATAAATAATTTAGGACAGTCACTGAATGAGTTTTAGTGCAGTGGCAACCTTTTTGCTTTGATGTATCAGCATTTTAGCCCTCCCTAATAAACTGAGTTACATGTAAATGAAGATATGACTACTATAGTCACTTACACGCTTGCAAAATGTGATAATTCCAGTAGCTTAATAATTTCGCATATATAATTGGTTTACACTCTTGATTGTGGCCTTAAAATATTTTTATTCATATCTACAGTAGTAGATCTCTAGGTCAACCACAAAAAATCTACAGCCAACAATCAACTACAGAACCTTCATAAATTAAAGACCCACAATATTAAAATACACAGAACAAAATATCTGAGGTATAAGATAAAAAATGTAATGTTTCTCTTTTTGAGTTTTGTTTAGTTATTTAGAGTTGCTAAAATGATGCACTACTGCATGTATTGCAATACCCAGGCCTCGGAAAGCTTCTTTTTTCCCCCACACTGGAAGAGTTATATGGTTTTGTCATTTAGTATGGAGCAAAACGGCTGTATCCCCCTCGGTATATACTAGCCTGTAATGAAGAAAGAACGAGACCGACATCATCAGCATGGCTCCTAGTCTTGGCATCAGTGAAGGGTGCAAAAGCATTCTGAAACAAAGCAATTTAATGGATTTGTTTTTGAGGTTCCTTTTCAAACAATTAAATGTATAAAATATTACAGTTTCCCACCCACAACTAAATGTCAAATGCATAGCAGAATATAGAATAAAATAAAAACCACAACAACAACATTATCAAAGCAATAAGTTATATTTATATATGTCTTGCATACATTAAAAAAATCTTTACATTGGGTGTGTTTATTAGACAATATAGAAAAATATTATGGATTGGCATCGAAGAATAATTCTACCTATAATAAAAATTCTGCACCTACTGAAAATAACTTTTTAAATCTGAACTGCACCTAAAACTTTTAATACATGTTAATGTCTCTGAAATATTTAAAAAAAAAAATGTTTGTACTAAAATATAGTAAAAAATAAACAGAAGACTTACCATGGCACCAACGCCGTAGGTGGCTGTTGGAGCAAGTGTGTGGTGGTAGGGGTCGGTAGCATAAACTCGTCCGTAACTAAAATTAGAATTAAGATATGGATTCAATTAGTATGTAAAATAATCAGCACAAATAACAATAGTTCTCTACGTCTCTCAAGAAAAAGTCAATAAAGGAATGGAACAACATACATTTACAGTGTGAAAAACACTTTTTGGGTAGTGTGACAATTACCTTTATAGAAGATAGAACATATTATCAGCACATCATGCATGTGGCTATTATTAAAGAGTGTTTGTGAAAATTTGGGCAAGCATGACAACATTAATTGTTCAGGCAATCATGACTCGAGTCTGCATCCACCACATCCTTATGCAGTAACATATGCAGTGACATGATTGGCTAATTTGGCCTTGACACCATATATGGGCAATAACATTGACCAAATAGGGCCCTGAGACCATATTTGGGCAATAATATTGACCAAATATGGTCATTGCCATCTTTGGACAATGATGTTGCACTAACCTCAGCCTTTATTGCTGATGTAACAGAAAAAGGTAAATAGAAGCACCAAACTCCCCTTAAAATTCATACCAGATCTGAAGGGCCTATTATGAATTATGGATGGATCCCCTCTACACCATTTTTAGTTGTGAGGTGTCCCATTAACATCTATACTAGACCCCTGAAGCGACTATGAGCTGTTGTTTTACCAGCAGTTTTAACACACTTTTTTTCTATGTAAATGCAAACGTTTTTTCTGCAGTAGGTTGTATACGTTGCACAGATGTTTTTCTTCACAGGCAGTGTCACCGCATACCCAGGCATGTTATTTAACCGGTTGCTGACCGCCCGCCGCAGTTATACTGTAGCAGGCAGTCGCTCCTGCGTGAACCGAAGTAAGTATACATCGATCGCGCGCCTTCAGCTAGGGGACGAGAGCACGCTGCTGGTAATGGCAGCACGTTTCCGCCCCCGCTCATCAGCGGGGTCTCTGATGCATGGGGCAGGTGGCTCCGATTGCCACCTGACACCCTCGATTGTTCCCTGCTGAGAGAGAAGAACGGTCAGTTATTGTAAACATAGCTGACCATTCTTCTCCCTGGAATGATAACAGAGTTCCTGTGATCCTTCTATATAGGAACACAGGTCTCTGTGATCATTTCGTAAGCCATGTCCCGCCCTTAGGTACACATTTAACTGCTTGATCACCTACAGTGTTAACCCCTTCCCTGCCAGTGTCATTATTACAGTAACAGTGCATATTTTTAGCACTAATTACTGTAGTAATGTCACTGGTCCCCACAAAAGTGTCAAAAATGTCAGTCAGGGGTCCGATCTGTCCCCGCAATATCGCAGTCCCGCCATTACTAGTAAAAAAAAAAAAAAGACATGAATCTTTCCCGTAGTTAGTAGACACAATAACTTTTGCGCAAACCAATAAAAATATGCTTATTGAAATTTTTTTTACCAAAAATATGTAGCAGAAAACAAATTGGCCCTAAATGTTAAAAAAAATTAGATTTTAAATTTTTTTGTGGTAATGTTGTATAGCAGAATGTGAAAAATATTGTTTTTTTTTTCAGAATTGTAGCTTTTTTTATTTATAGCGCAAAAACTAAAAATCGCACAGGTGATCAAATACCACCAAAAGAAAGCTCTATGTGGGAAAGAAAAGGACACCAATTTTAATTAGGTACAGCGTCGCAGTAACGAAGTGACGAATCGCAAAATATGGCCTGGTCATTAAGGGGGCAAATCCTTCCGGTCCAAAAGTGGTTAATGGAGTTTTGCATTTTTATGTTTCACTTTAAGAATTATTAAAATCACAGTTCCCATGAAATAGAGATTTATTTATTTTTACTTTGGTGCATTTCCCCCAGGACAGGACCCAGCTCCCCATGCCATTTGTTTGAAAATCCCTTTCCTATTTGCCTTTAAAATAGTCACTGTCATTTGTCCCCCATTGAATTCAACTGAGTTCAGATTTGACATCTGAACTTTAGTAATGTTCACTAAGCCTGCTTCCAGCCACTAGTGGTTATTGCATGCTTGTGAAGAGGTCATGGGCTGCTTTGAAGCTACTTAAGCTTGCTGTGATATGCTGTGATGTGAAAGCTTTTAACAAGCTTTAAATTTTTACACTGGGTATTTGCTGCAGTCTCTCCATACTCTCCAAACTATGGACCCCACCCTCTGTTATCTGCTGTCAATTGTCCGACAGGTGGATCTGATGTGAACTAGTCTCTCAGAGTTTCCCATCAGGCTCCATTAACTGTCAGTGTGCTCCTTCATCATTGGTTGATATGACACTGTTGGCTATGTAGTCAAAGGTGACATACCAACCAATTATTCATCCTCAGCTCATTCAGCTGCTAAGCAGGAAATTATTATTATTTTTTTTTTTACTTTTAACTTTTTTTTTTAAACAAATGTATTATTATTAATGTAAAGGAATACAAGGTTTAAGAATATTGCATGTACAAACAACATGAAGGCCCATCACATGAGGGAATTCTTGTCATTGTCCACATATGGTCATTGCTCAGCTGCGGTCAACCTCAGCTATTGACTGGGGGATGTCCTGTACATCAGCTGAATGTGGTCAGGAATGAGTAAATGTTTGCTAGAAACCCATGAGCCCAGTGTAGGACACTATCAAATTAAAAATAGAGATGTACCAAACTGTTCGCCGGCGGACAGTTCCCGGTGAACTTAGCATGTTCGCGTTCGCCGCTGCGGGCGAACATATGCGATGTTCGGTCCGCCCCCTATAATACATCATTGAGGCAAACTTTGACCCTGAACTTCACAGTCAGCAGGCACATTTCCAGCCAATCAGCATACCTCCCTCCCACACCCTCCCACCTCCTATAAATAAGCAAGGGCAGCATCCATCTTAGATCATTCTGAAGCAGTGTGTTAGTGAGAGCAGGGAGAGTGTTGCTGCTGCTGCTGTTAATAGCTAGGGACAGTTGTTAGTCAGTGTTCCTGGTCTTGCTAGTCAGTGTTCTTGGTCCACTACTGCTGTAAGGACAGCATCCTGACAGCACCCCAAAAAGCCCTTCTAAGGGCTGGTATTTGTGTAATTTTATATATATATATATATATATATATATATATAGTGTCCCCAAAAGCCCTTTTAAGGGCTGGTAATTGAGTATTTTTTTTTATTTATATATATATATATATATATATATATATATATATATATATATATATAGTGTCCCCAAAAGCCCTTTTTAGGGCTGGTAATTGAGTATTTTTTTTTATATATATATATATATATATATATATATATATATATATATATATCTATTGTACACTGCAGTTGCCTGCCCGCTGTGCGTGAGAGGCCACAGACCCACCACAGACTGTACTGTGTGCACACCACACTCATTTCGGGTGGCACAGGCACAGTACCTTGCATTTTAAAAAATATTTTTTTTTTTCTCTGTCATAATTGCAGTGAGTGCTGTGTCAGGTCCACAGAGTGCACAGTACCCACTGCAGTGCACTGCCCACCACTAATATATATACGGTGGCACAGCATCTTGTTGCAAATTGAAAAAAAAAATATTTTTTATTATTGCAGTTGCCTGGGCTGCCAGTGACTGTCAGGTCCACAGAGTGTACTGTGCCCACTGTAGTGCCACTGCGTGCCCACCCACCACTGATATATATATACGGTGGCACAGCAGCTTGCAAAGTAAGAATATATATATTTTTTTTATAATTGCAGTTGCCTGGGTGCCAGTGACTGTCAGGTCCACAGAGTGTACTGTGCCCACTGCAGTGCCACTGCCCACCCACCACTGATATATACGGTGGCAGGCATGACTTTTTTTGGATTAGTGTCTGGGGGGGTCTAAAAAGCGTACCTGTGAAGTTTCAGCTCTGTAGCATGTCCAGAACCAGAAAAAAAAGATCATATAGGTGTAAAAGGGGTTCCCACCATCCCTGCTCTACTGAAAAATGATCTTTTTTTCTGGTTCTGGACATGCTACAGAGCTGAAACTTCACAGGTACACTTTTTAGACCCCCTAGACACTAAATCACACAAAAAGTTTTTAAAAATTGTCATTTTTGATAGAGAGACAATTATTGGAAAACTTAAAAAAAAAAACTTAAAATAAAAAAAATTTCTTTGGATTTATTGTCTGGGGGGTCTAAAAAGTGTACCTGTGAAGTTTCAGCTCTGTAGTATGTCCAGAACCAGAAAAAAATAGAATTAGGGTTAGGGCTAGGGTTAGAGTTAGGGCTAGGGTTAGGGTCAGGGCTAAGGTTAGGGTTATTTTTAGTGCTTAGGGTTAGAGTTAGAGGGTTAGGGGTAGGGCTACTAACTCTAACCCTAAGTATCTCACCGTAATCTAACCCTAGCCCCTAACACTAAACCTAATCCTAACCCTCTAACCATAACCCTAACCCTCTAACCTTAACCCTAACCCTCTAAGCCTAGCCATAAAAATAACCCTAACCCTAACCCTAACCCTAACCCTAGCCCTAGCCCTAGCCCTAGCCCTAACCCTAACCCTAGCCCTAACCCTAGCCCTAAGCCTAACCCTAGCCCTAACCCTAATTCGTATTTTTTTCTGGTTTCCGGACATGCTACAGAGCTGAAACTTCACAGGTACACTTTTTAGACCCCCCAGATGCTAAATCCAAAGAAATTTTTTATTTTAATTTTTTTTTAATTTTTCCAATCATTGGCTCTCTATCAAAAAGGACAATTTTTAATAACTTTTTGTGTGTCATTTAGTGTCTGGGGGGGGGGGGGGTCTAAAATGTGTACCTGTGAAGTTTCAGCTCTGTAGCATGTCCAGAACCAGAAAAAAAATAGAATTAGGGTTAGGGCTAGGGTTAGGGTTAGGGCTAGGGTTAGGGTCAGGGCTAAGGTTAGGGTCAGAGCTAAGGTTAGGGTTATTTTTAGTGCTTAGGGTTAGAGGGTTAGAGTTAGAGGGGTAGGGGTAGGGCTACTAACTCTAACCCTAAGTATCTCACCATAACCCTAACCCTAGCCCCTAACACTAAACCTAACCCTAACCCTCTAACCATAACCCTAACCTTCTAACCTTAACCCTAACCCTCTAAGCCTGGCCATAAAAATAACCCTAACCCTAAACCTAACCCTAGCCAAAACCCTAACCCTAACTCTAACCCTAACCCTAGCCCTAACCCTAGCCCTAAGCCTAACCCTAGCCCTAACCCTAATTCGTATTTTTTCTGGTTCCGGACATGCTACAGAGCTGAAACTTCACAGGTACACTTTTTAGACCCCCCCAGATGCTAAATCCAAAGAAATTTTTTATTTTTATTTTTTTTTAATTTTAGGGTTAGGTTTATTTTTAGTGCTTAGGGTTAGACGGTTAGGGTTAGAGGCGTAGGGGTAGGGTTACTAACTCTAACCCTAAGTATCTCACCTTAACCCTAACCCTAGCCCCTAACACTAAACCTAACCCTAACCCTTAAAGCCCAGTTCCTGTCCCATTTTGGTCGGTTCTGGTCTGTTTGCGGTTGTTTGCGGTGCGTTAAACGGGGAGTTTGGTCTGTCACTGTGAAGCGGGCGTAACCCTTACACTACCTGATCGATACAACATCATACCTGATCGTATACACACACTGGATGTTTTAAAGCACGTTATTCCAAACAATTTAGGAATGTTAGGTGATTTATGCCCTTTATGGAATAAAACCCGACTCTGCGTCAACTACGTAATTTTCCATGGGAGTTTGGCCATGGATCCCCCTCCGGCATGCCACAGTCCAGGTGTTTGTCCCCTTGAAACAACTTTTCCATTACTATTGTGGCCAGAAAGAGTCCTTGTGGGTTTTAAAATTCGCCTGCCTATTAAAGTCTATGGCGGTTCGCAATGTTCGCCGGTTCGCCGATATTAGGAGAAATTAAAAAAAATAATTAAGGTACACAATGTTTTCCGAACCATGTGTTCTGTGGACTCCACTGGTGATCAAATAAAGATAGTGAATCATGTCTAATTGCCAATAGGCGTTTGTAATTGTAGGTATAATGTACTTTAATAATCTCAACAGCCTCTGATGAATTAGGAGTTAGGTCTGTTTTACAGTGCCTTGCAATCATTCTTGCTGTTAAGAGAGTGGGTTTCACTACATTGTGAAGATATACCGGATAAGTATTAATTCCCAAGTTTATAAAAGCTAAGGATGGTTTTGGAGAAGTAAGAATTCCAATAATGTCTGATATAATTTGGAAAAATTTCTGCCAGAGGCTATTAAGATTTTTACAGTATGATAACGTATGCAATGGATTACTTATAAAACTGGAACTCCTTCAGCTTTGTGATGAGAAAGGCTGGCCATACACAGTTCGAATCTCGGCCATTTCAGCAGGAACTGGCTGATATTAGAACCGGTAATGGACAGGCTGAATTTACCAAATAAATTGATCGATCAACTTGGGTACAACCAGCCTGCTGAATTTTTTTGCAATTATCTCTAGTGGCTGCTACAGCCCCTAGCGATAAACTCTGTCTTCTCCTGGTGAGGATGGCTTCCCCCGCTCGCCCGCCTCCCCCCTTTTTCAGTTTTTTATTTGTTAACAAAGTTTGAAATATCCAATAAATTTTGTTCCACTTCATGATTGTATCCCACTTGTTGTTGATTCTTCACAAAAAATTACAGTTTTATATCTTTATGTTTGAAGCCTGAAATGTGGCAAAAGGTCGCAAAGTTCAAGGAGGCCGAATACTTTCGCAAGGCACTGTAGGTTTTATGTTGGGATTAGATCCTGTTTATTCTCACTCTACACTCTAATGGTTCACCCTATCCATTAGGGCAGTGGTCCTCAACCCTGGTCCTCAGGGCCCACTAACAGGCCACTTTTGCAAGCTAACTGAAATACATCCCAGGTGATATAATTTGCTGCTCAGTGATTGCAGTGTTCTAGTCTGCATCTCCCCAAGGCAATATTTAAAATCTGGCCTGTTAGTGGGCCCTGAGGACCGGAGTTGAGGACCACTGCATTAGGGGATAGGGTGAACCATTATTTAAGCTGGTCAAGGAGTGCAGCTGTATGATAGTCCCTAATATCCACCAATCCCATTCCTCCCGAGTTTCTGTGTTTAACCAACTGGAATTTAGAACTCCAAGATCTGCCATTCTGCCACAGGAGTTTTTTAAACAAGTGATTTAAAAGGGCAAATGGACAGTTTGGAGTGGAATGGAATGGGTAAAGATAGAGAATTTTAGGTAAAAGCAGCATTTTAAAGAATGTGAGATGCCCAGACCAGGAAAGCTCATGATTAGCTCTGGTTATCAAATCACTGGTCAGCTTATCTATAAACAATTCGTAATTCTGATCAGATAGTAGTGCTGTTTTAGGTGTAAGCAATTTGCCTAATTAAGGGACTCCAGAGTCACTCCATCAATATGGAAAAGTTTTTTGAAGGTAGGATCTAGTAGCAGAGCTCAATCCCTGGTCTAACAAAAACAATTTACAGAAGTTAAATCTGTAATAGGTCAGATCACTAACAAGATTTAAAATATTGTGCGCAATGGTGAGGGATCTAATTGGATCTATCGAGAATAACGTACCTTTTTTAAAATTATTTTTTTAAATTCTGACAAATCTTTGAATAGCTGGTTGGTTTACAAACCAGGTTATTTGATGATACAGCAAACTCTGAATTTTTGTTCTATAATACTCTAATAAATACATGCATTTGTATAAAATTAAAAAAGAATAGCGCAACCATGCAAAAGAAATGACTATTAAATATGGAGACAATCCATAAATAAAAATGGGGATTTAGTCCCACCATATGGCCATATCGTGCTCAAACCCACCACTGCGTCAAAGTACCCCATTATCAGTGGGTCCTACACCATCCATAAAAAAGGGGTGAATCCAACCCTTGGAGACAACACTCCTTGCTGGGATGGATGTGCTAATGCACTACAAAGGACTCCTCCTATTTCTACTTGATGGTGGACTCTGATAGAGTACAGGTGTGTGTGGGGGGATGCTCAACCTCAGAAGTCTGGTCAGACCGAATACATAATAAACAAGCAAAAAATTGGGGGAGCAAACCCTGAACATGTATATCTAAAGCTGGTGCAGCTATGGACCAAGCAACATGTATATTAAAAAAGAATAGCGCAACCATGCAAAAGAAATGACTATTAAATATGGAGACAATCCATAAATAAAAATGGGGAAATAGAGTAGAAATAGGAGGAGACCAGCACTTCCACACTTCCAGCAAGGAGTGTTGTCTCCAAGGGTTGGAGAGGCTGGATTCACCCCTTTTTTATGGATAGTGTAGGACCCACTGATAATGGGGTACTTTGACGCAGTGGTGGGTTTGAGCACGATATGGCCATATGGTGGGACTAAATCCCCATTTTTATTTATGGATTGTCTCCATATTTAATAGTCATTTCTTTTGCATGGTTGCGCTATTCTTTTTTAATATACATGTTGCTTGGTCCATAGCTGCACCAGCTTTAGATATACATGTTCAGGGTTTGCTCCCCCAATTTTTTGCTTGTTTATTTGTATAAAATGATGAATAACAGAATTTCCCTATTGTGTACAGTTCAGACAGGCCAGCATTTTACATATTCAGGCAAATTAAGTATTTGTGAATTGTCCTGATTTAGTCATCAATACTGAACAACATATATTAGGGATGTTACTAGATTAAAATATGTTAGCCAGTTAATAAAGTTTTATGATTTCAATCAGTTTCAGTTAGAATTTTATCATTCCTAAGTTCACACAGAACTACATACAAGTATTAAGGCAAAATTGAACATTCTTGAGACAATTGTTAAAAAAAACTGCAGAACGCCACACCATTAACTTGGATTTCAAAAGATTAAATATCTTTACTAATGAATCCTGTAACTTATTATTTCACATTTATACACATGATCACATGGTCATGGTACAAAAGGAATCGAATATTTACACATTTATGAATTATGGATTAGTACCACTAAGATTTGGAGTGCCCAGATGTAAAAAATGTAATTGGCAAACTATTGTTTTTATCAGTGCACCTTAAATGAGTTTGCAACACTCACAGAAACCTCCATCCTCTGTTTTAGCTCATCTTAAAAAATAATCTTTAATGTCCATCTAAATATAGCCATATACGTTTAATCAATGTGGATGAAGGAATCAGCACTGCTTTTTGGCAGCTTCAGCACCCACAGCTGCCTGAATACATGAACATTGACTACATCCAATTGGATTGGACCTTTGTCAAGCCTAGTGGTGCCGACAGGTCCAACCAGCACTTAAATTGTGACTTATTTATCAGGAATTCAAGCAGTATTGGGCAACCTTAAGACTGCCCTGCTCATTGGTGACAATGCCACTGTGTGATTTAACCAGAGAATGGACAACATTGTCACCCTATTATAAGAAGTGGCCGGACCAAAAGGTAATAAAACCGTTCAAAAAAAAATTAGAAAAAAGAAAAAAGTGGGGTTTTGTAGCCCAGAATGAGATGGTCAGAATATGAACAACACAGCAGGTTTTCCATCTCTCTTGTTGAGACCCGCCACTTGGTTATCCTTAATTGTGTTCTTGTTTTTATATTACACGTTATATGTATGTATGTCCCTAGAGCATGTTTGCACATGCCCTTTTATGAGAAATATTGATAAATAAACACATGTTTTTAAATAAACATGCTGTGTTCTTCATATTCTACCATCTCATTCTGGCCTACAAAACCCCACTTTTTTCTTTTTTCTAATTTTTTGTGTATCATATAGGGGTGTGGCCTACTTATTACGGTAATATTTTCTTGTAATAAACCCGTTATAGTGGGATTTTTGAAAAACAAATACTTTTTTGATAATGATACGGACAGACTGCATCTTATGTGTCATATTTATTTTTATTTACACAATACCAACAGTAAAGATCTGAAATGTAGAACACATAATGGTTATGATAATTTTTCTCTTCTGTACAATGGGAATATTATTGAAAATTAAAAAATGTTTTAGTTTGAGCCTTGCCATATTGGTGAAGACAGCCGGGCCATTGTTAGATATTACGGGCCTTGTACATCCTACCTAACAGGGTAACAGGGCCCCCTGAAAATAACAAAATCATATTTTCACTAAAAATACACTAACATCCTTTTTAGCTGACACAAACACAACAAAACCTACAAAATGTATGCTAAATCTAAAAGATAAAACTGTATTGAGTGAATAAATAAAGCCCTCTGTGTGAATGAGGTATTGGGGCTCATTAACATGGGTGCTGTGGCATGTACAGCATGAATCAGTGGTTTGTTTATGTGGCTGGAGCTACTTGGAGCTGTTTGTAGGTTGCCCATTTTACACTATAGGGACACAGCATTTGTACAAACACGGCCGCATGTCCTAATTTGACAAGAATGTGGTTGCAGGTGTATGGCCCTGAACACAGATAATGTGCATTCATAGCCACTCACCCACACCTACACACCTGTATGAATAAAAACTATGGCTGTGTTCGTACAGCTGCTGCGTTCCCATAGTATAACAGGTGATTCCTGCCACACTTATTCATGTTGCTGCAAGGGCCAGAGCACCTGTGTAAATGTGGATTTTTTTAAAATATGTTTTTGCATAGCCCCATTATTTCAATAAGCTGCCTAACACATGGGAATGCATGATTTTAAAAGTGTGTTGGACCTAATCACATGGTACTGTGGTACTGTGGTACTGTGCAACTGCGCATGCGTTCCTGCACCACAAGAGGTGTGAACAAGACCCACAGATTATTCTAAGTAAGGGAATGGGATAAACCTGGAATTGTGAATGCAATTGGACTAGCGGTAAAAGCTGTAGGTGAAAGTAATGGGACACATTAAAGAGGTTCTTCCCAAAACAATTAAAAGTCAGCAGCAACAAATCCTGTAGCTACAGACTTTTAATAGCATTGAGATGCTCTGTGATAGAATCAAAGGAGGCTGTGAAAGAAAATATAGCTTATTGGCTGCAGATGAACCTGTTAGCTGCCTGGGCCCCCCTCTGGATCTAACAGAGTCGTGGTACCCCCTTATCAGTGGCCATGGAAGACAGCATAAATACTGATTACGAGTGCTGAAATCCTCATTACAACAGGGGAAGATTTACTAAAACAGGAGCACTCAGAATCTGGTGCAGTTGTGTATGGTGGCCAATCATTTTCTCACATCAAGTTGTTCAATAAGGCTTTGATAATGAAACCTGGAAGCTGATTGGTTTCTGTGCAGAGTTGCATCAGACTTTGCATACTCCAGTCTTAGTAAATCACCCTCACTGTGTTCAATTCTTTATAATATTCTCATGGGCTCCTTTTTCTTAAGTGCAAGAAACTGCCTTCATGTCTTTTGTTGTCACTCTAGGGATCTTTTTGTTCTGTGTAAGGCTATTCATGATCAAATTGTTGTTGGAAAACTCCTATGGAATAGAGTGCTAAAATTCTTTCATTTATATACTATTTACTTGAGTGTAGACTGATGAAATCACAAGCCTGAACGTAGACTGATAAAATGGCAACTCTCTGGAAATCATTTTGTTTCTCTTACCTGTTTTACAAGCTTTAAATTTCAAGCTATTTATTAGTTTTCTTTTTTCCAGTTAGGAAATGTTTAACTTTTACGTTATTTTAAAAAAAGTATTGGGATGCCTGACTTTGCACGCACATGATTTATTTATAGCATCCCAGTCTTAGTTCGTAGGGTTAAACATTGAGTTGGCCCACCCTTTGCGGCTATAATAGCTTTAACTCTTCTGGGAAGGCTGTCCATACAAGAATACACAAATATTTCTGACTTTGGTGTAACTAAGCATCAACAAACCCTAAGCTTCTGCTTCAATCTCAGTCCACCTAACTGAACAGACTTATGCCTAACCATTCAGCTCACTTTTTATACCTTGCCTGTCTGGTCTCTAGACATCATAACATATGTTCCGGAGAAAACTAGGGTTGACAAACTTAGGATTGCCTGTGATGTGTGCAAGATAAGTCTGCCTTGAGCCAGATACCTTTCTAGCTCTCTAGGAAACTTAGGAAAGTGTAGGATGTAAGGTGAACTTTAATACATCTTCATAATATTATTTTCAAAAACAAAAATAGCCAATATTGCACATACACAGAATTGCATTGCAAAAAAACAATACCCAAAACTTTGCATTTTTTTTTTTTTACACAGCATAACTAGTCAAAAATGCACATGAAGATGGATAGGCTGTTCAAATATCAAAGTGAATTTTCTATTTTTAGTAAATAAGAAGAAGTTGTGCTGGCTTTAATCATCCAACCATATGCAAGCAAAAATATTGCTGGGTATGTTCTTACTAAGTGAATTTTCATTTTATTCAATAAGCTAAATGGAAATTCCCTTGCAAACTGAAAATTAATTTTGCAAAATGAACATGTTCTGCTTTAGCAAATTAACACCGCTAAATTACAAAAAAGAAAGGCTTGAGAAAGCAGGACTTATCTCCAAAGCACATTAGTAATCACTATAGTGCACTGTAAAGACGCGTGAATATGCATTCACACAAGGCAGCTAGACTGCAGCCACTACAAAGACAGGAGTGTGATTTAGCATGGGACATCCTGGCATGCACCATCTTGCCTTGATGGACAGCATCCCAGATCTGGATGAGAAGGATTGAGCTTACTACACCAATGGTCCCATTGGTATTATTTTTCCCTCCCCTCTTTAATGTGGCTGTATACAAGACACCTCCTACATTTCATACATGTAAGTGAAATTATTAATTTGCTCTTATTTAAAAAAGTGTTTTATTGTGCTAGATGTTTGTTATTCATTATAACCTCATTATAACTCTATTGAGGGAAATAACTGTTTTCAATTACTTTTTTAGATGTTATCCACAAACATTAAAAAAAAAAGTCCCTTGATCATATAAATGTAAAGACAATTTATAATTTGAAATGTCTTATATGCTAAAAATGACTTTTCTTTGTTTACTATTATGACTTAGAAGTTAATTAAATAGTAGATTATAATTTAGTGGTTAGTTATGAAGAAATCCAGAACATTCCCATGGATTCCTAAGCAATTCCACACAACTGTTTTTTCTCTAACTTTTCCAGATCATTCGTTTTCCGTCTCACCATATTTCCTTCCCCCTTCATTTGAATCAAACATACAACCCTTTAGCCAATGTTTGCACATCCACCTGCATTATTCATGTAATAAATCATCTAGATGCAAATTTTAAATGGGCCCTGACTGATTTCTATAATTGGGCATATACCAGATGCTTCAGCTTGAAACATAAATCTCAAAATTTTGAATTGAAGCCAATGTTCTAAATTAGTAAATATAAAAAATACACTCTTTTGTATAGTATAATACAACAGGTACTCTAAAAAAGGACTGTTCTTGGAGAAGATCCCATTATAGATCTACCAATTTTGCTGGGTAATGCCTATACAGATACTTTTACAAATATATATAAAAGTGTAACTTGAAAGCATAAATCAATTTAGGGGAAAAAAATCAAAACAGCATGTATACCAATCAAAAAACCTTTAAAATAAAGAATCGTGGATGCAATATCATAAAAAATGCCTTATTACTTGAAAAAAAAAGTATTATTGTAAAAACCTATTACCAAAATACTGTATGTGCCCCAAAAAAGGTTAGACCTTAGTGATAGTAAAAGTATGCAAAAAGGTTGCCACAATCTTGCTCATAGCTGTGGAGTAATTTTACTGTGAACTAAAATAAATAATAAAATACACAATACTATTTGCAATTGTGTTACTGGATTGGGTAGTTGCTTTGATTAGTGATTACAGTCTCACTGAAAAATATAAAAAACGTCACTTCATTCTAAATTTTCAAAGCCTATCTTTTAGATGTATTTGGCACCTTTCCAAAGACATACAAAATTTTAAAGCAAGACCTGTTAGGTATCTATTTGTTTGCCATAACATCATATTTTTAATTTAAGAAAAAAATGGATATTATATTAAATATATATATATATATATATATATATATATATATATATGAACATTTTATAGTGTATTTTTTCCAAAAATAAGTGATTAAAAAAACTGCTGCGCAAATACCACGTACATTAAAAACCCACCAATTTATTCTCTGGGAGCTCTGCTAAAAAAATCTATACACTGTTTGGGGGTTCTAAGTAATTAGAGGAGGAGGAGAGGGGAGGGCCGAGAGTAGATTGGGTTCTCACAAAACACTATGGAAGGGACAGAGAGAAGGGGATGGGGAGATGGGGAGATGCTGATGTGCTGAGAGGAGAGCTGGATGACAGAGGAATGTCATTTGGAATGTAAACTGTAATCATGGATCAGCAGCCATGATAAACGTAATCAGTTTTTACAGGGAAAGACAGGAACGGGCAGGGTCAACCAGGTATTTTACAGCATAGAAAGGGGCAATTGACATGGTAAAAGCACTATGCTATATCTCTTGCCAGAGACAGAAGGATGTTTTCTTTTTTTAGGGTTACAACCACTTTAAAATTAGTTTGGCTTCAGATAGTTGCTATTCCAATGGTATTTGGAGTTCCTTCTGGAGCTCTTTAGTGGCATTTGGTAATGCCACTACTGTGCTGTTCATTACTCTTCCAAAGGCCTGCTGGAAAGGAGGTGGTGAAGCGGTTTCTTCTTCATCCAGGTAAAGGGCAGAAAATACCATCCTACACTTCCTTCTTCTACTGCATTTTAATTCTACTTCAAACTTTGTACTGTTTCTTTGTGAAGATCTGTAACACCTTCAACTATCCTGTTGCTTCTTTATCATTCCCCTACCAATGCTGCCTGATTCTGTGGATATGTGCTTCTCCAGGTAATCAAGCAGGAAAATTTGACTTGAGCTGAAATAATCTTGATCTTTTATCAGAATGGTTGCTGTCACATAGTGTAGACATAGTGCAGAAAGAGACATGGTAAGTCATTCCTGGGGAAACGATCAGCTTTAGGGAGCCTAAAAGCAATACTAGTGTCTCGTTTTTAGTAAATTTCTTGACTGTTTTGGAAGAAGATTCCAGTCTAGGTTTACTTCAATAAAGAACATAGAGGACAAAATTCACACGTAACAGCTACTGTAGTTAAATGTTTTCACCCATAAGAAGAGGCAAATAGGAGGAGATATGATCACCCTATAAAAACTTAAAATTGGAACTTGAATATTAGGTGGACAGTTGCTCATTTTAATGTCAAATCAAAAGACATGACGGTAATCTTTCAGACTGGATTAAAGGAAATTTAATTACCAAATAGGAAAAGAGTTCTTTACTGTAAAATTGGGTAAGTGTTGAATACTTCATAAAATAGAAAATATTATTAAATAATTTAAAAAAATGTTTAAATGTTTTTCTTAGAGAACTTGACATAAAGGATAAGGGTATAAAAGGTTTACTCTTTTCATTGTTGACCTCTTTGCCTGCTTCAATATTTTAGGCCTTCATAGCTGTAAATATTGTAGTAACCACAAGCTGGAGAGAATGGGCTCTACAAATTCTCTATATTCTCATATTCTCTATATTCATTCTCTATATTCCTTACCAGACTGTTCACAAAGTTATTCACTTCCCGCCCAAGGATGTCATATGACGTCCTGGACTTTGAATGGAGATATCTGAATTATGCCTGCAGCTGCATTCTTCTACCAGCGATTCCCTGCACCATAAAAACAATCATAGCGGCTGTTCAGATGCCCGTGCGATCGACGAGCCAGAGAAGGAATCAGCCAGTGTCAGAAGTTTACCATAGAGAATACAGAGGACCAGATGGTCCTTGGCAGTCTCTATGACCTTTGGAGGCCTAGCCATGATGTTAAAAAAGTCACGTCCGGCCTAGCAGATGGAAATGTCATGTCATGCCCTATGCCCTATTACAAGGGATGTTTACATTCTTTGTAATAGAAATAAAAGTGATAAAAAAAATGTAACGTTAAAGTATAAGTGAAAATAAGAAAATAAAAATAAAATAAACTATAAAAAAATGTAAAAGCGCCCCTACCTCCACGTACTCGCATGCAGAAGTGAACAAATACATACGTCACGCCCACATAAACTGCATTCAAACCACACATGTGAGGTATCGCCGCGAACGTTAGAGTAAGAGCAACTATTCTAGCCCAAGACCTCCTCTGTAACTCTAAACTGGTAACCTGTAAACATTTTAAGATCGTCACCTATGGAGATTTTTAAGTACCAAAGTTTGGCTCCATTCCATGAGTGTGCGCAATTTCAAAGCGTGACATGTTAGGTATCTATGCACTCAGCTTAAAATCATATTTCAAATTACACAAAACAATAGGGCTAACATTAGTGTTTTGTTTTTTAATTCATGAAACCGTTTTTTTTCCCAAAAAAAAGTGTTTGAAAAATTGCTGCGCAAATACTGTGTGACATAAAAAGTTGCAATGACTGCCATTTTATTCCCTGGGGTCTCTGGTAAAAAAACATATATAATGTTTTGGGGTTCTGAGTAATTTTCTAGCAAAATAATTATGACTTTTACATGTAGGAGATGAGTGTCAGAATGTGGTTAATGGTAGTCATTAGTGTTGCTGACCCTATCAAAGCTTTTTTAAGAGCGTAATCCATCATGCAGCATCATGCAAAAAAAAAAAAAAAAATGGAAATCCTTAAATGGAAATTGTGTACATACAGAATGTTAAATTCTATGCATTTCCCTCATAAACAAATTAAAATATTTTGTTTTTTAAATAAGCTTTTGCAAGCAGATGTAATCCTTACAGTGTAAAAAAAACAAAAAAAAACCCATAACCAATCAACCTAATTTAATATGGCTGACAACTGTTTACTACCATTTGCACATTACTGTTTGCATACAAGTTAAACCTTATTACCTATCTAAACTTTATAAATTATTTATTTAACATATTGTAAAATGATGTGTCCTTAATATTAATACAGTATTTTTTTGTCAACATAATGTCAATATGTTTTTTTTTTTGCTTTTTGTATCATAAAATATATTTTCCCCATGTTAGCATGACATGTCGCATTGTGCTTTTGTTAATTTATAAGAAATACTTCAAAATTTGTATGCAAACATTAACAAAAATGTCCTTATATAAATCAGAAAACTGCAGTTTAACTTAATCTTGTCATGTTGTCATATTTGACTAGCCGTGCGAACTGACCTAGAACTGAACATACAGCCAAAGCTGTCAAAACGATAATGGTAGTAATGCCAAAAGAGTGTTTTCACTGACTAAAAAAAAGACAGCATAATCAATATACAGTAAACTATACAATATACAGCAAAAAAAAAAAAAAAAAGGCACTCATCATTTTTGGGTTTGATAAGTTTTTTTTAAGTTTTTAGTGACAACATACTTAAATAGGAACACAATAGTGGAGAAAATGATGTTTTAAACTCAAAGCCTTTTGCTTTAGTATCCATTCACTGGTAAATTGAATACAGGTAAAATTTAAAAAAGTTGCAGTGAAAGAGCAATTTATAACTGATAAAGAAGCATTAGCTGCTCAGAATATTTGGGATATCAAGCAAATTGTGATAATCCTTCTATTTAGTTCCTATGTTTTCCTCTACGGTCATGTAATCTGTTTTACAACAACTGTATAATTTAGTAACATCTGTTTTAATTGCCATGCCAAACCCTTCTTAAAATTAGGTCAAAGCCAGAGGCTATAAGGGAGTTTAAAATGCACAAATTACAATTTAACAAGCAGTGCTGAAATGCTTAGAATCATTAAGTAAGCAACTGAAAAAAACATTACTTTAACTAACAGCAGAAAAGGCAAAATCACTGACACATTTAAAATGGACTGGCACCTAAAACAACATGTGTATACATATTAGCAATACCAGTGCTGCCATTACCACTGATGTCTATTTTTATGAAATCTGTTATCCATTTTGGAGAAGATACTGTGCTGAAAGGATGTTGGCAGCCACAAAAGAAGATAATTTAAAATACCCAGGTAATTCAAAGAGACATGGGAATAAGTGCAAACTTTTGGATGAGGCTACAGTAAACAGCCGGTACTGACATAATAGTGTTGTAATTATGTAGGTATGTGGCACATGTGGTGACATTTAATAATACAGAGAGATTAGACACTGCAAATGGATAGCCCTTTGACTTAGAAAACATACTATCCATTAGTCTGTAAGCACCCCAAAAGTCTGCTCAAACTCATAAATAGATGCACTGTATGCCCACCCAGGAAACAGTTCACATTCAGCCCGAATAGCAAAAATTAAAGTAGAACTTCACTCTCCCAATCAACATTGATTATTTCTAATCCTCAGACTGCTAGCATTAGTTAATAGATACTTAGTTACTTCCTGGTTTGTTGCCTAAACAAATAATGTTATATATATCCCAGGAATCTACAGGAGAGGAGGAAAGGAGGGATTTTCTTAGCTGAGCACACTGTACTGCATGCATACTTGAGTTAGGGGCAGATGGATTTTAGGAAGTAAATGATACATGAATCATTAGCCCTTACACAAGATGGCCATGGCCAGAAGTGCTAGGGGGTGTTTTCAAAGTAATTTCTCAACAAAATAAAGCATAGAGACATGGATGGATGGGGGAGTTTGCTTTGAATAGTAAAGTCAATTAAAGTTGAAAAGGCAGACAAGCAAAAAATTGGGGGAGCAAACCCTGAACATGTATATCTAAAGCCGGTGCAGCTATGAACCAAGCGACATGTATATTAAAAAAGAATAGCGGGCGGACGGAGCCGGCAGCCGGAGCGAATGGACGTGTGAGCCTTCTGCTCTGAACCTCGGGTCCTCTACAGCTATCCGCAGCGGCATCTGAAGCAGGAATTTCCGGCCAAAAATCACCCTACAGCACCCCGAACGCCCGGAGCACACAATGGCATTGGCGGGGAAGCGAAAGGAGAGGGAGAAGCCGAGGAAACTGTCCGACTTCTTCACCCCAGCGCCGGGCCGCACCAGGCAAGATGGCGCCGCAACTAGACACCGCAGCAGGTCTCCACGAGACACAGGGAGCTCCCATCCATCCCCACACGACCGGGACCATGGTGAGTCGGCTGATTTTAGGCCACTACAACCTCCCTCCCCAACAGCTAGCCCTGCTAAGCAGAAGATGAGATATACAGGGACACATATGTCAGAGGACATGGACACTGCAGAGGGGGGGGGGGGGGAGAAGGATGACAAATGAATGCAGCCTGAAGCTGGATGCATTCCCCACCACAGGGCAGCCCATTACTGACAGTGCAATGAAAGACTTAATACAAACACTGCGGAGAGCCCTACAAAAACATATGGAATTGTATATGAAGGTTACTAACAGGAAACTGTCTGATATGGAAGAGAGAGTGGATTATGTGGAGACAAAGATGGATGAATTCACTGGGGCCCACAATGAGCTGGTAGCTGAGCACTTTGAGCTGGAGGAGGAGCTGAGGCAGCTGAGATTAAAGGTGGCAGATATTGAAGATAGGTCCCGCAGAAACAATATAAAATTCAGGGGGGTCTCTGAGTCTGTGAAACCGGCGGATCTCACCCCATATCTGCAGCAGTTGATGCTTAAGACTATACCGGACCTCTCTACTGCGGATGTGATTATCGATAGGGCTCATAGACTGCCTAAGCCAGCACATATTCCTGAATCAGTGCCAAGAGATGTGATAGCCAGGATTCATTTCTTCCATGTTAAAGATCAATTGATGAGGTACTCCAGACAGAATGCTTCTCTTCCCGACCCATATGAATGGATTGCACTCTGTGCTGATCTTTCCCAAGCCACGTTGGCGGTCCACCACAATCTGGTCCCTATCACAAAAATTTTGAGGAACCATAAGATCCTCTATAAGTGGGGATTTACGGCTAAATTAATGGTTACTATGAACAACTCATCACATGTGATCCATTCTATGGCAAAAGAGCTTGATCTCCTGCGCCAGTGGGGGCTTCTCCCTAGAGATGATAATCTGCAGGCTCAGGCTTCTGGATCAAGGGGCAGATCTAGTGCGAGCAAACCGAATTGAGTCTCATGGGAAACTTTGTGGCTGTTGTTGAGATCAGAACACTTGCATCTCAGGAGTTTTTGTGTTTGATATGCAGGAGTTGGCTGGAGCCCTAGGACCCGGGCACGGCTCATGTTTCTTCACCCCAATCTTTAGTGTGAGATTTCTTGCACCCCGACAGTTCTGGAGAGTTACTCTATAGACACTATGCTGATAGAAAGCTACCAGCTATGTTGGCCAATGGTTGCGGCCTATTTATGCTTTCACCCCATGACTTATGCTTGTTCTCTTTCCCCTGCCTTTCCTTTTCCTGCCACTGGAGGGAGCCGGAGCACCACCAAAGGTTGTCATGTCACTTAGGTTGATGTCTTTTAATGTCAGAGGCCTGAACCACCCAGCGAAAAGGAGGAATCGTTGGAAGACTGCACTGGAAATGAACTGTGATATCCTCTGCGTTCAAGAGACACACTTCGGCAAGGATAGAGCCCCTAGATGCTCTCACCCCAAGTTTCCGTATGTATTTGTTTCAAACGCACAGACCAAACACAATGGAACATTGATTGCAATAAGGGACACAGTATCTTTTAAGTTGCTGGAGGAGCAGCACGACGACATGGGTAGATATGTTCTGCTGGTGGCGGAAATCAACGGGTCTCCTTATACCCTGCTGAACATATATGCACCCAACAAAAAAACAGTTAAATTTATTAAAAAAATGGTTCATATGACAAATAGTATTAAGCAGGGATCTGTGATTATTTGTGGTGACTTCAATGCTGTAATGTATTCGGATATTGATTGCTCCTCAGTGGGGCGGAGACGAAGGCCGTACATAGGACCTTTCTGTTATGGGGAGGGCCTGTATGACCCCTGGAGATGTCTCCACACCACTGAGCACGACTACTCCTTTTTCTCGGTGGTTCACGCCATGTATTCCAGAATAGATTTTTTTCTGACAGATAAGTTCACTCTTCAAAAGGTCTCCAATGCCTGTATCCACTCCATCACGTGGTCGGACCATGCACCGATCACGTTGGACTTGGATAAACGTCCTGCCATGGTTCATAGACCATTGTGGAGAAACAACACCTATGTGTTGTCTCATCCGCAATACAGCAAGGACCTACATAAGAAGGTAACAGAATACTTTGAATTCAATGCTGATGGTTCATGCTCCCCTGCCACGGTCTGGTGTGCTCACAAGGCTGTGGCTAGGGGCCTCCTTATACAGCAAGCAGCTAAGGTGCGGAGGGATAAAACCCGCCGCATAAAGGGACTGCAAGGTGACATTAACAATTTAGAGAGGCAGCACAAAACGACCCAATTGGGTAATGACGAGATACTAAAGAAACTGATATCCCTATGGTTAGAACTCAGGAACATACTGACTGCAGAGTATGACTTTCATTTTAAAAGGATGCGGTTGTCCTGGTATTCCAATGGTAATAAGGCGGGGAAACTTTTGGCTTCCCAATTAAAACAGCGACGAATAAAGGCACGTATTCCGCATATTAAGCACCATAAGACGAATAAGGTGGTCTCTGATCCAACAGACATTGCCGCAGTATTTAAGGATTACTATGAGTCTCTTTACAATCTAACGGAATCCGACCCTGACTCGATGCCCACCAGGGCTGCTATACAGCAGTTCTTGGAAGCCCTTCACCTCCCTAGCCTGGACTCATCTATGCTTCAGGAATTGAATTCCCCTATCACGCAGGAAGAAATTCTTGCAGTAATTAAATCGATCCCTCTCCACAAATCACCGGGGATAGACGGCTTCTCCGCCGAATATTATAAGACATTCCCTCATAGCCTGGCCCCTCATCTAGCTAGAGTTTTTAATGAGGCAATCTCTACGGGTTCCTTCCCCAGGGAAATGCTGGAAGCTGTGATAATTACCTTACCCAAACCGGGAAAAACACCTGATGCCCCCCAAAACTTTAGGCCCATTTCACTCCTCAATGTGGATATTAAAATTTATGCCAAAGTATTAGCCAATAGGTTGCTCCATGTTACTCCGACTCTTATTGGATTGGACCAAGTGGGCTTTGTCAAAGGCAGACAGGCACCCGACGGCACGGGGCGTATAATTGATCTCCTTTCACACCTGCAAATCCACCGGACGCCGTCGGTGCTGTTGGCGCTTGTCGCCGAAAAAGCGTTTGACAGAGTCCACTGGGGGTATCTGGCAGCCACTTTAGAGAAGTTTGGATTTGGGGCGGTATTCACTCCGCCATTATGGCTTTATACTCTGCTCCTTCGGTGAGGGTCTACACGGATGGTCTACTATCACAAAGCTTTCCCCTGTCTAACGGGACCCGTCAAGGATGCCCGCTTTCGCCGGTTTTGTTTTTGCTGGTTATTGAACCACTAGCGGAGGCCATTCGGGCAGATCCAGCAATAGAAGGCATACAGATAGGTTCTACGCAACACAAACTGGGACTGTTTACGGATGACATAATCCTCACCCTAACTAACCCTGCGAAATCTTTGGTGGCGGTTCAGACTGTCTTGGATCACTTTGGAGCGGTTTCCCTTTACAAAGTGAATAAGACTAAGTGCTCTGCTCTCCCGGTATGTGTACCTAAGACGCAAGTTCCAACCCTCAGAAGTCTATTCTCGTGTGATTGGGATCACCCCTCTATCACATACTTAGGTATTCAGCTGACCTCCCCGATTGAAAACCTCTATAAATGTAACTTCCCCCCACTGTTATCCCAAATAGAAGAGGAATTGTAACAGATTAGGAAAGTTCAACTGTCCTGGCTAGGTAGAATAGCAGCTTATAAAATGCAAATCCTCCCCAAACTGTTATATCTTTTCAGAACTCTTCCCATCCCTATCCCCCAATTGTTCTTTGAAAAATTGGCTTCCAAACTTAGGCTGTTTATTTGGGACGGTAGGAGACCTAGGATAGCTATATCCAAACTGTACGATTCTAAACAGGCAGGCGGTACGGGGTTACCGGACACTCAAGCTTATTACTATGCAACGCTTTTAAATCACACACAATTTTGGTTCTCAAATCAAGCAGACAACTGGTGGAATCAAATTGAGCGTCAGGTGACTGCGGGCCACGACTTACCAGCTTTAGCGATGGCTGCGAGCATTGCACACAATGTCAAAAGACCTCCATACCCGACCATTGAGGCCTCTATATCTGCGTGGCAGAGACTACTTAGATATGACTGTGGGGACATGAGAGTTAAAAAACTTTCCATACCCCTAGCAGTTTACTCACACCTGATCTTTCAGTGTCCAGTTGGCGAAAGCAGCGAATCAATATTCTAGAATCCTCTGACAGACAGCCAAGTGTGTTGGAAACCTTTACAATGCACCAAATACACTACTGGCATAAAAGCAACCCCCTCCCCGCCTTCACAGTACCCCTCCATATCTGGAAGTTCCTTATAGGTTCCCAGGAATCTACGGGGAAAGGTATCTCACTCTTCTATAAACTATTCCATCAGAACTCGCTTGTGCGTAAATCCCAACCTATGCTTAAGTGGGAACAAGTCTTAGATCAATCATTTCATATTACTAAGTGGTCCGCTGCAATGAAACTAAACACTAAGGCCTCGGCCTGCGTTGACCATTGGGATAATGCTCAAAAAATTCTGCATAGGTACTATATGACCCCCTCTAGGCTGAACGCGATAGACTCAAGCATCTCACCTTTGTGTTGGAGGGACTCCCGGGAAAGGGGTAATTTGTACCACGTGCTCTGGGATTGCCCTAAGCTTCGCCCTATTTGGAGACAGGTTTCCTCTCTGATCTCACATGTATGTGGAAAGCAGTGCACTCTGAACCCAGCCATGGCACTCTTAAGTATAGGAGTGGACGATCTCCCTCTTGCAAGCAGAACAATAGTGGCACATATACTGTTTGCCACGAGAATAGCAATAGCAGCACTTTGGAGATCTCCCGAAATCCCAAAAATTGATGATGTCAATAGGAGAGTTCATTCTCAGTGTGAAATGGAAAGGATGCTAGCTTATAAAGAAAAAAAGGCGGGTACTTTCCACAAGAAATGGGACTCATGGCTGACAGCTTCTACTGTTAAGTGTTGAATAATGTTAGGTTAGGCCTCTCGGGCTCTCTGACTCTAACGTGAAGCATCTTCCAGCACCTTCTAGGCTTCTTCTCCAGTGGCGGGTTACTAGTCATCCCTTCCCCCCCTCCCTCCCTTGTTTCCCCCTCCCTCCCTCCCTAACCCCCTACCTACATGATCCCCCCCTTGTTAACCCTTCTTTCTACCTTTGCCCGACCACCCTAGTGATTAGGGTCTAGTGGGACCCGGGGCAACCCTATGGTTGGCCAAACTGAGGGTGGCGGTGGTTACTTTGACTACGGTTTGGATTATCCAATCTACCTTTGATGGGTTAAGGGGGCAGGTAGTGGCGCGCTTGATCCCTCCAGTAGTAGTACTGAGGGATACTCGATCACAGTGTGTTCCCCTTGGGGGTGACGGGTACTCCCTTGCGTCCCATTCATAGCCTACAGGGGTATAGGCACAATAGGAGTTGATAGGAGGCGTAGTAGTAGTAGTCCATGTGTAAGGGAAGAACCACCCCCCCCCACGGCAGCTATGCAAGAAAATTATAGGGTTCATCGACAATACGACAATTTAGCGACACTCAGTGAACTGTAATTGTTTACCTTTGTCATGCAACTTGTTATGCTATTTCATGTATGGAAATGTTTGCCTTTTCTACTTGTATATGTCTACTTTACTTCAATAAGACAATCCATAAATAAAAATGGGGATTTGGTCCCACCATATGCCCATATCGTGCTCAAGCCCACCACTACGTCAAAGTACCCCATTGTTAGTGGGTCCTACACTATCCATAAAAAAGGGGTGAATCCAGCCTCTCTAACCCTTGGAGACAACACTCCTTGCTGGGAGTGATGTGCTAATGCACTACAAGGGACTCCTCCTATATCTACTTGATAGTGGACACTGATAGAGTACAGGTGTGTGTGGGGGGTGGGGTGCTCAACCCCAGAAGTCTGGTCAGACTGAATACATAATAAACAAGCAAAAAATTGGGGGAGCAAACCCTGAACATGTATATCTAAAGCCAGTGCAGCTATGAACCAAGCGACATGTATATTAAAAAAGAATAGCGCACACATGCAAAAGAAATGAGTTTTTTTTATCCTAATGCATTCTATGCTTTCTATCTATCTTTCTAGCGATGTCCACGAGTCCCTCAGCCATCCGGGACTCTCCCTCCTGATTGGCTGAGACACAGCAGTGGTGCCATTGGCTCCTGCTGCTGTCAATCAAAGTCAGTTAGCCAATCAGGAGAGAGAGGGGTGGGGCGGAATGTCATCTCCGTGTCTGAATGGACACATGGAGCTGCAGCTCGGCTCTAGAGCCCCCATAGCAAGTTGCTTGTTGTGGGGCACCCAACAAGAGAAAGGGGCCAGGAGAGCTGAAGATAGACCTGAGAGGAGGAGGATCCGGGCCAGTCTGTGCAAAACCAATTGCACAGAGGAGGTAAGTATAAAATGTTTGTTATAAAAAAAAGAAAACATTACAATCACTTTAAATAGTGTTTTTGATTTGTTGTGATCAGATGCAATGAAGATCTACTTTAAATAGTGTACATTTTTTATACTTGGCATTACAACATATCTAGTTGTCAACATCGCCAAAGAAATTTAGAAAAAATGCAGCATCCTTCCTAAGGGAGTTTATACTGAATTTGCCTAGCAAACTGAGACTTGGAAACTGCTGTTAACTCAATGGTTGTCATCCAGACAGGGATAAAACAATATTCACCATAATAATTAGGAAAAACTGTAGGATCCATATATGCAAAAAGTTGTAATTGCTGACAATGGTAATTCTACTATTTAAGATTTGGAGAATGAATACTATAAGCAACAATTGTCTGCATCACTGTCTAGTTTATTTGTCAAAGTAAAAAAAAAAAAAAAATTACACTTTCAAATTGTTAAAATGTCATGAGAATCTAATGATAGATTCAGAACTAATTTAAGTTAAATTCCAGGCAGTAACAGTAAAAGATGTGAAAAAGTAAAAACTTAAGCAAATCATTGCATATAGTGAATACAAATATTTAGAATTTGCAGATGTATTGTATTTGTGATTATTTACAAATAATGTAATGATTAATATATATATATATATATATATATATATATATATATATATATATATATATATATATATATATATATATATATTTTTAGGACTGGTTTTGTTAATGCTTAATTATGAGTGGCAGTGCTTAAGGCTAAAATCAAGGCAGCAATTAAAGACATATTAATACAGTCATGTATGTATGAAAAACCATTAGATGTATTTTAAATGTGCTTTAAACACAACTATTAGTCCTTGTTCACATGGATCTATCAATGCGTAAACCTATTCAAAGGGACATTTTTACATGCACAGGATTACCAAGTGTTCAATGCATCCACAGGCAGGCAGTCCCATTCATTTTTACTGGGATGTAGCATCTGGACGGACATAGATGCTGGTCCCAATTTGACAGCCTGCAGGTATGGGTGCGTGTCCCCAATTGCAGACAGTGTGCTTCAGGGACATGCACCTGCACCTGCATGGCTTTCAAATTGGGACCAGCAGTTGTGTCCATGCAGCTGCTGTGTCCAAATAGATATAAATAGGATTGCTATTTTGACTATATGGAACACATGGCACACAATGGGCACCATTTTATAATAGGGACATGTTGTGCAAATCCCTTACCATGGCTGGAAGATTGAAATTCAACCTTGGGGTTTACAGCATATGATATCTACAGCTGAGGCAGTTTGATATTTTTGGATTATATTTTAAAGAGCTAAGGAGAACACCATGTTTTGAACTTAGTCCTATTTGCCATATCTTCCCCTCCTGGGTGTCCTTGCACAGTCCATGTGGAGGGACCTGGTGGGAGTGCCATTTATATCCTGGCTGGGTTGTGCCAATATGTTTGTTTTGATTTTAGTTTTACTATCATTGTCAGATTAACTACTGTCTCTTCATGTTTTTGACATGAAAATAGATCCACCAGATTTCCTGAGGAATTGAAGAAAATCACTGATTTTAGATTGTTTATGAATAAAATTGTATATTTTATATAACTGAATGTCACTATGTTATTAATAGGACACTGGCAAGGTATATTCAAAGTCCCATCGTTTTCTTTTTTGGATTTTGGCTTACTACATTTATTCAGGGATGCTACCAACCAGTGTAACCTATGTTTAGTGAGCATTGATTTGCTGACTCTTCATATTATGAATAGGATTGCCTGCACAAGGATGCACAGACCATCTGTGCATCCTTTACAGGTGAAGACTTCACACAGGTGTACACATAGGTATGCCCTTGTGAACGAGACCTTATATTACCTGAATTAGACTTATTTTCAGCCTTTGGTAATCTCCTGTTCAGCAGCACTTGGAGCCAAACAGGTATCAATCTGTTGCTGCGGGCTAGGAGAAAAAAGCGACCCAGCTATGTTGCCTAAAGGGTAACTCCATTTTTGTAGGAAAAAATATTGCAAATAAAAAAAAAAAATTATAGCATAAACAATTGTGACACAAGCCATATTGAAATGTATTGTTATTAAAAATGTAATATGGCAACCTGGAGACGTTCTACAAGTCTGCGTCAGCTGATCAAAAAATAAAACAAAAACCTCACTCCCATTTAGAATTCCTATACAAGACATGATCTAACAAAGAGCGATTCCTTCAGATCAGAAAACGATAGGAATCTGCAACAAAGTTTATTAAAATTCCTACAATATAGATTATTCACCCAGAGAGAATTATTATTTTTTTTTCTTAAAAAAAAAAAAAAAGTGAAGTTACTCTTTAACCACTTAAGCCCCGGAGGATTTGGCTGCTAAAGGACCAGGGGTTTTTTTGCGATTTTTTACTGCGTGACTTTAACGGACAATTGCGCGGTCGTGCGACGCTGTACCTAAACGAATTTGACGTCCTTTTTTTCCCACAAACAGAGCTTTCTTTTGGTGGTATTTGATCACCTGTGCGATTTTTTGATCACGCGCTATAAACAAAAAAAGAGCGTAAATTTTGCAAAAATAACAATATTTTTCACATTTTTTTATATGAAATTCCCCAAAAAAAAAAAGTAAAAATCAAAATTTTTTAACATTTTTCGGCCAATTTGTTTTATGCTACCTATGTTTGGTAAAAAAAATCGCAAAAAGCGTATTTTGATTGGTTTGCGCAAAAGTTATCGCGTTTACTAACAAAGAGAAAGATTTTTGTCATTTTTGGTGTTTTTTTTTTAACGCATAATGGCGGCGATCTGCGATTTTTTTTTCGGTACTGCGACATTGCGGCGGACAGATCGGACCCTTGACTGACATTTTTGACACTTTTGGGGTTACCAGTGACATTACTGCAGTAATCAGTGCTATACATATGCACTGTTACTGCAAAAATGACACTGGCAGGGAAGGGGTTAACTTTATTGGACAGGGAGGGGTTAAGTGTGTCCTAGGGGCGTGCTTTCTACTGTGTAGGGACATGGCTATTGGTGTAAAAGCAAAGATCAACCGTTCTACATAGTAGAACGGTCAGATCTCCACTTTTACACAGGGAGAACTGACAGGCAGCTTGTTTACACAAGCTGCTCTGTCTTTCTCCCTTCACAGGAGCGATCGTAGTGTGGCCGGCGGACATCGAGTCCGCCGGTCACACGCACTGACTTGCCTGTGAACGAGCCGCGGCGGGCGCGCGCCTCGGCGGGCGCGCGCCCGCCCGCGATAGGCTCGCAAGTCAGTGACAGGCGAGTGACGTACCGATACGTCACTCTGCCTGGCCGGGGCTGACCGCCGCAGTATATAGTCGTGCGGCGGTCGGCAACCGGTTAACTACAGCAGAGGAAATTCAAGTCACCATGCTGGCTGAGCTGTCTGGAAGAACTGTGTGAATCTCAGGACTGGATAGACAGAAATACAAACCCTTTGACAGATAAGGCAGCTTCTTTCTGAGTAATTCCACTTTTTATATAGCTTTTTGTCTGGAGTTCAGCTTTGACTTAATTAGCAACATGTTCTTTTTTAAATGACAGATTGCTACCGATCTTTTGAAAAATATCAGTGGGTATCTTCTATGTCTTCAAAAGTAGATTTGGGATTTGGGTCTTTCCAAGGAACAGTGTTGTCTAAAAAGTCTAAAAAGTGATGTCTAAAAAGTGAGACATCAGGGGTCTGTTTAGACCCCTGATATTTCACAAAGGCCCCCCAACAGGGCTCCTAAAAAAAAAAAGCAAAAACAATATTAATATTGTAAAAAATAATAAAACAAATATATTTGAAAATAATTAAACATTTTGAAAAAAAATATTAAAAAATACAACACTAAACAACAACTACAACATTAAAAACTACTGACACCAATCTCTGCCCTACTGGCAAGTGCACTGCTCTACTGACACCATCTACTGCTCTGCTGATACCATCCATGTTTTTATACATTTTAAAATGCTTCTGTACATTTATTTCTAAGAGTGTGTGTGTACTATGTGTGTGTGTATGTGTGTATATATATATATATAGATAGATAGATAGATAGATAGATAGATAGATAGATAGATAGATAGATAGATAGATAGATAGATAGATAGATAGATAGATAGATAGATAGATAGATATACACACACACACAGGAACATGTGTGTCTGTGTGCCTGAGCTTTGGGTGCACACCCTAATTCAATATTAGGTGTGCAACAAGATGTACAATATCTCAAATGCAATAGGCTGTACAATATCTCACAAAAGTGAGTATACCCCTCACATTTTTGTAAATATTTTATTATATCTTTTCATGTAACAACACAGAAGAAATGACACTTTGCTACAATGTAAAGTAGTGAGTGTACAGCTTGTATAACAGTGTAAATTTGCTGTCCCCTCAAAATAACTTAACACACAGCCATTAATGTCTACACCACCGGCAACAAAAGTGAGTACATCCTTAGGTCAAAATGTCCAAATTGGGCCTAAAGTTTCAATATTTTGTGTAGCCACCATTATTTTTAGCACTGCTTTAACCCTCTTGGGCATGGAGTTCACCAGAGCTTGATAGGTAGCCACTGGGGTCCTCATCCACTCCTCCATGATTACATCACTGAGTTGGTGGATGTTAGAGAACTTGCACCACTCCATCTTCCATTTGAGGGTGCCCCACAGATGCTCAATAGGGTTTAGGTCTGAAGATATTCTTGGCCAGTCCATCACCTTTGCCCTTAGCTTCTTTAGCAAGGCAGTGGTCATCTTGGAGGTGTGTTTGGGGTCGTTATCATGTTGAAATACTGCCCTGCAGCTCAGTCTCCGAAGGGAGGGGATCATGCTCTGCTTCAGTATGTCACAGTAACTGTTGAGATTCATGTTTCTCTCAATGAACTGTAGCTCCCCAGTGCAGGCAGCACTCATGCAGCCCCAGACCATGACACTCCCACCACCATGCTTAACTGTACACAAGACACAATTTTCTTTGTACACACTTATCTTGGTCTCATTAGACCAAAGCACATGGTTACAAGTATGTCCTTAGTCTGCTTGTCTTCAGCAAATTGTTTGCAGGCTTTCTTGTGCATCATCTATAGAAGAGGCTTCCTTTTGGGATGACAGTCATGCAGAGCAATTTGATGCAGTGAGCAGTGTATGGTCTGAGCACTGACAGGCTGACCCCCCACCATTTCAACCTCTGCAGCAATGCTGGCAGCACTCTTACATCTATTTCCCAAAGACAACCTCTGGATATGACACTGAGCATGTGCACTCAATTTCTTTGGTCGACCACCGCAAGGTCTGTTCTGAGAGGAACCTGTCCTGTTAAACCGCTGTATAGTCTTGGCCACCATGCTGCAGCTCAGTTTCACGGTCTTGGCAATCTTCCTATAGCCTAGGTCATCTTTATGTTTAGCATAAATTATATTTTTCAGATCCTCAGAGAGTTCTTTAACCGCTTCCGGACCCCCCGCCGTTGATCTACTGCGACAGGGAGGCCCTTCTGCGCAAACTGATGTAGGTCTACAATGGTCTCATGTCTGCAGCTAGAGGGCAAGCGCCCACCAGTGGCACGCTCCTGCCCCCCCCTCAGCAGAAGACTGTGATGCACGGGGCAGGCGGCTCTGATTGCTGCCTGACACCCACAATCGTTCCCCGCTGAAAGAGAAGAACGATTCTTCTCTCTGAAATGATCACAGAGTGCCTGTAATCCTTCTATATAGGAACATAGGTCTCTGTGATCATTTCACAAACCCAACCCCTATACAGTTAGAAACACACCCACAGTGTTAACCCCTTCCCGCCCAGTGTCATTATTACAGCAACAGTGCATATTTTTAGCACTGATTACTGTAGTAGTGTCACTGGTCCCCCAAAAGTGTCAAAAATGTCAGTTAGGGGGTCCGATCTGTCCACCGCTATGTCACAGTTCCGCTCAAAATCGCAGATCGCCGCCATTACTAGTAAAAATAAAAACAATAAAAATGACATAAATCTTTCCCGTAGTTAGTAGATGCGATAACTTTTGTGAAAACCAATGAAAATACGCTTATTGCAATTTTTTTTACCAAAGATATGTAGCAGAAAACAAATTGGCCTACAATGTTAAAAAATTTTGATTTTTACATTTTTTTCTTTTTTGGGAATGTTATATAGCAGAAATATAGTTTTTTTTCCAGAATTGTCGCTATTTTTTGTTTATAGTGCGAAAAATTAAAAACACACAGGTGATCAAATATCACCAAAAGAAAGCTCTATTTGTGGGGAAAAAAAGGACATCAATTTTATTGGGGTACAGCATTGAATGATTGCGCAATTGTCAGTTAAAAATAACAGTGCTGAATCACAAAATATGGCCTGGTCATTAAGGGGGGAAATCTTCCGGTCCAGAAGTGGTTAAGAAGTGCCATGGTGAACTTCCAGTGACCAGTATGAGAGCAATGACACCAAATTTAACACACCTGCTCACCATTCACACCTGAGACCTTGTAACACCAACGAGTCACATGACACCGGAGAGGGAAAATGGCTAATTGGGTCCAATTTGGACATTTTTACTTAGGGGTGTACTCACTTTTGTTGCCAACAGTTTAGACATTATTGGTTGTGTGTTGAGTTATTTTGAGGGGACAGAAAATGTACACTGTTATACAAGCTGTACACTCACTACTTTACATTGTAGCAAAGTGTAATTTCTTCAGTGTTGTCACATGAAAAGATATAATAAAATATTTACAAAAATGTGAGGAGTGTGCTCACTTTTGTGAGATACTGTATGTATTGGCATGCATATGTACTTCAACTGTGTATTTATCTGTTTGTTTGGGGTTCCACTTTAAAAATAAATCTTATTTAAGTAAAGGATTTGGTATGACAAGGAAACATACTGTACATTTGCAGTCTGAAACTTAAACTGGAAGGAAAGCCTAAGTCTAAAAATGTTTAAAAATATGTCCTCCTCCTTCCTCCTAGCTATCCTGCCTAACCTATATAAAAAAAGATGTATGTACTTAATTTATTTTTCATCTGCTCCAGTCTGGTCACGTGATCCCACAGCTCCAACTCCCCTGTGCCAGTGAACGGCACCTGCAGGGGGAGGAGGGAATGTCAACAATGGCTGGGCTATGGGAGCCAATGGGTGACGTCATACAGTAGCTCCTGAATACCTGACCCAGAGCTCCATGATTAGGTGACTGGAGCAGATTAAAAAAAGGTAAGTACTCAAGTACACACTTTTTTTTTTTTTTTTTTTTTTTTACAGGTTAGGCAGAATAGGTAGGAGGAAGGAACATGTACCAACAATTTGATCAATTCAGCAGCACTGTCTGTTCAGTAAAAGCTGCTCTAAAAACCAACTTCTGACAAATGATCCTGTTGGAAAACCAGAATTTGATCAGCAAACACAGTTAATTGCTGTAGTGCTGATCTGTGTATTCTGAGTGGAGGAGTTCCTATTGTGAGAATACAAAAGATCAGTTGGGGAGATCACTACATCTATATCGTTTATGTTGGTGCAGTAATATGTAAGCTTTTTTTTCTTTAAAACGGTTAGGTCAATGAAAAAAAAAAAGAATTAGGCCTGTATACCCTGTTTAGTCTTTTCTTCCACTCTACTTTGAGTAAGATGTTATTTAAAATGCTATCCTGCATGTATGGCATTTACCCATTTAAGTGTGAAGGTAATAAAACTGATGCAACAAATTCAATCTTAACATGAAATAACACATCTGAATTTACAGCATTTTGGCCATACAAAGCTGTATGTTAAAAATGTAAGACCTTAAGACATAAGACCTTAAATTTATTTTCTGAAAATCATCAGTAAAAAAAATACTTATTCAAGGTGGCACACAACTCTCAGATGATAGCACAGTAATCTGGTAGCTGCAATGTTTTCTTTACTGTGAAAGAGCATTTCTAAAATAATTTCTCCACACCAATGTAACATTTATGATCTTCAATAATAAATGCTGAACTTTAACAAGAACAAAGTACTCTGAACTTATTAAAATGCAACAAAGTAAAAACTTTTTCTAAGGATTTACAAATGTTCAAGATATCAAGAAAGCAAAGCAAAAAAACTCAGCCAACTGACTAGAAAACATTTGAAGGTAAAACAAGTTTCTGACTTTATTTATTTCCATATCAATTTTTTTTTCCTACGAATATAGAATATTGAACTAATTTGCACAACCATTATTAGACCTAATTTCGATCAATTCTTCTGGGAGACATTATCAGGCTTCCTTTCACACTTTCTCATCCTCCCTTTGCATGTCTGCAAGCCTACCATTTCTCAGAGATAGTAAGAAACTATTTGGAAAGACTCCTTATAAAACATTGCAGAGCATTGCAGTCTGCACTTTGTGTACATTTGGAACTAAATATAGAATATTAAACAAATTGGCACAACCATGATTAAGACCATGTCTGGAATCGTTCACGCTATGTGGAGAGTTGTGAACTTCTGATGGATCCTGATATTATTCTAGAGATTTCCTCATGCTAAGTTGGATGGTGTCTGTTCCTCCCCATACCTGTCTGATGACTCCCCTTCCCCAGAGAAAGTCAGAATAGCATTTTCATGGCATCCATAATATGCAGACATGTGCGCACAGGTTACAGTGTGCATGCCATGAATGTAATATCAAGTGTGGTTTGCTATATAGTGTAAGTTCTAGTATCCAAGTTTACAGCAACTGAGATAGGTACATACACTGGTACATTAATCTTATATAACAACCAACTCACATCCTCACAGTTTAAAGAGGTTGTAAACCCCCTGTAATGTATAGGTAAGCCTACAATAATGCTAATCCTATAGATACTGTAAATATCTCCGAAACCTGCACCATTAAGAACATTTTTAATGTATACTGCGCCGTGATATCAGCAGCGCTCTGAAGGAACAGCCATCTGTGCAGTTTCTTCAGAGCCCTGTGCTGTGACGGGCAGCTCCCACGCTCATGCGCGGGAATGACATCACGAGGCTCTGGCCAGTAGCACAATCGAGGTCCACAGACCCAGAAGGAAGATGGGCAAAGATGGATGCAGCCTCCAGCGGGGACAACGAGGGCTTTGTTTGGAGGTACATGTTACATAATGTGCTAGTATGTGATGCATAGTAGCACAATACGCCTTTACTTTCCAGGTAAGAAAAAAAAAAACTACGGAGTTTACTTCCTCTTTAAGTAATTCCTCTGTACCAGTGAAGTGCAGATGTTCACACAGGTTACAGCGTACATGTGGATCATTTAATATCAGATGAGGTTTGCTATAGAGTGTAGGCCATCCAAATGTCCGATGTGTGGGATTTTAAGTGTAAAAGAAAAACAAGACGATATGCATACTTATATCATTCATGCAGCTGTAATATCTCATACACAAAAGCTCTTCAGGCGAGTTATCAAATGTCTACATGTATTGACCACTGGGACATCTACCAAAAAATCTACCATGGGTGGTATATGACCCCATATAAACTTTCTAAAATTTACAGAGACTCCCCTAGTAAATGTTTGAGAATGTGTAACCAAAAAGTCGCCCTGCATCACATTTTGTGGGGATGCCCGCATATAACCTACTTCTGGAAATGAATAGCTATCCTAATTAGCGAAATCACAGAGGAACTCAAACCTCTAAAACCAAAGCTTGCCCTTCTCAACATAGGGATAGAGGCATTCCAAATAAAGTACAGAATAGTAATTTCCCCAGTAAATGTACAATGTCAGTATGAAAAACTCCTCACACTTAAAAGTCTTAAGGCCCTACATGTTCAAAAAGTCTGGAATTCATGGATACACCATTCTAAGGCTGATTTACTCAGGACAAGTACTGGTTCTTTTTATTTTTCTTCTTTCCCATTTTCTTTCTCCTTCTCCCTCTCCGTATTTGTATCTGCTTTTGCTTGTCCTTCTTGATAAATGTTATATGAGGATGAATCTACCCCATACCATTCCCAAGTTCACCGGTGGTGTATTTGGTCTGTAACCTGAACCTTTTTAACTCGCCACAGTATGTTCCCAATAGGGTTGATGAGGAGTTTTTCAGTTAAGAATCTCTTCCAACGGGGTGGCGGAACTTTAATCACCTGGCCTACCCATGTCAATCTATATTGTGTATTCACCTATGGGGTATAATTTTCCATTGCCCTTTATAACACCTTTGTTCTTTGTTGACATTATTTCCTGAAAATGTATTTAATTGACAACCTTAATGTTTTGTATTATGTGCTTACTGTTCTTTAATAAAAATATTTGAAAGAAAAAACTGTGACATATGCTAACACACACACACACTTTCCTCTGTGATGAATATATTAAAAAAGGTTATTTTTTCTACATTTTTTTTGTTATGGTCAAGCAGCTGCTATGTTTCTTTGTCTATTGTGCTGGGTAAGTGCTATGGGCGATCTCTTCTGTCAGTGTCTTTAGATTGGCAATAGTGAAAAGGGAAAAAGGATTAGGAATTAGGAAAAAAGAATGGAGGTAGCCTATCAATCCTCTGGTGGGAGAGAGGTGCTGGGCATGCCACTGCCAGATGTAAATGAACCGTTTTTTCCTCTTAGATGGCAATGTTGCTTTGCTGGGGGAAGAGGTTTCATAGATCTACCTTGGGTTCATCCCATAGACCCTGGTTCTCCTCCCTTGCTGCAACTGTTCTCCCAGCATTATCAACATAGTTCTGCTGTTCAGTTTTTTTCCCTTAGCTTAGTAAATGAGGGGAATTTCGCTGGCTTCCATCATCCATTCATGTGCAAGTAGAAATACTCTTGTGTATTTGCCCTTGAACAATATTTGGTATTCTGTGCACAGTGAGCTCTCACTACATTCACTAAGCTAAAGGAAAATATCCTAACAAAGTTAGAACATCCTAGAGACGGCAAGTAGTTAAGTAAGCTCCAGTTCATTTTAATCAGAAAGTTTGTGAAAAATTCAGTTGCAGACTATTTTTTATCTTATAGTGTGGGTCAAGCTGGAGTGTCTGGCTAGATGACTTTGATGACATTACTGTCTACAAAGTTAGTGGCTCCATATAAAGTTAGTGTCAG
The DNA here is from genome assembly GCF_965119305.1 of Pelophylax lessonae. Lineage (NCBI taxonomy): Eukaryota > Metazoa > Chordata > Amphibia > Anura > Ranidae > Pelophylax > Pelophylax lessonae. Next base: position 162,687,102 of record NC_138773.1, read on the forward strand.
GTTTGTCTGCCGCAATGTCACAGTCCCGCTAAAAATTGCTGATCGTCGCCATTACTAGTAAAAACAATTAATAAAATAAACAGTCCATAAATCTATCCCATAGTTTGTAGATGCTATAACTTTTGCACAAACCAATCAAAATACACTTATTAGGATTTTTTTTTTACCAAAAATATGTAGCAGAATACATATTGGCCTAAATTGATGAAAAAATTAGATGTTTTCATTTTTTTTATTGGGAATGTTTAATAGCAGTAAGTAAAAAGATATTGTTTTTTTATTTTAAATTGTTGTTTTTTTTTTGTTTATAGTGCAAAAAATAAAAACCACAGAGGTGATCAAATACCAGCAAAAGAAAGCTTGATTTTTGGGGAAAAAAACCCATTAATTTTATTTGGGTACAGTGTGCAATTGTTAGTGAAACCAACGCAGTGCTGTATTGCAAAAAATGGATGGTCATTAAGAGGGTAAAACCTTCCGCAGCTGAAGTGGTTATTGTAACAATAAAACAGCTTTGGAGAAAGCCCAATAGGCTGGGAAATTAAGTATCTCGCAGATAAGTGCAATATGTTTTTATCTGGACCTTTTCCAACAATATTTGGTGCATGAATTTCCATGGAGCAACAGAGAGCAAGGTCTTAAAATGGAAAAAGGTTTGAAATTTGTTTTCTAAGTGGTCTTTTGTGTCCTGCAAAGGGATGGCTCTTCTAGCAGTCATCAAGGCTAAAGGTAACTATGATTGCCTCTACATGAGAATCTTACATTAGAAATTATTAGACACACTTGAACTCATGTTAATGAGATGAAAACTCTAACATGGTGATCAAAAGGAAATCTACTAAAATGCTACAAACGGATTATAAGAACTTACACTGCGGGTATAGGATTGTGTATATGGGATTGTATGGTTCGGTTTCCATTACTGTTTTTTTTTTATTGGTTGAGCCAGATGTGTCTATTTTCAACCTGACTAACTATGTAGATATGTACTATGTAACTGCCCCTGTAGCACAATATGTGTGCTATCTTAACTGTTTTTAGCAGTATGACTTGTAGTTTATTGGCTCTGCATGGACATCTGAAGATGCTCTGAACAAGCTACTCTACACAAACTGGCTAGTCATTTAGCCCAATGTAGAGCATCAACTCCATTTTGCTAAAAGAGGACTTCTATTTAGTAAATGTAACCCATCATATTTTCATTGTTTCAGAGGCTGTAAGAAAAGTGTAGGTGTATAATTTACAACAAAAGTGCAGTTGTAACATAAGTTTACAAACTTAACAAACAGTTAAATTATGTTCACATATTAAATTGTAATAATTAACTGTAAACAGATTCATTGAGCAGAGAATGAAAAAAAATAGAGAAGAGCAACCAAACCCAATACCTTTGCATACATTCCAGATCATACTGATTACTGGATTACGTGACACATTTTAGCAGGGTTATTTCTATTCTTCAAATATATACTGTATAGAGCATGTACTGCATAAGGAGCTGAAAATTTTTCTCATTTTAAATCTGAGCAAAGGTAATTATGTTACAAAAATAATCTTACAAAAGTTTCTATAATTCATCAAAACTGCATATATGTTTTTCTTTAATCCATAATTGCTTTAAAACTGTGTTCTCGTTGTCATGCTTTATCAAACAGAGCTTCTGTTACACTGCCTAAATATATACAGTATATATAAAAAATAACAACAGACTTAGAGTCAAATCATGCACAAGTGATGGGAGAAACATGCAATTCTCAATATCACTTATGTGAAATAATATACAAGTCTGTTCACAAGAAAGAAAATGAATGGAAATGTAGTTGAGAATACACAAAAGAGAAAACAACATGGACTTTTCTTGCTAAAGGATAGCCATTTATCTGTTCAAATATTTGGTTCTCGTGGTTTAGGAATATGGCATTAAGTTACTCCTCTTCACATATTCCTATTTTAAAGGAAGATTTTTTTATTTATTTATTTTTTTTTTTCAATTTAAGCTCAATGCATCAAGTGAAACTGAAGCTTCACAAAAAGCAGCATAGTCAGTGAGATTGTCTAAGATTTGTAATAAAGCCCATAGGCTTCTCATTCATTCTGTGAAACCAAGACTGATAATTTGATTCCAACTGAGCATTCTAAAGTGATTAACTGGAGTTTGTGTACAAAAGGATATTGAGACCTGGATGGATGCATTAAGAAGTATCGATGGTTGTTACCTGAAGAGGAGTTACAAGAAATTTCATCTGCTGCAACGAAGACGAATTGATTTCTGTAAAAGAAGATAAAATTCACAATTCTGCTTGCTGACTAGAAAATGTTGTAGCTGCCAGTTGAGTTGATATGTATAGATGGGACATTGGGAAGAAATTTAATTTTAAATAATGTGGAAGGAACACATGGTGACATATTTTAGTTCTAAAGAATATGTAAGTATTGCCAGTAAGAATGGTTACAGGGTATTAAGCTTAAAATGAATGACAGACGATTCTATCACAAAGTGCTTCAAGGCCATTGAATGTTCAAGTTAAGAAATTTATTTTTAAAAGGGTAACTCAACGCCTTTGTTTCTTATTGTGATTTATAGAAGATATTGTGTGATATGGCTAATGTAAACAGCATGTTCTATAGTCTTAGAATATATTATATAGATGTTAAATGATATATGTCAGCTAAATTTCATGTTAAATATGTACATTTTGACTATGCTGTTTTACACTGACATTTTTTATATGTGCGTACAGTGCATTGTTTAATATTACAAGCATTAATCACAAAGATGCCCAAAATCTGTCACAAAATGCCATATCTATGGCAGTTCAAAAAAAATAATAATAGCATATCCTATAAATTGGGACCCATAAGCATTAATTATGGGAACCCATTTTGGGTCCTGTCCTAAAAGTAGGGCATCCTGAATTAATATAATGAAATGTATAAAAAGTGTCAGTAGCCTCCAAATTGGTATTTCGGATTCCTGTATGCAGGCAGGTTGAATTACCTACTGGATTTGAATATCTTCATGGAGAATCTGGCATCAAGATCTTTTTACATGAGTTTATAGATTCACCAATTTACAGAAGCCTTTACAAGGTGTCTTTAATTTCTTTGTTGGGTGCATCTTTTAGGGCCTACTCTAAGCCTAAGATATAGTTTTGACCCTAAAGCTTGTGGAAATGTGTGAACAGTTATTTTTAATGACACAGTTTTTATCTATGTGTTTAAGTCATATGATTAAAAAAAAAAAATGCTTGCTGAATTTTTGGTGAAGTTTCCAGAAAACATTTTTTTTTTACAGGGATGGATGATACTGCACTATAAACACAAATACTCTACAAGTGTTTTAATGCACTGAGCTGAACACAAAATATCCTAACCCTTAAGCAATGCATACAGAAAATTAAGATAAAATGAATCTAAAACATGTCAGAAAAGGACCACAATGCATGAAAACACACATAAAAAGCAGATAAAAATGCATGCAGACTTAAAAGTAAAGTACAGTCTTTTTTCAGTTTTTTATAGTGAAATATGTAACGTACAGTAGATCAGCTGGATAGAAATAATTTGATCAAGATATTGTAATGTTTTAGAACATTCTTTCCAAATATAATTTACAGTTTTATATGTTTGTACATATTTGATCATTACATGCCTAAGTTCCACCACTTGCTTAGTAAGGCTAAACAATAGTTGTGCTTATGAAAAACAAAAAAAGACGAGGGTGCCACCACCTAAGAGTGAATCATATATTAAAATTAATATTAAAAAAGTAAAATGATACTCCCTGTACTATTAATTGGATTTGCAAATTTACCAAATCCAAGTCAAAACTCTACTGTGGAGTGACCTTTTTGTAGGCATAATTGCACCTGGAAGGTGCTGCAGAGGGAAAGATGGTAGCTGTCATGCTGGAATACAAGTTCCCTTCAGTACACTGGGCAGCTTCTGGAATCATTACAATGGCTCGGCCAAAATAGACTGCACTTGGTGATCTTCGGTGATGACTTCACTACTTCCACAGGGGCATGGCTACATGTTTCAGGGCTTGGAACACCCCTTTATCAAGCCAGGAAGAAGTAGCTCCTTCTTGGCTTGATAAAGGGGCATGGCTAGCCCATAAACGCATAGCCACACCCCCCGCTGACATAGTGACATCATCCCTGAAGATCCATGAGTGGTGATGAACTTGGCCGAGCCACTGTAGCAATCCCAGGAGCCACCCAGTTACAATAAAAGGGGCTTGCATTCCAGCCTGACAGCTACCATCCTCACATTGCCAGCAAGTTCCAGGTGCAACTCTGCACTTATCAGTAATCTCCCTGATGATCTCTGCCTACAAAAGGTCACTCCACTGAAGGTTTTTTTACTTAGATTTAGTGATAGGCTGATCCCATTAATAATGCAGTGAGTGAAAAAAAATGTTCTCATATAGATTTTAATATATGATTTACACTTAGGTGGTGACACTCTCTTCTGTTTGTTTTTAATATGAACATTAGGGTTCTCAAGACCTGATTCAGAGGATCAGCAAACACCTTTAGGTGCATTTTAGAAGCTTGCTATTAACTGGACTCAATTCTTGTGCTTTTGTATCTCTTTCCATTTAGTTTCTGAATGAGTAGACTGAACTTTACCCTGTTATCCCTATCTACTTAGGCCCTTATTACATCCAATGGTTTATTTAGCGACATAGCATTACTACTTTTTAATGCAATGGTTGTGCTTAACTGCTCCTTGTAATGATCTGAACATATGGGTTGATTTAGTAAAGGATTAGAGACTGCTCACTTAGCAAAGTGAATGCTCACTTTGTAATGTAGCTGGTAACTTTGTAGTAAATGAGGTACAGTTGTGTTCACTTCAGTCATCCAATCATTTGCAAGGAAGAAACTTTTTTTTTCAAATTACCTTACACTTGATTTTGTGCACATCATTTACTAAGCTAAATGAGCAGTCTCTGCTCCTTTCAATCTCTAAGAAAGCAGTTTGAGATTGATATCATATCCTAACAATTGTTAAGCGGCATGTTTGTTGTAACTGGGGTATATGATTCTAATCTAAAATCAATGAGCAAGCATGTACAAATGTCAAAGTCTCATATAAATACTTTAAATAGGTTCAGGCTCATATAAAATATGAATTATGCTGGTAAACACAGATTATTGATGAAGGATGGATTTATGTGATTGTACATACATGAGTTCATAAATAATACAATACATAACATGTATGATACATCATAAAGTGCTGGATGTATGGGTTGTTGTTGCCTTTAAAAGGTCTTTCTAGGTCAATGTAACATACAACTATTATATAAAAATTACCTCAAAAGACATTTTTTAGTTAAAGTCTGTGTAATCTAAACATTTTATAGAGTTGGCACAGGAACAGGTGTACACATTTCAGGATTTTCCCCTACCTCTTGCTCTAGTGAAAGATCTCCCCAGTGGTTGACATAGACATTATTGATATTGACAGAGGGTCTAATCCTTCCCTACTCTACCCAAAACTAGAAAAAAATGTTTTATTATTTTAAAGGATCTAATGCATGAAACCTCAAAAACAAAAGCAGTTACATGTGAAAATGTATATTATATGGTAAAACATCCTAACTTTTGATGTAAATGTATGCCAAATAAACAATGCCTTCTTCCCCATGCAGACACACTAAGCTATTTTCCCTTCAAATACTATATATACTGTATATATGTATATATATATATATATACATATATACACACAAATATATATATATATATATATATATATATATATATATATATATATATATATATATAGTGACAAGTTGGGGAATTTGTAGCTCATTGGCAGCACCAAACAGTGAGTTTACTCCACACCAGAAGTACGTTTTAGGCCTTTTCTGCCCACTTTTATATAAAACAAAGGAAAAAGTTCACACTACAACAGTTTCCCATGCAGGGGTTTCTCCCCATCAATGCAACAAAACATAAAATTCAGCCTTTGGCTTTCTTTGCAGCTTCACTGCTCAGGCCACATGCCTTGGTCCTCCAGACTGTCAAACACACAGTCCTAGAGCTTGTGCACAAAACACTGTACCTTTGTCAGCTCACAGCTGCTACATCCTCACAGGCTTGGACCTTTGTCTGTCCAGACCTGGACAGTATCATGCAATGTGCACCTCACAGCTCCCTTCACATACTGACACCCTTGGGAGGGTGGGGCCACTGACCTCTAACTCTGTCTCTAACATAAACCCATCATACACCTGCATCATTGGTATGCCTGTTTTCTGCAAAATCTGGCCTAGACCACCAATTTAAACAGTGACAGGCTCAACCTTCCAAATATGCCCCCACCCTGTTTTGCGCCAGAGGTAGAAACACACCCACTCTTCACATTGGCACCTCTGTATCTGCTACCACCCCCAGGGGTCCAAACCTTTCTGACCTTCTTTCTAAAGGGGCACTCCATCAACATCTTTTTTTAGGATGTGCATTCACAAGCACTTCTTCCTGACCCTTGGGGTCCCTTTGATCCCTCTACCATCCCCAGGACTACTCTCCCGGAACTGTAGGGGGCCCACTCCTATCACATCTGTCAGGGTACCACTCCCCTAACTACCTGTATCAACCTTAACCAGTACCATCTATTTTTCAGGTTCGCTAATACCTGTGTGGTTACCCTTGGCAACCAATTTCTCAGAAATCCAAAACTCATTATTGTCAATATCATAAGGAACACTTGTCCCATTGTTTCCTATGACCATGTCTGAGGAGGGACCACATGCATGCAAGCAGTTACCCCCTATGGGACCTTTCCAAAGTTTCACACTGCCCCCAGTTATTCAACAATCTAATAGTGACTTTCCTACCATTGAACAATTTTCACCACATTTCTTCACACTAATCTCCTTAACCATTTTCGTTGCCTCTGGTACTTTTAATACCTCTGATCTGTCCAATAGTGCTAGAGAGTGCTTCTCTTACAGCACACTGTGAGACAATTTTCAACATTATCACCAAATATTATATCATGTAACGCCAATATTGTTAATCTCTGACCAATACAGCAAGTACTATCCAGCTCCAATTAGCAGTACTTTGAGCATGTCTGTCATCACAAGACATACTACATCTTCAACTCCTTCATGAGCTGTGGGCAAAATTTCTGAGGTTTAATCTCTGCAGCAGCCAACACGCCCTGGTCTATAGGCTGTTCAGCAGACCCTTCCTTGCAGCTCCACCACCCTGGTGACACTTCCTCTCTTGTTGCCATGGGAAACCACTCACTCCCAGCAGAGCATTCCCAGCTCTCTCTAGATCAGATTGCTGCTTTGTACCTGATCATCAAATGGTACACTTACTGCAACTTTGCTGGCAGGAAAGGCTGTAGCAATTCAGCCCAGCGACCTTTGGGCCATGCTTTGAATGCAGCCATATTCTCAAATTCAGCCAGGAATATGATCATCAGATAACATAGGCTGTATGAAATCAGCCGCACAGATCACTCCTTCATTGCCACAGGCAACAGCACTCATTTTTGCAGTCACAGACAGACAGTTCTTTAGAAACAAAAACTTGGCATACCGTCTCTTTAAGGCTGTGTGACAATACACATCTAGCTGCTCACACAGCAAAACACAAACAGTCTCTGGCAACTCACGTTTTTTTTTTTGTATGCAAGGATCCTAATGCCACCGTTTTTTGCCCCCTGCCATTCTTCACCAATTGTGATAAGTTGGGAAATTTGTAGCTCATTAGGAGTTTACTCAATGCCAGAAATATGTTTTAGGGCTTTTTCTGCAAAAACGTTCCACTTAAATAGTTACCCAAGCAGGGGGATTTTACCATCAATGCAGAAAAACATGGAATTCAGCCTCGTGGCTCTCTTTGCAGCTTCCCTGCTTAGGCCTTATGCATTGGTCCTCCAGACCATCAAACACACAGTCCCAGTGATCATGCACAAAATGTTGTACCTTTGTCAGCTTGACTCTCCTGCAGCTCCCAGCTGCTACATCCTCACAAACTGACTCACAGCTCCCTTCACCCACTGACCCCCTCAGAAGGTGGGGCCACTGACCTCTACCTCTTTTTTAAAAGCACAACTGAGGGCTCATTCTCACAGGTATTCTGGTTAGATGATTGAGTGGCTCGTTTATGCAGCTGGAGTGGCTTGTTATGCATGGTTCATTGTTCCTGTCAGCTAGGCTGTACAGGGCCCCATGATTTCTAACAACAGCCCTATATATATATATATATATATATATATATATATATATATATATATATATATATATATGTATATGTATATGTACATATATATATATATATATATATATATATATATATATATATATACACACACACACTTCTCAGAATAATTAAAAGGAACACTTTGACAACACATCAGATCTCAATGGGGAAAAATATAAACCCTTACATTTTTGTAAATATTTTATTATATCTTTTCATGTGACAACACTGAAGAAATTACACTTTGCTACAATGTAAAGTAGTGAGTGTACAGCTTGTAAAACAAGGTCAATTTACTGTCCCCTCAAAATAACTCAACACACAGCCATTAATGTCTAAACCGCTGGCAACAAAAGTGAGTACACTCCTAAGTGATATATGTTCAAATTGGGCCCAAAGTGTCAATATTTTGTGTGGCCACCATTATTTTCCAGCACTGCCTTAACCCTCTTGGGCATGGAGTTCACCAGAGCTTCACAGGTTGCCACTGGAGTCCTCTTCCACTCCTCCATGACGACATCACGGAGCTGGTGGATGTTAGAGACCTTGCGCTCCTCCACCTTCCATTTGAGGATGCCCCACAGATGCTCAATAGAGTTTAGTTCTAGAGACATGCTTGGCCAGTCCATCAACTTTACCCTCAGCTTCTTTAGGAAGGCAATGGTAATCTTGGAGGTGTGTTTGGGGTCGTTATCATGTTGGAATACTGCCCTGTGGCCCAGTCTCTGAAGGAAGGGGATCATGCTCTGCTTCAGTATGTCACAGTACATGTTGGCATTCATGGTTTCCTCAATGAACTGTAACTCCCCAGCGCTGGCAACACTCATGCAGCCCCAGACCATGATGCTCCCACCACCATGCTTGACTGTAGGCAAGACACACTTGTCTTTGTACTCCTCACCTGATTCCCGCCACACACGCTTGACACCATCTGAACCAAAAAAGTTTATCTTGGTCTCATCAGACCACAATACATGGTTCCAGTATTCCATGTCCTTAGTCTGCTTGGCTTCAGCAAACTGTTTGCAGCCTTTCTTGAGCATCATCTTTAGAAGAGGCTTCCCTCTGGGACGACAGCCATGCAGACCAATTTGATGCAGTGTGCGGTGTATAGTCTGAGCACTGACAGGCTGACCCCACACCCCTTCAACCTTTGCAGCAATGCTGGCAGCACTCATACATCTATTTCCCAAAGACAGCCTCTGGATAGGACACTAAGCACGTGCACTCAACTTCTTTGTTCAACCATGGCGAGGCCTGTTCTGTGTGGAACCTGTCCTGTTAAATCACTGTATGGTCTTGGCCACCGTGCTGCAGCTAAGTTTCAGGGTCTTGGCTAACTTCCTATGGCCTGGGCCATCTTTATGTAGAGCAACAATTATTTTTTCAGATCCTCAGAGAGGTATCTGCCATGAAGTTCCATGTTGAACTTCTAGTGTCCAGTATGAGAAATTGAGAACGATAACACCAAATTCAACACACCTGCTCCCCATTCACACCTGAGACCTTGTAACACTAATGAGTCACATGACATTGGGGAGGGAAAATGGCTAATTGGGACCAATTTGGACATTGTCACTTAGAGGTGTACTCACTTTTTTTGCCATTGGTTTAGATATTATTGGCTGTGTGTTGTGTTATTTTGAGGGGACAGCAAATTCACACTGTTATACAAGCTGTACACTCACTGCTTTACATTGTAGCAAAGTGTCATTTCTTCAGTGTTGTCACATGAAAATATATAATAAAATAGTTACAAAAATGTGAGGGGTGTACTCACTTTTGTGAGATACTGTATATATATATATATATATATATATATATATATATATATATATATATATATATACACACGGTATATGAAAATCTATAATGTTTAGAAAATGTGGCAGTTTTGCTTTAAAGTCCAGAGGTATTCTCATTTATATTTTAATTGCTTGTATGTATGAAGGGCTCATTCCCCATGTAAATTCTGCATGTATGTCTACCAAATCATAAAACATATTCCAAGATTTCCAAGTTACTAGACATGTATGCACACTCACATTGAACACGTGATAATGGCATTTTGCAGTGCCATCATCATAAAAGATTTGATTCGCCCAATTGTTTGTGTTTAGATAAACAGTATGATGAAATAACTGAGCAGCACTGACAAAGTTCCTTATCTGCAAATTTCAGTGGTAAAATAGTGATGTAAACAGGTTATCTAACCAGCACAATAAGCTTTTACCCCAAGCACTAACCAGTAAAGCTGGACACTTTTTTATAGAATGTGTCTCAATTAATATGAATAGTGATATCCCCATATATACTATATATGTGTTGGAAACATGTTTCAAGTTCACTGCAATTGTTTTTAATGATTTTTACCTGTTTGAGGTTCACCAAATGGGCAAACAAAATGGCCAGATTTGGCATGTTCACCCACCCAATTCTCTGACTGCTACCACAGCTGAAAGTAATTTATTTAGTGGTGCTATTACTCCTGCCACTAAATAACAGCTTTCTGCTGTGCTGGCTACAAACAAGTTGAGGCACAATGTGATTTGTTTCTAGGACACTGATTGCTACCTGTATCCAAGCAACCAAGGATCCTGTGTGGGTCAAATGACTGTGTCCTGGCAAACAATCATATCAACAACAAACATATCATCGGTTGTCAGGACACCAGTGGCTGCACAGTTTTTGGTTCTTATGGTGCACCATAAAAATCAACGACACTGTACAAAATGAATAACAACACAGGGTCCTTCCAAATTACCAACAGGCCCTTATTTCAGAATGCAACCGGGCTGTCCAATAAAGAAGGGGCAGTGTGTGACCCCTTCTCCTGAACTATACCAGACCACATACCTTAAACATGGAGATGTTATCCTGATAAGGTGCCCCCCAGTCCCCCCTGGCTAAGCACCTTGTGCCCATTATGATAGAGACAAGTGCTTCCTCCTCACATCTCTGACATGATTATTGTGGGGAGTGATTTGTCAGAATAGGATATCCTCCTTTAAAATAAGGAGGTCCTCGGATGTCCACCCCACACCTAAATGAGTAATAGGTACATAGTACCCCTTGGTATTCATTCACAAACAAAATAAAATAAATAAATAAAAACACAACACATTTGAAAAAGTACTTAAAAAATAGACCCATGGTGTAAATTCATTATCAGTCACGTCATCCAGCAATGTTGATCTACATCAATCCTAATGGATGATGCACACTGAAACAAAACAAAAAGACCACTGAGACAATGTGCACCTGACAGACTATTGTCAGTAATGACATTTCCCAGCCCTGGTAACTGAATGTAAACAAAGGTGTAGGGGATCATTACATATTGCTATCCAAAATCCACCATCTCTTAGTTTACACTCCGTTACCTATCCAGAGAATGTAATTTTCAGTAGAAGTCCATTGTGTTTTGTTTCAGTGGACATGCTTCATCTTGACTGACATGGTTCTACATCACTGGGCAATGTGATTGATAAATTAACCTGGGGGGTTAATTTACAAAACTGGGACATGCAAAATCTGGTGCAGCTCTGCATAGAAACCAATCAGCTTGCAGGTTTTATTGTCAAAGCTTAATGGAACAAGCTGAAGTTGCACAGCTGCATCAGATTTTGCATTCTCCAGTTTTAGTAAATCAACCCCTGTGGAACATTTTTTTTTTATCAAATTTGTTGTGTGCTTACTTATTTTTTATCTTTTTTGCACGAATAAGTATTCAGGTAACTCTTACTCATTCACGTGGGAACACGGATATCTGCCTCGCTTTATTTTAAAAGGGGCTTTCATATTTTGATAAGTCTCCCCAAGAGACTCCCACATCCATTGGACCAGGGATGTGGGGAAGAGACACTTTTCCCCATGAACATGGGGACAAAGTGCCCTATGTTGAGGGTATATGGCCTGGTATGGTTCGAGATGTGGTGGTGCTTAGGGGAAGGGCTGAATATCTGGGGTCTCTTTTTTAAAGGGGAGTACAGATTCTGATAAGTCTGCTTCACATCAATGAGGCCAGATATGAGGAGATGAGTCCCTTGCCCTCATCAACACAGAGACAATGTCCCCATGTCTCTTGTTTGACAATTATCCTTACAAATGGAGAGAATGGATTTCCAAAATTTTCCTACCATGGACTTCCATGGGGCTTGCATGAAAATTCACAATTTGTGGATTTTTTTATGTGTTTGGCAAAAACTGTAATAAATGATCCCAAGCAGGTTCGCCCAGTTCTAATGGGTAGACTAAGATTTATCAGCCATTAACAAAGTGAAACATAAATTAGACCTTTTTTCAGTAATGTATGTGTCAGCTGTTGGTCCCAGTATAGGCTAAATACATATTTTTACCTAACAGTAAGGTGGCTCTGATCAAGCTGAGTAACATTTTAAGTTTTGAGTTGTCCTGCTGGGCAGGAATCACATATTGTATCCTGATCTAAAAATTCTGAAGTTTATCAACTTCTTTCACCTTGTTTCCATAATGCACATCCCTAAAAAAAAAACTGTTCTAAAACTGTTCTATATTTCAAGCAATAAAATTGAAGGTACTGTAATGCCTACAGATATCTTCATTTATCTTGTAGGTTGCCAAAGGTGTCCCCAGAATGAGGGGGGTTTGCATGCAATGACCAATACATGCTCCAAATATGTGGTCTGACACTTTGAGTTCAGGGGCTCCCAGGATTAGCTAAAATAGGAATGATAGTAGGTTAAAGTCCTTTTTTTGGCAACTACCACTTAAAAACTAGGAAACTACCTGTATGCACTTATGCAACTGAATTCATTTTTGTATCTGCTAATTGGGAACAACCCCAAAATGTGTGCCTTTCTGTCCTATTTATTATGTAAATTGCTTAAATTGGTTCTCTAAGGCCTTAAGGTTTTTCACCTTAAAGCATTCTAAGCATTAAGGTGAAAAAACTTCTGTGCTGCAGCTCCCAACCCCAGACCCCCCTTTTTTCTTACCTGAGTCTGATCCGGTCCAGCAATGTGTATGAGTGCAGCAGCTCCAGCCACTGTCTTTCTCCTCAATGGACAGATTGATAGCAGCAGGAACCATTGGCTCCCACTGCTGTCAATCAAATCCTGGGACATGGAAGTAGGGGCCAGGGCCAAGTCCCACTATCTGTGTCAATGGATGCGGCAGTGGGACTCAGGAGCAAACCAGATGAAGAGGAGGGACTTGGAGCACTGGCAGGGGACGCCAGAAGAAGAGGATCTGGGCTGCTCCATACAAAACTATTGCACAGAGCAGTTAAGTATAGGCATGTCTGTTTTTTTTTTTAAAAACCCAAAGGTTTACAACCACTTTAGTGGTATTTCATATTTGTCTGGATCTGAGCTCCAGTAAAGCTAATTGATACAGATATTAATTAGTTAAAAAATATAAGAAGTCTAGCCATTTTTCAATTGGTCAGAGATAGACTTTATCCTTGAAGGGAGGGGGCATGTCTTTTTTTATTTATTTTTTTAGACAGTTCTACCCCTTGGACGTGTGTGTGTGTGTGTTTGGGGGGGGGGGGGTTCATGTAAATTTCCTCCTTGTTTCGTTAAGTTGCCACTGAAAATATACAGTAATGGAAGTTCTGTATTGAGATCCTATGTAATATTTCTTTCTGTTTGTACCTTAGTACTGCTGAATTATCACATGACTTGTGAATTATTAGTGGCACAGAGCATTGTTTGACACAGTGCTGTACATTTTTATGTTTTCTATAAAGCTGTCCTCCAAAAAATAGGCCAGTCACACTTGTATCCACATTTTGTGTGTTTTCTAATGTGTACAAGGGGAATTGTTGGCAAAATTTGTTTATAATTGCAAGAAGTATGAGTAGCTGAACTGGTATAAACCTTCTGCAATCCCATGCATAATAGAAGAGAGGGATGATTTACTCCAGCAAATAGACAGATCATTTACATATACAAATGGGGACAAATTACATGCTAGCTAATGGAAAGAGCAGGGTAAGCAGAAAGATTAGATCATTCTCTACTGCTCATTCACTGTCAAGTTACAGGCTACGGGCAGGGAAGTGTCCAAGCTTTGGGGCTTAACAGCATTAGAAAAAAATCAAGCCACCAAACTGGTTCTTCTGACTTGAAAAAATGCTATGCTTCCAAAAGTTAATATGTACAGTCTCCCAGTAAAAAGAGAAAGGGGCATGCTGTAAACATTTAAATACATTAAGAGGGTGAATAACATATAGGGGTGAGATATTTTTACTTTAAATTTGAGATCAAGCACAAGAGACATGACCTTAAACTAACAGAAAAGAACATAATTTACCTTGAAACCTAATAAAGTATTATTTTATTGAAAGAGTAGGGGGTGTGGGGGTAGAGGTGGGGGATGTGATTTAGAATGGACATTCAGCAATGGTAAAGAGACGATCAATATTAAGTGATAAACATAGGAATATACTTAAAAATGTAAAAAATACACAAATAAATAAAAAAAATGATAAATACATAAATCCGAAATGTAAAAATGTCATATGCAATGAACCTCCTTTTCTGCCATCAATCTTCAAAATGGTATATGTATGGCTACCATATAGGTAATTTTTTGTTAAACTGTTTGACTGTATTAAAGCTGCAAACTAAACTGGGCTTGCTTTAAACCTCTAAATCCCATCTTTTCTCCAGCCCCTTTTACCAGTTTTTTCCCCATAATCTCATTCACAATGGATGCATTCTGCCAACAAAATTACATTTATTTATTCATTTATCAATATACTTTTCTATTTTTTATTATTGTTTTTGAATTATTTTGATAGTGTTCTGTTTGTAGAGTTTTAAAGCTTTTTCTAATAAGGGACCCCTTACCAGTGTACATCAGTTGGTGATTTTTATTAATACAATTTCAGCAACACATAAACTATCTGCAAAAGCAATCAAAGCAAGCTAATAAATATATTTTCCAGCCATTCTGGGAACAAGGCATGCTCACTTGCAATCACACACATGCAAACATATCAGTAATAATTCTGTAAACAATTTGATTTATTTCACTTGCTGAATCCACAATATGAAATTTACATGTAGGGAATTTGAGGCTTGGGAGACATTCCCCTCCCCTTGATCTCTAGTTATAATGATTTAGTCAACCAGAGTTTAGGATTCCAGAAAACCCCAATGCATTTAAAATGTAAAGTATTTTAACAGCAGAATTGTAACATGATTTACCTACACAGCACAGATTAAAGTAGAAATGATAGGAAAGGGCAACTCCTATGTCATAACAAATGTTAAATCTATAAAATACATGACAAAATAAAACTAAAATAAATACCAACTGTGATTCACTGAATTGCAGTAGTGCATATGTGTCACTTAGGTTTCTCATTTCCCCATTGTGTGGGGGTTAAGGGTTTGTGTCTGATATGGAGAAAACAAACTTTTTGTTTTTCGGAAAAGTCTTGTCTTGGGTACTGGAGTTTAGAGACTTTTTAGAGCTTTGATGGGAAAAGATTCCATTCCTAGGTCCACATTTTACATTTTTGCCGAACCTGTCTGTTTGTTTTAATGAACCAATTAGGGGACACGCTGCTATTCAGAAACTGACATGAATTTAGTTAGTTGCTTTGACAAGCAGATTTGTTTGTTTGTCTCCTTGAGGTACAAAGGACTCCAGCATTTAAACTGTGTTTGTGGCTTTGCTAAATAACATTTCAAGAAAAACCTGCTTGTATTGTTCCTGTGTGTCCTTATCACATGCAAAGTTTACCTCTGCCAATACCATTTGAGACTGTCTTCTTTACGATAACCACAGTCAGACTTAAAATAGGGGATGGATCTAACATTCAATAGAATCTGTTTTGATCTCATAATTATTTATAGGAGTCAATAATGAATCTGTCTTGATCTCATAACTGCTTAAAAGTTGAAATGTACTCAAAATAATAGTTAATTAAACCTAAAACAGGTAAATGAGCTGATCTGTGCTTTGTCCATCACAGTTTATACAGCAAACTGGTAAAATTGTCCTAACCAATTTGCTTGCAGCATTGCAGACCACACTTTTCCATGCAAGAATAATTTCCCTAAATGTGACAACATATCATTAATATCCACCAGATGGGTGTTTATGTTCACGTGTAGTTTAATATTCAAAATATACATAGCTGGAGTTTAATTTTAAGTGAACCATTCAGTGGAACAATCAATTTAGCCAGTCAAAAAGCCATGATAGAAGGCAAAAATATAATGCCAGTGTGTACCTCTGCCTTACTAAAAGCCCAAGGCATGCACATATTAATTGTCCACTAAGATTAGTCTGCAATAAAACACTGAAATCTATAGAAAGAAGTGAGAAGTGGCACTAGCAAATCTGTCTTAATCTCATAACTTAGACGTGAGAAGTGACACTAGCGAATCTGTCTTAATCTCATAACTGCTCATGAATGTCAATTTACTCTAAGGTACTAAATAATTAAACCAAAAACAGAAAAATCAGCTTATCTGTGCTTTGCCCAAACCAGTTCATACAGTGAATAAATAAATTAGCCTGAACCAATTCATTTGCAGCATTGCACATCTCCCGTTTCAGCGCAAGAAGCATTTTCCTAAATGCCGTAGGGAGACATCCACTGAATGACATCATGTCATTAATAAGCACCAAATAAGTGTTGCTGTTCATACAATATGTGGTTTTAATATTTGAAGTGTAGTTGTCTTGAATTAATTTTAAAGTAACCCATTCAGTATGATTTAAACTGTGATACCATGATAGAAGGCAAAACACATTTCCAGTATGTAACTCTGGCATTTTAAAATAATGTTTTATACCACTCAGCATCTTCAGAACCTGAAGCGTATTTAGCATGTAAATATTGACTACTAAGTTAAGTCTGTAACAAAACACTGAAGTCTATAGAGAGAAGTGAGCCAGAGGAGTCACACAGAGGGCAACTGATAGCATATTAGCTAGACTGGAATCTGATTATTAGTTAGTTATTCCTTCTGCCCCTGCATATCTTAAAGCTTACTTCATCAGACCGCATTGTTTTGCTTTGTTTTAAACATAATTTGCAATTGTTTATTTTTCTTTCAGTATTCACTACTAGCATTATACTGATATTCACTGTCAGAAAAAAACTACAAATTAAAATTGTGTATTCAGCTTGTCTAACACTTTTCAAATACTGAGCCAATTTTCCTTGTCTAAAGTGATGTTTCGGAAAACTTGATAACTTTTTTTTGTAGAGTTAAGGGAATGTCCTAATGTCTCTTACTCTTCAACTACAGTGTCAAATGTATTTTAAACTATCATTAACCTACAATACCTGTACAAGTGTAACATTGGGAGTAAAAATAGGTGCAGCAGATGGTCATAGGCATCAAAGACAGATAAGCTGGGGCAGGACTGACCTTACTGATACTTTCTTATGGAGATAATAAAGCTTCAACACTTTACTGTTGTCCATGTAGAGGCTTTTGGCAATTACCAATGGTCCCACATGTAGATTAAGATCATTTGGGTGTTGTCATATGAGGTTTATATATGTAATCTCCATTAGCAAATGTAAATAGATACTGTATTTGTATCGCTATACAACATTTTAAACAGGTTACACGTTTTTTAACACTCTTTATTTAAAGAAAGAAGTACTCCTCATACACTTCACAGAAAAGCAGTGTACAAACAAATTATTCAGGAAGAACAGAGGAAGAAACACAATATTAATGCAGATGGATTCTGTTGGCTTACACAACTCAATGCAATCTGAGTTTCCACATACATTATAAAGTACAAATATTGAAACAAAGATAAATTCCCAGTGTGTAGGTGTCTCCCACTTTTTATTTGAGAAACAAGAAAACTCATAGCTAGGAAGATACCCCAGCGTAGCAAAAGTAATAGATGGTAGTATAGAAGAGAAGAAGAGGAATAACAAAACAGTCTGCTGGTCACGATCCACAGTCCATGGGGCTTCGTTAAGAGAGAGGGGAGGAAAAAAAAGCGAAAAAAAAAAGAGGGAGTAGGGAGGAGGGGAATAGAGATCAGAATGATATGGAGGAAAGGGTAGAGGAAGAAAAGATGAAATGACAATAAGAAAGGAGACATCAAGGTTCAAAATACTGCCCCATACAGCTCCCCATCACAACTTCAAAATGTAAGGGAGAAAAATGTAAGAGGACTATAGTCCAAGCAGCAATAAGGACTCAAATCCATTTATTGTATCTGGAAGATTACTTAAAGTAATTCCAGTAAAACCATGTCTGGCTTATTTCAGAGTTCTTGACCCCAAGGCCATTGTAAGGTCCTCCATTTCCGGTATATAATTTACCCTGGAAACCTAGCTTTTCCAAACACTGGGGATGCAGGCCTTAGTTCCAATTAATAGCTGCTAAACCAAAAATGTTTTGTAACAATTATGTGACATAGGAATAAGATGAAGAAAGATGGCCGGTGGATCATCTGCTCTAGAGAGTTCTGTTGTGTGATGTATAATCTCTAAGACTGGTTGCCAGAAAGTTTGTAAGGCCAGGCAGTCGCAAAAGACATGTAAGAATGTGTAAAGAATGTGTGCAGCACTAACAATAAGCCAATGTACACAATATACAAAATAATAAAACACAATGTTCTGTTAACAGTGAATAAGAATTCAATAATCCAAATGAAAACAATAGTCCACATTCAAAGAGTGGGGTAGATAATTTGTGGTGTGTACGGAGTGTCAGAACACTCGCCAGACTTGAAAACAGAAAGCGCAGTAACTATTAATACATCTCAAGTGAAAAAAGGCAAGCGTTTGCAGTGTGCTCTCCCTCCACCATTCAGATGCACTAACCAGAAGCCATATAATAGTATGCCTTGCATAAATTCCAACCAGTAACTGCAAACCTGGCCAGTGGAGCCAATCTTCACAGTTGTGGTACGCTGGATATGCTGCATGTAATGCTCACCAAACTGAGCCAAAGAGTGCTTATATAGTGTAGTATTTATTAAAAGATTTTATAAAAGTGCATGTACATAAAACAAAATTAGGCCATAGAAACTCACATGGAAAGACCACCTTTCCTAGTGTGGGGATTCAGCGGTTGAGATGCCAGC
The DNA here is from genome assembly GCF_965119305.1 of Pelophylax lessonae. Lineage (NCBI taxonomy): Eukaryota > Metazoa > Chordata > Amphibia > Anura > Ranidae > Pelophylax > Pelophylax lessonae. The sequence goes on from NC_138773.1 coordinate 162,706,403, forward strand.
ATGTAGGCCCCTTTCAATGCATTTCATGTGCAAACACATTTTCACAGGGATCCACCCATCACTGGCCTCCAGTACATACAGCAATAAAATAGCCACAGATCCAGATATCGATCCCATTGCCGCCGAAAGCTGTCACACCACCATATTGCGGGAGACCGGAAATAGTCTGGACGCCATCTTACAAGCGACCAAAATGGGCAACAACGCCATAGTACATTCATTAGGCCATGAGATAAATAGATTATGTCACTAATACAATCCGAAAAAAGGCAAGCCTAATAAAAAAATGTATATATAGAAATATTCACCAGAGAAAGGTAAATTACATCATTAAACCCATTGCAGAGCAAATAAATAATCGCAAAACAATAAGACTGAAAAACATATTTCTAAACTTATTGATCCTTTTTTTTGGTCGCAATTGGGGCTTCCGCATCTCTGGCTATCAAAAAACACACAAACATAAATTCTAAGTGTTTAGCTAACCCTATAATTAGGAAATTGAAATTGATTATGTGAACAAGAAATATACTTGTTTCACATAACCTTCACAAATCACTATACAGTTGAATATAAAAATATACACAATCACATCAATACCTAAGATGCAGACATACGTTAATACCTATATGTGACATCAATATAAGAGTACCTAATATATAGGTCTATATGTGTATATAACGGGGAGGTACTATTACCCTAAGGTTAAGTTGGAAAGGGAAAAACCCCAGAGAACCAATGGTCTATAATACCAGTACTAACTGTTATCCAAAAAGCAGTTAATATCTAGGTCTACATTGAGACCTTTTGGTACCAAACAGTCCACCTCATGCACCCATTCTGTTTCCATCCTGGAAACCTCCCTTTTCTTATTGCTACCTCTCCAATGATGTTCCACTACATCAATAGCAACAAACTTAAGTAAGCTTGCATCCCTTCTATGAAATCTCCTAAAGTGAGACGATAAATGGTGATCCCTAATTCCTCATTTTATATTGTATACATGCTCTCTTAGATGGTCACTGAGAGGTCTACTGGTTCTCCCTATGTATTGCTTCAGACAAGGGAATTCCAACAAGTATACAACATATCTAGTGTTACAAGTAATAAAAGCGTTTATTTGATGTGTAGTATTTGGAATGAAATTAGGTTCTAGTAAGGGGGTTTACTATGTTTGGTGCTAAATTATCCCTTAGAGTTGGGGCCTTTCTAAACACCACCTGGGGTTGAGCAGGTAGAATATTCTTTTTAATTATCTTTTTAATTTGAACATTTTATATAGAACATTTGGTGATGAAGGGGCAGAAATCATCCTTAGGAGGGTCCTTATGTTTAGTCTCAAGTAAATCCTCCCTATCCATACCTGCAGTATGTAGTCTGTAGTAAGTCTTCTAAGGTGTGAGCATCATATCCCTTTTTATTAAATATAGACATCAACACCCTGTACTGGGCATAAAAATCTGCTTCATTGGAGCAATTACATCTCATTCAGATGAACTGGCCCTTTAGGATGTTCTTTAACCAGTTTGGATGATGACAGCTATTAAGTTGGATATACCCATTTCTGTCCGTGGGTTTAAAGAAAGATTTGGTGTTAATAGATGACCCTGAAGTCAATAAAGTAAGATCCAAAAAATTAATTTCTACCTTACTATAGGTGTAAGATAATTCTATGTTGAGTGTGTTGTTATTCAGGGTACCCATAAAAGTGTCCAATTAAGTCTTATCACCCTGCCAAAAAGGGGGCATCATCAATGTACCTCCGGTAGAACTTGAGTTTGGGCCAGTCCCTAGCATAGATGATGTCTCCCTCCCATTTGGCCAAGAAAAGATCGGCTAAGCTGGGGGCAAACTTGGCCCCCATAGCCACTCCTTTGATTTGAAGAAAGAACTTACTGTTGAACAAGAAGTAATTGTGCGACATTGCAAAATCCAACAATTCAATAAGGAATGATCTTCCAGACCATCATAATGAGCAATTTTACTTTATAAAGTGGTCACATCTGCTGTAACCATATAAGTGGATGCATTCCCCTCCACCTGTCTTAAATCATTAAGAACTTGTTTTGTATCCTTGAGGAATGAAGTAGTGGACAGAATCAGAGGTTGAAATAAAAAATCAAGATATTCCACAGCTCTTGAGAGTAGTGAACTAATGCCACTTACTATTGGTCTACCTGGTGGTTGTGATAAGCTTTTGTGGATCTTAGGCAGACAATAAAACATTGGTATTCTGGGTGATGTTGGGCAAAGGAAATCCCTTTCTTTTTTATTTAGGATCCCTCTTTCATAACCAGCAATGATTAATTGTTTTAAATTTTGTTTATATCTTCTAGTGGGGTCATAAAGGAGTTCAATATAAGTAAGCTGATCATTGATAAACTGGTAGCATTCTTTAATGTACTCTGTTTTATCCAAAACTATTACGCCACCCCCCTTATCAGCAGGCCTAATGACAAGATACTTCTTATCAAGAAAGGACTAAATGCTTTTCTCAAAATATCTATTATTCCTTAACGTTTTTACCTTCAGTCTTTCTAAATCTAGATGACCATATCCCTAAATATATTAATGTGGGGACTGCTTGGTGTAGGTGGATTGAGAAGTGAAGCATTTCTTAAACCAGAGCTCTTAAATGATGTGGATGTATTTCTTATAATAGGATTCTGTGCACAATATTTCTTTATGTAAGAATGTGCCAACCTGAGTTCCACATCGCCAGCAAATGGCAGGATGGTGAGGGAAGAGTTTGGCCTGTTTAGCTGGTGTTCTATACCACCTGGCGACAATCCTTTAAGAAATGTTTTTGTATTTATTGCAAATGGACGCCTTATGTGCAAAGATGTACAGTATATTCTCTCTTTCTGCTGTTCTGAAAAAGTAACCACTAAATCATTCTCCCAAAATGTTTGGTGAGTCAGTACTGGGGTTAGTGCAGGTTACACATTTAGTTGTAACTAAAAAAGAGATTTATAAAGGATATTACCACCCTTTACATACCCAGGTGTAAGAAAAGGGGGTTACTAGTGCAAAAGTGCCAAAAATAAAAATAGGCATGGAATAATAAACAACATAAAAAGAGAGCGTCTTTTTTGTCCTTAACCACTTCAATAGAGGGAACTTTTACCCCCTTCCTGCCCAGGCCAATTTTCATTTTTCGGTACTGTTGTTGTTTAAATGACAATTGTGCGATCATGTACCCAAACTCAATTTTTTAAATTTTGTTCACACAACTGCAGCTTTCTTTTGGTGGTAATTAATCACCACTGGGTTGTTTTAATAAATGAAAAAAGACTGACATTTTTGAAAAAAAAAATATGTTTTTCTTCATTTCTGTTATGAAATTTTGCAAATAATATATATTTCTTAAATAATTTGAACCAAAATGTATTCTGCTACATTTCTTTTGTAAAAATACCACAAATCAGTGGATATTATTTAGTCTGTAGGAAAGTTAAAGAGCCAACAACCTATTGCAAAAATTTCTGAAAATTGATCCATCCAGATGTACGAATGGCCTTGAGGCCAAGAAATGTCAGGACAGTACAAATATCCCCAAAATAACGACTTTTTGTAAAGTAGACCATCCAAGGTATTTAGTAAGAGGCATGGAGAGTTTTTTGAAGTTGTAATTTTTAAAACATGTTCACACTTTTTTTTTTACATACTGTCACTAGTGCAGTACAATGTCATCATATAACTGGTCTGGCAGTGATCAGTGACACTAACTGGTGACAGTACAAAAAACAATAATTTTTTTATTACCTTTTTTTTTTTTACATTTTTTTTAACATACTATGACCAGAGCAATACAATGTTACCATAATAACATTGAACTATTCTGGGGAAGTGATCAGTTTTTTTTTTTTGGTTTTTTTATACATTATAATTGCCTATAGCAGTAAATTTCATCACTAAAAGCAAGCATTTCACTGAATGAAATTGATTCATTTAGTTTGTTTTGTTCTGATGAGCTGTGAAAGGCATATATAGCAGATATACAGCCAGACAGAAAGTTGTTAAGAAAGGTCTATATAAAATCACTGTGGCATGACATTCACATTATGGGAGTGTTAGCAGTCTCTCTACCAAGCAGGAACTGGGGAGGCTCCCACCAGAAAACAATGTAAAATCAAAAAGAAGGCCAACAAGATAGTCGTGATGATGGAATGTGATGTAAACTATGCCCATTTATGTCCCATGGCATCATCACAGCCATCTTGTTGGCCTACAACATTTCTTTGCTGTCCACAGTGGTTCTCATCCATTTACCCGTCATACTGTATACAAGAAGGGACGACAATTGGACTCATTGACTTATCTTAGACTCTGCAGGGCCAAGGTAATTTTCTAAACCAGGTGGTTTAATTCTAAAGGGTTTTGTCCACCTGACATTTTCAAGGCCACATTGATACCTAAAAAGGTACACAACATTCTTTGTCACACACAAAATGAAGGAACATATCTCATATCTTTTCCCAGTACCAGCTTATGTGAACTAATTTACCTTCCCATAAATGAATTAACCCTACAGATATGACATTTGCCGTAAATGTGATAACCCTCCAAATTGGAAAAAAAGGTCTAGTGGGAGATCAAGAACATTTGGTGCCAATAAATTTCTCAAATTATTTGCCCCTCCAAAAATGACTGCCGGATTATCTGGTAAGTTTGGGCCCAAGATTCAATCATACTTAAGCACCGGCCAATGTTTTTATAATTTTTTTGATAGCATAATGTTGGCGGGAGAAAGTGGTAAAAAAAAGCTAAGCCATAATCATCAGAACCCCTTTACAGGACAACCATTATTAGCCACACAAGTTGTTCATGATCTCAGCATTTAATTTCATGGATAATGTTGTCAAGATTGAAGTCTGTATATCCCTTCTCTATGAATCTGGTTTTCAATATAGAGGCCTTCCTCATCTTTATATTTTATTCAAGTTTATTTTTGTTTTTTTGCATATTATTACATGATATGGTATATTATTAATGCGCTGCACTCTTTTGTGATTATTTAATTTAATGTTAGCTGTCAACAACAAGCACATACTGGAAAGAGAAAAACACTTAACTTTAAGAGAGCAAATTTTCCAAGGCTGGGGGCTACTCTCTTCTCTCTTACACAGGGAGGGAATATTGGCATCAATGAACACAGAACAGAAAGGGGAATTCTTGAAAATGACTGTATGCAAACACACTGCAAAATATATTTCCATGGGTAACAAGTTTAAAAGGCTAAAAATAAAACCTATGTGTCTCACAGCCAAAGTTAAAAAAGCTATAAATGATGAGAAAAGAGCTGTTAAAAAAATATAAAAATGAAGGAACTCTATCATCATGGATCCTAAAAGAATTGAGCTCTTCAAAGCCATTGTTTCCAATTTTAGGGACTCTTTAAGACTGGAATGGTACCACTGAATTGGCCTAGGGCCAATGTGGTGCCTATATTTAAAAAGGGATCAAAGTCTTTACCAAGTAACTATAGACCAGTTTATTTATCTTCTATCGTCAGAAAGATACTGGAGAGTATAATAAAAGACCACATAGATGGGTTTTTGCTAGAAAAAAACAAGTTTAAGCAAAAGTCAGCATTGATTCACGAAAAACAGATGTCAGAGAAATCTGATTTATTTTTATGAGGAGGTGAGCAAATCCTCGGACAGAGGGGTAGATGTGAAGGTGGTATACTTAAATTTTGCAAAAGCCTTTGACACAGTTCATGGCTAACGTATAAGATAAAGTCTGTAGGCTTGAAAAAATCAGTTTTTAAATGGATAGAAAACTGGCTAAAAGACTGTATTCAGAGAGTAGTGGTTAATTATTCATACTCTGAATGGTCTAGGGTTGCTAGCGGTGTACCCCAAGGTTAAGTGTTGGGACCCTTACTTTTTAATATCTTTATAAATGATATAGGGTCTGGGATTAAAAGTACCATTTCAATCTTTGCAGATGACACTAAGCTATGCAGTAGAATGATAATGTTACAGGATGTCTCCAAACCAACCGCAGTGCATTGTTTAATTGGTCAACTGTGTGGCAAATGAGGTTAAATGTTGATAAATGTAAAGTTATGCATTGAGGGCTAAAATTATGCACACATCATACTTACTAAGAGGAGAATAGCTGGGGGAATCATTGGTGAAAAAAGATCTGGGTGTTTTGGTAGATCATAAGCTTAATAATGGTATGCAATGTCAAGCAGCGGTTCCCAAAACAAGAGAAATCATCCTTTCTTGTATTAAAAGATGTATGGACTGCAGAGAAAGAGACATCATTTTTCCCCTGTACAAATCATTAGTAAGACCTCATCTGGAATACACAGTTCAGTTTTGGGCACTAGTTCACAAACAGGATATTGGAGAACTGGAGAAAGTGCAGAGTAGGGCAAACAAACTGATAAGAGGCATGGAAGAACTCAGCTCTGAGGAAAGATTAGCTGAACTGAATTTATTCTCTTGAGAAGAGGAGATTAAGGTTGGATATGATCAACACGTATAAATACATAAGTGATCCATATTGTGAACTTGGTGTAGGGTTATTCGCCTTATGGCCATCACAGAGGACAAGGTTTCACTTTTTACATCTGGAGGAAAAGAAAATTCAGAAAGGCTCCTTCACTGTAAGAGCAGTGACAATGTGGGATAGACTCCCTCAAGATCTGGTTCTGGCCAGCTCAGTAGCTTGTTTTTAAAAAGGCCTGGATTCGTTCCTAAAAACATATAATATAACTGGATACTAATCTGTGTAGGTATAGTTGATCCAGGGGGGATCAGGAAAAAATGTTTTCCCCACTGGAGAAGTCTGGATCATGCGTTATTGGTTTTTTTTTACCTTCCTCTGGAACAAATGTAGGTATAGGATAGTGCATAGGAGGTTTTCTATTTTTTTTTTTTTTTTTATGTTAGTTGAACTGGATAGTCTAATGTCTTTTTTTCTACCAGATAAAGTATGTAGCTATATTAGCCTTATAGATTTCCCCTGATTGTTCAAACCTTTACTAGCAAACCTCTTCCCAGCTATTTAAAGGGGGACACATGTGATCAGACCTTTTTATCCAAAGGTCCACATCTTAAGGTGAGCAGCCAATTTGTGTGGTGGTGGCAGTTTGTCCTCATGGTTGAATGTGAAAGGTTATGTTTTCCCAGGAGATTTCCAAAGGCTATTTATGAACTTTATTGAATTATCATTCAATGTGATAAGATTGGCTAACCTTTACTTCAAGGTGGTGGAACTTATATTTTCACATGGTGCACAATGTTGTTGAATAGATAAAGAAGAATATTGCATGACTTCACTTGAGATTTGTCACATATTAATTTTACCTATGAATGTTGCTTAGTTGTTATATGTGATTCACGCGTATTGATGAATTTCTTTTCTATACCTTTTGAAAACATTCATACATATTCACACAATTTTTAGGTTTCACATATTTGGAGCGCAGTACAAGTGATAGGTGACATCAACTTGAATGGTCTTCCCTACGTGCAACAAACACTCCAAAGAAGCTCCAGAACTTTTTTTAGAGTGGAGCGTGGTGTGTTTTTAACTTGCTTTATGGTACATTTGCAGCGTGTTTCTTAAATGCACAGCAAAACATACATTTTCTGTGCAGTTTGCCATGTGTTTGGAAACACACAGATGTGAATTGAGCCTAATTGTTCATGCATAAACACACCAATTGCACTTTTAGGCTCCATTCACAGCTATCATTGTGAGACCTTACATTTTTTTGGCTTATTTTTTCTGAGACATGCAAAGGGGAGCTCATTCATACCACTAGGCTGTGCTACATGTGGCAAAGTAGCTCATGGGACATCTTGGTGTGTTGTGGGTTGCAAGTTTTTTACAGTGCGTTTTGCTGTGTTTATCGCTTGTTTTTTTCACGTGGCAAAATATGTGTTTGCTAATGCAACGATTAGGGGTAACCTAAACCGCAACTAGTTAATTTAAGGCTTATAAAGGGGGCCAGACACTATACAATCGGATTATACACCCTCTGTACAATCTCCTTTAGATTTCCCAAAACTATATAATAGGAGAACAAACCAACTATCCAATCAAGTAGGTCCTTGCCCTACATAGTTGATGGTAGATCTAAAGGAGATTGTACAATCAGATTGCATAGTGTTTTGTGAGCGTTAAATAACCCAGGACGTACTTCTCCTGTTTTCATTACTGCAGCTGTGATCTGTATAGGCTGGTATCTGATTGCTCAGTTCCTGCACACTCTACCAAATCAACGATCAATGCAAGATGAAGGTAAGGTGGAAAAACAATCTCTGGCTCTGTATTTAGTGAGAACCCTGATCTTTGATTGCATTGGAAAACCATGCACCTGCAGAGGTGGATGGGAGCCATCTCTTGGAAGGGGAGGGCAGGTGTGGAGTGTGTGGTAATGAGGTCAGCTGATGAACTCCTTTCCATGTCTTAACAGTTTTAAAGTCCTAAGGGCTATCCAAGAATAATGGAGACTTTTTTGTACAACAAGCACTGACACTGAGGCAAGGACTGGTGTATGACTGAAATAGAAAGCTTTATCTTTTCTGCAAAAGAAGAACAATAATGCTATACTGGTACATAGGGAAGCTGGAATTTAGAAGAAAAAGGTGAACTTAGCCTTAATAGCCATTTAAAATGCCATTTCATTTCAACTAATCAATTATATTCCTTGACACTAGCCTCTACCTTATTGTGAATAAATATGCAGCTTCCTTAATGGCATTAAAAAAAAAATAGCATCTAAAAGATCTGGTTACCTTATTGTCTGTGGGGACTTTTAATATTATGATGGGCAAGCTCCTATATTACTACTACTTCTCCAACTTTGCAAGCACCACTTCATAGGGAAGCAATGTATAATGTTCTGAGATGCCAGCATGCTAATGAAAGGGACGATACTTTCTCCTCCGCCAGACACAATTTCTACTCTAGGATTGACCTAGTCCTAGTTGATCAATAGCTATTACAGAAACGTATCGCTCTGCTATAAAAGATATAAAGTGATCTGACCATGCTGTAATTTCCATTACCATTTCTGATAGCCAGTGTTCTTCACCAATATACCTTTGGTGCAATAATTCTTCCATAATTAGGTTGCCTCACAAAACATCCTACCTAATGTAGCATGTCTGAGAGTATTTGCAAATAATTAGCAATCAATATCTTATCCATTAGTATTTTGGAATGCTCATAATGCATATATTGCAACTTTTTGCTAAAACAAAAACAAAAAACAACAAAAATAGAGTATAACTTATCTATTGTGTGAAATCCACAATCTTGAATCTCAAAACAAATCTTGCCCTCATCAAAATATTTCCTCTACTTTACTTAAACTTAGACATGAATTGCATTCCCTGCTGCTACACGGTAATTAGATAGGTTTTCTCAGAAGTTTTCATTTTTACTACTACTCCAGTGGCAATAAAGTGGGGAAATATTTGGCTAGAAAGTAAAAGCTATTAGTTTTAAAACTAAAATTCACCCATTAGATTAACATAAGATTTCCAACTGCCAAGAGATAACAGATTCATTCTTGCTACACTGACACAACCAAGACTCTGGGATATTCAGTTAGAATATCTGAACTTGCCATTCATCATACCCGAGATTCAAAAAGCTTTAGAATTCTTACATAATGGAAAATTCCCTTGGACTAATGGCTTGTCTGGAGACTATTACAAGCTTCTTAAATCCTCAAGTCCATTTCTCAACTCTGTTTACAACACAGCTACTTGATCTGCCTTCTTCCCCCTGAGATGTTAAAAGCTTTGATTGTCACCAAAGGTCAGGGAAGGAACCTACCTGGTGAACAAGCACGATATTACGTGTGAAACGCGTCTACCTTTTTGCATCCTGTATGACTGTCCTTTGGTTCAATAAATAGCATCATTATAATTTGTTGGAGTGCGGCTATTTTCATTGGTTATTATCCAGTTTGGGGGTGGTGAGCTGAGGTGAGCACCCACTGTTATTTGGAGCATCCTTAGTCGGCATGAGCAGTGTGTACACCTGTCTATAAGGAACCTACCAAACCACTACATTTCCTCCCGTTAAAAATAATAAATACTGGTAAAAAGATTTATGCCAACATCTTTGCTTGCCACTTATTAGATATCATCCACACCTTGGTTCTGGTCAGCTAGGGTTCACAAAAGGCAGACAAGCATCAAATGCTACCCACAGAATACTAGACAAAATCCACTATACCGAGACCAACAAAGTGCCTCTTTTGGTAATGGCATTAGATTCTGGAAAGGCTTTTGACAAGATACACTGGACATAGCTGGCCCATGTCCTTCAAAATTCAGTTTCACAGGCACTATATTTACATCCATACTAGCACTATACTAATTTCCATCAGCTCAAGTATATAAATATGTAAGTATATAAATATGCTGTCAAGGACCTTCTCTACTATGAATAGCACTTGACAAGGGGTGTCTACTTTCCCCATTTAATCTTTAACTTGTAAATTTGACATCTAGCTGAATCTATGTGATCCAGCCCCAATATATCTGGATTTAAATTTGGAGCTAGACAACATAAAATATCTCTCTTCGCCTCCTAAAATGGTAAAAGGAGCTTAACATATCCTTTTCAAATGAACAGTGGCATTAAGCCAAATATCATAATGCTACCTGTACTAAATGCACTAATTATTGGGAAGTAGCCCAAAAAAAACACTATGGATGGTATCTCACTCCAGTACAACTAGTAAAATTACAATGTTAAAAATTATGTAAACATTTTAAAAAAAAAGGCAGACTGGTAAAAAAATACCATAGCAAAAATAGGTTTATTCCAAATAAAATGTAAACAATTAGCCATAATAATCTCTTGTTAATGAGTCCCAGGTTCAGTGTGCTGTAAATTAACCACAACATATTTCACCAAAAATATTCTATCTGCAAAAAAGATTTTGTTAGATTATGTTTAAAATTTGCATAAAGTTGCAGTAAATAAGTGGATATACTGCCCAAAGCAAATTTACATTGTCAGCATATAATTTGATCACTGTAAAATCTCCTTTAGCTTTACCAACAACTGTATAGGATAAGAGAAAATAAAATCCATTTCATTTATATCCAATTAGGTAGTTGCACACTACACAGCTAGGTTGAAATGTATGTAGCCAGGATTTTAAAAAGACAAAACTGTTTAAATAAATAATTCCCACGAAATACCAACCTTGCGAGCTACAAATATGCCTTCTAGTTAATGGAGTATAAAGCACATTAAATTTACAAAGCACACATATGAGAATATAATTACACTATTAGATTTTCTAGGTTTCTCAAGTGTGCATAACAATCCCTGCTTATCCCCCAGATGTCAGCATTGCCACACAATCAGCAGAACAGTGTTGTGTTGCAGTAAGGAAAAAATGAAGTTGAATAGATTGCCCCAAAGGGGTTTTCTGCTGTGACCCATGAATCTAGGGAAAATTCTTCATCTCAAGATTTAAAATGGGAATTATCAGATGGATGAGTTTTACCTTTGAAATAAATGTGCAAGAGGCCATCCCAAATGAGTTGAAAACCCTGAAGCAGTAAGTCATATAAATCCTACATGGTTTGCTCACATCAGCAAAATAGCACCCAGGGTGTACATTACAGTGCATCTCAAGCAGTTAATTTCCAACTGAGATGTTAATAGGTGGGAGCTGGAAATGGAGAATCAAGTTGAATGGAATGACTTTTCAAATTGAACTAACTCCTTCCGTGCAGAGTGCCCTAAATACTATGCAGTGAATTGCATTTTTTTACAGGCATTCATATAAAAAAAATTCTAACTAATTTAGGTTTAAAGGAACAGTAAACAGACATTTTAAACCATGTAGAAAATGTTTTTACGTTTCAATATTTTTATTTTTTTTAGCAAATACACAGAAAAACATTCATAGGAACATTACATACTGTTCAAATGAAACCAGAAAATTAAAGAACAAAATACACAATTACACAGTGTCAATCAGAGGTAGTGCAATTAACCATTTAAAGAAAAATGGGAGTGATGCTATAAAGTCTATACTTTGGTGTAAACTTGAACTATTAGCCGAGAAGCAGAGGGGTAAACATAGTGACAGGAAATAGAGCATTAGGACGAAGATTTGTTATTGTTATTCTACCATTTGAACCAAAGGGACCAGACCTTTTCAGCATTCAGAAGCTTGCTTTCAGCAGAGGCAAGCATACATTCATAGCTGATATGGGTGTGGGTTAGTATAATTGCTTCATTGAGGGAGGGAGGATCAGGGGATTTCCATCTTCTGTTTAGCCTTTTTTTAAGGCTAATCTAGCCGCAACTAGGATATGTACAAGTACCTTACATAGGTGATGTGGGTAGTTTTCTATGCCCAAATTTAAGAGGGCTAGTTGAGGGGATAGGGAGACAGGCATACATATATTGCTGAGTAGTTGGGAAATGTCATACCAAAAAGCAGTTAATTTAGGGCACCCCCCATAAAACATGTAAAAGATTTCCCGTTTCCCCACAGTCCCTCCAGCACTTGGATGGAGTGGAGGGATCCCATGCATGCAATCTAGCAGGAGTTAGATACGAAGGCAAACATATTTTATGGGACAGTTCCCAAAAGTTGGTGGAGCGAGTAGCTTTAAAGATGGCTTTTAATGCTACTGACCATTGAGATTCATTGAATGCTTATCCCAGATCAGTTTCCTATTTGATTAAAGGGGGTAGCTTTAGGAAAGATGATTTGCCTTGTAGTAGGTCATAAAACAGTGTGATACCTTTCAAGCTGACTTTGCTGTTTGTTAAGTATTGCAAGCTGATCTAGAGAGTGGGTTGAGTATATGGGTGCTATGTAGCAAACAGTGGGTATTTTGCAAGTATTTATCATATTCTGTTGTGGGTAAGGTGAACTTAGCTTGCAACCTAGGAAACGGTTTTAGAAGGTTGTGTATGTATAGATCAGACAGTTGGGTAATGCCCTTGAGTAACCATAGGCAGAGCGATAAGTTTGGGATTAACTGGTAGAGCAGCATTATCGGGAGTGATGGGTTGATGGGGTTAGGCCCTAGAGGAATATTGTGACGTAAATAATGGTATGCTTCAGCTGAAGCTACAATTGTGGGGGACAGACATGGGCTGCATGATTTGGGAGAGGGTTGGCTGTGTAACCAAGAGATAAGTTCATGCTTGGTCACTTGGAACGATTCTATATCCCTCCAGGGGCAAGAGTTGTCCTGCAAAAACCAAGCTCTAAGTTGAGCCAAAACAGATGGCAAGTAATAATATTTAATGTCCACAAAACCTGCGCCACCTGTTTTTCTATGTTTCAGTGGAGTGGGTGCACCGTGGTTTACCTTGCCAGATATAGCGACTCACAGAAGATTGGATGGATCTAAAGAAAGACAACATTATGGGAATAGAGAGAACCCTAAAGAGATATAGTAATTGGGGAAGTTTAAGCATTTTAAATGAAGCTAGTCTCCCTGACCAGGATAGCGTAGTTTTTGCCAGGGCGTCCAAATCTTTAGGAAGAGTGTGAAGGAGGGGGGCCTGATACAGAGAAGAAACCTGTTTAGTCAGCTTGATACCTAGGTAGGGAATGGAGTCAGAGGCCCAGACATATGGATATTGTGCTTGAAGAGTGTTTTTAAGAGATGAGGGGATCCCTAGGTCTAAAATTGAGGACTTGGAGTTAATGACTTTATAATAAGCTATGGTACTAAATTCAGACAAGACTGTTTGAATCAAGGCCAGGGAAGGAGCAAGATTTGTGAACATTCGGATAATGTTGACAGCAAATCAGTTTATTTTGTGCTCTGTAGAGCTGATGGTAAAGCCTGAGATATTTATTCATTCTGATCAATTCAGCCAGGGGTTACATTAGTAGGTTGAAGAGGAGAGGGAAAAAAGGACACCCCTGTCTTGTGCCATTAGAAATTAGATATTTATCATGCGCCTGGTGGTATCTGATATTTGTCGGCCTTTAGTAAAACCCGCTTGGTCAGGGTGGATTAAGACAGGTAAAACATCAATTAGGAGATTTTCTATAATCTTAGCATATAGATTAAGGTTGTAGTTAAGGAGGGAGATGGGTCTGAAGTTTTGGGGGGTGGTAGACTCCTTCGCTGATTTCGGCAGAGTTAAAATCAAGGCATTGAGCATTTCTTTCGGGAAGAGGAAAGAGGATTCAATAGTGTCTTTTTATTGTTTAAAGTATTCCCCTACAAAGCCATTGGGGCCTGGGGATTTATTGTTTGGTAAGGCTTTTATCACCTTCTTGATTTCATGATTTTGAAAGGTAGGTTAAGGTGCTCTAATTGAGTGGCGGAGAGGGAAGGCAGTTTGATGGCATTGAGAAAGGGTTGTATATTAGCAGGCTTTGGTGGCGGGGAGGATGGGTCATCTTTTAAATTATAAAGAGTGCCGTAGTAACTACTAAATGCATCCGCAATTTCTTAAGGATTGGTTAGACGCTCTTTAGTGGTGGGATGAAATAAGAAAGGAATGTGTGATTTTTGGCGGTGGCCTTTCAGTCTCAAGGATAAAAGTTTACCAGCTTCATTGCTAGTTGCATAGTGGGATATTTTTAGGTGTTTTTGATGTTTTTCAAATTTTTTGAGGAGGAGGGTTCTGCGTTCTAACCCGAGGTAACCAAATTTGGATTTTAAATTTGGATGGGATTGGTGTTTGTTTTACGAGTCAACAATTTAGATTTCTGTCAGTAATTTCTCAATGTGCTGTGACCTCTCCCTCTTCATTATAGCCCCAAGTTGCATATATAGAGACCTTGCATATATGATTTATGTGCGGCCCATACAGTGACCGGATCAGTTGCCAAGGCCAAGTTGATGACAAAAAATTCTTCAAGGCGTTGGTGGAGTTCCTTCGAATATGGGGAGGATTGTAGTAGGTGAATGTTCATTATCCACACAAAGACAGAGTTAGAGTGCGGGGAGTCTCCAATAGTCTTACAGATTGGTGGATGGTCCGACCAGGTTGTGGGAAGAATGGTCAAGGTTGATATTCTCTGCAGGAGCCATTTATCTGTCAGGAAGTATACATTATGGCACATAGATAAGAAATTGTAATCCCACTCTGCAGTGTGTTGGCAATGCCATACATCGTATAGTTGAGACTCTTGGAGAATAGCCTTTAGGGAGGGTTTTCCTCTCTTGGACAGATTAGAGGAGTCGAGATGAGGGTCTGGGGATATATTAAAGTCTCCCAACAAAATCATAGCTCCTTGTTGGATTTTGAAGACTTTTTTGGGAAGAGCCTTAAGGAAATTAACTTGGTGAGTGTTTGGTGCATATACATTGACAATCATGTGAGGCGAGTTGTTCAAAAGGCACACCAGGATGATGTATTGAGTTGACCATCTGTATCTTCAATACAGTGCTACAGTTGGAAGATGATCGTGTTTTTGATAGCCAGAAGGACTCCCTTCGTTTTCGCTGGTGCACTGGCGCTAAAGATGTGTGGGAAAGATTTATTGATGCATTGGGGTTGGTGTTGTGCATGGAAATGTGTTTCTTGTGCACATTTAATATTGCATTGGGTTGATAAGGCCAGTTTCCAGAGAAAAGCTCTTTTGACTGGATGGTGTTGGTAGATAGGATTTTAATGATCATGGTGACCATTTAGGAGGTTAGGTTGTAAAGATCACTGCGTGAAAACCTTGGATGGGAAGGGTGCGATCAATTGGTGCTTCGAACGTTGTAGATACTGCAACAGGAGTATAGAGTTTGATTTGTGAGTGTAACAGATAACAAAGTAAAATGCTGGGAAGTTGTGGAGTCGTGGTGGAACAAAAAGGAGAAGGAGTTGAACACTGTGGAATACTTTTACGTTGGAGGCACTACAGTGCTCAGAAAGAGAAAATGGGGTAAAAAGTTCCATAAGAGCCGGAGGCTAGAATACACCAGTGTGGGCAGGTCGGTTATAGAGAAATCCATGATGCTCTTTAGCATGGATTGGATCTTGGATGGTTCTGTTGAGGCTGCGATTGTTGGTGGGATGGTGTTGAGCGTCTTGAGGGAGGATCTTGTGATACAGATGGGTCCGTGATGATTCCCCAAGCTTGCAGTTGTTGGATGCCAGATTGAAGAGAGGAGATGAGGTGTTTGGATCACTGGTGGGTGATCAGGAGATTGACTCATTGGTATGGGATTTGGTGGTTGTGCAGAGCCTTGGTGATCATATTCAGTTGCCTGCAGGGATGTAGAGTGTGTTGCGATAAATCTGTGAAGAGTTGTAAGTGTGCATAGGCGTCAGGCAAGGTACCAGCAATTTTAGCTTTTTGCATGAATTGCTCTTTAGTGTGATAGAAATGGATACGTAATATGACATCTCTAGGTATCAAATCTGGCAGATGTTTATATTTGGGGAGTCTATGAATGCAATCTATAATCTATTCTATATTTTTGAGGTCTGGTAGGAGAGCCTTGATCAGGCCGTGTGCATATTAGAACAGTTCTTGTACCTCTTCGGGAATGCCCCTAATATTTACGTTATTCTGGCGGGACCGGTCCTCAATGTCAATTTATCTTTGATCCAATTGTTTTCCTCAGGGTGGGACTCTTGAACATCAATTGAATCGGTAATTGTGTTTACACAGTCCCCCATTTTGGCTTCCATATGCTCTACCCTCTTACCTAGTGAGGTAACATCTTGCTTAAACTGCTGCATTAATTAAAGCATGTCAGATTGTAAAGAGCTGCAGAGTGATAAAAGCATCTCTTTAAGAGCAGAGTCCAGCACAGGTTGATTAGAGGTAGGGAACATATGTGCCTTTTTAGGTCCAATAATAAAATTACCCTTACCATGAGAACAATTAACCATGTAACAAAGAACTAGAAGTGTGCAACTGTGTGTATTCCTAGTTCTCACACCTGTTTTCGATCATAACTCCATTCACTTTTCTTGTAATATCTACCTGAGATTCAGCTTTCATTGTTAGTGGTGTGGTTTAGGGATAGCAAAAAGAAAATAATGCTTTGAAAGTTCAGTTTTAGGTTTTGGGTAAGGGGGAGGTTTAAGCTCAACTCTGAGCTCCATGGTTGTGCTGGTTCTTTCTTCTCCAGTCTGAGCTCTACTGTACAAAAACTGCAAATTAAACTCAGGTATTTACACTGTCTGCAATTAAAAATAGATTTAAGGCTCTGTTCACCTATATGCGAATAAGATGCGTTTTGAACCACATCCGATTTGAATAACATGTGAACTGGACAGACTTTCAATGCAGCCGGTTCACATATATGCAGGGTGGTTGTGGTGCAAATTTTAAAAGGGTCCTGTTCATTTTTCAGTCTGATTCAGGTGCAATTTTAGTGTCAATTTCCCACCTGAATCACACCTGAAACAGTGATTGGAAACCACACCAGACTCTGCAACAAAACTGGAGCCGCATATATGTGAACAGAGCCTAAGGATGCATTAATGAATTCTATATTACCTCCAGGCAATTTAAGCACTTATTTACCCAGATTTATAATTATTTAATGAATAATTAGGGATATCTTTAATAGCTATAATTAAGAAAGTACTTGATCTTGAATAAATATATATTGAATAATATATCTATCAATCTCCTGTACATCATAACTCTGGGAGAGGGAGCAGCAACACCGTGAGCCAAGCAGTGTTGCAGTTCTCATATGCTGAATATGCAATATATTAAAAGAAGAAGAGGGAGGCGTGAGAGTTGAACTAAACAGTCTTCTGCTTCTCCTTCATTGGTTGGAAGCAAGAACAAGACCTACTTGTCTTATTGCAGCAGAGAAAAGTCAGTTCTTTAGGCTGACTGTGATGTGTAGGCTGTAAATCTCTGGAAAGAATGGACAGAAAGGCAAATACTTTGGCTTGTAAAACAGGTCTCTTACATACATGCATGTGTTTTATCTGTACATTTAGCTGTTTCCCAAAGTTCAGTTTTAATTGTGCCTAATACAAGATCTGCAAGATTCTTCTGACATGCTGGAACAATTTACTGCACTGTTTGTATGTGTGGGAAGTAATATTTTCATAGTTCTCTTTAGTTCTTTTTTTGTAGAGAAGTATAAATTGCTGCTTGCAACCTTCCTTTAGTATGAAATAGTAGACTCTATACAGCCGTGGCCAAAAGTTTTAAGAATTACACAAATATTAATTTTCATAAAGTCTGCTTCCTCATTTTTTATGATGGCAATTTGCAAACACTCCAGAATGTTATGAAGAGTGATCAGATGAATTGAAATTAATTGCAAAGTCACTCTTTGCAATTAAAATGAACGTAATCCCCCAAAAAAAAAAAAAAAACATTTCCACTGCCATTGTGAAGAAGGCATCAGGAAAGTCCAACAAGTGCCAGGACTGTCTCCTACAGTTGATTCAGCTGCGGGATCAGGGCACCATCAGTGCAGGACTTGTTTAGGAATGGCGGCAGGCAGGTGTGAGTGCATCAGAATGCACAGTGAGGCAAAGACTTTTTGAGGATGGCCTGGTGTCAAGAAGAGCAGCAAAGAAGCCACTTCTCTGCAGGGAAAACCTCAGGGACAGACTGATATTCTTCAAAAGGTACAGGGATTGGACTGCTGAGGACTGGAGTAAAGTAATTTTCTGATGAATCCTCTTTCCGATTGTTTGGTGCATCCAGAGAAAACCTTGTTCGGAGCAGAAAAGGTGAGCACTACCAGCAGTCCTGTGGGTTGCTTCTCCGCTAAGTTAATGGGCTCACGCACAATATTGCCTAAGAACACAGCCATGAATAAAGAAAGGTACAAAAATATCTTCTGAGAGCAACTTCTCCCAACCATCCAAGAACAGTTTGGTAATGATCAATGCCTTTTCCAGCATGATGGAGCACCTTGCCATAAGCTAAACTAGATAACTAAGTGGCATGGTGAATAAAACATCAACATTTTGGATCCATCACCAGGAAACTTCCCAGACCTATATCCCATTGAGAACTTGTGGTCAATACTCAAGAGGCGAGTGAACAAAAAAACTCCTTCCACTTCAAAAATATACAATTTAAACTTGCTTTAGGTTGTATTTCAAAATGGTGTGACACTAGCAAGTTTAACACTTGGTTGCACTCCTAAGAAAAACTGCAATCAAGCAATAAACATTTACTAGCTCATCACACAGAGGGCACACATTTCTGCCAACCAAAATCTCCAGGCTGAAAGCTGATTTTTAGCCCAAAAAAGTTTTGCCATATTACCAGACTGCTAGATATAACAAGCAGAAGCAGAACCAAATGAATACTACATTGGGTTTTAGGCAGAATGATAGCTTCAAGACTTCCTCATTAAAACCTGATTGTTAGCTTAAGAACATGCTCTTCAAAGACACATTTACAAATATTCCATTAAGAATATCCTGTGAGAAAGATGCTGACAAGTAGATATTTATGTGAATAGGAGAGATAAAAGGCTATCCTGTAACAGTGCTTATGTAAGGAAAGAAGTGTGGGTGCCCTTTGTGAGAGAACTACAGAGAGAAGCTGTCAACTGACTTTGTCCTGTATAAAAGTAGGGAGGTTTTATATATTAAGTGGGAAATTAGGCATCACTGGGTGGCCCATTACACAATTCATTGATCTGAAATGCATTAGGCATAACTACAGTGATGCTCTAAACCAGAGTTTTACATTTCAATATCATTTAAAAGGTTTTAAAATACATGTTTTATCTAATATGCTATCTTTTGTGATTCCTTTCTACTAACACTGTTACAGAACAGAGGAGATGTAGCCTTCAAAAAGGATCATCCATGCTAAATAACAATGCTGCAAAGTATACTGTAGGTAAAGTGGCATTCAGGAGGAGTAACAGGAAGGAGGGGAGGAGGAAAGACAAAGGCAGCAGTCTGTGAAAGCACTTAAAATGTTTGGCAAAAAAACACTACTTGTTCTGGTAAAGACTTTAAAATTTTGAAACGTACATACATTTTTTGTCTTTATGACAATGGTCACCAGGAAACATAAAAGGGTTAATCTCCCCATTGGGGGAACAAGCAGCTATAAAAAAAATTGACCAAAAAAAGTTCTAAGTCAGCTCAACTCTATCCAAAATTAGTTTTTACTACCAATAGAATTTTATTGAAAAGAAAATTTATAACATTACAATGAAAAAATGCTAACAAGAACATATCACACAATCACCGCCATGATATCAATAATAAAGGAGAAAAAAAAAAAGAAAGAGAAAGAGAAGAAAATAAAAAAGGGGGGGGCCACCGTTTCCCCTCTTCTCTCAATTCCTCTCCCCTTCAAAAACCTGTTAGAAATATATCTATGTATTCATTAAGCAACAGTTAAATCTACATTCCAATAAGAAGCTATATCATTCTTCCATTTGTGACTTTGCATACATATTTGAAGACCTAAACAAAGCCCAAGGTTCCCACAGTTTTTAAAATATTTCAATATTTTCGGCTGCTGCCGCAGCCAGCTCTTCCATTTCATACAACTAATTCACCATGTCCAGCCACTCCATAAGAGTTGGCGTTCTTGTTAATTTTCAATGTTTAGGGATTATAGACTTAGCAGCATTTAACAGATGCCTCACTAGCGACTTTTTATATAACCTCAGTGAGCAGTTAGCCACGTTCAGGATGTAGCATTCAGGGGAAAGATCAAGTGTAGTTTTAGTAATAATGCGAATCTGAGTGGACACTTCCTTCCAAAACTTCTGTATTTGTGCAAACTGCCACCATATGTGTAGCATTGTGCCTCTTTCTTTACCACATCGCCTGCATATATCTGAGGTATCCAGAAACCACGCGTGCAGCTTTGCTGGTGTGTGATACCAGTTGGTTAATATTTTAAATGCCGTCTCCTGAATGTTAGAACTAACCGAACACCGATGGGACATGATGCATGCATTCGATCACTGGGCATCTGTAAATGTTCTATGCAAGGCGGATTCCCACTCCCTCTTATATTTAGAATGTATATCTATATCGTGCATTTGTATCCAGTCATACATTCTTGAAGTAGGCTTCTCTATGTGGTTTCCCTTGATACACATGCTCTCAAAGTGTATCAAAATTTGGGAGATTAGTAACTCTATGAATATAACTATGGAGTTGAAAATATTGCCAATACGTTACACGGCTGCCTAGAAGCTCAGTTTGCAACTGGTTGTATGACTTAAGTTTCCCCACACTCATACAATGATATACAGTCAGGGGTATTGGGGTTACATCCTGAATTGAAGAGGGCATCTTCCTATTTTGTGCCCAGTCCATCATATGTTCTTTAGGTGTCAAGGGGCCTGGAAAAGATGCCAGGTTATAATTCTGAGCTATTTTGTTAAATATAGCGAGAGTCGGCCCAATAGTTGGATGCGATTTCACTTCTGCTGGGCAGAGCTTAAAGGGAATCCAAGGTAAAAATCTAAGTGGTAACCTAGTTTGCATATTCTCCATACGTACCAAATTTTTATGCTCAGCATGGCAGTTCCAGTCGATAAACCACGTAGGTGTGATGCGTAATAATAATGTAAGAAATTTGGTAATTTTATACCTCCCACTGCTTTTGGCCTAGAGAGGATCTGAAGACTTATTCTGGGCTTTTTACCTGCCCAGATAAATTTGCCTATAATAGCATTCAGGGAAAGAAAAAAAGGCTTAGGTATTTTAATGGATAAGCTATGGAAAAGATATAACACCCTTGGTAGCACCACCATTTTAACTGCCGCAGCTCTGCCAAACCACAAAAGCGGCATCGCATTCCAATTCGCAAGATCCTCTTGTAGCTTTTGCAATAATGGGAGAATGTTTTTTGCATAAATATCCTCCACCTTAGAGGGCAATACAATTCTCAAATATTTCAGTTGTGAGGGAGCCCATTTAAATGAACAATTTGTCTTAATCTGTTGCAGTGATGTCTTATTCAATGATATATTAATTGCTTCAGACTTATGGAAATTAATTTTACAGTTAGAAAGATATCCAAACATGTCAAATTTTTTCATAAGATTCGGTATTGTAACAGGAGGTTGTGTTAGAACAAACAGAAGGTCATCAGCATATGATGCCAGCTTATAATGCCTACTATTTATAGTAATACCCCTAACAGAGGGATTCTCATTAATCGTCCTTATGAATGGTTCCAGAGTAAGAATAAACAAAATAGGTGAGAGCGGGCATCCCTGTCATCCCAAGCCATCATATTTGGTTAAAATCCTACATATTTGCAAACTGAGAACATAAAGTCCCATGCTATCCTATCAAAGGCCTTCTCCGCATCTGTTGATAGGAGAAGGCCTTCTTCTAATCCCCTCAACTTATTAATAAACGTCATTGCCTTTGTTATATTATGACGCATCCCCCCCCCCCCCCCCTGGCATGAACCCTGCTTGTTCCAGGCCAATAAGCTTAGGAAAAAATTGCCCAATCCTCATGGCCATAATTTTCGCTAATGATTTTATATCAAGATTAAGTAATGATAATGGCCTATAACTTGAACATTCAGCAGGGTCCTTGCCAGGTTTGTGTAATACCGTAATATAGGCTGTGGTAAATTATGGCATTATCTTTTGAGAGTCCTGTAAAGAATTCAATGCTTTTAGCAAATGTGTTGTCAAAAGGGGGCAAAATGTTTTATAATAAATGCCTGAGAAACAATCCGGAGCCAGACTCTTTCCAGGTTTAAGAGATTTATTTGCATGTGTAAGTTCTGTGGTTTCAATTGGTTGATCCAATTCTAGAGTCTCCAAATGTGACAACCTGGGAAGTTCACTATTTTCTAAATATTGTTGAATTAAGAGGGTTTGTGAGAAGGGGAGAAATTATATTATTTTGAGTAAAAATGATGAAATTCAGATGCTATCTCCTCTGTCTTAACTACCAACTTATTATCAAATGTTTTAATCTGTGGAATATGTGCAGCTGATCTTGCATCTCTTAATGCTTTGGCTAAATGTTTATTATTTGTATTCCCAAGTTCATAAAAGAAACCTTGTTTAAATAATAAAACACGTTTAATATTTAGGTCTAATTTAGATTAGATAGATTCTTTCCTTGCTCTCAAAAGATCTGTTGCAGATTGTACCGCTACCGATTTCTTATGTTGTTGTTCCAATTTATACATTTTATCTACCAAAAGCCTCATCTCCCTGTCCTTGTCCTTCTTACACCTGGAGGCGATACTAATAAGTTCTCTAGGTACAACACATTTATGTGCTTCCCATATGGAAAATGATGAGACATCATCTGTAGTATTTTCAGAAAAGTAATTACGGGTCACATTAGAAATACGAGATACATTTCTCTTATCGGCCAGTAATGTCGGATTAAGGCGCCAAGGTTTAAATATCGTATTGTATCACCCATTCACAGCGTAATTGAAGTGGGCGCATGGTCAGAGACCGATTAAATGGCTATGCAAGCATCCGCAAGGTCCGTCAGATCTCTTTGGGTGACAAAAATGTGATTGATAAGAGAATACTAATTATGTATCCCCCGGAAGTAAGTATAATCTCTGCCTTGTGGATTAACAGTGCGCCTGGCGTCTATTAATGTCAGAGAAGCCAACAGTGATTTTATTTTTTCAAGTATACGAAAAGTAATGGACGATCTGCCATTGGACGTATCCAAAAGAGGGTCTAGCGGAGTACTGAAGTCCCCTTCAAGAATAATACAACCAGTTGCAAACCAGGTAAGTAGTCTATCATGTGGCGACAAAACAAAACATGCACAGTGTTTGGAAAATATACATTTGCCAGAATTATTGGGGCTGTCCCAATCTTGCCTTTCAGAAATAAAAATCTACACTCAGGATCTGCTAACTGCTGATCAAGTACAAATCCCGAGCACTTCCCTATCAAAATAGACACCCCCTTAGTCTTTGCTGTCGGATTAGTGGAATAGAAAGCTGCCTGAAAATATTTATCTGTCATTTTGGGTATTATTGATGACCTAAAATGTGTTTCCTGCAGAGAGACAAACAGTGGTTTTGTCTTTCCAAGGGAATGTAATAATTGGCTTCTTTTTTGGGGGGATATTCAAACCCCTTACAGAGATCACTGTTGCACATTTACCCAGTTGAGAATATGCCATTGTTTTTATATTGCGTTTAACGATTTCTATAGAGATATAGATATACCAGAGAAGAGGAAAAAAAATAAGGGGAAGGAAAGAAAAAAGAGAGGAAAAGGGGGAAAAGGGGTCTTATGCTCACTCAAACCAATGAGCTTGAAAAAAAAAATCGTTTTTACTAATCATATACTTTAATAAGTTGCATTTTTATTGGTTACTGTGAGCTAATGAGTTTTTTTGGCTTGTGGGTGTTGCTGTGGTGTTAGACCACAAAAGTGTAGAATAGGGCAGCCTGATTTAATATATGTTCACTGGAACTAAGACATTGCTATTAGTTATAAGGTGCAAATAGAGTTTGCAAATACAAACTACAAGCTACACCACTCCCATCACACAATTATATTAACTATTACATAATTAGTACTAGAATTTGTTTTTAACCACCTCAATACCAGACACTTTTACTCTCTTTCTGCCCAGGCCAATTTTTAGCTTTCAGCACTGTCACCCTTGCAATTGACAATGACAATTGCATGGTCATGCAACACTGTACCCATATGAAATTGTTCTAATTTTTTCCTCCCAATAGAGTTTTCTTTTGGTGTTATTTATTCACCACTGTGATTATAATTTTCTGCTAAATAAACAAAAAAGGCCAAACATTTTGAAAAAAAAATAGATTTTTCTTTGTTTCTATTATAACATTTTGCGAATAAATAATCTTTCTTCATAAATGTAGGCAACACTGTATTCTGCTACATTTCTTTCTTGAAAATAACCAAATTAGTGTATATTATTTAGACTGTAGGAAAGGTATTGAGTACGCAAATTATGGTGTAAATATATCTGAAAATTGATCAATCCTGATGAACTGATGGCCTATTTAATTTTTTTAGGCCTGAAAAGGCCAAAAAGTACAAATTTCCCCCAAATTACCAATTTCTGAAATTAGACAGTACAATGTATTTAGTAAGAGGCATGGTGCATTTTTTGAAGTTGTAATTTTTTGTCACAATTTTTTGGAAAATTAAGAAATTAGCTTTTTCTTAAATTTTTCACATTTTTTTAAATATTTGATATATATATCCAGTTAAGAACAGCATCATCATATAACTGGTGTGGTGGTGATCAGGGACACCGACTGGTGACATTATGTAAAGAAAAATAATAATCAATAATTTTTTTAATGTTTTTTTAATATTTTTTCTTTTTTATTATAGTTTTATTTTTTATACATTATTTTTACATACAGTGACCAGAACAGCAAAGTGTTACCACAGTAACACTGTACTACTCTGAGGAGGTGATCAGGATTAATTTCTTTTTTTACACACTATGTTTTCTTATAACTGTGAATTTTACAGTTATAAGCAACCAATTTAGTGTTTACTTTTGTGATTAGCTGTAAATGTCTCTGTCACATGGTACAGATGGGCTGTGATTGGCCCTTTCTGTACCATGTGATCACTGCGACCATTCACAGAGCTCATTACAATAGTACACAAGTAAAGGCATAAATCAAAGCACTTAATTATGTGCAATTGTCATGTAATCTGCTGTGATTGTTCATGGTGACCCCATGGTACCAGCAGCAGGCCAGTACAGTGATCTGTCATTGATCCGGTGGACACAGCAGGTGACAGATTGTACCAGAGCACTGCCCATGGGGCATGGGTGAGGCATGTGCTGGGAAGGACGTCATATTATGTTCTCCCAGAACAATAGGGCTTCCACACGGGCACCATTGTGGAATTCTCTTCCACAAGCAGTCGTATCAGCAGGAAGCATTGATAGTTTCAAAAAACTAGTAGATGGGCACCTTAGAGACAACAACATACAGGGGTATACGATGTACGGTTAAAAGCAAACACACACACACATCATAGGTTGAACTGGATGGACTGATGTCTTTTTTCAACCTCACTAACTATGTAACTATGTAACCATTTAACGGCCCAGGTGGGAAGAGATTAAAGGGGTTGTATTGTCTGCTGCATACACACTGCTTTTGTTTAGTTGTACAAAATATCAAACAAGGGAAAGGGAAATTGTTTCATATTTCTTTAACTATTTTGGGCCTTCTGACCCCTCTTAACGTCCTCTGCATACACTTTCCATGTGGTGATCTTAGCTATAACTTCCAGAGGTGGACAAATGAGGAAAATAAGAAAGACACTATGCAGTAAGAGTTTCTTGTGTAAGAAAGACTGCCCAGTGATCAGGAGTATAAATTCTATCATAAAAAAGAAAAAAGAAGAGAAATTATAAAAAAAGGCCTTTACAGTTTTTACATTTTCGAACTAGGTAGTGCTCCTTTACTCTGCGACCCAATGAACTGGATTATGGGTTAAGAAGTAACTACACTTTTGTTAAGAAAAAAAAAAACAATCCCTGGGTGAGCAATATACATTTCATGGATTTTAACAAACTGTATGGCAGATTCCTACCTGTTTCTATTCTGAAGAAATAGCTGTGTGTTGCATGTAGAGTAAATCTGAATTAAAGTGACTTTTTCATTATTAATCAGTGGATGCACTTTCAGTGTTCTAATGAGGAAAGTTCAAGGGTTTGCATCTCTTTAGAAGTAATTAACCCATTGGGGGTGTCTAGGCAAAAATTAAATTTTTGTTGCAGATGATGCCTAAAATTTAACTTGTATCATAGTGCTGACTTCTGGGAAAATCAAAGAGCCAATCACACCAGCAGGACATTAAATTTCACTAACTGTGTACAGAAGGCCTCCAGATTGCCATGTTTTGCAAATTTAAAAGGAAAGGTAATTTCTAATAACATGAAATTACCACATGGCTTGTTTAGCAATGCACCATATATGCTCTCTTTTTTTTTTCTTCTATTTGACACATTTCTTTTCCACTAAAGTGGAGTTACCCTTTGAGGTAAATACAGCCCTGTCTATGAAAGTGCCCATGTGAGAGAAAAGGAGAAAATGCACTGAGAGTGCATTGTGTAAGAGAGACTGACCTGTGAGAGTGTCTCTTTAAGAGAGCAAGAGACAGAAGATGACTGTCTAGTGACAGAGCCCAAGGAGATTAAACATGTCCATGATGAGGTTTCTCTAGCTAACTAAGCCTCAGGTAGCTGTCATTCATGTTCCATATTTAAATGTGGACAACTGACATGGCTCCAAATTCTATCACACTGTGCTGGTCTCTTTCAAGGTAAAGTCTTTACATTATTACATATCCTTTCAAAAAATGTATGTGAATTTTAAAACATGTATTCAGGATTTTTGGTACCTTTTGGGCAATTCAGTTATCACTTTTGAAATTTTTAATATTCATGGTGTGATGGCCCTTATTTGTATACCAATGAAAACTACAAGCAGCTGATACTTCAAACACATTTTCTCCTGCCATTCAATTTAATAAGCACAACAGGCTTCAAAATCCATGCAGTTCAAGTCATTAAATGCAAATTGTTGTCACAGGAACACAAAGACCATTCTGATAGTGAAGCCGTGTCCCTTTAATGATTCAGAGCATGTCATTTTTAAAAACAATACAGAGAAATAAATCACTCAGCAAATTTTCTGCAACCTGTTTATTTTTAATGTTTCCTTTGAAACATATGCTCATTGAGTCTTACCAGACAGCACCAATACTTCTCAATAAAGATAATATATTTTATCTTCTGCAAATGTAGTAGATGTAGTAAGGGCTTAAATTAAAACATTCTTCTGACTAGTGAATAAAATATGTTTATTTTATGTAGCATATGTGTTTTCTATATTTTTTACATAGAAATAAGAACATTTGAGTACTGTCCATAATAATTTTTTATTTTATCAAAAAGGAAGAAGGGGCTACACCCCAAAAGCTTGTCCTGAAAATTTAAATGTTAGTGTAAATAAAAAAAAAATAATGGACAGTACTCAATTGTTCTTGTTGCAATTGCACTAATACAGCTACAATCACCACAAGCATGATGGATGTTACTTAAAAACAAAATGACTAGAGTTACATTAAAAGTAACTTGTCAGATATATGTTTTTATTTCTTTAAAGCTGAATTCAGGGCATAAACCTCTTTATATATTTTCAATGATGCATTAATACCTTCCTAGAATATGTAGTCCATCTTCTGGTTAGCTCTGTAGCTTCTGAAAAATAGTAGGTGCATTTTTTTTAAATCATAGGGTTAATACCCTGCGTCTTCAATTTGGTAAGACAGGTGGCGTTATGCCTTAAATTCGTCTGGCCGCCAGTCTTGTCACATTCCTGCTGTAGTTTTTTGTACAAGGAGTGAACCCTGCTCACTCTAGTAGATGGGCCAGGAAGTCTGAGACTCCCGGTCTGTACCGCCCATGGAGGCTGTGACCATAGAATGAAAGTCCAGGAGACTCCTGGTCTACCCTGCATCCTATGTCCTTACAGGCCAGTAGTTTCTGCCTCCCCGCCTCCTCCTCCAATCTGTGTCAGCTGTATGAGCTCATCCTCCAGCTGCAACTGAATAGAAAATAGGTGCCCGGGCATGTGACTACATTTGGTTAGAGATGACAGCCAGCATACCTGGACCCTTTGTTTCTATTCAGTTGCGGGCAGGTGAGTCATAAGTTGCATGTGAGTAAACTGGCAGCTGTATTTTGACATCTCTTCAAACCTAGAGAAGGAAAACAAGTTTTATGTATTCAGTCCTACTGTCATTGAGCAGTGGGGCTGAAGAACGTGAGGGAGGGCATGACTTGTTGTACAGATAGGTGAGTACACAGGCAACATTTATGGGCGCAGTGTACCCACCCACGCACAATACAATTCCCTTTAAATGACTGGAACTGTAGTTTCTAATAAGTGTAGAGTGATTGTGGAGGGTGTTATATATCCTTGTATTTACACCTCCTCCTCAGCACAGCTGAAGTTGGTATTTTTTTACACAAAGTGATGATGTAATTAATTTTCTACTTGACTTTTCTCCTAAACGGTAAGGGTTTTACCTAACTGACTAACTCACTAACTAACTAACTAACTATTTAGTGTTTTATATAGGCTAGTTTAATGATTATTTGCTTTTTCTGGGCATCCCGAGGTTCTTTCTTTTTTTTTTTTTAATTCTTTTTATTTGGTTTTCAGAAAATAAGAAAAAAAAAAACACAAAATACATACAAGTACGAAGTAGCAAAGCATTTGTACATATCACAACTATGCAAACAATAGAGAGGAAAATACAATGTTTTGAACAAACAAGTAAGATATGGTGCCATCTAATAACCATACGGGTAACGCCCACATTCATGGATTCACACGGATACATTCATAGGCAGTAAATTAGTGAACAAACCTCGTTAGCCAATATCTTAATATATGTTTCTACAATGACCTGATCGGGCGGGGAGTGGGCGGAGGGGCTTATGACCCATTTCTACATTGATTTAGTAAGTGGAAATTTTACATTTCTAGGAGGGTGCCCCATCCAGGGAACATGCTGCCACCCCCCACTTCGGGTCTAGCTACCCTCCGCCCCGGCCCCCCCCCAATCTATCATCCACATATAATTGGGCTCAACTTGGACTATGTTTGGGGAAATAATCATTCCAGATCGACCATTTGGCCTGAAATTGTTTTACCTTAAGTTCAGTTAGGGCTAGGGTTTTTTCGTAGATGCAAGATTCTCCTACAAGTTGAATGACCTCCCTCTGAGAGGGAACATCTACACATTTCCATTTGCGTGCTATGGACAATCTAGCAGCAAAAAGAATGTTTTGGACAACAGTCCTAAATTGGGGGGGATACCTGTCTACATTAATACCTAAGATGGCCTGTTCAACCGTCACTCTGTTTAAGATTCCCGTAATGGAAGCAATAAGTTTTGATACAGAGGTCCAGAAACTTCTCAGAGAGATACAGGATCACATCACATGTATTAGGGTGCCCACCTGACTGCACCCTCTCCAATATAAATTAGATGTCTCTGGGGAATACTTGGCAATAGTGTATGGTGTTTTGTACCACCTGAGATGTAGTTTTTGAAGCCCTTCCCTGAAGTTGGAGCATCTGGTATGAGTTCGAGTAAGCTTATAGGAGTTTAGCCATTGCTTAGTGGTGAATTCCTGGTTAAGTTCGCTTTCCCATTTGAGATGATGGGTGTGTTTGCTAAATGACCCTTTATCCTGTAGAGCTGTGTAGAATGTGCCTATGCCTTTGAGCTGTTTGCTGGATCCAAAACATAGGGAGTGAACCTGTGCTGGCATGGAGATACTAGTCGCTTCTAGGCTAGATATCAATTGAGTCACCCTACAGAATGTGAGAAACTCCCCGGCAAACGAGGGGAACCTCACACACCTGGTGGCAAAGGAGGAGCTACCCTGATTATTTTTAAAGTCTTGGATTGTATGTATGCCAAAAGATGGCCAGTGGTTTACTTTCAGGTTTGGGGAAAGGAAGGAGAGGGCCGTCAGAGGGACAGGGATATCCACTCTGCGGCCTACCGTGGTATTGTGGGTAAAAAAATACTGCCAGGCTTGTATCGTGGCACTTATAGTCGGGTGTACCACAGAAAATGCACGTTTAGATAGAGGGATGCTGAGCATCAAGTCCGCCAAGGACCCCTGTGGCACCACTGACTTTTCTAACCTGGTCCAGCCGGGAGCCTGATCTGGTTTTAGCCAATGTAGAGATTGTGTGAGGATAGCTGCCATATGATAGTCCTTCATATCTGGAACCCCCATGCCTCCCACCAGGGGATGTCTGATCAAAAGCTTATGAGAGCAGCGGGGTTTTTTCCCGGCCCACAGGAACCCAGAGACCACGGACTGCACTTTGCGGTAGAATGCTTGGGGAATCTTAATGGGAAGCGCCCTGAAAAGGTACAGGAGCTTCGGGAATGTTAACATTTTAAATGCCGCATTCCTGCCCGACCATGAAAGGAAATGTTTACCATATCTGTCGATGTCACCTGTCAAGGTGTCCATAAATGGGTTGAAGTTATACTTAAATAAATCCTTCGTATTACTTGTCAGCTTGATGCCCAAGTAATCAATAGGACCCTGACTCCACTGGAAGGGTACTAACTGTTCAATCTCAGTCCGTGTGTTGTCATCTATTCCCACCCCTAGCATGTGTGACTTAGTGTCATTGATTTTGTAATATGAGATGGAGTGAAATTCCTGAAGAACTTCCTGAGCTGCAGCAAGGGAGGTTTTTGGGGCTGTCATGGATAGGATAACATCGTCCGCGAACAATGAAATCCTATTTGGAAAACCGTGGATGTCTAGACCCCTGATACCTGGGTGGTTTCTAATCCTTTCCGCCAGAGGCTCCATCAGGAGAACGAAGACCAATGGGGAAAGTGGACATCCTTGCCTGGTCCCATTTGTGATATCAAATTTCGTAGAGAACATACCCTCTGTGTAGACATAGGCCGAAGGTTGAGTATATAAAGCCATAATCGCGTCCAAAATCTCACCCCCCATGCCGAAACGTTGCAAAACTTTATGTAGATATCCCCAGTGAATCCTGTCAAATGCCTTTTCGGCGTCAAGGGACAGGAAATGTCCTGGCGACAATTGGCCACTAAATTCAAGTCTCCCCCCAGCAGTACAAATCCGGAAAGATCCGGTTTAATGTTTTTCCACATCTTCTTCAAAAAAGAATTTTGGTTAGCATTGGGGGCATAGACGTTGAGGAGGGAGTACTTGACGTTGTTAATTTCACACTTCAACAAGAGGAAGCGGCCCTCAGGGTCAGAGTGGTGCGAAATGTACTTATAATCCACAGAGTCTTTAATGAGGACGGCCACTCCCCCTTTTTTCTTAGGGCCATTGGCATAGTAAACATGGGGGAATTGCTTGAACTTAAGCATGGGGTGTGTTGCGGCACAGAAGTGGGTTTCCTGAATGAGCATGACATCACATTTTTGCGTTTTAAGTTCTCTGTACAGCATATGGCGTTTAAACGGACTGTTAAGACCCCGAACGTTCAATGATGTCAGTTTGAAAGACATGGTGGTATGAAGCGGTGTGAGCTCTGCAAGGTACAGGCGTCAAAAAATAGTCAAAAGAAAAAGCAAAAATAAAGTACGAAAAAGATACAACAAATGAAAAAAGAAAAACACATACAACACAAGGCGCTAGGAACAGGTGGCGCCTGTAAGTAAAAATTGACGATATCCGGGTGGAAATCTGAGCAGAATGAAAATCTGCTAACTTGGGGCAATTAGTACAAGATACTATAAGCAGCCGAACAGAACTGCCGTATATCTAAAACTAGGCGATCTAGTGAATGGAGGGTCAACTCCCACATGAAGCAAATAGACACTTGCAGGAAGAATTCCTCCGTCAGGTGGACGGGGAACAGTCAGGACCCCTAGATTGGTGCTGCGTGTCTGAGTCATCAGAGTCCAGTATACCCCACTGACGGAGCAGGTTAATGCCATATTCCAGGGTTGTTATTTTAAATTCCTTGTCCCCCTTAGTGACTAGGAGTGTTGCCGGATAGTTCCAGCGATACTGGATATGATGGTTTCTCAAGGGTTTCGTCACTGTCAATAAGTTCCTTCTCCTGTTCATGGTGTGGGCGGATAGGTCCGCATAAAATGACAGGCCTTGCACGCTGACCGGGAGGTCCACGGCCTTCCTCATCCGTGCCATGACCCTCTCTTTCACAGTATAGAAATGGATCCTGACAATAGCATCTCTGGGGTACTTATCAGGAATATGTTTAGGTTTAGGTAGCCTGTGGATCCTATCTATTGCCAGGTCATTGGGTGCCACATTCGGTAATAAGTCCTGCATAATAGAAGTGAAGTAGTCAGACAGGTCTTGAGGTTTAACCGATTCGGGTATGCCTCTTATTTTGATATTATTCCGTCTGGAACGATCCTCAAGGTCTGCCACCTTAGACTTAAGCCATATTATTTCGTCATCGTGATCGTTATGTGCATCCACCATATTGTTGAATGTATTGGCAAACTCCCCCATCTTGTCTTCAATTTTTGTCACTCTGTCAGTCACAGCGACCACCGCAGTGTTGCACTGAGACATTAATTGCAGCATGTCAGAATGTATAGCAGAGCGTAGTGAAAGCATCATGTCTCTCAACATAGAGGCCATCACAGGCTGGTCCCCTGCAGGTAAAGCTGCCATAGTCTCCTGGAATTCCAGGGTGTCATTGATGGTAATGCCTTGTGATGGGGCTGCGGCGGCATGGTCCGTCTTTTGTTTGGTTTTCACCGGGCTATTGGACTGTGAAGTCGGAGTAGTCTGTGGTAGGTAGCCCACCTCGTTGTTTTGTGTGCCCGAGGGGTTCCCACTGTCTCTGGAGTCCGGGGAAGACAAGTGCTGGGGCTGTGAGGAGCGTGGCGGGCCGGCGCCATCTTGGCTGCGTGGCCTAACATTCGGGGTGAAGAAGTTTAACATCTTACCCGGCTTTCCACGATCTTTCCTTTTGTGGGACATGTCCGGTAGGTGCTCGCAGGTGTCCGGAGTGTAGTTGCGGTGCTTTGGAGTGACCCTCTCCGTTGTAGTTTGCTCCGGTCTGTCTGCGTGGCGAGGAGCTGCAGGCTCAAGCTGCCATTCACCTCGCTAGCCGGCTCCGCCCCCCGAGGTTCTTTCTTAACTTCACAAAAATATAACTCCTTAAATATGATTGGAAAAAAATAAATTGACACAGACTCTTTTATGATCTGTGTATATCTATGCAAATGGATTTTATTGTCAGGCATTCAGTCTCTTATATAAACCATTTAACTCATTAGCATTAAATTGACATTGGGGTTTATTTACCAAGTCAGGCCATAGACATTTCTCTCCTGCAACGATTCCCCCATTAACAGACAGCACTGACAGGGGGAATCCCTCCTGTCAAGACATTGTATTCTCCAGGCAGGGATGGCTTCCCCCGCTTACGCTTCCTTTGTCCCATTGCCGGGAGAAGATACTTATCATAGCTAGCATCACGCACATGTAGGAAACGGCGCATGCATGGTCCCATAGTCTTCTGGAACCTGACTGCATGGGAAGGGAGGGGTTAAATTTGGTCGCAGTTCACCCCAACAATCTGAGCCAAAAGTGAGAGCGAGTACCTGTCAAACAAAACTAGGTACCCGCTCCCCCCCAAAAAGTGCCAAATGTGGCAGTAGAGGGTGGGGGGTGCAAACAATAAAGCTTCCCCTTTTGGGTGGAGCTTAATTTTAAGAAAAGTGGACTAATCCATAGCTATTTAGACAGTTAACCATTAGCCTACATATTCTCTTCATACTATATTTTCCTGTTTGCTTTATTATTCAGTAAGTTATAAATATGCATATAGAATTTATTGCAGCAAGGCATCATGATTGTGAATATTTTGCATTGATGACCGAAAAGCCATTTAGTTATGGCAACACATAAATAAGCTACAGAATAAATTAAATTTCCTATTTTTCCTTCTATTCTGCTCATTTATGAACATTTAGCATTACAACAATTCAAAATCAATCATTCTAGACATCTCTTTGTGTTGAGACTAAGGCTTCCCTTTATTTAGGTGCTCTTTTATAGTATTAGTCAATGAAGGTATAGTGTCATAGTATTGAATGTAAAAAGACCTCATAAATTGTGGTCCAATTTATTGGAGTCCAGGGAAAAAAATACCTCCAAATCCCTAAATTTCTAATCAAAATTGGATTCACATTCTGCAATGCCATTTCCTAAAAATGTTAGCACCCCTTTTCCTCCCATCACAAAAAGTGTTCTTTGTGTCTTTTGCAGTGACCTCAATACGAACAGCATTTTACCACATTTACTACATAAACCATTTACAGTATGTAATGATAGAAGGTGGTCATATCCCCAATAATCACCTTTTCTAATGGGTGAATGTATTTAATTTGAATAATCTTAAATGAGAAGACCTGGACAGCCGCACTCAAATGCAATCACCCTTATTCATATAAAAAACAGTCTGTACAGCAAGTGGAGATAGAAATATCAGCTTTATCCAATACGTTTCACACCCTTACTGGTGCTTACACATAGCTAAGGGTATGAAACACGTTAGCTAAAGCTGATATTTCTACCTCCATTTGCCTTATGGACCGTTTTCGTAAATGAATTAGGGTGATTGCATTAGAGAGCAACTGTCCGGATCTTCTCACTTTGCATATTTTTCTGCATGCAGAGCCAGCACCCTTTAAACGTACAGGGGAGGTGTAGCAGTAGAATTGCCACCTGGAGTAGTATACTACCTGTGATCTTCTATCATAGTTGAGGTCCTCCATGTCATTTAATAATTTATATACCCTTTTTCTGTTCACTTCCAGGTTCCAAAAGATCCTTTTTGCAGACTGGTACCCAACACTTAACTTCTCTAGGGTTTTACTAAGGATTTGTAGATTTGCAAGATTGTGAGCAGGGATGAGCTCACAGTCTGGTCCAAACACAAGTGTGGAATAATCTTTAGGTGTTAAGGCATTCGGAAGGAGCCAAATGTCATGTATAGTAGTGTTTTTTCTACCACCAATATACACGACAGCTTCCGTGCAGTCAATGGGTGCTATGGAAGTGGTGGGTATGTCCATGGTAACCATAGACAGTACCCTTGCCCTCCCCCTCCCTTTTCTGGTATGCTAGGCTACATGCTTAGACTGCACTGTGAATGAGGTGCACACCCTGCCACTGCTGCTGAAATACATAAATACACAAATGATTGGATGGCTGCACTCTCATGCTATGCAGAAAATGGCTTTATTTTTTAAAAAAAGTTCATAAAAACAACCGATGCTAATAGGCAGGGAGGGGGAAAAAAGGTAGACAGGTTTTACACAAAAGATTATGGTATTATTATGGTATTGATAAAGCATAATCTTTCATGTAAAACACGTCTACATTTCTTTTTTTCCCCTTCCCTGCCTATCAGCATCTGTTGTTTTTATGAACTTTTGTTAGAGAAACAAAGCCGTTTTTTGCATCGCATGAGAGTGCAGATATCCAATTATTTGTTTATTAGTGATATTTTACAATACAAATTTCATAGGTTCAGGTGATTTTCCAGCTCATTCAAACTCCTTCTTCTGGAAATTAGTACCGACACCTTAGTAGTGCCCTATTGCCTCTGTGTTATAAGCCTTCAGTAGGTCACCCCACCTTAAGCTTTACCCAGCTTAACTGTTTTTTGTGCAGTTTGGCACTCTCATATATAAAACATGGGGGATGATTTGCTAAAACTGGAGAGTGCAGCTGTGAATCTGGTGTAGCTGTAAATGGAAGCCAATCAGCTTATAACTTCAGCTTGTTTGATTAAGCTTTTCACAAACTGGATGTTGATTGGTCTCTATGCAGAGCTGCATCAAATTTTTCACTCTCCAGTTTTAGTAAACCAACTCCATGGTGTCTAGCTCTGAACAACATTTTTCAGTGTGCTGTGTAACAGAAAAGGCTGAAAGTGGGGTCAGTTAAAAAAAAAAAAAAAAATTCCTTTGCCCATGATTAAAGTATGTTTCAGTCCTAGATAAATCTTCAGGATTTATTTTTACCAACAAATTTAATACATAAGAAAAGCATATTTAGGTATGTATGTATGAATATTTCCAGGTGCAGGACAGCACTGATGCACAGGTTGATAACTCCCAACCATTTTGTGATGATGATAGAGGGAGAGGAAATGCCTAGTTTGCTACTGAAAATAAAACATACTGATAGCTTGCTGGTTATGGTATTTTTTTTTTTTTGTATCCTTAGGCACATCAAGTGCAAGATGGTATTTCATACTACATATGATGTATGTAAGAGAATGGTCAAAAACACTCAGTGGTGTTGGTGACAAGGAAAATGGGAAACTGCAAGAAGGAACTAGAGTAGAAGGAGACACATGTTTATATGGAGCTTGGCCTGACTAATCTCAAGAAGGCTAACAGGTCCTCCTGATAGCCCTCTGTGCACACATTATATTCAACTTTAAACATTTTCCCAGGTAAACAAAAGTTAAGAGAAATGTCTTACAAATTTACACATTATGACATTTTTAAATTAACAAAAAAGGTTTAGGATTTGTGTGGCTATTCAAAATGTATTCTCTTGTTGCCACATTTTTTTTACTATGCAAGCAATCCTGTGTGCAAGATTTTATTAGTGGAGTTGAATAACTGTACATGTAGCAATATCATTGCATTAAAGTTTAGATAAAGGCAGCTAGTATAACTTGATATATATAAAGTTCACTTGGGGCTATAAAAATACATTCTTGTATTAAAAGAGCTATAGACTCCAGAGAGAGACAAAATCTTGCATCTGTAAAAAGAATTCGTAAGACCTCATCTAGCATGTGCAGTTCAGTTTTGGGCACCTGATCACAAAAAGGATGTTGGGGAACTAGAGAGAGTTCCGATAAGAGCAACTAAACTGATAAAAGAGAAAAAGAAAGGTAGGATAACCATGTTTTAACCCTTTCGCTACCAGGCCCTGTGCTCCACTATTAAATTCAGCTGGCCAGAATTTCTTTTGCAATTTTTCCATTGCTTTTTATTTTTCCCTTACAACTTTCAGAGTTTGTAAAACCACATATTTTCTGAAAGTACATAACCAGTAGCATAAAAATAGGGTGCTACTGGGTTTTAGGGCACAATGATATTTGAGCAAATGTTTATCAAAACAATATTTCCACTAAAAATACACTAAAATCATTATTAACAGATAAAAACACAGCAAATTTTGCTAAATTCCTAAAAATATAAAAGCTAACCTGTATGGAGTTGATAAATAACAAATATTCCTAAATCCTAAATTGTGCCTTTTTTCAAAATGGTGAAAATCAAACATAAGCAAAAAATTATCTAAAATCTGAAGGTTTTCATTTTACACTTACAGCTTTCAGAGTTTGTTAAAGACCCCCCAGACAATGCATCTTTTAAAAGCACATGACCTGTATAATAAAAAAAGTACTACTGTTTTTTAAGGCACTGCGATATTTGCAAAAATATTTACCAAAACAATATATTCACTAAAATGTTTTTAAAAATATTATTAACAGATATAAACACAGCAAATGTTACAAAATTTGTGCTAAATTACTACTAAATATAAAATCTTAGCCTGTATTGAGTTAATAAATAACAGATATTTATAAATGTAAAATTACGCCTTTTTGCAAAATGGTGAAAATTGAACGTACGCAAAAATCAAAATAACCACATGTTATCAAAAAAATCTGAAGGTTTTCATTTTTCCCTTACAGATTTTGTAAAAGACCCCCCCCCCCCACACACACACACACACACTATACATCTTCTGAAACATAGGATCAGTAGAATAAAAGGAAGGTGCTACTGATTTTTAAGACCCTGCAATATTTGCGAAAATGTTTACCAAACAATGTTTTTATTAAAAATGCACTAAAATCATTATTACAAACACAGCTAATTCCTGCTAAATTCCTTCTAAATATAATAGCTTAACCTGTATTGATTTAATAACAAATATTTGTAATAATTTATTTAATATTTTAATACATTTTTAATAATTTTAAATGCAAAACAATATTTTCACTAAAATTGTTTAAGTGAAGGTGTAACCCCTGCGCTACCATTTAATTGATGAATTGAAAAAAAAATTAAAGTAAGAACTAAATCCAGGGGCAGATATAAATGGACATGGTTTACACCAGTCTGCATCCAATCCATTCTTCCAAAAACAGAAAGATGGGGATCCGTTCCCCATCTGTCTAGCCGATCAGATCTGATCACAGTCCAGCGGATTGGATCTGATGACTGCCCCAAATAGAAGAGCAGGCTGTGTTCATGTCTGCTCTGTATTAGTGGAGCGGACAAGGACCTGTCATCTGTGTGCTACATGGCCGTTGGGATCAACAGACAGATCCCCTGCTAAGCAGGTGGATCTGCTTGATGGAGTTCACTCCATGTAAAAGGGGCCTTACTATTTTTTTTTGTTTTTGTTTTTTTTATATATTCATATTTTTTTTACTTTTTTCATTTTTGTACAATTATATACAGTATCTCACAAAAGTGAGTACACCCCTCACATTTTTGCAAATATTTTACTATATCTTTTCATGTGATAACACTGAAGAAATTACACTTTGCTACATGTAAAGTAGTGAGTGTAAAGCTTGTATTACAGTGTAAATTTGCTGTCCCCTAAAAATAACTCAACACACAGCCATTAATGTCCCCCCTGCTGGCAACAAAAGTGAGTACATCCCCTAAGTGAAAATGTCCAAATTGGGCCCAATTAGCCATTTTCCCTCCCCAGTGTCATGTGACTCGTTAGTGTTACAAGGTCTCAGGTGTGAATGGGGAGCAGGTGTGGTAAATTTGATTTTACCACTCTCATTCTCTCATACTGGTCACTGGAAGTTCAATATGGAACGTCATGGCAAAGAACTCTATGAGGAGCTGAAAAGAAAAAGGATTGTTTCTCTGCATAAAGATGGCCTAGGCTATAAGAAGATTGCCAAGCCCCTGAAACTGAGCTGCAGTATGGTGGCCAAGACCATACAGCAATTTAACTCAGAACAGGCCTTGTCTTGGTCGACCTAAGAAGTTGAGTGCATGTGCTCAGCGTCATATCCAGTGGTTGTCTTTGGGAAATAGATGTATGAGTGCTGCCAGCATTGCTGCAGAGGTTGAAGGGGTGGTGGGTCAGCCTGTCAGTGCTCATACCATACGCCGCACACTGCATCAAATTGGTCTGCATGGCTGTCATCCCGGAAGGAAGCCTCTTCTAAAGATGATGCACAAGAAAGCCTGCAAACAGTTTGCTAAAGACTAAGGACATGGATTACTGGAACCATGTCCTGTGGTCTGATGAGACCAAGATAAACTTTTTTGGTTCAGATGGTGTCAAGCATGTGTGGCAGATACCAGGTGAGGAGTACAAAGACAAGTGTGTCTTGCCTACAGTCAAGCATGGTGGTTGGAGTGTCATGGCCTGGGGAGCATGAGTCCACATGGCACTGGGGAGCTACAGTTCATTGAGGGAGCCATGAATGCCAACATGTACTGTGACATACTGAAGCAGAGCATGATCCCCTCCCTTCAGAGACTGGGTCGCTGGGCAGTATTCCAACATAATAATGACCCCAAACATACCTGGAAGATGACCACTGCCTTGCTAAAGAAGCTGAGGGTAAAGGTGATGGGCTGACCAAGCATGTCTCCAGACCTAAACCCTATTGAGCATCTGAGGGGCATCCTCGAATGGAAGGTGGAGGAGCTCAAGGTCTCTAACATCCACCAACTTCGTAATGTCATCATGAAGGAGTTATAGAGGAATCCAGTGGCAACCTATGAAGCTCTGGTGAACTACATGCCCAAGAGTGTTAAGGCAGTGCTGAAAAATAATGGTGGCCACACAAAATATTGACACTTTGGGCCCAATCGGGACATTTTCAGTTAGGGGTGCACTCACTTTTGTTGACAGCGGTTTAGACATTAATGGCTGTGTGTTGAGTTATTTTGAGGGGACAGCAAATTTACACTGTTATACAAGCTGTACACTCACTACTTTACATTGTAGCAAAGCGTAATTTCCTCAGTGCTGTCACATGAAAAGTTATAATAAAATATTTACAAAAATGTGAGGGGTGTACTTTTGTGAGATACTGTATATATATTTTTTTTCTTTGCGAAGATATAAGAGGTCTAAACAGACCTCTGGTGTTTCTTTTTTTGAGACAGAGAAAAGGACTGAAAATAATCCCTTTCTCAACAGCACATTACATGAATGAAAAAGGAGTCTGTACAGAGACTCCTTATTCATTCATAAACAGACACATAGTAAACTTGGCTTAGCCCCTGCAGCACCTGAAGCCAGCATGAGTGGCAGAGGAGGGAAGCCGGCTTCTCAAGGGTAGCTGCTGGGGATCAGGTTTGGGGTCAGATCATTGTGGGGTAGGAAACTGGTGCTAAGGGGGTGGAAGAGGGATGTAGGAGATAGAAAAGAATAGGGAGCCTTTTTACAGCAAGAGCAGCAGTGGAGAGGCTAACGACAGGGAAGCGGCAGCATGGGGGCTCACATTTGAGCTGAATAACTCTAATCAGCAGATTTTAATCCGCTGACCAGAGCTATAGAATTGTTTATCAGAGTCTGCTGAACAGTTATGCTATAAGTTTGTGGCCACTAAAGTGACCATGAGCTGATAGCAGAAGAAGTAATAGGTCCACACAGTGCGCAAACCTGGCCAGCTGGAAGCAGTGCTGTAGATCTGTACATCATAGGCCTAAATGCCTAAAGGACCCCTTGATAATGTCCTATTGGACGAAATGCATTAGAAAGGAGTGTTAACGCTCCGGCGTTTGTTTAGTGAACTGGATTTGCAGCTGCAGAATTTCCACTCAGTAGTCGTGTAGAGATGTGTTGAATTACCATATCCAACTCTCCAGACTCATCATTGTGGCCCAGCCTGCCTCACCATGCAAATATACAGACACTCAGATAAGATGTTCCTGGAGTGATAGGTTGTATACGATAGTATAGAGGTGATGTGCTGAAAGGACAGGCGTGAGTAGTGATAGCAATGATAGGCACTCAATAGTAATGTTCAGGAGTGTTAGCAGATGGTGATAGATAGAATGCAGATAGGTTAGCAATCATGTACAAATAACAGGTGGTAGGGGACAGCAGATGAAGTGTACAGGAATTGCTAACTCAGTGCAAGGATATAGATGGTTGTAGACTCAAGAGCTAGCAATCTATGTAACAGTGCAGATGATAGAAATAGTAATGCATAGATAGCAACAGTCTTTAGTATGCAAGAGTAGATAGTGTAAGTTGATAGGAAGGAATCCCCTGTGGGGTACTTATCACTAGTTGGTTTAGAGAGATGAGGGGTCCGGTAATGAAATAAGGATCAGGTAGCGAGATACAGGATCAGTAGCGAGATACAGGATCAAGTAGGGAGCCTCCGGTCTATCCAGATACTGGGGAAATAGCTGGAGGCTTCGGCAGTGTCAGACAAGGCTGTATAACAAGCGGTTTGTACGAACACCTTGTGAGTGAAAGCCGGCGATTGAAATAGCCGCTCAGAGCGGCGCCTAGTGATGACGTCATGAGTTTAAAAGGGACAGGTAGCTATATGCGGAAGAAATGGGCTGGAAGGGTACCGAAGGTACCAGAATCTTACAGTACCCCCCCCTTAAGGCCGGCTCCGGAAGGCCTATAGCACTGGTCTCTCCAGGTATTTGGAGTGAAACCTTTGTATAAGCCTGGGAGCGTGAACGTCAGAAGTATCCAACCAGGTGTCGTCTTGGGGTCCATAGTTTTTCCATCTTATGAGATATTGGAGTTTCCC
Organism: Pelophylax lessonae; assembly: GCF_965119305.1. Classification (NCBI taxonomy): domain Eukaryota; kingdom Metazoa; phylum Chordata; class Amphibia; order Anura; family Ranidae; genus Pelophylax; species Pelophylax lessonae. The sequence continues at coordinate 162,748,644 of NC_138773.1, forward strand.
TCTGTGGATACGAGAATCCAAAATCTCCTTAATCTCAAATTCTTCTCCGCCCTCAACTTGTACTGGAGGTGGAGGCAAGATGGTAGGTCTTATTCCTTGGTTGGGAACATGTGGTTTCAGTAGCGACACGTGAAAGATGGGGTGTATTTTAAGATCTGCCGGTAAAGTGAGTTGAACTGCAGCTCTCCCAATGAGCTTCTCAATTGGGAAAGGTCCTAGAAACAAAGGCCCAAGCTTTTTACTGGGGATCTTTAACCTTAAGTTTTTCGTAGATAGCCAAACGAGATCCCCAATAGCATATTGAGGAGAAGGTCTTCTACAGAGGTCGTAGTACCTTTTTTGTTGGCTATGAGCATGTGAGATGGTGGTGTTAAGTAAACCCAGAGAGTCTTTTATTTGGGTAAGATAGTCAGAGGCTACTGGGTTACTTGATGGCAGGATGCGTGGTGGAAGAAGTGTGGGATGAAACCCATAGTTTAGGTAGAATGGACTTTTCTTAGTAGTACTGTGGGTTGCGTTATTGTAAGCAAATTCTGCCAGAGGGAGGAGGTCCACCCAATCATCCTGTAGGTATGAGGTGTAGCAACGCAAATATTGTTCAATGCACTGGTTGACTCTTTCAGTTTGTCCATTGGTCTGAGGGTGGTAGGGAGAAGTAAGTTTTCGCTCAATTCGTAGTATATGACATAGAGCTTGCCAAAACTTGGAGATGAACTGTGAACCTCGGTCAGATAAAAGAGTCTTTGGAATTCCATGTAGCTTGAACACATGTTTTACTAGTAATTCCGCTGTTTCCTTAGATGAAGGTAGTCTGCGAATAGAAATGAAATGTGCCATCTTTGTCAGATGGTCCACTGACACTAGAATGGTAGTAAATCCTTTGGAAGGTGGTAATTCTACTATAAAGTCTAAGGACACAACTTCCCATGGAACTTTGGGTATTGGTAGACTGCAAAGTAGACCAGATGGTTTTGTAGTGTCAATTTTGGACCTTGCACAGACGTCACATGAGTAAACAAATTTTTGTACAGACGTCTTCATATCAGGCCACCAAAATTGCCTGGTGAGCAAATTGAATGTCTTCGTCATACCCATATGTCCTGCCATAGGTACGTCATGTGATAATTCCAAGATCTTGGTACGCATACCAGGAGGTATGTAGAGTTTGTCGTTAAAGTAGAGGAAGCCTTCTGCATCAGCACTTAGTTGTGGTGGTGGTGAATCCAGTCCTATACTGTGCAGAATCTCTTCCTTCAAGGAACGAACAACACCAATAATACGGTCATGGGGTATTATAGGAAGTGAAGGGATTTCGGCGCAGTTATCTTCGGTTAGTCGTGATAGCGCATCCGCTTTTTTGTTTTTGTCTGCAGGCGTGTAGGTCACTAGGAAGTTGAATCTTAGGAAGAATAATGACCAACGTACCTGCCGGTGGGAAAGAGTCTTGTTGGTCTGAAGGTATTGGAGATTCTTATGATCTGTATATATGAGTATTGGCAATCGAGTACCTTCAAGTAAATGTCGCCAATTTTCTAGTGCCAGTTTTATGGCAAGCAACTCTTTTTCACCCACTGGGTAATTCACCTCTGGGCTACTTAGTGATTTAGAGAAAAAAGCAACTGGGTGGAGTGGTGAAGTATTCGTTGGTCGTTGGGAAAGAACTGCTCCTACAGCCATATTTGACGCATCTACCTCCAGGATGTATTGGAGGGATGGGTCTAGATGGTGTAGTATGGGAGCAGAAGTGAAGCTTGATTTTAACAAGCGGAAAGCTTTATTTGCTTCTTCAGACCATTTGAATGGTCTCTTTACACTTGTAAGTTGTGTGAGCGGTCTCACAATAGAAGAGAAGTTCTTGATGAACTTCCTATAGAAGTTTGAAAATCCAAGGAATCGTTGTAATGCCTTACGAGTTGTTGGTACAGGCCAATCCAGTATACACGATATCTTGCTCATATCCATCTTGATACCGTTCTTAGATATGATGTATCCTAGGAATAGTACTTCTTCCTTATGAAATAGGCATTTTTTCAATTTTACGTATAAATTGTGTGCGAGTAATCTGGATAGCACAAGTCTTACATGTCTTACATGTTCGGACAAGGACTGAGAATAAATCAGTTTATCATCCAGATATACCACAACACATCAAGTAAGTCTCTGAAGATGTCATTTATGAATCGCTGAAATGCTGCGGGAGCATTACACAACCCAAAAGGCATCACTAGATATTCGAATAATCCGTATCTGGTTCTGAATGCCGTCTTCCACTCATCCCCATTACGGATTCGGATGAGGTTGTATGCCCCTTTTAGGTCCAATTTTGAAAAGTAGGTAGCTCCGCGCACTTGTTCAATGAGTTCGGGAATGAGAGGTAAAGGATAGCGATCCTTTATCGAAATGGTATTTAATTGCCTATAGTCAATAATAGGCCTAAGACTTAAATCCTTATTGCGGACAAAGAAAAGTCCTGCAGCTGTGGAAAAAGTAGAGGGTCTAATAAACCCTTTCGCTAAATTCTCATCCAAGTATTCCTTGAGATGAGAAAGTTCATCCTGAGAAAGAGGATAAACATGACCGAAAGGTAGTTTACTATTAGGGAGTAGATCAATAGAACAATCGTAGTCCCTATGGGGAGGCAATGCTTGAGCATTTTTCTCAAGGAAGACTTCAGATAGATCCTGATAGCATGATGGTGGTGTAATTTCATCAGACACCATGGACAGGATTTTTTTATGAGGTTGGAGGTTACACGTGGTCTCGCAGTAGTGAGAGGGGAAGGTTAGAGTCCGTGTTTTCTAATCAATGATTGGTTGATGTATGTGTAACCAGGGAAGTCCCAAAATAATGGGAAAATGTGGTGAAGGTAATACATCAAAAGTGGTGGTCTAAGCATGAGACTCGTTAGCAGTAGCAAGGAGTGCTTGTGTCTGATTGGTAATTGGACCAGAAGATAACGGAATACCGTTAATAAAACTAACAGAGACAGGTTTAGATTTTGAAATAATAGGTATTTTATTTAAAGCAACAAAACTAGTGTCAATGTAGTTCCCACAAGATCCTGTGTCGATCATAGCCTTGGTGGTGATCCTATTGTGGTCCCACTGTAAGGTCAAATGAATAAAAAGATAGGGATTAGAAAAAGAAGTCGTTAATCCCCCCAGCAAGACATGTGTACACTCACCCTCTTTTTTGCGGACAAGGGGACAGACGCTTATCAAATGATCCGGGGAGGCGCAGTACATGCAGAGATTTTCAGATCTTCTCCTGGCTCGTTCAATAGACGATAATGGTGGGCGTATGGTTCCTACCTCCATAGGAGTAGGGTCAACGGGCGAAACCCGAGAAGGATTGGATAATGGTACTCCCATTTTCTCAGCCTTTCTTTCTCGCAGTCGCCTGTCAATATTGATGCTGAGTTGTATTAAGGCATCCAAAGTGCCAGGTAAATCCGCTCGGGCGAGCTCGTCTTTAACGGCTTCTGATAACCCGAGTCTGAACTGGGTTCACAAAGATGCATCATTCCACCCTGAATCAAGGGTCCATCTTTTGAACTCTGCTACGAAGTCTTCAACAGGTCTCCTTCCTTGTTTTAAAGCCCTCAATTGGCTGTCAGCAGTACTCTGCCTATTTGGGTCTTCATATAAGCTAGCGAGTTCTGCTAAGAATAAAGGATAGGAGTTAAGAAGAGGGTCATTTTTCTCAAAGAGAGAGAGAGTCTGCCCAAGCCCGTGGATCACCCGACAAGTATGAGATAGTGGTGCAGACTTTAATTTGGTCTGTAGTGTAAGTACAAGGTTTTAAATTAAAAAGCAATTGACATGCGTTTTTAAATTCACAAAATTTTTTCCGATCACCTGTAAACACTAGAGGAGGGTTTATTTTGGGCTCACGAGGTTGAGCAGCAGTGAGCTGTGAAACACGGGCTATCTGCTGTCTCAAAGTCTGATTTTCATTTTTCACTTCAGCAAGGGAAAGGATTAATGCATCTACCTTTTGTGTTAGTTGTATCACATGAGTGGCTAATTCTGCTGAATCCATTTTTTTTTTCTGGTGTTCGTGCAATCTGTAACGCTCCGGCGTTTGTTTAGTGAACTGGATTTGCAGCTGCAGAATTTCCACTCAGTAGTCGTGTAGAGATGTGTTGAATTACCATATCCAACTCTCCAGACTCATCATTGTGGCCCAGCCTGCCTCACCATGCAAATATACAGACACTCAGATAAGATGTTCCTGGAGTGATAGGTTGTATACGATAGTATAGAGGTGATGTGCTGAAAGGACAGGCGTGAGTAGTGATAGCAATGATAGGCACTCAATAGTAATGTTCAGGAGTGTTAGCAGATGGTGATAGATAGTATGCAGATAGGTTAGCAATCATGTACAAATAACAGGTGGTAGGGGACAGCAGATGAAGTGTACAGGAATTGCTAACTCAATGCAAGGATATAGATGGTAGTAGACTCAAGAGCTAGCAATCTATGTAACAGTGCAGATGATAGAAATAGTAATGCATAGATAGCAACAGTCTTTAGTATGCAAGAGTAGATAGTGTAAGTTGATAGGAAGGAATCCCCTGTGGGGTACTTATCACTAGTTGGTTTAGAGAGATGAGGGGTCCGGTAATGAAATAAGGATCAGGTAGCGAGATACAGGATCAGTAGCGAGATACAGGATCAAGTAGGGAGCCTCCGGTCTATCCAGATACTGGGGAAATAGCTGGAGGCTTCGGCAGTGTCAGACAAGGCTGTATAACAAGCGGTTTGTACGAACACCTTGTGAGTGAAAGCCGGCGATTGAAATAGCCGCTCAGAGCGGCGCCTAGTGATGACGTCATGAGTTTTAAAGGGACAGGTAGCTATATGCGGAAGAAATGGGCTGGAAGGGTACCGAAGGTACCAGAATCTTACAAGGAGACACTAATGCTGACATCAGGCCACTGTCCGATACCGGATCAGTAGTGGCACCCATTGTCATATGGTTTTATGACTCATTTTATTTTGGCTTTCAACATATAAATCCAATAAATACTACTCTATGGAGACTTCATCTGACTCCTGGTGAGCTTTATTTACCACAGCCTTTTTTGTATGGTGCAAGTTACTGAACAGCCTTCCCCAGAACAGATGGTGGATAAACACTGAGTGCGTGTTTGCTGCTGTAACAGCAGACAGCCTTTCCAGTGAGTGTCCATTTCACAGGGCTGAGGTGGATGATTTTGGAGTGCTGTAGTGGATCACTTCTTCACTTTTCAAATCATCACCACCAATTTTTTGTGCACATCTTTCCGCTGAACTTTGGTGCTACACACATTTTCTTAAGAGTATTTATAAGTTTGGTATATTACTTATCTGTATCACCTACAGCCCCACCACAGCACAGAAATACACTTTTTTTTCAATTTTAAAGTGTGTAGTCTGGCTTCAATTTGTTTAGTTCATTTAAATCTTCTAATACATTTAACACTACCCCCCTCAAAACTGACAATGCTGCTGTTTGCCGTGACTCTTGTCCTTATTCATCCAGAGTTATGTCTCACTAATTAAGGAGGTGTGTTACTGACCAGATCAACCAGAGAAAATTGATGCAGCTACCACATCAAATGATCGGTAAGCTGCAATAAAATACATTTTTAGTTTTGGGTTTAATACCTCTTTAAGTTATGTGAAAATATCGAATAGGCTCCCTCAGGATCCATTCTAGTTAGTTGTTTGTATAAAATAGGTTGAAAGCATTACTAAATGCACATAATATAACTGGCTATTAACATTTACAGATAATAACACCAGAGATTGTTGATCCAGTGAACATTTGCTGTCTGCATTGGCAACATCACTTCCACTCATGGTGGACCACATTCCGGCTCCACAGTGAGCATCCAGAGCAGCTGGAGGATTTGGTGGGGGAAGGCGGGAAGAAAGAGAAAGGTAAAAGAGGGGGTATCACTCATAATAATGAGTGATGTCCCACTCATGATTAAGACCCTGGGCAATGTGAATGTCTAATTTGTAAATCCAAAACACCTTTTAACACTTTTTACATAAAAGAAAGTGATCCCCAACTCTAATGAGTCCTCTAATTTACCTTTTTTTTTAAAAAAAAAAGGGTAGTAAACTTAAGTTATGCACACGTACAAACTGTTTGGCTATATTTGTATCTTTTGGCAATTTAATAATGGAGCTATGTTCTTGTATAAGCTATTTTTTTACCCTGATGGAGCAAACTGGACCATGATTTATAAAGAGCTTTTACCTTCTTCTGGATTAACTGTTGGTATAGGGTTCCATATACGAAGGGTTCCTAATTTTTATTCTCTTTTTTTTTTTATATTGCTTTAACTCAATGGACTTATGTTTTTTTTTTAACCTGACTAATTAGATAACTATGAATTGCACTTTTAGAATAGATACAGTATGGAGACACTCCAATAAACAATTTACTACAGTACTTTACTGGTAATATTGTTCAAGGTCAGAGTCTAACAACTGTTTGGTGCTGCCTTACTCTCGCTTTATTCTATTCTATTCCCCCACAGAAGTTCCCATACACACTGTAGTGCCGTTGCAGCCTAAACTGTCAGCATTTCCATATATGTTTCTCAAAAAATTAAATACTAAAACAAAAGAAAAAATCAGCTGAAAAAAAAAAAATGCACAACAAAATCTGAAACAATAACTCATCATAGTTCTCTTATTAACGATCAGCTTATTGTGTAAAGGGTATGCACAGGTAAACAGACATTAACAGAAGAAGAACCTTGACACATTTCAGACAAATTACTCTTGGGGTATTTACGAATAAGCACTTGTAAAATGCTCTTTCCCCTCAGTTTTTACTCTGTCTGCCACTTATCAATCAAACAGCAAGGGAAGAAAAAATCCCCCAGTAGAGCACAAACAGAAATAAAACTCAACAGAGGTTGCCACCCTTCACAACTCTATTGAAAACTGAAAAATGTTTGGCTGCAGGCCAGCAATATGTCTTTCATTATGGGTTTCCTTTAAGCAACTCTCAAATCCTCTTTGCATCATTCAGAACACTTGTCCGTTTATGGTCAACATTAGTTGCTCTATGTATTAGATCAAAGAAAACTTCTGATTGCTTGATAGGAAAAACAACCTGCTTGAACTATTCTAAAATTTGTTAATAACTATGTGACCATAAACCCTGCATCTTTTAGGGGAGCTACAGTAAAAGAAATACAGTTCTTTATATAACAATATTTCCTGCCATATTTGTGCATGGTATTCTTGTGATTCTATTTCTCAGTTTTGCAACCCACCATAAAAATGGAAAGTATTCCTGTCATTTTTACTCTAATGACATTTACAAAATCACATCAAGTCATTTATTTGTAGTTATTTTAAACTTTTTATAATGTCAAGAAAGTTGATTGACATGCAGGAGTTTATATCATGCTAGTGTGATTTACATTTCTCTCAAAAAGAAAAATGATAAAAATATTAAATTGGGACTTAAAGTGCATCTAAAGCCAAAACTTTGTCTGTAGGTGGATGAAGTGTAAAAGAGTTAGTGCCCTCTTTCAGGTTTAATGCTGTCTGTGTCCCCACTGTGGAGATTCATGCCTTTCTTTTCATCCTGGTGACCATTGTAACTGAGACTAGAAGTGAGCAAGAACACACAATTTTAAAATGTCACAGGTAAAAAATAGAGGAAAAAAGCTTCCTGATGTTCCTACAAGACAGAGAGTTAAGGAAAATCTCCTCAGTGAGACTAAAGAATAGAAGTTTTATTATTTTTCCCCTTTTAAAAAAAAATGTTTTGACTTAAGATATACTTTTACCAATAGAGGTTTTATGTAATTAAATTGGATATAGATTATAGTGCAAAAAGTTGCTAGAATTTAAAAAAGTAAACATAATTTTTTTGGGGGATGAGCATGGTGTTTTTGCTCAAATGTATTTTGCTAAAAAAAATACAGAATTAAGCTTCAAATTAATTTCCCAGCATTGGACACTAATTTTGCAATTTCAACTGTTTAGATAAAATTTGCTAGAAAAAAACAATATACTATTTTTCTTTATTTAGAGGGGGTGGGTTTTTTATACAGTATGTGGGGTCTATTTTGCTTTTTTGGGGTATTTAATTATCATCATATATTATTATCATGTACCCACGCTTTCAATGTTTTAGTTAAAATCTGTCTTTTTCTATTCTGTAAAAAAGCATAACATAATGAGCCCAATAGGGGTGTGGTGTGAATATGTCAGCAAGAAGAGGCATGTGTGCTGAGCTGCTGCTCTCTTGTTGCTTTACTGCACATCTAAACCCAGTCTAGGAGTACTTACCTCCTACTTTGAAAGTTGTTTTACTCAAACTCTACAAAAAATGGTGTCTCTTTTATCAACTGATCTTTAGACTGCTGATGATAGCACCCCTGTTCCCTGATACTCATGGGTATGGGACACCAGCCCTGAGAAAATAACTCTCAGTAATCTGTCTGCAGCCTCTAAACTCAATGATTTGACTCAGGACCCACTATACTATGATCAGGCCATCCCCTCTGTTAATTAAAGCTATGTGTCCCTGTGCTATATAAAACAAATGCATATTATATCTTATCTCAGAGCATCTCCCGGCTCTCACGTGACTCCTCGGCTCTCTCCTCTCTCCTCTGCCCGGCTGACAGCTATAGCGGGCGGGGCCGAGCACTCCCAGGGAGGAGAGAGAGAGACGAGGAGTCATATATGAGTGCCAAGAGATGCTCTGAGATAAGGTATAATTAGCATTTTTTAAATAGCATATGGACACATAGCGTTATATAACAGAGGGGATGTTATATAACAGAGCTGACATGCGGGGGAGGGGGGGTAGGAGTACACAGGAAACACAGGAGAGTAGAGACGAGAGCTGCGGATGACAGAGGCACATAAACTGACCATGGTGTCAGGGCCCCAGCAGCTATGATAAACCGGGGTCAGTTTACAGGGTAGAGGAACTAGCCAGGCAGGATCAGCCAGGTATTCCAGGTGATACAGGGGGCCAAATTACTCAGCACAAGCACTGTGCTGTATAACATGCTTTAAGGGAACAGGATTCATTTTTTTAGGGTAACAAACACTTTGAGGAGCTATGTGGAGTTTTCTCCATATCAGCATACACTTGCCATCTGCAATCTTCAGCTACACAGTGGCTTATTGCATGATCCATCAGCAGCCATCCATCCCTTCGTGTGCTCCACACTGCTGTCGGGCAAGTAGACAGGCAATGACTGGTCTTCAGTCTATTTCATCTTGATGTGAAAGGCTCAGTTATAATTAACGCTTCCTTTATTGTGATGGAATAAACTTCATGACTTTTATCTATATATCATTGTGGAAAATTTTTATCCTGTGTTAGACTATCATCCATCTTCATTAAGCCTTACCTAAATCGCTTGTGGTTCCCTTTTGCTGACATATAACTAACTGATCATAAATAGGATAAGTGCAGCGCTAAGGGGCTATATATGCGTAACCATATAATAGACATCAAGTGAATAAAGTGAAACTTACAAAACAGTATCACAAACAAAAAACTACAATCCTCATTAATGAAATAACAGGAGAAATTAAGTTTTTGTTGAAAAAAAAGTCCATATATTAACCAAAGAGTCCCAAGTGAAAAGGTGACTTTTGTAAATAATAGTTGTGATGATAGTGATAAATTCCAACACCGGAAATAATGGACCCAAAATTCCATATAGAATATGGGTCATTCAGAGCAGATTATGGTAGCACGTCCCTTCAAACAGCATACAGTTGCCCGATGTACATGCCAGGATGACCAGGATAGTCAGCAGAGGAACACCCAGACTTCCAAATGGATTGTGTGTACATGAAACTAACCAAACGGTGCAAACATAGTGTAAAACTGTTTCCCAAAATGTATTTAAAAAAAGGAAATACACTTACAAAGTTATCATGTAAGGCAACGCATGTAGTGAAGAGATGGCAGAATGAGGTTACTGACGCGTTTCATCCAATAGGATATAATCATAGGAGAATTGCCATGGCCATGAATTCACCATTTATATATAACTAACTGACCTATCACTCTTCCTTTGGATTGTAAGTTATTATTTTCTATTTTTGGACTGTTTCTTCAATACACTATATATGTTCTGCTTTCATGTTTGGTACACTGCCATGAAAAGTCCCTGGACAGAATTAAGGCCCTTACCTTCTTCCACTCCCCTAGTATTACACTATTTTGAAGAAGGAGGCTCCATGTTCCTACTCTTAGGGACTACTGTCACAAAGGGTCTGTGACCACCTTCAGCATTTTTGGATCATATTGTGCACTGAGTGGCCCCCTGTTTGTTGATACCACTGACTCCTAGCATCCTATCAGCTAAACTGGCACAACCTATCATTGTAGCTGGATAATGCATCATCTATAGATATATTGCATAGCTGATCATGTGCAAAGGACCCATAGTTTTTTGCTGCAATATGACTTGGCATATTGCAATCATATTATGTACTTTATTAGTTGAGCAGGTCAGTTTGTCAGTTTGCTAAATCTCCATCACTTTAGACCTTCATTCACTATCTATCTTTCTCATATCTGACTTAAGAAATATGACATTTTATAAGTCAAAGAATCAGATATCACGTATCAATATTTTGTTTCAGTACATGGGCTTAAATAAGAATTTTTAGCAACTTATGTTGCAGCTTTTTTATTACTTCTACAGCTGAACTGTGCATCTCCATGGGATGTGCAACATCTTCCCCCCAATCGACACAGTTCTCAATTATGGACATGTATCTGCATTTTGAAGCTTATGGGGAGAAGCGGGTACAATCCTTTGGGTCAAGGATTAGTCTCCCCTGTATCTTACCTGGGTACTGCAAGATTTTAGCTGTTACTTATTGTTGTTCCTTTTTACAGATGCATTTCTATTGTTTTTCTTTATTATCTGGTCACCTTGATTTCTGCCAGGTTCACAACTTCCACAGCATAGTTTGTCAAAAGCTTTTATGCAATAACATTCTCCATATATACATAATATTGTATTAGGCTTAGAATACTTTCATACTATGTAAATTACTATGCTCTCAACACATGGAAACTCTGGTTAGAAACCTATCACCAGGAAACTGTAGTCATTATGTTTCAGGAGAGGCACTTCACATCAAAATCTGCTCTAAATCTTCCTACTTATGGTTATCAATAATGTGCTCTTAGCCCCTCTCCTGTTTCCAAGACAATGGAATTGGCCATTACTATATATATAAAATTTGCCCTTTCCTTTTAGATGTTCTAGTAGTAAACTCAGAGAACATACTGTATTTCTGTCAGGATGACATCAGAAGACAATATATACCTGCACCAGTGTGCAGAACAAGGATAATCCCCAGCCGGTTGCATGTTTGCATGAACACAAACTTTCACACCAACACTCTTACTCACGTGAAGATGCTAATTTATATGGGAACATTGCACAGATGCCCCCTGCTTATCCCTGCTTACTTCTTAGTGTGTGACCTTGGCCTGCCTCCTGACTATGATTCTTTCTTTACTGACTTCCAGGTGTAACATTGGCTTGCCTTCTGACAATAACACTGCCTTCTGCCTTGCCTGCTGCTCTTGGTTGCTGTCTGAAGCTTGTCTCAGAAAATTCTTTCAGCATATGGTGGGATCCAATGTTCCTGTCAGCTGCTGTCCAGTCTGCTTTACCACGGTGACTTTTCCTGCAGCATGTTACTTGGGGATCTTCCCATCCGTCTGCACATGCGCCTTGCTATCAAGTTTTTTGACAGAAGTGAATTTTCTTTCAGAGAAATTTGCCACCATTCCCTTTTCTCCATTTAAGTAGTGTTTAGACTAGAGGTGTTCTAGGGACCCCCAGTCATTTTAATATTTTTCAGAGATTTAATGTGTCCAGATACTGATATGTGACACTTACACAAGGAAATCATCAATCTTTTTTCAGCAATCAAACACTTTAAAATATAATTTAAGAAGCTATATCTAATTGTTAGTTGGAGGGTCATGGGAATATATAGAAATATAGATGTACAGTATCTAGGTTAAGAGCAAGTACAAAAATGAAGTTATACTCCTTAAGCAGGTATACCCTGCTTAAGGAGTATAACAAATATTCCCACTTTTATGAAAAGTTGTCATAGAATCATAAATGACTTAGAAGAAGCAATCAATGAAAATGTAGATTGAGGCCTTGTATAATATTAGTTACCAGTCTAACATTATCTGTAATGTGCCTAGAAAATGAAGCTTATTTAATTGGGGGAGATTCATGTGGCAATACCATATGCCAATCTATCTGCTAACAGTCTACCAAAAAATGTAGAATCATTATTAACCTCTTAACCGGTCACAGAACCCCCCCCCCCCCACAGTGAGTAAGCACCAACAGGCATACATTAACTTCTTTGATCACCCCCAGTGTTAACCCCTTCCCTGCCAGTGTCATTTATACAGTAACAGTGCATATTATTTAGCACTGATTACTGTATTAATGTCACTGGTCCCCAAAAAGTGTAAAAAATGTCAGTTAGGGGTCCGATCTGTCTGCCGCAATGTCACAGTCCCGCTAAAAATCACTGATCACCGCCATTACTAATAAAAACACAAAAAAATAAAAAGTCCAAAAATCTATCCTGTAGTTTGTAAATGCTATAATATTAGCGCAAACCAATTAAAATACGTTTTTTTTTTACCAAAAATATGTAGCAGAATACAAATTAGCCCAAACTGATAAAAACAATTAGATTTTTTTGCATTTTTTTTTATTGGGAATGTTTTATAGCAGAAGGTAAAATAAATGGTGTTTTTTTCAAAATTGTTGCTCTTTTTTGTTTATAGCGCAAAATCTAAAAACCGCAGAGGTGATCAAATACCACCAAAAGTTCTATTTGTGGGAAAAAAAGGACATTATTGTATTTGGCTACGGTGTCGCACGACAGCGCAATTTCTCGTTAAAGTAACGCAGTGCCGAATCACAAAAAATGGCCTGGTCATTAGGTGGGTAAAACCTTCCAGAGCTGAAGTGGTTAATGACTGAGATGGGGCGATAATTCTGAGGGAAGGTATGATCTTTATAGGGCTTAGGAAGTAAAGACATGTTAGCTAACAACATTTCTTCAGGAAAATTACTGCCTTTTAGAACATAATATGTGCAAAAAAAGCCCACCGTGTTTAAAGATGCAAAGTGCTTAAACCTCCAGCACTTCTGATGCAAAATGCATTGAGACTGTGCGTCCGCCATTGTTGACCTCACTTCCCGTTGGGTTTTGGGCATCACTTCCAGTTGTTAATGATGGTAGCACCATTAAATGTAAGTGCAGATCTGTTGTTTTATATTTAATTTTTAATAAAAATTACTACAATACTATCGCAAGCTAGTATACTTGTTTTGGATTCCTTGATCATTGAAAGGGGAGAAAGATATCTGGAGGGCTTGGTGTTGGTGAACCTTTTACAGAATCACATGTGAAGTATCTGAATTATGAGCTGAGGAGTGAAATCAGTTATCATCACAAATTTTTTGAGGAGTGTTAAATATTTATGGTTGGTGAGTGTGCATTTTATACACACTGTGGTGGAGCACTAAGTGAACTCATAATTTGTACCTTATGCCTTATTATAAGCTTACCTATAGATACTGTAAATATCTCTGTGTATCGTTTACACTGCCTCCAGCGATTACATTGCATCACTGGAGGGCTTAGTTTTCAGGTAAGCTTCACATATGCAATGCACACTAGCACATTATCCCTTTACCTTTCTGATCCAAAAAAGAAAAAAGAAAAGCAGCGGTTTACAACTGCTTTAAACACTTTTCATCTTTTTCTCCTACCCCACCTAGGTGGCAAAACAAGGTTTTATCCTAGTGAGGATATTATATTTTTAAGGAATTATTGATTAGTTGGGAACACTAGACATTACAAGTCTGCTCTGTATGGACTTTGTTGCCCTTGTATGACTTATGCAAAAACAAAGGAATACCTGATCAAGTACAAGGTAAAAAAAAAAAAAACAAACAGCTTGCTTGCATATGGCAGTAAACACAGCATTACCGTATTCAATAATCTAATTGGGCATTCACTATACAAAGTCAACACTGTATTTATATGATGAATCAATTATTTATCATGGCTTACAGGTGTGTCTGCTGAGAGGGGAGTCTCCCCACTGGCTCTGTGAGAGGCTTCTCTAAGGGCAGTGGAGGAAACCCAATCAGGGACACATTCAGGCTTGTAGCTACCCCAGAAGGCAGATTCTGCCTCAGAGGATTCTGGGAGTGGGTATAAGTTGGAAGGGAGTGCATGACTCATGGTCTTTGGCGGGAAGCAGAGTCCCAGGAGGGAGAGTACGGCTGTCTCTCCTCCTGTCAGAGGAAGCAGATGTCTCTGGGTGCTGCCTGAGAGTGCTGAGTTGAGCTTAAGGGGATCCAGAGTGCTGAGAACCATGGGAGAGAGAGAGGGGTCCATTCCCAGGAAAGCTTTAACAGGTCGTGAGTACTGCGGATTGCCCCTGGGGGTCTGCCTAGTGTTATAGGGGACCACTCCGGAGAAGGTTCTAGGATCCAAGTGTCAGCTAACTGTAAAGGGGGTGCCTGGTCAGAGGACCCTGAAGTTAGAGGGGGTACCTAGTCAGAGGACCCTGAAGGGTTAAGGGGGTACCTTCAGTTTGGGCCCTGAAGAGTCAGTTAAAGTGTGGAGTGTACTGGTTGAGAGTTGCAGCAGCACAGGAATTTACCAAGATCTACCTCAAGCCAGCACAGGGCTTAAGGGAGCTATTCAGTGACTTTTTGAGCAAAGCAGTGTCAGGAGTCAAGTATTCTACAGTCCTGGATCTTCTGAATTAAAGTTGAGGTTCCAGCACTGTTTTCAGTGTTACAGTGTATTCAAGCGCCAGGAAGCGTTGGCTAGCGTCGGCTGGCGTCAAGATAGCGCTAACGGGCATTTCTTGCCAAAAGAGTCCCAAAAGTGTACCTAGTTGAGCCAGAGGAGTATTCCATTCATTCCCTTCTCCAATCCCCTTAATACAATAAACAACCAAACCAAAGATGCCGTAATTGTCATTGTCTCAGTTCTCACACCTGAGGTCCCAGCTCACATGGGCTGGAGAGGTAACTGGTAACAATGGCAGACCCCCCTCAGGCTCAATGCCTGGAAAACCTGCTACATATAAAAAGATGTATTATTGCTTAACATCATTTTAAAATATGATCTCTGACTATTAACTAGTAAATGGGTTCTTATGAGCTACTGCAGGGCAGCACAGATCACTGATATGCACTTGCTAGCCTCCAGTTAAAGGACGAACAATAGTGATGTCAGTCTAGCCCAATATGAGTGAAGCACAGGAGCATATATGCAGAGATTACAATATAGTGTTGAATTTTGAAATAATGTTTTTAAATAAAGGCATTTTAGTACTAGTTTAGTTAATATATGTTACAACTTTTGTTTAAATATCCTAAAAGGAACTACTAGAAAGTGGATTGGTTGTGTTGCATGAACGTGAAGTTGCATTAGACATACCATCTTGTTGTTTTTGATGCATGACATATTTGTATTGCATTATGAGCTTATGTTGGACACAAATGATGTGGTTCTGTTATATTAGGTAGGATGATGCTTCAAAGGGACACTGTGACTGGTATATCTTATATAATTTCACTAAAATATTTATCTGGTCTCAATCTATTGAATTTTAAACTACTGTCTAGTTGCATGCTGCTTAAAGTATAACTTCACTACTGTGGACAAAATATAGCAAATAAAAAATATATAATATAGCACATACAATTGCTACACAAGCCAATTTTATTACAAATTACATTTCCTTTATTATCTGTAGCCTCTATAATATTTGAAAAATGCAATGCAAAATGGCAATTCAGAAATGTTCTGCACACCCTTGGTGTATGTAATGTCTCCAGCAATGTCATTTCCTGCTTGTGTGATTAACAAACTGATTTTCCCAGAAATCTGCACTAAGATGTCAGTCAAATTTTAGGCATCCTCTGCAATAGGAATCACAGTTTTGGTGAGATACTCTTCCAGGTTTAAATACTTCTAATGGGATTCAGACACTGCAGCTTTTTCTATCTAGACACTGAGAGTGCACCAGGTTATTATAATAAAGCAGACCCCCACATTAAGAATCAAGCTGCAAAATACATGGTAAAGCAAAAAGCTTTTTCTTTAGAACAGAAACGGGTAGCAATCTGCAGCTAAGTGCATTAAAATCCATGTACTGTACATTGATCCCCCAGAGGGGATTGCTTTTTTCCAAATAAATATGGAGTTACACTTTAAAGTGTATTTCCGCTTTTGCAACCAAATTGGAAAAAAACTACTTTATATATGTTATAGCATATGTTTTCATATAGCATAAAAAATAAAAATTAATGTTTACTGTTTTGGATGCTGAAATAACTCCAGCACTGCAAAAATCCTACCTAACTATCTTTGTTCACGAGGGTATTGGGGAGCTGTGTTTGCCATTATTAATCATGCCTGTGCTGCGCTGGAAGATTTCATTATTAGTTGTAAAGGAGATTTGACTACCTTCTGTCCTAACAAAGGGTTAAAACAGCTAGAAGCTTGCCTACTGCATTGTATGTTAAAGAGGGGGAATGCAGTATGTCCTTAGACTCTCTATTGGTACAGACTAACTCTGAAATTGTTCAGAAATGCTTACAGTCTGACATGAGACGTGCTCCTAAGAGACATCTTTTTGTAGAGGGATTATTTATTAGATTTGATGGAGAAAGTAAAAATGATGTAAATGTTTTAACTAAATCATATATGTGTCACATATAAAATTGGAATCATAACCTCTGAAAACATCCTTGTGGGTAATAAAATACATATTTATACTGAAATTAGGAAAACTTAAAGTAAATGTAAATTTTTCCACTAAAATCTCATTATAATGTGTAATAATCTCACGTAATGTGTTTCATTTACAAAGTAAGTTTTAATCTTCATAAAACAACAGGTATCAATAAAATAAAACCTGGCTATCCTTTCCTTGCAGTCCTTGTTTGGGTACTTCTGGTTTTAGAGTGACAATACTGTCCCTGTCTCTCAGTTGCTATTTTGCTACATGTGCTACCACTGGTGCCTGTGCTGATGTTCATTGCACAGGCATGGTCCACCATTGGAACCATAAGGAAGCCCATGCTGAGTAATGACATGCAACTGGTACAAATACAGTTTATGTAGGCAAAACATTACTACAAAAACAACTGGAGGAGATTAGCATCACTAAGATGCACAAAATAATAAGCAAAAGGTGAAAGTATTTTCTAAAGGAAAAAATCTAAACCGTTTCTGAAACTTTGTGCTTTAGCAAACTAAATGTCATCCAGCTCAGATTTACATCTACTTTAATTTGCACAAAAATTCAAATATTGACTTTCTCTTTAAATAATAAAATGTTTATAGCAAGTATACATTCAGCACAACAATGACCGGAAAAAATAGTGCTAATAAAAATGTGTTTTAAAGTTTTAAAAACACAAAAGTGCTCATTATCAATATTTAACATAGCCAGTTTATTTCATCAGCTATCTTTCTTGGCAACCAAAAAAGGGGAATCCCTTTTCTACTTCTATATTTTTGATGCAGGAAAATTACATGTTCCACCTACTGTACTTTCTTTTTATTATTCATGCAGGAAATTACAATTAAGATGCAAATATATTTTCCACTATGAAATGTATGGCAAGGCAAGGAGCTTGCCCAAGGTCATGTAGCACAGCAGCAGAAGCAGATAATGGTCTGACAGTCCCTGTGCACCCAGCTATCAGTGCTCAACACTGTCAAGGCTTTGCTTGTCTCACTGTAACAGTATTCCACTAAATGACACAGAATTACATTCATATGTATTCCTTCTCATATGAGGGGACTGTAGTAACTTTAATACAAATCCAGTAATACTGAATGTCTGTAATATATTAAAACTGTAATTTAAATACAATAAGTTAAAACATTGCTTTTAAAATTAGCCTCATACTCTAATAAATTGAAATAAAACAATATACTTTATTTTTTGATGCTGTATGGAAAAGTGCCTGTGACTATAATTAGTGTGGCCACAGGTATGTCCTCAGCTATCATGCATTCTCCAGATAAGTGCCCTGACATAGTAAAGAGTGGTCATTGTAGAGTGGGTTCTGTAGCAAAAGTTCACTGATTTGAAGCTTGTATGATAATTGGACATGAGTTTTTTATACTGCATTTATACAGTCAAAGGCTCAGCTGCATACAGTAGCCATGACCTGTATGAATATAATATGCAATGCATGTGATTGGGTAAAAAGAGCTGCTATTATTTGCGTATATATATTAAAATCTATAGTATCAACAGTGATCTCAGCATAGAAAAAAAAACTATTCAGTCGCAAGGAGTGTAAGAGGACACGAGGCCATACAATGTGATTAGAGGAGAAGCGATTTAGCTACGTAAGGGTTTTTTTACAGTAAGGGCAATAAGATTGTGGAATTCTCTTACACAAATGGTGGTAACTGCGGGGAGTATGGCTACTTTTAAAAGACTCTTGGACGTACATCTCCAAGATCAAAACATTCAGGGGTATGGGAAATGAATACGTCCACACACACCTACACAGGTTGAACTGGATGGATTATATTCTTTATTCAACCTCGACTACTATATAACTATGTAACTATATGTAAAAATAACAATAAGGCTCCTTGCACACTAGGCTTAAAAAAACAACAGTTCCCCTGGCATATAGAGTGTTTTTGTACACTGTTTAAGCGAGTTTAAAAGAGCTTAGAGTTTTTTCTGCCAGAAAGCTCCAATCAAAAAAACGCAAACCAGAAAAGTTTTTTCTTTTTCCTGCCTCTAAACGCTGAGCTCAAAATATGCCTGTAATCATTCTAATGTGGATGGACACAGGATAGCATTGAGCTGCTTCTACAGGCAAAATGCAAAACACTTGTAGAAGCAGTGATTTTTAAGCCAGTGCGCATACTATTTAAAGTATATTTGAGCATTAAAAAATAAAACACACACTGTAGCTAGATTCTGCTTAAATTTGAAAAGAAATATATACAAAACAGCCATACATTTCCTCAAAAGGAGGTTTCCTGAAAAACCGTGTCTTTGTATGTCCTTTTGCCTCAGTCTAGTTTTGTAAAAAAAGACAAACAATGTTTATACCCCTAACCTACTGTGCCATCTGTACCTAAAGTAGTTCTAAACCTAAACTGTTTTTTACTAATGTTCATAATGCATTCCCTACATTAAGGTAAAAACACCTAGTACTTGTCCTAGCCGCCTTCCCCTAAACACTTACCTGGCACCCCTCGCTGATTCAGTGATGTACTGCCGTACTTCCTAGTGTCACTGGAGACTCAGGCAGCAGCAGGAGCCAAAGGCTCACAGATTCTCTGAGAGGAAGCAGGGAACATGGCCAAGCCATGCTGTGTGTATCTATGAAAACACACAGCCCAGCTTTAGAACATGTTTACACAGGTGTCCTCTCATCGTCTGCAAGAAAGAAGGTGCAGAGAATGCCCGTGGGGGACTCCAGAAAAGGAGGTAAGCCTCCACTCTGTGCACTATAATTCATCAGGTAAGTATAATATATTTTTTATTTTAACAAAAAAAAAAATGAGTCTTCACAATTACTCTAAACCTGATTGTTGCATGAATATAAAGTACAGTTGTTTTTTTTTATGAGAACCAATGCATGTTTAACTTTAGTTCAGTAAACAGGATCTGGGACATTACCAGGGGTAGTTATGATCATTTACAGGTAATACCAGCTAGGAGGTAATGAGTAGATCTTATTTTAGTGGTGTCCTCCAGTTTACAACTTACCCTCTAACGTCTCAGCTACATCATGCAACGTGGACTGTAGAAATTCAATCAAGGACACAGAACCTTGTGTTCTACAGTGTTTTGCAAGCATCTATAGTATCAGAAACAGCTACAATAATGGTTGTTGGGGCTTAGTACCTCAAGAAGGTACCCACATTGTAATTGTGCATTCAAGCTCTGCTTAATGGGAAAAAAATAAACACAGATTTCTCCAGTCTGACAGGAATATAAACTAATTCCATTAAGTGTGAAAAAGGACTAAAGGTATACTATGGACTAAAGGTATTACTATGGTATATTTATGTATTAATATTATATATATATATATATATATATATATACATATATATACACATACAGTACATTACCTCACAAGTACACCCCTCACATTTCTGTAAATATTTTATTATATCTTTCATGTGACAACACTAAAGAAATTACACTTTGCTACAATGTAAAGTAGTGGGTGTACAGCTTGTATAACAGTGTAAATTTGTTGCCCCCTCAAAATAACTCAACATACACCCATTAATATCTACACCGCTGGCAACAAAAAGTGAGTACACCCCTAAGTGAATGTGTCCAAATTGGGCCCAAAGTGTCAATATTTTGTTTTGCCACCATTATTTTACAGCACTGCCTTGACTCTCTTGGGTATGGAGTTCACCAGAGATTCACAGGTTGCCTCTGGAGTCCTCTTGCATTCCTCCATGATGACATCACGGACCTGGGGGATGTTAGAGACCTTGCACTCCTCCACCTTCTGTTTGAAGATGCCCCCACAGATGCTCAATAGGGTTTAGGTCTGGATAAATGCTTGGTCAGTCCTTTACCCTCAGCTTCATTAGCAAGGTCGTCTTGGAGGTGTATTTGGGGTCATTATCATGTTGGAATACTGCCCTGTGTCCCAGTCTTCGAAGAGAGGGGATCATGTTCTGCTTCAGTATGTCACAGTACATGTTTCTATTGAGAAAACATTAGAGGAACTGAATTTATTCTCTCTTGAGAAGAGGAGATTAAGGGGGGATATGATCAACGTATATAAATACATAAGGGGTCCATATAGTGAACTTGGGTTTGAGTTGTTCACTTTAAGGTCAACACAGAGGACAAGGGGGCACTCTTTACGTCTAGAGGAAAACAGATTTCATCTCCAAATACAGAAAGGTTTCTTCACCATAAGAGCTGTGAAAATGTGGAATAGACTCCCTCCAGAGGTGGTTCTGGCTAGCTCACTAGATTGCTTTAAAAAAGGCCTGGATTCTTTCCTAGGTGTACATAGTCTAAATGGGTACTCAAATTTTTTTTAGGTAAAGTTGATCCAGGGAATATTCGATTGCCTCTCGGGGTATCAGGAAGGAATTGTTTTCCCCTGCTGTAGCGAATTGGATCATGCTTTGCTGGGGTTTATTTTTGCCTTCCTCTGGATCACCAGCAGGTATAGGATTGTGTATATGGGATTGTATGGTAGGGTTTTCAATACTGTTTTTTTTTTTTTTTTATGGTTGAACTGGATGGACTTGTGTCTTTTTTCAACCTGAATCACTATGTAACTATGTAACTATGTTGACATTCATGTTTCCCTCAATGAACTGTAGCTCCCCAGTGCTGGCAGCACGCATGCAGCCCAAGACCATGACACTCCCACCACAATGCTTCACTGTAGGAAAGACACACTTGTCCTTGTACTTCTCACCTGGTTGCCACCACACACGCGTGACACCATCTGAACCAAATACCTTTATCTTGGTCTCATCAGACCACAGGACATGGTTCCAGTAATCCATGTCCTTATTCTATTTGCCTTCAGCAGGCATTCTGCGGGCTTTCTTGTGCTTCATCTTTAGTAGAGGCTTCCTTCTGGGATGATAGCCATGCAGACCAATTTTATGCAGTGTGTGGCATATGGTCTGAGCACTGACAGGCTGACCCCCCCCCACCCCTTCAATTTCTGCATCAATGCTGGCAGTACTCATCCGTCTATTTCCCAAATACAACCTCTGGATATGACACTGAGCAAGTGCACTCAACTTCTTTGGTCGACAATGGCAAAGCCTGTTTTGAGTGGAACCTAGCTCTGTTAAACTGCTGTATGGTCTTGGCCACCGTGCTGCAGCTCAGTTTCAGGGTCTTGTCAATCTTCTTATAGCCTAGGTCATCTTTATGTAGAGCAACAATTATTTTTTTCAGATCCTCAGAGAGCTCTTTGCCATGAGGAGTCATGTTGAGCTTCCAGTAACCAGTATGAGAGAGTGAGAGCGATAACACTAAATCTAACACACCTGCTCGCCATTCACACCTGAGATCTTGTAACACTAACAAGTCCCATGACACCGGGGAGGAAAAATGGCTAATCAGGCCCAATTTGGACATTTTCAGTTAGGGGTGTACTCACTTTTGTTGCCAGTGGTTTTGACAATAATGGCTGTGTGTTGAGTTATTTTAAGGGGGACAGCAAATGTACACTGTTATACAAGCTGTACACTCATTACTTTACATTGTAGCAAAGTGTAATTTATTCAGTGTTATCACATGAAAAGGTATAATAAAAGGTTTAAAAAATGTGAGGGGTGTACTCACTTTTGTGAGATACTGTATATATAAAGATTAAACAACAATCATTTATAACACTATTATGCATAATTAATAACTTTCGTGTAACTCAGAACATTTTAAAAATCATTTAGTGCAGGGCAATTTCTGTACAAATAAATAATTTTAAAAGGCTGAAACCAGATGATCATTTTATCAAGAAGTTGTGTGTTCGGATTTAGACGTAAACATTGTTGCACTCATAAACAAACCACAACCCTTTTGCTAGTAAATTACTATTAACTTGATTACAAGGTTTCAAAATACTGAAATACTTATTTGCCAGACAAAAAAAAAGAAGCATTTTTGGTTCAAGCTTTTGAAAAATGCAACAGTGCTGATCCAAAGGAAGGCATAGCAAGACACCATGGCATGTTGTCAAGGGTCTAATATCAGGAATATGATAGCTTGATCAATTAAATGATAATCATAATCAATCAACATATCTTTATAAATATTAATATATTTCCATGCAACAAATACATGTCTTTGTTTACAACAATTCATATGCCTTCAAGTGTCTTATTTTCCGAAAAAAAAAAAAGAATTTGTAGTTTAGTATAACAACATACAACTCTTTCAGATAGCATTACTCCATAAATTCCCTTTTCTACAATTATCTCTTTAAGTACTCTTGATGAAGCAACATTTCTTAGCCCATAGAGCTACTTTATGCTCTTGTTTGCAGTTTGTATGTCAAGCACAGTGACTGATGATAGGAGAAAGAGCTATACTGGAAGCATGCTAGCTATCTGATGTTTACTGTTTTCTTCATATTGCAAGGAGAACACAAAACGGCATTGTGCTACAAGACTTCCTCCTGTAAGCTTTGAATTAGTAAATGCTCAAAATGACAAGTGTATTTGGGTTTAAGTGTAATGAAAACGTGTATTTAAAAAATTACAGCTATCTCACTAAAATAAGAAACAATGAAAAAGCAGAAATCCATATTTTACAAGTATAAAACAAATTATACACTGTATTTTTTTCTTTGTTTCACGTAATGTATAAAAATAGCACTAGACTTAATATCAGTCTGTTTGATTACATTACCAATACATGCACTTTCATTTTATATCATATGCAAACATTTACTTTAATACATAAAAAAGTTGAAAACTGTAAAGAATATACATGCAAACCGTTGGATACAACACTTTAGACATGCACGGCCACGTCATAGCAGAGCATTTATTGTCATTAGTCACAAAATTAAAAAATCTGAATAAAAAAAATCATTTTCCAGCAACCATGAAACTATAACATGCTAGCATTACACATCATTTGAAATGAAATAGCACTTCCACAACATGTTACTGCATAATAATCTGAATCTATAACAAAGACATCCATTTAAGCAATTCCCCAGTAAAGATTTCATAAAAATAAATTAAATAAATTCAAAATAGCATTTGACTTTAGCGTTCTTACCTTTGTGACACAGCATGCGTCAACCACTCATGCAGCATTTTTCTTTATATTGTAATTTTTTTTTCCAACGTCACAATAACAAATGTGTACATTCATGCAATGCACATTAAGCAACATTCAATTGATATATACCACATGTATAAACATACATGAGCTTCCATAAATAAGCATTCTTATAGCGAAAAACCCTCAAAGGTCTTTCAAAAATGTATTAGACAGAAGCAATATTTTTCAGAAAACATAAGCAGACTGTGGCCTTGTTCAATGAAACATTTTTAAGTTCGAATTCTGTAGTAACCCAATCAGAAGTCATCTAGTCCTAATCTTACTTCAATAACTGAGAGTATTGAGGCTAAAGACTTAAACTCATTCAGAAGTGTGGCTATCACAAAAAAAATATTTTACTTGTCAAATGTAAACATTTTGGTGGGCTGCAGTCAAGATGAAGGCAAGTATGCATCTTGGGTTGGAGAGGCAAAAAGGATAGGTGTATTTTAGCTTAAAGTGCATTTATCCTTTTTAGGGCAAATTATTTATTTATTAGTTTTTATACAACCATATTAGATATTTGTTGGAAGATGCATCACAAAGAAAGTAGAATTTAGGAGTTAGATGCATTTTGGCAACAAGAATTGATTTTTTTTTTTTGTAGTATGAGAAGGCTTAAGTTTAATTGTGGTTAATAGTAGCATTGTGAAATTGTGTGAACTATATAATGTTTGATACATGTATTAAATTGTGTTATTCACTTTAAGTGGGGATTGAAATAACCTTTATTGTCATAATTAAAACACCTATTTTCACAGCTATGCATGCTTGTAAAAGGAAAAGGGATGTTTGGAGGATTACCATGAAAATGTCAAAAGAAAATTAGAGTTTCAAATAGATCCTAACTGGTCATTACTGGTAATTATTATATGATACATATGTAATGCTTTTCCCTATTAGATAAATAGATGCAGTAGAATTAAAATGTAACCCTGTCTTTCATTCATAAAAAATGTTTACATGCATATGCTCTTCATTTATATTAAATATTAAATTCATTTTATATGCCAAATCTGAGATCATTTATAGTTTACATATACAGTGCATTGCGAAAGTATTCGGCCCCCTTGAACTTTTTGACCTTTTGCCACATTTCAGGCTTTAAACATAAAGATATAAACTGTATTTTTTTGTGAAGAATCAACAACAAGTGAGACACAATCATGAAGTGGAACGAAATTTATTGGATATTTCAAACTTTTTTAACAAATAAAAAACTAAAAAATTGGGCGTTCAAAATTATTCAGCCCCCTTAAGTTAATACTTTGTGGCGCCACCTTTTGCTGCGATTACAGCTGTAAGTCGCTTGGGGTATGTCACTATCAGTTTTGCACATCGAGAGACTGAAATTTTTGCCCATTCCTCCTTGCAAAACAGCTCGAGCTCAGTGAGGTTGGATGGAGAGCGTTTGTGAACAGCAGTTTTCAGTTCTTTCCACAGATTCTCGATTGGATTCAGGTCTGGACTTTGACTTGGCCATTCTAACACCTGGATATGTTTATTTGTGAACCATTCCATTGTAGATTTTGCTTTATGTTTTGGATCATTGTCTTGTTGGAAGACAAATCTCCATCCCAGTCTCAGGTCTTTTGCAGACTCCATCAGGTTTTCTTCCGGAATGGTCCTGCATTTGGCTCCATCCATCTTCCCATCAATTTTAACCATCTTCCCTGTCCCTGCTGAAGAAAAGCAGGCCCAAACCATGATGCTGCCACCACCACGTTTGACAGTGGGGATGGTGTGTTCAGGATGATGAGCTGTGTTGCTTTTACGCCAAACATAACAATTTGCATTGTTGCCAAAATGTTCGATTTTGGTTTCATCTGACCAGAGCACCTTCTTCCACATGTTTGGTGTGTCTCCCAGGTGGCTTGTGGCAAACTTTAAACGACACTTTTTATGGATATCTTTAAGAAATGGCTTTCTTCTTGCCACTCTTCCATAAAGGCCAGATTTGTGCAGTATACAACTGATTGTTGTCCTATGGACAGAGTCTCCCACCTCAGCTGTAGATCTCTGCAGTTCATCCAGAATGATCATGGGCCTCTTGGCTGCATCTCTGATCAGTCTTCTCCTTGTATGAGCTGAAAGTTTAGAGGGACGACCAGGTCTTCGTAGATTTGCAGTGGTCTGATACTCCTTCCATTTCAATATTATCACTTGCACAGTGCTCTTTGGGATGTTTAAAGCTTGGGAAATCTTTTTGTATCCAAATCCGGCTTTAAACTTCTCCACAACAGTATCTCGGACCTGCCTGGTGTGTTCCTTGTTCTTCCTGATGCTCTATGCGCTTTAAACGGACCTCTGAGACTATCACAGTGCAGGTGCATTTATACGGAGACTTGATTACACACAGGTGGATTCTATTTATCATCATTAGTCATTTAGGTCAACATTGGATCATTCAGAGATCCTCACTGAACTTCTGGAGAGAGTTTGCTGCACTGAAAGTAAAGGGGCTGAATAATTTTGCACGCCCATTTTTTGTTTTTTATTTGTTAACAAAGTTTGAAATATCCAATAAATTCCATTCCACTTCATGATTGTGTCCCACTTGTTGTTGATTCTTCACAAAAAATTACAGTTTTATATCTTTTTTGTTTGAAGCCTGAAATGTGGCAAAAGGTGGAAAAGTTCAAGGGGGCTGAATACTTTCGCAAGGAACTGTATTTATTTAAGTGAACTCTACTAGTTTTTATTAATAGTAATGTGCTTTTGTGCAGTTTTTCTCTTTTTTCAGTACTTCAGTACAATGTTGTTTTAAATAATGTAGGTGATAAGCTACATCAGAGTACAAAATATGAAATCAAACCACTTTAGTGCTTGAGTGAAAACTTTGCATTTAAATGAGCTTTTCAGCAGCACAAGATCTTATATTTCTATAAACTATATCACATACTGAGTTTCTTCTTCACTTTTTAATGAATTATGTTGACCCAATTTGAACATATATATTATCAAGTAACGAGGAAATAATGCCATCACTTGAAGAGGTTAATAGGAGGAAAAACTGTTTCCGATTTTTTCCAAAGTGGATTTCCAACACAATTGTTTTGGGTGATTCTATTTTCTTTCCTGAAACATCACAGAGTATTCATATAACCTTTTTGCTGTTTTAGCAGCCTTTGCTGTGCTATCACTGACAATTTAAATTCCCTCAAACTCTGTGGCCCTGACTGCAATTTTATTAATATACTGATATATTATAGAACCAAACCAATTTTTAATTCATAAAGTCCAGACAAAATTACTTAAACAATGGTGGCCATTTCTTTCTAGGGAAGTCACTCTACCTCATATAAGCAGTTGGCCATTTTCCAAGATAAGCAAACACAAGACACAAATCTAAGTGCAACACATGTATTGTAGACCAAAAACAAATCTTCACTCTCAAGGTAAGTAAGCAGAAGTAATTCTCAATGTTGGCAATGCTATCTTCCATAGGGATCTGTGTGTGCTGTCTCTGTGTGCACTGATAGTATCCACACCTGGAGCCAGGGTTCCCATTTGGACCGGATGACATCAGATGTGGAGGGTGGAAAAAAAGGGCATTGCAATGCATTTTGAAGCTGCTGACTTTTTAAAGATGCCAGTGGCTTTGAAACAGATTGCCATACCTTTTTTTCCACCCCAGGTCATCTTATCTGTTTCCCACACTGTCATGTAAATCTGCGTATCTGTCTTGTGAGTGAACATTTGTTTCTTATCTACAATAAATGTGTTCTACTACTGCACTTAGATTGTGCCCTTTTATATTCGCTTTATCTTGTTGTTGGTTTAAGATATCCCATGATCTCTAACAGAAGCTTCAGCCAGTGCATTAAAATAAAGTCTCATTAACCCTTGATGACCCTTCTAGTCATTTGAATAAGAAGGTTCAAGACTTTATTATTATTTTGTCATTTTTACTTTAAGTCTGTCTGCATATTGGTGTGAGCACACTGCCCACTTTTGCCATTTATGTATCCTTATGGTTATTTCCCATTGGCTATGGTTGTTGGAAGGGAAAAACCCATTTGTCACATCCTTTTCACAATAATCTTCCTTATTAGCTCATAGCAAATAGTGGCTGTTTTTCATAGAAGTTCATGACCAAAGGATTACATATAACCAATGCATTCTTCTAATCAGTGCTTGTATTAAGGCCTAGATGGAGTATTTCAACTATAGATAACATGCTGTCAGGACCAAGTTGTCTGTATAAGGTTCCCGACCTTGACTAGGGTGTAAGTGAAGAAACTGCTTGGGATGCTTGTGCTAATCCTATGTGCTATACAATGACAATAACTCAAGGAGGCCACCGAAAGGCAGAGGTTGAAAGATTACATATATAGTAGATTATATAAATTTCATAAAGCATTGGTTCTATGTTGTTGAAAAAAAGGAAAGCTGTCCACAAGGTTTAGGAGTGTGTCTTTGGGAATGTTTGACCATTCTTCCAGTAGCGCATTTGTGAGGTCAGGCACTGATGTTGGACGAGAAGGCCTGGCTCACAGTCTCCACTCTAATTCAGTCCAAAGGTGTTCTATCAGGTTGAGATCAGGACCAGTGAAGGAAACTCTTATAGCGTCAGCAAACCAAGACATTTTGGACAAATTCATGCTCCCAACTTTGTGGGAACAGTTTTGGGATGGCTCCTTCCTGTTCCAACATGACTGCACACCAGTGCGCAAACCAAGATCCGTAAAGGCATGGATGAGCAAGTTTGGAGTGGAGGAACGTGACTGGCCTGCACAGAGACCTGACCTCAACTGAATAGAACATCTTTTGGATGAATTAGATCAGAGACTGTGAGCCAGGACTTCTTGACCAACATCAGTTTCTGACTTCACAAATGCACTTCTGAAAGAATGGTGAAACATTCCCATAGACACGCTCCTAAACCTTGTGGACTGCCTTCCCAGGGGAGTTGAAGCTGTTATAGCTGCAAAGGGTGGGCCAACTTAATATTGAACACTACAGACTAAGACTGGGATGCCATTAAAGTTCATGTGCATGTAAAGGCAGGCATCTCAATACTTTTGACAATATAGTGTATGTATGTAGCAGAAAAATCACCTTTTGTCATAAAGTATTCTTAAATGCCCCTAATGTACTGTAAATAGAGAATACGAGCACCTTTATTGTTATGTTACAAAAAATTTCTACTTTATTAAAAGTTTAATGTTCATTTTTACCTGTCACTGTAGGCAGTTGCAGTAGCCGTTGCAGGCTGAGCATATCGATAGGCTGCATAACCACCCTGAAAAAGAAAATATGCTTATATAGCTAATCTTTTTTAAATGTGTCACATCCACAGAAATTACTATAATTAAGGCAATATGCAATTATAGATATAATGTTATAGGCAATTTAAGAAAGCATAAAGCAGCTATTAAGTATGAATACTAAATAAAGCATATGTAAAATATACAGTGAATTACTGGACTATAAGGCCTTGTTCACACTTATGCACTTTTTATTATTTAACATGATTTCCTATGGGACACTTGACATCTATACGTATTTTAACTGCTGGATTTTTAGAAAGGGTCAGGGACTTTTTTAAATGCAACACAATGTGTTTTTGGTTCAATAGGCTTCAATAGACATGCTGTGGACATGCATGTAGTGTGCCTTTGATATGTTTTTGATGCATTTTGCATTTTTTAATCTGCCTAACAACAAAAACATTTACCCTTTTTAAAAAAAAGCATAAAAAACACAAAACACATTAAAAAGCCTGAAAAACGCATGTGCAAAAATGCAAACTGCACTGCAAAAAGCTCTGCAGAAACAAATCAAAAGCAAACTGCATAGGTGCGAACCAGGTCTAAGAGTTTATAAAATCATACAATCATTTTATTGATTTACACATGACAACATTTGGGAAATTAAAAAGAAAGATATGGTTTGGACCTGACCATATTCTTCTTATGTTTAAAGGAGTTGTAAGTCAGAAGGTGTTTTTATCTTAATGTATTCTATGCATCCAGCCTCCCCAGCACCCACTAATACTTACCTGAGCCCCAATCATTTTATTGATTTACACATGACACCATTTCGGAAATTTAAAAGAAAGACATGGTTTGGACCTGACCATATTCTGCTTATGTTTAAAGGAGTTGTAAAGTCAGAAGGTTTTTTTATCTTAATGTATTCTATGCATGCGGCCAACCCAGCACCCACTAATACTTACCCGAGCCCCATCTCTTTCCAACGATGTCCACGAGTCCCTCGGCCATCTGGGACTCTCTGTCCTGATTGGCTTAGACACAGCCGCAGTGCCATTGGCTCCACGGCTGTCAATAAAAGTCAGTTAGCCAACCAGGAGAGAGAGGGGGCGGGGTTGAACGGCAGCTCTGTGTCTGAATGGATACACAAAGCTGCAGCTTGGCTCGGGTGCCCCCGTAGCGAGCTGCTTGCTGTGGGGGCACTCGACAGGTGGGAGGGGCCAGGAACAGCAATGAGGGACCTGAGAAGAAGAGCATCCGGGCTGCTCTGTGCAAAACCAACTGCACAGAGGAGGTAATTATAACATATTTGTTATTTGAAAAAGAAAGAAAATGAGACTTTACAATCACTTTAAGGCTCAGTCACACTAGCCTCATTTTGAGCAGCATTGCCCACCAGAGTTCCAATGCAAAAACAAGGCTTATATAGGACTTGGTCATAACAGCATGCGCCATTGGTTTGCAGTAAATAAAATAATGAAGAGCACGTTTTATCGCAAGCGTCAGGTTACAACAGCATGCAAATTGCAAGGCGCCGTGACACTTAGAGATAAATGAAGTGTAATTTAATATAATTATAAAAAAGTGTAATTTAATATAAGTTTTAAAAAAGCACTGTGATGTGTTTTAGCAATGCGTCATACAGCATGTGTGCAATGCATGCCAGCGCATGCATTATGCACACAATATTGAGAGCCTGCTGGTATGAATGACCCCCTGGGCTATTCGTTTCTTCTTATGTTGTAAAGGTACACGTGCAACAAATTTCTGTTGTAACTTGAAAAACAAGTCTATTTACATAACATCTTAAAGTGGAATCAACATTGATTATTTTTAATCCCCACACAGCTAGCATTAGTAAATAGATAGGAAAATATATCAAATTTACTTTATTTATTATTTTTTGTTTACATTTCTTCAGTTACTTCCTGGTTTCATGCTGAGGCCAATGAGGTCATACATCCCAAGAGTCTTCAGGAGGGGAGGAGGGGTTTTCTCAGCTAAGCACACTCTAGTGCATGTATATTTGAGCTAAGGGCAGTAAGTAAATGCTAAATTAATCAATTGCCCTTACTCAAGATGGCCACGGCCAGAAATGATAGGAGTTGTTTTTCAAAGTGATTTCTCACCAAAATAAAGCATGAATACTTGGATGGATGGGGGAGTTTGTTTTGAATATTGAAAATTATTTAAATAGTGTTTTTGGTTTGTGGTGCTCAGATGCAGTGAAGATCCGCTTTAACATAAGACATGACCCATTGCCACCAAAATGAAATAGTTTAGTTCAACTAGATTACCATTTATCTATTATTGTTTTGGTATGTGCAGAGGGCAAATACATGTAAAAGTTTTCATTAAATTAAAAAAATATATATATATATTATGTCATTTAGAATTTCCTGTTGTATTTTATTCCTTAAAGGAGAAGTACAGCCAAAGTTTGTTTGGCTGTACTTCTCCTATGGATCACAGGAGTGCAGTGATTTTGTACTTCAGTGACCCATTTTCAGCAGAGAGCCGTCTCAGTTCCACTCTCTGCTGACATTACAGTGTCGGTCCAGGCCCGGGCGTCATCACGACTACGGAGTCAAGATCCGGCCACATGCCTGGACCACCACCCGGCTCAGCCTCTCAGAGAGACGCTGAGAGCCTGAGCCAACCACTGCCCCCCCTCCACAGCCCAGTGCTCCAGTGAGTAAGGAGGGGGCAGATCAGAGGGCTGATGACTAACAGTCAGAAGTTCTCTGTTTGGGGAGCTGTGAGAACCCAGCATTGGTCGGTGTTCGATTGCTCAGTTCTCAGTGCAGAGGCGCCAGGGGACAGATGCAGCATCGAACCGATGCTGCATCCACCTAGGTAAGTATGATTCTAAAATTGAAAAAAAACCTCATACATTTCTTTTAAGTAAAATTTTAATTTGAAGACCAGGACTATGTCGCATCAGCAAGTATGAAAGACTAAATACAGGAAAGCAAATATTAAAATAAATTAAGCATTTAAAAGAGAAACAATTAGGAAACTGTACAATCTAAACATGTGTCACAAATTAAAAAAGCACAGCATTTTTTTTCATTGATAATCACTTATAAAGCTTAAATGACACTTGGTGCAATTTCATTTGAGTAAAATGTGTGCATTTTATTTACAAAATAAGAACTGCAAAAAGTGCAGTTTTCCTTTGTTTGTCAATTGGTATTAATATTTTTTTTGTTCCTACACAAATTAACATTCCATTGTAAGTAACAGTAATTGCAGCTACTCATTTAAGCAAAGAGGATAAACAAATGCTGTATTTCAAAGAACTGTGTTCAGTGAGCCATTGATTATCAATCTTTGAAAACAGCAGAGCTTCTTCAGTGGGCCAGAATGTTATATCAACCATTTCAAAATGATCTCAGCATGCCAATTAACAAACAGAGGCCGTTCTCCACAGATAAAACAAACACTATTTGTATTCCAATTAGAACTTCCCATTCCCTTTTCAGAGCACCCAGTTGTCTCATAGGACCTCATGTTCTGTCATGTCTTCAAGTCTCTCATTAAGAGGTAAAAGGCTACAGAATCTACAATAAGTCTAGCATGGTATGTGACATACAGCTACATTTTCCAACATTTATTTAGGAAGTGATATAAAATCAAGTTGATATGTGTAATTTCTATTATATTTTAAGCAGGGCAAAAATAAATTACTCAAAAACTGCTCCTGGCTCTTCCCCTCTTCTGAGTGCCCCCATCGCAGTCAATCTTGAGCTGGGCTCTGTGTGTCTATTGACTTACACATCGTGGCTCAACCCCACCACCCAATCTCTCTTTATAGGTTGCAATTGACAGCAGCAGGAGTCAATGACTCCTGCTGCTGCCTTCATTTCCAATGGGGAGAGAGAGGAGAGAGACTCTGCTTCTGGGGACAGAGCTGGATCAAGATCAGGCTCAAGTAAGTCTAGAGGGGAGGGGGGGGTCATCTGAAAGCATCATGCAGTTTTTTGATGCTGCAGTAAGAGTGTGTGAAGTATAAGGTGTAAAAGTAAATTTAACTGTGACTAATTGCTTTGTTCACTGTATTTCTTTTTTCTATAAATGTAAACTTACACAGATTTGCAGGCAGGCAGAGCATGGAGTGAAAAAAAAAACATACTTTTTGGGGCGTTATCTTTTACAGATTTCCCCTTTTCAAAACAAGTGTCCACTAGCAGTCTCCATATACAATATAGATAGGCATTATTTATCCCAATCATAAATTTTATTTCAATTTCAATTAAAAATTAAATTTAATTAAAATGATCCCCCCTTTATGTATCCACCGCATGACTATACCGCTACAACTTAGGCGGACATACTAGCGGAGTCTATTAGAGAAAAGGGCGGATATTACGTCACCGCCAGTCCAGCGGAATTATCTCCGGGCACTTCAGGCGGAAATGACACACGTCGGAGCCTTTGATTTGGGCGGATGTGATGTCACCGCCAGTCCGAGGAACTTCCGGTGGCAAAAGACGGATATGACGTAACTATTTACAGAGTTCCCGCGGGAATCACCACGAGACTCTGGACATTTGGGTATTTAAGGGGACGCCGAGAGCCAGAACGGAGAGCTATCTCTCCGATGCAACACAGGACGCCTATCGCTCCGATATCCATATATAACAGTGAGTACTCTGGAGGAGACCTATACAACTAAAAACTTTTTTCTTAACTACGATGGCAACTTATTAAAAGAGGGTTTTATCTTATTTTTCTCCTTATGTTACTATCAGGATCCATAGGACGAGTAACTTTAGATCACATCCTATATCTCATAGGATGATATGCCGCTGTCCTCATTGGATACGGTGACGACAGGCTTCAATCTGAACGGTATGATCTTTTCAGGTGGAATACTTATTTATAACTAATATTAAGATATGCAAAATGTATACCTATATAGGCATATTATCCCTGTCCTATACCTTTCAGGCAAGGATTTATATTCCCATTGGGAAGATATAGGTTTCCCCAAAACCCTTGCCTCAACTTACCCTTGGAAACTGATGGGATACCCCACACCCTCCAATAAATTAGTGAGGTAAGAGTTACTACATTCACATTACTTAATATACTATATACATTATCTTGATTCACCAAAGCTGAAAAGATACATTTTCTTTTCCCCTGATAGGATCCCATTGTAATAAATCTGAGAGATATATACATCGGAAGATAATATTTCTTTGGGAAAAATCAGCTTTCTTTTTTCCCTATTTTCCCTGGTTTCGTTTTCCTTTTCCCCTCTTTATATGTCTACATGAAAATCATCATAACAGGTGAATTTACATGAATATTTTCTGTAACAATGTTTATAAACATACTTACATTAACTCAGGATCTCTGACAGTTGTAAATATACTCGCTGTTTCAGATACAGAATAAATCTTTATACCTGACTCTAGCTCTCAACGCATGGGAGTTTTACCCCCCCGAAGGGGAACCTTCTTTTGGGCTCTACTGTTTTGCAGGTATGTCTCTTTAACACAAGGGGTCTCTTCATCCTCCCCTCTTTTTCCCCCCCTTCCTTCCCTTTTCTTCCTTTTCCCTTCCCCTTTCCTCTTCTTCCCTTTCCCCCTTTCTTTTTTCCCTTTCAATCTTTGGGAGTAGGTTTCCTCTCTAGGAGTATCCTGGATTAGCAAGAGGCTTTCCAGGACTTTTTTAGGGCAACACGTGGTCGCAGATGCAAATAATACTTTTTTCATGTACTAAAAACTTTTCATTGTAAAATGCTTATGTATATTCTGTTTCTTGGAATTTATATTTAACTATGTATTTCAGGAACATATGCAGACTCCCTGAGGAAGATTTATGTACTAAAACAAACAGTTTGAAACGCGTTGGACTCTGCTATGTACCTACAACTGTATTGTATCATTCATGCTTTTTTTTCGAGTCTATGACTTAAATATGTACAGTTTATGATGATTATCTGTTACAACCACAACTTTACCAAATAAAATTTTATAATTATTACACGTTTAAACTTCTCTTATGAGAGCCTTTACTGTTACCCTTAAAGTCCCACAAACCTAAGGGGGTTTCTTTTTCAAAAAAAACATACTTATCACAAAATATCAGCAGCTACAACCTCTGTGTAGTGACACTCCTAAATATCACAAATAAAGTGCAGATAAGGAATTAAAGTTAAACTGAGAGGTTTCTTCTGAAAAGTTTGAGAAATTTTGCACTTGAGTAAAAAGATATCTCATATCCCTATTGGATTTTTTTCAGTGCAAAGTGAATTTATAAACATTATGTCTCTTGGGATGTTAATGAAAGACAGCTTTTTTTGTCCTCGCCTTAATTCTTCAGGGTTCATCCTCTTTACAGGGTCCCCCAGTGCAGTTTAAGCATTCCAGAAAAATACTGCTTAACTGCAAAAGGATCCATTATGGAGTCACTGCTTGTCTCTTGGCCAGAAACAGAGGGTCTCAGAAAAATGTGGCCATACGGTTTACTACATGTTTAAGGAAAAAGAATGTTCCCCTTTCTTAGGAACAGGCTATTGTACACTTTGACTTTTCTTTTATTAAAGTATATACTGTATATACATATATATATATATATATATATATATATATATACATATATATATATATATATATATATATATATATATATATATATATATATATATATAGCATATACAGTACATCATAGGGGTGTGGAATGCTTTTTTGTTTGAAATAGATATCTACTTTTGTAAGGTTTTACAGCTTATCATTCAGTATGATTTCCCTTGAAAATATATATATTTTTTTAACTCCAAATCATAATTTTCAGAGCTTTAAAATAATTGCAAGTCAGAAGCTATATGTACAACGTATTTTAATGAGCATAAACCTATGCAGCATTTTTTCTGAAGTCACTTTTTCCGTACATATTAAATAAATCCAACACAGAGTGACAAAGAAAGATGCAGTAAGTTCATCTGAGCTATGCAATAAAGTCTTAAGTGAAATGGCACTGTATTTTAAGCCATATACATTTGCAAATAATAATATGTGTTCAATTAATGCATAGTTTATACTTCAGTTAATGGTAATTTTTGTTTTTAACCCTATAAAGGCTCATATTGTCATTAAATTGCATGCATTGCAGACATTTATAACATACAACAATTTAGGGGTTTTAGAATTGGTAGTCCAAAAAAAAAATAGGTTAAAGTGCAAGCTTTAAAATACCAGCCAATTGTGGTACAGCTAACAGCAGTCAAATGAAAGATGATATACTGTATGAGTGGAAGCTATGGGTTACTGTATTTGTTGCTTTTGTTCAATAAACAGTTTGACTATATGAAAAAGTATATAAGGCAAAAAAAAAAAAGGATAAGTACAAAGTTGTATAAGAACATACTGGCAATTATTTATGAATAGTGATGGGCCGAACCCCCCTCTGTTTGGTTCGCACGAGAACATCTCAAACAGGGAAAAAGTTCTAGCGAACATGCAAACTCTATTAAAGTCTATGGGACACGAACATGAAAAATCAAGTCCTCATTTTAAAGTCTTACAGTATATGCAAGTTATTGCCATAAAAAGTCTATGAGGACCTGGGTACTGCCCTGGGGGACATATGTCAATGCAAACATTTATTTTTTAAAACAATCGTTTTTACAGGAGCAGTGGTTTTAATAATGTTTAAAGTGAAACAATAAAAATAAAAAAATCCTTTAAATATCATGCCTGGGGGATCCCCTTGTTGTGCCTGTAAAGTGGTGCATTTGTATGATGTATGTAGCCCGCTGCAGCAATACTGACATTTCTAAAGGAAAAAATGTCTTTTAAACTTGCTCGCAGCTGTAATGTATTGTCAGCTCCCGGCAATACAGATAAAAAAAAAAAAGAAAAAAAATGGCGTTGGGTCCCCCCCAGTCCATACCAGACCCTAAGGGCCTGGTATGGACTTGGGGGGGGGACCCCACATAATTTTTTTTCCTTTTTTTTTTTTAAAACGGCGTGGGTTCCCCACTAACATCCATACCAGACCCTCATCCGAGCAAGCAGCCTGGCTGGCCAGGATGGGGGGGATGAGCGATCGCCCCCTCTCCTGAACCATTCCAGGCTGCTTGCCCTCAACATGGGGAGGGTGCTTTGGGGTGTCCCCCAAAGCACCTTGTCCCCATGTTGATGGGGACAAGGGCCTCTTCCGGACAACCCTTAGCTGTGGTTGTCAGGGTCTGTGTGTGGGGGTCTTATCATAATCTGGAAGCCCCCTTTAACAAGGTGGCCCCCAGATCCCGCCCCCTTCCCCTATTTGAATGGATATTGGGTATATCGTACCCCTACCCATTCACCAAAAAAGTGTACAAAAAAAAATAAATACAAAAGCCAGTTTTTGACAAGTTCTTTATTAAGGTGTCCCCTGATGTAAATCCCTCGTCAATCACTTCACCCGCTGCCGCACACGAAAAATAGAAAAAATAAGACACTCCCGCCTATTCACACGCCTCCTGGCTAATGAGCCGCCTGAGCAATGAGAGCTTTTTTTATAGCAAAAGGGGCGGGGACACCTGGTTACATCACCTGGTGGCACCGCCCCCTTCTGGCACCCCCCTTTTCTGGTGTCAGGTAATATTCTGTCATAGGGTTCCCCTTAACCACTTAAATACAGGTAAAAAGCTAAAAGAAAGACCTATGCACTGCTACTTAGATATAAGATGTGGGAGTAAAAGAGCGGTGAATCCAAGTTTCCAGATGTATAGAATTATATTAATGAAAAGAAAGTAAGCAGCCAATTCTGTATTTTCACAAAAATACTAGTAATGATCAGCATAAAAGGAATGAATCGGCGCTAATTTCTTCACAAATAATAATGTGACACTAAAGCCAAACTATGCATAAAAAATCAATAACAAATCAATTTAAATCAGATGAATAAAAAGGTGTGGAAACTGTTCTTCTCTTCCATTGTCACATTATGGATATATATAAATTTTACCCATCTCTCCCTCATATATTTTATGTGACTCCATTGCTGCCCAATGTTTTTAATAATTTATTATTATCTTTTCATTATATATATTAACATGTCCATCTCTTTGCTGTAATTTTATGCTTTTGGATATGATCACTTATTATATACTATTTATGCTGCATAACTATCAGTACATGGCGTTTTTTAAGGTTGCATCCGGTTTTAATGTGATCCACAGCCCATGAATATATATATATTTATCTGCTTGGAATATTTAATATATGCAGCCGGATGGATGTATATCAGTTAAAGACGTTTTCATCTTAGTCCGGTGTTTTAAATGAGAATACAGCTTATTAATTACCATCTCAGAACTAGCCCAGCATGTTTAATGTTAACGTTCCTCCGTTAGATGGTTTCCGTGGTTACCATCTATCTATATAGATACGGGACTGTCACCTACTTCTTTATGCTTGAGAAAGTCACGTGATTGAGTGACGCAATGCGTCGGGAGGAACCAGATGACGTCACTCCCAGTTACGGCCGTAAACCGGAAGTCCCAGTATTACAACGCTATTGCGGTTTGCTTGCTGTCTTCTGCCTAACTGTAAGTTACTACATGTTTTTATTTGAAATAAACCGTATATACTTCACTATGGGAGCCCCTATTTTGTCTCTTTGAGCAACTGGGATCTAGAACAGTGATCTGTTCAAACATCAAGTTTACATAATTAAAGAGTGGCTATCGAGGTGCAGTCCCTAATTTCCATGCTAAAGGAGAAAAGGAGGAATCCATTACCCTAATCCTAGAATGACTACCCTTATACAGAGAACGCCTTTATTGGTGTGATGTGAGGTGAGCGGCCATTGCACCTGATTTTGGATATCTTGCTCACTCTGCATGACACCATTTGGATTTCACAAAGAAAAGTCACAAATTATACTTTGAGATATCACCTTCAGCCACGTTATATATTTTGCTGCACTGGGACATTTTTTTTTAGCAGAAAGCTTCACTGCATTTGTCTATTTTTATTCATTTTTTTTCCACAGAATATTAAGCACATTTTGCACTAGATTGCACTTATTTTTATCATCATTTATATTGTTAAGGAATTTCAATTTTCTGACCACGGATCATTTGTGTATTTATAGTCACCAGCACTTTATCCTCACACTTTTTATCCATCATCGTCACAAAATATTTCCCACACTTTTTAAACAGTTTCCACACCTTTTTATTCATCTGATTGAAATTGATTTGTTATTGATTTTTTATGTGTAGTTTGGCTTTAGTGTCACATTATTATTTGTGAAGAAATTAGCGCTGATTCATTCCTTTTATGCTGACTTAAATACAGGGCACTCCCTTCCTGCCTAGACCAATTTTCAGCTTTCAGTGCTCATTGACGTCTATGGGAAATCTTGGTCAGCTTGACATGGCACTGCTCCCTGTCTTTAACATTGGCGTCTATGGGAAATCTCGGCCGGCTTGGCATGGCATTGCTTCCTGTCTTTAACATTAGCATCTATGGGAAATCTCAGTCAGCTTGGTATGGCACAGCTCATGAACTATAAGTGACAGGGACACAAAATGTGGGGAGCACTGAGAGAGGACCCAGGACTACAACATATCTATACATTTTAAAAGTGGGGTATGCCTGTTCACTACACTGACTGCACTAAGCTAACTCAACTAGTGATGGACGAACATCGGCCGGGCGGTTCGCGAACGTCAGCCGCAAATTTTCTCAAAAGTCCACGAACCGCGAGTACGCGGCGGGCCCCATTGACTTTAATGGGAGGTGAACTTTAAAAACATTTAGGTCATATTTGCAACCACAAAAGACGTACTAGCTGTGCACAAATAGTCCCAGCACATGGACAATGTCATAACAGAAGTATTGCAATTAAAAAAGTTGCCCTAATTTTTTTTTTTACAGCAAAAAATATATATATTTTTTTTCATAAATCAGCCAGAACTGACAGCAGCCGGTAAATATATGTCTAATACAAATAGGGTCCATTCACACATCTGTAAAATGGGTCCGCATCCATTCCACAATTTGGCGGAACCTTTACAGACCCATTGATTTTCAATTCCAGTCTGAAAAATTAGGCATTCACAGGATAAAGGAGTAAGTGTTGGCCATTCCAGGCCCCAAAATTAGCCCACATGCATTTACCTGACAGTTAAGAAAGTAGTATTCTGTGGCTGAAGGTACATTAGGCATTCACAGGATACAGAAGTAAGTGTCAGCCAGTATTGGCCCAAAAAATTAGCCCACATGGGTTTACCTGACAGCTAAGAACGTAGTATTCTGTGGCTGAAGGTACATTAGGCATTCACAGGATACAGAAGTAAGTGTCGGCAATAAAAGGCCTCAAAAATTAGCCCACATGGGTTTATCTGACAGTTAAGAACGTAGTATTCTGTGGCTGAAGGTACATTAGGCATTCACAGGATACAGAAGTAAGTGTCGGCCAGTATAGGCCCAAAAAATTAGCCCACATGGGTTTAACTGACAGCTAAAAATGTAGTGTATTTGATGGCTAGAGGTACATTAGGCATTCACAGGATACAGAAGTAAGTGTCGGCCTGTATAGGCCCTACAAAATTAGCTCACATGGGTTTAACTGACAACAAAGAACGTAGTATTTGATGGCTAGAGGTACATTAGGCATTCACACAGTATACAGAAGTAAGTGTCGGCCTGTATAGGCTGCAAAAATGAGCTCACATGGGTTTAACTGACAGCAAAGAACGCAGTATGTGATGGCTAGAGGTACATTAGGCATTCCCGCAGGATACAGAAGTAAGTGTCGGCCTGTATAGGCCCCATAAATTTGCTCACATGGGTTTAACTGACAGCAAAGAACATAGTATTTGATGGCTAGAGGTACATTAGGCATTCACACAGTATACAGAAGTAAGTGTCGGCCTGTATAGGCTCCAAAAATTAGCTCACATGGGTTTACCTGACAGCTAAGTACGTAGTATTCTGTGGCTGAAGGTACATTAGGCATTCACAGGATACAGAAGTGTCGGCCTGTATAGGCCCCAAAAATTAGCTCACATGGGTTTAACTGACAGCAAAGAACGTAGTATTTGATGGCTGGAGGTACATTAGACATTCACACAGGATACAGAAGTAAGTGTCGGCCTGTATAGGCTCCAAAAATTTGCTCACATGGGTTTAACTGACAACAAAGAATGTAGTGTATTTGATGGCTGGAGGTACATTAGGCATTCACAGTATACAGAAGTAAGTGTCGGCCTGCATAGGCCCCATAAATTAGCCCACATGGGTTTAACTGACAGGTAAGAACGTAGTATTTGGTGGCTGGAGGTACATTAGGCATTCACAGAAAAAATAATTGTCGGCCCTGAAAGGCCCCAAAAATTTGCCATTCAATGGACGAAATGCCTTTTATGTCGCTGTATGTAGCGAAGACAAGGATCAGGAATTGCTGTGGGTGGGTGGCGGTCTGGCGGATATTTTTGGCCTGGCATGAGGAATTTCAATGAAACATGGTCTACTGGTCACATGTGTTGAATTCCTCAGAGATCCATGCCTCATTCATTTTTATAAATGTTAGGTAGTCTACACTGTCATGAGCTAGGCGAGTGCGCTTATCGGTCATGATCCTCCCTGCTGCGCTGAACGTCCTTTCGGACAGGACACTGGACGGGGGGCAAGCCAACATTTCCATTGCAAATTGTGCAAGCTCTGGCCAGAGGTCAAGCCTGCCCACCCAGTAGTCCAGGGGTTCCTCACTCCTCAGAGCATCCACATCGGCAGTTAACCCGATGTAGTCGGACACCTGTCGGTCTAGGCATTCCCTCATGCTGGATCCGGAGTACAGCTGTCGATGGTTCGGCTAAAAGAAGGATCTCATATCTGAAGTGACCAAGACATCTTCAAACCGCCCTCTTCTTGCAGGTGCTGTTGGATTGCTACCCGCAACTGTCTCTCTGTGACTGGAAATTCCTCTGCCAGCGCACGGAAAAGCAGAATGTAGTATTTCCTGCAGCAAGGCCTGGAAGCGCTGCATTCTGAACGCCCTCTGTGATTGTGGTAACATTTCCGCCATTTTGTGTTTGTACCAGGGGTCTAAGTACGTTGCCACCCAGTACTGCTCCTTGGCCTTTATGCGTTTTATACGGGGGTCCCCCTTAAAACGCTGGAGCATGAAGGCCCCCATTCGCACTAAACTGGAAGCGGTGTAGTGGCCTGCTTCCAGCTCATCATCCAGGATAATGTCGTCCTCGTTCTCCTCCCCCCATCCACAGATAACACCAGGGATCCCAGAAAGGTTTAAAGCATGCTCTTCTTGCTCCTCCTCATCCCCCCCAGCACCATCCTCCTCTGACTCCTCTTCAGACTCCTGCTGTTGGTTTGTCTCAGATGGAGTAGCACCCACTGGGAATTCATCCAACATTGTGACTTCCTCATCTTCCTGCTC
Organism: Pelophylax lessonae; assembly: GCF_965119305.1. NCBI lineage: Eukaryota > Metazoa > Chordata > Amphibia > Anura > Ranidae > Pelophylax > Pelophylax lessonae. Next base: position 162,791,174 of record NC_138773.1, read on the forward strand.
CTCGACGGCTTGATCAATGATACGACCCAATGCACGCTCCAGAAATAAGGCGTAAGGTATGATGTCACTTATGGTGCCCTGGCCGTGACTGACCAGTTTGGTGATCTCATCGAATGGCCGCAGAAGTCTGCATGCGTCCCGCATGAGCAGCCACTGGCGACGTGAAAAAAGGCGAGCCATGGCTGTGTAAGATCTTCGAAAATGGGCCAAGATTTTCCTGGCCTGCCGCAAAATGTCCTGGACCCTGGGGTATTTGCCAACAAATCGCTGCACCACCAAGTTCAGGATGTGTGCCATGCATGGCACATGTGTTATTTTGCCCTGTTTCAGCACGCTCAGCTGATTGGCACCGTTGTCGCACACCACGTTACAAACTGTCAAATTCAGCGGTGTCAGCCACTGATCTGCCTGTGAACGCAAAGATGAAAGGAGTGCAGGACCAGTGTGGCTCTTTGCTTCCAGGCACAAGAGACACAGCACAGCATGGCAACGTCTCACCTGGCATGTGGAATAGGTTCTGGGGATCTTGGGCGGCGCAGTAGAAGAGACGGTAGCAGCGGAAAAGGAGGAGTCAGCCGAGGAGGAGAGGGAGGATGGAGGAGGAGGAGAAGAAGAGGCAGGCCTGCTTGAACAGCGGTACAACTAAATCTACACGGGTGCCAGGGGTTACATGCTTGACGGCCGTCAGAAGGTTCATCCAGTGGGCAGTAAAAGTGATATACCTTCCCTGCCCGTGTTTGCTAGACCAGGTGTCTGTGGTCAGATGTATCTTGGCACCAACACTGTGTGCCAGAGATATATTAACTTGCCGCTGGACATGGCCATACAGCTCTGGAATGCCCTTCTGCAAGAAATATTTCCTGCCAGGGACCTTCCATTGTGGTGTTCCAATGGCCACAAATTTACGAAAGGCCTCCGAGTCCACCAGTTGATATGGCAGTAGTTGGCGGGCTATCAGTTCCGACAAGCCAGCAGTCAAACGTTGGGCAAGAGGGTTATATGGCGTCATCATTTTTTTCCTCTTCAACATTTGGACCACAGAAGCCTGCCTTTTTCCAGAACTACGTGACGACGGCATCATGGCAGGTGGAGTGGAGGACAAATGTGAGGAGAGAGGAGAAGGAGAAGATGAAGGAGAAGGGGCAGGGGCTGGATGGTGAGAGCCTGGAGTGTGGCTTTGTGGGTTCTGACGGTGTTGCTCCCACTTGGCTCGGTGATGGGAGTTCAGGTGCCTTCTTAAGGCGGTTGTCCCTAGGTGAGTGTTGGGCTTACTGTGACTTATGCGTTGACTGCAAAGGCTGCAGATGGCAACACTGTTGTCAGTAACGGACGCATTAAAAAAAGCCCACACTGCTGAGCCATGTGTCGGCGTCCTGGGAGTGCTAGATGTGACTGTACATGGTTGATGGCTCGCTCCTGATACATTTGAAGTCTGCTTTCTACCTCTTGTGCAATGCAAGTTCTGCCTGCCTCTCCGCCCTATCTGCTGGTCCGTCTCTCCCTCTGAACTCCCTTCCTTTTCCTCTCTTGTGGCCGCCCACGTGACGTCCATAGACTCTTCATCATCTACGTCACCTTCCCCACCACTAACATTCGAGATCTCGGAGTAGGCAGCAACAGCGGGGACCAACCTCCTTGGGCTTATCTTATCTGGGTACTGTCGTCAGACTGCTGAGTTGCGGCTGTTGCTACCTCCTCTTCCTAATCCAATTCCAACAATGGCTGTGCATCGCAAACTTCTTGTGATAAATCGGAAAATATTTCCAGTGACTCAAGCGGAGGGTATGTGATGGTGGTGGTGTCTTTGGGGGTGCACAAAGAAGAGAGTGAAGAGGGTGCAGATAGAGAGGATGAGGAGGGTGCAGAAGAGAAAGGCTGAGTAAGCCACTCAACCAAGTTTGGTGCGTCCTTTGACGTAATTGCATGCGGCTTTTGAAACTTCACAGTTTGGCTCCGACCTACTGCTCCTGCCCTACCCCTACCACCCCTGTGTACGTGTCTGCCTCTTCCTCTGCCTGTCATGTTTTCTAATAACCCTGTGACAAAAGTCTCTAGAGAATCGCAGTATATCTGGAAAAAGGTAGATAACACCCCGCTTCAATCTGTGGTATTGGGGGGCCACAAGTTTATCACACCAGTTCTACAAATAATTGGCCAGTAACTGTTGTCACTGTGTGTAGCAAGTCAACACAGCAAGAGAGGCCACATTTTTGCAGGACTAAAATACACTCTTAGAAAAGAATACTGTTAAATAACACCCCACTTCAATATGTGGTATTGGGGGGCCACTGGTCTATCACACCAGTTGTTGAAAAAATTGGCCAGGGAGTTTGGCACTTTGTGTATCAGACTTAACTCAGCAAAAGAGGCAATATTGTTGCAGGACACAAATACACTTGTAAAAGTATACTCAGATAACACCCAACTTCAATATGTGGTATTGGGGGGGGCACTGGTCTATCACACCAGTTGTTGAAAAAATTGGCCAGGGAGTTTGGCACTGTGTGTATCAGACTTAACTCAGCAAAACAGGCAATATTGTTGCAGGACACAAATGCACTTGTAAAAGTATACTCAGATAACACCCCACTTCAATATGTGATATTGGGGGGGCCACTGGTCTATCACACCAGTTGTTCAAAAAATTGGCCAGGGAGTTTGGCAATGTTTGTAGTATTTCTGCAGCAATGCTCAGTTATCCCACCTGTCACAATGCTGCACAGTGCACAATAATACTACTAATCCACTATAATATGCTTTCTACAAAGTATATTATACTGTGGATTACCCCCTCCCCCTTTTTAGTGCACTGCACAGCATTACCCAAAAAATTGCAGTCCTTTAAATTACGTTTGTGGACATTAACAGAGCGATTTGCGTGACTGCTGCCGATTTCTAACTGCCCCTAAAGCACAGACTGGATATCTGCCCCTAACCTGAAAAGAGACTGGACCTATACCAAAATTGCAGCCCTTTAAATGACTTTTGTGGACATTAACATAGCGATTTGTGTGACTGCAGCCAATCTCTCTAACTGCCCCTAAAGCACAGACTGGATACCTGTCCCTATACTGAAGAGACTATAATAGACCTATACCGAAATTGCAGCCCTTTAAATTACTTTTTTGGACATTAACAAAGCGATTTGTGTCACTGCAGATGCAGATTTCTAACTGCCCCTAAAGCACCGACTGGATACCTGTCCCTATACTGAAGAGAGACTGGACCTATACCGAAATACCAGCCCTGAAAAGGACTTTTGTGGACAATAACAGAGCGATTTGTGTGACTGCTGCCGATCTCTAACTGCCCCTAAAGCACTGACTGGATACCTGCTCCTAACCTGAAAAGATACTAGTAGACCTATACCGAAATACCAGCCCTGAAAAGGACTTTTGTGGATCTTCACAGACCTATTTGTGTCTGGCAATCTCTCCCTCATAAGCATAGCAGACCTCTCCCTACACTGGCAACAAGCGGAATGTGAAATGGCCGACAGCTCAGGTGTATTTATAGGGTAGGGGGCATGTCCATGTGCTGAAATGTTTTAATTGGCTGTCCTGTTTCACCTGACGGCTGTGTCATGGGTCAAAGTTCTCCCCAATGTAAACTAATATGGCTGCCGCAAACAATGGCATGTGTTCGCAAAATTGGCGGGTAGCGAGCAAGCAAAATTTACGGCGAACCGACCGCCGGGCGAACCGACCGCCGGGCGAACCGCAAGGCCATCTCTAAACTCAACACACTATCCACTAACTACCTACCTAACCTCTATTATCATACACGATACACGGCTGCCATGTAAGCAGCAGCCTTATATAGTGTGGGCAGCCTGCCTTTGGCCAATTATGGCTCTGACAGGACACTGTGAGTGCTTTGGCCATTCATCAGTAATTTATTCACTGCACCAGTGCAGTGCATTATGGGGCACTCATTTGCGGGGAACTTCCTGCCGAGAGCCCCGTTTGTTAGTGTGTTCAGCGAACACACGAACAGCTGATGTTCAAGTCAAACTTACGTTCGACTCTAACATCAAGCCTATCTCTATTTATGAAGCTAATAATATAGATGGTATATTGTAAGACATATTGCAATGATTTATTTTAAAAAGCAGTAATCTCAATGCTGAATATAAACTCACAAAAAAGAGGTTATGGATGCAAATTAATAAAATTACATTGTGCTTTTCCTTAGTAAGTCTAAGTAATGACTTAATGATGCTGACTTCAAAACACAGTAGAGACTGTCTATACAAATTTATTACCAAATGAAAGCTTATGAAAATGCACTATAATGAAATATTAATGTGCTGAAAACTGGAAAATGCCTGCAACATAAAGGATACACATCAATGATTATTTAAGTAAAAGAAGCATATAAAGTAGCCATTCAGTTTTGCATCTATGTTTTTACATTGCAGGGCTAACATGAGTGATGAGCAAACATTTAAGAAGTCTTGGAAATATGTTGTGATTAATCTTTTATTCACCAAAGATTATCTTTCTTTGAAAACATCTTAATCAACAATGATTATTATGCCTGCTAGCAAAACAATACAATATTTATCTGACAAAAATGTAATTTAGTTTTAGCCAAATTATAAAACTTCTTCAGTGAGGGATATCTGCCTAGAGAAGCCCCAGCTTTTCTGTAGACATGTACCTTGCTACAAATATATCTTTACTTCTCAATTTTCTTACACCTCAAATAAAGTGAAGCCTGAGAAAGTAATCCAGATCTTGAAGTATAACTTGAGGATCTTTTTCTTAATTTGTCAGGCCAACTAGACTGGGCTAATTTTTCTAAATTAATTTGTCTATGTGATAACCTTCATGTCAGTAAACCCTATGACTCTTCTCTACGGCATGGACCTCACCCAAAAGTTTAACTTCCTCTTTCATGTCCTTAATACTGTATGTATATGTAGAAACTCTGGCATTCCTTTTTGTAAATCACTGACTATAAAACTAAAAAAAGAAACAAAATGCTCTCGCCTCCTGAGAGGCCTCTTGCTGTATGTCCACTCTGCACTTTGACATTTCTTATATAGTCAAGGGGTGGGGCCATCTCTCTACATCACCCGGTGGCACCGTCCCTTCCAATGACACAAACTGGTGCATGCTGGGCATGTGACATCAGAACAGAGCAGTGCCACTGAATGACATAGCCTGATTGCCCGGCCCTTTGCCTATATAAGAAATGTAAAGCACACAGCGGGCATTTGGCGGGAGGCCTCCCACGAGGGGAGAGCATTTTTCATTTATTTTTTTTTTTTTCGGGCCTGGTGGGCAGCGTGATTGATGATGGGTTTACATTAAGGGACACTATCTTTTTATTTTTTAATAAAGTAATTATCAAAAACTGCCTTCTTTTGTTTATTATGTTTTGACACTTTTTTGGTGAATGGGTATGGGTACTATGTACCCCATTCTCATTCACATAGGGAGGTGGCCAGGATCTGGGGGCCCCATTATTAAAGGGGGTTTCCAGATTCTGATAAGCCCCCTGCCCACAGACCCCAACAACCACAGCCCAGGGTTGTCGGGAAGAACCCCCCCTGCCCCAAAGCACCCACCCCCCCATGTTGAGGGCATGTAGCTGGTATGGTTAAGGAGGGGGGCGCTTGTGCACTAAAAGACCAACAAGTTCACTGCACAAAAGGGAAAAGCCTTGACTTACTGCACCCAAGGTCAGGAGAGGCTATGTGGTTTCTATACTGACACACTTGAGATAGACAGGCAGGGTCCTATGGACATGCCCCATCCATATAATCTTTCCTCCTCTTATAAGATACACTTCCTAAGTTTTTTCAGGGACTGAGTTCCATCAGATGTGTGCACTGCAGCCCTGGATCCTGTAAAGGGCTCTGCAGCTAACTTACACACACAACGGGGCTTGTTACAGAAGAGAAGGTAGCCATTCTCCTAGGACACTAACAAAAAAAATGTAACATTGTGAGGATTGGAGTGGTTTTGCTAGGCTAGCTTGCAGCTTTACTTGCCAGTGTCAAATCTTCTGAGTGCAGCAGCATAGCCCAAGTCACTTGAAACTTCACCCCGAGTCCCTTTATATATGATTAAAAATACTTACTTTAAGGTAGATTTTTTGGATTAAAATCTGCATTACTTATGTCCTTTTCATAATGCAGCAAACAGTGTATGGTGTCTGTAAAATATTTCTGCCTTTGTTTTTTTAAAATATGTAAACTTCATGTTGATTTTTAAATGAAAAACTTTATGCTGTGTGTCCTTTTTAAGTTCCAAGTGCTTAAATACTTGTATGCAGTCTATACAATATCTTTGCCCTTCTCCTTTATTTGATTGAAATATTTGGATGAAAAGCTGCTTCTTGTGTTTCTTTTTTTTAAATAATTATTTGTATTCATTTTAAGAATAGAAGAAGAAATTGTAAAATTGTAAAATACAAGGAAATAGATTACCTTTAAAGTAACTGTAGGGAAGGAGGATTACACATGTAATACCAGAATGAAAAGCTTAGATTAGTATACTGTATGTATAGGAATAGTACTTCACAAATGTAATAGGGATCTATCAAAGTTCAGAGGAAAGATGTAATTCATGGGGACCATATTTTCTCGAATTTCTGGGAAGTATCACAAAGAATTGCAGCAAGATTTCATTAGACATATACCACATCATTTTATTTTTAACTGATAAGGAATTTGGTATAGAGGACCACCAAGCTTGTACTAAAGTTTGTTTGGGAGCAATGAGTAAAAATGTTAGGAGGTGGAATTGATTATTTGTAAAGTTTTTAGGCTTAAGATTCAGAAAGGCTTCTTGTGGATTTTTTCAAAGCTCTTTTCCAAAGAATGCAAAGATTAATTGGTATATTTCAGTCCCACCATATATGCAAGAAGGAAGAGGAACAAAATACCATCTCATCAACAATTTATAGTTGGATTCCACTGCAGCTGTGTTGATACAATAGTACGTTTCTGCTATATGTCCGCCAAGATTACTTTCCCATTTAGTCATTTATAAGTTAGATATAGGCACCCTTTTTTTCCAAGTATAGATGAATAATTATTGAGAAAAGTCCTTTAGTAGTATAATCATGTTTACATGAGTGTTCAAAGGGGGTAAGGGTTTGTAGACCTATAGATGATTCTATTGTTTGGATTACAACATTTTTAATCTGGAAATATCTTGAGGTTTCTTAAAAAGGTAAGTTATGTGATTGTTTGATGGAGGAAAGACGTAATACACCAGTGGAGGAGTTCAGGTCATACATTTTATAAATATTGTTAGAAATCTACCATGTGAACATGTAGGGTTCAGGGGATCCAGGTAGAAAAATTGGGTTACACAGAATTGGTAATAGGGGAGTATATGGGGACATAAGTTTTCCACTAAATTTGTAAATATCCCATAATAATAAGGGATGTTTAATAATCGGGTTGTCAATACTTTTTAAAAAATTTTTAGGAATCCATAGAATAGTATTAATGGATATATGGTGAAGCTGTGAGACCTCTCTGGATATCTAGAGAGGTGGGTCTGAACAATTGTGCTATCCTGCAAGTTGTGCAATTTGAACAGATGAGCTGAGTAATATGCAGATAATATGCGGAAAAAAGGCCCTCTATTTACGGTTTATGTTTATTTCAAATAAAGTAAATCATAGTTTGAAGTAATTGTATAATATAGGAAGGGATTTTTTTTCAAAAAAATGTTATTGAAGGATTTCACAAATATAGGAATATTATTTATTTATTTTATTGTAGAGAATCATGTATATAAAAAAGGGTAGAACTAAATAATAATGTCAGAGAGAGTGAGTAGTGCACTATTTAGTAACAAACTAACTGGATGGAATTCCCTTTTGGTAGAGAAATACAAAACATTAAGTGTAGGGGGGGGGGCATAGATGGTCACTGAGTGTCTCCCATGAAGATTCCTGAATAGTTGTTGAATGTCAGTAACAAAAGAGGAGATAATGGGGGGGGGAGCTAAAAATGCAGATAATATGCAGATAATATGCGGAAAAAAGGCCCTCTATTTACGGTTTATGTTTATTTCAAATAAAGTAAATCATAGTTTGAAGTAATTGTATAATATAGGAAGGGATTTTTTTTCAATAAAATGTTATTGAAGGATTTCACAAATATAGGAATATTATTTATTTATTTTATTGTAGAGAATCATGTATATAAAAAAGGGTAGAACTAAATAATAATGTCAGAGAGAGTGAGTAGTGCACTATTTAGTAACAAACTAACTGGATGGAATTCCCTTTTGGTAGAGAAATACAAAACATTAAGTGTAGGGGGGGGGGCATAGATGGTCACTGAGTGTCTCCCATGAAGATTCCTGAATAGTTGTTGAATGTCAGTAACAAAAGAGGAGATAATGGGGGGGGGGAGCTAAAAATAGATTTAAAGAAGTCCAGCTAGAACAGGTGAAAAGAATAAAGATGTTAGGTTTGCATCAGATGTCCTCCTTGTCATTGAGCAGTAGGATGTCCTTGTGATATGAAAAGTGTTTGTGGAGACCTTCTAGCTTCTCTGTAGATAGTGTCGCCTGCATGAAGGTTTGCCACCTGTAGTAGAAGCATTTCCTAGACTTGCTGTGGTTGAAGTCTGTGTTAATTTTGTCCTTTTATAGAAGCAAAAGAAGTTCCTGTTTGACCTGAGAGGTTTTTAGGCACGATGGTGAGGTCCAGTTTTTTAGTATGGTTCTCCTTGCAATTAAGAGACAAATTAGTATCCATTCCTTGTGTCATGGGTTGGTGGTAAGGGAATGGATTAGGAATTGATCGTCCCAGTAGTCAAGAGATGGGGGTCTTTTGAGAGTTGGAGCAAGGTGATTCCGAAAATGAAGGATAGGATTTGGTCCCAAAAAACAGATATGTATTTGCATGTCCAAAGACAGTGAGTCAGTGATGGTCTTGTAAGGTGGCAGTAAGGACATGAGGCGGACTGGGGATTTATTTTTATCCAATGAGAAAGGTAAGTAGGCGCGGTGGAATAATCGCATTTGTGTTTCTCTCCAGGATTCATTTGGAATTAGCTGTAGGACTTTGTTTTACCCGGATAGAAGTTTGTCAAGTAGGTTTGGATCTGAATAGTCTTTACCCCAATTTGCTACAGAAGAGGAAGCAAAGGTAGGAGTGATGTCTAGGATTAGGGGTTTGTAGATATCCAAGATGGTGAAGGAACCTTCAGTAAGTAATCTGTCCGTTAAAATGGGACAAAACCTCTTTTGCCTGCACTGCAGGAGGTGAGAATCAAGCTGACACATTGGCAATAATGGAAGCAATGAGAGTTGCGTAGGGAGTACTTTCTTGCTATGGTTGGGAAATCAAGTGGGAAGCTGGATTCCAGGTCACACAGAGAGGAGAATTTTGTTAGGCCCTTTTGTTGCCACAAGAAAAAGGTTTTGGGAAGGGATTTTAAGAGGATGAACTCAAAATAAGTAAAGAAGTGTAGGTAAAAAAAAAAACACATTTTGACTGATGTTATGCTTCCCAACCACAATTTTTTTTATTTTTTCCATGGTTCAAGAAGTGATCTTAGATAGCATATGATGGAAGGATAATTTGCACTGTAAAGGAAACTGTAAAAGGAGGTAAGATTAATGCCTAAAAAAGGCAAGGAAATGTTTTTCCAGGGCAAAGGAAAATTTGCTTTACATAGTTACATAGTTACATAGTTAGTCTGGTTGAAAAAAGACACAAGTCCATCTAGTTCAAGCAAATATGGATATTATCTGACATTTATATTGTTAACATAAAGGCCAGATATGCTTTAGGTAAGGTGGTTAAGGGTTGGGTTAAAAAAAATGACATCATCAGCAAAAGGTCATATCTCATGATGATAGTCTGCAATTTCTAAACCTTTGATACTATTCTTAATTTTTATTGCTGGAGGTTATATGGCCAATATGAATAGTAGTAGGGATAAAGGGCATCCTTGTCTAGTGCCTTTCTGAATATCAAAATAGGTGAACAAAATCCAACATACTGCACAAATGCTTGTGGATTATTATAAAGGGACAAAACCTATCTACGAAAATGTTGGCCAAAACCCCATTTTTTAAGGATAAAGTTTAAGTATGGGCAGTGGACTGTATCAAATGCTTTTCTGATGTCTAGAGACAAGAGAAAGCTAGGAATTTTCCTAGATTTAGCCATATAAATAAGTTGTAGAAATCTGTGTATATTATCACTCGCTTGTCTCTTAGGCGTGAAACCAACTTGGTCTTTACTTATTAATTTATTCCAGTGTTGAGATAGGTCGCCAATATTTTAGCAAAGAATTTAGCATCATAGTTAGGAAATGAAATTGGGTGGAAATTTGTAAAAAGTATTATAGTCACAATTTGGTTTTGGTAACATGCATATAGAACGAAGGAGTGTGTCAGGGTTTCAATTATCACCCTGTAATAAGGCATTGTAATAGGCCGACAATTGTGGAGCTAAAATGTCATCAAGTTTTTTTTTATAATGAAGAGCAAATAGTCCATCTGGACCAGGTTTTTTATGTGTTTTAAGAGATTTGATGGCTAAAAGAATTTCAGGAACAGAAATGATTTCCTATAATAATTTAAAAGGGAATTTTGGAATTGCAGGTAGGTTTACTGAAAAAAAAAAAAAAATTCCCTCGGCTAGATTGTTATTATATGTGTTTGGAGCTTGATATGGATTTGCAAATTGTTCATTGAAGATTTCTAGCATTCTTTTTGGCTTACAGGTTAATGTGTTTGTGTGTTTTAGGATGAAAAGGTTTAAATGTAGGGTCAGTTTAACCTAATTTATTAGCTAAGAAAGTATGTGGTTTATCATTATACATATAGAATTTAATATAATTTTCAGTTTGTGTTGATGATACTGTAGATTAAGTTATGTTTGAACAGTGGATGAACTATCAAGTAAGGATCCAGAAGGATATTTTTATGTTGTTATCTTAGATGATAAAATTATTTCTATAGCATCTTAATTTTTTCGGTATGTTGTTTTTTAATTAGGCTAGCAATCTGGATCAATTTACCACATATTGGCATCTTGTGTGCGCTCCATAATGTGCTGTGAGATATAACAGGACGTATATAAGTACCTGAAATAATAATAATAATATTGAGAGTAAAATATTATTTTAGCGAAGCTTGGATTTCAGAGAGGACACCAGGTTTATTCAAAAGAGAGTCATTTAATAACCATCTAAATTCTTTGGGATTGGTATAAAGGGAATTAGGACAAGTTAGGGTTGTATTATGATCAGACCAAGAAGATATACATGTACAGTATATATATAATTTTATATATTAAAATACCGGTCTAGTGAGCTGCCATCAGGCTGATCCATGCATGTGACTCTATGCATACTGTTGGTAAGCCTACACCAAATGCTTTGTTATTGTCTATGAACTTTGTACAAAAAGTCTGCCTTCCTGTAAAAAAATATACTTTAACTGGATTTTTTAAAATTAACAGCTACATGATGTGTGTCCTTTTGAAAATGTGGCCTACTCCAACTGCTTCAATGCTGTCTATGAGGTCTGTCTTTGCAATATTTCTGTCTGCTATCTGTGCAAAATATAAACTTTAACATTGCATTTTTGGATTATCCTTTTTATATGCTTCCTACTCCAAATGTATAAATGTACAGTATCTCACACAAGTGAGTACACCCCTCACATTTTTGTAAATATTTTATTGTATCTTTTCATGTGACAACACTGAAGAAATGACACTTTGCTACAATATAAAGTAGTGAGTGTACAGCTTGTATAACAGTGTAAATGTGCTTTCTCCTCTAACTTAACACACAGCCAATAATGTCTAAACCGCTGGCAACGAAAGTGAGTACACCCCTAAGTGAAAATGTCCAAATTGGGCCCAGTTAGCCATTTTCCCTCCCCGGTGTCACTTAACTCATTAGTGTTACAAGGTCTCAGGTGTGAATGGGGAGCAGGTGTGTTAAATTTGGTGTTATCGCTCTGTCTCTCATACTGGTCACTGGAAGTTCAACATGGCACCTCATGGCAAAGAAATCTCTGAGGATCTGAAAAAAAGAATTGTTGCTCTACATAAAGATGGCCTAGGCTATAAGAAGATTGCTAAGACCCTGAAACTGAGCTGCAGCATGGTGGCCAAGACCCTACAGCTGTTTAACAGGACAGGTTCCACTCAGAAAAGGCCTCGCCATGGTCGACCAAAGAAGTTGAGTTCACATGCTCAGAATCATATCCAAAAGGTTGTCTTTGGGAAATAGACGTATGAGTGCTGCTGCTGCAGAGGTTGAAGGGATGGGAGGTCAGCCTGTCAGTGCTCAGACCATACACCGCACACTGGATCAAATTGGTCTGCATGGCTGTCATCCCAGAAGGAAGCCTCCTCTAAAGATGATGCACAAGAAAGCCCCTAAACAGTTTGCTGAAGACAAGCAGGCTAAGGACACACATTACTGGAACCATGTTCTGTGGTCTGATGAGACCAAGATAAACTTTTTTGTTTCAGATGGTGTCAAGCGTGTGTGGCGGCAACCAGGTGAGGTGTACAAAGACAAGTGTGTCTTGCTTACAGTCAAGCATGGTGGTGGGAGTGTCATGGTCTGGGGCTGCATGAGTGCTGCCGGCACTGGGGAGCTACAGTTCATTGAGGGAACCATGAATGTCAACATGTACTGTGACATACTGAAACAGAGCATGATCCCCTCCCTTCAGAGACAGGGCCCCAGGGCAGTATTCCAACATGATAACGACCCCAAACACACCTCCAAGACAACCACTGCCTTTCTAAAGAAGATGGGGGTAAAGGTGATGGACTGGCCAAGCATGTCTCCAGACCTAAACCCTATTGGAGTTTCCTAAAACGGAAGGTGGAGGAGCGCAAAGTCTCTAACATCCACCAGCTCCGTTATGTTGTCATGGAGAAATGGAAGACGACTCCAGGGGCAACCTGTGAAGCTCTGGTGAACTCCATACCCAAGAGGGTTAAGGCAGTGCTGGAAAATAATGGTGGCCACACAAAATATTGACACTTTGGGCCCAATTTGGACCTTTTCACTTAGGGGTGTACTCACTTTTGTTGCCAGTGGTTTAGACATTAATGGCTGTGTGTTGAGTTATTTGGAGGGAACAGCAAACTTACACTATTATACAAGCTGTACACTCACTACTTTATATTGTAGCAAAGTGTAATTTCTTCAGTGTTGTCACATGAAAAGATATAATAAAATATTTACAAACACGTGAGGAGTGTACTCACTTTTGTGAGATACTGTATACTATTGACTGAGTTTAATATTTCTGCATTTTAATTGTAAAATGTATACATTTTAAAGTAGTTTTTTGGTTGAAAACTTGTATGTTTTTGTCCTTTTCAAAATGTGGCCTACTCAAAGTGCTTAAATGCTTTATATGGAGTCTGTACAATATTTCTGGCTGTTGGCTTTGAAATAATACACTCTATACTTTTTCACAATAAAATCTGCCCAGCCTTTCCCTGTTCAAGTGAAGGCTAGCAAAAAGGTTGTAAATAGTGCATCAACTCTTTGCAATAATTCTTGCTCTTGTATCCCAAATATTACACCCTAATTTGTATTTAATGATAATAACTACCTCAATTCTCCTTCCTACATTGCAGCCCAAGCATGTTGTTTATATATTCTCCAGTAACGATTTGTAAATTCTGTTTTGACATTTTATTAAAATTTTAACACAACAAAGTACAATACTGCAAAAAAAAGATAAAAGATTACAAGCTATACCATGAATATACTTTACTTTTTCAATATAAATGAAAAACAACTTACATTTTTGAAAAAAAGTTATTTCTCACACACAGCATAGGCACACCTAAAATTACACCCCAAAACACATTCTGAAACTCTTTCTAAGTGCGGGGTACCACATAAGTGAGACTTGCATAAAGAGACCCAAAATCCAAGGAGCACCTTTAGCCTTTTAAAGAGCATACATTTTGTGTCTAATTTCCTAACTACCTATCAAACTCCTTGAGTCTCTGACATGGTAGGACAGGAGAAACCCCCACAAAATGACCACATTTTGGAAAGAAATCACACCAAGATATTTTCTGAAAGGCATAGTGAGTCTTTTAAAAAAGTAATTTGCTTAGCACAAGTTTTTGGAAATTGCAGTAAACAAAATGCAAATATATATATATTTATTTTACACAAAGTTGTCAAATAAGAAGATTTTTCTAGCACACAGCATAAACATATTAAAATTACACCTCAAAACACAATCTGCTTCTCCTCCTGAGTATGAACATACTATGGGTGTAAGACTTTTTAAAGCCTAGCCAATTAGGGACCCAAAATCAAGGAGCACCTTTAGGCTTTCTATTGGCATAAATTATGCATCTAATTTCCTGACTATCTATCAAATTTCTGGAAAGAAAACACCCCAAGGTATTTACTAACAAGTATGGAGAGTCTTTGGAAGATTTCATGTTGCCACCAGTTTTTGGAAAAGGTAGAAATAAAAGGAATTTCTACAAAAAAGTGGCAATTTAATAAGCTATACTTCACTTATAACATGGACATACTTAAAATTGCACCCCAAAACACATTTTGTTACTCTTCCCAATTATAGTGTATTGTATTTGAACTAATTATGTACTAGACATTGTATCTTGTGTGCCACAATTATAAAACAATTGTATCAAAAAATGTACTGTAATGATCGCCTCTGTACGAGTGGTCAGGGAATAAAACTTAGTGTATCTTCACCCATAGCAGTCCCCATTCCTAAGAGCCAAGCAAGCCTATCCTACTGGTACATGGCTGTCCCCAGGAATGCCATGTTTACTGGCCAGAAAGTATAGGAGGCTGAAGAAAGGAACAGCAAAAGCGTTCCTGCAGTTCCAGTAGTGAAGTTGTCCACAGTTGAAACTTAGGACTGGTGTCTACCTGGGACATAGTCAGTGGAATGTGTAAATAGGCCAATTTAGTTGCAGGCAGAGACATGAACAGAAAACAGGAAAAGGATCGTCCCAGGCAGCAGGCAGAATTGTTGTCAAGGAGCAACACTGCACCATTGTGGTTGGGATCAGGAACGTTGTTGTTGTCTGCACTGGTCTGGTGACACTGGGACTGGTGTGGTGGCGATCAGGAACACTGTTCCTGGCTTACTTAGTTACATAGTTAGTCTTGCTGAAAAAAGACACAAGTCAATCTAGTTCAACCAATAGAGGAAAAAGACACACACACACACATACAAATCCTATATACATACAATCTTATACCCACAGATGATCCAGAGGAAGGCAAAAAAAACAATGAAGCGTGATCATATTTGCTCCAGCAGGGGGAAAAATTCCTGATCTCCAAGAGGCAATTGGATATTCCCTGAATCAATCTTTAAACAATCTACTGCGCTGGACAGAACCAGCTCTTGAGGGAGTTTATTCCACATTTCCACAGCTCTTACTGTGAAGAAGCTTTTCTGTGTTTGGAGATGAAATGTATTTTCCTCCAGATGTGAAGTGTGCCCTCTTGTAGGGTTGAGCGAACCCGGACTGTATTGTTTGGGATCGTACCGGACTTTTGGGTATTCAGTACCCGGACACGGACCCGAACATTTCACTGAATGTTCGGTATACAGTTCGTTGTTCGGTAATGTTATTTCATGTTTTGGCGCGGTTTTAATGGTGCGGTTTCAACAGCTGCAAGGCAGCCAATCAGCAAGCGTTTAACTAGTGTGGCCTTAGAAGCCATCACAGCCATGCCTACTAATGGCATGGCTGTGATTGGCCAGTGCAGCATGTGACCCAGACTCTATATAAGCTGGAGTCACATAGCGCCGCGTGTCACTCTGCTCTAAGTATACTAGGGACAGGTTCCTGCTGCTGCTGAGGGAGAGATAGGAGATTATTGTAGGGGCAGGCTGGAGATTGCTTTCAGGGAAAGAATAGGAAGAATCTTCTTTAATCAGACAGCGATCTACATTGATTTTATTGAGTGCGGGTGCAGTGCACAATCTTTTTGCCCTGACCTGAGCCCAGTGAGGAGGAGGGAGAAAAAAAAAACTTTTATCAGTCTGTTAAGTGGGCGGCGTGTAGCAGGCATGTAATGCAAGCTCAGTGCATATGTGTCTGCTTAATCTGCATTTAAAAAAGAAAAAAACTTTTTTCCTTCATATTTTACTTTGACATACAGTGTTTAGACACTGCTTTTCTAATCTGCTCTTCAAAAAGCACCAATGTAAGGGGAAAATAATTATTTTTCAGTTTTTAGGGGAAAAAAATATTTTTCAGTTTTTCATTCAAATGGGTTTTTTTTATTCAATAGCGGAATAGAACAACACAGTATCCAACGTGTAGTGGCCATGTAATGCAAGCTCAGTGCACATGTGTCTGCTTAATCTGGATTTAAAAAAAAAAAACTTTTTTCCTTCATATTTTACTGTGACTTACAGCGTTTAGACACTGCAGTTCAAATCTGCTATTCAACAAGCACCAATTAAGGGGACAATTATTTTTCAGTTTTTCATTCATACGTTACAGTGAGATACACCCATTGGATACTGTTGTTGTATTCCACTTTGCAATAAAAACCCATTTAGGGGAAAAAAAATTAATTGCGGCCTAGTCTGCATATGTTCCGGTGAGATACACCCTTTGCATACTGTTGTTGTATTCCGCTTATCAATAAAAACCCATTTAGGGGAAAAAAATTAAATTGCAGCCTAGTCTGCATATGTTACAGTGAGATACACCCATTGGATACGGTTGTTATATTCCGCTTATCAATAAAAACCAATTTAGGGGAAAAAAAATTAGTTGCAGCCTAGTCTGCATATGTTACAGTGAGATACACTCTTTGCATACTGTTGCTGTATTCCGCTGTGCAATAAAAACCCATTTAGGGTGAAAAATTAAATTGCAGCTTAGTCTGCATATGTTACAGTGAGATAAGCCCTTTGCATACTGTTGTTGTATTCCGCTTATCAATAAAAACCCATTTAGGGGGAAAAAATGTAATTGTAGCTTAGTCTGCCTATGTTACAATGAGATACACCCTTTGCATACTGTTGTTGTATTCCGCTTACCAATAAACACCCTTTTAGGGGAAGATCCAAAATTAGATAAATATGAGCATAAGGTCAAACAAGGGACATGGCCTGGGTCGTGGTGCTGCTGGTGGAGCTCCTGTTGCAAGGAGAGGACGTGGTCGATCTGTGCCAGCTTCACGCACAAGTGAAACACCTTTCTCAGCTGTGAGTAGCCGACAGAACCTGCAGCAGCATTTGGCAGGGCCTAATGCGCCTCTACAAATGTTGAGGCCAGAACAAGTACAGGCGATAGTAGATTGGGATTCTGACAGTGCCTCCAGTTCCTTCACATTGTCTACCACTCAGTCTTCTGCTGAAAGGTCCGAGTTGGCACCTTCAGCCGATGTCCATCAATCTTTCACCTCACCCCCCTGCAAATCAGCCAAGCAGTCTGAGCCCCAAGTCATGCAGCAGTCTCTTCTTCTTTTTGATGACTCTGTTAGCATGGTTTCCCAGGGCCATCCACCTAGCCCTGCCCCAGAAGTGGAAGAGATTGAGTGCACCGATGCCCAACCACTTATGTCTCAAGATGAGTACATGAGAGGACCATCGCAGCACGTCTCGGATGATGATGAAACACAGGTGCCAACTGCTGCAGAATTCCGAATTGTGGAGACCGACAAAGAGGGCAGGGGTGGAAGACAATGTGGAGGACGATGAGGTCCTCGAACCCACATGGAATGAATGTCATGCAGGTGACCTGAGTAGTTTGGAGGAAGAGGCGGTGGTCGCACAGAGCCACAAGCACAGCAGAAGAGGGAGCAGGGTGCAAAAGCGGAGCGGCCGTGCCCTAGACACTACGCCTGCTACTGCCCAATGCAGCAAGGGACCGAGCACACCAAAGCCAGCTCAAAGGAGTTCCCTAGCATGGCAGTTCTTCAGACAATGTGATGATGACAGGACACGAGTGGTTTGCATGCTGTCAATCAGAGCCTGAAGTGAGGCATAAACCTTTTCAACCTGAGCACAACCTGCATGACCAGGCATCTAAGTGCAAAGCACGAGCTGCAGTGGAGTAGAAACCTCAAAAACCAAGAAAGGTCTCTGGCTCCTCCTGCTTCCTCTTCTGCTGCAGTCTCGGCCTCTTCATCCACCTCTGTAGTGACAGTGGCACCTGCCACCCCGCAAACCCCGCAAACAGAGGATCCAACAACCATCTCCACAATGTCCTGTGGAAGCGTTCAGCTTTCTATCTCCCAAACACTGGAGCGGAAGAGGAAGTACCCCCCTACCCACCCGCAATCCCTGGCCTTTGAAATGTCATCCCATCTGGTGGAGACACAGAGTTTTAAAGGCCTTATGGCGGTGGCTGTCCCACAATACGTCGTGCCCAGCCGCCACTACTTTTCCAGGCAGGCCATCCGTTCCCTGCACAACCAAGTGGGTGACAAAATCAGGTGTGCACTGCGCAATGCCATCTGTGACAAGGTCCACCTAACTATGTGGATACATGGACCAGTAAGCACGGTCAGGGACGTTATATCTCCCTAACAGCACACTGGGTAAATGCAGTGGCGGCTGGGCCTGAGGCGGATAGCAGTTTGGCGCATGTCCTTCCACCACCGAGGATTGCAGGGTGCTTCAGTTTGCCTCCTGTTCCTAACTCCTCCTACTCCGCTTCCTCATCCTCTACCACCTCCTCATCCGTTCAGCGTAACACCTTCACCACCAACTTCAGCACAGCCAGGGGTAAACAACAGCAGGCAGTTTTAAAACTTGCCTGTTTGGGTGAAAAAAACACCCACCGCGCAGGAGTTGTGGATGGGCATTGAACTGCAGACCGATAAGTGGTTGCTGCCAGTGAGCCTCAAGCCCGGCCTGGTGGTGTGCGATAATGGGCGAAATGGCGCATGTGCTGAATTTGGTGGTGCAGAGGTTCCTTAGAAATTACCCCGATATGTCAGAGCTGCGGCAGAAAGTGCAGGCCGTCTGTGCGCACTTTCGGGATTCTCATCCTGCTGCTGCTCGCCTGTCAGCGATGCAGCGTAACTTCGGCCTTCCCGCTCACCGCCTCATATGTGATTTGCCCACAAGGTGGAACTCCACCTTGCACATGCTGGCCAGACGGTGCGAGCAGCAGCAGGCCATAGTGGAGCTTCAGCTGCAGCACGCACGCATGCGTGAGTCGATCTGCGGAACAGCACCACTTCACCACCAATTACTGGGCCACCATGCAAGACCTGTGTGCCTTGTTGCGCTGTTTTGGCTGTTGCCGATGACGCCGTTCTCAGCCTAACTATCCCACTTCTATGCCTTCTTGAAGAATCACTTTGGGCGATGATGGAAGAGGATGTGGCACAGGATGAGGAGGAGGAGGATGAAGAGGTAACATTTCCAAGGCTTTCAGGGCAGTCATTCGCAAGTACAGGGGTATACGATGTACGGTTAAAAGCAAACACACACACACATCATAGGTTGAACTGGATGGACTGATGTCTTTTTTCAACCTCACTAACTATGTAACTATGTGTCTCCGCAACGACCACCGAATTTCCCACATAGTAACTTGTGCTGATTACTGGGTGGCCACCCTGCTGGATCCCCATTACAAGGACAATGTACCGTTCTTAATTCCCTCACTGGAGCGTGATCAGAAGATGCGCGAGTACAAGCGCGCGCTGGTGGTGGCATTCCCACCTGACAGCAGGGGCACAGTGGAAGCACAAGGCCAAGGCAGGGGAGGAGGAGGAAGAGGTCGTCAACGCTGTCAGGGCATCGCCAGCACCTCAGAAGGCAGGGATAGCATGGCCAAAATGTGGAAAAGCTTTGTTAGCACGCCACAACAAGCAGCAGCACCAGCAGCTGATATAGAACGTCTTAGCAGGAGGCAGCATTTCAATAACATGGTGGAGCAGTATGTGTGCACACGCCTAGACGTACTGAATGACGGGTCTACCCCCTTCAACTTCTGGGTCTCCAAGTTGGGCACATGGCCTGAGCTTTCCCTTTACGCCTTGGAGGTGCTGGCCTGAATGTGTATCTGTTATCACAGACAAGTGCAGCCGCCTGTCCAGAGCCAATGTGGACAAGCTCACGTTCATTAAAATGAACCAGGCATGGATCCCACAGGACTTGTCCGTACCTTGTGCAGAATATACATGTATACCAGCCTTACCCAGCCATTGTTGGATTTTATCTTTCTTACTCTTTGGGGTGTACACGAATTTAAAAATGTTTTTTTATTAAAAACCAAAACCAGTGTTGGCTACCTCGTCCTCCTCCTCCTCCTCCACTGCCACCGCCGCTTCCACCTACACCGTCATATCCACCACCATATCCTCCGCCACCTCAACCTCCTACTCCATATGGGCCTCGTCCTCCTCCTACATCATTCAAGATTATTATTTTTAATTTTCAGTTTTTTATGTTATTTTAAGTTATTTCCCTATCCAGATTTGTTTGCAGAGCACTTGCCATGCTCTTAAGATGAGTTTGCTGCCATTTGCAGCCCTCTAGCCCTTTCCATGTTTGTTTTTAGTGCTCAAAAGTTCGGGTCTCCATTGACTTCAATGGGGTTCGGGATTGGGGCAAAGTTCGGGTTAAAACCGGTTCACGAACCCGGACTTTTTTTTCAAGTTTGGCCGAACCCACCGAACCCGGACATCCAGATGTTCGCTCAACTCTAGTCATGATTTGTCAATCCTTCTGTAGTCCGACCTGTGGCCACGAGGAAGTCCAACAAAACCAGCGTGGAATGCCCGGAAAGTATATCACCGGAAGTGAGGAGACAGCTGGGAACAATGCACAGGATTGACTATTGGCCTGAAGGGAAATGCCTATATCAATCTATTTAAATAGAGGAGATGGCTGTGGGACTACAAAAGGCAGCCCCTCTTTTGCAAGCATAGATTTACACCAAAACTGACAGCAAACTACAGACTAACAGAATAAGAAGTAAAGGACCAAGAGGACTTGGTAATAAATAAATTACCATAAAATGGGGACTGTAGTAGAATGCAATACAAATCATACACAATGGCACATGGGCGCTAATCTTACAGCAGAAGGATATATAAAATATAAAAAAATATGAATAATAACATATCTGTATATGACAAATAGTATGATTATCTGTACACTAATCTGCAATTTTAAAACAGGAGAACATATCACATCATACACCGACAGGCAAGATAACAATAATATAAAATAACTTCGTTTTCAGGTAAGTCTTTCATAATGTGCTAGTATGTAATTCATACAAGCACATTATGACATTAATTTGCAGGGAGAAGAGTTTTTGTTTTTAATTAGGGAAGAAAAGGAGTATCCTTGCCTAATACAGTTATATAAGGTTTCTAAGTGTGGGCTATAAGGTCTGCCAGCTGCTTATAAAAACAAAGCTACATATCCATCAGGTCTGGGTCTTTTACTGGGTTTGAGATGTTTACTTACTTGTAAAACTTTGGAAACAGTTACGTCAATTTCTATTGGCTCTCCATGGGCAGCAGAGAGTTTAGGAAGTAATAGTTTCTGTAAGAATTCCATAATAGGGGAATGTTACCTATTTGTGGGGTCAACATATTGGGATGCAAGGTGATGTTTAAACTCCTTTTATACCACAACTGGAATGCTAGTATGGAAATGATGTCTAGTACATAGTGTAATTTGGGTATGTCTACAAGTGAAGATCTTCAATCTGTTGAGGTTAATCATGTCAGGCTTGTTAGCTTTAGAGTATTGTTGTTGATGGGACCGCTGTAATTATTGTTTTGTCAGATCAATGAGACAAAGACTCAGCTCTGTGAAAGCTAGATCAGGACCTTACGATTATATGAGGTAGGAGCGGAATTAAATTGAGAACATGCTGCAGTTAGTTTGGCTTCCATTTTTTTTTTTTGTAAGTGTATTCATTCCATTTTCCTCCTGGAGGCAATGTGCATTATGTGGCCCCTTCATACTGAGCTTGTAGGCCTTTTCTAGCATACTAGCAGAAGAGACCGTACCTTGATAATGTTCAAAATATTCAGTTGTTTTTGATTGAGGATCAATAAGTATAAGGGCTGTAGATAGCAAGGAGTTATTCATGACCCAGGGTGAATAGTTCAGTCTACATAGAAGAGACTGACAAGTGACCAGCTTAGGGTCATAGGTGAACCTTGTAACCATAAAAATGGAGGCTGAGGTGACTAGAGAAAAAAATGGCTATGCATAAAGGTATGATCAGTACAGGTATGTGAGTTATGTGGATGTGAATAATGAGTACAATCCCTAGTGAAAAGGTGGAGTTCTCTCCAGAGATCCTCTAAATCATTAGCAGCTGAGGAATAAATTTCTTGAAGTCACTAGAGGGATTAGAAGCATCAACAGGATATGTATCTAATTTACTATTAAAAAGGAATTGGAATTTCCAGTTAGTAACAGGGCACCTACGTAATTGAATGCTAATAGTGAGCAAAAAAGGGAAGAGGGTTCTTGTTTAGGGATAATAGTTAAGAACATTAATTTCAGTATCCTGTAGTAAACCCTGAAGGAGGAGGTACAGACCATTGGAATCAGCAATTTAGAGGGGGAATTTTGTTGGAATGCATTGAGAACTCCCCGTTGTTTTGTAGGACCATTTCCCCGGAAAACGAGAGGGGTTTGAGCATCAAAATATTGAGGTATTGAGGTTGAGTAAATATGGATTTCCTACAAGTAACCCACATTTATACACAGTTTCCCAATATAGCAATAGACCTTAACTATTTTTTTTTTTTTGTGGGGAATTCAATCCCTGGATGTTCAGGGAGAACCAGTTAAGAGAAATAATAAATAGAAAACTATATTACTTGGCAGACCCCCTGGGGCATGGGATGACTAAGAAAGAGGAAAGATTATAGCAAATGTGAAAAGGGAGACAAAAGAAATGGAGAAATAAGATGACTGAGAGACAAGAAGAACTGAGGCAGCCAAAAGGGAAAATGGTAGGCCAGGGGTGTGGTAACCCATGCTAATAAAAATAGATCAAGAGCAAAAAACACAGTTTATTTTAAAAGTGAACTAAATTCATTTGCATGAAACATCTAACAGTGGTAATTCCAGAAAATCAGGCTTCAGAAACAGATGAGAGTGCAGCCTGAACTCACAGTAAGCTGATGTTAGTGTGGCGCCCTGATGTTAGTCCAGATGGGTGACTCAGATCCTGAGAACCCCTGGCTGATAAACAGGGTCATCTGTTTCCAAACCTTGGTTTTCTGGCATTACTCCTGTGAGATGACTCAGGCAAACAAACTGTGTCTACTTTTTAATAAACTGTGTTTTTGCACTTGATCTATTGCATCTGCTTACGGCTTGCTCCCCCCACCCTTGTCATACATCATTTGGTTAAAAGACACAAGTTTCCCAAAGAAAGGTGAACAACAACAACAACAACAGCAAAAAATCACTAAGTTGAAGCTGATTTAGTTTTTTTTTTTGTTGTGGTTCACCTTTTACACTGGTATTTGCATTTCTTTTTGAATCTAAAGAAGTAATATATAAATTAAAGTAAAATTTGTCTGCAAAAGTGGACAAAATACATTTTTGCAAATTTTTTTAAGGAAGAGCAAATGTAGATATATATTTAACCACTTAAGGACCGGAAGGTTTTACTCCTTAATGACCTGGCCATATATTGTGATTCTGCACTGCGTTATTTTAACAGAAAATTGTGTGGTTGTGCGAAGCACAAAAAAAGCAACAAAAAAAGTCCTTTTTTCCCACAAATAGAGCTTTCTTTTGGTGTTTTTAAGAATATATTTTTTTCATAATTTTAGGCCAATATGTATTCTGCCCCATATTTTTGGTAAAAAAATTCTAATAAGTGTATATTGATTGCTTCGAGCGAAAGTTATTGCGTCTACAAACTAGGAGAAAGATTTATGTCATTTTGATTTATTTCATTTTTACTAGTAATGGCGGCAATCAGTGATTTTTTAGCGGGGCTGCGACATTGTGGCAGATAGATCAGACACCTAACTGACATTTTATGACATTTTTAGGGGGACCAGTGACATTAC
This sequence comes from Pelophylax lessonae, assembly GCF_965119305.1. Classification (NCBI taxonomy): domain Eukaryota; kingdom Metazoa; phylum Chordata; class Amphibia; order Anura; family Ranidae; genus Pelophylax; species Pelophylax lessonae. Next base: position 162,815,193 of record NC_138773.1, read on the forward strand.
TACAGTAATCAGTGCTAAAAATATGCACTGGTACTGAATTAATGTCACTGACAAGGAAGGGGTTAACACCAGGGGCAATCAAAGGGTTAAATGTATGCCTAGGGGATATTTTCTAACTGTGTGGGGGATGGGCTTATGGAATCAACACAGGAGGAACACAGGAGCCCTGTATTGATTGCTGACAGAACAACGGACTGACGTGTTTATAACGGCAGACCGCCGTTCTGTCTTCCTGGGGAGTGATCACGGGTGCCCGGCATCAATCGTAGCCCTTGGCCCCGCAGATCAGCTTCCCCTCTCACGAACTGCCGTACTCATACGTTGCATGGCGATTCGCGAGAGGGAAAGCTGATCTGCGGGGCCGGGGGCCGCGATTGACGCCAGGCACCCGCGAGCTACCTTGCCGCAGTATATCTGTGGTGGGTGGTCGGCAAGAGGTTAAGCAATGTAATAAACATATTAAATTACAACATATATCAGTAAAAATTGTCTGTAAAAGTGGAAATACACTTTAAAGGAGCCAAAAATCCTGATGAAAGAGAATCTATTTGTATGTCCTAAGCACAGCTTTGCATAGGGTAAGTACCAAATTCACTTTTTTGCAATGGTTTTTTAACCAGTTGCGAACCCCCTGCCACAGTTTTACTGCAGCAAGGTAGCTTGGCTACGTGAACCGACGTAACTGTACATCGGTCGCACGCAGAGATAGGGGGCGCACACACGCGCTGTCCTTGCGTTGTGCTGATTCGTTTCAGAACCGATCAGGCATCAGGTCCAGGCAAAAGGATTTTTGGCCTGGACCTGGTGATCGGTTCTGACCAATTGCAGAATGTCCTGTTCCTGTGTAATGCAAACACAGGCACAGGAAATGATGCAATCTTCTCTCCAGGAGCCCTTTTCGGTCCCAGCGTCAGAGAAGAGAGCATCAACTGTGAGTACACAAGCACTTCACTGACAACAGTACACATAGGCACATATTTAACCCCCTGATCACCCCCCAGTTAACCCTTTCACTCCCTGTCACAGTGTCACTATATACAGTTACAGATAATTTACTGATAGCTGTATTAGTGTCACTTGTGACTTCAGTTAGTTTCAGAGACAGTTAGTGGTAGTTAGCGGCAGTCCCAGATAGGTTTACAGTACCCTCCATAAATCCCCTAATAAAGATTTACCCCCTAATCACCCCCAGTTAACCCCTTCATTGTCACATTGTCCCTATTAGAGTGTACAGATCTTTTTTCTGATCGTTGTATTAGTGTCACAGATGACATCAGTTAGCGTTAACGTTCCTTAGAATCAATCCAGGACAGTGTCAGATTTCCCGCCACATCTTTAGTAATACATTTTAACCCTTTGATTGCCAGTGACACACACACACACTAAACACCTTCATTACTAGTATAGTGTCTGAACGGATCAATATCTTAGATCAGATCAGAACTATACTAGCGCCCCCAATAGTTTAGTATAATGTTCCCAAAACACAGCGTTAGCAGGGTCAGCCCCAACACCTGCCAGCATCTGCGTTTAGCTCCTCCGCCTGCCCCCCCCAAGAGGTGCAGTATCAGCAGATTACTGTCACTTCCAAAACACAGCACACTAAACAGCAGCATTAGTAGAGTCAGGCCTAATCTCTGCTAGCACTAGCAGTTACATTTTTTGGTAGCAGTTCAAACAGTCCTTGACAACCAGGTGCTTTTTTACCTGTGAGTCACACTAGGTACCTATAAATGCAAAATGTCCAAACAGAGGAACACTAGTGAAGAGGCCTACACGATGCTGAGCATGACAGATGAGAGCAATGGGGAGTCCTCACTGTCAGAATCAGGCTCAGTATAGGAACCTGTAGAGCAGCGGCACCTTGATAGATAGCTCTGATGATGGAGTAGTGGTCCCTGCTAAGGTCAGGTGTACCCGACCCTATTCTTCTGTTGCTAAGGTGCAACAATTGCAGGGTTCTCGTATGCAGTAGAGTGTCGGCACTAGTGCCACTCAACCTTTTGTTGAACTGGCAAGCACCAGCGGCCTAATACATCCTGGTCATAGTCAAACCAACACTGCAGTAACACTTGGTGACGTGGTGGGTCCCATAAATGCAGTTCAAGCTGGTGCAGTATCCCGCAGCCATCAATAATTTTAAGACAGGCCAGTAGAGTGTCCTTTCTGATGCGCTTGCAAATCCTGATTGGGAGCCCACCACTTCTGCAGTGCCTGTACTTTGCCCATTCACTGGCCAACCCGGAATTCAGTTGGAAACAGCCGATTTTACTACCCTCAGTTTTTATGAGCTGTTTTTCACGAAAAGATCTGTACAGATCTATTGTGGACCAAAGCAATTTATATACAAATCAATTAATTGCCGTAAATCCAAATTTGACCCTTGCCAGATAATTTGCATGGAAACGTATCACTGTTTCCGAATTTAAAACCTTTCTGGGCCTATTCCATCCACATGGGCATTACTAAAAAAGAGTGAGTTACGGTCATATTGGTGCACTGACCCAATTCATCATATGCTCGTGTTCTCTGCTGCCATGGCCAGGACTAGATATGAGCAAATCTTGCAGTTCATGCACTTCAGTAACAATGAACTCTGTTGTCCTCGGGGTGACCCTGGATATGACCAGCTCCTCAAAATTCAGCCCCTCATAAATCACTTCAACCAAAGGTTTGCAGCCTTGTATACATTCCAACAAGCTGTCTGTGTTGATGAGTTCCTGATTACATTTTTTGGCTGCCTTGCTTTCAAACTGTTTTTTCCCCAGCAAGTGTACCAAATATGGGGTCAAGATGTATAAGCTCTGTGACAGAGCAACAGGCTATATATGTAGTTTCCGGATTTATGTGGAAAAAGATAGCAATGTGGAGCCCCCCAACTGCCCAAACTACATGGCAAGATTGTTTGGGACTTGGTGTCACCCTTATTCGGAAGGGGGTACCATTTATACATGAACAATTATTACACAAGCGTGCCATTTTTTAGTCACCTTTTTGACTCTGGAATTGGCGCATGTGGCACCATGGGACCTAATCTTGGGTGCTTTGCCCAACGGCTTGTAGATTCCCGACTTAGACGGGGGGGGGGGGGGGAGAGCCTTCTGGAAGTGTAATAAATTGCTTGCAGTGAAGTGGAGGGACACACGGAATGTTTTCGTTCTGTCCTTCCTTCACGCCGATACGACCGCCCAAATTGCAATGGTGACTGGTGTTGTTGAGAAGTCTCTCTGTGTCCAAGAATACAACCTTAACATGGGAGGGGTGGACTTCAATGACCAGGTGATAGTGCCGTACTTAATTGCTCGTAAAGGCCAAATGCTGGTACACAAAAGTGTCTGTATTCTCATTCCAAATGGCTCTGCTGAACGCTTATGTGCTATACAAAGCATCAGGAAGAAGTGGATCCTTCCTAAAATTCCAGGAAGATGTCATCACAGCCCTTCTGTATCCAGAAAGTGCTGTGGCCCAAATTCACAATCCAGATGTAGAGGCATGAGAGGCATTTTCCGTATGTCCTCTCTGGTATTCCTACCCAAAGAGCACCCCAAAGAAGATGTTGTGTCTGTAGAAAATGCAGCTATAGGCATGACACCCTCTATTTTTGTTCCTCTTGTCCCAGCCAACCTGGTCTCTGCATCAGGGACTGTTTCCCTCGCTACCACACATTAGAAGAGTATTAGTATAGGGTACAGCATGGCACATTATAGGGCACACTTTCACACAGGGTCTCGAAAGAGGGTTAGATGGCTATCGCATTTTGAGAGACCCTAGCCTCGTATGTTGTAAAAAAAAGTTACAAAAAAATTAAAAACTAAAAAAAATTAAAAAATAAAAAGCCAAATATAGTTGTTGTTTTATTGAGTTAATGTTCTGTTCTTACTCTTTTACTGTACTTTATAATATACTGCAATATTTTATTGTTACTGTTTTTCATTGTTAACCATCGTTTTCTTTGCAGATACCACCATTCTACTGTTTTACTGCACTGCATACTATTATATTGTAATGTTTTATTGTTACTGTGTTTTATTGTTAACCATTGTTTGCTTTGCAGGTACGCCCATCAGCTGCAGCACAGATTTGTTTATTCTGACAGCAACAGCGTTTGCTCTCAGCATATACGTAAATCAATGATTGCAGCGCTGTAGGAGGTGATTTCACCACTGCAGTTAAAAAAAAGAGCATATATGACAAAGCATAGGGGATGGGGTGGACATAGAGGGCGGATCTCCCCTATGCTTTGCCATATCATTTTTAACACTTTTCTTGGCAGAGATTTCTTCATCCACATCGATTTATGTGAATGGAGGAATCTTCCATGTTCTTTTTTTTTCATTCAGCCCACGGGCTGAATGAAGAAAAAGAACATTGCATGTATGTCCATCATTAGAAGTAGGTGGATGCTGGAAGGTCTAATGGTGGGCATACCACACACTTTCTGGCAGAGATTTCTTTATCCACATCGATTAATGTGAATGAAGGAATCTGTTAGGTTCTCTTTTTTTGTTTAGCCCACAGGCTGCATGAAAAAAAAAGAACCTTACAATATATGCCCAACAAGGACCAGCAAAGTACTGGTATGTCGTTGGACTTTGAGTGGTCATACCAGGATTATGTCTGTAGATTTAGGCATCCTCCTGGTATCATTTTTTATAGCCAGTGGTCGGCTTTCATGTAAAAGCAATCCTAGTTGATAATTAGCTGCTAGACTGCTTTTACAAGCAGTGGGGGGTGGACTCCCCCCCTCCCGCCGCCTTCCATGGTTTTCTCGTGCTCTCATGTCCCCCCTGGTAACCCGAGACTGTAGCCTGTGGTTCCGTCAGCTGACCATAGAGATGATTGGAGACCAGAATGGCTCCAATCATCTCTATGGCATAAGATACCGGAAGCTAAGAGCATTTTATGACTTTGGTTTCACCAGATATAAAGAGCGCCATTGGGAAATTCGGAAAGCATCTTCTCACACCAATCTTGGTGTGGTCAGATGCTTTAAGGGTAGAGGAGAGATCTAGAATCTAATAGAACCCAATTTATTTTTAAAAAGAATACCTGTCACTACTTATTGCTATCATAGGGGATATTTAGATTCCCTGTGATAACAATAAAAATGATATATTTGTTTATTTTACATGGCCTCCAAAACTGTGATAGGTAGTGAGGAGTGAAATCGACAACTTCCGCCCTTAGAATGCCTGAAGGTAGTGATTGTTTTTCAGGGTCCTGTACGTGGCTAGACTGCCAAAAAGTCTCACACATGGGGTATCCCCATACTCAGGGGAAACAGCAAAATGTATATCGAGGTGTCATTTCACATATACCCACGGCATGTGTGAGCAATATATCATTTAAATGACAACAAAACATTTGTAATCTTCCCAAAACTTGTGGCAAAATATAAAATAATCCATGGACTCAACATGCCTCTTCATAAATAGCTTAAGGTGTCTACTTTCTGAAAAGGGGTAATTTTGGAGGGGGTGGTGGGTTGTCCTGTCATTTCAACACTTCTAGAAATGAGATAGGTTGTCAAAAAGTAAAAGCTGCGTAAATTCCCGTATATACACCATAGTTTGTAGACGCTATAAACCAATAAATATACGCTTATTGAGATTTTTCTTTATCAAAGACATGTAGCTAAATACATTTTGGCCTAAATGTATGACTAAAGTTGAGTTTCTTGGATATTTTTTATAAGAAAAAGTAGAAAATGTAATTTTTTCTCAAAATTAATATTTTTTTGTTTATATCTCAAAAAATAAAAACCGCAGAGGTTATCAAATACCACCAAAAGAAAGCTCTAAATTTTTTTTGGGTACAGCATTGCATGACTGTACAATTACTAGTTAAATTAATGCAGTGGCAAATTGCAAAAAATCGCCTGGTCATTAAGGGGGTAAAACCTTCAGGTCCAGAAGTGGTTAAGGAGGAGCACATTACTAGTTGATGGATTACTGGTTCATTGGCCCAGTGCATTAATGTGAAAGTGCACCATGATGCAATGGTAGAATTCTGTCTTATTTTGCTAAAACGTCTGACTACTGTACAGTGGTTTTAGAAAATGTAATTTCTTCCAGGTGCGGGACAACAGTGCCCATATATAAAGTGGAATATTTGGGAAAAGAGCAAACAGTGATACATTCAAGATGCCTGAACAAATAGCAAATAGCCTAAAAAGAGCAAATCCACTTGCAGACTGAACATTAGCAATTATCAATGATCATGAATCATGAAGTGTTACCAAGAAAACAAAACAAATAAATAAATAAATATGTAAACTAGTCATTCTGAAGCAGCTACGTAAAATGTATGGATAGAGGAATGTTATCCTATTGTCCTATATTGAAGCACATGATATAAGCTACAAATGTACAGCTATAATATCCCAATTTCATTTCAGTGCTTCCATTACTGGTGCACACCTTCAAGTACCTTAAATAAACATGAAAATATGTAGTCTTCTTGTCCTTAGAGCTTTAATGATAAATACATAAATGTTTCTTTTCCACTTCCTTTGGAATTTTATCAACTGCTAAATGTTGTCTGTGTAGCCATTAAGGAGATTTCCCTTAACTTACTGTTCCTTTTGATACCCATGAAATAGACAGCTAGTGAGCACAATTTTTCAAAATGGGGGTCAAGTTAGCTATATTAACCTCAGAGAGGCCCTATCTTTTCTTTACTTCATTTTATATCTAACAAATGTAGGGTTATTTGCTAAACCACCCCACACCTCTTCCTATTTTTTCTACACTAGCCCGATATTAGAAAGATGTAAATAATCATATCAATGCTGACAAATATAGCACAACACATAAACAAATAGAGCCTGTTCTATAGGAAGAGTGAAAACATAGAAATACTTACATAAATGTCTGCACCATAAAATCCATCCTGATAAACAACACTGCAAATATGCATACACAGAGAAGATACAGATTAGTACAAGGCAATAAACAGACATGTAAGACAGTTATAATGAATCATAAGAGATAGACAAGCATGTAATAGGTTTTTGCATATATATATGCAATACTCTGTAGCTGCTACATAGATAAAATAATTCCAGATGGCTAGATGTTAATGTTTATTAACTATTAACATAACACAATTCTGTCACTGCTGTAGTTTCTTTAAAAAAAAAAGCTTGTTAATTCTTTGGTTTTACCATAAAATATCTATTAAATCACCGAATATTCTCATCACCTGTCACTCTAAGCAAATATTGAGGACATGGTGATTTTACTGCAACATTTTAAATTGACTTTTTTTATTTAAACTTCTAAAATAGATGTCTATGTTGCCCCCTAGCAGTAAGCAATTAGAGATTTATTTTTTACATTCCCACATTATAAAATTGACAGTTGAAATGTAATTGGCAGATAGCAGCAATGCAGTTGGCTCTTTTTGAAATAGACATACTTAACAACCTAAGAAATAGGCAATTGAGAGTAGAAGCCACTTTTATCAACAGCTACCCTATCCACCTGCTACAATCTGATTGTGAATCCTTATTTATCAACAGTTATGCAGTAAAAGGGACTACCTAGAGTTTATTTTCAACTGTTACCCAGTCAGGCAGGTCATTACATTGTATAGTAGTTTTGGAAAAGTAAAGGTGGCCAGACTCTCTGCAAAATGCTCATCAATCTCTGGAAAACCTCCATTACAACTACTAAAAACTATGTTGTGCAAAACACCAGTCACCTAAACCATACATTAAAATGATATCTACTCATATACAGTAGATCCTTGGGCTACACAGTATTAGTAGATCTAAAGGAGATTTCAAAATCATACTGTAATAATGTGTCGAATTTAAGAATCATCATTGAAAGGGTAATAAAAAAGATCAACAAAAAACACTATAATCACTACAAAGACCTAACTTGAGTCACCTGGTAGTAATTTTCAACTACATTAAAGCCCAACTCTGTGAAATCTAAAAACGTTCCCTTGCAGTGCACTGTGCCCATACTGCAAGGATTAACTTCTTGTTTAATCTAGGGGAGAGTAAAAGTACTCTTACTTACCCAATCCTCCACTTCCCTAGCAGAATGTGCTCCCCCGTTATCCAGTGGTGGACTGTCCCTCAGTGTCCTCATGTCCAATAATGACCTTAGACTGCTGGAGCATGGGTGTGAAGATACTGCAGAGACCAGTCTAACAGCCCAGAGGTGTACAGGATTTGGCAAGTAAATCTACTTTTTATGACCCCTAGACCTAAATGAGCAGCCACACTGCAAGGAAGAGGAAGCATTTTCAAGTTCCCTGTAGTTCAGCTTTAATCAAACAAACATAAAAATCAATAACATTTTCTTTATCTTTAAAAATGTTATTATTGCCTAGAAATGCTATACTGTACAGTATTGGTGCCTGTAAAGTGTCACATGAAAAATCTTCCACAAATCTGACAAGCATTGTCCTGTTGGCAGTCTAGGCCAAAAATGTAATATATTCTTTTGTTACAGCTCAACCTATTTGAAAACATTTATGTATCAATATTGTGCATTTGAACCAATAAAATAATTATTTTTTGACAATGTAATATCTTTAGAGTATGTTCTATGAACTTATTACCCTACTTCAAGTGCCCTTTTATACAGAAGGAAATGCTGCTGGTTATTATGTAAATTCATACTTTATGAAGTATAATGTGCTTCTCAGAATGCATTATTAATCACCTTTAAATATTAGTCTGAAGCACATGTTTATATAATTAGTGGAAATTAAACAGTTATCCTGAAAGATGATTCAAGATGGTTAAAAAATACCTTTAATATAGGACAAAATCGAATGATTTTGGCTTGTTTTATTTTTTATTTATTAAAAAAGGTGTTTAATAAAAAGAGGCAGGGTACAAATCTGAACACCGATCAAAGCATTTGACATGCACATTCCAACACAATGAATATTATATACTCGTTTAGAAGACAGCCATAGTCATTAGCACATAAAGTATACAAAAAAAGCAAAGTAGGTCTTCAATAACTAAAAAAACAGACATGTTGTATCATCAAACTTCTTAAAGTGTTATAATACACTTTACAAATAATAATAAGAAAACAAAATAAAATAGGACAAAAAGAAAGGAAAATGGGAGATTTTGAACAACTACATAATATATTTACTGTGGGCTAGGCAAATGCATCTGATTTTGATTCAGAGGGCATTCATGTAACCCAAAATGTAAAGTCCAAAAATTGCACACATAGATCCAAATCCCATTAAATGGGAGAGATATTCTTGAAAATGAATTAATTATGGCCATTTTCAAGGCAAGGAATTGTCAAAAATGTGCATAGGAAGTTGATCCCCGGCATGGGGGGCATATAAATGCAATAAAGAAAATGTTAAAATATTTTACAGCAGGGAAAGGGTCCTTCTTTGAATGAGACTTCAGTGGTGACACATAAAACACAAATCCTTTCAAGTACAATCTTGGGAGATGCCTTTAATTTATAGGTGGTGTTACAGAACAACCCTACTCTCACAGACAGCATCAGTGACACATTAGTCTGGCATGACATATTTTGCATGAACAAGAAACTTTTTACATAATTGCATGGCTTAAATAGAGAACCAGCAGCACCTAAATCTAATTAATTATAAATTTAAAACAAAGGCTTATTTAGGTATTTTGGCTGTCACACCTGATTTTTTTTTATCTAAGCCTTAACTGACAGATGGAATACAAAGCTACAACAGATGTGAGATAGGAATGTGTACTATATATAAAGATAAAACCCCTAACTTCATACCAATTGCTAAATAGTGGCAAAATTATTTCATAGTGCACTGTTTGCGCTTCTTTTTCACAGTACCACACTCTTTAGTTTTAAATGTTCAACAAAATGTCAAAGCAGAATGTACAAAAACACTTCAAAACCACAACTCTGCATTACAGTGGCAGATTTAATCTAGAAATAAAAGCTTCATTGTTTTGGAGACTATAGTCACACGTGGCTGGAAAGCATGTTAGCAGCTTGAAAAGGCTGCAGTGCAAGAGAAGGATAAGGGGACGCTTTTTTAGAGAGAGAAAATAGGCACAAATATTGTACAGTCACTGTAGCTTAATTAAGCCACAATGTATAAGAGATAAATTATGCTGGTTTTATCATGTATTAAAAAATAGAGACAGGTACTGTGTATTATTATAGAAACAATAGTGACACATATTGTACATATGCTGTATATAAGCAGCTTGATTAGGCTGCAAGGAGGGAGAGATGAGGCAGGTTTTATCATTACATAAAAACTGTGAATTAAGATCCTTTTCTATGAGCATACAGTCTAGATCCATCTGTCAGTTTGAGAATACACTCTAGATCAGTGATGGCGAACTCATGGCATGCGTGCCACAGCTGGTACGCAGAGCCCTCTCTGTGGGCAAGCGAGCAGGGCCACCATCTTTTCTCTTGTCCTTAACAGAAAAGTGCTTGTTAAAAATATGCTGGTTCTCAGTCTACCGACTCAGCTCAGGCTTTACCAGCAGCAGCCTCCTGCAGACCTGCCCACCTTACCCTCTATTCATCTTGCCTATTGGCTTCCCTGAGATGCCCAGGTCCAGTGCAAGGATGCAATTGGCCAGCGCAAGTGCCAGTCATGGAAGCCTGGCTGGAGCGTGCGTCCACTGCCGCGGCCAAACCACGGCTCTCGGCTGGCTCAGCAGGCAGGCTGGGCAGGGGAAAATAAACAACAAGGCTGGTCAGCCAATGGGGAGACATGGAGAGTATCCCAGGTGTTCAGTATCAGGTCTTGGCAGAAGTTTCCCAGAGCTGACTGGTTGTCAATAACAACTTAATACAGGCCTTTTATTTTTCAGTTGTGTACTGCAGTGGAGGAAGCAGCTGACAAGAGGACTCCTGGTTGGCTGCAGCCAGGGACTAAAGGGAAGCCAAGACAAGTGCACCATGGGATATGTGGTCCCTGAAGACTATTGCTCTATTTTAATTAATTAAAAGAAAACTACAGCCCCAACATGTCCTGCAAAAATAAGAGGAGGAACAGCCTGGAGCCCGGGAGAAAAAAGGCTGAGGGAGAAGGGAGAGCATGGGTGGGAGGAGTGTGGAGACAAAAGACAAAAATGAGAGGAGGCTGAAGTGGTTTAGAAGGGAGAGAGGGAGCCCAAGCCACAACAGCCCCTGGAGTTGAACCAGCCAGTGAGGAGCGAGAGGACGATGCTGAGAGGTGCTAAATGGACACAATCAAAATAAAGCAGTTTTTATCCTTCAGAGGGATACAGTAACAGCAACTAATATATTTAAGTGCTGAAGCACTGGGAATTGCCATAAACTAGGAGACATAGAGGATGTCTTTACTCTGCATTAAATGTTTTAAATTTTGCAGCTTTAGCTCAGGCTGTTTAAAACATTATATGTGGCACCTTTAAAGGTAAAGTGCACTGTAATGGGGTTGAAGAGCCCAGAGGAGGTAATAGTTGCAGGCCAGCAGAGGTTGAAAGAGTTGGTAATGGTGGCAGGCCACGAGAGGTGGCAGAAGGTGGTAATGGAAAAAATTCAGTAGAGACCTCAGAAGCTAGTTATGATGGCAGGCTAGCAGAGGTGGCATGGGCTGATAAATATGACAGCTGCTGGCCAGGAGAGGTGGAAGGAGCTACATAGTTACATAGTTAGTGAGGTTGAAAAAAGACAACAGTCCATCCAGTTCAACCTATGATGTGTGTGTGTGTGTGTTTGCTTTTAACCGTACATTGTATACCCCTGTATGTTGTGGTCTCTAAGGTGACCATCTAAAAGTTTTTTGAAACTATCAATGCTCCCTGCTGATACGACTGCTTGTGGAAGAGAATTCCACATCCTTACCGCTCTTACAGTGAAGAACCCCTTACGCATTTTAAGGTTAAACCGCCTTTCCTCTAGTTTTATCCCCCCTCAATCTTCTCTTCTCTAGAGAGAATAGGTTCAGTGCTTGTAGCCTTTCCTCATAGCTGATGTCCTCCATTCCCCTAATTATTTTTGTTGCCCTTCTCTGGACTCTTTCCAATTCCAGCACATCCTTCCTGAGGACCGGTGCCCAGAACTGGACAGCATACTCCAGATGTGGCCGGACCAGAGTCTTGTAGAGTGGAAGAATAATCTCTTTATTTCTGGAGTGAATCCCCTTTTTTATACATCCCAGTATTCTGTTGGCTTTACTTGCAGTGGCTTGGCATTGCATGCCACTGCCAAGCCTGTTGTCTACCAGTACCCCCAAGTCTTTTTCCATCTTAGACTCACCCAGAGGTTCCCCCCCTAGTGAGTAGCTTGCTTTCTGGTTTTTGGCCCCCAAGTGCATTACTTTACATTTTTCAACATTAAACCTCATCTGCCATGTAGTTGCCCACCCCGTTATTTTGTTTAGGTCTGCTTGCAAGGTTTCCACATCCTGCATAGAAGATATTGGCATGCCTAGTTTAGTATCATCTGCAAATACCGAGATTGTACTAGATATCCCCTCCTCTAGATCATTTATGAATAAATTAAACAGGATTGGTCCCAGGACCGAACCCTGGGGGACCCCACTTTCCACACCCGCCCAATCCGAGTACTCCCCATTAATCATCACCCTCTGGACTCTCCCCTGGAGCCAGTTCTCTATCCAGGTACTCACCTTATGGTCCATACCTACCTTCCTTAGTTTGTACAGTAAGCGTTTGTGGGGAACGGTGTCAAAGGCCTTTGCAAAGTCCAGATACACCACATCCACAGGCTTTCCTTTATCTAGGTGGCAGCTCACTTCATCGTAGAAGGTTAATAGATTGGTTTGGCAAGAACGATTTTTCATAAATCCATGCTGATTGCTACTAATAATACAGTTTTCATTACTAAAGTCTTGTATATGGTCCCTTAATATCCCCTCCAAAATCTTGCAGACTACAGATGTTAGGCTGACCGGCCTATAGTTCCCCGGGATACACCTTGGCCCCTTTTTAAATATTGGTACCACGTTGGCTTTTTTCCAATCAGCTGGCACCATACCCGTCTGTAAACTATCCTTAACGATCAAGAATAAGGGTCTGGCAATCACCTGGCTGAGCTCTTTAAGAACCCTCGGGTGCAAGCCATCCGGTCCCGGTGATTTATTTATGTTAAGTTTCTCTAGTTTAGTTTTAAGTCTATCTTCTGTTAGCCATGGCGGCACTTCCTGAGGTGTGTTGTTTAGTTCGGCCTTACAAGCTAGGTTCGTGTAGCCCCCCGATTCTTTTATGAAGACTGAAGAGAAGAAATGATTTAACACTTCCGCCTTTTCTTTGTCCTCAGTGGCCATATTACCTTTGTCATCTTTTATGGGGCCAATGTGTACTGGCCTCGCTTTCTTACTGTTTATATACTTAAAGAACTTCTTGGGGTTCTTTTTGCTCTCCTCCGCTATATGTCTCTCGTGTTCTATTTTAGCCGCCCTGATTTCGCCTTTACATTTCTTATTACACTCTTTGTATTGATTAAATGCTGCCAATGACCCCTCAGTCTTGTATTTTTTGAAGGCCTTTTCTTTAGCACTAATATGCATTTTTATGTTGGTGTTTAGCCACCCAGGGTTTAATTTTGCTCTTTTAAATTTATTTCCCTTTGGAATGCACTGGTCAATCCCCTTGTTAAGTATGCTCTTGAAGCACTCCCATTTTTCCTCTGTGTTCTTTATTCCCAGGGTTCTATCCCAATTGATATTTTCTATCAGCGAGCGCAGTTTTGGGAAATTGGCTCTTTTGAAATTCAGCGTCCTTATATTACCCCTCTGCTTCCTATAACTGTAATTAATACTGAAACTTATTGACCTATGGTCACTGTTTCCTAAGTTGTCCCGTATTTCTATATCCGTGATCAGGTCTGTATTGTTGGTAATCAGTAGGTCAAGTACCGCATCTTTCCTCGTCGGTGCATTCACCATCTGACCCATGAAATTGTCCTGCAAAACCTTTAGGAACTGCCTAGCCTTGGCTGAGTGTGCGGTACCTTCTGCCCAGTCTATATCTGGATAATTAAAGTCCCCCATTATAATGATGTTTCCCGTCCTTGCTGCCAATCCTATCTGTAAAATGAGGTCCGCCTCCCCCTCCTCCCTCAGGTTGGGGGGCCTATAGCATACGCCCAATATTACCTTCCCCACCGTGCCTTCCCTTTGAAGCTCTACCCATAGGGATTCTGCCTCGTCCATAGCTCCATTATTAATATCATCCCTCATATTTACCTGTATACTGTTCTTAATATACAGACATACCCCTCCCCCTTTTTTACCTTCTCTATCTCTGCGATAAAGGGAATATCCCTGAATGGACGCCATCCAATCATGAGAGCTGTCAAACCAAGTCGAAGTTATCCCCACAAAATCTAAGTCCTCCTCAAACATCAGCAGCTCCAGCTCTCCCACCTTGTTGGCCAGGCTTCTGGCATTGGTATACAAGCCTCGTAATTTTGATCGGTTACATTTATCCTCACTTGATGTTTTTAGGCTGCTCTCTTGATAATGCTGGCAATGCCTGACAAGGACAGGTGGCAAAAGTGGGTAATGGTGGCAGTCCAGCAGAGGTCACAGGAACTGGTTATGGTGGCAAACCAGTAAATGTAGCAGGAGCTGGTAATGATGGTGACAGCAGACAAGGACAGATGGCAGAAATGGGTAATGGTAGCAGTCTACCAGAGGTCACAGGAACTGACCATCCAGCCAACGTGGCAGGAGCTGGTAATGATGGCAAGCCCACAGAGGTGAAAGAAGCTAGTAATGATGACAGTCCAAGTGAGGGGGTAGAAGAGGTGTAAAGGAGCTGGTAATGGTGGCAGCAGCAGGCAAAATGGTGGAAACTGGTAATGGTGTGGTATTAGTGGCAAGCTAGAAGAAGTGACAGAAGCTGTTAATAGTGGCAGTGACAAGACAGGAAGGGTGGCATGAGTTAGTAATGAAAACAGAACAGTGAAGGTAACAGAAGTTGGTATAGGGGCAGCAAATAAGTGAAGTGTCAATATATTTATCTGTATTCAATCCTAAAGAAGCAGGCTTAGCTATACATCCTTCACAAAGTCCTCAATGGTTGGGCTGCTGATTGAGAGTGGTGGCTGGTCTCTACACCTCATAATCCTGCTTCATCGGCTATGGAGATGCAGATTCTGAACATAAAGGTTATGGCCCCAGAACCCACATTCAAAGAGGTCCCTGTTTTCCATTAATACTTGTAAAGATTATTTTCTCACTATCAGATCAGTTAAAGAGCATTAAAGTAGACATATCCTTTTTGTGTCATGACCTTCAAAAATCAGAGATTGCACCACAGGGCTAGAAGGCAGCATTAGCTTAGTGGAAAATGATAAGGACCCCTTTAAACAGCACCTGGATGCTACACGGAACACAACTGATAATCATGTTTTTAGAGTTAAAGACATAGAAAGAAGCCTGAGATGCAACAATGTCAGTATAATGGGCCTCCCTGAATGTAATGAGAGCACCTCCTCCTGGGGAAAGTAACTTTTTGATACATTTAGCAAGAATAATTTCACTCCTCTATTTTCCAATTGAAAAAACACAAAATTTGCCATCCTACCTTCCACCAGCTGTGGACACTTTATTGCTAAAACTTTTACATTACAAAGACAGATAAATAATCCTATGAAAGGTCCAGGAATTAAAAGATTAATCATAAAAATGGAGTGGAAAAATCAGCTTTTTCAGACTTTTCAGCAGAAATGCAACAACAATGAGTCTAATACAATAATGTAAAAAAGAGGTTGCATCACCATAACCTTCCTAGGCTATGTTATATCCAATCATCCCTTAGGATATTTGATGAGGGCTGAAACTCATTTTTTTTAAAACCCCTACGTCAATATTCACATGGTTGGAGTTGGACCGTAATGAGTTCCATATTATTCCAGGACTTTCTCTCCAGTGTTCTTCCCCAGCTAATCTGTACTCACTATCCCACTTTTTCTTTTTTCTAACTTACTGTGTGTTTTAAGACCTCTTACAGAGACACTGAGTTCAGTGTGCCATCTGTTGCATACTTTGGATTAGACTACCTCTGAGAAAATTCCACTGGTTTTTGACTCATGAGACAGCTCTTGTCAACTCGTGGTAAGTTCCCCATCATCTCTCCTACAGTTTCTTACAAGCCATCTGTTGATTACTATGGTGCAGCCAGGAGTAGTGAGCTCCTTCAATGCATGAGGACTGAATGCGTACTAAAAGAAATAATGTGTTAAACACATTACTGGGGAGCCATGCATCCATCATTTGTCTGCAGGAAAAGCATTTCATCAGAGACATTACTAAATTATGTTAAAAATTTATATTTGACACAACAGTATTATTCTATGCACACTTTCTATTCCAGAGGAGTAAGCATTCCTTTTTTTAACAATATTATCTTGTTTTCCTACAGACAGAAATTGAATTATACATCTATACACAGTAGATTTTGATTTTGTGCCATTGCTGACATGCTTTACGTCGGGAGTCGGCAAGCAGTTGATCGAGGTCTACTCAACGATTACAAATTTCTGACAGGTAGACCGGAACCGCACCACGACTCCTAACTGCCCGCTACCTCTCAGATCAGAGACGCAATGTACAACAAAGCCAAGGCAAGTACGGGTAAAGGGGTGGGCTGGATGGGAACAGAAGAATCAGCACCATAGTGAGAGAGTCCTCGCCCAGCAAGCCCTGAAAAATCCCAGAGCTGTGTCTATGGTAAAGCGGCAACAAAAATGTTCGGGAAAACAGGTGGTTCATGGGCTGCAAAACAGATAACTGCAGGGGGACAGTGACACAGGAGGCAGAAGGGTAATCACAGGTCCTTAGTGCTGGGCTGCCAGTGTTAGTTAAGATTGCTGTGTTCCATGTAGATGCCTGTGTGTACCTGCCAGAGACATTAACATTTATTTTGCATTATTGTGGCATCTGCTTGAAAGGAGGAATTGTGCTGCTGTATGCTATTGTTAGCTCACATCTCTGCATGTCAGGAGTGCATGCAAAATCACATGTGTGCCTCACACACAGTGAAATGTGCTTCTCTTTAGCAAATGCACGAGTGTGCCATTACTTAATGGCACCCCCACATTTTGTAAACTGTGTGTGTTTTCACACGCACCAAAACATATGGTGCAGCAGCAGGTGGGGCAGACCATTAGAATGCATGGGCTGCCCTGCACACAGTAGTGTGAGCCAATGCTTAGGGCCCATTCACGCTCAGAGTGGTTTAGTGTGCAGGCAGAAGTTTGTTTTGGGCTACAGTGACATGTGTCAGAGAGCGGTGTAATGCATGTTTTATCACATCACACCACTTCCTGTTTTTAAAAAATGTCACTTTATTTGAAGTGTACAAATTGATGCTCACGTCATCACACAGCATCACAGTGCTCTTGAGCACCTATGGAGTAAGACTAGGTCTCAGAATGATTTCAACCAATATAAATCTGCCCTCCAAAAATACAATTCCAGTCTCCACACTGCCAAGCTCTTATTAACAGCTTGTCATCCCGCCCCCGGCAACTCTTCACTACCTTTAATTCTCTATTCCGTCCTCCACTACCTCCTCCCACTGACTCACTCACTGCCAAGGAGATTGCCAACCACTTCAAACAGAAGATTGATACAATTCATAAGGAAATCATTGCTGTTCAGATACCTTCCATGCTTTACGCTTCATGCCCACAGGTGCGATCACTACTTCCCTCATTCAACCCCACCACTATAGATGAGGTTGCTAAACTACTTGCTAACGTCCACTTAACCACCTGCCCTCTGGCTCCTGTTCCCTCGCAAATGCTACGTTCACCTTCTGGCCCTATTCTATGCTCTCTAACCCACATCTTCAATCTCTCCCTCTCTTCTGGCATCTTCCCCAGCTCTCTAAACCATGCACTAGTCAGCCCCATACTTAAAAAGCCCTCACTGGACCCAACCAATCTTAACAACCTACACCCTATTTCCTTCTCTTTAGAAATCATGAAACACTTGATTTGGGTGATTTTAATACAATTCTTGGTTCTTTCTACAATTCTTAGGTTAGATAAGTTTTCACACATGATGACCGTTAGTTATAAAGGCACCACTTCCTTCCGGTTTAGCCCGAGCACGAGATCGGACTGAACATTTGCCTGTTCGGCCATTCACCGAACACCCAAAATTGCAGGGTGTTTGCCTGATGTTTCCCCTGACGAACACCCTACAATGTTATGAAGTAGGTTCCTTGTCTGTTAAACCTGAACACCGGGCTCATTCACCCTTATCTAAGCTATGAGTGAATTTAAGATATCTAAAAAGCATTATGGTTTTACTGTCCTCACTCCTATAAAGATAAACTGAAACTTCTCACAAATCACCAACCGTATGCAGACTTCAATTTAAAGTGGAACTTCACTCAAAAAGTAAAGTACAGCTGGGTCACTCCCTCATTCCAGCCTGTCACTGAGTTGCAGTTTTTTGTTGTTTTTTGGGGAGTGGGGGGAGTCCTATTTTTTTATCAGTCCCCACTCCTACTTCCAAAATCCTTGCCTAGACAAGAACTATACTGTTTTCCCTCTCCCTTCCCCCTTTGCAGCTTCCTGGGACATATAAGGTGTGCCACATGAGCTTGCACATGTGTAGTGAGGAGTCAGCTATGGTTTCCCCAGGAAGCCACAACAAATTCCCATATCCGGGATAACAGTACTGGGGACTAGCAGCTGTAAAAAGAACTGGATGCTGGAATTGATTTTGAAATGTCAGCAACCACCGTGTTTGCAGCTGCTAAGTTTATAAAAACAGCTGTACTTTCCAAGACCTTGGAGAGAAATTGCAGCTTCAAAAAACAGATTTTTTAACCACTTTACGACTGCTCGCCCCATATATACGACTTCCTGCCGCTCCTGTGCAAACCCCTGTAGGTATACGTCAGTCACACGCAGGGAGCTAGGGGGAAGCCGATGTATGGGGAAGGTGGTTCTGATTGTCACCTGACAGCCACAATCGTTCCCCGCTGAGAGAGAAGGACGGGCAGCTGTTGTAAACACAGCTTACCATTCTTATCCCTGGAATGATCATAGAGCCCCTGTGATCCTTCTAGATAGGATCGCAGGTCTCTATAGTCATTTCACAAACCACACCCCCTCACAGGTAGAACCACTCCCCTAGGCTTACATTTAACCCCTTGATCACCCGCAATGTTAATCCTTTCCCTGCCAGTGTCATTATTACAGTAACAGTGCATATTTTTAGCACTGATTACGGTAGTATTGTCACTGGTCCCCACAAAAGTGTCAGAAATGTCAGTCAGGGGTCCGATCTGTCTGCTGCAATATCGCAGTCCTGCAAAAAAGTGCAGATCACCCCTTACTAGTAAAAAAAAGAAAACAATAAAAATGAAATAAATCTTCCCCGTAGTTAGTAGACGAGATAACTTTTGTGCAAACCAATCAAAATACGCTTATTGCAATTTTTTAAACCAAAAATATGTAGCAGAAAACAAAAATGTTAAAAAATTTTGATTTTGAATTTTTTGTTTTTGGGAATGTCATATGGCAGAATGTGAAAAATATATATTTTTTTCAGAATTGCTGCTCTTTTTTTGTTTATAGAGCAAAAAATAAAAATCGCATAGGTGATCAAATACCACCAAAAGAAAGCTCTATTTGTGGGAAAAAAAGAACAACATCGCACTACCGCGCAGGTGTCCGTTAAAGTAATGCAGTCCTGAATCGTAAAATATGGCCTGGTCATTATGGGGGCAAATCCTTCCGGTCCAGAGGTGGTTAAATATCTTTAATTATGACATGCATTAACAAGTCAGTCCATATTGCTCCATCTTAAACCCAATAAATCTCCCTTGTTTGGATTGGTGGCTCACACAGTTAACATAAAGTTCTAATCTCTACTATTAACAATACCATCCTCCCTTCTGTCCTTAATACAAGCTGTCAACTTCCATGTAAATTACAGTATAATAGAGGCACTCCTATTGGTGTCTTAATCACTGTCTGAAAAGCTTACCCAGTTATTTATTCTGCATCAAACACCACAAAGATTACACCAATATGGCTGTACTCTTAACCCTAACTGTACATGATATGGATGGCCCTCTGGTTACCTTATCCACATGCTGTGGTGGTGCGCCAAAGATTTGTTTTGTTAGTGCACAGATGTACTGACAATAGTTAACAGAGGTTTCTTCACTACCTTTACATTAGATCCTAAGCTGTGTTTACACAGTTTAATAGATGATGAGGAGATTGCACTTGAAGTACATATAACCTTACTTAAAATTGTTTTTAGCCTGTAGACTTATAGCGCTGTGAAAGATTGCATCTGACCTTTCAGATCATGCCCCACAGATTACTATGATTAATAGCATCCTGGTTTGTGAATACATAGGCTATAAACAAGGATTCTGTCCACATAAGTTTAAAAAATTATGAGAGAACTTACTCAAGCCTTGTCCCTTTATCACTGATAACCACTAGATTACTTTCTTGATTTGGGCGGAGTCTTTTGTGCCCTTACCCTCTAAGGCCAGCCCTACATGGTGCAAATCTCGGCCGGTTCAGCAGGAAACATGTATGGCTGGCTTTATTCTCTCCTTGTACCTGATGGGTGTAATTGACTTCTTTATCTATATGAATAATTTCTGCTTTGTTATTGTGTTTTCTTAGCTTATTGCTTTTAAAAATGTTCCCTTGTTGATAATATTTATTGTTATATGTATTATCCAACTGCATTGTAGGATTACTACCTGTAAGATAATGAGTTTATGTGAAATCTCCATCAAATGATGTTAATAATATTATAATTAGAAATATATTTCAGTAAGATAGAAATATATTTGAAGTATTAAGTGTCTTGTTGGTATTACTGTAATTAGTTACACTTCAAAGGTTGGCCTTTTGTTTTCCCTTATCACATCTCACATGGGTTGTAAACAGCAGCTTTCTTTGAATCATCCAATCGGGCTGTGCACAGGATATGTTTGCTAGGTACAGTGACCAATTAGAGAGCATTATATTAGCCATAGTACAGAAAGGATGGGGAGGGGGGAGATAATGCTTTATCACCAAGCTGTGGGCTCTCTTTGTGTGGGGACACACAGCAGTCACAATGAACAGATCTGAAGTTGAGAGGTAAACTAACTTTATACTTGCATCGTACATTGTGTTGTACTGTAAATATTTTTCTTGTGGGTAATTTGTAAATACCACATAAGTCAGGAGACGTATACTTTGAATTGTGTTGTAAATGCTGTCTAGTGTGTAATTTGTATACACTATATAACCTTATCAATAAATATGTATTGCAAATGGAACTACCTCTTTTGAACTCTCAGATATAGCTGTGTATATGTATATACTCCTACAATGATTGAGGTGTATGCACATACACATATAAACTAGTCAACAGATGGCGCCCACTCCATTGGCACAAATTTGATAGTCTCTTTAGGCAATATTTTAAGTGGTGACAATATTTACAAAAGCAGACTAATGAAGGGTTTTCTATTCACAGCTAACAATGAACATAGGGTTCTCTAGATGCTTGCTATATAAATGGCTACAACAAATAGCTTTGTGGTGAAGTAATTATTTGGGTAGACTACTGGCAATAGAGTAAGAAATACATAACTTTATGTGTACATTTCAAAGGCAAAATATAATATAGAATTTGTACACGAGGAGTTCAGATCCATGAGGGTGAGATGAAAAGAACTGTTTGGCGCCAAATGTTTCTATGCATGAATATTCAGTCTATTTAAAATAAAAAAATATGTTTCCTGCATCTGATGAAGTGCCTGTATGCAGATCAACAGGAATGGATAGCACAGCACAAAAGATGGATAAGGGGGGACGCACGACGGAAGTTGAAAGGTAAACTAACTTTATACCTGCATCATACATTGTATTATAAATATGTTTTTTGTGGGTAATTTGTAAATATATAAGCCAGGGGACTGTGTATTGTGGATAGAACTACTTATTTTGTGTAAGAACTCTCAGATATAGCTGTTTATATGTAAATACTCCTACAATGATTGAGGTGTATGCACATATACACATAAATTAGTCAACATATCATACCTTACAATTGAAAAAAAAAAAAAAAGATGAAGCCAAATGTTATCTTTGTACTGTTATTTCGTTAACTTTTAATCTTTTATATTACTGTTATTTCTTTATTTTATGTACTTGCCTTTGAGTTGGAAGAAAAGGGAGTTTGGAAAAGATTGTGCTGTTTGTTGAATTTAAAAATGTTTAATAAAAATGCCTGGTTCAAAAAAGAAACAGATATCATGTCAGGAAGTGGATGAAAAGACTGGCACATAGAAGACAATGTAATTAAATTGCTTCATAACACTATCCTTTAAAGTAGGTCTACCTGTAGTTGCCTTTATTATGATGGCTTAATTAAACTCCGATATTGATTCATATGTAGGTAAAGCTGGTTGGAATGTCAGCAAGCCTTTCACTACAATTTGGTCTAGTAGAAAATATAATGCCTAAATAGAACTAACATACAGTTCATGCATATTATGATTCTGTTTTAGAATTGTTGATGCCTTTTTCTGTATACCAGTTTCAGTTAATAAAAATCAGGATGAAAAATGTCTAGCAAGTGGGCAAGTACTAGCAATGGGGGCGTGGTTCGTCAATGGCTCCGTGAGAGGCCAAGCAGTGAGGAGCTCTGCTTGGTGGAGGAGAGCGCCGTGCAGTGAGTGAGTAGGCTCTCCCCCCCCCCCTCCCCCGCTAGGTGCAGAGCGGGGCCCGAGGCTCACAGAGGACGGTAATGGGGAAATCCAGGCTCGGGGAGCCATAAATCAGCGGTGGTGGCAAGGAAGCAGGCGGTCATACGCTGAATGTGCGGGACCCTGCCTCAGAGTGAGAGAGGTACAGCATAGGGTGAAAGACTGTGCGGGTCGACGCGGGGCTGAGGGGCTGTGGAGGAGGAGAGCCGGGGTCGAGTGCCAGCTGGGACAGTAGATGCGGAGGTCGCTGGTCTCCCCTGTATATATGACTCAAGCAGCCAGCCCGGAGCAGAAACAAGCCCTAGAGAGAAGGACAGACATTACCTCATATTTTCTGAGACACACAGTGGCATCACGAAGCACTGCTGGGACCAAGGCATCACACAAACGCCAAACAAACTCAGGAATCGCAGTTCAGCAGAAAGGGCCCAAAGCTACAAACACTCAATCTATTGGGGTCTCTGCTGGTGGGAAGAAGCCTTTAGTAATGGATATATCGCAGGAACAAAGGAACTAAGAGCCCAAAGAGTCCCTGACTATGCCGCAACAGCCCCAAATACCATCAACAGCGGAGTGGGGTGAGTTTGTAAAGCTGATCCCGACGAAACAGGATATCCAAGATATGGCTGCAGCATTCGTGAGTGACATTAAAATGGAAATATGTGGTTTAAAACAAAAAGTTGACCAAATTGAAGGCAGATTGGTGAATACAGAGTCAGTACAATGTGATTTTTGAAGCCAGAATCTCTGAATTAGAAAGTTCACGAGCACAGTTGCAAAAACAAGTCACCTGGTTGCGGCTGCAGCAGGATGATGGCGAGAACCGCAGCCGGAGGAATAATATTCGACTGCGGGGCTTGCCTGAATCCGTAAAGGGCCCAGAGCTCAGAACCACGGTAGTGGGTATTTTGAATGGTGTGTTGGAGAGACCCCAAATGGAAAAAATGGAAATTGACAGAGTGCACAGGGTTAAAGCACCCCGAAGGACGGTAACAGAACTAATCCCAGATGTCCTGATTAGGATTCACCTGTTTTCACTTAAAGAAGACATAATGAGACAAGCATGGGCAAAAGGGCAGATTGAGTATGAAGGTTCTCAGCTGAAACTGTTGCCAGATCTTTCACGGGGGACCCTAAAGATGAGAGCCGCAATTAAACCCCTCCTAGAGGTCATAAGAAAAGTGGGAGCAACCTATTTTTCCATTTGAAAGTGGTGAAAGACAGAGAAACGTTCTTATTGAAATGGCCAGACCAGCTCCCCGGGCTCTTTACATTTTTGGGGTGCGCCCCGATCCATGTGAGTGACTGGATAGATGTCCTAGGAAACTCCGTGAACTATTACATGAATTAAGTCATACAACATGGGTGAAATTTGGAGCAGATAGGTGTGGGAGCAAAACAGATGCTCAGGACAAGGAGACGTTAATACAACGAACCTAAAAGTGCTGCACACAGGTTCCTGGCCTATTCCATGTTTTTTTTTTTTTTTTGTATTTATTTTTCCGGTTTTTCCCATGCGTTTTTTTTTCTTTTGTCTGTTTTTGGGGTTCTCCCTATCTCCTCTTCTCCCTCTCTTTCTGGGAGGGGGGAAAGTTAAGATGTGTGGAGGTCCCTGGTATCCCCACACCCGCCTCGAACATTTGCTTTGTCAAGATATGGGCGTTTTTTCTGCATTTTTTTCTGTTTTACTTCTTATATGTCCTTACTATCTGAGTCACCCTCGAAGAGGAAGGGGGGGGGTTACTTTTAGTGTGATTTGTGTTATTTTTTCATGTTTTTCTTATGGGGGATTTGTGGTGTGCGTTTTTGGATTTTTTTTTTTTTTCACAGGAAATTTGGATATTATATATTTGTATCTGTAGAAATCAACTATAACTTCACTAGGTGTTTTTTTTATAAATTTATTTTTTTTGTTTCTGTTCGTGCCCCTGCCAGCCATGGAGGGCCGGAGCACGATCTTAAGGGTTAAGAGGGAAGGGGGCACAGTGTTAGAGGTAATTTGAGAGTGTTCTCTCACTTCGTGCGGGACACGCTTAAGACATAAAAAAGAAGATATGTGAGACTTAATAATACCGAATTTAAATCACTATTAGGGTGTATACAGAGGATATAGTGACTCAGGCAATAGTTATGGTTAATAGCAACTAGAAGTGAGTAAGAGAGATCCTCCCAGGACCTAGCGTAAGTCTGAAGATGGAGTTGAGGGGAGGGTAGATGTTTTGCAGAAGGGGGGGTGAGGGGGCCCCGGGGCCCTCAGGAAGGGAGATGGGAGAAGGGGGAGGGGAATCCATACAGTGATAGGAGTAGAAGGCACAAGCAAGGGATCTGACCATGTAGCAATCAAGTCCCCTTTATCTGCGACCTGGCTCGGGGTAGTTTGACTAGATTGGGAGGCGTAAGAGGGGGTCTCTGGAGCGGGGGGGAGTAGGACATTGACATTATGTGAAGGGAGGCGATCGTCCGCCGAGTTAGAGCTCCTCTAGCTGGACACTTTAAATTTATAGTTTTACTGTCTGCCAGTGATAAGATAGGGACTACATCCTTACCACCACGGTAGGGGTGAGAGGGAGTAGAGCCCATTTTCTTAACTCCAATTTTTGGAGCCCAGCCTTTTCTTCTTTTTTCTTCCCTCTTGTGTTCTTGAAGGAGAGTGTCCAGGTACAGTGGCTTGCTCGCGGAGTTTTGGGAACCACGGCCCCCTCAGTAGATAGCGACTGGTTGCGCTGGTTTAGATAACCATTAGAGGGGGGTAGGGGTAGTGGGTATTAAACAGTATACACATACTTGTGTGGGTGAAGGGGGGTTTCTTTTCTTGTCAATTTTTTTTTTTCCGCATAGGTTGTGTGGCCGTAGGGGGCAGGGGACCGTTCCACAATGGTGGCTGGAGGTGGGGCGACCCAGGGGGGGCAGCAGGTTGTAAGATTACGACCTATAATGTGAGGGGACTATCAACCCCACAGAAGCGTAGGAGACTTATGGGGGATCTAAAACGAGATGCTACACAAATAGCTTTCATTCAGGAGACCTACTTCCGCAAAGATGCAGTACCAAAATTGTACAATAAAGACTTTCCATGGGTTTACCACGCTACATCCCCTATTGCTAAATCAAAGGGTGTGAGCATTTTAATATCAAGTGCTATGAATTGGACCCTGAAAGAAGAATTGGCTGACCCAATGGGTAGGTTCGTGTTGGTGAAGGGGTGGATAGGACGGGTCGAGGTAACCCTCGTAAATGTCTATTTTCCCAACTATGAGCATGTAATGTTTTTACAGAAAATGATTGCAGTTGTCTTGGAATTCCGGGAAGGGCACTTAGTGATGGGAGGTGACTTTAATTATGCCCCAGAACCTCTGTTGGATACCTCCAAAAGAAGCTCATATATGTCATTTGCTAAATTACGAAGGCTACAAAAAGAGATCTCCCTCCTGGGCCTCATCGACCCATGGAGGTTGATGCACCCAGGGGAGAGAAATTACACTTTCTATTCTCCAATCCACAAGGCATATAGTAGGATAGACAGAATCCTGGTTACCCAGGCAGACCTGCCGTTAGTGACAGACTCAGATATCGGAGATTTTTCAATCTCTGACCATTTTCCGGTGTATGTGAGTATAGAGTGGGAATCAAAAAACTGTAGTACAAGATCATGGCGCATAAATGAGGCCTTATTACAATCCTCGGAAATGGAGGGGAAGATAGATGAGGCGTTATATAACTACTTTTTGGAAAATACATTGGAGTCGCTCTCACCTTCCACAATCTGGGAAGCGCACAAGTGCGTGATAAGAGGGGTTCTGATACAGTTGGGTGCACAGCGTAAAAGAGAGCGAGAGGCGAAAATTAAAGAATATCTAACTAAAATTGAACATCTGAGTAGACAGCATAAGAGAACGCTTGCGGAAGTTCACTTGATCCCTCTCATGCGGGTAAGAGAGGAATTGAATCAGATACTTTTCCAAAAGACAGTACGAAATATGTTATGGTTGAAAAGACACCTGTATGAATACGCAAATAAACCAGGGGCGATGCTGGCATGAGCATTGAGGGGCCCAAAAAGACAAACTCAAATTTTACGTCTTAGAAATAAAAAAGGTGGGGAGGTTCACACTTCAGCTGACATGGCAGAAGAGTTCTGCTCTTTCTATCGGTCACTATATAACCTACCGGAAATAGGGAGCAAGAAAAGTCCAGAAAAGAGGAAGCAGATAGAGGAGTATTTATGAGACTCGGGCATGCGTACACTTTCAGAAGACCAAGTACTGACTTTGGAAGGCGAGATATCGGGGGAAGAGCTGGCCGCTGCGATTTGACAGACCAAGGCACATAAGGCACCTGGCCCAGATGGCTTTACTTTAAGTTATTACAAGAAATTTGGGGAGCGTTTAAAGAACCCCCTACTATCACATTTCAATGAAGTGGGAAGAAGAGCGGCGTTCCCGTTGGATTCTTTACGGGCGCATATTACTCTAATACTTAAAGAGGAGAAGGACCCCCTGTGTTGTGGCAGCTATCGCCCGATATCTTTGATAAATGTAGACACGAAACTATATGCAAGAATATTAGCAAATCGGCTCTTACCACATATGGCAGACTTGGTCCATTTCGACCAAGTGGGCTTTATTCCTACCCGGGAGGCCCGGGACAATACAATCCGAGCCATAGATTTAATACATCGGGCACGTACATCACAGAAGAAGATGGTTCTCTTCGCAGCAGATGCGGAAAAGGCCTTTGACAGGGTGGCGTGGGATTTTATCCGGGCCACCCTGTCATACATAGGCCTGGGACCACAAATGCTGCAATTTATACTGGCACTTTATACTGTCCCTACGGCTGCGGTTAGGGTAAATGAATGGAGGTCGAGTTACTTCCCTATCTCTAATGGCACACGGCAGGGGTGCCCTCTATCCCCGCTTATATTTGTGTTGTGTCTGGAACCCCTATTGTGTAGAATTCGGAGTTCTCCGGATATAGCGGGAATCCAAAGTGGGGGGGGGGAACAACACAAGGTGGCCGCGTTTGCGGATGACCTGCTGTTTTTTGCTACTAACCCTTCTCTTTCATTACCAAATATTCTAGACGCCCTGAAAACATACAGTGGGTTCTCTAATTATAAAATTAATGTAACTAAATCAGCGAGCACTTCGAACAGCGTTCCCGTTTCAATGGGCCTCAGATACGCTGAAATACTTAGGGATACAGTTAACGGCAGATCCCGCGGATCTCTATAGAAAGAATTACCTTCCGCTTGTAGGAAAGATTAAAGCAGATCTTAGAATATGGCAGCTGTTGGCAGTGACGTGGTTTGGGCGCTGTAGCGTTATTAAAATGAATGTGTTACCCCGTATTTTGTATTTAATGCAGACAATTCCAATAGCAGTTACAAAAGAATTCTTTCAATCAATCAAGGGCATACTCCGCGCCTATATTTGGGCAAACAAATCCCCGAGAATTAAGATGCAGACGTTGGCCTTACCCAAAGTAAGAGGTGGGATGGGATTACCAGATATCCTGAGATATTACAGGGCGGTCCATATAGTAAGGGTGGTAGACTGGCACTGCAATAAACTTACCAAACGATGGGTGGATTTAGAGAATGCGGAAACAGGTCAGCTAACCCCCCCAGCCCCATGGTCGGTGTTTGAATCAAAAGACGCTATTCTCAAACATCCTACAGTGGGAGCGCCTATAAAAGAAACTAAGAGAATTCAGTCGCATTGGAGGGTAGCCCCGGGTATATCTCTGATGACAACGATCTTGGGGAACCCGGATTTTCCCCCAGGGTGTATAAATGCCAGACTCCGTAGGTGGGCTCAGAATGGTAAAAGGTGCCTAGGTGATATATGGCAAAATGGGCCTATGCCCTCCCTAGAAGAACTTAGGACAGGTGCAGGAGAATCGCTAGATTATTTCAGCCTTTATCAGTTGTATAATTATATTAGATCAGTTCGGCAGAAAGGGTATGCACCACGAGAGCTAACGGATCTGGAAAATATGTGTAGAACAGGTAACGCGACGGGCCATTTGATCTCAAGGTTATATACACAATTGTCAGAAGATGAGGGAGACCAACAATTGCCGTTTATCCAAAAATGGGAGCAGGAGTTAAACACCGTGTGGTCAAAAGAGCAGATAAATAAGATCCTGAGATTAGTTCACCAATCGTCACTAGATTGTAAGATCCAAGAGACAGGGTATAAAATTCTAACCAGATGGTATAGAGTCCCATCACTATTACACAGAATAAAAGAGGCGGTCTCAGGAAAATGCTGGCGGTGTGGATTGGAAGATGGAAATATGGTACATATTTTTTGGGGATGTAAAAGAGTGTGGCCATTTTGGAATTAGATAGCAGTGGCTATAAAACATATAGCCAACGGGGATATACTAGAGGACCCCGCGTTGTGCTTGCTGCATTTGACAGGAAGCTCAGTGCGGAGCTACAGGAAGTCCCTGACTCTGCGTCTGTTGAATGCAGCAAGGGCATGCATACCTATTTTCTGGAAACAGACAGTGGTCCCAACTTACGAGTTGTGGTGTGGGAAGGTCAACGAGATTTTTAAGATGGAAGAACTGTCCGCCATATTGGGAAATTCAGAGGATCAAGTTAAGTTGAGATGGAGACCCTGGGTGCAATACTTGGAAGCCAATTCTTCTTAAAGGGAGTTTAAGAGAGGGTCACCCTGGGCGGAGCCTGGTCCAGGCTGCGGTGGGACGGTCCCCATACCCCTTCTGGCGTACGGTAATATAGTATGGAATACATCTTCATACGAAGAAATGTTGGGAATGAGTGCATAAAAGTATAAAAACTTTCTTTCTTTTTTTTGTTTTTTTTTGTTTTTTTTTTGTTTTTTTTTCTGTGTTTTTTTTTTTTTGTTTAATTGGGGGGAGGAGGGAGGGGGAGGTAAGGGGGGTGGGGTTTGGTCAGATCATGACAATGTTTGTTTGAAATGTATGTATATATAAAAAAATCACCAATAAAGATATAAATTAAAAAAAAAAAGTACTAGCAATGGGAAAGGAAGACACATAACCATAACAAAGAGTAAATATCTGTTCACCCTTAAAAAAAAAAACAAGAATATTGAAACATTAAGCACAGCCATACAAGAGCAATACTCTCCTAAACAAAGGAAAGTAAGATAGGCCCTGTCTGATTCAGATGCCCTACTGTCTTTTTCCTCATTTGGCTCATGCTCATGAATGCATGTGATCCTATGTAAACAAGGCCCTATGTAAACAAAGTCCTATGGAAACAAGGTCCTATGTAAACAAGGCAGAAGGCTGTTCTGTCAGACAGTAAGGGAGAGATTGTGTGTTCCTAGTAACCAGGAACATGGATCTCTCTCTTACTGCAGTCAGTCCACTCCCCCCACAGTTAGAAAACATTCCTTAGGAGCACACCTAACCCCTTGATCCCCTCTAATGTTAACCCCTTCCCTGCCAGTGTCATTTATACAGTAACAGTGCATATTATTTAGCACTGATCACTGTATTGGTGTCACTGGTCCCCAAAAACTGATTTGTCCACCGCAATGTCGCAGTCCTGCTAAAAATCACTGATCGCTGCCATTACTAATAAAAACAATTTAAAAATGTCCTTAAATCTATCCCATAGTTTGTAAACGCTATAACTTTTGCGTAAACCAATTAATATATGCTTTTTGTGATATTTTTTTTCCAAAAATATATAGCAGAATACAAAATGGCCTAAACTGATAAAGAAATGTGATTTTTTAAATTTTTTTATTGGGAATGTTTTATAGCAGAAAGTAAGTGGTCATTAAGGGGGTAAAATCTTCCAGGGGCTGAAGTGGTTAAAAGCCTTTACATATTATGAGTTTAGAGTTAAACAGGAGGTCTGGTGCTAGAATTACTGCTCTCAATCTGATGTTCAGAGTGGTACCTCACATATGTGGTGTGATCACTATTTACATATGTATGCAGGTCCTTTGTGCACAATCACATGTGTGTGAGAGCACTGGGGAGACAGTGTGCTTTGAATTTTTAATGTATTATTTATTTTGTTTATTGTCAGGTAAAAGCTTGTAAACAAACAAACCAAAAGCGGAATTGACAAAATCCTAGTTGCTTTCGATCTCTTAGGTCACACAGGAGATCGGAGGAGGGAAATTCCTCCCTCTCTTCATAGAGCATCCAATGCAACAGGTCACATCAGTCCTGGGCTACCGGGTGGGATGGGAGAGCCCAGGAAAGGCAGCACTGCTCGGATCACTTCAGTCAGTTAATTGCCTACTCTAAAGAACCATACCTGGTATAACCATTTCCATCCGAGGCCACAAATATATGGTCTAAAGATGGTAAGCTGTTAAAATGCTATTTAAAGTGGTATTAAATCCAAAGCCAAAATGTATTATATTGCAGCATACCAATTATTAGATGTGGTGGCTGCAACAGTTTTCTTTGGCTTTTTTGCTTCTGTTTTCACCTGGTGATCTATCCAGGAACACACCTCTTTATTAGTGAGACACAACTCTGAAGGAATGAGCACAGGAGGTCCAGTAGACAGCAGAATTGCCAATCTGGGTGGGATGTTAGGGTTAAATGTATTAGCAGATTTAAATACACTAGGAAATTGAAGCCAAACTCCAGCTCACACTTTATAATCAGTTACAGCAATCTGTTTCTTTATTTTTTTTCCCTTTTGATAAAGGTTTTACATAGTTACATAGTTAGTAAGGTTGAAAAAAGACACCAGTCCATCCAGTTCAACCTATGATGTGTGTGTGTCTGTGTGTGTTTGCTGTTAACTGTTCATTGTGTAACCCTGTATGTCATGGTCTTTAAGGTGCCCATCTTATATTTTTTTGAAACTATCAAAGCTCCCTGCTGATACCACTGCTTGTGGAAGAGAATTTCACATCCTTACCGCTCTGACAGTAAAGAACCCTTTACGCAGTTTAAGGTTAAACCGCTTTTTTTCTAGTTTTAGCGAGTGGCCCCTGTGTCTTATTGAATTCCCTTTCTCTGAAAAGTTTGTTCCCTATGCTAGGGTTACTAGTTTAGTATTTGTACATTGATATTATATCCCCTCTCATACGTCTCTTCTCCAGAGAGAATAAGTTCAATGCTTGTTGTCCTTCCTCATAGCTGATGTCCTCCATTCCCCTAATTAACTTTGTTGCCCTTCTCTGGACTCTCTCTAGTTCCAGCACATCCTTTCTGAGGACCGGTGCCCAGAACTGGATGGGATACTCAAGATGTGGCTGGACCAGAGTCTTGTAGAGTGGGAGAATTATAATTTTATCTCTGGAGTGAATCCCCTTTTTTTTTATACATGCCAGTGTTCTGTTGGCTTTGCTTGCAGCAGCTTGGCATTGCATGCTATTGCTAAGCCTTAGGTCCTTTTCTTAGATTCACCCAGATAGAGTTGATGCAAACTCACCCTAGATCTACTTAGATTCACCCAGAGGTTCACCCCCTAGCGAGTAACTTGCGTTCGTATTTCTGGCACCCAAGTGCATTACCTTGCATTTTTCAACATTAAACCTCATCTACCATGTAGTTGCCCACCCCATTATTTTGTACAGGTCTGCTTGTAAGGTTACCACGTCCTGTATAGAAGACATTGGCCTGCTTAGCTTAGTATCGTCCCCAAATACCGAGATTGTGCTGGTTATCCCATCCTCTAGGTCATTTATGAATAAATTAAACAGGATTGGTCCCAGGAAAGATCCTTGGGGGACCCCACTTTCCACACCTGACCAATCCAAGGACTCCCCATTTATCACCACCCTCTGAACTCGACCCTGGAGCCAGTTTTCAATCCAGGTACTCACCCTATAGTCCATACCTATGTACCTGAGTTTGTACAGTAAACGTTTGTGAGGAACTGTATCAAATGCCTTTGCAAATTCCAGATACACCACATCCACAGGCCTTTCTTTATCTAGATGGAAGCTTACTTCTTCTTAGAAGGTTAATAGATTGGTCAGGCATGAACTATTCTTCATTAATGCATGCTGATTAGTACTAATAATACAGTTTTCACTACTAAAGTCTTATATATAGTCCCTTAGCATCCCCTCCAATATCTTGCAGACTACTGATGTTAGGCTAACCAGCCTAAATATTCCTGGGATATATCTCGGCCCTTTTTTAAATATTGGTACCACCTTGGCTTTTTTCCAATCAGCTGGCACCATTCCGTCAGTAAACTATCCACAAAAATTAGGAACAATGGTCTGGCTATCACCTGCCTGAGTAAGCCATCTGGTCCTGGGGACTTATTTATGTTAAGTTTTTCATATCTAGTTCTGAGTCTGTCTTCTGTCAACCAATGAGGGTGCTTCCTGTGATTGTTTCATTTTTTTTAACATTACAAGCTGGGTTAGTGTAGCCCCCCAATTCTTTTGTGAAGACTGAGGAGAAGAATTTATTTACCACGTTCGTCTTCTCTCTGTCCTTTGTGGCCAGATTCCTTTTGTCATCTTTTATGGGGCCAATGGGTTCTGGCCTCACTTTTTTACTATTTATATACTTAAAGAATTTCTTAGGATTTTTTTTTTTATTCTCTTCCGCTATGTGCCTTTCGTGTTCTATTTTAGCTGTCTTGATTGTGCCCTTACATTTCTTATTGCGCTCTTTGTAATGTTGGAATGCTGCAAATGACCCCTCAGCCTTGTATTTTTTGAAGGCCTTTTCTTTACTTTTAATATGCATTTTTATGTTGCAGTTTAGCCACCCAGGGTTTATTTTAGCTCTTTTAAACGTATTCCCTGTTGGAATGCACTGGCCAATACCTTTATTTAGTATGTTCTTGAAGCACACCCATTTTTCCTTTGTGTTCTTTGTTCCTAAGCTTCTATCCCATTTTATATTGTCTAGCAAAGAGCTAAATTCAGTGTCCTTGTATTACCCTTGTGTTTCCTATTTCCTTGATTTTTAATGAAACAAATTGACTTATTGTCACTGTTTCCTAAGTTGCCCCTTATTTCTACATCCGTGATCAGGTCTGTATTGTTAGTAATCAGTAGGTTCAATAACGCATTGTTTCTTGTCGGTGAGTTCACCATCTGACCCAAGAAATTGTCCTGCAAAACATTTAGGAACTGGCAAGCCTTAGATGAATGCGTGATTCCTTCTGCCCTGTCTATATCTGGATAATTAAAATCCCCCATTATAATGACACTTCCCAACCTTGCGGCCATTCAAAGCTGTGATAGGAGGTCACACTCCCCTTCCTCCCTCTGGTTAGAGGGCCTACAGCATACACCTAATATTACTTTCCCTTTGAAGTTCTATCCATAGGGATTCTACCTCTTCCTTAGCTCCATTTGTGATATGGGCTCTCATATTTACCTGCACATTGTTCTTGATATACAGGCACGCCCCACCCCCTTTTTTACCTTCTCTTTCTCTGCAATATAGGGAATACCCCTAAATGGTCACCAGCCAATCATGAGAGCTGTCAAACCAAGTCTCCAAAATTCCCACAAAATCAAAATCCTCCTCATACATTAGCAGCCCCAGTTCTCCTATCTTGTTGGCCAGACTTCTAGCATTTGCATACAAACTTCATAATTTTGTCCAGGTGCATACTATATCCTCGTTCGATGTTATGAGGCTGCATTTGCAATTTGTCCGCCTACCTACCTTGGGTTTAGGATCTCTGGACACCCTACCGCTATTTCCCCATTAATGCCCGATGAACCTTGCTCCCTGCTGGCTAGTTATACATCTGTACCCTTCCCCCCATAACCTAGTTTAAAAGCCTCTCTAACTTTTTGGTCATCTTCCCAGTACAGCTGCACCCTCGCCATTTAGGTGCAATTGGCCCCTACTAAAGAGCCGGTAGCCGACTGAGAAGCAAGCCCAGTTCTCCAGGAAGCTTAAACCCTCCTTACTACACCAGCTCCTCAGACACTTGTTAACTTCCCTAATCTCCTGCTGCCTCTCTGACGTGGCTCAAGGTAAAGATAGTATTTCTGAAAATACTATTTTGGAGGTCCTGCTCCTTAATTTAGAGCCTAAGTCCCTGAAATAATTTTTTTTGGACTCTCCATCTCCCTATAACTTTGTCATTGGTACCCACATGTACCATGACAGCTGGGTCTTCCCCAGCCCCACCCAATAATCTGTCCACCAGATCCATGATGTGCTGAACCCGAGTGCCCGGTAAACAACGAACAGTTCAGCCCTTACGGTCTTTTTGACAGATTACCCTCTCTGACCTTCTAATAATTGAGTCCCCTACCACCAGAACCTATCTTTCCTTTCCCTTAGCCTTTTTCCCACCCTCACTGGAGGAGTTTTTCCCCTGGCAGCTAGGGGCGTCGCTCTGCTCCAGCAATGTTGGTCCCTCACTGATTTCCCCAACATCACGCAACAGGGCATATTTATTGGGATGTTCCACCTCAGGACCGGCCTCCTGGCCTCTTTCCCCTCTATCCTTCCTAACTGTCCCTCAACTACTCTGTTCTGGTGCCTGCACCCTTATCTCTCCACCCGCTTCTATGTTGGCCCCTGCCCGCACCTGCCGGGTACGTTATCAGTTCTCTTTAAGTATGGAGATTCTTCTCAGTGTTGCCAGTTGCTTCTCTAGATTTAGGACCTGAGCTTCCATGGAAGCAACGTGCTTACATTTTGTGCAGCTGTATTCGCCCTCGATCGCATGATCGAGGAATGAATACATGCCACAAGATGTAAACAGAGTTGCATCTCCACACCCGCCAGGCATTGTACCCACTAATCTAATGGGGATTGGTAATTTAACTCTGTCAAATGGGGATTGGTAATTTAACTCTGTCTTACTAGCTTCCTGATTCTAATTTCTCAGCACACAGTTGCTCACAACACTCAGGTACTCACAACAATCGGGTACTCACAACACTCAGGTTTTCACAACACTCGGGTACTCACAGCACTTAGGTATCCACAGCACCCGGGTACTGTCAACACTTGGGTACTCCCAACACTCGGGTACTCTCAACACTCGGGTACTCTCAACACTCAGGTACTCCCAACACTTGAGTACTCCCAACACTCGAATACTCTCAACACTCGGGTACACTCAACAGTCAGACCCTTAGACACTCCCTTACTCAGGTGCTCACACTACTCAGGTACAATGCTCAAATACTCACAATACTCAGGTGCTCACCCTACTCAAGTACTCACACTACACAAATGCAATACTTAGGTACTCACAATACTTGGTACTCAATACTCAGATATAATATTCAGGTACTCACATAACTCAAGTAGAATACTCAGATAATCAGAAACATGAATAAAAAAAAAAAATCTCATTTTATTCACTCCTGCCAGTGTTAGGTGGTTTGTCTCATCCATGTAAACTGATACACTTTGCTCGAGAGCTGGAGAGATTGTGCTTTTGAAATACAACAAACTTGCCAGTGATTCCCCCAGAAGAAAATGGAAGAAAGAAAGCCTTAAAAAAGGGAACGGATGCAGCCATCACATCTAAGAAATGTTAAGCTAAAATATAATAAATGTTTTCTTTCAGATTTAATATTGCCTTAACATAAACAGATCACATTTAAACACATAAAAAAATATAAAGCAACAGCTTTCCATATATTCCCATATAACAAATGTAACATTATATATTACATTATTATTATATATGATATATGTTATGTATTCAAATGTAACATTTTATAGAAAGAATTTAGAACATTTTTGTCTCCTGTAATGCTGTGATACTTTAAATGCAACGAACCAAACACAGGTCTAACTCTTCCTAATATTAAAACGTTACGTTTACACCACTATAGTCCTTATATAAATGGTAACCACACCATATTTATTTACTTTTGTTGGTAACATTTATACTCAGACCATCACTATACATGCTATGAGAGATAGTATCCTCCATCAGCTAACAAGATTAAATTCATGTGGCTGAAAACTCCCAAAATAAGATAATGAAATAGACTTTATGAGTGCAGCTATAGAAATCAGAGCATCAATGACCATTTTTTATTCCTTCTACGCTTTGTCAAGAGGTGTATACTGAGGATTACACATTTACTGATACATCTGTACCTTAAGTGAACACAAAAAAAATGGATTTTTATTGGTGAACTGAAATTTTATTAATCAGAAGTTGGGGGGGGGGGTGCTTCACAATGTTGCTTCATCAAACCTCTTTAATGACCAGATGTTTGCAATCACAGGAGGTACATTTTCAATTGTAGCAAACTTTTCAATTCTGCAGCATCTCTGCTCTAGTATAATTTACATAACAACATGTGATATATCAAATGCTTAAAGCCACCAACCATGACAGTACAAATTACAGTCATTTTTCAATAGCCTGAGCAAGGTGCACAACTTCAGGCACTTGGCCTGGCAACACACTGTGTTAGTTTCTGCAGTGAGAGAAGAACAGCATGCATTTCTCTAAGAAAGTTGATTTTTGCTGTTGGGAAAATAATATAATAGGATAAAAAGGATATATTTCTTACCCGCCATAAGCTGGGATAGGGGGAGGAGGTGCTGCTGCACGAAATGTGTTATAGACTGTGCGACCTCTACCTCTAAGGTGTGCCCCTCTATAAGCAGCAGCAGCTGTTGCAGCAGGATAGGGAAAGCCTGGTACTGTAAAAGAACACAGTAAAATAGTATTAAATCTCCTGTACACAATGCATATGCATAGCACAAGTACATATACAAATATTTATCACTGTATAAAAGTGCCGTAGAATGTTTTTGTGTAAAGCAAACAATATCTTCGTGGTCTGCAATTCTTTGTGGAGTTTCTCTAATATACCTATAAACATCAAATATGTTCATTTACGACAATTAATTACAAAAGCGATTAAAGTTGCACTATGGGCAAAACTGGATAAAGCAAGAGAGTTATAACCCCTGTAAGATTTTTTTTTTTTTACCATCCCTCTGCACTCTATCCAAAAAAAAAAAAATGTTTTGCCTTTAGTTATACTTTAAAGAAAAAGTGATTGCAGACTATGAGATACTGAATGTTTTCCATTAAACTTTTTAAAATCATTTCAACATACATTAAAACCACTGGAATTCATAAAGAAAGTACAAGTAATTGTCAGGAGTGTGTAGCGCTCTTGCTCCTTGATAGCTACTGGTCTCATTCCAACATCCTGGTTTTAAACATTTTGCATTCTCCTTGTCTGTCTGTCCACCAAGGAGATTGATGTAGCCAATCTCTGAGTGGAGAGTGAGACCAAACCTTGTTTAGGCCAGTCAAGCCTGCAGTATTATGCTTGTAATAGCTTGTTTAACACCTGCTCGCTATTTGGCTGCAAGTTGGGATTCCCTTATTGACAACCTCAGATCAGATAATGAATATGCTCAGAATTCTGCCTGTCTTTTGACTACGGATTTAACCCTGACTATTCTGAACCTTGCCTGTCTTGTACCTAGACTGTCATTGGACCACTCTGCCTGTCTTTCAACTGCAAGTACCAGTTTGCTGTGCTCACTTTTCACCTGCCCCGGCCTGGTAGCCAGGCACTATAGCATTGTGTATAAGTCCTTGGGGCAACTGAGTACCAGTAGGCCTGCTTGCCTTATGAGAAAGGGGACTGCTATAGGTGAAGAACACAGAAGCTAGCTATAGAGCCTGACCACCTGTATTAGGGATAAGCATAACAGTAATCAAATAAACAAATACAGAAGTGAATGCATGTGAACACTCATTAACCACTTTACCACCGGAGGATTTTCCTGCTTTACGTCCAGGCCACTTTTTGTAACTTGGCACTGCGCAACTTTAATTGACAATTGCGCGGTCATGCAACCCTGTACCCAAACTAAATTTACGTCCTTTTTTTCCCACAAACAGAGCTTCCTTTTGGTGGTATTTGAACACCTCTGTGATTTTCATTTTTTGCGATATTAATAAAAAAACAGCAAAAATTTTGCGAAAAAATTGACATTTTCTACTTTGACAGTTAAAAAATATCCAATATATTCAATTGTTGTCATATATTTAGGCCAAAATGTATTTAGCTACATGTCTTTGACAAAAAAATCCTCAATGAGCGTATTTTAACCCCTTTAAGACCAGAAGATTTTACCCCATTCCTGACCAGGCTATATTTTGCGTTTCGGCACTGCGTTATTTTAACGGACAATTGCGCAGTCATGCAACGCTGTACCCAAATTAAATTTATGTCCTTTTTTTCCCCACAAATAGAGCTTTCTTTTGGTGGTATTTTATCACCTGTGTGATTTTTAATTTTTGAAAAAAAGAGTGACACTTTTGAAAAAAAAAAACAATATTTTTCACATTCTGATATAGAGTATAACATTCCCCCAAAAAAATTAAAAAATCAACATTTTTTAACATTTTAGGCCAATTTGTTTTCTACTACATATTTTTGGTAAAAAAATCACAATAAGCGTATTTTGATTGGTTTGCACAAAAGTTATTGCGTTTACTAACTACGGGAAACATTTGTCACTTTTAATGTTTTACTAGTAATGGCGGCGATCTGCGATTTTTTTTGCGGGACTGCGACATTGGGGCAGACAGATCGGACCCCTAACTGACATTTTTGACACTTTTGGGGTTACCAGTGACATAACTACAGTAATCAATGCTATAAATATGCACTGTTACTGTAATAATGACTCTGGCTGGGAAGGGGTTAACTTTATTGGTGATCAAGGGGTTAAAGGTATGCCTCATGCTTACTGACGTGTGTAGGGGGAGGGGATTGTGTGACAAAGACACAGATCGCAGGTTCAGCTAAGCTGAATCCTGTAATCTGTGACTGTCTGTCACATAGGAGATCCGCCCACTTTGTTTACACAAGTGGGCGGATTTCCACACTCGATCCCAGATGATCGAGGAAGAGTGGTGGTGATAACCACTGCTCCTCCCCTGGCTTGACTCCCGCTGTGTCTAAATACAGCAGGAGCGAGCCTCCAGCAGAGCGCCCGCCGCCGAGAGGGGGCGTTGTCCAGCGACGTAGGTCTACGTCGCTGGACAATAACGAGCCACTTTGCCACAGTACCCTCAATGTGAGCGGTCGGCAAGTGGTTAAGGAAGGCACTTTTGTATAAGGCAAAAACTGAAAATGTCACACTGTTGTTCCAGAAGAGGGATAAAGGGATATCTTGCTAAGAAAGTTACATCTGAAGAATTTTAAACAAAAATACCATTTATTCCAAAAAAAGCGTGATCCCCAAAATAATCCTAGGTATACTGCAGACACATTGAAGGTGATTTATTAAGTGTGTTAAGCATCAGCAAAGCAACCGTTCCACCATTTATGTACATGAGCTGGACGGTAGCTTTGGTGATATGGGAGGACATACATTTACTTCCCCACACATCGACCACTTATGTGCTTCTAGAGTGTGCAGTAGCACATAAGGGTGCATTAACACCATTAAATGCAAGCTGTCTCTGATTAGATGTGAGAACCCCATTGGAGGTTCCCATGATTAGTTGCGGGAGGCAGTCCCATCGAAAGAGATGGGCACTTGCATGTAATCGCTCATTCAGCAATCACATGTAAATGATCTGCCCTAAATATAGACTGCTTGGGACTGATGTGGTGTTTATTGGGGGCACTATGAATGATCGCAGTTGTATCACCTGCTCATCACATGATTTAAATCCTTGGACTCTGCACAAGTAGTTCAATTCACTTGAATGGGTCACGATCTGTGTGCACTATGCCTGCTGAAAGCGGTAGGTGGTATATTTCCTGTTTCAGCTGAAAAGCACCACACTGGTGGCATGTGTACATCGCTGACTACTGCCTTTGCAGCTAAAGTTAGTAGCGGTTGGGGTGGTAAAACTGCAGCTAACCATAACAGTAATTACACCAGTCCAACTGAAGCAGAGCTGAAAGTGTGGCATTATCACACTAGCAGCATTCCCAGGAGTTTGAGGAAGTAGGCTTGATCTTTATTAGCCACAGAGAGAGTGGTACAGGGAATTTGATAAGTAATCCATTAACCTATGTTAATGTGAGTATTCTTAATTACATTGTAATAAACCTGTTTTTTTATGGAATGTTTGATGATGTGTCTTTGCTTTATAGAGCTGTGTTGGGACTATTGTTAAACCTGTGTTAAACCGTTGAGACTGATGTGGCTACAGTCCTCATGAGCTGTGCCTGGTGGACAAAGGATTAACCCCTGTTGGTTATATGGCTTAATCATCATGTATACTGGGCTTAAAAATACCACTTTTAGAGGCATTGCATTTTTTTCAGCCTGTTAGGGCTCATGCACACTGGACTTAAAAAATGCAGATTTTACAGGTGTTTGGTGTTTTGTTTTCAGCCTGCAAAAGCACCTCTATGTAAGCTTATTTGTCCATGTACATATAGGCATTTACAAGGCATATTAGAAGAGCAATGTTTACAGTATGAAAAGAAAAAATGAAAATGCAGTCTAAAGGCACGTCTAAACACACCTAGCTAGATACGTTTAAGAACGTTTGAGTGTTAATTGCAATGGCCACAATAAACTGATATTCTGGTCAATGAAATCCATTAACATTAGCTCTGGCATTCAAAAGGTTACACAGATGACCTGTATTCAAGAAGCCTTATGTGATCTACTGTAATTTAGAGGTTCAATATTTCAGGTGGGATTACACCCAAAATGCATGATGGTTGGTGGGATTGTTTCACTGTGTGGCACACATGAAATTGTGGGAAGATTACACTGGAGGTAAAATAAAGATGTATAGGACTGACTGATGTATGTACTGTACATGCTATATGTGACTTTTGAATCCACATTGAAACCACATTGATTGCACTGTATTTTTTGCTGTGCAGGGATTGGGGGTTTTGTTCAAAGAATAACAGGGCTGTAAACTAAAAAAGAATGGCCTGGACTAGAAGGGGGTTAAACAGTCCAGTCATCAAGTGGTTAGGGAAAAAAATAATGTTCACTCGGCACAGTGTATATTTGCATCTCAGTTTTAATGTTGGGAAATAAGGTAAACCTGTGTTTACTTTGAATATCCAGTCATGAGCTAAAGATATTATACAGGAATTTTGCTAGTGCACAATTGGGTATTTAACGTTACACATTAACCTTACTTACTGACATTCACTTTGCAAAGTGAGCAGCCACTACTCTTAGTTTATCAATCTAATTTCATGACTACTATAAGAATTGATATAATTGAAATGATGAGTTTACCTTTTTGCTCACACTGCTTTAAAACCCACTACTAGCCATTATAGCAAAAGCTGTGTTGTTGTTTTGTAAAGCTGCCTGATCATTTCCACACCCTTAAAGGTAATGCCCCATCTGGTTATCTCTTCTATGTATTCTTGGTTTCGCTGCCCCTCCTGTGGGCTTGGTATGGGCATGGCAGCTGTCAGTGGGAAAGTGGAGGGAGATCAGCAAGCAGCCATCTGCTGATCTCCTCTCTGATGCATGAACCTGGAAGCAACAAGCACCTTCTGGGTTCACTGCCGTCATTTCATGATAGAGCTGGTGAGAGAAGATGTTGATCAAACATGATCTCTGGTCTGTGCTTGATCAGCTTCAGGGCGGTCCAGAGGTGATATTGGGGGGGGGGGGGGTGTGTAAATAAATGAATGTAACATGTAATCAATAAAAAAAAGAAAAAACATGAAAAAAATATAAAGTCCTCTGCCCAATGCACATTCATATAACAACATAAACACTCATGGCAGATTTACCTAGGTGAGAAAATGACAATTTTGCTACATATATTAGGTATTATAAAGCATTCTGGAGAGAGGAAAATAATTATGGGGCTATGGTTAACATTAAACAAACGACCTGTAAAGTCTTTTAAGATGTTATCCATGGACAATTTTGGGTATTGAAGCTTATCACAGTTTTCTTTGGTAAACACAATTTTAAGGCTTGCCACGTGTGGTATCTATTTACTTGACACAACCTCATCTTTTATATTTTGCCAAAATATTGGGTAGTATGTTTGTGTGCCATAAAATTAGCTTTAGAGTTTTCATTTTTTTTATTTATTTTTAAGAGGGATTAAGTCTCCCGCCTGCAGACCCCACAACCACTAGGTCAGGGTTGAGGGGAATAGGTTCTTGCCCTCTTTATTATGGGGACAGGGTGTTTTGCCGGGGGATCCCATGTTGAGGGCACATGGCCTAATTTGGATAAAGGAGAAGCACATGCTCGACCTTCCCTTTCTGGCCAGCCAGGTTGTTAAGATGTGTTCATGTCAGAGCATCCCCTAAAGCAGGTCCCTAGAACAGTGGGTAAAATATATGCAAATTGGCTGGGGTAAAATACCAATGAGTTTGCAGTTTTAATGCTGTTTCTTTTTTGGTCATTGAATGAGTACATTTTTGCACATTGCAAAGCATCTCAAGCCAATTTTCCATAGAGAATTTGTGGCCTACCTCCCTTTCCCAGCTAGTCACCGCAGATGATTTAGTTGGGAGGTCTCGTTCATTTAAGAGCTGATAGAGCTTAGAGAGTTTAGGAGGGCTATATCTCTAGACCTAATAGATCTTGACCATATAAGGCCCGAGAGGTATTAGGGCTCAATTTAGTTAGATCCAAACCGTAACCAAGGTATCTGAGTAGATGGAACGGGCCACTGAGCCAACTGTACCAAATGGGCTGCTAAATAATATTTCCAGAGATTGGGCAAACCCAGCCCTACCATCTGTAGAGTTATGTAACTAACAGTTTACCAAGGCAAGGTTTTTTACCTTGCTTGTTGTAAACAGGTGATAAACCCTATATAGATCTTTTGTGAGAGAACGGATCTTTGCCATTTTATGCATTTTCCTTGTGGGCTGGGGGGGGGGGGGGATATTATCAACCACATTAATACGAAAATATTCTACCAGGCA
Source organism: Pelophylax lessonae (assembly GCF_965119305.1). Taxonomy (NCBI): domain Eukaryota; kingdom Metazoa; phylum Chordata; class Amphibia; order Anura; family Ranidae; genus Pelophylax; species Pelophylax lessonae. The sequence continues at coordinate 162,858,699 of NC_138773.1, forward strand.
GTTGTATTCCAAAGAAAAGGGGATGGCTGCCGCTAGGAAACAAGCTAATTGTCTGAAAAGTTCTCTGGGGTTACCCTGTATTCAGATCTTTTAGCTGCAACTATCCAAGCTAGACGACAGCGATTCACAACCACAAACTCAGTGGGGCAGGCCAACCAAGCTACTGATCACAAACCTGGGCAAAACACGTGATCCATTCCCTCGATAAAGGCCTGAAGCTTCTTCGTAAATGGAACATTTTCCCTCTGGAAACTACCCCTGACTCAGTGTTATCCCCCTCTCAGATCCTGATGGAATGGGCCTGAAAGCTCCTTGATCAGGTCTGGTTGATCCCCTCTCTTCTGGTCCTCCATATGGGTTGAATGGGATCCTTCTTGCCTCTGTAAGAATGTACCATCCACCCACATATTTGGTGAACTGTGTTCCTTCTCCCCCCACTCTTTGCATTAGAGATTTATTATTGCACATGTATTTTTCGGTAGTTTGTCTAAAAAATGTATTTTAGGTTCTTTAAGGCTCATTTTGTGCTACTAGTTCTGCTTTGTTTTGGGCACAACCTACATCTTTGCATCTTTGAACTTCTTTTTGGTCCCCACAGCCACCTCCATCAGGCACTTCCTCCTTGGCTGCTTCTACCAGAAGAATCATCACGATTCCAACCAACATTTTTGAATTTCAATGATGATCCATCCAAATACTTTGACTGCCTATATTTTTCCTAGCCCTCCCATTGCTCCTAAGGTAATATCATTCAATGTCAAGGGGTTCAATAGCCCACATAAAAGGAACTCACTCCAGAAAGAAATTCAATCCCTCCAGGAAGACATTGTCTTTCTTCAAGAGACTCATTTTTTTGAAACACAAACACCCTTCCCTTTCCCTCAAATGTTTTTCTCATATTTTCATGGCCGATGCTGATAAGAAAAAAGCTGGAGTTGTAATTGCTATTAAGGACTCCTATCCTTTAACCCTAAAGATTCTATTACTGATGATAAGGGACGGTATTTCATTCTAATCTGTAAAACTGACTGCATTTCGTACACCTTAGTGAATGTGTATGCAAACAAATAACGTTCCTGAAAAACATTCTTAAACACATTGAAACCTGCCGCCAAGGCCCGTTGTTGATTGGGGGAGGCTTCAACACCATTAACGACCCCTCTTTAGACACTACAAACTCAGCCAGAAGACACTCCATGTGCCTTAGCAAGTTTCTTCATAATTGCAATTTGTTTGACATTTGGAAATGTCGCCATGGAAGTGAGAGAAACTTTTCATATTTCTCTACTTCTCATCGCTCCTATTCCTGAAAGCAAAAAATTATTCAAAGTGATGTGTGCTGGTGAAAGTAATATTGTCCATATTATAAATAGAGTAGATGTTAGTAATACCGAGATTTCCCATTGAAGAATGAGAAATCCAGATGTTGGCTACATGTCAGGGAATGTTGTTTGACTGGACAAAGGTATAAGTCCTGGTGAACCTTAAATGTGCTATATGCAACAAGCCTTTGAACAGTTAAAAAGCTGTTATCTACGTGTCTCTATAAGGCATAGTTCAAATTTTTGAGTTTAAAAAGCATTATTCATTATAACATGTGATGCCACTGACGTTAATGAACCGTGCATGCATGCTTCAGTGACCAGAAACTGCTGTATGCATGATTATCTGAATAAAATAGTACAGTGTCTCAAACATTTTTTAATTCAAGTATTCTTTTAATGCAATACCATGCTGCTTTGGGCAACTATAGGTAGACAAAGACCTAAGTCAGGTAAAAACAATTTTAGATACCAATTAAATGTGTAGGAAAAGAGATTTGTTAGACATAGTAAATATTCCAAAGGAAACCTACTGTATATATATAGTCTACAAAGTGGAAAGCAAAAGTTTCATTGAAGCATACAAATTACTGTGTTCAGGATGTTCTATATTCATTTTGCATTATTTATTTATTCTGCAGTGCACTCTATTTCCAGCAAGACACAGAAAAGCAAGTCTCTTGCTGTCTGTAATATTTCTTGTTGGCAGACAAGCACGTTTTCAAGTGAGGGAAATGAGAAAACAAAAAAGAACGTTTATGATCTGCTAAAACCACAGCTTGTAATGCCTGTGAGAGGCATTACTGAAATCATGCTAACTCATCCATTATCACCTGGCTATAGTACCTTCCAGGCTTTATGAGAATCCTTTCTGCAAAGAGCAGGGTTTACAGTAATTCTGTTAGGATTTAAACAGTGAGATAAACACAGAATGTCAACAATGAAGAGCAACAGAGCACTGTGTTTAAGTGAACAAGATCTGAATTATGGTATAGTTATATGACGTGCATTCCATTTATCAAGAATCCAAAAAGCATTAATAAACAGTATCAATATCTAACCGCAGAAGACAACTGAAATGCCTTAATTTTATAAAAGTATTGTTAATCAAATAAAACTTCCAGTGCTGATAGCCTATTTTTGTATGGTCTGAAGTTCTTACAGATACTGAATGCTTGAAGAAACACACTAGTTACAAAATAATAATAATTTAAATGTACAAAACTGCTTATTATTTTACAGTTGCTTTTAAGAATAGGGCAATTATGCACAATACAATTCAATTTTACTTTTTTTTAACTTTAAAAATGTTTTTTATTGAGTTTTCAAAAATACAACAAAAAATAGACAATAACAACCAGATTGGTTATAGAACAATCAGTAATAACAAAAAATGTAATTGCATGTAAGTACTAGATCAATCTAATAGATCATTAGGGATGAACAAATGGAACATACATGTAATGTCAAGTAAGATCCTCTTTACCCCATTGGGTACTAACTGTAAACAGGTACTGATATTACATTTAACAGTAATAAGTAAAACTTAAGAAATTAAAGATAAGGGATGACATGATACAAATGTCACTTACTGGTACAATATTGGTTAACAAGTCACAAATTGCAAGTCAGTTCCTTGAGAGATTTAGAAGCTCTAGGTTAAAATTTGTCATAGCTTCAGAAACGTAGTCTTATTATAGTTTTTGTACCTTAACAATAATTCATATTGAGCTTGAGTTTTCAGTTGTATAATAAGATCAGATAGGTTTGGTGCATCATTCGTTTTTTATAATTTTGTTATAGTACATCTCTTCTCTATTAAGACATTTGTCACTATATTTCCACATATCCCAAATAATACTTAGTAAGGCCATTGTGTTACTAAGAGGGAATAGATTTCCTGTGAGGATGCTTAAAATTATGAGATTGGTTTCCAGAAGCTATGTACATTTTTACAATTCCATAGAATGTGATGTAGGGTACCAATTTGTTCCTTACACCTCCAGCAGGTTGGAGATAAAGAGGGATAGATTTATGAAAGTTTATATGGTGTAAGATACTATCCATTTAGTATTGTTTGAGCATTGTCCCAATGTTCAATACATGAGGATATTTTACTACTCATTACCATGGCTTTATGCCACTGATCCCAGGAAAAGGTTAAAGTTAAATCCTTTTCCCATTTTAGCATATTAGATGGTTTAACATTAATAGGAAAGTCTGAGAGGAGTTTCTAAGATAAGGATATCGACTTCCCTATCGCAAGCATACTTATTCAAAAAGTATCTCCGGAAAATCAAAGGAATATTTATACATGAATCAGGATTGAAATTATTCACAATTTGGCTGAGTTTGCTTTGCATCATTTTTTTTATATTGGTTAATAGAGTTGATCGAACACCTGGATGTCTGGGTTCGGCGGGTCCGGCCGAACTTGAAAAAAAAAGTCCGGGTTCGTGACCCGTTGTAGGTGGAAGCGGCGGCGGTGGAGGACGAGGTAGCTAACACTGGTTTTGGTTTTTAATTTTATTTTTTTTAAATTAGGGTACACCCCAAAAGAGTAAGAAAGATCAAATACAACAATGGCTGGGTAAGGCCGGTGAACATGTCTATTCTGCACAAGGTACGGACAAGTCCTGTGGGATCCATGCCTGGTTCATTTTAATGAACGTGAGCTTGTCCACATTGGCTCTGGACAGGCGGCTGTGCTTGTCTGTGATAACGCCCCCAGCCATGCTAATTACACGTTCAGATAATACACTGGCTGCAGGGCAGGCCAGCACCCCCAAGGCGTATAGGGCAAGCTCAGGCCATGTGCCCAATTTGGAGACCCAGAAGTTGAAGGGGGCAGACCCGTCATTCAGTACGTGTATAGTACGTAAGGAACAGTAAGGAACTGTATATGGTATATGGTAAGGAACGGTGATGGCGGTGGGGGGGGGATGCTTTTTTCCCCCTTCTGGATTGAGTCTGGCCTTGGAAAAGGTATGTGTCCCTGGCTGTGGGCCAGGCTTTCCCAACGCTGTCTAAGTTCTGAGGCCTTCTGGTAGGGACGGGGCTGCACTGGTCTTGCCAGGGACTGGGATTCTGAAAAGCCTGTGGTGTATGTGCCCCTGGAGTGTCAGTCCAGGGGTGCCATAATTCACGGTGGATGGCAACACTATGAGTATGGCATTAAGGACACTGCACTTCCTACACACGTTTTTCACACCTGCCTCTAGGGCCGGGCATTTTGGTCAGGAGTCAGGACCAGGGGAATTTGTTGTTCCTGGCCGAAGGGCCTGCCATAGTATTGCAATCTGGCACTAACCTTGCACTTCTTCTTCGCTATCCCTTTCCCCACTTTTATATGTTGTGTGCCTCACGTTTTGTGTTTTTTATTGTGGCGGTACACTTTATTTTGCACATCGTGATTAGTAGGGTGTAGGTCCTTGGGCCTGTCCCTGAAAGTCTTGGGAGGGGGTGGATATGACCTTCTGGCTTGGTTCGTCCTCTCTCATGGGGTCTCTCTTCGGGAGAGCCCCACCTAGTACTTGGGGTTGCCTGGTTTCGGCCAGGTTAGCCAGTGTAAGTACCCCAGTCCCTGTCAGGAGCCTTGCGCCCTGGGGGATCAGGGTCAGGGACCTTGTGTACACCCTGTGCACTTTTTGTGTTTCACTTTTTTGGTGTGCACTTTTTTATGCATCCACCGGGTGATAGTCTGTGTGTGTTCACACACCACGGGCTTAAAACAAAAAAAACAGCTGGTGGTCCTGGTTGTTGTGGCGTACCAACAAAGCTTTTCCACATTTCATACATGCTAACCCTGCCTTCTGATGTGCTGGCGGTGCCCTGACTGCGTTGGCGACCTCCTCCTCTGCCTTCGCCTTGTGCTTCCACTGTGCCCCCGCTGTCAGGTGGGAATGCCCCCAGCATCGCTTCTCAACCTTTTGGCTAAGATCAAGTGTAGTATCTGTTGTTATCATTTATCTGGGTGCCACCCTGCTGTGAACATGGTTCCTCCTCCTCCATCTCATCCTCCTCCTCATCCTCCACCTCGTCATCCTCCATAACTGTACCCTTGCTGGACAATTGTGTACCTGGCGTTTGTGGGTGCAGGGACCCACCCTCAGAGCCACTTGTGAATGACTGCTCTGAAAGCCTTGGAAATGATCACTGCTCCGGATGCGGAGGCGGTAGAGGATGAGGATGAGGAAGCGGAGTAGGAGGACTTAGCAACAGGAGGAAAACTGAAGCGCCCTGCAAACCTTGGTGGTGGAAGGAGATGCGCCAAACAAATGTAAAGGGTGTATCTCACAGTAACATAATCAGCAAACGCTGCAAAATTATGAATTTTCCCCTAAATGGGTGCTTATTGAATAGCAGAATAGAAAAACAGTATCTAAAAGGGTGTATCGCACATGTACAGATGCAGACTAAGCCACAATTTAATATCTTTCTGTCCCCTAAATGGGTGTTTATTGAATAGCAGAATAGAACAACAGTATCCAAAGAGTGTATCTCACGCGTACAGATACAGACTAGGCCGCAATTTAATATCTTTCTTTCCCCTAAATGGGTGTTTATTGAATAGCAGAATAGAACAACAGTATCCAAAGGGTGTATCTCACATGTACAGATACAGACTAAGCCACAATTTAATATCTTTCTGTCCCCTAAATAGGTGTTTATTGAATAATGGAATAGAACAACAGTATACAACGGGTGTATCTCACAGTAACATATGCAGACTAGGCCGCAATTTAATATTTTTTCCCTATATGGGTGTTTATTGAAAAGCGGAATAGGACAGCAGTATACAAAGGGTGTATCTCACATGTACAGATACAGCCTAAGCCGCAATTTAATATCTTTCTTTCCCCTACATGGGTGTTTATTGAATAGCAGAATAGAACAACAGTATCTAAAAGGGTGTATCTCACATGTACAGATGCAGACTAGGCCGCAATTTAATTCTTTTTCCCTAAATGGGTGTTTATTAAATAGCGGAATAGAACAACAGTATCCAACGGGTGTATCTCACAGTAACATATGCAGACTAGGCCGCAATTTAATATTTTTTCCCTAAATAGGTTTTTATTGAAAAGCAGAAACGAACAACAGTATCCAACGGGTTTATCTCACAGTAACGTATGAATGAAAAATGTTAAATGTCAACACTGTATGTCACTGTAAAATATGAAGGAAAAAAGGTTTTGTTTTTTTTTTAAATCCAGATTAAGCAGACACATATGCTCTGAGCTTGCATTACATGGCTGCTACATGCTGCACGCCTAACAGGTTGGATACTGTTGTTGTTCTATTCCGCTATTGAACAAAAAAAAAAAAACATTTGAATGCAAAACTGAAAAATATTTTTTTTCCCTAAAAACTGAAAAATAATTATTTTTCCCTTACAAAACACTGTATGTCACTGTAAAATATGAAGGGAAAAAGGTTGTTTTTATTGTAAATCCAGATTAAGCAGACACATATGCACTGAGCTTGCATTACATGACTGCTACATGCCGCACGCCTAACAGGTTGGATACTGTTGTTAACTCCAAACAAATATTTCAACCGCTCACTTCAAAGGGGAAGACTGGCGTGCTGCTCTCCTCAGGCAGGGAACTCCAAATCGGGTACACGAAAGAAAGGAAAGGAGGCGCAACCACCTAGTGCATTACCCGTGGTAATGTATAAAATTTTTAATAAAAAATGCCAAATGCATACTCACAAACATGCAGAAATAAAATCGTGTTACAAATTCCCGTCACACGTGTGCTGGAACATGTCCCTTAAGATGCGACCGCTAACGCGTTTCGGGAGTCAAGCCCCCTTATTCAGAGCTGGTCATGTACCTGCTATGATCATAATTGGTATTGGTATGTTTTTAATGGCCTTTAGTGTTTCCTCTTCCAAAATTGTTTTTTTAAGGCTGTCAAGTGCATTGGGGTCAATCTTCTGAATTTTTTTTTTTTGCTTAGAAATCTTGTTTTATCTTCCAAAAGGGGTATTCTTATCCTCTTTAAAGGTTGTAAAGAAGTTCATAATATTCTGAAAAGGTGTCAGCTATATCTTGGGGTTATAAGAAATCCTTCCAGTATTATGATGGACCAATTTATGAATTTTACCTTTGATTTGTCATTGGCGAAGTTGGAAGTCAGGCAGTTTCTCTGCTTTAAGGAAAGGTGTGACCAATTCTATTACATAAAAAAATTGATAACACTAGCAGCGCTAAAATCAGCTGTTCAGTTGATCTGTAGCTGACATCTTCTGAGGAGGAGGAGCATTACTTTGTTTTATAAGCGCAGATTCATCATCTTTTTGGTGAGTGTCCAGTTTGACGGGTGGTGGCACGAGTGGATGTTTAAGCACATTGGTGTACAAGAGGACCTATCTCCATCTTGGATCACTGCTTTGAAGGACAATTTTAACTATTTGTTTATGTCCATCTGCTGGTCATCTTTGGACTTTTAGTCACCACTCACTTTTAGTGCATGCTGCTCTATCCTCACAATATTATCATAAATTATTTGTATGTCACTGCATTTTATGTAGATGATTATAGCGCTGCTAGTGTTATCAATTTTTCTTATGTAATAGAATTGGTCACACCTTTGCTTAATACTTTTATGTTTATAGCAGCAGCTTTTTAGCTATATGCTATTATTATTAACATACCCTATATAGTGGTGTATTTTTTATGTGCTAAGCGCTGGTTGAGTTGGATACAGTTTGAATATACATTCGTTCCTACTCCTGTTTTTATAGTTTCTCTGCTTTATTACCTTGTGAATAAAAGTTTGGTTTTTAGTTTCTTAAGGAACCTGTCATGATCAGCAATTAAGATGGCCCTTAATTCATTCCTATTGCTATTGAGTTGTTGTAGAAGATGTGGGTCTTTAGGGTATTTTTTATTTTTAGTTTCTAGACTTTTAATATCTTTCATTAGCCAATTGAATTAGCAACCCCCTAGGGAAAGTTTTATTGGCACACCAGAGGTTGGTGCTTGACATAGAAACAGTGTTGTTAAATCATCACAGACATATACATCTCTTGAGACAGGATATAGGTATTATTCTTCCATTAAGTTCAATTGTTATAATGTTGACCGGTCTGTAATTCTAAAGTAATTGGTGCATTGTTCGACCAAGAAATGTTATGGATTTGGGCATCTGTTGTTTTTTGTAAGAGAGTTTTGTCTGTGATGAAATAGTCAATTCTAGAGTAAGTTTTTCGTGCATTGGAAAAGAATGTATAATCCTTTTCAGTGGAGTGGAGACACCTCCAAGGATCATACAGATCCTCCTGAACAAAAATATATCACTAAGTCCCAATTTAGTGGTGTGATCTTTTTTAGCTGTGTCTATGTTTGGTTCCATAGGGGAGTTGAAGTTTCCACAGATGATGATATTCCCTGTTTGGATTTTGTGGATTTGGTAATGGAGAATGACGTCATGCAAATTGCATCAGTTGGTCCTTCACATGGAAGACATGTAACTTTCCAATTACATCTCCTGGTATGTGAGGGGCTTACGCAGCCTGTGGGCCCTATCTATCACCAATTCTTGATGTGAGATTGTAGGAATCAGGCCAGATATCATTCAGCACAAGAATTGTTTCAGATATAATTTGTTAATATTTTCAGACATTCCTCTAAGTTTTACATTATTACATCTAGACCTATCCCCCAGGTCTGCAACTTTCAGTTTTAAATGTTTAATTTATTCCTCTAAATCAACATGGGAATCCACTAAATCCTTATGAGCTTCTATAAATGTGTCCATTTTATGTTCAAAATATTCTACCCTTTTTCTCAACGCATCCATTGCCATCCTGGATTTTTTTCATAAAGGATAGTATATTTTGTTGAAGAGCACTTCCTAAAGATAAAAACATTTATTTGGTCTGTGTGAATTATATACTGACCTGAAGTGGGGAATGCATTGAGTTTTTCATTGTAAGGATAGATGGAATGTAGTGTCTAAGTTAGAAAAAGAATCACTCACATGTCCTCCAGCCTCAGAAATTTTTCTTCTTTGATTCAAAGGGCTGTTAATTTCTGCATGTGATAGATCAGAGCTATGTGGCTGCATGCCTGAATTTACACACTCTCCCCTTTCCATTCCTCCACACTGATCTGCCTGCAGAGGGGTTGGCTCCATGCTGGTTCAATGGAGATCCAGCTAAGCTGAAGAAACTGTTCCATTTGTATGGCCCCTCTCTGTTCTTTCTTTTCCCCATTGCTTCCTGCTGCTTCTCTGATGTCTGCCTGCTGCTTCTCTGATGTCTGCCTACTGCTTCTCTGATGTCTCCCACACCTGTATAATCAGGTAAGCTTATAAAAGCATTGGAATCCAGAGAGACGTTACTCAGACCATGTAATTTGGGGCATGTTCAAGAGACAAACCAAATACACTGTTACTGTTTAAAGCATGACATTTGTAATCAAAGTATTAGATTAATATGGATGAATGCATAGTGTAGGATTCTACTTGTAGATTTTTCATCCCTTTTTTCTGTCTATGGCTAAAACTCCCAACCTAGGGGGAAGCTCAAAATATTTTTGGAACTGGAGCTAAGTGAAAAGCAAGGTCCATAAAGGCACGGATGAGTGAGTTTAGGGTGGACTTGACAGGCCTACACAGAGTGCTGACATCAACCCGATAGAACACCTTTGGGATGAATTAGAGCAGAGACTGACCTCACAAATGTGCTTTTGGAAGAATAGTCAAAAATTCCCATAGGAATCCTAAACCTTGTCGACAGCCTTCCAGAACAGTAGAAGCTGTTATAGCTGCAAAGGGTGGGCCAACTCAATATTGAACCCTACGGACTAAGACTGGGATGTCATTAAATTTCATGTGCGTGTACAGGCAATACTTTTGACAATATAGTGTATGTTGGTATAGTGTGAAGTAACTAGTGAAATCAATTTTATACAGCTATTATATTTTTGGAGTATTATGCTGTAAGAACATCTACAATGGCTTGTTCTTGCCCTTCATATACTTTCTACCTAATTTGAGTACAACAAAAATTTAATAGGAAAATTAGGTATTTGGTATATTTTAGAAATACCCTTGCTACATAGGATTGCCTTTAAAAGTGATTAAGCTTTAATTTTTGGTTTTCTATCATATGCATTTTTCTTGGCAATTCATTTGAGCCAGGGCTGGGATTGATTCATCACATATATATGACACAATAAATCTTTTGAATGTTTTAATGCTCACTATAAAATTTTGGATAGATTTAAGCTTTTTCTTTTTATTTGAAAATATCTAGCTGTATAAATATATGCAAGGAAGCTAATAATTTGTCTTTGTCAGACTGATTTTCAGCAATTAAGAATCCTCTTGTGTTAAGAGAAACATAATTTAAAATGCCATTAAGAATATTTTACTCCTAATTGAGAGACTTTGCTCAATATGAAATTAAAAGCATTTGTTAGAGCAAATGGTCAGGTGTTGTTTGCATTTAGACAAAATTAGGCAAGTACAAAACCATACAGGTGTCTGTAACAACTATTAGCTTGCATTTCAAATTTGCTTACAAATATAAATAAACCATTTAAAAAAAACATTGAGGACATTTGCTGTGAAAACTGTTGTACTACAAGCAAAAAACTCATTCCTCGTTCACTTTGAGTAGATCATTTCAAAATTATTTTACTGGCTATAAGGTATATAAGGCATTTTTTTAACTCCAAAGCTGTTATGTTCATACAAAATATTGTTACAGGCAAATGTTTATAACAGACAAATCAATTTTTTTACAATAAAGACATACGCGGGATCAGAAGCTTACATGACTGTACATTGTACAGATTTGTTTTACTTTACATTGTAGAGACATAGTTAAAGAAAAAAACAGCAACAAACTCCTTACTTTAGAGGGATACAAACATCTCTATTGCAGTATGGCAGAAAGAAGAAGGCCTGAAACAAGTTCAAAACATATAGCAGTCCCCCTAAGAAATGTTCTCTTAAACACCCCTTTATGAAGTGTCCCACTGTGCAGGAATGTTCTTAAGAATCGCATAGTTACAGGTGAAACATAAGTACTAAAAATGGAGCTAACATTTAATAAATAGAAAAATAACATTTGTTGAAAAAGCTTCTCTATCCCCAGCACTACTGGAATGTATGCAAAAGCATCTGGGATCCTAGATAACAACATTGACCAAATATAATCATGACCATATTCGGTCAATGACATCACCCAGGATACCCATCACTGTTGTTTATGTTCCAGCAATTTGGTGGATCTGTTATTTGCAAGTAGGGGTGGGGCAGCAACATCTGTGATGGGTTGTCCTGGAGGCAGATCAACATTGCTGAGCATCACTCCTTTTCATTGACATGGAGCTACATCGCCGTCCAACATGCTTGACTTGCAGAGGCATGGGTTTACCTTTTCTGTCTGTGAATTAAAAACTGGAGTTGCTGTGGGACTCTTTTATCATAAATAATGTTAATCTATATCACTGAATGATGTGACTTTGGATTTACATCAAGAAACATTGTTATTTTTTTTATAATATAATATTTTTTCATGGTGTGTATGTTTTTATTTGCCCAAAACGTCACTCAGGATCCTCAATGCCTTTATTTACAAACAGAAGCTGATGAAGATCTGTCATTAAGGCTCCATGTACACGGGACGCTAAAAAAAGTCCCTTGAAATGCTGGAATTTTTAGGACGTTTAAAACGTCCGTTGTGCCGCGTTTGCACCCGCGTTTAGCGGGCGTTTGCTAAATTTGGTAAATGCGGGTCATCACGTTCGGTCCCGTTCGGCCACGTTTGGTCGCGTTTGGTCGCGTTTTTGCATTTGAAACACCGGGAAACACACGTTCGAACGCAAATAATTGCTTTCCAAAAAACGTCCCTGAACTCAACTGCCTGCAAATGACTGTAAACGACCCTGTGTACATGGACAGATAAGATAAAATAGAGGTGGGTTCAGGGACGCCCAACTGCTCCTAAACGGCCATTTACAAGTTGCAGAGTACATGGACCCTTAGCGCCGGTTCACACTACCGCGACGCTACTTCCCGGGGCGACCTCTGAGATCGCGGTGCGAGCAGCGCGCCGTGACCTCGGAGCGGCCGCCACGGACTTCATAACATTGAAGTCTATGGCGGTCGCCTCCTGGTCGCCCCAAAGAAGCTCCGGACCCTTTTTCTAAGTCGGAGCGACTTGTGTCGCTCCTATTAGAACGGGTCCGCAGCTTCCCTATGGGAGGCGACCTGTGAGGCGACCAGGCCTTAGTGTGAACGGGGGCTTAGAGGTGGAGTTGCTACCATCACTAAATGACAGATCTGACCACTGTTTGTAAACACAAAATGTAATATTTAAAGGGGTAAATAGTACCACATCCACAACATCATGTAAAGTTTTAGGGATTCCCTCATGCGTGTTTTGTTTTTTAATAGATTTTATTTATGCTGCCCTTTAGACAGCATTAAAAGACTATCTCCCTGCTAAACGGCATTTATTAACCACTTCAGCCCAATTCAGTCAATTCTGACACTTCTCATACACATGTAAAAATCTAATTTTTTTGCAAGAAAATTACTTAGAACCCACCGACCATTATGTATAGTTTATCAGAGGTCCTAGACAATAAAATGATGGGTGTTGCAATTCTTTTTATCACATGGCATTTGTGCTCCATACCAAACATGTCACACTGTTAAACTGCTCACTTTTGTGAAAGGGCACCAAACTATGGTACCTAAAAATCTCCATAGGCAATTCTTTAAAAGCCTTTATAGGTTAAAAGTTTAGAGTTACACCGGAGGTCTGGAGCAAAAATGATTGCTCTCATTCTGACTTTCGCGTTTACTTTGCATGCTGGACTGATGCATAAATTTGCATTTGTACATGCTCACAGGTGCTTTTCATACTATTTACTGCTTAGATAATATGTTATGACAATATGCCCCTCTCACCATCAAATTAATATTACCCAGTGGCCGTTTCATTGGGAACTGCAAATATTTTTTACCAATTGTTTGAATCAATACAATACATGTTTTTACTATCTTAAGAAACTCAGTGGCTGCCCTTATAGGGATATAGGAATCATGGTATGCCTAACCTGTAATAGACACCAGCTGCCAGTGTCCAGTAGTGATGTCGCGAACATAAAATTCGCTGTTCGCGAACGGCGAACGCGAACATCGGCGAATGTTCGCGAACCGGCGAACATTGCGAACCGCCATAGACTTTAATAGGCAGGCGAATTTTAAAACCCACAGGGACTCTTTCTGGCCACAATAGTAATGGAAAAGTTGTTTCAAGGGGACAAACACCTGGACTGTGGCATGCCGGAGAGGGATCACACAAAATAAGTTCTTAAAAATTGTAATTTTTTGATAGATAGCCAATTATTGGAAAAATTAAAAAAAAATCTTTGGATTTAGCATCTGGGGGGTCTAAAAAGTGTACCTGTGAAGTTTCAGCTCTGTAGCATGTCCGGAACCAGAAAAAATTAGGAATTAGGGTTAGGGCTAGAGTTAGGGTTAGGGTTAGGGTTAGGGCTAGGGTTAGGGTTAGGGCTAGGGTTAGGGTTAGGGTTAGGGTTAGGGTTAGGTTTAGGGTTAGGGTTATTTTTATGGCTAGGCTTAGAGGGTTAGGGTTAAGGTTAGAGGGTTAGGGTTATAGTTAGAGGGTTAGGGTTAGGTTTAGTGTTAGGGGCTAGGGTTAGGGTTACGGTGAGATACTTAGGGTTAGAGTTAGTAGCCCTACCCCTACCCCTCTAACTCTAACCCTAAGCACTAAAAATAACCCTAACCTTAGCCCTGACCCTAACCCTAGCCCTAACCCTAACCCTAGCCCTAACCCTGATTCTATTTTTTTCTGGTTCTGGACATGCTACAGAGCTGAAACTTCACAGGTACACTCTTTAGACCCCCCAGACAATAAATCCAAAGAAATTTTTTTTTTTAAGTTTTTTTTTTAAGTTTTCCAATAATTGGCTCTCTATCAAAAATGACAATTTTTAAGAACTTTTTTGTGTGATTTAGTGTCTAGGGGGTCTAAAAAGTGTACTTGTGAAGTTTCAGCTCTGTAGCATGTCCAGAACCAGAAAAAAAGATAATTTTTCAGTAGAGCAGGAATGGTGGGAACCCCTTTTACACCTATATGATCTTTTTGTCCTGGTTCTGGACATGCTGCAGAGCTGAAACTTCACAGGTACACATTTTAGACCCCCCAAACAATAAATCCAAAGACATTTTTTTTTGTTAAGTTTTTTTTTTTTTTTTCTTTTTTAAGTTTTCCAATAATTGTCTCTCTATCAAAAATGACAATTTTTAAGAACTTTTTTTGTGTGATTTAGTGTCTAGGGGGTCTAAAAAGTGTACCTGTGAAGTTTCAGCTCTGTAGCATGTCCAGAACCAGAAAAAAAAGATAATTTTTCAGTAGAGCAGGGATGGTGGGAACCCCTTTTACACCTATATGATCTTTTTTTTCTGGTTCTGGACATGCTACATATATATATATATATATATATATATATATATATATATATATATATATATATATTAAAAAAATACTCAAATACCAGCCCTCAAAGGGGCTTTTGGGGACAATATATATATATATATATATATATATATATATATATATATATATATATATATATATATCTATCACAGAACAAAAAAATTACACAAATACCAGCCCTCAAAAGGGCTTTTGGGGACAATATATATATATATATATATATATATATATATATACAAAAAAAACCTCAAATACCAGCCCTAGGAAGGGCTTTTTGGGGTGCTGTCCTTACAGCAGGAGTGTACCAAGAACACTGGCTAACAAGACCGGGAACTGTGCCCAGCTATAACAGCAGCAGCAGCACCAGCACTTTCCCTGCTCTCAGTAACACAGAAATGATCTAAGATGGATGCTGCCCTTGCTTATTTATAGGAGGTGGGAGGGTGTGGGAGGGAGGTATGCTGATTGGCCTGGAATGTGTCTGCTGACTGTGATGTTCAGGGTCAAAGTTTGCCTCAATGATGATGTATAGGAGGCGGACCGAACATCGCATATGTTCGCCCGCAGCGGCGAACGCGAACGTTCGAAGTTAGCGGGGAACCGTTCGCCGGCGAACCGTTCGGTACATCTCTAGTGTCCAGCTGCCCATGTCCCTTTCTTAACAAAAAGCTTTAAAAAGCAAATCCACTTTGTAAAGACAAAAAAAACCCCACTCTCCTCTGGGTGATCTATGCACGATGCAATGATTTTAACATACTTTGTAGCAGTCCTACTTGTTTTTGCTCTTACGAAAATGTTCTATATACAACTATGTCCTTGGAAGTCTGGATCCTGCAAGTTTAATTGTGTTTAATTAAATCAACTGAAGCACTTGCAGTGTTCTATTTAATGAAAAACACTTCCAGTGTTCTAATGTCTGCATTACTTAAGAGGTATTTAACCCTTAGAGAGCATCTCACCAAAATATATACCCTGATGCAGAGGATGCCTAAAATTTGACTTGTATCTTAATGTAGACTTCAGCAATCCAAAATCAGCAAGCCAATCACACAGGCAGGAAATTACATTTCCAGGTAAGTTCTGTACAAAAGGCCTGCAAGTTGCTATATTGCATTTAATTTTACAGAAAATTAAAGTGGCTGTAGATTAAAAAGGAAAGGTATTTTTTTTAATAACATTAAATTACAATATGGCTTGTGTATCAAGTGTATATGCTTTATATATATATTTTTTATTTTTATATTTTTTTACACAAAAGTGGAGTTACCCATTAAGTTAGCCTGGAAAAAAGAAAAAAAATATATAATGGTGTTCAGCACTACGCTTGTTTTTTAACCACTTAAGGACCGAGCCCATTTCTGACACATGTTGTTTATAAGATAAATCATTATTTTTTGCTAGAAAATTACTTAGAACCCCCAAACATTATATTTTTTTAGCAAAGACTCTGGAGAATAAAATGGCGGTCGTTGCAATATTTTTTGTCACACGGTATTTGCGCAGCGGTCTCTCAAATGCCATTTTTTGAGAAAAAATAAATTTCCCTGCATGTAAAAAAAACTAAACAGTAAAGTTAGCCCATTTTTTTTATATGTTGTGAAAGATGATGTCACACTGAGTAAATAGTTACCTAACATGATATGGTTTAAAATTGCGCACGCCTGCAGAATGGCGACAAACTACGGTCAAGTGGTGTCACCTGGGTGCTCCCGATGCGTTGCGTCACTAATCATGTGACTTTCTCAAGGGTCTAATCATGTGATTAGTGATGCAACACATTGGGAGGATCGAAACCAGAAGTCCCCGTCTTGTACACCGCTATTGCGGCTATTTGCTGTCTTCTGCTACAACTTCTACTACTTGTTTTTGTTAAATAAACCTTACATACTTCACTATGGAAGCCCAATTCTGTTTCTTTGAGTAACTGGGAGTGAGAACAGTGATCTGTCTATTATCGAGTATATACACCAAAGGAGTGGATATCATGGGAGCCCTTAATTGGAAATCCCATCAAAAAGGAGAAAAGGAGGAATTCATTATCTTGATCCTTGAACGGCTACCATAATGCCTTTATTCGTGTGATGTGAGGTGAACGGCAATTGCACCTATGTTTGGATATCTTGCTCACTCTGCATGACACCATTTGGATCTGCCAAAAGAAAAGTCACTTGCTATATTTTGAGATAGCACCCTCAGTCACAATATATATATTATATTTTTTATATTTTTTGTTGCACTTGGACATTTATTAGCAGGAAGTTTCACTTTATTTTTCACAGAGATTGTACTCAATTTTAATACTTGCATTATTATTTATACGTTATTTGCATTATTATTTATATTTATGGATTTTACATTTTGTATTGTATTTATAGTCACCAGCTTTCAAACACTTTATTCTTACACTTATTTATTTCCATCCATTGTCGTCACTCACCTTATAACAACTTTTTTACACTCTTCCTTTTAAAATATTCACTGCGTTTTATTGAAGTGGTTTTATTTATTCATTTTATTCTTTATACATAGCTTGGCTATAGTGTCACATTATTATTTTTGAAGAAATTAGCGCCAATTCACCCCCTTTACGTTGACCAGTACCAGTATTTTGCGAAAATACAGAATTGGCTGCTTGCTTTCTTTTCAATAATATATTTCCTTACCTGGAAAATTGGATTTACTATTCATCTTACTATTACCCTTACATCCTATACCTTATTAGCAGCGCATAGGTCTCTTTCTTGTTCTTTTTTAAAAATGATTGCTCTTGCTCTGACGATTGTGGCGATACCTCACATGTATGGTTTGAACAGTGATTTCATTTGCAGGCGCGACTTCCATATAAGTTTTCTTTTGTGTGCGAGCTCACAGCAACGGGGGCGCTTAGATTTTTTTTCCTATTTATTTTATTATTTTATTTCATTTTAGCACAAGCACAAGTTTTTTTTTTTAAAAAAAATCTCATCACTTTTATTGCTGTCACAAGTCACATGTAAACATCCCTTGTGACAGCAATAGCAATAGGCAGTGACAGGTACTCTTTATGGAGGCATCTGGGGTCTAAAAGACTGTAGACCCCTCCACTGCACTTAAATGTATTTAAAATGCCGAAAACTGCATTTTTGAATACTGTCACTTTTTAAATTTGGCGCCTTTAGCCACCAAGTAACCCGAACGTGACGTCATGGATGCCGCTTCCGGGTTACATCATCGGAGACCTGATAAAAGCTGAATCTGGCTTTGAACGGGACTCCAACCAGCTGGTGGACATGCTGGCTGGTTGCTTGGGTCTTCTGGTGGGACGAGAGACCCGGGCAGAGCCGAGGAAGGCAGCGGGAGGGGGGTGTCCCCTCCCACTTGCTGGGGTAACGATCGAGCAGCTCCCAAGCCACATCACCCATTACCACCTGAAAGCCGAACACCAGCTCTAAAAATTGGTACCAGGATGATGCCTCTAGCTGCAGGCATCATTCCGGTACAACCACTTCTTGCAGCCAACGTAGAGCTATGTCGGTTTGCGGGAAGTAGTTAATTGATTTTTTCCATGGCTTCACCAAACCTCCTGCAAAACTGTAACTGACAGCTGGTATTAAGAATCAGCAGCTGCATGAAGTATTGGATGCTGGTTCTTGGAAGTTAAAGGCATAAATTATAACAGCAATTGCAGCAGAAGGAGGTTAAGGGTGCAAAAAAAATAAAATAACTTTCCCACTTTCCCAACATCTCCAACCAACAATCTCAAAAATAATGCCAGCCTAACTATAACCTTTCCACTAGACTTACATTTAACATCTGTATGATCTGCATTTAAAAGTAAATTCTACAAGGTAGTATTTATGGAACACACAAAATGCAAACTCATGCATACGAAGATATTCTTAGGTTATAAACCTTTTTAGCTTTATGCAGTAGATTAAAGCCTGGCAAATGCAAAGGTCAACAGGGGGCAGATTGTGAATGAAACCCATCAAAGTATACAAGCACATTAATAGGCATTTATTTCTTTCAATTGTGCATAAGTTGATATATCCCAAAAGAAAAGTATGCCATCAAAATGATGTACACTTTAGTATTTTACCTAACATCTTAATATCGAATCTGTTTCCGCTTTCTAACATCTCATATTTAATACTTTCCTAAGCTGTATAGATCTAAAGACATTAACAATGTATCTAGGTCATATTCGAGTACCGTTAATTTGTGCTGGAAAAAAAAAAAAAAAACTGTGTACACACAAGGCTAAATTCTCATTATTTTTAGGGCTTACACCAACGGAACACCTATTGAGGCAATCTATAAGAGATACTGGACAATAAATTAGAAACAAAATGGCATAATAGGTAACATGCTGGGTTGAGACCAATAAGATCATTTGTATCACAGGGGTTGACAGTTTCATGAGCTAAAGATCAGACTTTGCAGATGTTCAGAATATATAATAAGTTATGAATTTCAGTTTGTTGTACAATATGACATATTTTGCCTTGAATACAATTTACTTCAAATAAAATAATCTAACACAACAGATCTATCTATCTATCTATCTATCTATCTATCTATCTATCTATCTATCTATCTATCTATCTATCTATCTATCTATCTATCTATCTATCTATCTATCTATCTATCTATCTATCTATCTATCTATCTATCTATCTATCTATCTATCTATCTATCTATCTATCTATCTATCTATCTATCTATCTATCTATCTATCTATCTATCTATCTGTCTATCTATCTGTCTATCTGTCTATCTGTCTATCTATCTGTCTATCTATCTGTCTATCTGTCTATCAATCTGTCTATCTGTTTGTCTGTCTGTCTATCTATCTCAAAGTAAATTGGTTTGCTCAAAAACATTCACTTTCCCAATAATTATATTTTTTAATGATCCAACCACTTAAGGACCGCCCACCGCTGTTATACTGCGGCAGGCAGCCCCTCCTGCACAAACTGACATAGGTATACGTCGGTCACGCGCCTGCAGCTAGGGGGCGAACACACTCGGCAGCAAGGACTCCGATGCATGGGGCAGGCAGCTATTATTGTACCCCACTGAGAGAGAAGGACGGTCAGCTGTTGTAAACACAGCTCACCGTTCTTCTCTCTGGAATGATCACAGAGCTCCTGTGATCCTGCTATATAGGATCACAGGTCTCTGTGATAATTTCACTAGCCCCACCCTCATACAGTTAGAATCACTCCCCTAGGCTTACATTTAACCCCTGATCACCCACTGCATTAACCCCTTCCCTGCCAATGGCATTATTACAGGAACAGTGCAAATTTTTAGCACTGATTACTGTAGTGATATCACTGGCCCCCCCAAAAGTGTAAAAAATGTCAGTTAGGGGTCCGATCTGTCCGCCGCAATGTCGCAGTCCCACTAAAAATCGCAGATCGCCACCATTACTAGTAAAAAAAACAAAACAATAAAAATGACATAAATCTTTCCCATAGTTTGTAGACATGATAACTTTTGCGCAAACCAATCAAAATACGATTATTGTGATTTTTTTTTACCAAAAATATGTAGCAGAAAACAAATTGTTACAATGTTAAAAACGTTTGATTTTTAAATTTTTTTTGGGAATGTTATTTTAGCAGAATGTGAAAAATACAGTTTTTTTTTCTCAGGATTGTTGCTTTTTTTTGTTTATAGCGCAAAAAAAAAAAACACAGAGGCGATCAAATACCACCAAAAGAAAGCTCTATTTGTGAGAAAAAAGGACAACAATTTTATTTAGGTACAGAGTCGCACGACCGCGCAATTGTTTGTTAAAGTAACGCAGTGGCGAATTGCAAAAAATGACCGGGTCATTAGGGGCAAATCCTTCCGGTCCAGAAGTGGTTAAACAAAGGTAAACAACTTACATTACTTTCCCACTCACAGTTTGCTGACTCCCTTATAGTCCTGTTATGATTGTATTATAATTAAGTAATCAAATAAGAATCTTTGTTTTTTTTTTTTTAAATCAAATGCATATACTAGCTTAAAAGAGAAACATCAAAGAATAACTGTAGCCCAAACTTTTTTTTTCTCCCTTTAGGTGAAGTTCTTTTTTTTTTATTACTGTTAACCTATTTGAAAGACTGTATCTCACTACTTTTCTTAGTAACAACATCACCAGAGAGTGAGGGGTAAATCTTCCTATCTAGAAAGAACCTCTGTTAGCATGTTATTGTTGTTTGTGCCTGCATTGGATATTCTGCTCACTTTTTTCTACAGTAGCAATGCTGTCCCTGGGACAGGAAGTGAAGGGGAAGCTCAACAACAGGCATAAAAGAAAAACTGACGGGTTTACTCCCTTGCGAATTTTCGTCGCACCTAACGTGTTGGATGCTCCTAAAGTTAGGAGCTCTTACTTTCAACAACAAAAGAGCTTATTTCCTTGTCGAAGTTGCAATATTTGTAAAATTAATAAGATTAGAGACAGAAAAATTTCCCATTTTAAATCTAACACCAATGCAAGAGAATTTGGGATTAAATCATTCATCAGTTGCACTTCGCAATATGTTGTCTACATGCTCAGCTGTCCATGTGGACTTCAGTATATAGGTAGAACTGTTAGAGCCCTACATGTTAGATTAGGTGAGCATGTGGCCAACATCAAAAAAGGATATCCGAAACATAGTGTGTCACGCCACTATGCTGAATGCCATGGTAAAGATCCCACAGGTACTTCGTTTATAGGTATTGACAGGTTTACTCCGCAATGGCGGGGTAGTAACATTCAACGCGAAATATCCAGGATGGAAACTCGCTGGATTTTCGATGTCCAGAGTTATGTCCCTTTCGGTATGAATATCGATTGGGACATAAACCGTTTCATCAATAATGGCTGATAATGGGATGTGTCCTTGAGACTTTTTGGAATCTTATCTTCTTCCTGGAATTTTTTGATGATTTATTTATGGTTTTTATAATGAGAAAAATATCCATGTAATTTAGCTATTTTATGAGATTTGTGTTTTACACTGTTACCACTAGGGGGGCCTTTATATATCTTTTTTTACTAGCTTTACTTTTAAAATTTTATATTGTATAATTTTTAATGAGGGTGTCCTCTGTCTGTGGTTTTATACATTATTTATTTATAAATTATGGCTTTTGATTGATATGGCAAAAGGCTTGCTAACATGATTCTAATTATTATTTAAATATTTTTGGATCTTAATTTCCGCATATTAAACTTTCTGAGAGCGATTACCATCCTTTTTTGTTGACAACAAGCATTTATATGCATAAATCGGCCCCTGTGTACACACTTAGGGGGATGGAGGAGGTGCCAATACAGATCTAGGTTCGGGAAGTGCTCCTTTTTTTCCCTCCTCCGGAGACACCGGAAGTCCATCACTCAGTACTTTCAGCCACTGACGAACTTTCACAAATAACTAGAAGTACTGTGCATTTGCTCCATTAGCGATGACTGTTATTGTCCTCGCCCCCTCTCACTATGTATTGGCTTAGGGCGGCGTGTGTCCCCGCCCCCTATCGTGCCGATTGGCCGTCATGATCGACAATGTTGTCCTTCTAGTAGTGCTCTGATGAATTGAAGCTTTCTCCACCCTCTCCTATACGATTGGCTGCGAGTGATTGTCTCCGCCCTCTGTGTCCTGAGTGGGTGATGCGGACTAGGTCTTTATGTGTTATCTACTGTTTAAGCTCCCCCTTGATCTTAGGAGTAACCACAGAGGGAGGACACCTTTATCACAGCTGGTCAATAGGTGCAATACGTCTTTGATTGCTGTCTCTATTTAATGCGTGTCAATGCTGCAGGAAGTTACCTCAGATGACGGCTGATTGGCCGAAATGCATCAGGTGACCTTCCTGCAGTTTCCAGGACACGCTCTTTGAATGTATACCGCGGTTTTCCTCTATGCATCTGCTGATTTTAGCAGTTTTATATGTAAGTGACTACAATAAATGTAAGTGAGTTTTAAATACTGCACCATGAGCCTCTTTCCTCTCTTTTGGTATTGAAACCTCCTTGGTGGATCTGTTTATCTGAATGTTTGACCATCCTCTGCTTGAGATCCCTTTTACCATAAAGAATCTTGCTGGATCCCTGTAATCTGTATTGATGCCTTCTTAATGAGAGTATCTGGTAAGCAGCCCATTTATATACATCTACTGGTGATTTCTTGCTATACACAAGGAACTTGGTGGTGGTCTTTCATTAGATACTCATCTGGTGTTTAAACATACTACACTATATACAAATTTTTTTTCACCATTTTTTTAGTTAATTTTTTAAGCTGTTGAGACCTGATTCTTTTGGAGTTTGGCCATCGGAAGTGAAGAGAAGTTTGTTAAAACATAACAGCGCACTGTTTCACTTTCTTCTGGTAAGCAGCCTGTGTGACCGTCATTGTCTGATGATTCTAATGAGATTCTGGTGACGGTCTTTCAGTTGTAATTATCATCTACATATATATCTTTCTGGTGAGCGGCCCTCTTTTTTCATTTATTGAGGGGCCTTTCTAGCTCTTGGTGGTGGGTCTTTGCTCCTAATTTATTAGTTGGGATATACTGCACTTTTTTTTTTTTTATTTGCATATTTCCTGCCATCTACATTGATCTGATTGAGCCAAGCTGGAATAGTAAGCCAAGCTGGAATAATGAGATTCTACATATACTCTACCTATCAACAGGTCTATTTTATCCTTTCATCTGGTAAGCAGATTGGATTGTCCCTATCACTTCAAAAGGACTATTACCTGAGCGCCGCAAACCCATAACCAAATTATACTTGATCGGAGTCGTCTTTATCAGAAATTGCTGGCAGCCACCCGTTTTGGACTTATTTCAACCTGAGCGCGGATTTTCTTTACATTATTTATATGTTTCTTCATTTGCCTGGCAAAAAATTCGATCACTTTGAGGTTTCATAGTTGGTAAGGTTGAATAAAGACTCCACTCCATCAATGTGTGTGTGTGTGTTTGTGTATGCCTCTACCACTTCCCATATCCCTGTATATTGTGTTCAATAAGATGCCGATCTAACAGGTTTTTTTTAAATTAGTAACACTTCCCAGTAAAACCAATGATTTTGGAAGGGAGTTGAACATCCGTACCACTTTAACAGTAAAAAAAAAAACCCTACTCCATTTAGGGCCAAACTGTTTATCCCAACCTCTATATAAGTTATGAACAAATTAAACAGGATTGGTCCAAGGACAGAGTCAGGGGTACCCTACTTATAACTCTAGTTCATTTTGAGTACTTGCTATTGATCACCACCCTCTGAACCCATCCCTGTAACCAGTTTTCTATCTGGGTACATATACTATTGTCAATGGCAATAGAACTCAATTGGGGGGTTAAGCATTTAGGGGGTACCATGTTAAATGCTTTGGCAAAGTCTAGATACACCACATCCACAGGCTTTCCTTTATTCAGATTGCAGCTCACTTCCTGATAGAATGTTAATAGGTTGGTCTGGTAAGAATGATCTTTCATAATCCTATGCTGGTTAGTACTAATAATAATATTCATATTAGCAAATTCTTGGATATGGTCTCTTATCATTCCCTTAAACAGTTTACAAACTATTGATGTTAGGCAGACTGGCCTGTAGTTTCCAGGTATGTATCTCAGCCCATTCTTGAATATCGGTACCATTCCAGATTGCTTTCCTTAAAGAATAGCAATCATAGACTAGCAGTTACCTGCCTGACTAGTGATTTGTTAGCATTAAGTTTTTCTAGTATTTTTAGAACACTGGCTTCTGTTAGCCACAAGGGTAGACTCCTTGCTATGTTGCTACCAATATAGTCGTATCTATTATATCCCTCCTTTTCCATGGTAAAAACTGATGAGAAGAATGTATTTAATTCAGTTGCCTTCTTCTTGCCACTTGTAACTAGCATCCCTTGATCATCCTTCATGGGGACAATACATTTTGACTTTGCTTTTTTTACTAGCAATATAAAAAAATATAAATATAACAACATTTAAAAAATGTTTTAATATTCTTTTTACTCTCTTCTGCTATGTATCTTTTGTGGTCTATTTGTGCTCTTGTTTCTTATTATATTGTTTATAGTGCTGGAATGTTGACAGTGTCCCCTCTGCCATGTATTTTTTAAAGGACTGTTTTTTTTCTTTAACTACCTCAATACTGGGCACTTAAACCCCCTTCCTTCCCAGACCAATTTTCATCTTTTAGCGCTGTTGCATTTTGAATGACAATTGCGCGGTCATGCAACATTGTACCTAAACCAAATTTGTGTCATTTTTTCCCCACAAATAGAGCTTTCTTTTGGTGGTATTTGATCACTGTCAGGTTTTTTCTTTTTTGGTGCACAAATAAAAAAAGACCGAAAAGTTTGAAAAAAAAAAAAAGTTTTTTTGTTTAGGTTATAAAATTTTGTGAATAGATACGTTTTTTCCTGCACTGATGATGCCGCACTGACAGGCACTGATGAGGAGACACTGATTGGGTGGCACTGATGGGGTGGCACTGATGGGGTGGCACTGATATGCAGCACTGATGGGCACTGATAGGTAGCAATGATATGCAGCACTGATGGACACTGATATGTGGCACTGATAGATAGCACTGATATGTAGCATTGGTGGGCACTGATAGGCAGCGCTGATGGGCACTGATAGGCAGCACTGATGGGCACTGATCGGCGGCACTGATGGGCACTGGTGGGCACTGATAGGTGGCACTGATCGGCACTGATGGGCGGCACTGATTGGCACTGATGGGGGCACTGATGGGCACTGATGGGCACTGATGGGGGGCACTGATGGGCACTGATAGGCAGCACTGGTGGGCAATAACGGGCACTGGTGGGCAGCACTGGTGGATGGCAATAACGGGCACTGGTGGGCAGCACTGATATATGGCATTGGTGGGCAGCACTGATAGGAGGGCACTACTGGCAGGCTGTTTGCCATCCCTGGTGGCCATGGTGGGCATCCCTGGTGGTCATGGGTGGGCATCCCTGGTGGCTCTAGTGGCATCCCCTCCCCCCAGGGCTGCACTGGTAATCAATCATCTGATTACCAGCACAGACCCCCCCTGTGATCAGTGAGTACTTAGAAATACTCACTGATCACCCCAGCTCCAGTATCGATCCTCTTCTTCTCCTCCCTGACAGGATCTGTCAGGGAGGAGAAGAGATCAAAGCCGTTACAACGGCTGTATTTACATTGCATGACGGCTGTGATTGGACACAGCCGTCATGTGATCAGGAGGGCCAATCACAGGGCCCTCCTGATGCATCTTGTTGCGCTGTGTCCGAGAGACACAGGCACATCGGGATCGCGCCGCTGCGCGTGCCCGCGGCGGCGCGATCTCGCTCCTTCTGAAGGACGTTCCGGAACGTCCATTCAGAAGGACGAGACTCCCACCCGGCCGTATATGTACAATGGCCCGGGTGGGAGGTGGTTAAAGTGCCTTTTTACACTTAGTTCTTCTATATTTGTTGCCCATTTTAATACACTGGCTAATGCCATTAATTAAAATGTTCTTAAAGCACTCCAACTTTTCGTGTCTGTTTTCCAAACAAGGGTCATTTTTTTTCTGAACTGTCCCAACTTTTTATTTTAAAGGAATTGCCTATTTAGAAATGGTTTTATTGTTTTACCCAGTATTAGATTGGTTTATTTTTTTGCCTTACTAAGTTGTAATGATGGGCTCACATGTTCACATGTGTGGCTGAAATTTGTAGTATCATGTCTAGTTATTTCCCCCATGTTATGTATTAAAGCGAAATTCCAGGAATTCAGCCTCTTTGTAAAAAGTGAAGGCACGCTATGAGTTAAGTTTACCTAGGTGCATAACATCTCCTGGATTTCTCTCTATTATTTACATTTGGCTGGTTTATTGATCTGCTTGGAGAGAAGCACACACAGCAAGTATGCCAGCCCCTTCCCTTCGCTTCCCATTCACAGAAGCCTTTGCATTTTGTGAATGAGCTTATATAAAACCAAGGCTTCTGTGATTGGGCAGGAGGAGGGGGTGGCGTAAAGCAGCTGGAGTAACTCTACTGTTTAAGATGCAGAGTTCAGAAGGATCAGTGTCAGTCTCATGGCTGGAAATTCAGGTTGCTTGTTCTTTTTTACCAAAGGAACAGGACATTTATTGTTCCGGGTCACACTGTATCCAATGCAATCCTGGCCATTACCTCTGTGTTACATCACAAATGTGGGAATGCTAATATGTGGAATCACTGCATGAGTGATATTTCTGTTTTTTGCTCTCTCTGGTGTGTCTGTTTCAGATCAAATTACTGTTTAGCTCTCCCCTGCAGAACACTAAAATGACTGAGAGATTGTAGGATATGTAATTTCTTCACAAGAAGGTTTAAGTTCTCACACTACAGAAAGAGGTTGTGCAATAATCTGTCAAGTGCCATGCTGCATGCCTTATGTTTGAACACATAAATAAACTTCTGACACAGAAATGTGAAGATTTGCTCTACTATAGGTTGAACATACAGGGAAAAAAATGACACATCTTATGGAGGTGAAAAACACAAGATGCAGTGCATCCCCTTTTACTCGGTTGTGTCCCATTTGATGGTGGTACTACCCTTCAAAACATGCCGCGTGATATATTTTTTACCTAATTTCTTCAAAAACCTGCAAGCATCCTAGTAGATACATTTAATGCACACACCTCAAAACCTAAAGAAGAATTACTTATCTACTAGTGTTCCATTTGAACACGATTTGAACTCTTGACTTTTACCTTTATATTTAATATAACATGTTCTGATCATGCTCCAAAATATACAACACTGTGATCGGATGTTACAGTAAATAAATAATAGTGTGACAGTACAGTCCCCTCCCCTGTAAAAAAGGTTTTCTGTCATCCAGTGTTCTCACCTAAGATGGAGGGGTTATGGGGTGTTCATGTAATATGAAGGAAACTTGAATCCAGAGCCTTTATAGAAATCTGGGAAGGATGAAATCTCCAATCTTGGGTCTGGGTTTTATCAACAACTAGCACACTGGTTGTGTAGCACAGGGTTTTTATAGGAAGATAACTAGAGTTCAGGGCTTTAGCCAAGAGAGAGATATATGAGTGCACAGAGAGATTTAAACTCTGTCTAAAACATAGAGCCAAGGGCATAAGCCCAAGGGCCAGAGTAGTGCAGCTGCAAAATGGAAGCCAGGAGACTGAAGTATTTGCTCATGTCAGAGAGATGCTGAACATCCATGATGCATGGCTAACCATTTTGTTTTTCTGTGAACTTTATTTTAAAAAGCCCTAAATAGGGAGTGGACAGGATCTTTTGAAGCTCTACACTTATTTCAAGAAAAAGATAGGGGAGACTTAATGAATTCTAATTCATGATACTTCTATTCAGACAAACTTTATTGAGGCCATTTGAGAATACTTTGTATTATGGGTTGATAGATTGTTATACTGAAGTATAGGAGACCCACAAGGCATTTATTGGGGGAAAACCTCATTCCCTGGTATTGCTCAAAAAAAAAACTTAATTAGCAAGAAGACAAATATGTCAGAAGAACTGTATCTATTAAGTATTTTGTAATTGATTAATTGATTAGGTTATATATTATGCAATAATTTTATGAGCAGGGAAAGAAGGCTCACCTCTTGCTTTCCCAGAAGCTTGGGAAATATATTAATAATTATATTATAATAAATCCACACCTGGTTTTATTTTACACGTTCCAAATAAAATCCCCCAGCCTATTTACATTTTTCCAAATGTTGTATAGCATTTCCTGCAATACCCAACCTTATTTTGAGGGCACTTTACTATCATATCTTAAAAAGCTGAAATCCAAACTAACCATTGCTACTTGGTTCCTCCAAAAGTTATTTAATTCTATGGTTCACCCTTTCACACTATAGTCTACTAAAAGGAAAGTAACAAATTTTGGGATAACTCCCAGTTATCCCAGTTAATCTCCTTTTTAAACTAAGACTTTAAGATAGTTCCTAGGAACAGATGTGATATGTCACTGGTAGATCCCCAGAGGATAATACCAGACATGCCATTTTTCTAATCAAGTAAATAAAAAAAATGATGCCATCCCTGCTTTTCTTCCCTAAGGCGAATAAAGCATTTAATAGACTCCAATAGCTGTTTGTACTCTCCACCCAAACAGGACTTAATTCATACTGTGCCATGATTCCCATACTGTGATCCAGTATCTTCTCTTGCCATGCATTGAGAGTCAAACTTGACATTAGGTTACCAAATAGCAGAAGGCAGTGGTTCTTTATTTTAATCATAAATTGTAATTTCAGTTAGAACTTTAGTATCCAGTATCATGTGAATACCCTACAGTACCTCCAATGTACTAATATCTTAAGGCATTCCAAGTGCTAAATAGCTGTTTCTGAGCATCTGTAGTATGCTGAATGATGTATCATTCCCAACTTTAAAAAAAAAAAAAAAAAACACTTATAATATACAGTATATATGCTTTATTGAGCATCAGAATCTGTTTTTTCCTTTTTGAGGGAAGACTTTAAATATTTTATAGAAATTTAAAAAATCTATTTGCACATAAAGATGCATAAAGATATCTATTAGAACAGATTGAAATGGTAATATACTTCACCCAAACCTCTCAAATTTTAAAGCACACCTTGACTATCTACCAGATCTTTTGGTTATGCCAATGAATACCAGAATGCTGGCTGGCAAATGGCTTTTGCCATCTTTAAATCAAGCTCACAAATTGTTATGGATCTACTCATTCTCATTATGGGAAACCACGCATAGTAAGATACTCTGTTTATTCCTAAACACTGGAAATCAACAGCTATTTCTTCCAAAAAAGAACTGAAACAAAAATACTATATACACAAAGGAAGGAACACATGACTGGATGTCAAAGAGAGTCTTTACCAATGTTCAAGTTTGCAATCGATGTGCTGCATTTCAAAATATTTTTTACATATTCATTGGTGATTTCTCCTCTGGAGAGCCTGTTGTCAAGCACAGCTATACATCAGAATCCAGTGATATAATTCTCAACAAACAGCAAATGGGAAATCCCCAACAGCAATCAAAAGAAAAGGAGCCCCAGCCAATATGACAGAGGTTAAAATCCTTTTCTTTCACCACACAAAACTAAATAAAACCATTTTTTTTGGACATGCACATAAGTTTAAAAACATATTTGTTCTTGTTTTAGTAATTGACCTTTCTGAAATAAGTTAATTTCAATAAATGAGTTAATATCAATAATTGTTATAAAAAGGAGCATACTGTTAAGCAGCACTATTGAGAAAACATAGCGATTGATTTACTTAAGGCAAGTAGATTGTGCACTTTGCAAAGTGCAGTTGCACTCTGCAAGAGTAGTTGCTCTTAGTAAATTATAAAATACACAAAAAGGCACAACTGTGTAGAACATTAAATGACCCAAAAACACTGTATCTGCAATAGCAAGGATATGTAGGATATATATCAGAAGAAAAAAAAAAATATATATATATAGTCCAGTATATAAAGTTTGTTACATCTAAGGACAGCCATCCATAGGGGCCAGAAGTAAAATCCCAAGAAAACTGCAGAGAAAACAAGAGAACAGGCGGCGCCTCTAAGTGTAACCCGTAGGGTAAATTTATTATTACAATTGGTAATAAACTCACAAAATGTAAGCCTGTAGGCTAGAAATCCTCAGTGGGTCATCTATGTACATCTGGGGGAGGCAGGCACTATCAGGGATGTGTGGAGCCGGCTGTACGGTGTGACAGGACGCCCAAATTGATACTTCAGATGAAATCCAAAAACAAGTCCTGAAGTGAAGAGAGCTTGGACGGCTCTCTGCGCTTCAGAACTCATTTTCAGATTTCATCTGAAGTATCAATTCGGGCGTCCTGTCACACCGTACAGCCGGCTCCACACATCACGGTGTCGGACACCACTGGTAGCGCCTGCCCCCCTTCGATGTACATAGATGACCCACTGAGGATTTCTAGTCTACAGGCTTACCATTTCTTCCATTCTGTGAGTTTATTACCAATTGTAATAATATATGTACCCTATGGATTACACTTAGAGGCGCCCCCTGTTCTCTTGTTTGCTCTTAGTAAATGAGCAGAAGCTCTACTGACTTCCATCATCCAATCATGTGCGAAAAATGCTGTTTTTTTTTTCCTTTTGTGTGATTTGATGTTCTTTGTAAAGTGAAACTTTACCTAATTTACTAAGCTCTGGAGCAACTGCACTTGCAGAGTGCAAAGTGCACAGGCCATTTGACTTTAGGAAATTAACCCCAAAGAGTGTTCTGACAAGTCTTATGTTTTGGCTATTGCAAATTGTGGCTCCCAGTTCAAGAATAAAAGGTTATTTCTATTGTGTGTATGCCTACTTCTATGCTTGCATATTGCTTGTAAAGTTCTAATAAAAAATAGAAACTTTGCATTAAAAAAACACAGTAGCAGTGAACCAGTGAATTATGTAAATCTTATTTATATATATATATATATATATATATATATATACCTGCACATTAGAACATGCTGCATTGCTTTGGTTTGTTCTTTTTAACTGCTAACTATAATGCCTACCAATTCCATTTCAACATTATTGGTCAATGAAATATGTGTTAAATATAATTAAAACAATAATTTTTACAGCTGCATTCAAACTGCAGCACTTTTTTTTCAGTGGGTTGCTTAGTGACTGGATAAATAAGCAGTTTGAGTTTATATTTTATTTAGCTTGCTTCTGCTTTTTATACAAGATATCCTCATTCGAAATGCATTGCAGAGAAAAACAAAAAAAAATCTAATTAATGAACAAGCCTAATCACCATTCCCCACATGGAAGAGTAATTTTTCACCGTTCATTTTTTCCATGTAATCTCAGAACTGACATAACAGGAAAGCAATGGGCAATCAATCCACTCCTATTAGTTTATTTATTATTTGTATTGCTTCAATATACATCCGCCTCTTGCTAGGGTCTATAACGAAATGAGAATGTTTTGATTAAAAAAAATATGAAAGGCAAGATGTCTTTCTTCATGACTCCGTGTTACAATTTGTTTGGCAAAAAAGACAATAAATGACTGGTGGATTGTCCCTCAGCTGGCTTCACGCTGGGCGATTAGTGATTAATTACCTTGCTTCAAATTGACATGGCACAAGGAAATTGACATAGCCCTGATTAATTAACTTTTTATGTGAGATAGTTATTTACAAAACATTGCACACTGTAATTGAATCCTTTTACACAAAGTCATGCTAGAAAGGTTTTAGTCAAACACAGATTAGTCCAAATTTCAAAGTTAATCTTGCTGGCAATTGTTCTTTTTCAGCATGAAGCTAAGAAATATTAACAATTTCATTCAGCAAAAGTTTTGCAAGTACTAAACAACACATTAAACATATAGTTAAAGCAATATTTTTATTCTCCTTTGCTGGTAGGTCATATATATGACCCGGCTGACAAAATATCAATGCTTTTAAAGTGGTTCTAAAGCCTAATTTTTTTTCTTTTTACCCTAATGCATTTAGCCCCCTTATTCTTACCTGAGCCTTAACAATCAAGCAACATGCATGCTCTCACCGCTGTCTCCCTCCTCATTGGGCAAATTGATAGCAGCAGGAGCCATAGTCAATAAGTGATGAGGGAGGGGGGGGGGGGAAGAGGCCAGACCCACTGTCTGTGTCACTGGACGCAGCAGTAGGGCTCAGGAGCGAGCACACATGAGTGCTCGTATAAAGAAAAAGATAACACCAAATGGTGTATCCCCCACGCCTAATGGTGTCAGTAAATAAATAATATAAATAGTAATAATTACAGCAGCAGCTATAGGGAAAAGTAGTAGTATGTCAAAAAAATTGTCTTAAGGGTTGAGACTATATATAGCACTTGCTAAACCATAAGGAGCTGAGTGCAATAAATCAATAAATATGTCTATATTATTAATTAATGTGCCAAAAAATCATCCATAGACAGCTAAATAAATAAGTAAATAAATATTTATTAACTTATTTATTTAGCTGTCTATGTATGATTTATTGGCACATTAATTAATAGTATAGAGATATTTATTGATTTATTGCACTCAGTACCTTATGGTTTAGCAAGCTCTATATATAGTCTCAACCCTTAAGACTATTTTTTGACTCATGAGTGCCCCCATGGTAAGCGGCTTCCTGTGGGGACACTGGACACAGAGAAAAAGCCAGGAGCACCACCAGAGGACCTTCAAAGAGGAGGTTTGGGGCCATTCTGTGCAGTTCCATTGCACAGGGCAGGTAAGTATAGAGATCTTTGCTATTTTTTATATTAAAAAAAAGTACAAGCTTGTAAAAGATTTGTTTTTAAGCTGTTTGCTTTGTTGGCCCTACATAGAAGAATTTCATAGGCATGTTGTACACATGTTGTACAAAGGCACAATTATAACTCACTTTCATGTAAGTATAACAACATGACTGTACTTTGCTCTAGCAATTAAGCTTAAATTGGTTGTAAAAGCAGAATGTTTTTTATCTTAATGTATTCTTTGTGTAGAAGCAAGAAGGAAGGGGATGAGGAAATAAAGAGATAAAACCTCAGAAAGGTGTCATAAAGGGATGCTCAACTCTGTTGTATTGAAAATTGAAAAAATACTTTATTAACTGATAAATCTCATACAAAAAATAAGTGCACCATCCACCACTGTAGGTGGTGAATGATAAAGACCAGTGAGGATGCGGACAGACTAACAAATAACACAGACAGCATAAAAACATAGACACACGCGACACAGATCCCACCCACAACCCATGAACCAACATAGCATGATGCTCAGTGAATAGCAGTGATTGGTCAAAACTAGACTAAAATCACTACTGGCTAGACACTGAACACATGCTGGCATGCCAACATCTATAGGGATTCCAAGGACACCATAGAAGTGTTCATATGGTGTCAGTGGGGAACCCTAAAATGAAATAAAAATTCAGTACTGAATGATTGAAGATTCCAGTGTGATTGTCCAAAAAATACCATGTATCTTTTCTCTAATTACTATAACTGGGTCCGTTCAATGGAACATGCAATTGGAAAGGAAGTCCTTAGTTTCACCATTGCAAAAAAGCTATAGTTCAGTAATGAAGTGATATGGTAGAATAGGACAAGATGTTCCTGGATTCAAAGAGCTGATGGCAGAGCTGTTAATGGGGATGTGTGCCTCCCTGCTATTCATAAAACCCGGAATAAACAGCACAAAGGTATCTGGAAATGATCTTCAGATAATAGCAGTTGAGCACTAATAGTCCCTCAAGTGCGATGGGGGAGGGGGGACCAACATGAGGAGGGAGTCAGTGTGAGCTGCATACATGTATCCACAGTCGTTTATTAGGAGAGAGATGAGTGTGGCTGTACCTCACATAGGTAAACATAAGCTGTGAAAGTCCACACAGTAATGGTAGATCAGTCCCGCTATTAAGGAAAAGGAACAATCTTACCAGGTTCCTGTTGATTCAGGAGGAAGACCTCCACTGATTGTTTGCTCAAGCTCTATCTCCTGTGTATTTCTGGATATCGCAGTCCCGCAGGCTCACAAATTTCTTTTACCACTCGGGGCTGGATGCAGTTCGCGCCAAGCTGTTCAAACTTCCTCCTCCCGAGGTCTCGCCGCACTCCCCGTCAGAGCCGGAAGCCCCGAGTGGTAAAAGAAATGTGTGACTGGACTGCGATATCCAGAAATACACAGGAGATAGAGCAAAAGCAAATTTGAGCTTGGTTTTGATCTTTGCATAAGCTCCATCCAGTGGCCAGTCAGCATTACTTTTACTGACTTCATATATATATATATATATATATATATATATATATATATACTGTATATATCAATCTATATATATCTATCAATCTATATATATATATCTGTCAATATATATATATATATATATATATATATATATATATATATATATTACTTTATTTAGGAAAATTAACTTTAGGCCACCTAGGGAGCTCCAAAATATACGTAAAAACCCGTACTTACTAGCAATGCACATCTGCCTGCAGTTCAGGGGAGTAGAGGTGATTTCAAGTTTACTTTAAGGCTTATAGATGAGAAAAGTATAGCAACATATCTAAGAAAGAATCAGTAGTTCATACAGCAATGTCATTTCTAAGGGACTGAAGAGTTAACATGAACAGTAGAGGTATGAGAACATTGCAAGACAACTATTGCAGCTGTTAAAGATTTGAAATAATTTTATTTTTAGACTAAAATGGCTACCTATCCTGTTAAATGTTTTTGAAAGACAAAAAGCTTTACCTTTCAGTTCAATTCAATTATATTGATCACAACTTGTTTTTTTAGTACTATTGAAGATTACTTAATCAGTTTATTTGATGAATTAGCAAATTAAAATTTTTTGTATAATTTCCCTTACCAAAATGTATTCTCAATCCCCGAGGGCTGTGTGCAGTCAGAAAGCTAAACATTGTCAGGGAGCTAAACATTTGTTTGAATGAGAAAAAAAAGCTAGGGTAGAAAACCCGAATACAAGATTTTTAAGATAGTGTACTATGTTTCTCTTTTAAATTATATTTATATTTATGGTTTATATATATATGATATATGTGTGTATACTGTATATATATATATATATATATATATGGTGTATGCATGGGACACCTGCTTTTACATGCAAATGATCTTACTTTAATTTCATCCCTGTCTTAGTCAGTAGAGTTCAATATTCAGTTGGCCCACCCTTTGCAACTATACCAGCTTTAGATCTTCTGGAAAGGCTGTCCACAAGGTTTAGGAGTGTGTCTATGGGAATGTTACCACTCTTCGACAAGCACATTTGTGAGGTCAGGAACTGATGTGGATGAGAAGGCCTGGCTTACAGTCTCCACTGTAGTTCATCACAAAAGTGTTATTTTGGGTTAAGGACAGGACTCTGTGCAGGCCAGTCAAGTCCCTCCACCCCAAACTTGCTCATCCATGTCTTTATGGACCTCATTTGGTGGAGGGGGGGTCATGGTGTGAGGTTGTTGTTCAGGGGTTTGGCTTGGCCCCTGAGTTCCCCTGAAGGGAACTCTTAAAGGGTCAGCATACAAAGAAATATTGGGCAATTGAATACACCCAACTTTGAGTGACAGTTTGGGGATGGCCCCTTCCTGTTCTAACATGACTGCGCACCAGTGCACAAAGCAAGGTCTATAAAGACTGTTTCATCCTAGTTTATCAATGGCTTAAAAAACTGGGCCAGAAGCCTCAGATTGGCTCTGATTTTCATAAGGCTCTGTGTTGCCCATGCACTAATAGGCTGAATACTACTGAAAACATATACCACCTATCATCTGCCAAAATATATTCTTTATAATCAAAGTCTATCCTCTAATCTCAGATAATGGGAGAATATTATGTGGGTCCTGGTGAAGCTTTCTTTAAAAAATTATCTCTGGCATTTCCCCAATACATTTAAAAAAGCTAAATTAAATGTCCCAATTTCAGGATTCAGCCTTGACACACAGTGGGAGGGTTCTACTGCAAGTTGCCACCAATCTAGCCATGTATTGCTTCCATCAGTTGGCAATCATTGGAATGCTCACATCATCCTAAATAAATCACAACAAGGGGAGGCAACAACACAAGTCATTAGCAGGCCAAACTGCATCTGTGTCTCACCAGTATCCACTCGGTTACATGACAGTGGACTCAAGGGGCTGAAAAAGGATGTTAGAGGGTTTTTTTTTATTGTAATTGGTTGGGACTGGGGGTGGAAGGGATTGATGGGGAACTACACTTGCCTAGAAATTTGCTTTATTGACCACATCATACCTGTATTTTGCCTGTATGGCAGAAATTAGATTAGGTTTTAACTGCTGCTAGCAGGAGTAGTTTAATTAAAATCTTGATTTTAAATCTCACTGTCTATATTTTTTTCCTTTCTTTTCCACTTTAAGTAAATCAAACACTATTTAACTGCCAGGGGCAAAAATGTGCTCATTTTGGTAATGTTCTTCATATTAATATATTACAAGATCCTTTATTTAATTTTATTTTTATTATTATAATTTGTCTGATGTTCATTAACTAAATTACAGTTGTTGCCAAAGGCAGCATCAGTTGTTTCACACATTATACATCTTTGACTTTCAAGACATTGCATGCAAACATTCATAGTTCAAAGTTAGTAGCGAGGAACAGACAATACACTTTAAAGGAATGACTCAAGAAAGATTGCCTATCTATCTACTCTATCTATCTATATCTGTCTATCTATCTATCTATCTATCTATCTATCTATCTATCTATCTATCTATCTATCTATCTATCTATCTATCTATCTATCTATCTATCTATCTATCTATCTATCTATCTATCTATCTATCTATCTATCTATCTATCTATCTATCTAGCCACCCTGTCTATTATTTTTTAGGTTCTAGGTGACTCTAACAGTTTCTGGTAAAAAAATATATAAATAACAACTGTGTGCTCCCAGATTTTATATAAATGGTTGTATGCATACAGCAAGTATAGGAACTGCAACACAAAAAAAATAATGCTAGAGATGCAGGGATTTTACATACCTCCCTTTCTTCATCTATCTAGAGAGAAACCATGATTCAAATGAAAAGCTGACAACTAATTATTTTGGTTGTCAGGTTTGTTGGGGGGAGCTCATTTGTATGTATAGGATATTCTACATAGTAGATATATATATATATATATATATATATATATATATATATATACAAATTTTGATTACCTAAAATTATTAAATTATCTAAAATGGTTTGTTAAAATTCTCTGACAATATTGAACACTGTGAAATGTGTATTTTCAAGAGATGCAGAATCTGGATTTTATTATTCTTGATTGATAAATTCTAGTATAATTTTAAAAAGTTGAAACCTAGAATGAAAGATGTCTGTATTAAAACAACAACAATCTATGCCAACTTATCTGTGAAAAACAGTGGAATCTAAAATTACCAATAATTAAAAATTGAAGCAGTGAACACGACCCTCAAATGCATAATTATAAAGCCCATTTTTTTAAAAGGGCCAGATAGGGAAATTGAAATTTACAGAGAATGGCAAACTCAATTCTTTATAAAAAGGTATATTTGTAAATATGTACATGTCCTCCGTAAGTCTTAAATTTCGCAAAGCATGTTGAACACTGTCCCTGGAATGCATAGACTAGCAAAGACAGATTGAGCAAAAGTGTCTCTCATACATTCTAAAAGTAATGTAAAATGTGCCAAATTCATGTACTTGTATAAAAGTGGCACATTTTAGAACTAACTGAATTTGGTGCATGAGGCACTATCATAACCAAAACTGTCTAAAATACCTTTTTAATTTTGTGCAATACATTAACAAGAGGGATTAACACCAGAAAAGTGGCACAGCAGCTTTATTTAATTTCCCACTGTGGGTCAAAATATAATGGCCTAATACTGTAAGTATTTAAAATAAAGTTTTGAAGCTACTCTTTTAGAAATCAGATTGTTCTTCTTCTGGTTTCACATCTGATAACACAAAGTATTAAATCGGGACCCGTCCCTGTAACAGTGAAGAGGAAACACTTCTTTATAGAATACAGCATTTTGAACCTGAAACCACTTTTGTTTGGAGGAGATGGTCCTGAATTTGTAAAGAATGTCTTTGTTGCCTTCTGATTGAAGGCCTTATATGACCTTTAATATTATTTGTTTTTAGATTACTTTCAGGGCTCAATTGCACAAAGAAAAAAAAAGATCTAACAGATATAAATAAAAAGCAAGATTAGAAAATTAACTGTGAGCAATCTTTTTAACCACCTCCCACCCGGCCACTGTACATATACGGCCGGGTGGGAGTCTCGTCCTTCTGATCGGACGTTCTGGAACGTCCTGAAAAACGAGCGAGATCGCGCTGCCGCGGGCACGTGCAGTGGCGCGATCTCGATGTGCCTGTGTCCCTTGGACACATAGCAACAAGTTTTGGCAGGAGGGCCCTGTGATTGGCCCTACTGATCACATGACGGCTGTGTCCAATCACAGCCGTCATGTAATGTAAATACAACCGTTGTAATGGCTTTGATCTCTTCTTCTCCTCACACAGATCCTGTCAGTGAGGAGAAGAAGAGAGGATCTGTGCTGCAGCCAGGGGATCAGTGAGTTTGAAGCTTTTTTTTTGCTAATTACTCACTGATCACAGGGGGGGTCTGTGCTGGTCATCAGAACATTTATTACCAGTGCAGCCCTGGGGGGGGGTGCCACTAGAGCCACCAGGGATGCCCACCCATGACCACCAGGGATGCCCACCATGGCCACCAAGCCTGCCAATGGTGCCCTCCCTATCAGTGCTGCCCACCATTGCCATCTATCAGTGCGTCCACCAGTGCCCATTATTGCCATCTATCAGTGCCGCCCACCAGTGCCCATTATTGAATCAGGACCTCCTTCCTCTATTTGCTTTTGCCATTGCCTGGCCACACTGTTTGCTCATTTGCAATGATCTAAAATAAGTATTCTCAGATCTTTTTCCTCTGTAGTGCTGGCCAACACTGTACCCCCAATGCTGTGCTATATCAAGATATTATTTTCCTTATGTATATTTTTTTACATTTAGAAACATTGAACTGCAGTTTCCATTGTTTTTATAAATCTTCCAGCAATTCCAAATCATTGTTCATGTTAAAGACATCTCCAGGGATTTTAACCAATCACAATTTTGTGTCATCGGTAAAAACACCTATCTTACCCAACAAACCTTTAGTTAGATCATCTACATGTTAGTTATATCATCTACATGTAGATTAAAAAAACAGGAGCTGGTACAGAGTCTTGTGGTACACCACTAGTGATTGATCACTGTTCTGAATGAACCCCATTTATGACCACACTCTAGTATCTATCCTTTAGTCAGCTTCATATCCACTGAACCACCCAAAGGTTAAGTCCTAGCTTGTTCAGCCTATGTATTAAATAATTATGTATCACTGTATCAAATGCCTTTCTGAACTTAAGGTAGATTATGTTCACACCACCACCCTGGTTCACAACATTAGTGATATAGTCAAAGAGTTCAATCAGATTAGTCTGATATAATCTGCCCTCAATAAAGCCATGCTGCTTTGGGTCCAGCAAGTAGTGTGTTTTTAAGTGATCAATGATCCTTTCTTTTTAGGAGTGATTCCATAACTTGACAACAACTGTTGTTAATCTCACTGGTCTGTAATT
The DNA here is from genome assembly GCF_965119305.1 of Pelophylax lessonae. Classification (NCBI taxonomy): domain Eukaryota; kingdom Metazoa; phylum Chordata; class Amphibia; order Anura; family Ranidae; genus Pelophylax; species Pelophylax lessonae. The sequence continues at coordinate 162,898,674 of NC_138773.1, forward strand.
GCCAGCCAAAGTGAAAGCTAAAGTGAAACTGTAGATGTTGCAGACTACCACATCTTGGGAGCCCTTTTGGTGACCGAAGTTACAACTCATCTATCTTTTAATGTAAGTGCACTATACCATCTTAATAAATACAAGGGGATGACTGCAATTTTTACTTAGTTACCAAAAGGTAATTTATACTGCTGTGAAAAAACATTTATAACAACATATATATATATATATATATATATATATATATATATATATATATATATATATATATATATATATATATATATATAAATATCTCATGCTTCAAAACATATAGCATGCATGTACAAAAAATATTATGATAAATATAATAAAAAGTGAATGTGCAAAAAAACTTAGGATCAATGAGTGTTGCACACCATCCAATGATATACGCAAGTCCCAAAATATACATGTTAAATTCTCAAAAAAAGAATTTTTGGCTGCTATTATCCTGGGACCCCTCAGTCTGGTTCCTTTGCTACATTAGCTGTCTTCTACTTGATTGTAAGTGAATATTGTTTTTATAAAAGGTACATTTTACATACTACACTAAGGAGATCCCTATTTTATTTTATTTTATATAAGATGAGATTTACCTGCAATGGAATAAACTTCTTCAGCCAATGACTGATTTCCATAAACGCATTATCATTTTCCCTAAGGTGAGCGGCTACTGCACTTAGTGTTGGATATTGGTTGTAAGGAAAGAGCACCTTTGTTATTATTCTTTGGATCACAGATCACGGATCAATAGACTTTTCTGCTGGTCATTTATCACTATTGCTAAGTGCATTTGGACAGAATTTTACATGTATATATATATTTTTTGGGCCTTGGATATATCATTGGATGGTGTGCAACACTCATTGATGCTAAGTTTATTTGTACATTTACTTTTTATTATATTTATCATAATATTTTTTTCACATGCATGCTATATGTGTTGAAGCACAAGATAATTATATATATGCTGTTATAAATGTTTTTTCACTGTTGTATATAATGAGAATATTATTTTCAGTGTATGTGGTGACACAGCAGTTCAATGTTTCTAAGTGTAAAATAATATACCTAGGGAAAATAATCCCTTGACATAGTACAGCACTGGGGGTACAGTGTTGGCCAGCACTACAGAGGAAAAAGATCTGGGAATACTTATTTTAGATTATTGCAAAATGAGCAATATCATGTATATTATTTTTATTGTTTACCTCTCACTTGGTAGCGCATTGGTTTTTTGTTTTTTCCTTTTTCATTTTTAATTTTAACTGCTGTTTCAATAATAGAGTTCCCAGTTTAGAGTATTCCAGGTCACTGACTGGGATTCAAAATTGGAATGCAGGCACGTGAAGAGGTTTGCATTTTTGGAATAAGTGTAAGGTTTTTTTTTTTTGTTTTTTTGTGAAGGCTCTTAAGCTTGCTTTGAATTCAAAGGTTATGTGACTAAGGTTTCAGTTTTTTTTTCCCAAACACAAACCATCAAATCTGGACACTGCTTACTAAATACTGTATCTTTGATCTAAGTTGTCCTACCTTTTGTATACCCTGTAAAGCCACAGAATAATTTAGGTATAGCACACTGTGATCTGGCATCACTTGAAAATGCATTGAATGATGAAATGTACATTCAAGAAAGCATAATGCGCTAATCTTAGTGTCACACTGTACAGATCTGCCTGCAGACAACTTAATAGGAAAGTATTTTCTAATAAGTTGTTGTGAGCTTCATCTGTAATGTTATTTATTTATTTATTTTTTTAGGAGATTACATCAGTGTTATTCTTTTTGCATGTTTTCATTACTCTTCCAGAAACCAGTTAGCAAAATAGCCTTGGGTTGACCTTGACTTGTGTTTTTAGCATATCTATAGCATGTTGTTTTATGCAGAGAGATTCACCCTCATACCAGGCATCTCAATGCACAGACAATTCAAAGTATTTAAGGTGGTTTTTCTAGTTGGGAGTTTCAAATGCAAAACTCATGATACAAATATAAAGCTTTATGTAGAACTGCTGAATGGCACATTTTGTGATGAAGCAAGTCACTTTATCAAATTAGGCAGATGGAGATCACTATTGAGTGTCTCAAAGCTCCAGGCTTCATTGAGAATTGCTGAATAATGGTTTTTAGATGCAGTGTCTTGCATTACAAAACATGTTATTCAGCAAGTCTATATTAAGTTTTTTTTTGCCAGTTTAGATTTTTCCATCATTTTAAGCAATTTATACTCATTCTAGAGATCCTTCCCACTGAGACTATTATACACAATTCGGATTATTCAATTGGCAAAGATGTACTTTCAATCAGCACTAGGTTCATTTTCTCCCCTAGACCAGCTACCCTTTGCCACCCCCATCTCTTGCTCTACTTTGAAGCGGCAAATGTACTCGGCGCTGTGGTCTACTGTACGTAGGATAAAAAATTGTCTACAGTGTGTAGCAATCTGCAGTATGTGGTGTGCAGCATGAGTGTCAGAGTGCAATGGTCCATAATTCATAGTGTGTGCAGTGTACAGAGTACAGAACACAGTGGACAGCATAGTTCATAAAGTACCAGTCAAGGTTATGTAACATATAGCAAAGCATATGGAGTACAGTGACCTGCAGTAAAAACAAAAAGGAGAAGTTTGGGACTTTGAATGAAGGACATGTAGTGTTGGCAGGGAATGATAAGATAACATTTATTGATGCATACAGATAAATGGCATGTTGAATACATACAGATATAAACACATAAAAGATTATAAAATTGAAACTGGTCATGTTTGTAAATGATTACACAAGTGTGAGAATTATATAAATTGTATCTTGTTCCCCAAATGCAATGACATATTGATCAACATGGCTAATTCCAAAAAGTATACATATTCGTGTCAGAATAATGTGTTCTATAGTAAACATAATGGCCTCAACGCGTTTCGTGGACCCAAACCACCTGTGCCCACACTCACCATGTGTGCGGCGTGTCTCGTCTGGACTGCCCGCCTGTGTGCCCTCAGCTCCAGTGGGAGGCATTTTTGGACTCTCCAGATTCAATGCTATAATATGTGTGCTGTTACGCAAGGTTTGAATTTTTTGGGGTCTACCTTTCCCCTTTTCTCTCCCCCCCCCAATTGCAATCATCTTCATTATGCTCATATTCCTTATCCTTTCTCTATAGAATTTTACATACATCTACTCCTGATGAAGTGGCGATTTGGGTCCACGAAACGCGTTGAGGCCATGATGTTTACTATAGAACACATTATTCTGACACGAATATGTATACTTTTTGGAATTAGCCATGTTGATCAATATGTCATTGCATTTGGGGAACAAGATACAATTTATATAATTCTCACACTTGTGTAATCATTTACAAACATGACCAGTTTCAATTTTATAATCTTTTATGTGTTTATATCTGTATGTATTCAACATGCCATTTATCTGTATGCATCAATAAATGTTATCTTATCATTCCCTGCCAACACTACATGTCCTTCATTCAAAGTCCCAAACTTCTCCTTTTTGTTTTCAATTCATTGAATAGGGATGGAGATGCATGGCAAATCCCACCAAGCGTCTCATTTAAAGTCCCAAACCTTCCCCCCTTTTTTCTTGCAGTGACCTGCAGTAAGTAACATACATGCATATTGTAGTGACTTAGAGTATGTGACATTATGACAAAAAAATATGACACTTAGGGTAGAGTTGTTGCCCCTAAGGAAGGCCTCTTTATATTATTGGTTAGTATAGATGCTTTCCTTACCGTACATCATTAGTCATGCCTCCATCATTTCCTCTCAATTAAAAAAACTTTGGTCCCCAGCAGAGATAACTGCTTCATCTTCATTTAATGCCTATTTTCTTTTTTTCTTTATACTTTAGGGGTCACATTTATGCTTTACATAAAACCATACTTATGCTTTACAACCGATTGCCAAGCATGACAAAAATAAATTGTTGATTGTGTATTACACTAACACTCCTGCCCAACACAGACACTCAATACAGCACTATAAACATATAGAAACACAATCTACAACTAGAACATCCAGATCAAGTAGTATGTACAAAATCACACAAAGAGCCTTGCACTATACACATAAACATATACAGTCTGCCTTATACACATATTCTTACATACAATGTGCACTATACACTGATACAATCAGTATTTTTGTAGGAACATACAAACAACCTACGCTATATGGTACATACTATAACATGCAATGTGTACTATAAAGCACACATTGTAAATGCACCCAACCCCAAACCTACACTTAATCTGTACTATACACACAAATATAAATGCTTTGAACTCTACACACAGACACACACAGACACATATGCACACACTGTAAGCTTACATACTGTGTGCTTAGGTAGAGATAAAGTATATAAGCTCTCCTTCGCTTATACTGCGGTATTGCAACAGGCAATCAGACACTGACACTTTTGATACTTTTCGGGAACCAGTGACACTAATACAGTGATCATTGCTAAAAATATGAACTGTCACTGTACTAATGACACTGGCTGGGAAGGGGTTAAACATTTAGGGCAATCAAAGGATTACCTGTGTGCCTAGCCAGTGTTTTTTGTGTGCTGTGTTAGGTGCTTTTGTTAAAGGAAGAGATAGATTTTGTTCCATCTCACAAAATACACCCCCCCCCCCTGTCAGAATGAACATCTGCTTTTCTGCTTTGTTTACATCTTTACTTGGACAAATCTCAGTTTTGTGTGTTTTATTGAGGATCGGAAGATGCAGGTGGACATCCAGTGCCTAGCACCCACAGATCGGCTTCTTCTGTGAACATTCACAGCAGAAGCTGCCCACTGGTGTGTGTGTGTGTGCACCCCCTGCAGGCGGAAGTGCAGAATCATGTTATATATATGTGATTCTGCATAGGGGAGCATCCCTGTGGCAGATAAAAAAATATAAATACACTCTAATACATAACTGCATTTACCTACTTATTTAATTTAAAGTGGACACTGATTAATGGTACTAAACTGAAAGAAAATATTGATTAAAATGGTAGCGGGGTAATTGAAATGTTCACTCTAGCCTGTGTTACTTGAAATAGTTAGGCCCAGGTGGTGTTAAAAACAAAGAATACATTTTCTCAAAAACCTGATTCTGTATTTGACATGAAAACACACTGACAAGTTCAACTTCAGTAAATTATTCCTGTGTTTTGTTTTTTTGTTTTTTTTTTTCTGCAAGAAGAAACTTCCATTGCATAAAATACAGCTAATGAAGTAAGTGACAGTCTACATCAGTCTAAGCATAACTGTTATTGACAACAGTTATCAAGCTGTCAGATCTAAGTACCTAAAACATGTACAAAAAGTGATACTATCAGAGTATCTTTAATAATTGGACACTGTCATGACTGGGGGGATTAGTGCAGTTCATTAGGGAACAACCAACTTCTTGTAGTATTAAAGTCATGCATGTCACACACAATGACTTTGATGGCAGCAGCACACACTGTCATTCTGCATACAAGGGTAAGAAACAAATAATTATTTATGAGACCTACGGTAATTTCTTGCTGTGAACAATTCTGCTCAGCAAGAGATTAATGTAGGTCTCATAAACTGCATCCATGCTGATTTCAGTATGAAATAGATGACAGCTTAATAAAGAAATTTGCTGAAAAGTCCCTGCTTACCAACCACTGGTAATTGTGATAGGGGTCTAAAAGCACACAGTGAATTTGCCTTCATTTTCTTCTGATAAGTGGGTTGAAATATGTTCCTTTCTAGCAGCAACAAATAAAATGGGAAATTGTGTTTGCCTAAGGCATATGCCGACAAATGCATTTCTGATGGCTAAAGAGAAAAATCCAGCCATGAAAATTAGTTATTCTTAAAAAAAAAAATAAATAAACAAAAAGAAAAAAAAAAACAGTTTTAACCAGTTGCCGACCGCCTTATAGTACCTGTACTGTTACAGGGCAGCCTTCTGGGTAGGGGGGCATGCGAGGACGCTGCTTTTGCTGCAGAAAGCTGATCAGTGGGTACCAGTCAATGAATGACTGCCAGCACCCACTGACCAGCGAGAAGACACACTGGATGGAGCTCTACATATGTAAACAATACAGAGCTCCATCCTGCCAGTGGGGGGGGGGAGGTGTGCTGGATTTTGTTTCCCTGCAAAGCAAGGAATAAAATCTAGCATATCCCTTAGTAAAAGCACCTGAAAGTAAACAGAAAAACAGTGGTTAGGCACACAATTAACCCTTTGATTGCCCTAGATGTTTAACCCCCTCCCAGCCAGTGCAATTAGTTCAGTGACAATGCATATTTTATAAATAAAAATTCCACTATAAATACTCAGTTTATAGATCTTTTAACGTTTGCACAAACCAAACAATATACGCTTTTTGGGATTTTTTTTACCAAAAATATGTAGCAGAATACATATTAACCTAAATTTGATGAAGACATTTACATTTTTTAATTTTGTTATTGCATATGTTTTATAGCAGAAAGTAAAAAATATATATATTTTTTTAAATTTTTGTGTTTTTTTTAGTTATAGAACAAAAAACATGATTGCGCAATTGTCAGTTAAAGTAACGCAGCACAGCATAGCAATACATGACCTGGTCATGAAGGGGGGTAAATCTCCTGGAGGTCAAGTGATTAAAGATAGAATTGCATAAAATGTTTTTATCCCTACCCATATTTTACAAGTGAAACTTCACCTATTAAAAGTTATCAGAGCTAAATGCAGTTTTAAACCAATGGGCATATGTATCAATGCATGTTACTTATGAACTGTATATTGCTCCGATGCATTTAATCAGATTCAGACCTGGAAAAGAAAATGTCAGGTGGGAAATGAAGGTTTGATATTAATTGATTGTTGTGGGACAGTACAAACAGCTATTTTATCAGCCACATTGATACAGTCTTTGCCAAAATAAATGTTCTCGTAAAGACTAAGCTAGCCACCCTATTTATCTGAAACAATTATATGTTTAATTATGGGAATTTTACAATCACATTTTCCACACAGCAATTTCTATCACTTGCAATTAACCCCTTCCCCTGTCATAATAAACTGTTGCACAATAGACCATTATCTCTTATGGAAGCTGTATTTTTTTTAAATAAAAGTTGATTGTTCTCCCTTTTCCAGAACCCCCAGAGCATACAAGGATGCTTAATTGCATCAGAATCTTGGTGGTTCAGGACCAGGTCACAGCAATACTGGGAAGGGTAGTGCATTGCTGTCTGACAGAGGGAGGTTCACCCTCCTGAGAGTAAAATGATGACCTCAAACTCATCTGATTCCTCTGTTGGCCCCCAGAAGTAAAAAAGGTTCTCTAATTAGAGCCCATATATTCTGCCACATAGCAGGCTTGTTATCCCATTACAATAATAAAAGAAAACCTACAAAAAGTCAATAGCTGAAGAAAATGTTTAAAAAATACAAACAATTATTAACAAATATAGAAATCCATCCACAGCATTCACAAACCCTTGACAAACACAAATACTAGGGAATGAGGATGTAGACAAACATAAAACAATTGTTACACTACACATATTAGGCATCCCTATATAATGTACTGTATATGAGAAGTATATGAGAGTCCTGTAGAGTGGGAGAATTATAATTTTATCTCTGGTGTAAATTCCCTTTTTAATGCATGCTAATATTCTGTTGGCTTTGCTTGCAGCACCCTGGCATTGCATGCCACTGCTGGGCCTGTCATCTGCTAGGACCCCCAGGACCTTTTCCATCCTGGATTCCCCCAGAAGTTCTCCCCCTAGCGAGTAGCTTGCATTCATATTTTTAGCACCCAAATGTATTTCTCTTACATTTTTTTTAACATTAAACCTCATTTGCCATGTAGTTGCCCATCCCATTATTTTATTTTGGTCTTCTTGTAAGGTTTCCACATCCTGCATTGAAGTTATTGCCCTGCTTAGCTTTGTATCATCGTCAAATACTGAGATTGAGCTATTTATCCCATCCTCTATATCATTTATATGTACATTAAACAGAAGTGGTCCCAGGACAGATCCCTGGGGGATCCCACTTATCACACCAGACCATTCTAAACACTCCCCATTTATCACCACCCTTTGGACCCGCCCCTGTAGCCAGTGTTTAATCCAGGTACATACTCTATGGTCCATGCCAACAGACCTCAGTTTGTAAAGTAAATGTTTGTGGGGAATTGTATCAAATGCTTTTGCAAAATCCAGATACACCATATCCACAGGCTTTCCATTATCTAGATGGCAGCTCACTTCTTCATAGAACGTTAATAAATTGGTCTGGCAAGAATGATCCTTCATGAATCCATGCTGATTACTACTAATGAAATACTACTAATTAGCAAACTCTATGATATAGTCCCTTATCATTCCCTCTAATATCTTACAGACCATTGATGTTAGATTGACTGGCCTGTAGTTTGCCGGGATATATCTCGACCCTTTTTTAAATATTGTTGCCACGTTGGCTTTCCTCCAATCAGCTGGTACTATTCCAATTTAAGAAGCTAATAAAAATTGTAATCACTTTCTTTACATAGCTTTGGTACAGTAAATACTTGCACAAGTACATATATGTGTGTTAGCAAAATAGATACCCCTAGCAATTCATTTTTTTATGCAGGCTGCAGAGACAGGAAAGAATAAAGGGCAAGTACCTAAAGTACACTTATCCTTTAACTTATAGTGTATAAAATAAATCTATAACCATGGTTTATAAAAGTAAAGTGGTAAAGTGTTTTCAGATGTAATATGAAACCACAGTAACATTAACAACACTGATGACAGTTATTGCATTTCTGAAACTTCGACAGAGCTCTTACAAGCCTTTGCAGTCGAAATATTGGCTTATGAAAAATTAATAAAGTCTGTAGAAAATGGAACTTGGCATCTGCACAAGCTATTTCTGTAGAATTACACAGAATTAACTATTCCACAAGCTACAATGTAATGAGTTTTGCAATAAATTGTATATAGTTATAAAAGAAAAAAAAAAAAAAGAAAAAAAAAAAAAAAGACAATAAGTCTGTGCTTTTAGAGAAGGACATAGTTTTATATTTATATCTTCAAATTTGACTAATTATGCTAATGGTTACATTTGTCATGATCTGATTAGTTGATTTGTGTTCCCCGAAATACATATTGATAATATATACCATATATGAATATGTTCTGTATATATATATATATATATATATATATGTATGTATATATATATATATATATATATATATATATATTATCAATATGTATTTCGGGGAACACAAATCAACTAATCAGATCATGACAAATGTAACCATTAGCATAATTAGTCAAATTTGAAGATATAAATATAAAACTATGTCCTTCTCTAAAAGCACAGACTTTATTGTCTTTTTTTTTTTTTCTTTTATAACTATATACAATGTATTGCGTGTGTGTGTATGTATATATAAATATATATGTGTGTATGTATTTATACTGTTTATTGTATATATATATATATATATATATATATATATATATATATGCATACATGCATTAAATGTAAGAGAGAGATGAAAGCTAACAAAAGGTTCAGTGGTATAATATATCAACTAAATCCAACACAGATGTAATGAAAATATAGTTTATATTAGTAGCTGCAGTATTCAATCGCACAACAAATGTATGTATCTGTCATGGATTGTATTTCTGAGATATCTATACTTGAATTTCTGGGTCTACATCACCCACTATGAGGGGTTATAGAAAATTAAAAATGATGTATGCAAGCACACAAAGGTAGTGAAAACAACTAAAACTCCTTAAGACAGTCTGGAATTAAGGCACAAAGATCTCTGTGGTAAAATATCAAAGACATGTGAGAACCCAGGCAATGACACAGGTTATCCAAAATTTAGTGAAAATATATTGCATATACAATCACACCCAGCGCCTAAAATCACCTATTGTATATAACAAAAAGCTGCCACTATAAAATGAACAATTACATTCCAACATGTAGTGAAAAAATGTAGTCCATCATAAATAATGTCCACAATCTGCCACAACACTAGTAGCGCTAAAGTTCATGCATCAAGTAAGATGTAAAATAGAATAAAATTATATTGCACTGAAGTAGTCCACCACGTGAGTATATGGTATTAATAATGACTCCGCGGTGTTATTTGGAAGTTTTCCTATTGTTTCTAATGAGTGATACTTCCACCACACCTCGTGATTTCCTCTCCCCTTCATCGTACACACTCACCAGATGAATCTGATGAATATGAGCTTTAAATAGAGACCTCGGATGCCACTTCTCCACCTCCAACATAGGGTTAATTCTTATATATAATTATGAACAGTCACACACAGAGTAATTCGACTGGTAATAGACCTGAGCCTTGGATTTAGACCTCAGATGACACTTCTCCTCCAACCCTTGACCAGTGCTCAGATAATCAGTGCATCTCTTGCAGCTATTGTCCCTCCTCCCCAAATAACACACTGGAGTCATTAATACCATATACTCAAGTGGTGGACTACTTCAGTGCAATGACACAGGTTAATCTTTAATTAAAATACCACCTTCAGGTGGATTGACCCTTTTAATGTAAAGATTAGCCACTTCCCGACTGACTCATAGCATATATGCTGCTACAGGGTGGCTTTTCTGTGCAGAATCACATGTATATATGTGATTCTGCACTTCCGGGAAGGGGTAGCGTGCACGCGCCGCCGGTGACCACTTCTGCTTTGATTACTCACAGAAGAAGCTGATCTGCAGCTGCTGGGCACTGGATGTCTGCTGGCAACTGCTAAATGTCAAGCAGAGACACAGAATTGAGCTCTGTCTATGTAAACAAGTCAGAACTCTGTTCTGACAGGGGGAAAGTGAAGGATTTTGTGTTTTTGTGTTCCTGCAAAGCATTTCCCTTAGTAAAAACAGCACACAGTTTATGAAAAAACACTGGCAAAGCGCACAGTTAACCCTTTGATCACCCTAGATGTTTAACTCCTTCCCAGCCAGTGTCACTAGCACAGTGACAGTGTATATTGTTAGCACTGATCACTGTATTAGTGTCACTGGTTTCCACAAAGTGTCAAAAATGTAAATTAGTGTCCGATTGTCCGCTGCAATATCACAGTCCTGCTATAAGTTGCTGACTAGTATAAAAAAAAAGAAATAAACATTCTAGTATACATCCCTTAGTTTGTACATGCTATAATGTTTGCGCAAACCAATCAATATAAAATATCACCAAATGAAAGCTCTATTTGTGGGGGAAAATGGCATACATAGTGTTTAGGTACAGCGTTGCACGACCGCACGATTATCAGTTAAAGTAACGCAGTGCCCTATCGCATAAATGGCCTAGTCATGAAGGGGGGTAAATCTACCGAAGGTCAAGTGGTTAGTACGTGCTTAATCTTACAGTAAACATCATCAATTTTGCTTTTGTGGAGTAATAGGATTGAGTACTAATCTTTCGGCAACCATACCTCAGCTTTATTTAGTCATGCAGACTGGTGTTTCTATGTTACAAGATGATAACACTTCTGTAATAAATAGATGTGCATAAGAGAATAATATATAACTGACTATATGTAAATATAATTCTTCCTTTCCCCATATTCCACTAGTTATTGCCCGGCCATTTATAGAATAGAATAGGATTTGCTTATTAACCACAAACCTACAAAAAGCATAAGCATACAGTATACCTGTACTTTTAAAATGTGCTTTGCAGTGCATCCGAGAGGATTTTGCTATTTTTGTCTATTTTTTCTTCAGGTCTTTATGAATTGGGTCACTGTTTTGTCAAATATATATCAATGGATTATTAAATTCTGGTCTAAAAAAAAAGTAAAGTAAAAATATTTCATATGTTTGTAATGCTTTCAATAATTTAATTATCCAATTATTCTCATTGCTTCGGCAATTAGCAATTAAGAAATATTTAATTGTCCATTTTATAAGTCTTGCAAAGAAATGTTTACTTTCTCTCATTGCATTTTGCAATTTTAGTATGAATAAAAATACATCTCTGACATTTTATTCTATTCTATTTTATTACATTACAACTGGGAATTTTAAGATAGTTTTTATTTATTTATTTATTTTTTACATGTTTTATTACCCTAAGGAAAATATAGTCTAATTACATCTTTGGGATACATTTTCTACCGTTTTTGCATCTCTATTTTTTAAACATGGCACCCCAGCATTTCTTTATTAGACATCTTTGTTTAAAATGTAACACATAAAACCATAATAAATAAAGTAGAAATATACTACGGTGCTCTACAAATATGTGCAATGCAACAACACTGAATTTCAAGTTATGCATGTGTACTAAAACATGAACCATTCTAATAAAATACCCTTTAGTTTGATATAATTTAGGTGAAAAGAAAATGCAAGTTCATTCTATTTCCTAGACCACCTATGCCCCATTCATAATTTAAAGTAGTTGTAAACCTCATAAATGAAATATGAACAAAGCACATCCTTCCATACTGTGTACTTGTCTCTGAGTATGTGGCATGGAGACTCAAGGCCACCCAGTGTTTTTTCAAATTAAGGATTTTAGATCCATTTTAAATGGGTTTCTTTCAGGCATAACATATGTGGTTTGTGTGCTTTAAGAAATTCAAAGAGACTAGCCTGTTTCAATACGAAATTCAGACCTCTATAAATTCCAAGAAAGAAAAATTTCTTCAGTCCTGAGGATTTAATAGGTATATATCGAAGAAGTTCAACAGGGACACAAAGTGCCCATTTGGAATCACAGTCACAATCCAACAATAAAGGAAGGAAAGAGAAACACACACATGCACACATGCACACTAACACACAACCACATTTTACTAGAACAAGTAAGTATTCCAGAAAATGAACCCCTGCCCAGCTCAGCCATATCAGAACAACCAATATGCTGGGGAACATGACCTAAGCAATTAGGAAATATAAAAAAACAGCTCAGATCTGAGAAGAGTATCCTCTTGTAGAAGGATGCAACACTGCACAGTAATCATACTCTAAAGCAAATTAAAGCAGAGGCTAACAGGATTGGTCCGGGAGGAAATATAGGTTGGTGGGCCAGCAGAGGAAATGGCAGGGTTGCAGCAGTGTTTTCACCCAATGTAAGGCACATTCAGGTGTAATAAAGAAGAAGGCTATTAAGGGCTCTCAGCTTCTGTTCAGCAAACTGAAACTGTGTACAAAGTTTCAAAACCTGAGTGGAATAGTCCAGGAAAAGGGAAACGTCAGCATCTGGCAACCCTAAAGAAAGCATCTTGGTCCCAGTATTGAGCAAATGGATTATCATGAGTCGAGGTAGGTTACCTGGTGGAGGATTTAAGCCTTTTGCCTTTTTTAGGCAATTTGATCAGTCTTAGGTCGTTCCTCCTTAGGCGATTTTTAAGATCATCAGCCTTGTCCTATATTCTCTGTAACTTGTTGTTCAGAGTGGATATTTTGGGGAGGAGGGAGATTAATAGTGTCCTCCAAATCACTGATTTGCTTCTCATTACTAGTCACTCTCTCCCATATCTTTTGCATGCCCTGGGGTGGGCTAGCTATATCTAACTTGAGCTCCTTCCCCATAGGGTCCATATAATTTACCTTTTTATTTGTAAGTACCTCAAATAACATGGGTTCAGAGCAGGGAAGTGCCGGCCATCTTGACTGGATTGTGAGTTCATACTCATTATTGCTGGAGTCTTCTGTGTCTGCCCATCCACCAGCAAGCCCCAGAGGGTGAAATTGAGTGCAGGATAAGGTAGAGGTGTGCTCTGTAGCTGTATCAGGAAGCTGCCACTCATATTGCGTGCTAGGACACATCCCCTTGATGTATTTATATTTAACTGTTCCTATTGTTTTAGAGGAGTTCTGGTCTAACACTATACCAAGACTATATCAATGAAAATCAACAACAGCTTTACTATTTGACATATTTCTCTTTAGGAATGGCTACCCAAACACTCTAAAGAAAAGGCCAGCAGTACAAGAAAGTTGGACTTCAGTTCACCATGAGACCATGGGGCAACACTAAAGCTACACATCAAAAGACCATGACAAAAAAAAACTGCTTTCCTTCAAACATTTAATGTTGAAAGTCCTGTTCAAGGAGTAAAATGTGGACCTGTTAAACTGACTTGGACTGGACTTGGACTGATCCTTTGCCCTACTACTGTAGTAGTGGGTTTCAAGATAACTCAGGGGTCTCACATATGTGAGGGGCTTCAGAGTAATTTTCAGAGTAGAGAAAAACTGTTTTTGTTTTTTTCCAGGATTTGCAATTCTTGGATCAGGACCTTGAGTCTGGAGGCTTCCAATATGATTGGGTGAGAAGAAGCCTCTACCCTTGTGCCCATGTCTTACCTGACTGAGGCCCTAATCTTGATGTTCCTACCTGCTTACTGGACCAACACTTTGGCTGTGCTGACTATATCTCTGCCTGCTGCCTGTAATGACCCGTGATTTTTTTAAGGACCATGTTCCTGCCTGTTGCCTGGATGTCAGCCTGCTTCTGGGACTGGTCCTGGCCTTTTTATGGACCATATTTCTGCCTGCTACCAGGATGATTCCTTTGGCTGTTGCTGAACAAATCTGTCTGCTTCCTGGACCACTGCTCTCATCTGCAGACAACTGCTCTACTAAAACCCCAGGTAATTTTTGTTTAATCTTTGTTAAGCTAAAAAAAAATATATTGTGACAAGGTGGTAAAAAAAGTTTTGGAGATGCTGAAAGAAGATGTATGGGTTTATATTTTGTACTATATAGGAGCAATTGGGAGAACAGTTTTTTTTTCTTCAAAAGGGATTAAAATAGAAGCCAGGCAAAAGGACTGAACCTGGTGGGTTTCTTGATGATGGGAGGCTTTACCATTTCAAAACCTATAACACTAGCTGCAGCTCTAAGTATGTTTAAAGCGATTGTAATGTCTTGTTTTTTTCCTATGAAAATAAAAAACATGTTATACTTACCTACTCTTTTGCAGTGGATTTGCACAGAGCAGTGTTTTAAGAAATTGGCCATTGCTACGTCCCAAAACAGCAGAGAGCTGCTTTACAAAGGCAGCATCCCTGGTGGAACTTTTAGAAATGCTCCCATGGCTGCAGGTATACCCCGACCACAGGAAGGCTCAACTGCTATTTAATGGTTTCAGCCAAGGTTTTTTACCACCTTCTTTTAACCACTTAAGCCCCGGAGGATTTGGCTGCTCAAAGACCAGGGCCTATTTTGCGACTCAGCACTGCGTGACTTTAATGGACAATTGCGCTGTTGTGCGGCGCTGTACCCAAATGAAATTGACGTCCTTTTTTTCCCACAAACAGAGCTTTCTTTTGATGGTATTTGATCACCTGTGCGATTTTTACTTTTTGCGTTAAAAAAAAAAGAGCGACAATTTTAAAAAAATAACAAAATTTTTCAAATTTTTTTATATGAAATCCCCCCCCCCCCCCCCAAAAAAGTAAAAATCAAATTTTTTTAACATTTTAGGCCAATTTGTTTTCTGCTATATATTTTTGGTCAAAAAAATCACAATAAGCGTATTTTGAATGTTATTGCATTTACTAACTACGGGAAAGATTTATGTCATTTTTATTGTTTTTTTTTTAACTAGTAATGGCAGCGATCTACGATTTTTTTTGTGGGACTGTGACTTTGTGGCGGACAGATCGGACCCTTGACTGACATTTTTGACACTTTTGGGGGTACCAGTGACATTACTACAGTAATCAGTGCTATACATATGCACTGTTACTGTAAAAATGACACTGGCAGGGAAGGGGTAAACTTTATTAGAGATCCAGGGGTTAAGTGTGTCCCTAGGGGGCGTGCTTCTTACTGTCAAGGGGTGTGGCATTTGATGTAACCCCAGAGACATACGATCCTACATAGTAGGATCGTATGACCTCTGCTGTTACACCAGGGAGAATGACAGGCGACTTTGTTTACATTAGCCACCTGCCTTTCTCCCTCTCCAGCGGGAGATCCCGAGTGGCCGCCGGTCAGTTGCGCGGGGATGGCAGTGAAAGAGCGGGGGTAGGAGTGCACCTCCGGCCGCGCACGCTCACCCCCTTTTGGCTCGCAGGCGAGTGACGTACTGATATGTCACTTTGCCCAGGGGGGCTGACCGCCGCAAGTACATATACTGCAAGGCAAGTGGTTAATGGGATTGGGTGTACAATAGTTAAAAATCTTACGTCAATGGGCAGTCTACATTCCATAGTAAGGGCTAAATTGCAGCAGGAGTTAGCAGCTGGTAGGCTTGTGGGTCTGTTTAGTTCCCCTGCTTTTCTGAAATTTAGAATCTCTCCTTTAGGCATCATCCCTAAAAAAGAGCCCAATGAATATTGTTTAATTCACCATCTATCTTTCCCTGCTGGGGCTTCTCTTAATGACCAAATTGATAGTGACTTGTCGGCTGTTTATTATGCTTCATTTGAAGATGCTTTAAAAAGCTTTGTATGCTGGGTTTTGGTGCCCATTAAGCAAAAGCGGATATTAAATTGGCATTTTTCCTTTTACCTATTCACCCTAACTGTTTTAATTCTCTAGGTTTCTTTTTTGAGTCGTTTTAAATGTTTTTAAAATGCGCAATAACTGGCTTAAGTTTCCTCATTCATTACTTAGACAATTTTTTTATTCATCGGTTCTGTAAGTTTAGATCATTTTCTGCATTTGCTGAACTCCTTTTTTGAGATGTGTACACTCTTTGGGATACCGTTAGCGAATGAAAAGACAGTATGGCCTACATGTTGTCTAGATTTCCTCGGTATTTCCATTGATACTCTTTTAATGGAATTCAGGTTGCCAGAAGACAAAATAGTAAAAATACAGGGACTTCTAAGGCTTTTTATAAGAAAAAAGAAAATGACGATAAAATAAATGCAATCGCTCCTTGGTTTATTGGCTTCTGCCTCCATAAAATTGCCTGTTGGGAGAATTTTTTTCTGCAGGTTATATTTGGGAATTGCAGGTTTGAAATCCCCACATTCCCATGTCAGGGTTTTCCATGACCTGAGAGAGGACCTTTTAGTTTGGCACCTTTTTTTTAGAAACCTTTAATGGTAGGGCTATCTGGCAACAGGATTTCATTTTGGAACAGAATTTTTGTCTTTTTACCGATGCTGTGGGTTCAGTGGGATTTTTAGCGATCTGGAAGACTCACTGATGTGCTTCCCATTGGCATGATTCATGGAAGGGTAAAGGTTACCTAAAGAATATAGTGCTTCTAGAACTATTTCCGCTTATAGTGGCTATTGAATTATGGAGAAAAAGTTTCCGGCACAGACACATTCTTTTAAGTACTGACAACAAAGGGGTATTGTATACTATCAACTGCCAATCTTTATCTTGCTGCGTTATTTGGTTTATAAATGTCTATGTCTAAATTTATAGCTAAAAGCAAAGCACATTCCTGGTAAAGATAATGTTTTGGCGGATTCGTTATCTCGTTTTCAGATGCTGCGTTTCTTCCAGTTACTGCCAGAGGTGGATCAGGTGGGTGCTATCTGCCCTACTCACTTGTGGGACCTAATTTGACCCAGGTTGCTGAAAATATTAAGAGGTCTTTGGCTCCTGCTACGCTGGCGGGATACCAATCCGCCTGTGTTCTTTGGATTTCTTTTTTAGGATTGGTGGATGAGCATCACAATGCCTTTTCTGAAGGTTTAGTTTTGTTATTTTTGAACTCGCTTTTGAGAAAGGGTTACTCTTGGTCAACTGCTTATAAAATCATATCTGGTGTTTCCTTTTTTTCTGAAACTCAATAACCGGCCTTCTTGTTTTAGTTTTTTTTCAGTGCCACAGGCTCCTAAGGGTTACAAGAGAAGTACATTTAGCAATGATTCTAGAAAAGCTATCACACTGGATATTTTACAAAGACTCTGTATTGTCACTAATTTGATTTGTTTTTCCAAGTTTGAGCCAGTACTTTTAGGGTTGTTTTTTTGGTTGCCTTTTTTGCAGTGTTACATATTTCTGAACTGGTAGCAGCTAACAAAACAGGTAACACCGGTATTAAGGCAAGTGATGTAGGAATTTCAGAGACATTTGTTATTTTTTTTTATCTAAAACTGCCTTGGTTCAGTTGTTAGCGTTCCAAGGATCTGACATCTGTCCAGTTCACCTAGTTGGGGAATATTTTAGGATTAGAGCTGTTGGCAGTGCTCAATTTTTCATTCATACTGACAGGACCTCGCTCATGAAATTCCATTTAACAGTGTATTTCAGAAATGTAGGAAAGCGTTAAAGTTGGAACTCCCATTCTTTTAGAATAGGGGCAGCTACAGAGGCTTCAAGATTAGGTCTGGGGGATAGCAAGATCAAAAAAGTAGGATGGTGGAAATTGGATTGTTTTAAAATATATATACATCCTCATACTTCTTTTTGACTTTCTTTTAGGTTTCACAAGCAAGGTATGGATTATTGGCCACTCTTTTGTCTACTGGGCCTATAAGCAGGCTGCTGGACTGGTATATTCTACTAATTTAAGTTTACATCCAGATATGTTTTCAGTTTTATAGAGTGGTAGAAGGGGAATGGTTTGGTCAGACGTGTTTTTTTTAAATAGGGAGGCTATGTCAGTGTTGGCTTGTTCCAAATATTTTAATCCTTCACTTAGGAGGAAATGATATTGGACAGGAGAAAAAACGCTAGACCTACTCTTTTGTATTAAGGAAGACATTCATCATTTCCATCTATGTTTTCCAGATGTGGTGATTGTCTTTTCGGAGATCAATCCCAGGTTGCGCTGGGTTGAATAGCCTCATTTGAAACCCCTTGATAAAATCAGGAAAAGTTTGATAAGGGCGATTCAAAGGTTCATGCCGTCTGTGGGTGGTCTGTCCTTTAGGCGCACTGAGCTGGAGGGTGGGCTGCCTCTAGTTTATATAGGGACGATGGGGTACATCTATCGGATGTGGCTTTAGATATTTTCACTGCCAACCTTGCAACCTGTGTAGAATTGGCCGCGGTGCAGGGGGTTTGATGACAGGTGGCTTGCCACTAGTCTCATGGGATAGTTTGAATTTCCTAGGACTCTTATGGCTTGAGCCATAGTGGAAGAGTAATGATTTAAGTAAAAAATACTTGAAATGTTATTTACTGAATTAAATAAAGTGTTTATTTAAAACCAATAATAAAATGGCCACGGCCAAGTTACCTCCAAAAAATAAAAAGGTTGCATTGGTGTTTTTATTTATACAAAATACTGCCTGCAGTCCCATGTGGAGGATCAATGATAGGCAGGGTACACTGCAGGGAGGTAAAACAGTGGTAGTGGCAGTGGTGGTGGAGGGGTGTCATTTTTTTTTTGGATGCCACATTTTAAAAAAATGTCTATGACCAATGGTTTGTCAGCCACTGATTTTAGCCAATCATTTATTGAAGTGACCATAAGTTTACTGTAAATCAGAAGGGAATGCCGAGGATGTAAGGCTTACTTGTGAGCTGTAAACATTTTTGTTAAATTGTAAGCCTTACATCTTTAGCAGTGAAAAGGTTAATGGACCAGGGCTGACCAGGGCTGGATAGTCATGGGGGTGCTAATAAGACCGATAGGGTGAATGGCGACCAGTAAAAGGCAGCATGAAATCTGTCAGGAAAGCCTTGCCTTGGAATCCACTTCTGCCTCCTGTCTCTGTTTGATTGATCTTCTGTTGTTGACTCGGCTTGTGACCCAACCATCCTGTTGTCTGCTGTCTATGCTTGATCTACCTGAACATTACCAATCCCAATCATCTGACTCTGCATCTTCTCATCCAGTCTGCTACAGCTTCCAGTCCAGCAAACCTCATATGCTTACTACAGTCTGCCAAGTTCTGTGTCAGCTCATCTACCACCCACCTGTGTGCTGCCCTTCTACCCGCTGACTGCTGCAGATTACTGGACTGACTACAGGTGCTCCTACGTCACCGTGCTCTTGTGGCTGCTGTCTCAATATCAGTAACACCAGAGTCGGTGCTGTATGAGAGGCTTTCCTCTACCGTCAGGCTCACTGACCAGGTACATGACAAAATCACTGGTCCTCAACACCAGAAGAGGCACCACAGAGAGTCATGTATTTGTGAATTGAGGTGGATAATTTCAGGGTTTATGAGCTGATGTCCTGGGTGCAGACTTTTGGGAGTGGGATTTTTTTTTTCCAGAGATGACCTTTAAAGACTAGTAGCAAGAAGTATATTTTGTGTACACAGCATAACTGCTCAATGTTTATTGACACTTGCTTGTTCCCAGGGATGCTACAGTTAAATGTATTGCTATTTATTTTGTCACATCTTAAGTCTACAATGACAGTGATATTGTTGGAGCCAATGTCAGTAAGACCAAAGTTTTTTCTCCAATTTTAATATACTCAGGATAGATAGCTAGATAGATAGATACATTTTTTCTGTTGCGGGTTTTTACCTTACGTTGTATATGAGTTTATACTCCCAGCCAAGGTTAGTAGGTCGTGTACTTTGTGTGTTCTCAGGTACAGTAGCAGCAGGTATTACATCGCATTGTACGATAACTTTCTGTTGGACATTGCATTCATTGTAAAAATAACAGCTTTGTACTTCTAAGATATTCTCATGATAAATAACAGGGGAAAAACCGAGCCAGCTTGAATTGTTCTGTTGATAATTGTTGAGTTACAGTGAGCATTGCTCTCTGTGACACAAAACCTTGGCAACAGATTTCAGAACAGATGTATTGATTGTAGATTGTAATCAGTTGCATTGTCTGCTCTAGAAAGAAGAATTAAGAAGCACAACAGTGTGTAAATCAGTTCATGTTTTTGCTCTTCATGTAATTGTCTGATAAAACTTCCATCAGTTTCTATAATTAAACTAATGGTCTAAATTAATTTTCAGATCACTGGTAATTCACTCCGGTTTAGAAAATTACATTATATTAAATCTAATTAATAGAACGCAAGCTAACGGTTGAATGAAAAAAGCAGCTTTTAATGGGCCCTTTTCTGCTGTTTTAAACACCTGGCACATCAAATATGATATTGGCATAACCCATCAAATATGTGTATGTATTTTAGATGCATACATACATAAAGGTGGAGAACAGTTACACAAAAGAGCTTGCTATAGTGTCAGGCTTTTCTATCAGCTGCCTTGAATAATATGACTTATTTACAGCCATAGCTATCTATTGGTAAGCATACATAAAAATATAACCATAGAGTTGCAAGTGAAACATGGTATTCTGGTTAGGCACTATATACATGCTTGTGCTAGCAATATGGAATTTTAAATAAATGCCTTGAAAATATTAGGCTGCATCTGTACTGTGCATCAATGGTTGGCCACTGTTACATACATTTCCTATGGTTCTGCCCACTGTACAGAAATAAAGAAACCCTTTTATTTTTGCATGGGTACTAAAAGCAATGACTCTTTATACTTTATTTCTTTCCTATACATACATACAACACCAAGATATTCAAAATTGTAGTTAATGACAACAGGTGAATAAAAGCGTATGTTGGTTAACTCTTGGTATTCTTAAGTTAGCGTGCACAGTGTATAGTGATTGATCTAAATTCTATTCTCCCTGGATTAATGCTGAACAGTGGGGAAAATACCATTTGAGAACACCTGAACTGACCCTTCCCCATTGAACCATGACATTTCATACTCATTCAGACCCATGAAACACCTACAGATTACAACCCACAGTACCTTCTCAAATGGGAAAGAGATTCTGTAAATCAATCTCAAATAACCAATGAAATACTCTCCCCATAAATCATTCATAGCAAACACCAAAGAATCGGGTTTTAAGACCTTATCCAGGTGGTATAGGGTTCCTACAATCCTAGACAGGCTTTATTCACAGTTTTCTCCTTTATGCTAACCATGCCTGAAGAAGCCTGAAGAAGTCTACCACAATTTTACATATATTACATATAATGTCCCTCTCTCAGGACTTTCTGGGATGCAGTATAGACTTACATCAACAGACTCGCAGAAATTTACATGGGCAACAAACCTGCAGCATACTTGCTGCACTTAAATAATTTTTCTAGATATTGGCACTTCCTGCTGATACATTTGATAAATGTGGCTGGAGCATGCATTCCACAAAGAAAACAAACTTCAACCCACCTCCGCCACGTGGTTTCAGAAAATTCACAATTTACATACAATGGAAATTTTTGTGCCACATGTAACCATGTGCCACAAGTGAAAGATTCAGAAATACATAGTTTCACTGGGCTGACCTAAACTACTGGAATAGTAGTCATATCACAATAATTTAAAACCAAAAGACAGAAGGGGAGGAGCACCTAATAATAAACTGTGATTTAAAGCCACTCAGCTTCAGCATTTTGCTGGCTGGGGAAACATTCTTTGAAAGGACCCAAACCAAACCATTCCACTATAACCCGGATGGCTAGGTACCCCCTTATTGCACAACTGGAGGTGAGTAGCTTCCACAGCTCTCCACCATATACAATGTTTTACCATATACTTCTTTGTAATATGAGGACTATTCCTTGTTTGCTCTGCAATGGGATAACTCTCACCTAGCAGAACCGATTAGAGTTGATAGATTTGAAAATTGGTATCAGGCAAAAGTAAGGGACATCCATCAATTATTTTCCCAAGATTTTCTTAAAAAATGTCAGACTATACAGGCAGACTGCGACTGTAAAAAGGTCCTTAATTTCAGTCTTTAAACCTTACTTCTGGCTACTTATCCAACCAACCTACCTATTCCAGGCAGAGCTGGTTCAGGAGAGCGACATAGGTATCATAACAAAAAACATCTCAATCAGTATTCTGGAACAGGTCCCAATGGTATGCCTGGCACTCATGCAGAGATTATCCCAATTGTTTATACTACACAGCATACTGCACTCCACTGAAACCTTTTCAGTGACATAGGGTAGACAACCCAGACTGACCTAGGTGCCAGGAAGTACCAGCAGACCCCATACATATAAAATTGTCTCAAGCTATTCAGGTACTGGCAAGCAGTAGTAGACACCATCACAGGGTGTTTCAAAAACAGATTGCTTTTGTTCCCTTAGTTTGTAACTTGGAAAACCTAGATGAGTCAGAATATCCTCTGGAGATTAGGTCCCTGATATCCAGACTACTTTTTATTGCCCGTAATTTATCACTCTAAAGTGGATATCCCCACACCCTCCTACATTGGAGGAGTGGCAAACCAATGTTAACACTGATATTTTTTAAAGAATGCTTAATTTTTCAACATAGGGTGCCCCTCATGAATGTAATAAGTTGTTGGATCCCTGGGTGTATGTCCCTGGGCTGGCATTTGTATCCTTGGTTATGCACACCCTATACCAATGCTAAGATACACAGCTCCCTTTTGTAGCTGAGACGCACAAAACAAGGAGGTCTTACTCTGCGTTATTGGAATAAGTTTTATTTTAAAAACAGAGAAGCAAGTCATAAATTCTAAGTTGCACTTTTAAACCCCAATTAGTAGTTTGTGTATGCGTATGTTACGAATATGTTATTTATACTGGGTCCCTGTCTTACCTCTGGTGTTATTGAGGTTGTTTGTATTTTCTTGCATATTATTGTGGTACTGATTATTACCGTTCTATGTTTATGTTTTTTGGAATTTACTTTTTTATATGGATTACATGCATCTTTTTGTTTCTCATATGGCATCTGTAACTCTCAGTGGTAGAGATCACATGTGATTTGTGTGGAATGTTAGTTGAGATTGTTTCATATAAATAAATATATAGTGCGCTAAATGATAAACCTGTAGACAATAGGTTTAAATAGGTGTAAAAACCAAATAACTGTAATACAATGTGATCTTGAACACAAAAAGTCCATAAAAGTCCATAAAAGTCCTTAAGTGCGTATAATCACATAGGTGCTTAAATGAAAGATCTCATTTCACAACAGGTGAATTCTATAGGAAAATTGTTGACTTAGAAAAGTGCAGGTGTTCCCCTTACCAGACGGGTGAAAATAAGGTGCAATGAACTCTCCAAAAAACCCATAAGTGCAGTGGTGAAGATAGACCAGCTCTGCCCACCTCGTGAACAGTCAAGAGTATGTATCCTCTTACCAGATCAGATTTGGACATAGATGTTAAACAACCTCTGGATATCTTTTCCACCTTCCGCAATGTATATACCAGATGTTCCCTCAACTATTTAGGCTTCCTGTAGTCCTGTGGGAGTAAACTCCGTCCCGGTGTTCACTGTGGAGTACAAGCAGTCACCAAGGGGTTTTCCATCCATCACCTCTATAGCTCCCACCTTCCACTGCCCCTTTTAGCGTGTGTTTGGAAGTATGCATGTGAGCCTGGATCATCTCTGACTAAAGACCTCCTGAGACCCAACATTTGACCACCCCCTGCAGCTCCACCTGTTCTTGTCCTGGAGTTTACTCCCACGGGACTACAGGAAGCCTAAATAGTTGGGGGAACATCCGGTATATACATTGCGGAAGGTTGAAAACATATCCAGAGGTTGTTAAACATCTATGTCCTAATCTGATCTGGTAAGAGGATACATACTCTTGACTGTTCACGAGATGGGCAGAGCTGGTCTATCTTCACCACTGCACTTATGGTTTTTTTGGAGAGTTCATTGCACCTTATTTTCACCCATCTGGTAAGGGGAACACCTGCACTTTTCTAAGTCAACAATTTTCCTATAGAATTCACCTGTTGTGAAATGAGATCTTTCATTTAAGCACCAATGTGATTATATGCACTTAAGGACGTTTATGGACTTTTATGGACTTTTTGTGTTCAAGATCACATTGTATTACAGTTATTTGGTTTTTACACCTATTTACACATATTGTCTACAGGTTTATCATTTAGCGCACTATATATTTATTTATTTGTACACAATTTTATCCTCACAGGGTTTAGTTGCAGCTTTATTTATTTATTTATCAGCGCTCCCTTCACTTTAAAAAAGATTGTTTCATATGAAAACTTCTACAAAAAAATCTGTTTTGGGATACATACTGTTATTTTTATTTGTTTTCTTTTAGCAAAATGTCAATTCCTAGTAATAAACCAATAACAGCTGCAAGTCTTTCAGGACAGTCTCTAACAGCTTTGCATATCTTGACCTTGCAAGTTTTCCTATTATCTTATAAAAAAATTCACTTAACTATGTCAAGTTAGATAGAAAATATTTTTGAACAGTAATTTCCAAGTTTTTCTGCAGATTCTTTATACACCGCTGAAAAAAAATTAAAGGGACACTTTTTAATCAGAGTATAGCATCAAGTCAATTAAACTCCTGGGATATTGTTCTGGTCACTTATGTAGCAGGGGGGGTTGTTAATCAGTTTCAGGTGCTTTGGTGTTATTGAAACAACAGGGGCACTAGATGGGCAATGATGAGCCAACCTCCAAAACAAAATGGTTTTACAGGTGGAGGTCACTGAAATGTTTTTCTATACTCTTCTTTTCTGACTGTTTATCATTAGTTTTGCATTTGGCTAGGGTCAGTGTTACTACTGGTAGCATAAGGCAATACCTGGACCCTATAGAGTTTGCACAGGCGTTCCAAATACTCCAGGATGACACATCAATACGTGCGATTACCAGAGGCTTTGCTGTGTCTCCCATCAAAATCTCAAGAGCATGGAGGAGATTCCAGGAGACAGGCAGTTACACTAGGAGAGCTGGACAGGGCTGTGGAAGGTCCTTAACCCATCAGCAGTATGGGTACCTGCACCTTTGTGCAAGGAGGAACAGGATGAACACTGCCAGAGCCCTACAAAATGACCTCCAACAGGCCGCTGGTGTGAATGACTCTGACCAAACAATCAGAAACAGACTTCAGGATGGTGGTCTGAGGGTCCAATGTCCACTAATGGGCTCTGTGCTCCCTGCCCAGCACCATGGAACTCAATTGGCATTTGCCATTGAACACCAGGATTGGCAGGTCCACCACTGGTGCCCTGTGCTTTTCACAGATGAGAGCAGGCTCCCCTTGAGCACATGTGACAGATGAGAAAGGGTCTGGAGAAGCCACAGAGAACGTTATGCTGCCTGCAACATTGTTCAGCATGACCAGTTTGGTGATTGATCAGTTATGGTCTGGGGAAGCATATGCATGCAGCAATGCACAGACCTCTACAGGCTTCACAATGGCATCCTGACTGCCATTAGGTATCTGGATGAAATCCTTGGACCCATTATCAGACCCTACGCTGGTGCAGTGGGTCCTGGGTTCCTCCTGGTAAACAATGCGTGACCTCATGTGGCAAAAGTATGCAGACAGTTCCTGGAGAAATTGATACCATTGAATGGCCCACATGCTCGTCTGACCAAAATCCAATAGAACACCTGTAGGGCATTATGTTTTTGTCCATTGGGTTGCACCTTAATCTGTTCAGGAGCTCAGTGATGCCCTGGTCCAGATCTGGGAGGAAATACCCCAGTACACCATCCGTTGTCTCAAAAGGAGCATGACCCAACATTGTCAGGTATGCGTACAAGCATGTGGGGGCCATACAAATTAGTAGCATTTTGAGTTGCTGCAATGAAATTAAAGCAAAATGGACTAGCCTGCTGCATAATTTTTTCACTTTGATTTTTTCGGGGTGTCTTTGAATTCAGCCCTCTGTAGGTTGATAATTTTCATTTCCATTAAATTATGTGGCATCCTTTAGTTCCTAACACATTACCCAGTCCATATCAGTATAGATATCCAGCATGATGTTTTTCCCCATTGAGATCTGATGTGTTTTTAACCACTTAAGCCCCGGAAGATTTTACCCCCTTCCTGACCAGGGCCTATTTTGCGATTCGGCACTGCGTGACTTTAATGGACAATTGCGCAAAAATGCAATGCTGTACCCAAATGAAATTGACGTCCTTTTTTCCCCACAAACAGAGCTTTCTTTTGGTGGTATTTGATCACCTGTGCAATTTTTTTATCATGCGCTATAAACAAAAAAATAGCGACAATTTTGCAAAAATAACAATATTTTTGAAATTCCCCCCAAAAAAATGTAAAAATCTAAATTTTTCAACATTTTAGGCCAATTTGTTTTCTGCTACATATGTTTGGTAAAAAAAATCGCAAAAAACGTATTTTGATTGGTTTGCGCAAAAGTTATTGCGTTTACTAACTAAGGGAAAGATTTTTGTCATTTTTATTGGTTTTTCTTTAACGAGTAATGGCGGCAATCTGCGATTTTTTTGCGGGACTGCGACATTGCGGCGGACAGATCTGACCCTTGACTGACATTTTTGACACTTTTGGGGGTACCAGTGACATTACTACAGTAATCAGTGCATTACATATGCACTGTTACTGTAAAAATTACACTGGGAGGGAAGGGGTTAACTTTATTGGAGAGGGAGGGGTTAAGTGTGTCCCTAGGGGCATGCTTCTAACTATGATTGGATGTACATAGGAGGACCGTATGATCTGTGCTTTTACACAGGGGAGAATGACAGGCGGCTTTGTTTACATTAGCCGCCTGCCTTTCTTCCTCTCCACCCGACGATCGCGAGTGACCGGCGGACATCGGGTCCACCGGTCACACGCGCGGGCTGCATAGGGAACGAGCGGGAGTGGGAGGGTAGTGACGCAACGGTACGTCTCTTTGCCTGGGAGGGGCTGACCGTTGCCGTATATAGTCGGGCCGCGGTTGGCAAGTGGTTAAAGTGTTCCTTTAATTTTTTTGAGCAGTGTATTTTATTGAGCACGATATAAGTAGTACAAACAATGGTCCATATAAAGACTAGAAACAAATAAGTAGCACAATGATAGCTATATGAGAGAGTCCAAAAAAACAGAGATAAAGTGTGAGTCATACATAGAAATGCCTAGGCTACACATAAAAACATATTTATAAAATAGGTAAAAAATTGTTTTTCTACAGATTCTTAATTTGGTTAAGTTTTGGGCTTTAACTGGGCCATTCCAAGATACTCATGTTCTTGATTTAAAACCACTCCAACTTGTGTATTTAGGGTCTTTTTCCTTTTGAAAGGTAAAGGTAAATCTCAACTTTTGGGATGATAAGCAATGTTGGCTTTCTGACACACATAGTGCCTTGCGCTTAGCCTCATTAGACTAGAGAACCTTTTCCCATTTGCTAACTGTATTTTTTTAAATTGAATTTATATATTTTTGCAGCAAAGGTTTTCATCTCATCACTTATAATGGCCAGCTTTGTAGATTGTCAAGCTAATTGTCGTCCAGTGGATAGTTTTGAGCATCTCACCTGGAAATCTATGCAGCCCCTTTAGAGTTACCATTTCCCTCCTGGTTGCTTGTCTGACAAATGCCCTGTTTACCTAATCTCTCTGTTTTGGTGGATGACATTCTAGACAGAGTTGCTGTTGTACTGTGCTCTTGTTTTTACTTAATTGTAGAAATATATTTCATGGTACTGTGTGGGATATTCAGAGTTAATGATTTTTTTTATAACCCAGCCATGTATGGAATACATGGTATTTGTGCTTCTTCAGAATGTTATCCCAAGACAGTTTGGGGTTTATTTTTTTAGGATTGCTTAATACATTTATAAAGTATGCTATTTTTAATCCACTTCATTAGGTTAGGTAAATGTAAAAGTTTTGGAACAAACTAGTGACACAAATTACATTTGAATCAATTTTAATCTCAGCCTGTAAAGCTACAAAATGTGTAAAGGTCCAAGGATGGTGAATACTTATGCAAAATACTGTATTTTAGTGAAAAATTACACATCACATGTTCTGTCTTGTAACAGATCTATTAACAAAATATTAAATATATTCCCAAAATAATAAAAGGAACAAATAATAAGTCATCAGCTTCTAATATGCTGCAAACAAAAGCAATTACAAAAATTAATCTGTATAACCAGTGTTCCAATGAATCATATCAAAAGCAGTATAATTTTTTCACAAAACGTGCCGAATACCATCTATTACAGTACTGACTGCTGTTAAGGATTTGTGCAATATAATTAGCCACATAACAAATGATAAACTTAACCCACAGTGTTTTTGCTGCTTTGTTATAACTAGAGAGCCATAGTTACATTATCTTTTGTTCTGTGTGGGTTTACTTTTCTCTCTGCAACTTCAGTTACATCTAAGATCTCCCTTTTGCCAGGTACATTAAAGTGGTTGTAAAGTCAGAATGTTTTTTATTTTAATACATTCTATGCATTAGGATAAAAAGCCTTCTGTGTGCAGCAACTCCCCT
This sequence comes from Pelophylax lessonae, assembly GCF_965119305.1. Classification (NCBI taxonomy): domain Eukaryota; kingdom Metazoa; phylum Chordata; class Amphibia; order Anura; family Ranidae; genus Pelophylax; species Pelophylax lessonae. The sequence continues at coordinate 162,927,841 of NC_138773.1, forward strand.
CAGCCCCCCAAATCCTTACCTGAGCCCATCTCCATTCAGTGATGTCCACAACTGCCTCGGCCACCTGGGACTATCTCTCCTGATTAGCTGAGACACAGCAGCAGGGCCATTGGCTCTGGCTGCTGTCAATCAAACTCAGTTAGCCAATCAGGAATGAGGGGGACGAGGGTACACGGAGCTGCAGCTCGGGGACACTCACCAGGAGGGAGGAGCTCCAGCCAGGGACCCAGGAAACAACTGCACAGAGGAGGTAAGTATAACATGTTTGTTTTTTTAATCGAAAAAAAAACGAGACTTTACAATCACTTTATTGGTTCATATACCTCTATTTGCATGAATTCAGTTATTTAAATACAGTTAGATTCCGGTTGCAAAGCTATATTTAAAAATTAATGATTGTATTCATCCATATGACATGCTTTGAAAAAATTGACTTACTGTTGGTGGCACATTACGTTTTTTGAACTTAGAATCTGATGCTGGTAGTGTTCAGAAATGGGTTTTAGGGGGAAAAATGAAAAACAGTTTTCCTAAATGCTTGGATTCCTAACCTTAAAGTGGTTGTAAACTTTTTTTTTTTTTACTTACCTGCAAGGCAAAGGCATAATGTGCTAGTATGCCTCGCATACTAGCACATTATTAAACTTATCTGAAAACAAAGCATTCCAGCGATGTGATGCCATTGCTAGAGGTAGCGCCCATCTATACCCAGTCTTCCTTCCGGGTGCCACCACCTTACAATATACAGTAAGTATAGAGCTTCTCCCTCCTGGTGAGTGTTCCCACAGCAAGCAGCTTGCTATGGGGCACCCGAGCCGAGCTGCAGATCCGTGTATCCTGCCCCCCCCCTCATTTCTTATTGGCTAATTGAGTTTGATTGACAGCATCGCTGGAGTCAGCGTCCATCTATACCTGGTCTTCCTTCCAGCATTCTTACATGGGACACAGAACAAAAGCTGGTAAACCATCAGTCTAACTGTCTAACATTGAAGAATAAGATTGAAATAGTCAGCAGCATTCAACTTGAAGTCCAAGAAGACAAAACTTTCTCATACAAGAACAACCCCCGATTTATATACTGTACGTAAGTCTATACATAGGTAAAGCAGCATCCACCATCGTTTCCAGGAGGAAAATGCAGGGGGGGGTGGAAGAGGTCCACTTAGGGGAGAATTTTTTTTTTTTGCGTAATACAGGAGATATGAGATTAGCAATTTAGCATGACAAGGCCGTTGCTTATTGAATCCCCACAAAGGCCAACTACGGGGAAGGTGAGAGTGTCAACTGTAACCTAAGATTAATCACTTCAAATACCTCTGACCAGAATTTAGCAATATTTGGACAAGCCCAGAACATTTGTAATTAGGACCCAGAATGAACTTGAAACCGAGGACATTGCAGGTCATGTGTCGGATACATCTTGTTGAGTCTGACAGGGGTGAAGTACACTCTATGTAAAAACTTAACTTGAATCAATTTATCCATGAAAGAGATGATCAGTTTAGGGCCACTCTCAAAACAATCAACCCAGCTCCCTCTATCTAAGGCACAAATGTAATTTCTCCACATCTCCCACGCTTGCTTCAGCTTAGGGGTGTCAGTATTGAGGAGTGCCCCATATAGGTTGGAAAGTGGTTTATCAAGGTCACCCTGAGTGAGTAACTCCTCAATTGGGTCTACCTGAAGAAGGGGCAGCTGAGGAAACTGGGCCCTCACTGTGTGCTACAGCTGGCCATTGCCAGGGGATTGCCCCAGAAGGTTTGAGCAGATGACTATTGATTGGGACGCAGAAAAGGATGGCAGGCAGCCTCTCAGACCCTCCAGGTGGCACGTGATGCCCCCGGAACCCTGTTGTATGCCTTGGGCCCTCTGTAGACCAAATTATGGAGGTCAGCCAAGGAGCCCAGAATAGCAGCCTCTAAACAGACAGCAGCATGTATCAACCTCACAGAAAAAGGAAACAGGGATCCAAACAGGGCGGTTCTGAAAAATGTAGTTATACTTAGGCAGGAGCATCTTTTTGACAAGGTTGATGCAACCAAGAAATTTAAGCGGGAGCCTAGCCCAAGATGAACATTGAGATCTAAGAACCGATAATAACAGGGGAAAATTATGATCGTAAAAGCGAGGAAAGTAGAGGGACACATGATCCCCAGGTATTTAAATTCAGACACCCAACACAACGCAAAGGGACCAGCAGAGGTGACGTTTCACTGATCCAGGGAGAGGGGTAAAGACTTAGACCAATTGATTCTAATGCCCGTGAAGGAACCAAAGGTGTTAAAGATGCGTAATGCAGCCGATAAGGACGGACCTGCATCATTAAGGTATAGTAAAGCATCGTCCACATACAATCATATCTTCTCCTCTAAACTCCCCACTCGCAAGCCCTGAACCTCATGAGACCCCAGAATCGAAATAGCCAATGGCTCCAGGGCCAGGGCAAACAGACCAATGGAGGAAATTTGTCCTGAACCCAAAACGTCCCAAAGATATACACACTTGACCGTGTCGAATGTCTTTTTGCCATCCAGTAAGGCGAGGACCCTAGTGCCTGTGTTATCATGTGGAATCGAGAGATTAAGAAATAGGCACCTGATATTCATGTCAGTGCCCTTTTTCTGGCATGAACATTATTTGGTCAATATCAATCAAGTCCTCAATCACCTTAGAAAGGCGTGTTGCTAGAATTTTGGCAACAATTTTTGCATCAAAATTTAATAAAGAAATTGTATGATAGGATGCAAAATACTGTGGATCCTTACCAGGCTTAGGCACCAACACAATAACAGCCTCTTCCATAATATCAGGTAAGGAAGACAGGGAAGAGAATTCCGTAAACAAAGCAGTAAGTTTAGGAGCAATAGTTTCTGTAAACTTTGAATAAGATTCTGTCCATCGGCCCCAGGACTTTTGCCACTTTGTAACCCATCAATGGACCCCTGGACCTCCTCCAGAGTTATGTCCCTGTCTAGTATGTCCCTACTTGAGTCATCCAGGGAGGGAAAGAGATTGTATCAAGAAAAAGAACAAGAGTAGAGGTAAGAAAATGAGCACGAGAGGCATAGAGGTTTTAAATAATTCCGAAAAACTAGCTTTAATAGGGTCTGGCGAGGAAAGCAAACTACCCCTCCCATTTCTAATACTACCAATGCTCGTCATTGGAGTCTGACTCTTGGCCAACCATTCTTGCAGCTTCCCATTTTTGTCCCTATATTCGAACACCCTCTGGGCTGAGTAGAGCATAGACTTCTTGGTCTGCTCCACCCATTTAAGTGATAACTGTTTCAAAACCCTCCCAAACTGCCTTTAAAGCAGCCACCTCCTCCTCCAAAGCCTCAAGCTTCTTAGCAGCCTCCTTTTGAAAAGCAGAGATGCGGGAGATACACTTCCCCCGAACCCACGCCCCAAAGGAGTCCCGCCTTATCAAAGGAGAAACAGAATTCCCATTCTAAATCCAAAAATTACACAGAGGTTCAGAGAGGGGTACATGTAAATGCTAATTTATTTTCCAAAACCTACACAGACGCCACAACCGAGAACCAGGTCAGGGAAGGGACCATACTGAAGTCACCAAGAAGTAAAACAAACTTGGCATCATTTTGAACTACCTAATTGAAAAATAGTTTTCAGAATGGATGGAGGCCTGGGAGGGGGGGGGGGAATACAACCCCACAAGTACCATCTGTTATTAAACATATATGGCCTTCCGGGTCAGTACGAACATCAAGAACCCGGATTGGTAAAGATTTCTTGATGAGGACATAGACCCTCTGAGCATATGTGGAATATGTTGCATGATAGTGTAAACCCATCCAGGGCCTTTTAAATCAAGAGTCTTGGATAAACAAACGTGGGGGGCAAACCTCTGCAAGTAGCAGAAAACTAGGAAGCACTTAGCCGTAGAATTTAAGCCCCTGACATTCCAGGACACTACAGTAAATTGAGACATTTGTACACCAAATAAAGACACACAGTACAGGCCCCCAGGAAAACCCAAACCAGGTGGTCAGCACAACCAGTGTGATTCAGACATTATAGCAGCAGAAAGCTGAGCAAGCCTAGAATATGAGTATTATGGCATTGGCGAAAATATGTAAAGTAGCACTTCCTGAGAACAAAAAACTGTTTCAAAACAACCCAACTTTCTCCCAGCAAAAATGACTAGGGGGTAGCTATCGCTATGTATACTTCTAAATGCGTCTAATATATTTTTATGAGGACTTGTAAGCCCATTTTTTTAACATTTTGGTAATTTACAATAAAGAAATGTTTTTATAATATTGTTATATTATGCTATTTCCCTAAAGGTAAAATGATTAGCACCTATATTTATATACCCATATTTTTTTTTTATTATCTTTAACATTAGTAATGTGGTGCTTAAGTTATCAAATATACCCTTTATTCAAGTTTTATTTTTTGATGATGAACTTTCTAGAGTTATTCCCTTTCTAAAGGAATGCAGACCGATGCAGGAAACCGCACCGTTCCCTATTACAAGACTAAAACTCCTATTTAAACGTCAGGTTGGGAAAGCATGACTTATTAACCATGTTGCTGTCATCCTTTGCATTTCATTCAGATCGCCAGACCATTTTTGCAATTTCTAAATTTTTATTTTTCCCTTACAGCTTTTAGACTTGGCAAAAGACCCCAGAACCATACATTGAGGTTGTTTTTCTAAAACTGGAGAGTGCAAAATCTGGAACACAAATCTGGAGCAAAATCTGGAGCAGCTCTGCATAGAAACCAATCAGCCTCCAAGTTTTTTTCTTTTGTCAATGCCTAATTGAACAAGCTTAATTTAGACATTGATTGGCTACCATGTACAATGTTTTGCACTTTCCAGTTTTAGTAAATCAACCCCATTGTACAGAACCAGAAAAATAAAAATAAGGCGTGCAAATATTTATAAAAATTACTTTTGCTAAGCATATACTAAAAACCTTATTTGCTACATAATTCTTTCATTTTGGAAATGTATGCTTAATATCAGAACATGTGAAGACAAATGTTCTGTTTAATGGGTATATACTTTTGTGTGTGTGCACATTTTAAGTGTGTGTTTGTTTTGTTGTATGTAAAATGACAAAACCTTTAATAAAAAGTTTTTTGAAAAAAAAAAAAAAAAACATTGTTTGCAAATGCAACACAACATTAGCACATAATATAACACAACATAACATACATTTTAAATGTGCCTTTTTTGGAAAATGGTAAAAATCAAAGGTTCGCAAAACTGCAAAGAGGCAACTTACACTAAACATCTGGAGGTTGGGTGAGAAGATGGCCACTGATTGAAAGAGCTCCAGAAGCTTTCTGAGGGAGTACCAGCGTTGTGGGCCAGCACTAGTCACAAAAGACAGCAGTGGGAAATCCCTGCACACGTCCGATCATCATGGGGAAGCTGAAAGTGTGTGATGGACCAGGGAAACTTACTTATTTTGTCTCTTCAGCTGGCACCGCTCCTGTCCAAAATTGTGCTGGTGGCTCTCCAGCTTCCACCTCCAGCATGTCCCTAAGCAGAGAAACACAACGTGCGGCCTCCAGGGGTGGACACATCTGCTCTTCAACTCACAGCTTGCCCTTCACCAGCCCTTTAAAGCATAAAATGAAGTGGACGTCTACAAGCCTGGGGTCAGGTGAGCATATGGATGAAGGTAATTCACAAGAGGATACTACAGAGGTTATTAAAATGATAGAGGATTTCACCACAACAGGTAAACCCAATATAGACACCACTCTCAAGGACATGTTAATATCCTAGCGGAGTAAATTGCACAGAGACATAATATCCTTAACACAAGCTGGTGACAGAGTACATTATGTTGGAAATAAAATGGGGGAATTTGTCACTGCTCATAATGACCTAGTGGACACTAACAGCTGAGGAAGAGTTGAAATGCTCAAATCTAAAATAGCTCATCTAGAGGACAGGTCCCAAAGAAACAATGTAAAACTCTGAGCTTTCTGAAACTGTCCCCCAAACTGATCTTCATTGCTATATGAAGAAAATGAGCACCACCCTTCTTCCACCGTTTCCCGAAAGGAAAATGGAAGTGGATCAGGCCTACAGGCTCCCTATAATCACCTCACTTCATCACACCCTACTTAAATCATCTCACTTACCAGACAGAGTCGCAAGAGATGTTATTGTAAAATACACTTATTCTATGTAAAGGAGAACCTCTTGAAATTTTCACAGTGAACCTCCCCTGTACCAGACCCATATGCAGGCATGTCAACCTCTCAAAGCACACAATATCCGATCGCAAGCAACTTTTATTGATTACCAAGCTTCTCCACAAACATAAAATAATGTATAATTGGGGCTTTTCTACAAAATAGCTTAATACAAAAGATAACTCCACTATTACTGTGTCCTCCATAGAGGAAGATTTCAGATTGGCAAAGAAATGGGGTCTCCTGCCTTCCCTGGCAAACAGTCATCAATCCATCTTCCAGGAAAGATCTCTCCAACCTGGGAAACAGTAGCATGTTGAACAAATGGATTCTGAATCTATATATCAGATATATTCTGTGTTGGAGCCTCATTGATAGTACCTTTTACACTCTGGTTCGAGATGACTGCTTGCTTAAACCGGCTACCCCCCAACTGTTAAGTACAGCGTTTGCTGCTCAGTTAGATGTCTCACATGTTTTTTAAATGTTGTTTTTGCTGTTTGAAGTTAACTGTCTTTGTTTTTCATTATAAAATATCAAGCTGCTTTCTATTTTTCTTAACCACAATTTTGAGACTACGCTCCTGCATCAAGCCTGGGTACAGGTTAGCATGGATGACTCCCCAATTGTTTGCACATTGGTCTCTACAAGTAATATCCACTTATTACCTTTCCTAGAACTTCATTTAGGAAATGCTACCTCATATCTCTATTTCAAACTTCATGGTATCTAAACTGATCTTTCTAATCATGCAAGGCCTAAATAGTCCATATAAGTGGAAAACAATGTGGCTGGAAGCTATTCAAGGGGATATCCTCTGCATACAGAAGACCCACTTTCATAGCAACAAAGTGCCCAAATGTTTATCTTTATTGTTAATCTTTATTTGTTAATCTTTATTGCCAAAGCCAGAGGAAAGAAGAGGGGTGTCCTTGTTTTCAGTCCCTTTTAAGTAGCACAAACTGTTTATGATTCCCCGTGGCAGATATTACACCTTAATGCGTGACTTGAATAATTCCAAAAATACTATAATAAATTTGTATGCACCTAATGCTGGCCAATTGGTGTTCCCTACATCTAACTTCTATCAAACTTCTAAAATGGGTTTAAAAAATGCAACAGGGACATTTAATTATGTATGGAGCACATAACTCCGAAATGGGCCATTCTGTAGATACCATAGCCAATAACCCCAATGACGAGATGCCTTTTTAAGCCATTAAGCCTTAATGCACAATGCAGAGCTCCATGATGCATGACACTGTCTGAACCCCACAGAAAAGGACCATACCGTCTTCTCTACAGCTCGTAGATCATACTCCATGATTGACATGTGTTTTGTGGACTTACAATTACTGCATAAAATATCTCAAGTGAATATTCATACAATCACATGGTCAGACCATGTCCCCTTTATGGTGACATTAAAGGAGAAGATTATTGTAAACCCCTCTACTATGTAGCATAACAATACATTTCTATTTTCTCACCCACAATCTCAAGAAAAAATGACAACCTATTTACAATAAGCTTTTTAATAGAAGTCTAACCCTGACTGTAACATTTTTTCTATCTGATGTGCTCATAAAGCATGTCATAGGGGTTTATTATTTCAAACGGCAGCTAGAGAAAAAAAAAGAACAAGAATACAAGCTGTTGAAACTATACTGGCAAAGAATAAACAGCTAGAAACCCAGACCAAAATGGCCATTACTCCCACAGCTGCTGCTGAGCTACTTAAATGTAGACAAAGACTTTGTTTTTAATATCAGGGCAGGAAAAACTTCTGAAAAAAATGTAAGGTCATGTTTTAGTCACAGGGCAACAAAGCTTCTAGCTAATTTATTCTTCTGGCTCCATTCTTCTGGCTCTATGCAGTAGCTCAGCTTTCTCCTTCTTCCCCTCCCATGGTCCTCCCCTTCCTGCCTTTTTGGCTTTATAAGCCCATCACTTCCCTTCACTGTCCATGCATTTGAAAAAGAGGGTGAAGACGCCATGCTCACCCCCCTCTACCAACATCCACCAAGCATTTTGACAGCTTTCATCCTAATGTGCAGCGTAGAATGCTGCCACTACTATCCAAACCTTGAGCTGGTTGATGCCCTGTTATTCTTGGTCTCTGTTTTCTCTGTGATACCTACAGCCTCACACTGATCACAGCTGCTTGGTCTCAGATGTTCCCTATCCATGCTGTTTTGTGTTAACTGTAATGTAAATGTGCTTCTTATTTTAATAAAATGGTTTATATTTGATACTGACCTCAGTGCCCTGCTGTTCTTTTTCTTATGCATTGAGGTGATCCTACCCAGATCTACTGTGGGACCTAGTGCAGATCCTGGCCACCCTCTCCTTTCTATGTTGTCTGCATGGTATGTTTCACCTCTGGCAGTTTTCTGTATCACCAAGAATTTCATAGTGATGCCCCACACCCCCTCTTTCACACAGGAAGTCATTGACAGCCTCGCTGAACAGACAACATGCATACTTACTAGTGAGAATGTGTATAGGTAGTGTGTCTGATTTCCTCCACTTAGGTCTCAGATTACACTCAGCTCTCTGCTCTGTGATGAAGAGTGTGTGATGTCAGATTCCTGCCTCCTGGAGTGGGCTTTAGAGGAGAGAACACTGCAGCTAAAAAGGTATAACTTATGAGGGATCATTTGCTTCAAGATTGTAACCTGGGGTTTGTAATTTCAGTGGGGTTATGTAAAGGAATAATACAAATTTAACCACCTCAGTGTTATGAATTATTACATCTGCATACACAGTCAGTGTTCTCGTTGCATCTGGTATGCTATATAAGTGGTATAGAGAAAGTAGAATTAATCAAAATCAATCAAATCGGAACAATTTCAGCTGCTTCCTTTTGAAACACCAGTGATTGCCCCCCAGCTACCTTCACGATGCTAGCTTGTCATAAGCTCCTAATATATTTTTTATAAATATTCATAATTATCTTTTTTGTTATACAGCTTACAATTCTACTTGTTCTTGCTGCTCCCTATGCAGTGTTTCCTAGAAACACACTGTACTTCTCTTTTCAGACGCTTACCTTTAAAAGGTGTGTCAGATTAATAGCAAGACCATGAGTTTCTAAAAAAAAAAGGAACCGTTTTCAGCTTTTCCCTTAAAGAGAGAGAGAGAGGGCCAAGCGCCGATCTAAGTGTAGCAATATAGGCAATTTATTGGACACACAAGAAGAATCTTACTCACAAAGGATGTATAAAAGCAGGCATCTTAAAAGCAGTGAGGGGTCTCTGAAGTCACTTCCAGGGTGGGCTGTCCGGTCAGGCTGTAGCGCTGATGCTGTAGAGGGTAAGCGGCGATCTCCTGTTGCGAGGCAGGGGACGTGCTGATCCTCAGCGGTGGTGATGCAGCGTGGACCCGCCGGTCGGATTGCCGTGACGTCACTTCCGAGACACCAGGGAGATAGAACGGCGACGCGTTGCGGAGCTCCGCTCCTTCTTCAGGCCGTGCAGGGGCCATTTTGGATGTGGTATTTATGCCAGTAGTGCGGAGGACAAAGTTACAGGGGCTCAGGAGGGACAAAATTAGGAGAAAAGCGAACCGGCAAGGGAATGTTAGTGGCGAACAGAGAGTGTGAGACTAAGAAAGAGGAGGATAACGTAGATGTCTGGGAGGGGGAGGGGAGGGAAAGGAGAATAGGGGGAGGGGTAAAAAAGTGCATGTGCTGAATAGAGTGGATTATGGCAGCAGAAAAAGAGGAGGGGGGGGGGTTTGATTATCTTTGTATGGAAGGGCAAGGTGTGTGGAAAATCTTGTACAAAAGAGGGAATTGCCTGTATACATGTCTGTATATGCAAGTAAATGTATGGAGAAACGCATATGGTAGAGGCATACATGTATAAAAAAAAAACACATGTATATGTATAAATAAGTAAAAAACAAATGTTGTGTTAAAAGTACAATAAAAAAGGGGACAATAAAAAAAGGGGGGGGGTACAATAAACAAATGTATAAGATTGCTAAACATAATGGAAATAATAAAATGGCAATGGTCAAAAACCATATATGTATGTATTCACATGCGCATATAGAAAAAAGAGGGATATGCGTATGTATATGCATACACACATGCTCCAATAGACGCAGATCATGATCACTTAGTTGTTAGGTTGTATATATACATATATATATGTATATATACATGTATATAGGGAGTCAGTGGTGTTTGTGGGTGTTGGTGAGTGTTTGTTAAAGGAAGGTCTCAATATGAACCAGATTTGTGGCGAAAAATGAAGTAAAAAGACTATAAGGACAGATAGAGACCTGTATATGGGTACTTACTTTGAAGTTGGCTTGAGATAAGGAAGCGTGTGTCGGGGAGGTTCGTAGAGATCGCTGGAAGATGGGAGGAAGAACCTGGGCAGAAATGATCAAGTTAATAAACCACAAGAAATGTCAAATTGGAAGATGGGCTACAGCAGCACATTAATTTCGATTTCTTCGTTCAGGCCTCCAGGTGAGAGCGTTTCAATGGAGTAAATCCAGTAGGTCTCTCTCTGGCACAGCCGCTTGAAACGCTCTGTCCTGGGTAAGGTGTTAGAGATTGACTCAATTACCCACACCTTGAGTCCAGAAGAAGAGTGGTTGTGGTTCCACACCCACTCTTCTTCTGGACTCAAGGTGTGGGTAATTGAGTCAATCTCTAACACCTTACCCAGGACAGAGCGTTTCAAGCGGCTGTGCAAGAGAGAGACCTACTGGATTTACTCCCTTGAAACTCTCTCACCTGGAGGCCTGAACGAAGAAATCGAAATTAATGTGCTGCTGTAGCCCATCTTCCAATTTGACATTTCTTGTGGTTTATTAACTTGATCATTTTCTGCCCAGGTTCTTCCTCCCATCTTCCAGCGATCTCTACGAACCTCCCCGACACACGCTTCCTTATCTCAAGCCAACTTCAAAGTAAGTACCCATATACAGGTCTCTATCTGTCCTTATAGTCTTTTTACTTCATTTTTCGCCACAAATCTGGTTCATATTGAGACCTTCCTTTAACAAACACTCACCAACACCCACCAACACCACTGACTCCCTATATACATGTATATATACATATATATATGTATATATACAACCTAACAACTAAGTGATCATGATCTGCGTCTATTGGAGCATGTGTGTATGCATATACATACGCATATCCCTCTTTTTTCTATATGCGCATGTGAATACATACATATATGGTTTTTGACCATTGCCATTTTATTATTTCCATTATGTTTAGCAATCTTATACATTTGTTTATTGTACCCCCCCTTTTTTATTGTCCCCTTTTTTATTGTACTTTTAACACAACTTTTGTTTTTTACTTATTTATACATATACATGTGTTTTTTTTTATACATGCATGCCTCTACCATATGCGTTTCTCCATACATTTACTTGCATATACAGACATGTATACAGGCAATTCCCTCTTTTGTACAAGATTTTCCACACACCTTGCCCTTCCATACAAAGATAATCAAACCCCCCCCCTCCTCTTTTTCTGCTGCCATAATCCACTCTATTCAGCACATGCACTTTTTTACCCCTCCCCCTATTCTCCTTTCCCTCCCCTCCCCCTCCCAGACATCTACGTTATCCTCCTCTTTCTTAGTCTCACACTCTCTGTTCGCCACTAACATTCCCTTGCCGGTTCGCTTTTCTCCTAATTTTGTCCCTCCTGAGCCCCTGTAACTTTGTCCTCCGCACTACTGGCATAAATACCACATCCAAAATGGCCCCTGCACGGCCTGAAGAAGGAGCGGAGCTCCGCAACGCGTCGCCGTTCTATCTCCCTGGTGTCTCGGAAGTGACGTCACGGCAATCCGACCGGCGGGTCCACGCTGCATCACCACCGCTGAGGATCAGCACGTCCCCTGCCTCGCAACAGGAGATCGCCGCTTACCCTCTACAGCATCAGCGCTACAGCCTGACCGGACAGCCCACCCTGGAAGTGACTTCAGAGACCCCTCACTGCTTTTAAGATGCCTGCTTTTATACATCCTTTGTGAGTAAGATTCTTCTTGTGTGTCCAATAAATAGCCTATATTGCTACACTTAGATCGGCGCTTGGCCCTCTCTCTCTCTCTCTTTGGATTTATACAGGGTTGCTTCACCCTCTACAAGCCGGCAGCCAGCAAAGTGTACAAGCAATCTCACTGGACTTTTACCATTTGCCCACATCATAGACTATTGCAGCAACCCGCTCAGTCCGTTTGCGCCAATCTCTCCCCCCAGCTTTTCCCTTAAGAACTCTATAAAAAGTCCTAGTGGGAAAACTTTGCAATGGATTTCTTCAACCCAAACTGGATCATAGATTCAAATCAGGCAAATCAGAGGTGGAAAATATTTTAAATGGCTTGCACATCACTAATTCTGACCTGTTTTATACAGACAGGATTGATCTTCAGCTACTGGCTTGAGAATTATGTTTGCCATGTGTTCAAGATTTGCTTGTTTTTGAGATCTGCACTTAAAAGAGCAAAAAAGTGCAGCAGCATTTATATACAAACACTCTTGCTTAAATATTAACCAAAAAGGTTTTAAAGCTGATTTACATTGTGTTTCTTCAAGTTGTCAAGATATAACCATATCTTAAATTTGCATTGCATTAGGGGATATTTCCTTCCTATCTCTTTTGATCTTGTCTTCTGAAGTAATTTAACACAATTCTAATTTTCTTTTGCATGCGGGGTGCTCTCCATCCATGGAAGTGAGTTATGTGTATTCAAGTGGCACATCTTATGAATCTTGTTAAGCTTTACCACCTTACAGCTCCTGCTGACGGAATATTTAATCACAGAAATGAGTTGGCAGATATGATATACAATGCGGTTAAGCCTTGCAGCATGTGTCTTCACCAGCAATTGAGGAACAGGTGAATTTGCCATTTATCAGTCCTATCTTGACAGCTTTGCATAACCTTCTGTTTTCTTACTTATTTATGAAGATTAAAGGTGCTTTAAATCAACAGTTTTCCTGTAGATACATCATCTTTATTTCCAAAGTGGCAATTTTTTCATCATTTACATAGCCAGTAAAATACAGCAACTCATTAAAAGGATAGCCAACTTTGGAAGAAATGACTTCTGAAAAAACAAGACATGCTTAGCTACACTGATTAACAACAATTGGAGTTTTAATTTAAACTATAAATATTTTGACGAGTATTCAAACAAGTGTATACAAGTGTATTAGAATCAGAGTGTTTAGCAACAATATATATATAAATTTGGATACCGACTTGAGATTCATAATAACTATGTAAACCATTTGGAAATTATTATTCAAGTACATGACAGTTCATTTTGTTAACCAGAGTAATATAGGTCTAAATATGACAAAAAAAAATCAGTAACTACTGACGCAAAGACAGTGCATCTGTAAATAATAAGGCACATTTAATATAGTCCATATGTAATGCAACTAAAGTATAAAGTCCATAAGTCCATATAAAAAAGTGTATATCTCTATTAAAACGTAATGGTGGAAGCTATCCTCAAAGAAAGCCGGCTCTGTGGGATGAAACAAGAAAGGGAAAAGCAGGAAGCGCCACCTGAGTTTTGTATTGGTGTAAATGGATTAATAGCAAATGACCTAACACTTACAGGAAAGAAGTTGAAAAAAGCTCAATTGGTAGAAGAGTGTCACTCTGGTCTCTCCTGGTGTCTTTCAAAATGCCTCCACTAGCTGCTGGGGTGGAGCACGTCCTTTGGCCACCTGCCCTCTGTGCTTATATACCCAGAGTGTTGTCTCCTTAATACAGTAAAAAAGCCTAAAAAAGGGAACTAATACAGCCACCACATCTAATGATTGGTAAGCTGCATTATATTACGTTTTTGGTTTTGGGTTTAATACAGCTTTAAGCATAACATTAATAAGTGCATGGGTAAATAGGCAAAGCTACTTGAATATTCTCATGGGGATTTTGTTGGCTGGTAAAACACTCAACCGGCATTATAAAGGGAGGTGGGGAGGTTACAATGTCACTAGAAAGATATACTGTATATGCACACTGCAAACCATAGTTGGAATTATAAACAGCAGAATAGCTACATAAAACATTGCTGCTGCTGCTGTTAGAGATACTAGCTTTAGCTTTCACCCAACAATAAACACCCTAGGTCCCCAGAATTTTCTCTGGTCCACTGTATAAATTCAAAGATAAAATGAACAGGTCTACAATTATAACTTGCTTCAATCAATTTTATTAAACTATAATATTTTCTGGAGAGAAAGCTACTGTAATAAGCATTGAAATTCATAAGTGTTACCTCTAATGTTACTGTAGTTTTTTTTGCTACCTAAGCCATTTTTTTTTTTTGCAATCATAAATTCATCGTTTTAGGCCAAAGATTAGTTAAACTCCAAATCATTGTATATTTTTTGAGGGAAGAGACCCAGGAGAATAAAATGGTGGTTGTTCCAATTTTTATGTCATGTGATATTAGCGTAACAGTTATTCCAGTACAGAGTTTCAGTAAAAAAAATACACACAAACACAATATATTACTGGTCTGAACAGACAATATGTGACATGTGTAGACAAATCCATATTTTCATACATAGGTCCCCCTAACATGTGTGCTTACTAACGTATGTATGTGTATGTGTGGTGTGTCAATTTTTTTTTTTTTAAGGGTTTTAAGGGCTTGGGTGGCATTTTTATACTTTTTCACTTAACGCTTTGTTACTAATAGCCCCCTATGGGATAGCATATTGATAGTGACAGTTTCTCCTAAATGAGACATCCAGGGTGACACTTGAACCCCACTGAAGTTAGTAGAGCAGGTTGAGATCTTCCTAGGCAACTGTGACAGCAGAAACTAGAAATACCAAAATCCTCATCTCTTCTGGGTTCTTGCTAGCTACAGGAATTCAGCAAATAGATGTTCACCCCCCCCCCCCCCCCACAGCCCCTCTGCCCAGAGGCTAACATAACATTTAGTTCTATTACAGTCCTCATGTGATAAAACATCTAAGGTGGAAGATAAAACAAAAATATATACAACAAAGTTGAAAAGGGTACTATAGCACAAATCAAATCTATACGGGCACAACTAGTTTTTCCCTATATCCAAGAAAAATGTAATCAGATTGGATTGCAAGTGCAGGTCTTTCCTAATGTCAGGAATTGAATACCCAAATAAAACAGGCATGGAAAAATATATTGACAAAATGTAGTGAAGGTCTGATGCAACTATTAATACAACAACATACTGTACTAAAGGCCTGTGATACAGATATGTGATACAATAATTACACAGTTTCACACACAATCAGGAGCTTTACACAATTCTTTCACATACAAGGAGAAAATAACTGAGCTAAATTGATATTTAGAAAGAATAACAAAATAAATAATATCCGGTAATTAAAACAAATTTAACAAGGATTAATTCGCCTTTACCCAAGAATATGATTATACGTGGCAGAACAACCAAATTGTAAGAGTTTATTAGGATGAACACGCAGAGGGTTAATGTACAAAGTGAAAGGGATGTAAGCACTGAGTCTGACTCCACACTCTCCTTTTTACATTCACAGAGACACGGAAGAAACAAGTTCCAATATGACAATGTACATGGCTACGCACGTAAGAGGGTGGTGGTGAATATATAAACACAAAAACACAAACATGTCTAAAGGCCACAATCACCTACAAAGGGGGCACCAGCATATGGTAAAAGGTCACACACATGTATATACACCCATATAACCTATGACACAAGAAGGCAGGGATGGAAACTAGGGTAGGGAAGGGATACCTATCTCAACTATTTTGAGGCAACTGCAGTTTGAATTTTACAGGGTACTTCACCTAATGTAGACACTTCACATGAAAGCTGCACCAGTGATCCTGGAGAGTTTTATGTATAGGAGAACCACAAGATGGGAACAATGGATCCATATATAGTCAGAGGAACACAACAGAAACCTAACTAGATATTATCAATCTTACACCCAATAGTCTAACACCAGCAGAAGAAAAAGTAAATTAGGAATACGTTTTTGTTCAGGAGAGTCCTTGGAGCAATTGGAACAGATAATTTTTTTACACAGAAACTAACTTTATGTTTGCACAGAAACTAACCTTCAATTGTATTGTAAACAGGCAGAACATGCAGATAAAGAATCAATGGATAAATTAAAGGACTTCACTATATCAGACTTAAGAGCATTGAGAAATTTGATGCAACTCGTAGAGGAGAATGCCCAACAGGGAGAGAGTGTAGACATGGATACTTGTAACAATACATAATTTGGTACTGAGATTAACCCAAAATTCATTTTAGGCCAAAATCAAGGACATTTTCTGATCTACACTTAAACCTGAACATCTGGGCTTTCTTAACACAAACCATGAAGGTTTCCGTGAAGCTATATATCACACAGAGGGTAACAGGATAACATATAAAAAGAACTGAGAGAGGCCCTTTTCAGTTTTACATAAAATGGAGAATTTGGTTAAAAAAAACATCGGATAAAGGTGGCAACATGGTATTGATGACTAGTAGCGATGGGCCAAACAAACCCCTGTTTTGTTCACAGCAGAACTCTTGAACATCACGAAAGATTGGAGCCAAAATATGAACCCAATTGAAGTCTATGGGACCCCAACTAGAAAAATCAAAAATGCCCTTTTTGAGGGCTTCGATACAATTTATTAGGCACACAAAGGGTTTGGGGGTCCGGGTATTGTCTTGGGGGACATGTATCAAAGAAATAAAGTTTGTAAAAAGAACATAATTTTTGAATGAGCAGTGATTTACTGATGCTTAAAGTGAAATAATAAAAAAAAAATATTTTAAATATAGTGCCTGGGGGGCCCCTTAGTCTGCCTGTAAAGTGACACATCTGCACCGTGTACAGTGGGGATAGAAAGTCTGGGCACCCCAGGTAAAAATTTGTATTAATGTGCATAAAGAAGGCAAGGAAAGATGGAAAAATCTCCAAAAGACATCAAATTACAGATTAAACATTCTTATAACATGTCAACAAAAGTTAATTTTATTTCCATCATTTACACTTTCAAAATAACAGAAAACAAAAAAAATGGCGTCTGCAAAAGTTTGGGTACTCTGCAGAGTTAATATCTTGTACTGCCCCCTTTGGCAAGTATCACAGCTTGTAAACGCTTTTTGTAGCCAGCCAAGAGTCTTTTAATTCTTGTTTGAGGTATCTTTGCCCATGCTTCCTTACTAAAGTCTTCCCATTCTTTGAGATTTCTAGGCTGTCTGTCACGCACTGCTCTTTTAAGGTCTATCCATAGATTTTCAATTATGTTGAGGTCAGGAGATTGTGAAGGCCATGGCAAAACCTTCAGTTTACACCTCTTGATGCAATCCCCCGTGGATTTCAAGGTGTGTTTAGGATCATTATCCATTTGTAGAAGCCATCCTCTCTTTAACTTCAGCTTTTTCACAGATGCCATCAAGTTACCATCCAAAATTTGCTGAAATTTTATTGGATCCATTCTTCCATCTACTCGTGAGATGAGATGTTCCCTGTGCCACTGGCTGCAATACAACCCCAAAGCATGATTGATCCACCCCCGTGCTTAACAGTTGGACAGAGGTTCTTTTCATTAAATTTTGTGCCCCTTTTTCTCCAAACGTATCTTTGCTCATTCCGGCCAAAAAGTTAAATTTTAACCTCATCGGTCCACAGAACTTGTTTCCAAAATGCATCAGGCTTGTCTATATGTTCATTTGCAAAGTTCAAACGCTGATTTTTGTGGTGAGGACGTAGAAGAGGTTTTCTTCTGATGACTCTTCCATGAAGACCATATTTGTACAAGTATCTCTTTATAGTGGAATAGTGTACCACAACTCCAGTGTCTGCCAGATCTTTCTGGAGGGATCATGCAGTCAAACATGGGTCTCGAATTGTTTTTCTCACAATCCTGCGAGCTGTTCTGTCTGATATTTTTCTTGGTCTTCCAGATCTTGCTTTAACTTCCACTGTTCCTGATGACTGCCATTTCTTAATTACATTCTGAACAGAGGATATTGACATCTGAAAATGCTTTGCTATCTTCTTATAGCCTTCTCCAGCTTTGTGAGCGTCAACTATTTTCATTTTCAGTTTTCTAGACAACTGCTTAGAAGATCCCATGGTGCTGATTGTTGGGGCAAGGTCAGATGAGTCTGGGCATTTAAAACCTTTGATATTGACAATACCTGGTCTTCCCAGATGATGATTGAGAACAATCCATGACACTGGCAGGTCTCAGCCTTGCAAAGGGGGCAGTGCATGCTATAAATTCTGCAGGGTGCCTACACTTTTGCAGACACCATTTTTTTGTTTTCTGTAATTTTGAAAGTGTCAATGATGGAAATAAATCTAACTTTTGTTGACATATTATAAGAATGTCTAATCTGTAATTTGATGCCTTTTGGAGATTTTTCCATCTTTCCTTGGCTTCTTTATGCACATTAATACAATTTTTTACCTGGGGTGCCCAAACTTTCGATCCCCACTGTATAGAACCTGCTGCAGCAAAAATGACATTTATAAAGCCAATGAAATTAAATTTTCCCCGCAAGCTTTCTTTATTTTTTAAACATTGGCTTGGGGAGCCAGTCTGTATGATGAGGCCACAATTTAGTGCAATTTTTTGGATAAATTCTGGTGTCTGTTTTGCAGACTTTGGATAGAAGTAACAGGTATGGAAAAATTGGGCTTTAAATGTTGCTGGTGCCTTCACACCGTAACCCTATAGAGGTACTCTTGATGAAAACAAGAATTAGCCATGCTGTGAAAAAGTGAAATAATATGCCCCAGTGAAACAGATGCGGAAAAATTGTGCTTTGGGTGTTGATGGTGCCCTCACAACGTAACCCTATAGAGGTACTCTTAATGAAAGCAAGGATTGGCCATGCTGTAAAAAATTGAAATGGTATGCACCTGTCAAACAGGTGTGGAAAAATTGGTCTTTGGGTGTCTTTGACAGGCGTTTTACAATGCAGTAAAATGCCTGTCATCACACATAGTATGCATTCACTAGTAAAAACAACAAATTTGCAACTTAAAAATATTTTTATTTTGTATTATTGTATGAACATTTTCATCCATACAGCATGTTACTTTTATTCTTAAATTAACTAGTAGTGGTCAGCATTTGGTCTTAAATATTGTTCTGCAGCACCAGTAAATGCATATAATACATACAGTATTATATGTATGTTTTCACTCTCAGAAACACTAAACTGGAGTCCCTCACTCTGCATACTTGAGATCTGTCTGTTGTCTTCAATCCCACAACTACAGTGGCCGGGCCTTGTGCTGTCACAAGAGGCAAAAGATCAGTCCAGGCAACAGGTTGGGAACATGGTTAAATAACAGGCCAAGGTCAGTTCAGGTGGAAGGAAGAAACGTGGTTGATAAACAGGCCATGGTCAGTTCAGGCGACAGGCAGTGGCATGGTTGATTACCAGGATAGGGTAAGTTACAGGCAGCAGGCAGGCATGGTCAGAAAGCAGGCAAATGGTCAGTTCAGGCAGCAGGCAGAAATGCAACTGAGAAAGCAGGCAAATGGTCAGTTCATATGACATTATATACACAGGGAAATGGTAGGTAGTCAGACACATGAGAAAAAATCTTCAATTTTGCTTTAAATAAAGGTGGTGTAAAGGGGCAAGCTGTTGCTAATGTTAATGGTATTAACATTATGTATGTTAACATACCATTTTATGCCTCTAAATCTCCTTCAAAAGCCTTTTGATAACATTAAATATTTTTTTTGTGATGCATAAATAAAACCCTCTCTCTTATCCCTCATCTATCTTTGCCCCTTTCCTTGACTTTTCCTCCCCCTCTTCCCTTCTTTTCTCCCTCCATTTCCCCCTCCTTCCCAACCCATCCCCTTCTACACCCCCTCCTTGAATCTACACCCCCTCCCAGGGAACCCAGGCACATTTGCCAACATTTACCATAAATTTGTCAGCAAGATTTGTTGAAAATGTGCTCCTGGTAAAAGTTCAATTGAATTTCAAAAATGTTCACTTTGACTGTTTAACCACTTCAGCTCACCATATACCAGAATATATATTTTTTTTTTTTTACAATTTAGACACGAGCCTTTGCATTTGGCTATTATTTTGACATTACTTGTGATACTGATACGGTTTAGGACTATTCTAAGAACTATGAATCATTCTCTGTATTTTTAGAGACAAAGGGTGGTTAAAATAGAAAAGCACAAGTACCAGTAGTAACACTTTAACCACTTTACCACCGAAGGATTTTCCTGCTTTACGTCCAGGCCACTTTTTGCAATTCAGCACTGTGCGAATTTAACTGACAATTGCGTGGTCATACAACGCCGTACCCAAACAAAATTTACATACTTTTTTTCCCACAAACAGAGCTTTCTTTTGGTGGTATTTGATCACCTCTGCACTTTTCATTTTTTGCGATATTAATAAAAAAATGCGACAATTTTGAAAAAATAACAATATTTTTCTACTTTGACAGTTAAAAAATATCCAATATATTCAATTTTCGTTATATATTTAGGCCAAAATGTATTTAGCTACATGTCTTTGACAAAAAAATTCTCAATGAGCGTATTTTTAACCGCTTTAAGACCGGAAGATTTTACCCCATTCCTGACCAGGCCATATTTTGCGATTCTGCACTGCGTTACTTTAACGGACAATTGCGCGGTCGTGCAACACTGTACCCAAATTAAATGTATGCCCTTTTTTCACCACAAATAGAGCTTTCTTTTGGTGGTATTTTATCACCTGTGCGATTTTTACTTTTTGCGCTATAAACAAAAAAAAGCGACAATTTTGAAAAAATAACAATATTTTTAACATTTAGGCCAATTTGTTTTCTGCTACATATTTTTGGTAAAACAAAATCACAATAAGCGTATTTTGATTGGTTTGCGCAAAAGTTATCGCAGCTACTAACTACGGGAAATTTATGTCATTTTTATTGTTTTTTTTTTTAAACTAGTAATGGCGGCGATCTGCATTTTTTTTGCGGAACTGCGACATTGCGGTGGACAGATCGGACCCTTGACTGACATTTTTGACACTTTTGGGGGTACCAGTGACATTACTACAGTAATCAGTGCTATAAATATGCACTGTTACTGTAAAAATGACACTGGCAGGGAAGGGGTTAACTTTTATTGCTGATCAAGGGGTTAATGTATGCCTGGTGCTTACTGATGTGTGGGGGGGAGGGGACTGTGTGACACAGGCACAGATCGCAGGTTCAGCTATGCTGAATCCTGCAATCTGTCCCTGCCTGTCACTTAGGAGATCCGCCCGCTTTGTTTACACAAGCAGGCGGATCTCCACACTCGATCCCCGGCGATCGGGGAAGAGCGGCGGTGATCACCGCCGCTCCTCCCCTGGCCCGACTCCAGCTGTGACTGAATACAGCGGGAGCAAGCCTCTGGCGGCACGCGCTGCCCACAAGGGGAGGAGTCCAGCGTCGTAGGTCTACGTCGCTGGACGATAACGAACCACTTTGCCACAGTAGGCTCAACGTGAGCGGTCGGCAAGTGGTTAAACACAGATAATGCTTTAATAGATACAAAGTTCAATTTCATTACTTGATTTATCTCACATAGGGCATTAACAAAATTTCTATGCAGGGAAAAAATAGAGAAAATAAGGAATTAGGTAGTGTTAACTAGAGTTTAACAGAAGATGAGATAAGTAAGGAATTTATTAATAAAAAAAGTAGGTTGCTGGTATTTTCTTGTAAATTGAACATTAAATCATAGGTCAAGCCTGTGATTTGAAGTCACCAGCTGCAATTATATGTAATGTGATGAAATGGCTTGTTTCTTATAATGATCACTGTAGAATTCTTTTACAATTATCACTAAAGCAGGAGTTCCTGACAGCAAAGATTAGGGATGAGGTTCAGATTTGCCAATACCGTGGGCTTAAGGTGAATACTGTGAAATCAAGGTTCACAGTGTGGGAACCTGGCAGACTGAATTTTTCATAGCCATACTGCACTGCATTGTGTTTGAACTTAGGTCCACTAGGTTAGAAGGGCCAATAATGAGGCTTTGTTGCAGTATGTGGTCTCACTATAAGGGTGGATTCCCAGCATCAAACATCCACATATTTATCTATTCTATCCTATTGCTATACCTGACAATAGCCTAACTTAAATTAAGCTGTTATTTACAATTTTACAAGTACATACAAAAAAAAAATGAGCAAAAAAAAACTGTAAGCATTAATGATAAAAAATATTGCTAAACAACAGCAGAAAATATTAGCTAAAGATGGCTAAATACAGATTCCTCCATCCACACAATTGAGGTTAATGGGGGAATTCTCCCCACTATGTCATTGTATTCTGATAGCAGAGGAGTCAACTGGACTTCTTCACTGTCTGAATACACACATCAGCACTAAAGCCAATAGGACTAATTCTATTGATCCAATAGGACTAAAGTTTTCCTGCAAACCCAATCGTGAGCAGTCAATTGATTGATGAACTGCTGTAAACAGGATGAGGCACAATTTGGCTGGTTCCTGCTGAACTTGCTGAATTTTGATCTATCTTTGGCTAGCATTAGAGGAGAGGGGTTCAAGCAGATATTAGGGGATGATTAGGGTCAACTAAATTGCGATCCTGTCAATTTTGGAGATACCCGTGGAACCTAGAGAACCTAGAGTATCACATGTTATATAAATACACTACGGGTATTCTCATGTAGGATGTCTTTTAATGATGTCTAAATAAAATATACTTTTTGTAAAAACACTTGAGTTTATTTCTCCCAGGGGTTATGAGTGGCTACCTTTAACCTCCCTGGCGGTATGATTCTTTCGGATTTTAGGTGCTGAAAGCGGTACCATTATTTTGCTTGCAATTCTGGAGAATGAGCAGCCCAAACCAGCTATTTACTAATGATTTCTTTTTACCGTGTGTTCTTCTTTATAACATCCCGAGTATGATAAAGTTTGAAACACAAAATCCTAAATTATAATATAATAAATAACTATAAAATAATAATATAATAATAACACTTTTTTTTTTTCCAAAAAATAACACTTTTTATTCAATAAATGATAGTAAATCATGTAATCAAAAACACTGACATTTTTTTTTGTCAATCAAGGATGCAATATATTTTTTTTTTTCCCAAAAAGGATGCAATATTACTCTTCATACTGCTTCAATAAACGTCCCGGGTGTGGAAAATTTTGAAACAGGGTACAGCGCAAAGTCCAACATCACAGTCTGGACAGTAGTACCGTGTTTCTTTTCTTATTTTCCGCCCGGTGTCGTCGTGCTTGGAACAGCACACCACACACATTCTTGTGGGTGCAGCCTTCTTCTCCGTCGGCGGAATGAGGTCCATAAAATGACGACCGGTCAGTCGTTCGGGGTTCACGACACCAGCCGCACGGCGTCCGGATCGACTTACAGTTGGTGTCTGGTGCCTGAGAAAAATCAGCTCCGCAATTTTCCACACAAAGTCCGCATGGATCATAGGCCGGTCGCTTTTCTTTTTCAGCAGAATGAAGGCATTCCATAAACACTGCTCCAGGAGGTGTCTGAAATTTTTTTTATAGTATTTCTTCTGCTGTTTCCGCATTGCTGGATAGAAGGTCATGGCCTGGTCAGCTCTGTCCACACCTCCCATGGTGTTATTGTAATCCAGGGCCAGTTGCGGTTTCAGCACATCTTTTCCCCCTTTTGTATGGACCATGACAGTGGCGGTGCTATGGATGGTGCTCATCAGGCAGACATCTTTTTTGTCGCGCCATCTAAGTGCCAACATTTTGCCTTTCTGCCAGGCAACTAACTCTCCAGGCTTGAGTTTTTTGTTGGCAAAGCTGGGGGGCATGTCACGCCGGTTTGCTCTGACGGTCCCATAAGCATCCGTCTTGTGCTGTAGGAGGAACTCAAACAGTTCTGGGGAGGTGTAAAAATTGTCTGTAGTGACACAGTACCCCTGATCCAGCAGAGGCTCAATCAGCGTCAGAACTGAAGCAGTTGCCATCCCATAGCTGCTGAACCTTGGGTTAAACTTAGTTCCTCTTCCGGTATATAGGACCGAGTTCCAAATATATCCAGAGCTGGATTCACACAGCATAAAGGATTTTATTCCAAAGCGTGCTCGCTTGGACGCAATATATTGGATCCAGCTAAGTCTCCCTTTATACGCCATAAGACTTTCGTCAATGCAAATGTCTCTTTCTGGGACATAGGACCGCTGGAAGTTTTTCAAAATTAATTGATAAATGTCCCAGATTTTTTTCAGCTTCGGAGCCGGATGAGATGTTTCATCAAACTCCTCATTGTTGGCAAAGTGCAAATATCGCATTATAAGGGAAAATTTGTACTCCGACATTATGGTTCCAAAAAAAGGAGTGGCCAATAATTTGTTGGTGGTCCAATACCACTTCTGCAGGGGTTTCCCCACCACTCCCTGCAGAATAATAAGGCCCAGGAATCTCCAGATATCCGCACTGGTAACGGGTTCCCACATCCTGCTCCTGGAAAACCGCCGATGTGCTGCGGTTTGTTGTTGCTGGTACCGGTTGGTCTCCACAACAATTTTTTCGATGACCTCATCGGTCAAAAAAAGCTGCAGATACGCCAAGGGGTTATCCTCCTCAACATCCACTTTGAGACCAGGCGTTCCGGTATACGGGAACCTTGGGGGCGCTACGTGCTCCATACCGCAGTCGATCACGCACCACGTACGCACATCGCTCGGCACATCATCATCACTAAACTCACTTTCGTCGGATGATGAGCTTTCCCATGCATCGCTGTCACTCCACTCTCCGTGCGATTCGGGATCGCTGTCGCTATCGCCCAGCAGGTCATACATCGCTTTTGATGTTGCGGCACGCTTGCTTGAGGCCATGGTCGCTCTGCAATAATCCAGATACAAAGTATGGAAATAATGCAGGAAGTGCAATGGAGAAAGCACTGGGGGGCATAAAAAGGTCACTTTATTATATTTTGGGAATGTAATCCAATAGGATTACAGTGTGTCAGTGTGTTTGGTGTTTATACTTTTTGAATTTGCCGCCGGTTCCACCCCCCGGCGGACGTCACGTCGCCGGAGACGGAAGCCGGGGCTTACAGACGATCGAGAGGAACATCCGCCGCCGGACACCGCTCTCATACATCGCTGGATCCCGGAGAAAAGGTAAGTGAAACCTCCACCAGGATCCAGCGATCTTCCCAGCGCTACCCCGAGTGTGACTCGGGGTTACCGCTTTTGGCTCAAAAATCTTACCCCGAGTCACACTCGGGAATACCGCTAGGAAGGTTAAAGTCCCAATTCCTTCTTCTATTCTCCATTCTACTCAATAAGGTCAACTAAAAGTTAACAAAGGCTTTAATAGGAACATGGTTTATTTATTAACTACTTACAGGGCACTTTAACCCTCTTCCTGCCCATTCCAAATTTCAGCTTTTAGTGCTCTCACATTTTGATAACAATTACTTAGTCACGCAACACTGAACCCAATAAAAAAAATTTATCATTTTTTTCACACAAATAGCTTTCTTTTGGTGGTATTTAATTACAACTGTTTTTATTTATTTATTTATTTATGTATTATTTGTTTGAGATTTAAGTGAAAAAAGAGCGAAAGTTAGGAAAAAGAAAAACACTTTTTTTTAGCTTATATAATAACATTTTGCAAATAAGTAATCTCTGATTATAAATTTGGGCCACAATTTATACTACTACAAATCTTTGGTAAAAATAACCCAAATTAGTGGGTATTATTTAGTCTGTATGAAAGTTATATAGTCTATAAGCTATGATGCCAATTATTAAAAATTGATCACACCTGACCTGATCTCATTACTTGAGGCCCTGAAATGTCAGGAAAGTACAAATACCCCCAAAATTAGCCCTTTTTGGGAAATAGACATTCCAAGGTATTTAGTAAAGGCATGGTGAGTTTTAAGTTATAATTTTTCCCACAATTCTTAGAAAAATTAAGAAATATTTTTGTTTGTTTTACACAAAATTGTCATAATAAGTTATTTCTCAGACACAGTTTATGCATACTTCAAAATACACCCCAAAATACATTCTGCTACACCTCTTGAGTATGGCAATACCACATGTGTGAGACATTTACACAGCCTGGCCAAATACAGAGGCCCAACATGCAAGTAGCACCATCAGGCATTTTAGGAGCATAAATACTGTACATACTGCATCTAATTTCCTGATGATCTATCACATCTTTGAATTATCTAGAGCACCAGAACAGTGGTCTTTTGATCATCTCATTTTTTCCACAAGTTTTTGGAAAATGTGGAAAGAAAATGAAAACATATTTTTTTTTTACACAAAGTTGTCAATTCATAAGATATTTCTAACTCAGAGCATGTACATGGCAACAATTACACCCCAAAATACATTCTGCTACTCCTCCTGAGTATGTGTGAGACTTTTACACAGGTTGGCCACATACAAGGTAGCACCTTCAGGCATTCTAGGAGCATAAATTACATATCTAATGTCATCATGGCCCATCACACTTTTGAAGGCCCTGGAGCACCAGGACAATGGAAATGCCCACAAAATGACAACATTTTGGAAAGCAAACACCCCAACCAACATATAAACTCTGAGGTATGGGCTGCAGATAGGTACTCGGGTAATCTGATGGGCTGCAGATGAGGACTCGGGTACTCTGATATAGGTACTTGGGTACTCGAATGGGCTGGAGACAGGTACTTGAGTACTCGAATGGGCTTGAGACAGGTACTTGGGTACTTATATGTTCTGGAGATAGGTACTTGGGTACTCTGGGCTGGAGTCACGTACTCAGGTACTCTGATGGGCTGTGACAGGTACTCGGGTACTGTGAGGGGTTGTGACAGGTACTTTGGTACTCTGATGGGCTGTGACAGGTACTCTGATGGGCTGGTGACAGGTCCTCTTTATTACTGGGGGCAATCAGTGTGTTTTACTTTTTACTGTGGGCGATAACTAGATGTTACCGCAATCGTCTCCTTACACAGGATCGGTGTGTGAGGAGGAGAACCCGGTAATAACTAGTTACCGTGGCTTGTTTACATTCTGTGACTGACTGTGATTGGACACAGCCGGTCACATGGTAAAGAGCCAATTTCATTGGTTCTTTACCCTGATTGGGGAAGGGCTGTGTCAGAGTGACATGCCTCATCCCTGATCGCCACTCTTCGCACCCCTAGAGGCGTGCACGAGCAGTGTTCACAAGGATAGTGCCCGTGACTGGCTGCAAAAGTGTTTTTTTATTTGTGGTTTGTCACTTCTTTCTTTCTCACTTCTTTTCATGATGAGTAGGGTGTGGGTCCTTGGCCTACCTTGAAAGTCTTGGGAGGGGGCAGATATGGCCTTTTGGCTTAGTTCACCCTCTCTCATGGGGTCTCCTTTCAGGGGAGCCCCACCTAGTACTGGGGGTGGGCTGTCTCAGCAGTCCTCCCAGAGAACGGGATCTGCCGGGTTTCGGCTGGCCAGGCCATAGTGAGTACCCTAGTCCCTGTCAGGAGTCTTGCGCCCCGGGGGATCAAGGTCAGGGTCCGTTCTTTTTGGAGGTGGACTTTTCACACACCCTGTGCACTCTGTGTGTCTCCAGGTTTGCGTGTGTGCACTTTTTTATGCACCTGGTGTTAGTACGGGATTAAAATAAAAAAAATGTAAAAAGTAAATAAAAATGTATAAACTGGAAAAAATCATTTTTTAAAAATTGTAGTTTTTGTAATGGGGGGGGGGGGCTGTTAGGTAGACTGTAAGGGGCCACATGATTTCTAATGGCAGCCCTGATCATCAAATCATCAATAAGCATCTGAGTATAGCTGCGGAGAAAAAAAAATAATCTACCCAGCTCCTTATTTCATGCATTAGCATTCAGTTTGTTTAACTAAATTGACCTGCTACTCTTTCTTGCCAGCTCCTGCCTGTTACCCTGGTTAACCTGCCCCTGGTCCTGTCTTGACCAGTCCTGGTTAATCTCCTTTCTATTTTTAGCCTATATATAATTTACGCATGTTCTTCATATGCTCCTTCTAGGGTATGCAGGGAAATGAAGTGGGAGGGGACCATAGGGAGACTATTGTAAAATAGAACATGAGAAGAGTAAGCAAACAGGCAAGTGATTCATGATGCTGAGAGTGTAAAGTGTAAATGGTTCCTTTCAGTACTGCTAAAAAAAACAGGAGGTACTCTTCTGAAAGTAGTAAGAGAACAGTGTAGCACTAAGGAGAAATGAAGCATGCTTACTGAAGGTGTAAATCTGAATAGATTAAGGAGCCTATCATTGCTATTACCTAGTATTGTCTATAAAACAGTAAACAACACAAAAGTGAGTTAGGCTTTGGTATCAATAAAACACTAAGCTTCAGAACTTGTTAATACATATGTGTAAATTTTAGAGCTAGGTTAAAATAATTAAAGCCTTAATACAACAGTATTACTTATTTTTTTTTTTTTTTCATATGATAAGCCATTAGTGCTTACAGGAACAATTCCCATAAATTGTACTCCTGTTGTAACTGATTATTGCTTTTAGCTGTTACATTTAAGAACTTAATCCAAAACACCTGAAAACAAAATATAGTCAAGTGCAATATACTGTATACATGCACAGAAAATAAAATAGTTAAATACCTTTAACATCTTCCATGCTTTCATATTTTCTAAGGTTTAAAAAATCACAATCACTTCTGGGCAGTAGCCCAGCTTATTTAAATTTTTCACAGCTCTGTATATCTTGCGGTTGAAGTGATAACAATCTAAGCAGTCCAGTCTTAGGCCATCCATACACAGTTTGAATCTCGGTCGTTTCAGTAGCAACCACCTGAGATTCAAACCATTAATGAGTAGGCTGAATGTACCAAGTTGATTAATTGATCAACTTGGGTACAACCAGCACACCGAATTATGTTGCGATTATCGCTAGTGGCTGCTATAGCCACTAGCGATAATCACTGTCTTCTTCCGGTGGGGGCAGCTTCCCCCGCACACCCCTGCTGGGAGAAGACACTTGCTGATTTCCCTGTCAGCACTGTCTGTGTTGATGGGTGAATCGTACAAATTTATTTTCTGCAACCCATGGTAGCAGGAATAAAATTTGCACCATGTATGGCCTACCTTATAAAAAACCCTTTTTCCTGCCCAGAAGCAATTTAGGTTCTTTTCAAGTTATTCTGATTGTTCTCAGGTAGTGTCCTACAATATCACACAAGCTTCCTACCATCTGTAAAAGGCTTAAAATATAAACAATTAAGCAGTTACAGCCATATTAAAAACAACTGACTGTCGTAATTACTTTTACTAGTGTCATATAGCTTTCTCCAACCCCTACAACTGCCACTTTTGCTGGACAACATGGCCTGTTAAAGGAAGTAGAAAAATATCTACTTTCAGGATCAACAGGTTATAAAAGTATGTTACGGGAGCAACTTAGACAAAAAATAAATTGCTGTGTTAACGCTATTGACAGACTGCATCATAAATTAGATTATTGATTTTGCCCATAGTTACACTTTGGTGTATTCAAACAAGGTTCAGACAACTTTCATCCAGATTGTTCTAATGGTAATCAAATGGAATATGTGTAAATCTTGGGTAAAAGTTATAGAAAATGTGTAAATAAACCCCTCTAAGTATGCATTTTTCTTGATGAACTATCAGGACTTTTTTACAGCTGGAACTTGGTGGAACTCAGTTCCACCACCTCTGGCTCAGGCCCTTTGCTGCCTGCTCACCACTATCACTTGTAAACCCAGTACATTTTTGTTAAAATACATCCATTAAAATTCATACCCAGATATCATGGACAATCCACACCATAATGATACAGGAATTTCTCCTGTACATGCCTATAGTGACAAATATTATCACATGTGACAAAACAAGTTGATTCATCTAAAATAACATCTTTTTCTGTTGTGATGCAGAGTTGCAGACACCTGACACATCAAGCTGACTCAGTCAATAAAAAAGCCAAATATAGGTGTTAACAATATTTTAGCTTTTTGCACATCTAAAGTTCACAAAGCAAAAATAACCACAAAAGAATGCATAAACCTCAAATATTACTGTCACACTGAGTTCTGATTATAAAAAACAAATGAAGCCAAGGCCTGTAATAAAAAAGTAATGGCAATTAATCCCAGGCTGGAGGGGCTCCTTCTTAAAGTGGTGGCGGATAATGCTGTCTGCTACATCAATGATACAGCAATTCCTTAATCACTGGGTTATGATAGAGGATAGATACACTTAGGGGTGGGATCTTCCATATTACAAATACAAATATAAGATACAACTTAGCTCATAGAATACACAAAATGCCTTCTCCTTCTCCCAGTAGCCAAATATTATGGCTATGGGGAGCCCTTGAAATACTGAAACGTTTTATTCATTTTAATCCTGATACACATTTAAAATAAATGGAAAATAAAGGGAAAATGTAAAATATTTCTTTAGTACGGCTTGGATTTAACACTTATCATTACACACAAACTTTATATGTATGATTTTTAATGAATAAAGTCTATACGCATCACGCATTGTTGAGTGGTATTACAAACAATAATATTACTCAGAATAATGGTATTTGTTATATTAGGACCCTCTTGTCTGTATCTGAGATGCTTTTGCTAAAGTTATACAAACAGGCTATAAGCTCTAAATATAGTAGACCTAAGTTCAAAAAACCTACCTCTCTTGAATAGCCTAGTCTCTGCAACTATTGCCCAATTCCATTTTTGTCTGTTAGCCACAACTAAAGAATAGGCCTGTGTAAAGTAGTGGGCCTGATTAGGTTCTCATGCAGAGACATAACAGAGCCTTTGTTTCTTGTAAATTGTGTCCCTTGCTGCATCTAACAGATGAAAGTGGAAGTAAGACATCTGCTGTAGGGAATCCACTCTGGAAAAGAGGAAAGTATTTTAAACCATGGTCTACTTTATGTTCACAACTTACTGTATGGTGTTAGGTAACGGAAGTTACTGTGTACATGAAGTCAGACCTTATTTAGATCATCGGTTCTTTAGAAATGTTCAAAAGCTGCACATTGATGCCACTTTTCAGCAGATGTTCTTATTAACCACTAATTAATGTGTCTTTGAAATAGCACCCCTTGAAACAAAACATTAAAGTTAAGTTTGTTTGCAATAAAATATACAGTTGGGCAGCCACCCTAAATATTTCAAGGGACAGCAAAAATATAGAATTTGAAATTTTTGAAATCTTACCTGCATAGAATTCAGGACTGTAAACTGCACCAACAACAGGATTTAACTTCCACCCTAGAACACATATATGTAATAAATAAATAGAAATGATTGGCTAACATTTTAATAGGTATCTGCACACTTGAAAATTACATAACATATTTACCTCAATAGAACAATGAGTAAAGAGTAGCAATTACCAAAGATGTACTGTATCCAGATTCTTTTTAGTTTGGATTTTTTTAATTTTGCAAAGTAGAAAAAGAGCGATAAATTCCAGAAAAGCAGAAAATATTTTTGACTGGATTCTTGTCACAGCAAGATTACCAATTTACCTGTGGCTATAAATTATGACACTCTTTCTTTTTGTATCTCTCATCTTCTAGCACAATTTATCTTTATTCTTTTCTCCACTAATTCTGGCTGTGTTATGCTCAGCTCTGCACACTTACACATTTAGAAAGTACAGTAATATGCCTAATAAATAGAAGTCCTAAACTGTCAGAGATCTATTGGTTATTACCAGCCACTTGTTGTTTCCACAGTGGCTCACCTGATTACTATTAAGCAGCTTAGCTAATTTCCTCCTTGCCCTTGCGTGGTCTATAATCTCCAAGTGTGTTCCTGCATCGCTTCCTGTGTTCTTGTGTATGAATTGGCCTGGCTGACTTTCTTTCCAGTTGCTGTTCCTGATTTTTGCTCCTGACTATGCTGACTTCTGGTTTCCTGGCCCTGGCTCATCTGTTTCTAAACCCTGGCTTCTATTTTTTTATTACCTTCCTGAACTGTGTTATTTTTGCTATTTCATCAAAATTGTGATTTTAACTGCACTTCTTTCTGTCTCCATTTGCCTTACGGTTCCTGACAAGATCAAAGACAATGAGTGGACGTTAAAAAAAAATTTTGGAGGACAGCCCAGTCTCATGACTTGTCAATATCACATGACTCCTTGAATAATGGGATTCACTCTGTTGCATAGGATATGGCAGGCTCCATTACCCAGCCCACATTTTTTGAATGTGCTGCAGAATTCAGTCCACAGTATGCAGCAGCACTGTGAAGTATAATGGAGAGCAGATTTGCTCTTTGCTATTAGGGATGATCGAACTTTTGAAAAGTTCAGTTCGACCAGAACATCCGAACTTCGGTAATCAAAAAACACAATTTTGAAGCCCTAAAACCCAATAAATGCCCCTAAAAAGTGCCCAGGGTTCTGGGTCATGCCCCAGGGACTATTAATCACACAAGAAAAGTTTTTTAAAATTGTCATTTTTGATAGAGAGCCAATTATTGAAAAAATTATTGGGAAAAAATGAGATTTCTTTGGATTTAGTGTCGGGGGGGGGGGGGTCTAAAAAGTGAACCTGTGAAGTTTCAGCTCTGTAGCATGTCCAGAACCAGAAAAAAAAGATAATTTTTCTTAGAATTTTTATTAGCGCAGGGATGGGGTTCCGCTCCTATCACACCTGTATGTGTGTATGTGTATGTGTACACATACACACATATAGGTGGGAAAGTAGCGGTACCCCATCCCTGCAAATAATTTCATTAGCGCAGGGATGGGGTTCCGCTACTTTTACACCTATATGTGTATATGTGTATATATACATATATGTGTGTGTGTATATATACCCCTATACAGAAGTTCAGATGTCATGCTTGCCTCCAAAGACACCCAAAAAATGCCCAATAAACGCCTGCAACAAAAATGCCCAGTTGTGTTGTTGCAGGTGTTTATTGGGCATTTTTGGGGCATCTTTGGAGGCAGGCATAACATCTGAACTTCTGTATAGGGGTATATATACACACACACATATATGTATATATACACATACACACATACAGATGTGATAGGAGCGGAACCCCATCCCTGCAAATAATTTCATTAGCGCAGGGATGGGGTTTCGCTACTTCCCTTTCCCATAGATTATTGAATA
This sequence comes from Pelophylax lessonae, assembly GCF_965119305.1. NCBI lineage: Eukaryota > Metazoa > Chordata > Amphibia > Anura > Ranidae > Pelophylax > Pelophylax lessonae. Next base: position 162,961,170 of record NC_138773.1, read on the forward strand.
TAACTATAGTGGTATATAGTACCCTAACTACACTAGATATCCCTTTACTCACACTAATAATTGCTAAATGAGACTTTTGCAGCAGGAGTAACAGAACTGCTTCCACTCTCTTCCACAGCCCCTGTATTACAGTGCTAGAGATTTGGCAGGGCTATGTTATATACTGGGGGGGCGTATTCACTACTGATTGGCCTCTGGACCCCCTAGTCACTCCAATCACATTCCTAGCATCCTCCTGCCCCCTCAATTGGCTTTTACTGATGTTTCTGGTCCAATCACGGGCTTTTAAAGCCCAGTTCCTGTCCCATTGCATTTTGGTCGGTTCTGGTTGCCGAATTTCGAACAGTCAATGTTCGGGTCGAACCGATGGTCGACCCTAACCATTCGATCATCCCTATTTGCTATCAGTGGATCCCATAGTGTTAAGAAAAATAGCTGCTTTCATTTTTTTTATTTTTTATATGTTTTATTGAATTTTGCCAACTTAACAAAATAATGAGGATACATATATAGAGTATAACTGTATAAAGGTAGCAACACTGACAATAACAGAGTACTAATTTCAAAACAGCATAGTACTACTCCTACCACATATCATCGAGAAAAAAACCTGGGTGAAAATCTAAGCTCAGAATAATGAATTGCCCTAACAGAAAGTATGGATGGAGACCCTGCACAGACAAACTATATGTATGAAAAGTCTAAGCAATATGCCCACCTACATGGGCTAACTGCTGTCATTGAGGTGCCTCATCCTCTGCATTCTCCTTGGAAAATTGGAATATAAAAACACTTACGGCATTACAGTCCTACATAACATAATAAAGAAGCTGGAGAGAACATTATGAAAGTGGGGGGGTTGCCAATTCAAAGGCAAAATGGGGCAGCCCCAGTAGGAATAACACAAGTGGAAAGCTACAACCTTAAGAGTCCTCTTATCCTTCAAGCCATTGTACTCATTGCACGTGTGAGAGCAAAGAAATCCTTGAAGTTAAATGTTCAAAGTAAGATTAACTTCTCCAAGGCAGAACAGGCTGCTTCTATGAAAGCCTGCCATCTATAGGTGAAACGTTGAGAAAATAAGTTGTGCTGCAGGATCATGTCCAATTTCTCTCTGAATAGCAGAAGCTTTAACTCCCTCTTGACATATGAGATGACTGGTGGTATTGCAGAAATATTGCTCTTTGAGCCACAAGTAAGCATATCAGAGAATGTGCGGATCCCTGTGTCAACAAGTTAGGAGCTCCATTAGGGATGGGAGCCTGGTTGTACAGTGACAAATAATAAAAGAAGTGGGTCATTAGTGATCCACTAATTTGTTACACTCTGATCGAATGCAATAACTTGGTCCCAAAACAGCGATATGGAGGAACACAACTAAAAACAGTAATAAAATGATGGGCAAGTGGAATGGCGCAGTGGGCAGGTATGTGATTGTGTTTTTGAGCAGTTTGAGTATTTTTTGGAGACAAGAAAGGCGCTATCCAAAGGGGATATAATAGATGTGCAAAGATCACAATATTAAACAGGTGGAATCTCCCAAAGAGTAGAAGCAGAAAGTCCATGCCTCCATATCACCCACTATCTTCTTTATTAGAGAAGGGTAGTTAAGATAATACAGCAAGGAAGGTACTCTCCCTATCTTAATGCCCGGATACTTGATATACTGCTTAGCTATGGGAAATGGGGGAGATCCTATCTATAGGGAGATGTAGCATAGGTCAGAGATAGCATTTCATTCTTAGAGATATTAATCTGCAGTCCAGAATATTGGTGAAAGGTGTTAAAGACCTTGCAAATGGTGTGCATATCAGACAGGAAAAAAAGTATGTCATCAGCAGAGAGAGCTATGCAGTGTTCCTCCCATCCTACACACACACCATGGAGAGGTGTCTGTGAGTTGAGAAAGCGAGACAGGGGTTCAATCGCCCAGCTGAAGAGAAGCGGGGATAAGGAGCAGCCCTGTCTGGTGCCTTTTTGTAACTGAATGGGATTGGAGATATAGCCTTCTGCATTTACCCTAGCAGAGGGTGCAGTGTACATAATGAAAATTAAATGTTGAAATGGGCCCAGGAACCCTAATCTCTGAAGATTTCAATCTCTCCCAAATAGAGCCAATGGAAGTTAACATTGTCAAAGGCCATCTCGGTATCTTAAGTGAGGATCACAAGGTCCTCAGAAGGATGGGCTCTCGCATGCTCCAACACTGCTCACACTTTCTGAATGTTTAATGAAACAGACCTACCCTTGGTGAAGCCATCTTGTAATGGATGGATGAGAAAAGGCATAATTTTGGCCAGGCGGGATGCTACTGTTTGATGTTTAAGAGTGAGATCGGGCAGTAAGAGCCCATTTCTGTGGGATCTTTTTTTTTTGGCTATCAGTTAAATGTGGGTTTAATGGCCCAATGAGGGATAGGACCAATCCTCCCAGATTCCCTGATATATTGCCAACAGTGTGGGGGCAAGAAAGTCAGTAGCAGTCTTGTAAATCTCCAAGGTGAAACTGTCAGGGTCCAAGGCTTTGCTGTTCGCAAAGCTAGAGATTTTCTAGGAGACTTCCCACAGTGTTGTCGGGGCATTAAAAGACTAAAGGAAAATTGACCCCTATGGACTTTTTTTTGTTTCACTAATGATGTCCGGACTGAACATAATGCCGATTGTGCCTTTTCTGTGTTCTTTTTCTCCTACATGCACTTATGCACTTCTTTGCTATTTTATATTTCTGTATGTTGTTTTGAATTTGTTAAATAAAGATTATTTAAAAAAAAAAGACTAAAGGAAAGGGTCTAAAGCAGGCAATGGCAGAGCATTTGGAAATCCAGACATATCTGATAAATTTGTCTGTGAGATGCATACAAGTTTGTTTAAATTTTTTTTTAAATTGTTGTTGATGTCTCTAAGGGAAGAAGTAATTCCCTGATGATCCTTAAGCATCCTGATGTGAGTTGGTTGATAGGGATACTTGCACAAGTTTGCTAGCAATTTACCCAACGTGTTGCTGAATTTATGGTAGAGCAGATTAGCGTATGACCAATTAACATGTTTTTATGTTTCTGCCCAATGGTCAAAAAGTTGTTTAGCCTCGTGCCAGAGTTTTCTGCGCTCCAGGGTGTTTTGTTGGACAAGCTGGGTGCTCACTCGCTTCAATATATTTCTTAGAAGCATGTTTCTTGAAAGAAGAGGCACAGGAAATAATCATACCCCAGAATATATTGCGATTACTCTTGTGGTAAGTGTTAGTTGTACTATATTCCAGCAATGCCTTCCTAATGATGTGTTGAAAATTTTCATCATGGGCAAGGAATGTGGAAAATCTCCAAAGTCTGACAGTGCTCTGGGTGAGACAATCAGCTAATTGTATTGATATGGGACTTCGGTCTGATTGCCATCTCGTATATACATGTGTCCTGCATTTGCAATATCAGAGCCGAGTGCAAAATAAATAGTCTAGTCTAGTAAAGTTGTGTGGTGGGTGAGAGTAGAACATAACTCTGGATCAGCTGCGTGCATAAAATGCCAGGCATCAATGAGGTTTAAAGCCTCAACAAACTGGGATAGCAGACAGGGAGGATCTGAACGACCAGTCATGGTAAAGTTGTTGGGAGATGTTCTGTTAAAGTCCTAGTAAGTGGGCTAAGGTTGGGACATTCGCCAAACGCACTGTAATAGAAATGTTTGGTTGAGGAGTTTGGAGTGTAAATGTTTGTAATTAGCAGGTCTTGGGTGGGGAAACGCAGGTGTATCGTGGCAATGTGGCCCCATCATCATTATCAATAGATATTAGATCACAGATTAAATTTTTTCTAAATAATATTAGCACCCCAACTTTTGTATTGACTGCCACAGACCCCACTATGTGGCCTACCCATATTTTCCACATTTGGTGGAAATTGTCGGTTGTGAGGTTGGTTTTAAGCAATAAGGCTATGTCTGTGTTAAGGCATTTCAGGTGTCTAAGCACATTCATCCTTTTAGCTAGTTTTGCTCAGGTGTCTCTGGTCTGGGGATTTTTCTTTACCTCAATAGCTCACTTTACACACCATCATAGTTTGCTTGTCTTTTAACATGTAAGTATAATCAATCTTTTTTTTAGTTTTGAATAGAGTAGGGAACAGTTAAAACCCATGGGTTACTTACAGTTCTGGAGCTGCATGTGAAGGGAGTGAGACACAGGGGCTCCACCACAGCCTGCAAAATCGCTGGCATATAAACTCCCAGGACAGCCCTAATACCACCGATGCCTTCTACTACTCACAGTACACGACTGTACAGAGCAGTATCTCACCAGCCTCCACTCTCTATCTCAGGCTCTCCCCTGAACTCTGCCAGCTAAACAAGTCGCAGAAGAATCTAAGATGGCTGCTAGGACAGAGACTGAGCCTGAGAGTGCTGACATGCTCTCCTCTGAGATGCTGGAGACTGATCAGGCAGACCCCCATGCAAAAATAGCACAGGCTGTTGCAGCCCTTTTCTCCCCTATCATCATGGCAGCTGTCTAAAGAGCAGTGGCCAAAGGCGTTACCCAGTTTTGTAAGGAACTAGCAGATCAGGCACAGGGACTCTTGGTACACTTCCACGCTGGAGGATGAACTGTATTAGACCAGTGCCCCCCTGCAGCAGCACTCCCAAATACACGCTGCAATACAAGAAATGCTGAAAAATCATTCTCAGAGGAACAACTTACAAAAAATGCTGTTCACATTCCCGAGGCTCTGGGGCTATCTGCTCATTGTGTGGCAGAATGAGTGCACATGCTGGATCCACATGCTGGATCAAACCACAAGTCCTCCAGGCCTGTGATTTTCAAGTACTTAAATTATGCAGATAGGCTAGCTATTTTGCAGAGCTTCTCATTGTTTGTATATCTTGTGCCTGTGCACACACTCTGGATAAATGGGACTCACTGGGTTAGTCTTATGGTTTATTCCCATGCTTTATTTCCTTACTAACTGAAAGTTACTTGGGATCTGGACTTACTGAACATTTACATAGTTCTCCCTCAATGATTATGCAATACCTTCCCCTAATACCATCTTAAGTTAGCATTAGGTGTGGTATACTATTGACTCATTGGGGGCCCTCTGATCTCCCTTCATCTGTTCACTCTCCCACTTCTTTCCCTTTCCCTCTTTCCCCTCCTTTCTCTATCCCTATTTTCTTTACCCAGTTCCTTAGTATATTCTCCAAAATCAATACTTCATACACACCCCAGCTTTAATTTATGCTGCTTTGATTGATTGTATTGAGACGTTATGTTCACTATGTAGATTATTCCTCTGTCTGCTCTGTGCAAGTCTTTTTGTTCATACCCATTTTGTATAAAAAAAGGCTATTGAAATATAAACAAATATATATAGGACTTACTATGGGTATCCTCTTCCTCTTTTAGCACACCTTACAGGGCTGCATGCCCAGTTCTACTTCCAGTGTTCAGGCTTGAGGTGTATCTGTGTGGATTATTTAGTGCAGGTGTGGAAAAAAGGGAAGTTACAAGATATCGCTGTTACCGTAGGTCACTTTATTTTGAAAGTCATCTACTCTGAGAACTTCTATTGCATAAGAGGATTGGTATGCCATCACCCATAAGCCAGACAGTTAATTATAAGTTGACGCTGTCCAATAAGATTATATCATCTCTCCTCATCCAAAGGCAACCCTCTCTATGATTACTCTGCATACCTTAATGATTAAATAGCAATCTCCTGGGTTTTGTTTTGCTAATTGTGTCTAGTTCTTTCCTTTCTTAGTTTGGGCAAATCGGTTATTTCTTTGGTCATCTATCTTAGATCATGCATGCTCCTCAACCCCATCAGGTTACGTCCGCAGTATTTAGGACAAGTTTGCCGTTGCTGTTTTCTTTGACTCAGGGAGATTGTTACGGGGTAATGTGGCAGAGCCTGACGTAAGAGGAGTGGCTTACCGGGTAACTGGCGTGGCACAGGTTCACCAGAGGCGCGGAGTCTAAGTGTTAGCCGGTTTTCACCAGGGCCCCAGATGGTGGGGATGGATTTGGCTGCTTACTAACACCAGGTCGCGGTCCCCCGGATTCCCTGGTGGAGCCAGGATCAGGTCCAGGACCAATAGCCGGTAGCGGATAAACAGATCGGGATCAGGCAGGAGAATAGTCAGGATAAGCCAAGGTCAAGGCGGGCAGCAGGTAATCAGAATCCAAAGACAAGCCGGGTCAGGTAAACAGGAACAGCAGAATACAAACAGGCACAGGAAACAGGAGAGCTGAAGCTAACACAGCAACTTCCTGTAGTGACAGCTGTGTTTAAATAGGCCAATTTGGTAGCCTCGAGCTATACTGAGGTAGCCTCTAACTATTCCAAGGTAGCCTCTGACTATTCCAAGGTAGCCTCTGACTATTCCAAAGTAGCCTCGAACTACTGCAAGGTAGCCTCGAACTACTGTAAGGTAGCCTTGAGCTATTGTAAGGTAGCCTCTAGCTATTCAAGGTGCCTCTTCGAACGCGCAAGCGCATAGGCATTCGCCGGTTGGCGGCGCCAGTGCGCCTGCGCAGGGTATTGATTCCCTGACAGAGATACAGTCCTTTGACAGTCCTTTTCAATTACTACTCATTATGATCATGCACATAATTAAATATCTATAGCTCTGTCACAGTTCTATTTTGGAATACCAATCTGGTATACAAGTCTTGGAAGGCAGAAAACTATTATCCTCGATCTGGGCTGTTACCACATGATAGAATATTACCCTTTATATAACCAACCCCTCAGAGGTTATTGGCAGAGAGTATTGAAATGACGTGCTCTGTTAAACCAAGCCAGTAAGAGATTATCAGGGATTTGTGTTTCTTTTGAAGTACTTCAAAATTTGTCAGCAGTCATTCCACAAGAATGGTATTGTATATCTAAAAATGAAGCTTGCCAATTAGAGGACAGAAACAGAGTCATTATACTTCCACAATCCAGTCATGACTAAACTGCTTTGCTTTGAGAGTGGTAGAGAAAAGTAAATGGTCAAGACATGGTATAGTGTCTAGCAGGGATTTCTGCATCGGAAAACTCTCTGGACAGTTACAAACTCTTTGGCATGTAAAACAGCTCACAAGTACAGTATGTATTTCACTTTCTGTTTAAAATTACAATATTGTGTATGATAAACTAAGTACCAAAATTTCAATTAGGCAGTTATATTTTGCATACATTTCATAAATGGAAAGCCACTGCAATATGATTGTAACCTGCCAAAGATGTAAGATTTTAATGAATCTCACATCCTTCACACAATTATGTCAAGAAGTCAAAAAGATCTATATCTTGCACTAATAGGACTTCAATTTGTTCATTAAATGTCTTCTCAGATACAGGTCGATGCACACAGCTGAGAAGCACCTTCAAATTTAATTTTCTTCCCACTACATTTTCTGATGGCTGTATTAGCAAACTTTTTTTCTGAGTCAATGTAGGAAAGACTTAATTCATCATGACGAAAATAACACCAATTAAAATTTATTTTATCTTGTCAGCAAGATATGTGCTGGCTCATAAGTGTGTGGGTTAATCATGTGTGAGAAGAGCTAATGTCACTCTCTTAGTGAAAGAACTGCCACCAAGCCTGGTGTTTTCATTTATGGAGGTAAGCTCTTTGTTGTGGGTGTTAATGGCTATATTTGTCTGGATCTATTAAATGTCAATTATTCTTTGACATTTTGCCATTGCAAATGGCTGGTCATTAGAGAAATCAGTGCTCTTTCCTACTGCTTATCTATTTATGCAATATAACTGAATATGCCGTTCCTAGGTATTTGCTATACTTAGTTAGTATTTTACATAAGTTTTGTATTATAAATGTAAGAGTACTCTTAGTGAGGATGAGACACCATTACCTGATAATTCAGCAGTCCTACTGAAAGTTTCCCTACTTATTAACTGTTCATGTTCACACCATTTTAGCACAGTGTATTCCTAATTTTGTCTTTATCATGCCAGTATTAGGAACATCTGTTTTTGTCCAGAATGGCCTTCTTAAGCTATCCATACAATACCATTTTAATAATAACTTATCAGTATACACATAAACAAAATACGCAATAAAATATGTATTCACATATTTTACTAAAATTTTCTTCACATGAATATTGATTATAAACCCTAAGGCTACATTCACACCTGAGCGTAGCGTTTTTCGCGCGTTTTTTTACCGCGATTTTACCGCGATTTTTGCGGCGTTTTTACCGCGATTTTACCGCGATTTTTACCGCGATTTTTGTGCAGGCGTTTTTAGATTGAATAGAGATCAATGGAAAACGCCTGTAATCTGCCCAAAAAGAAGCTCATGTACTTTTTTGAGCGTTGGGCGTTTTGTATACAGCGTCAAAACGCTCAGATGTGAACAGGGGCCATTGAAATGAATAGGATTTGTCTTGTTGGGCGTTTTGAGAGCTGATCCTAGAGCAGAAAAACGCCCCAAAAACGCCCCAAAACGCCTAGATGTGAACGGAGCCTTAACTGTGAGCTTTAAAATAAAAACTTTAAAATAGAAGACCAACATGCACATAGCCTGATTGGATCTATTCAACTTACTTATCAAGATCTGAATTATGATAAAATGCTTGTGAAAGCATCTCAGAAAAGTTTAAGAAAAATCAGTCCCTGTTTGTGTACTTGTTCAAGGTAAGTGATCCAGATTATTGACATAAGAGGGTTAGAATGTCGGTCAGGTATCTAGTATTTTCAGACAGTCATAAATAGCATAATGTGCATTTGAAGTATATTTAGAATTAGCTGCAGGTAAATTAAATGGGATGCCTTAACAAAGTACATGGCGTAATGTGATTGTTGTGGAGGATGTGTGTAAACAAGCTTAATTTAAATTAAAGTTAAAAAAGAGACTAAAATATATTTTGAATATCTTTAAATATTTTAAAACATAAAATCATAGGATTTTATTGAAACATCTGGCTTCAGAAAAGTAATGGGGATTTGCACAATGGGGTAGTTTGTCAGACATCTGGGCCTATGTTTTCTCCAAACATCCATTCAGGTAAATGAAAATGTATTTTTATTGAATTTCACTTTTTACAAGTCCAGCCATTGGAGTGAATTCAGCTTTATTGGTTTTGAATAATAAGTACTCTATTAAGTCAATCACCCACTAATGTAATTCTTTTTCTATTCAGGAATTCATCAGTGTCATATGAGCGCGTGTGTCTGTCAGTTATTACAGATGCTAGAGTATAAAAACCAACAAAGTGTTGTAAAAGGGAAAATATAATCACAGAAAGAAAAACTTACCATTTGTGTATGGATTCAAAGTCTTTTTATTTGTCATCACACGTGCTGTAGCATTATTAACCTAAGCATATAAAAATCTGAATTAGTTTTTGGCCTTATCTAATCCGATGTTCTCTTTTTATGCATTTTAAAGAGAATGACATTTATTAAGTTTTATAACAATCATAGGAAAGCATAGACGGTAAAAAAAAAAAAAAAAAATCACATGTAATTATATTTAATTATCTCAATGCATCAGTATACATTATCTCGATAAGGTAACATATATCAATTACAATTTAATAAAGAGATGTTGGAAGCTAATAAAAATTATTTGCATAATATCAAATTCAGGAGTTCGAGTTTTGGAGAAATGTTTGTATTTTTTGAAAACCCACTGAAATTATAAATATGTAATTCAATAAAAGAGCCCAATATAAAATAACATGAAGTGTAATGGAGAAATTCTGTTAACCAAATCTACCAACTGCACAAGAAGGTTTAAGGGGGTAATGTATATAATAAATATCAGCAAAAAAACATGCGTTAAGCTCTTAAGTCCAATCCGCAAATGGAACAGACAGTAAAAAAAATGTGATATTTATCACCAGGGTTTTGCTGGTGGTATCACATGTGGTATTTGTCAGAAACAGTGTGGGGGTCCCCCCCAACAGCTGGTTGCTGAGGAGGGGTCAAGAAGCTGGCCGCTGCATCCTTATCAATGGATGACTTATCTGCTGAATGTAAAGAGAACATGCCAGGAATTAAAAGTTATGAAAAAAAAACAGCGATGGGTCCCTCCACCCCCCCCCCCCCCATGCATACCAGGCTCTTTGGGTCTGGTATGAATTTTAGGGAAACCCCACGGCATTTTTTTTTAAAAAGCATGGCGCATGCTGGGACAATTAAATAGCAAGGGGGTGGAGCCACCTGGTGACGCCACCGGATATCTACTTAGATATTTAAAAACTGTCAGACGGAGGAGCAGGCAGTCGCTGGGAGCCTTCGCCGGGGCCAGAGGTTTTCATCTTATTTGGGTCCAGCAGTGTGGTGGGCATCATGATTGATGTTGCATCTACTTCCAGGGACAATTTTTAAATAAAGGAATTGTCAAAAACTGTGTGTGTGTGTGTTTATTTATTTTTGACACTTTTTTGGTGAATGAGTAGGGGTACAATGAACTCCTACTCATTCACATGCGGGGGTGGCTAGGATCTTCCAGATTCTGATAAGCCCCCACCCGCCGACCCCCCAACCACAGCCGAGGGTTGTGGGGAAAAAGCCCTTGTCCCCATCAAGGACACAAGGTGCTTTGAGGTGGGGGCACAGCCAATCACATTCACTCTTTTCTAAATGAACAGTATCAACTCTTCGTAGCTTAAGGAAGAAAAAAACGAAATTCTAAAGTGTAATGTGCATATTGTTGTATTTATTTACATTATATACCCATTTAGATTCAAATAATACAAAACAAAAAAAATTTCCTCTGAACTGTGCTGCATATTTTAAATGAACAAAATTTCAGTAAAAGCTACTCTTTAGTAATTCAAGCTGGCCAAATATGGATCGAAATCCAGCTGGTTCAGCAGGGACTGGAGAATTTTAATTCATGTATGGCTAATGTGGTTGAACAGAAGCTGATCTACCAACTGACTTCTGTTTAACCACCCTGTTGGATTTTGGACTCTGAATCAACACTGCAGTCTATAGTCTGCAGTGCTAATCAGATTCCTCTAAGTCAGAAGACAAAGACACAGTGAGGAGGATTCCCCCATCTTCCTTGTATGTTTGGATAGGTAATCAGTTTTTTTATTCAACTCGCTAGTTCAATTAAAAAAACGGACTCATCTATGGGCTGCCTTAGTCACTTAACACTTTAACCTCTGGATAATGCTTACCTAAAAATGTTATCAACAACTGCAACACAGAATTATTTATTGTAAAATAAAATAATTGTCTTCCTGACTAATGTTCAGTTATATGCTTTACTTCTGTCTTGTTTCTATGAAATTAAAGCAGAACTTTACTTTTTTTAAAAAAAAAAAGTACAACTGGGCAGGCTTTTAACTGCTCTAGAGACATACTATGTCTCTTTTGCAATAATACCTTTTAATCAACATGCTTTTTTTAATGGAAAAAATAAATATCCTAATGTTAACCAAATATTAAAATAGGGAAATGCTGAACAAAAGACAAATTTAAAGAAATATAATCATAAGGTAGATGAAAAAACAATGGAAGAAATAACTTTATAAAAACAAAATCAATTTTTCATACAATATACAGTAACTAATAAATGAGTGAGCAACTTATGAAATACATTAAAATATATTTTAAGCACGCACCTCTATCTTACGGCCTTCTACCACTGTGCCATGCAATTTCTCCCTCGCCCGGTCTGCATCAGCACTGTTTTCAAATGTTACGAAACCAAATCCCTGAAGGCAGGAGAGAAAAAGGTCTAATTAAAATGCTTATCATTTCAGTTTGTTTATCATTTCAGTTTGTTTTTTATTGCTCTGTTTTTTTCCCATTTTGCTATTTCAAATTCTATTTTTCAATAAAGAAAGGTATAATTCACAAGTTATGCATTATTTTAAAGTAACAAATAATAGAGATATACTGTTCTGTATCATTGTAGCTATTTATTTGAATAAAAAAAAATCTGCAAAAAATAAGAATATGCATCACCAATTTATGTATCTACCATTTACCAAGAAAAATAGTAGTCTCTAAAGATCTATCTGTACAGTTATTAATGAAAAGATGTTCTTTTAGAATTTTACATTTTTTTCAGATCACTATAATTTTTTTTTTTTAATTCATGATAACCCACCCAGCCAATAACGATTATGCACCAAAAGCCAATTGTGCAGCACATTATAAATAGCAATTGTTTTATAAAAACTAACATCAGGAGACAGAAGCCAAACATTACAAATATCGTTTGAAAGTAAAAAAAAAAATGAAAAAAAGATTATGTGGCAATAATTTATGTATCTACCATTAACAAAGAGAAATGATAGTCTAGAAAGATCTATCCTACAAGATTATTAATAAAAAGATATTCTTTTTGCAAGTTAAATTTTTTTTCAGTTCACTAGAATTCCGTTTTTCAAATTATGGAAACCAGTGATGATTTTTAAAAATAAAAAATCAGGTAAAATAATAAAAAAATACACCCCACAGGCATATCTGTCATTAATATTAAGTGACGTCACTGTTTTGAAAGTTCATTAGAAGTTCAGATAACAGTGATACATTTGATATTCAGAGAGAAATAAAAATGTATTTAACTTTCCTTAAATTGGTTGTAAACCCTTATATAACGTATATGTTTTTCCCAGTAAAGTGACTAGCCTCAGGTGATACACAGAGACAGAGCAAATCATCCTACATAAGTTGCATCTGTTTATCTGCAGCCATTTCTTCTCAGCAGACTCCTACAACACACATTTTACACAGCATCTCTCAGCAGTAGAAAGGAGGGGGTGGGGATCTGATGTCACACACATTGCAGAGCTAGAGCACAGAGCTCTAGGAAATCTGATAGCTGATTGGAGGGAGGGACACCCCCTTCCCTGTACACAGACTCACAGGCTCATACAAAGCTGTGGCTGCAAGTCAGCTGCTATGTGCTGTAGGGATGGGATGCTGAAGTGTCAGATTAAAGTATTTTCAATTCATGCAGACAGCAGAGGGATCAGATATCAGAGAGGAACCAAACTTTGTGTTTTGAAACCAGGAGAGTACACACTATAGAGAGTTATGCTTTTACAACCATATTAACAACTGCCATTCCAAAGGAGAAAAAATGCTGGCTTTTTAATTTATTGTATGACACATCATCAGTTGCTCTGCAGAAGATCACCATTTGGTGAAATCAAAGCCTAAAATTACAGCCTAGGCATTCAGAATCATAGCCCACATATGATGAAGCCTAGGTAGACACATTGATACATAAGGCTTTTTAAAATCTAAGGGGAAAACCCATTTATACATGCAGTATTCACTGTATCTAGATAAATGTGCTCAGTGCAGCAACTCAGATTCATTTTTTTAAGATAGTTATGATATATATATATATATATATATATATATATATATATATATATATATATATATATATATATATACACACACACACACACACAGTATCGCACAAAAGTGAGTACACCACTCACGTTTTTGTTAATATTTTATTATATCTGTTCATGTGACAACACTGAAGAGACTTTACACTTTGCTACAATGTAAAGTAGTGAGTGTGCAGTTTTTATAACAGTGTAAGTTTGCTGTCCCCTCAAAATAACTCAACACGCGGCCATTAATGTCTAAACCACTGGAAAACAAAAGTGAGTACACCCCTAAGTGAAATGTCCAAATTAGGCCCAATTACCCATTTTCCCTTCCTGGTGTCATGTGACTTGTTAGTGTTACAAGGTATCAGGTGTGAATGGAGAGCAGGTGTGTTAAATTTGGTGTTATCGCTCTCACTCTCTCATACTGGTCACTGAAAGTTCAACATGGCACCTCATGGCAAAGAACTCTCTTAGAATCTGAAAAAAAGAAATGTTGCTCTACATAAAGATGGACTAGGCTTTAAGAAAATTGCCAAGACCCTGAAACTGAGCTGCAGCATGGTGGCCAAGACCATACAGCAGTTTAGAAGGACAGGTTTAGCTTGGAACAAGCCTTGCCATGGTCAAAAGAAGTTGAGTGCAAGTGCTCAGTGTTATATCCTGAGGTTGTCTTTGGAAAAAAGACGTGTAAATCAAAGTTTGCAAAATAGCAAAGTGCCATTTCTTCAATGTTGTCACATGAAAAGATATAATACAATATTTACAAAAATGTGAGAAGTGTACTCACTTTTGTAGGAGGTTGAGGTGGCGGTGGATGTGGCGGTGTAGGTGGAAGCGGCGGTGGAGGAGGACAAGGTAGCCAACACCGGTTTTTGTTTTTCATTTTAAATTTCTTTTTAAATTAGGGTACACCCCAAAAGAGGGAGAAAGATCAAAAATACAACAATGGCTGAGTAAGGGCGGTATACATGTCTATTCTGCACAAGGTACGGACAAGTCCTGTGGGATCCATGCCTGGTTCATTTTAATGAACGTGAGCTTGTCCACTTTGGCTCTGGACAGGCAGATGTGCTTGTCTGTGATAACGCCCCCAGCCGTGCTAATTACACGTTCAGGTAATACACTGGCTGCAGGGCAGGCCAGCACCTCCAAGGAGTAAAGGGCAAGCTCAGGCCATGTGCCCAATTTGGAGACCCAGAAGTTGAAGGGGGCAGACCCGTGATTCAGTACGTGTATAGTACGTAAGGAACGGTAAGGAACTGTATATGGTATATGATGGCAGTGGGGAGGGGCTTTTTTCCCCCTTCTGGGTTGAGTCTGGCCTTGGAAAAGGTATGTGTCCCTGGTTGTGGGCCGGCCTCTCCCAAAGCTGTCTAAGTTCTGAGGCCTTCTGGTAGGGACGGGACTGCACTAGTCTTGCCAGGGACAGGGATTCTGAAAAGCCTGTGGTGTATGTGCCCCTGGAGTGTCAGTCCAGGGGTGCCATAATTCACGGTGGATGGCAACACTATGAGTATGGCACCAAGGACACTGCACTTCCTACACATGTTTTTCACACCTGCCTCTAGGGCCGGGCCTTTTGGTCAGGAGTCAGGACCAGAGGAATTTTTTTATTCCCGGCCGAAGGGCCTGTCATAGTATTGCAATGAGGCACTAACCTTGCAATTCTTCTTCACTATCCCTTTCCCCACTTTTATGTGTTGTCTGTCTCACGTTTTGTGTTTTTTATTGTGGCAGTACACTTTTTTGCACAGGATGTAGGTCCTTGGGCCTGTCCCTGAAAGTCTTGGGAGGGGGTGGATATGGCCTTCTGGCTTGGTTCGCCCTCTCTCATGGGGTCTCTCTTTGGGAGAGCCCCACCTAGTACTTGGGGTGGTCTATTTCAGCAGACCTCCTAAAGAAAGGGGCTGCCTGGTTTCGGCCAGGTTAGCCAGAGTAAGTACCCCAGTCCCTGTCAGGAGCCTTGCGCCCTGGGGGATCAGGGTCAGGGACCATGTGTACACCCTGTGCACTTTTTAATGCACCCACTGGGTGATAGTCTGAGTGTGTTCACACACCACGGGCTTAAAAAAACAGCTGTAGGTCCTGGTTGTTGTGGCGTGCCGACAAAGCATTTCATACATGCTAACCCTGCCTTCTGAGGTGCTGGCAGTGCCCTGGCTGCGTTGGCGACCTCCTCCTCCTCTGCCTTCGCTTTGTGCTTCCACTGTGCCCCCGCTGTCAGGTGGGAATTCCACCAGCATCGCTTCTCGACCTTTTGGCTAAGACCAAGTGTAGTATCTGTTGTTATCAGTTATCTGGGTGCCACCCTGCTGTGAACATGGTTCCTCCTCCTCCATCTCCTCTTCATCCTCCACCTTGTCATCCTCTATAACTGTGCCCTTGCTGGACAATTGTGTACCTGGCGTTTGTGGGCGCAGGGACCCACCCTCAGAGCCACTTGTGAATGACTGCTCTAAAAGTTTTTTTTTTTTTAAATCCATATTAAGCAGACACATATGCACTGAGCTTGCATTACATGGCTGCTACACGCCGCACGCCTAACAGGTTGGATACTGTTGTTGTTCTATTCCGCTATTGAGTAAAAAAAAAAAACATTTGAATGAAAACCTGAAAAATATTTTTTTCCCCCCTTAAATTGTTGATTTTTGAATAGCAGATTAGAACAGCAGTGTCTAAACGCTGTATGTCACTGTAAAATATGAAGGAAAAACGTTTTTTTTTTTTAAATCCAGATTAAGCAGACACATATGCACTGAGCTTGCATTACATGGCTGCTACATGCCACACGCCGCCCACCTAACAGACTGATAAAAGTTTGGTTTTTTTCTCCCTTCTCCTCACTGGGCTCAGGTCAGGGCAAAAAAGATTGTGCACTGCACCCCCACACAATAAAAACAATGTAAATCGCTGTCTGATTAAAGAAGATTTTTCCTATTCTTTCCCTGAAAGCAATCTCCAGCCTGCCCATACAATAATCTCCTATCTCTCCCTCAGCAGCATCAGGAAACTCTCCTTACAGTAGTTAGAGCAGAGTGACGTGCGGCGCTACGTGACTCCAGCTTATATAGAGGCTGGGTCACATGATGCACTGGCCAATCACAGCCATGCCATTAGTAGGCATGGCTTTGATGGCTTCTAAGGGCACACTAGTTAAACGCTTGTTGATTGGCTGCCCTGCAGCTGTTGAAACTGTGCCATTAAAACCGTGCCAAAACATGAAATAAAATTACCGAACAACGGACTGTATCCCGAATATACAGTAAAATGTTCTTGTCCGGGTACAGAACACCCAAAAGTCCGGTACGATCCCGAACAATACAGTCTGGGTTCGCTCAACCCTAATTATGGACAAAAGTATTTTCCTGGTTAACCAGATCTGAGCATCAAAAATTGAGGCCCAAACACATAATCAGAAAACACAGCTAGGGTTAGGGTAAACGAATTAAGAGCATTTACAGGACAACCAAGGACAGCAACTACAATCAGAAAGAAAACACAAAGAGGAGTCATGCCCACTAGCTAAAAATCTATATAATTACCAGTTTTGGAATAAACCAAATGGCTTTTGAAAAATGAACTCAAATAACCGGGCACATACTGATGTCCACTGACTTGTAGGCATGCTCATTCACACTCTGAATAGAAGATAGGTTTCCCAAGGGAATAAAAGTATAAGCAGGAATGAGCACTCTGGAAAGGAGTCTGCAGTTTGGGAAAACCCAGAAGGTGGATTTAGGGGACCAGGTGAGTTCCCAACATTACCACTCCTCTGAGAAGGGACCTCTGGACCCCAAAAAATTTGCCTAAAAATTCTTCTTGGAATTCTTGATCATTTGAAGGAAAAGCAACCTTAACAGAATTAACTTTGATAGAAATGGGAACCTTAAAAATTTGAGTCCCAACATAGCATAGGATTTATTATGCACTGGGGAAACCAATGCATCATATTCAAACTGAAAATTAGCATTATAGAAAAATGCATGCACTGTTGGAATGCTACCTTAATGCAAGGACCACAAATTACACAATTAATTCATAATAAGTTAATAAAGAGGTGGTCCAGGAAGAGGTAACACAATCAAAGTACAATATCGGGCCTTTGATAATGTAAACATATATAGGATTTGGGTAGCTTAATGCAAGCTGATTAAATGTAATCTCCTGGAAGAAAATATGCTGTTGCCAATGAGAAACTTTTGGAAGTACCTCATCTTCAGCAGAGTCTTTAATGATATGGGTGACACTATTGCAGAAAGTACTTCCAGGGCATAGGAAAGTAAACAGTCTGAAGCAAAGGACCTGTTACTAGTTAACTTAGTTTTTGGTTTAAGGCCAAGAGCATTATTTAGCAGGGAAGAGTCGGTACCATAAGATGTGAGATAAGAACAGGAAGGGGCCGTACACAATTGTTGTTCCCAGGAATAACAAAAACCAAGTCTCAAAACAAAAAACAGCTACAACATAGGAAACACACCAATGCTCTAACATTTCCTATGCTGGAATACTTAAAAGTGGAGAAACTTCTTCTTAAAGAAGTACCTCAAGTAATCAGAATGCATACTGATACCTGCTGACTTTTGGGCATGACCACATAAAGTAAACATTGAAGTGGGCCATCGGCCTATGCAGGAGAGAGATAAAGCAGGAAGCTAAATGGTACTAAGAAATAACAACAGAGAAAACCTAAGAAAAGAGAGCTGAGGGAGAAGTATCCTCAAGATATGATTGTAAAAACTGGTTTACAGCTGACCACTTGATCTGGTTTAAAACAGCTGCATGAAATGAGGCCTTTTACAATGTAACTAAATCAATTTAAAAAACTATATGTTTTTCATAAATATGTTATTGTAACTTCACAAGTACAATATCAATCCCAGAAAAAAAATCAGTTTTGTATCAGTACAGACATACAGGGTGGTATTTATTAAAACTGGAGAGTGCAACTCTTCATGAAAATAAATTAGCTTTCTTTTTTTTTTGCCAAAGCTTAATTGAACAAGCAAGTTAGAAGCTGATTGGCTACCAGATTCTGAGTGAATCAGTTTTATTAAACCTACCCCACTGTATATTATCTGGAAAGAATAAAAGTAGCAAAGAATAAAGTAAAAGCTCACATAGGTTTTTATCTAAAATGGTAAAATCAATGGGTCAGGAAAGAAACCACTAGGACGAGGGGACCTTGATAAGAA
This sequence comes from Pelophylax lessonae, assembly GCF_965119305.1. Classification (NCBI taxonomy): domain Eukaryota; kingdom Metazoa; phylum Chordata; class Amphibia; order Anura; family Ranidae; genus Pelophylax; species Pelophylax lessonae. The sequence goes on from NC_138773.1 coordinate 162,979,685, forward strand.
AATATTTGGTCTTATGGTGTGATTTCTGAAGTCCCATGTGTCTTTCAATATTGCAGGTCTAGTGATAATCCTTTGTAAATGATCTGTAGGTCTTTATACCTGTAGGTCTTTATACATATAAAACTTTAGATTTCACTTCTTAGATTAGAGAGGTCAGTGTAATAGTGCAATAATTAATGGTGTAGAAATGTAAAGAAAAGGAGAATAGAGTAGTGAGAAAAGAAATGTTAAGGTGACATCCAAATGTGCACAAGGACATGCAGCATTTGCATAAAATAAGAAAAAATATAGAGACAACTAGTGATGAGCCGAATACCTCCCTGTTCGGTTCAAATGTTCTAGCGAACATGCAAACTCCATTAAAGTCTATGGGACACAAACATTTAAAATCAAAAGTCCTTATTTTAAAGGCTTAAATGCAAGTTATTGGCCCAAAAAAGTGCATGGGGACCTGGGTACTGCCCTAGGGGACATGAATCAATGCAAAAAAAAAAATGTAAAGAATTGTTTTTACAGGGGCAGCGGTTGCAGGAGGGCGGGCAACGTGATCATCAGTGGACACTATTTTTTTATTTTTTAATAAAGGACTTGTCCAAAACTGGCTTTTGTCTTTATTTTTTTTTGTACACTTTTTTGGTGAATGGGTAGGGGTACATTGTACCCAATATCCATCCATTCACATAGGGGGGCTGGGATCTGGGGGCCCCCTTGTTAAAGGGGGCTTCCAGATTCTGATAAGCCTCCCCCCCACAGACCCCCACAACCACAGCCTGTGGTTGTCGGGAAGAGACCCCTGTCCCCATCAACATGGGGACAAGGTGCTTTGGGGTAGGGGGCACCCCCTGATCAGTGCCTGCAGCAGTCGGTTACATGTACCATCACACAGTGAAAGCATGGGGGTACTGTTTCACTTTTACAAAAAATGGTGGTAACAGTGGGCATCCCTTTTTTTAATCTGGAAGGCATCCGACAGATGGCCATTGACTTTCACTTTTGTTTTTGCTTTTAAATATAGTGATCAGATATTATTACATCTTTTATCTTAGAATCTAAGTGCCTTTAAGGCTGCCAGCCTGTAGTCCCTGGCAACCCTGGCAAAAGCCTTTTCAAAATCCAGTATAATGAAAGAAAAAAAAATTCTTATGTCTAATTTTTGTCAACCAGTGATGTAAATTCAGAGCTTTGCTGATGTTATCCCTTGCCTCCCTCCCTGGCACAAAACAAACCTGATTTTTGTGATTCACAAGAATTTTGACAAAAAAACAACATCCTCTATTTGTAATGACAGGTACTAACAATAAGGGCTGAGAGACAGACATGTATCACTTCGCCTTATGCATTAAGTGGGTGTGATGACATCACTGATTAGGCTCCATTCAACATGTTTCATGAGGCTGCAATGCTTGTTATGTGGGGCACTGGAGGAGGACACCAGTCTGTTTAGGTGTTTGTTAGGAGCATCTAGTGCTCCTGCTCCTCATTCCAGCTTCCTGGTTTTGACTGTGGCATTCTCCTTGTCTGTCTGTCCACCTGCATGGCGATTGATGTGGCCAGAGTCTGGGTGGAGACCAGACTTAATTTAAGCCAGGCAAGCTTGCAGTCTAATGCTTGTGATAGTGTGTGTAATACCTGATCAAGCTGCCTGTTTGTCTGCCCTACTCTGCTAGATTAGATTACCTCGTTAATGACCTTGGATTGGATATTGACTATTCTCTGATCTCTGCCTGCCTTTGACTTCAGATTTTGACCCTGACTATTCTGAGCCTTGCCTGTTTGCCAACCACAAGTACCTGTCTGCTGTGCTCAGTTCACACATGCTCTGGCGTGGAATCCAGGCACTATAGCATTGTGTATAAGTCCTGGGGGCAACCAAGAACTGGTAGGGCAGCTTTCCTTATGGCAAAGGGGGCTGCTATAGGTAAAGAACACAGAAGCCAACTATAGTGTCTGACCACCTACGTTAGGGGTTATCTTGACAGCGTTACACGGGAAAGGACGTCACAGGCTTTCACTGTTTGAATAGTTCTTCATTTTATTGTTCACTTGTTCAGCACTCATGTCACTGTTTTATAATGTGTGAGCTATTTTTAAAAATTTGTAATATTATTATTTATAGTTCATACAGTCAAGCATTGGTTGGAAGCACATCTTTTCTTTTTCGAGTCATGACTCTGATGTGGACCTCCTAAGTTGAAGTGTTGGTGTAAGTCTGACAAGGAATCAAAAGAAGATAGAAATCAGAGGGTTAAGATGCCAACAATGCTTTTATAAGATTGGACTGTAAATTCATATGAGCTGGGGCATTTACCCAGCTTCATCTTTCTCAGCGTGCATTCAAAATCTTCAGGGGAAATTGGATCCTCTAATTTTTGGGCCTCTTCTGCTGTAATAGGCAGGGGGCCAAATTGGCTCAGGAACTCCTGGATTACCTAGAGTCTCCTTTCCCAGTTAGTGGGATTTGCAGTATCAGGTGTTAAGTTATATTATTGCCTATAATACACTTCAAATTGTTCAGCTATTTCCTCAGTAATAGCATGTATTCTGTCTTTTTTTCCAGATATGATACATTGCAAAACTAGCTTGTTTGTTTTGTAGGGCTCTTGCCAGAAATATAAAGTGTTTACAATAACAATTTTTGGTTAAAGACAAACCAACGCTTAGTTTGCTTTCCCAGCTCCTCGAAAAGGAGGGATCAGGTTAGAGTGAATTCTTTAAAGGTGCCAATAGCTTGAGTTTTTTTGAGTGGTAAATCCCTATATCCCTCAACTAAACTTTTGTATAATTTTTTTTATTGATTTATTTATTTTTACAATGTTTTAACTATGCTACTCATAATAACGTCTATGAAATAAAAAAAACAAGAATCAAACATAACCTGATGCTTGGGTCTTAAAGCAAGGGACTAATATGTTTTCAAACAAAAGACTGTCTGGCTATTTTCCTAATTTAAAAGTAGGAAAATAAGAATATTTTCTTAAATTAACCATACTGACAATGCAGCAGATTCTTTTTTTTTTTCAAATTCTTTATTAAGTCAAACATAACAGGTACAGATTTCACTCTCAGTGAGACTCTGATGTGTTCCAACCTGAACAAATATGCATCAGTTTCAAAGGAATTAAAACGAGAAATGCACACAATCAGTCAATGAAGAGCATTGTAAAGTACCAGCATTATCGAAATCGCAAAAAACATTACCAGCCATTAGAGATGGCCTTGCGGTTCGCGGCAAATTTTGCTTGTTCGCTACCCGCCAAATTTGCGAACACATGGCGTCGTTCGCGGCGGCCATATTTGTTTACATTGGGGAGAACCTTGACCCATGACACAGCCGTCAGGTGGAATGGGACAACCAATTGAAACATTCCAGCATATGGACAGTCCCCCTACCCTATAAATAGACTTGACCTGGCTGCCATTTCACATTCCGCTTTTTGCCAGTGCAGGGAGAGGTCTGCTGTGCTCATCAGGAAGAGTTTGCTAGACACATATAGCACTGTGAAGATCCACAAAAGTCCTTTTCAGGGCTGGTATTTCGGTATAGGTCTATTAGTATCTTTTAAATTTAGGGAGAGGTATCCAGTGGTTGCTTTAGGGGCAGTTAGAGATCGGCTGCAGTCACACACATCGCTCTCTTAACCTCCCTGGCAGTATGATTATGTCAGGAATTCTGTACCAAAAGCGGTACAATTTTTTGCATGGAAATTTGGCGTTATGTATTATAGGCCTACAATTCTTAGTAATTACTGACTTAAACCTGACCAAAACAAGACTCTAGTAGACATTCCAGATGTGATAAATTTGAAACACAAACACAAGAATTATAATCTAATTAATAATATAATTTTATTATATAATATATAATATAATATATATATTATATTATATAATAAAATTATATTATTGATTAGATTATAATTCATGCGTTATATTATATATATATATATGTGTGTATATATATATATATATGTGTGTGTGTGTATATATGTGTGTGTGTATATATATATATATATATATATATATATATATATATATATATATATGTGTGTGTGTGATAAACCAGTGGCCCCCAAATATCAGATATTGAAGTAGGGTGTTATCTGAGTATACTTTTACAAGTGTATTTGTGTCCTGCAACAATATTGCCTCTTTTGCTGAGTGAAGTCTGATACACCCAGTGCCAAACTCACTGGCCAATTTTTTCAACAACTGGTGTGATAGACCAGTGGCCCCCCAATACCACATATTGAAGTGGGTGTTATTTAACAGTATACTTTTCTAAGAGTGTATTTTAGTCCTGCAAAAATTTGGCCTCTCTTGCTGTGTTGACTGTGCTAAACACAGTGACAACAGTTACTGGCCAATTATTTGTAGAACTGGTGTGATAGACCAGTGGCCCCCCAATACCACATATTGAAGTGGGATGTTATCTGAGTATACTTTTACAAGTGTATTTGTGTCCTGCAACAATATTGCCTCTTTTGCTGAGTGAAGTCTGATACACCCAGTGCCAAACTCACTGGCCAATTTTTTCAACAACTGGTGTGTGATAGACCAGTGGCCCCCCAATACCAAATATTGAAGTGGGGTGTTACTTAACAGTATACTTTTCTAAGATTGTATTTTAGTCCTGCAAAAATTTGGCCTCTCTTGCTGTGTTGACTGTGCTACACACAGTGACAACAGATACTGGCCAATTATTTGTAGAACTGGTGTGATAAACCTGTGGCCCCCCAATACCACAGATTGAAGCGGGGTGTTATCTACCTTTTTCCAGATATACTGAGATTCTCTAGAGACTTTTGTCACAGGGTAATTAAAAAACATGACAGGCAGAGGAAGAGGCAGAGACGTACGCAGGGGTGGTAGGGGTAGGGCAGGAGCAGTAGGCCGGAGCCTAACTGTGAAGTTTCAAAAGCCGCGTGCTATTACGACAAATGACGCACCAGACTTGGTTGAGTGGGTCACTCAGCCTTCCTCTTCTGCACCCTCCTCATCCTCTCTATCTGCATCCTCTTCACGCTCTGCTGTGTGCACCCCAAAAGACCCCACCACCACCACTTACCCTCCACTTGAGTCACTGGAGTTATTTTCTGATCAATCACAAGGCGTTTGCGATGTGCAGCCACTGTTGGCATCGGATCAGGAAGAGGAGGTAGCAACAGCCGCCACTCAGCAGTCTGACGGCAGTACCCAGATCAGCCCAAGGAGGTTGGTCCCCGCTGTTGCTGCCTACTCCGAGATCTCGCATGTTAGTGGTGGGGAAGGTGACGTGGATTATGACGAGTCTATGGACGTCACGTGGGTGTCCACAAGAGAGGAAGAGGAAGGGAGTTCAGAGGGAGAGACGGACCGGCAGATAGGGAGGAGAGGCAGGCAGAACTTGCATTGCACAAGAGGTAGAAAGCAGACTGCAAATGTATCAGGAGCGAGTCATCAACCATGTACAGTCACATCTGGTGCTCCCAGGATGCCGGCACATGGCTCCGCAGTGTGGGCTTTTTTTAATGTGTCTGTTACTGACAACAGTGTTGCCATCTGCAGCCTTTGCAGTCAATGCATAAGTCACTGTAAGCTCAACACTCACCTAGGGACCACCGCCTTAAGAAGGCACCTGAACTCCAATCACCGCGCCCAGTGGGAGCAATACCATCAGAACCCACAAAGCCACACTCCAGGCTCTCACCATCCAGCCCCTTCTCCTTCTCCTTCTCCTCTCTCCTCACATTTGCCCTCCACTTCACCTCCCATGATGCCGTCGTCACTTTGTTTTTGAAAAAGGCAGGCTTCTGTGGTCCAAATGTTGGAGCAGAAAAAAATGGTATAAACACAATAACTGTGGCGCTAAGCTCTATGATACAGTCCCAAATAAATGAGAAGAAAGCAGTCCTTAAAAGGTGCAACCCACACTTGTGAAAGGATGAGGCAACTTCAGAACCGAAGAACCACCACCGGAAAGCACTCCAATCACCACTCCTTACCAGCTGCAATGGATCCCCATGACAGAGATCACACAGGCCCTTAGCACACGATTGTGAAACAAATGATGACGTCGGATAACCCTCTTGCCCAACGTTTGACTGCTGGCTTGTTGGAACTGATAGCCCCCCAACTACTGCCATATCAACTGGTGGACTCAGAGGCCTTTCGTAAATTTGTGGCCATTGGAACACCACAATGGAAGGTCCCAGGCAGGAAATATTTCTCGCAAAAGGGCATTCCAGAGCTGTATGGCCATGTTAAGCGGCAAGTAAATATATCTCTGGCACACAGTATTGGTGCCAAGATACATATGACCACAGACACATGGTCTAGCAAACACGGGCAGGGAAGGTATATCACTTTTACTGCCCACTGGGTGAACCTTCTGACGGCCGTTAAGCATGTAACCAGTGGCACCCATGTAGATTTAGTTGTACCGCCATGGATTGAAAGCAGGCCTGCCTCTTCTTCTCCTCCTTCTCCATCCTCCCTCTCCTCCTCGGCTGACTCCTCCTCTTCTGCTGCTACCGTCTCTTCTCCTGTGCCACCCAAGATCCCAAGAACCTATTCCACATGCCAGGTGAGACGTTGCCATGCTGTTGTGCCTGGAAGCCAAGAGCCACACTGGTCCTGCACTCCTTTCAGCTTTGCGTTCTCAGGAAGATCTGTGGCTAACACCGCTGAATTTGACAGTTGTTAAAGTGGTGTGAGACAACGGTGCCGATCTTCTGAGAGCACTGAAACAGGCAAAATAACACACATAACATCCTGAACTTGGTCATGCAGCGATTCGTTGCCAAATACCCTTGGGCCCAGGACATCTTGTGGCAGGTCAGGAAAACGTCTGATGTGGACGCTCTGAGGAGTGATGAGCCCCTAGACGACTGGGTGGGAAGGCTTGACCTCTGGCCAGAGCTTGCACAATTTGCAATGGAAATGTTGGCTTGCCCCCCGTCCAGTGTCCTGTCTGAAAGGACATTCAGTGCAGCAGGGGGGATCGTGACCATTAAGCACACTCGCCTAGCTCATGACAGTGTAGACTACCTCAAATTTATAAAAATGAATGAGGCATGGATCTCTGAGGAATTCAACACATGTGACCAGTAGACCATATTTCATTGAAATTCCTCATGCCAGGCCACAAATATCAACCAGACCGCCATCCACCCACAACAATTCCTGGTCCTTGTCTTCGTTAAATACAGTGGCATAAAAGGCATTTCATGTCCATGGAATGCCAAATTTTTGCAGCCTTTCAGGGCCGACAATTATTTTTTATGTGAATGCCTAATGTACCTCCAGCCACAGAACACAACTTTCTTTGCTGTCAGGTAAACCCATGTGGGCTAATGTTTGGGGCCTATACTGGCCTACACTTACTTCTGTATCCTGTGAATGCCTGATGTACCTTCGGCCACCAAATACTACGTTCTTAGCTGTCAGGTAAACCCATGTGGGCTAATTTTTGGGGCCTATACTGGCTGACACTTACTTCTTTATCCTGTGAATGCCTAATGAACCCCCAGCCACAGAATACTACGTTCTTTGCTGTCAGGTAAATCCATGTGGGCTAATTTTTGGGGCCAATACTGCCCAACACTTACTTCTGTATCCTGTGAATGCCTAATGTACCTTCAGCCACAGAATACTACATTCTTTGCTGCCAGGTAAACACATGTGGGCTAATTTTTGAGGCCAACACTGCCCGACACTTACTTCTGTATCCTGTGTATGCCTAATGTACCTTCAGCCACAGAATACAACGTTCGTAGCTGTCAGGTAAACCCATGTGGGCTAATTTTTGGGGCCAATACTGGCCGACACTTACTTCTGTATACTGTGAATGCCTAATGTACTTTCAGCCACAGAATACAACGTTCTTAGCTGTCAGGTAAACCCATGTGGGCTAATTTTTGGGGCCAATACTGGCTGAAACCTACTTCTGTATTTATGGCTCTTATGGTGCTCTGTGCCCTGATTGGGCAAAGCTTTCATTGCTTCAGCAAATCAGGGCTTCCAATGCACTGTATAGCGGCGGAGTGCATTCTGGTCATTCGGCGGCCCCCCCAGCTCTCCTCTCTGCACAAATTTCCCAGCTCTCCTGTCTGTACAAATCCCCCCCACAGTTTTCCTCTCTGCACAAATCCCATCCCAGTTCGACTCTCTGCACAAATCCCCCCAGTTCTCCTCTCTGCACAAATTCCCCCAGTTCTCTTCTCTGTACAAATCTCCCCAATTCTCCTCTCTGTACAAATTCCCCCAGCTCTCCTCTCTGCCAACCCCCCCAGTTTCCGCTCTTTGCACAGATTCCCCCAGCTCTCCTTTTTGCACAAATTCCCCCAGTTCTTATCTCTGCACAAATCCCCCTAGTTCTCCTTTCTGCACAAAACCCCCCAGCTTCCCTCACTGCCACCCCCCCCCCAGTTCTCCTCCCTGCACAAGTATCCCTAGCTCTCCTCTCTGCACTAATCCCCCAACAGTTATCCTCTCTGCCCAAATCCCCCCCCCCCCCAGTTCTCTTCTCTGCAAAATCCACCTCAGTTCTCCTCTCTGCACAAATCCCTCTCAGTTCTCTTCTCTGCAAAAATCCCCCCCAGCAAACTTCTCTTCACAAATCCCCTCCCCAGCTCTTCTCTCTCTACAAATTCCCCCCTCCCCCAGCTCTCCTCTCTGTATTAATCTGCCCTAGCTTTCTCCTCTGTACAAATCCCCCAACTTACCTCTCCGTACCATACCCTCCAGCTCTCCTCACTGCACAACCCCCCCCCCCAGGTCTCCTCTCTGAACAAATCCCCTTTTGACCCCCAACTTTTACAGCTCCCCTCTTTGCACAAATCCCCCCAGCTCTCCTCTCTGCACTAACCCCCCCCCCTGCCCCCACTTTCACCATTCTCCTCTCTGCACAAATCCCCCAAGCTCTCCTCTCTGCACTAACCCCCCCTGCCCCCACTTTCACCATTCTCCTCTCTGCACAAATCCCCCCAGCTCTGCTGTCTGCACAAATTCTCCCAAGTTCTTCACTTTGCAACCCCCCCCCCAGATCTCTTCTCTGCAACCCCCACCCCCCCAGTTCATATTTCTGCACAAATACCCCTAGTTCTCCTCTCTGCACAATTCCCCCCAGTTCTCCTCTCTGCACAAATTCCCCCAGCTCTCCTCTCTGTACTAATTCCCCCATAGTTTTCCTCTCTGCACAAATACCCCAAGCCCTCCTCTCTGAACAAATCCCCTCTCCAGCTCTCCTCTCTCTACAAATCCCCCAGCTCTCCTCTCTGTATGAATCTGCCATAGCTTTCTTCTCTGTACAAATCCCCCCAGCTCTCCTCACTGCACAAATCCACCCCAGCTCTCCTTTCTGTACAAATCCCCACTTTCCCTCCGACTTTCACAGCTCTCCTCTCTGCACAAATCCCCCCAGCTCTCCTCCCTGTACAAATCCCCCTAGCTCTCCTCTCTGCACAAATCCCCCCAGATCTCCTCTCTGCTAAAACCCCTGGGCCACAATTCTCTCTGCACAAATCCCCATCCCCTCCAGCTCTCCTCTCTGCACATATCCCCCCTCCACCCCCCACACATACTTTCACAGTACACTTCTCTCTGCACTAACTCAGTTTTAGGAAAGCTATCATCCTTTTCATTCACAGATCCCTCACCCTTTTCACCACCATTCTCTATGGTATGTTATCACTTTTTTTGTTAACTCTGCACAGTAAAGTAGATCGGAGAGCACTGCTTACTGTAGCACTGAACTAAGCAAGAGTTTCAGAGCTGCTTGGCTGTAAGCTATGATATCTCAGTAGTGGCAGCAAGCGAGGATGGAAGCTGCCTCCCAAATCACTGCAGCTGTAGGTTGCAGTGCTGTGACCTGAAGCACTCACCAGGGCTCAAGAGCATCAGCCCTGGGTGTCAAGCGCTAACACATAGAAGCCAGTAAAGGAAATGAGCTGTGCAGAAAGATTCCTCTACTAGCTTCTGTGTTAAATGACAGGTTGCAGAGGAGAGGACTGCCACATTTCGGCTGCAAAAAGTCCTGGCTATTATGCTAGTGAAGACTGTCTCGTTAATGTTTTTGGCCATATGAATAACATTTGAGGAAGGGTAGGCAGCCTAATTTTCTCTGATTATTTTTGTACTGTTACCTGTACCTTTCTCCTATATAATTCCCTCATTAGTTATTTTTTGCAAAGCTTTTGCCTTGCATTGTGAAAGGGTGAGATGCCTATGTTATTTTTACATATGGACTAGGTAGTATTTGGACCCAGAAATTTTATTCAAAAGGTAGTACCCAACACTTCTTCTTCTTCTTGACTGGGCTTTTGGACAAAGGCTTTGCATCTTGGTTCCCAGGGATTTCCTCTGAACTTCATACAGTTCTTAAACATTCAGCTATTCTTTCATGGCACAGCATTACTGAGACAATAACACCCTCTTTTTGGATCAATGGCGCTAGATGCAACTTTCGCAGTTTATCCACTCTTTATCACAACCTTTACAGTCCTTAAAGGACCTGAATCCAGTAGGATCCATCTTCCACTCTAAAAATTCTCCACTTCACTGTCTATCATAATTTTACAAAACCCTCTTTGGCCTACAAGGTCCTCCACACCAGGACTACCTCGTAAGTTGGGAATCAGATCTCCAACTTACACTCATGGACAAGCAGAAAGGCAAAGTTCTACAACTATCTCACGTCTCCTCAATCTCATTGAAAATGGCTGAAGTCAGTTATAAGCTTCTAACTAGATGGCATTACAAGCCTTTGAAATTAAGGGCAATGTTTCCTAATTACTCCCCTCTTTGCTGGAGAGAAGAAGAATTTCACGCTCACATCTGGTAGCATTGCCCCTAGTCTGGCCTTACTGACACAAGGTGCTACAATTAACAGCTATAATACAGAGCTCTGCTGTAGAGTCCAACCTGTGGGCTGAGTTAGATCATTAAACAACCAAACCACAATGGGTTAATAAAATCGGCCTATCACACCACATTTACTGAATGCAGCGAAATCCCTCATTCCAGCATTCTGGGAGTTAAAAACAGTTCCTTCTATTGTCCAATGGCTCTGGAGGGTAGACACAATTTTCCTCATGGAGGATTTCACACGAACCTCACAATTAACCCCAGAACAAAATACCAATATATGGGCCTGCTGGTTAAAGTTCAAAACTTCTGCTCATTATTTAGACATTATTTCTGGTTCCAACACCCCAGAACAGCAACAAGGTGTCACAATCTGGATGGAGGCCGAAGTGCAGAGAGGGCTTCCTTTGCAGCTCAGTGCGAGTCAGCCCTGGAAGTGGTACAGGAGGTGAAGCGTCCCAAGTAGCACAGGTCGCCTGTGGTGAGCACCAGATTATTTCAGGAACTCTGGGCAAGGCAGGCAACTAGAGGAGTAGTAAAAGCCAGGCCGATGGTCAAACACCGGTGATCAGTCCAATAGCAAGGTAAGTAGAAGAACAGGGAGGAGCCGGGGTCATACACAGGTGAGCAGGCAGAAACATAGTCCTTAGGCAAGCCGGGGTCATACACTGGGAAAACAGGCAGGTAGTAGCAAGAGCAAAGTCCGAGAGGCAAGCCGAGGGTCAAACACCAGGAGGAGATCAGATGGTTCAGAAACAAGCCGGGTCACAACAGGAAGTCCAAACAGGAAACAGGAAGCACAGGAACACAGGAAGCTGAGAGATAATCCAGCAATGAGTCTGCTCCTATGGCCACCTTTTATAGGCCAGCAGAGGGCAATGTCAATTGAGGCAGGAGCGACCATTGCTATTACTGGCAATGTTCCCAGTTCTCCTACGGGCATTTCCTTGACGGGCCAGCAGAGGGCTGTGTGGATTGAGCCAGGAGCGTCCATAACTAGTACTGGCAGAAATGCCAGTATGGCTGTGTCCCTGACACAAGGACATCTAAACTGCCCCCCTAATTTGATTTAAAGTGGTTGTTTTTTATCTTCATGCATTCTAAGGTAAAAAACCTTCACCTGTGCAGCTCCCCCTAATACTTATTAAAGCCGATCAAGCGATGTGCACGAGACCCAAAGCTCTCCTGGGTCTCTTCCTCCCTAGGCTGAGATGCAGCAGCAGGAGCCATTGGCTCTCGCTCCTGTCAATAACAGCCAATGTTGCAGGAGTAAGGGGTGGGGCTGAGCCGCACTATCTGTGTCTTATGAATGCAGAGAGCCAGCTTGGTATTGAGCAAGCACGAGTGCCCCGGCCACAGCAAGTGGCTTGCTACAGTATGGGGGCACTGGGCAAGGAAGAGGGGCCCAGAGCACCAGCAGGGGACCCAAGAAGAGGAGGATCGGGGCTGCTCTGTGCACAGAGCAAGTCAGTATGACATGTTTGTTATTTTTTTTAATGAAAACATTTTCCTTTAGGCTCGGTTCACACTGGGGCGGCACGACTCCTTACTACTTCGGGGGCGACTTGTGCATTGCCATGCACCACGACTTCGGAGCGACTTGCATGGACTTCACATAATGGAAGTCTATGCAAGTCGCTCTGAGGTCGCCCCAAAGTAGTACAGGACCCTTTTTCTAAGTCGACTATTAGAACGGGTCCTGTAGCAGTCAATGGACTGCGAGGGAGCGCGACTTGTCAGGCTGACAAGACGCCTGACAAATCGCGCTAGTGTGAATCGAGTCTTACAATCACTTTAACACTAGCCATTAAAAGATGTATATAGTGATAAAACAAAATATGCAAACAATGGCAATGGTGTTAAAGTTAAAGTGGTGCTGATGAGTTTGCTTACCTATATAAGTATTAATACCTAATGTAAAAAGAACATTTAAAAAATACTCTTGGATTACAGTAGGACCCTATGTTGCATTTAAACTGAAAACAGCTCCCTCTCAAGTACAAAATGCCATACAATACTTGATAAATTTGAATGGCCCTGTACTACTCAGTAGTGCATTGTCCATCATAGTATAGCTAGAACCACCTTTTACTGCACAATTCCTGAATATATCAGTCTGTCTGTCTATATGCCAGTTTTTCTGACTAATCTACTCTCCCTCTATGCTTTTATTTTTTTTTAAACAGCATGACCCAATCTGAAAATGTGTTTTTGTCATTTGTAGATATGACATTATCATCCACATTTTCAGTATGTATAAGAAAAAATAATTTGCTCAGAATAGGCAGACCATAAAATTTACTAGTAAGAAAATATATACAAATCACATTATGCATTCAAAGGCTTGAAGTCAAGGGATTTTTTCCCTCAGCATAAAAACCCTGTACAACAGTAAATTGGAGCAATACACAGGGTAATTGCTTGAGAGCATATTAGATTATATTACCGACTTGCACTTCAAGAACAGGAAAATACCTTTTCAGCAAATCTTTCTTTTTATTCTGAAAACATGAACTTATTTTCTGTAATGAGAAATCTAATTATCACTGGTGAATGGGGAGGGTTGCGAAACCCTTGATTATTTAAAAAAGGAAAACAATATTTCTATTTTGAGTACACAGTAGTTAACCTTGCCTCCCTTGAAATGTCTGTGGTATGCTGCATATCATTTTCAGCAATGGTTTATAAAAAATATTAATACAAAGTTTGTTGGTACATTTTAAATGTAAAAGGTAAATGAAGCAATCTTACATTAGCGATAATACAAAAAGAAAGTGACCAGCCCCTTGTGAAGAAATAGTCTTTTTGACCCAGCGCTTCTGGTCATACAGTGCGACAAAGCTTATAGTATGTATGTTGTTGTAGATAATACTAGCTGCTACTATATCAAATTTAAATTTATACACTCATGCTTCTATTGTCCATATAAAATATTTGATATATTAAATATTAAACAATGTCCACATTAGCAGCACTTTCAATGAGACAGAATTCCTCCTCTGTCATTCAAATCCTTTAAATGTCCAGCAACATGCTTTAAATTATTTAAATTTTCCCAGGGAGTGTTAATGGGGCAAAAAAGTTTTTCAGATGTATAGTGCAAAGGTACAATCACCTTCCCGTTACCACACCACGTGAGACCTCTCCCCTGGGGCTTGAACACTCACCAGAGATTGATTAAACCAGGCTTTAAAACAAATTCAAAGGTTGGGCCGTCCCGTCAGGGTAAGTCTGCCTCTCCACCTATGATATCAGCATCTCACAGCTTTTACTGGATCCTCCACTCACTCACACTGGTTCTTTCACCAACACTCCTCTCCTTGAAATTATTAGTGATCCTTATCTTTACAACTCTGCCCTCTTCACCCCAACACAAAGGGATGTGGCAAGGAGATGAAGAGGGCAGAGTTGTAAAGATAAGGATCACTAATAATTTAGAGGAGAGGAGTGTTGGTGAAAGAACCAGTGTGAGCGAGTGGAGGATCCAGTTAAAGCTGTGAGATCTGTGTCTTGCTGATATCAGAGATGGATACAACTACTGCAGCAAAACTGATATAAAAAAAAATCTGTTGAAATTTCCCTCAAATTACAGAATTAAGCTGCTTACTTCTGTTTGTAAAAAAACAGCCTGGGATTACCTTCATTTAAACCAGAATCTCATCGTAGATCAGGATCTGGTATTGATGTTAATGGGGGATCCCAAGTAAAATACAGGAAAAAAAAAGGTGTGGTCTCCCTCCAAAATACAGTGCCTTGCAAATGTATTCGGCCCCCTTGAACTTTGCAAACTTTTGCCACATTTCAGGACTCAAACATAATGATATAAAACTGTAATTTTTTGTGAAGAATCAACAACAAGTGGGACACAATCATGAAGTGGAACGAAATTTATTGGATATTTCAAACTTTTTTAACAAATAAAAAACTGAAAAATTGGGTGTGCAAAATTATTCAGCCCCCTTAAGTTAATACTTTGCAGCGCCACCTTTTGCTGCGATTACAGCTGTAAGTCACTTGGGGTATGTCTCTATCAGTTTTGCACATCGAGAGACTGAAATTTTTGCCCATTCCTCCTTGCAAAACAGCTCGAGCTCAGTGAGGTTGGATGGAGAGCATTTGTGAACAGCAGTTTTCAGTTCTTTCCACAGGTTCTTGATTGGATTCAGGTCTGGACTTTGACTTGGCCATTCTAACACCTGGATATGTTTATTTGTGAACCATTCCATTGTAGATTTTGCTTTATGTTTTGGATCATTGTCTTGTTGGAAGACAAATCTCCGTCCCAGTCTCAGGTCTTTTGCAGACTCCATCAGGTTTTCTTTCAGAATGGTCCTGTATTTGTACATCCATCTTCCCATCAATTTTAACCATCTTCCCTGTCCCTGCTGAAGAAAAGCAGGCCCAAACCATGATGCTGCCAACACCATGTTTGACAGTGGGGATGGTGTGTTCAGGGTGATGAGCTGTGTTGCTTTTACGCCAAACATAACATTTTGCATTGTTGCCAAAAAGTTCGATTTTGGTTTCATCTGACCAGAGCACCTTCTTCCACATGTTTGGTTTGTCTCCCAGGTGGCTTGTGGCAAACTTTAAACAACACTTTTTTATGGATATCTTTAAGAAATGGCTTTCTTCTTGCCACTCTTCCATAAAGGCCAGATTTGTGCAGTATATAACTGATTGTTGTCCTATGGACAGAGTCTCCCACCTCAGCTGTAGATCTCTGCAGTTCATCCAGAGTGATCATGGGCCTCTTGGCTGCATCTCTGATCAGTCTTCTCCTTGTATGAGCTGAAAGTTTAGAGGGACGGCCAGGTCTTCGTAGATTTGCAGTGGTCTGATACTCCTTCCATTTCAATATTATCGCTTGCACAGTGCTCTTTGGGATGTTTAAAGCTTGGGAAATCTTTTTGTATCCAAATCCGGCTTTAAACTTCTCCACAACAGTATCTCGGACCTGCCTGGTGTGTTCCTTGTTCTTCATGATGCTCTCTGCACTTTTAACGGACCTCTGAGACTATCACAGTGCAGGTGCATTTATACGGAGACTTGATTACACACAGGTGGATTCTATTTATCATCATTAGTCATTTAGGTCAACATTGGATCATTCAGAGATCCTCACTGAACTTCTGGAGAGAGTTTGCTGCACTGAAAGTAAAGGGGCTGAATAATTTTGCATGCCCAATTTTTCAGTTTTTTATTTGTTAAAAAAGTTTTAAATATCCAATAAATTTCGTTCCACTTCATGATTGTGTTCCACTTGTTGTTGATTCTTCACAAAAAATTACAGTTTTATATCTTTATGTTTGAAGCCTGAAATGTGGCAAAAGGTTGCAAAGTTCAAGGGGGCCGAATACTTTCCCAAGACACTGTATCCGCTTATGCAATCTTGCTGGAAAGGAAAAGGGTGAAAAGGGGGGCATGTGGCCCCTCTCCCGAACCATATCATGCCACATCCCATTAACATAAGGGGAGAGCCATCCTGGCAAAGAACCTTTTACCCTATATTGATTAGGACAATTCTGGTCCAGGCATTATGAGGGTCTGAGCAGGGGGCTTATCACAATCTAGGAGCTTCTTTAGCAGTAAGGAGGCCCCAGATACCACCCCCCATTTACAAAAAAAGTAAACAGTAAAAAAACACACTTACACTTTTTTAAAACTCCTTTAATACAAAAAGTCCAACTATGTAAATCTATTATCAATTACTATTACTATTAATTCAGATCCATGTCAAGCAGGGTGAACGATACCCACCAAAATATAAAAAAATCTCTTTGTTGCAATCCACTCCTGTCAGTTATTCGTGTAAAATTACATCTCCTGGGGACCTAAAAATGAACAAAGGGACGGGGTCTGCTGGGTTACATCACTGACTAAATAAATATGGTCATATCCATATTTGGACCAATACATCACTCAGGAGACCCCTGCCCTTTGCTTAATTTTATTGTGAGACATCATTGAGCACATGTAACTGATTGGAGCATACAGTGTCAGTGATCAGTGGGATATTTTTCTTTTGGATGGCATCTTGCGACATTCATTAAATTATTGACGTGGATTGCTGGATGATGTGATTGATGATGGATTTTACATCTGCAACTTTTTTAAGAAAGGACTTGTCTGTCAGTGTGTTCATTTACTGTTTTATTTTTTGTCAATGTGTGGGGTACCATGGTACCCCTCATGTTGTAAGCATGTGGCCCAGTATATGCTTCAGGAGAAGGTGAAGCTCACACTCTTCTTCCCCCTTTCCTGGCTAGCCAAGCTGCATGTTTGGATCAGGGTCTGGTGTAGAATTTAGGGGCCACATGCTTTTATTTGCATGAATCCCCCTTAAAAGGCCCGGTATGAATATTAGGGGAAGCTTACACTGATTTTTTTTTTTTTTTTTACAACATCCCTACTTTTTTTAGATTTTGTTGTCAGCTTGGAATCACCAACTGACATCTCAATGGGCCATGTGGGGAGAACCTATTGTTGTTAAGATCACCAACAGTTGCTGGCTTCCTAACAACCAGCCTTAGGGGAAGCTGTTCCTTTCAGCCTGAGGTAGTAATACTGCTGATAAATGTTATACCTACTATAGGTTCAACATGAGTAAACACCTATTTAGTTTGCTGTTTGACAAACCTCTAAACAAGCAAACTCCTCCCTGGTGTCACATATAGGGAAGGGGGTGAATGATGCTCACATCGTGTCATCATAATGTTTTCAGGAAGCCTAAAAATGTAACTAATTATTAATAATATAATTTATTTAAAATGCTACAAATAAAGATGTATGCTAAATATGAGAAAACTCAGACTCAAACCCACCAAAGCAACTGAAAGATCATCTCTTGATGTGAATGTGTAATGTATATGTAAAGCGCTGCGTAAATTAACAGCGCTATATAAGTACCTGAAATAATAATAATAATCTAGTGGCTCTCGGCAATAGTGTCACCTGAGTCATATTTTCCCTGTTTCTGAATATTTCCCTAATTTCCTACACATACACTCTGTATACCAGTCTCCTCTGAGGTTTCAAAATCTGTCAGGATACTCTAAAGGGTTTAGACTTGCTGTTATTCCCACACTTACAGAAAAGAGAAAAGCGAATTAGCACGTAAGCCAGGAAATAGAGAGCCTTACGACAGACAAGCCTGGGAAAGTTTTTCCTGCAGTAGCAAAGACCACACATCCTTGCAATGTGTAATATAAATGGAAAATTGTCAGCTGAACAGCTGCTGACTTCAATCAGATGCAACCACTGTTTAGCTTTACTGACAGCTGCTGGAGCTGGCTGTCAGAATACAATAGCCACAACAAGAGAATCTTACATCCTCAATGCATAGCATGGATGAAGAAATATGTTTTTGGCAGATTTTTTTCACAGGTTGTATGAAAAAAAAAATCGAACTGTATATGGCCAACTACCAATAATGAGAACAACTTTATAGACAAAAATGACCAAACATGAATTATAACTTACCTTTGACCCCCGCTCGTTAAAAATGATTTCAACATCTAAGATTTTGCCAAATTGCTGTGGGAGAAAGAAAATAAAAGTGTCATGCAAAAATATCATAATAAAACATTAAAAGCGCACTATTTACACACTATTTACTCTATTTTGGCAACTGTAAGATGAACATTGAGTGAATTTGTTTCTAAACTAATGCAAGCAATGTTTAGTTCAAATACATAGCTTTATAACACTGACAAAGAAAGAAAGAATACCGACACTTTTGCCACACATCTTGAGGCCTGGCTGCATGGGAATTTAAGGTCATGAATTGTGGAGCTCAGAAGCTTTTCTTAAAGTGGATTTCCAGGTTCAACTAACTAAGCCTAAAATTGTTTCCAACCCCCTTCTAAAGCCCTGTACACACGCATCGAAAACTGGCAGGGCATTTTCGTCCAACGTCCGATCTGCCGATTTTCGGCTTGTTAGTATGATGCTTCCGACAACCGACTCTGACTTTTCGGCCGAAAAAAATCTGGTGTGCAGACTATAAAATTTTTGTTGGCCGTCAAAACACGGCCGATTTTCGTGCAGTCAGTACGGATTTCGACAGGGAAAAATCTTATGAGCAAGACTGGGCATGCTCAGATAAGAAAAAACACAAAGAAAGCAAACCAACAAATGACATTACTTCAGAAGTAGATTTTTGTTGGGCGAGAAAATTCGTGTGCAGTCTAGGCACATTCCAATCAACAAAAAAAAACACTCTGGACAAAAGTCGGACGATCGGTCGGCCGATAATCGTTGCGTGTGTATGGGGCTTAACTCTTTTACTAACTACTCTGTAGAGCAGTGGCTCTCAAATCCTGTCCTCAGGATCCACCAACAGGCCAGGTTTGCAAGATAACTGAAATACGTCACAGGTGATATCATTTTCTGCTTATTGATTGCAGTATTCTAGTCTGCATGCCTCCAAGGTAATACTTAAAATCTGGCCTGTTAGTGGGTCCTGAGGACAGGAGTTGAGAATCACAACTGTAGAGGAAGATGCTTATAACTACTGTAATCTCCCAAGCAATGCCAACAACAGATGGAATCCCTGGGCGGTTAGGTCATTCATAGGCTTACTATGGGGCAACCATTGTCAGCTATCCCTCCTCTCCCCTGAAGCAGCCTCTGAGAGCTGGTATTGTGATCGGACCAGAGAGCCCAGAGAAAAGGCAAATATAAGCATCTTCCTTCTACAGGGTAGTTAGTATAGGTGTTAGAACGGGAGTGAGAGCACTTTTGGGCTTAGTTAATTAGAGCCAAGTAATTTTACTTTAGGCATCTGCATATATGTTCTCAGTTGTCTGCTTTTAAAGAAATTGTTATGGAAACAATGCCTGCTTAGCCTCTCCCTCCCCGGTGCAATATATATATTAAGGTGTGCTGTAAAATATCAAGGATATTTACTTTTTACTTCATTTGATTATATTACATACATACTAATAATTTAAGTATTTTGTCACCTTTCTGCAGCTCAGTTTTAAACAGTCACCATGCCAGAATGATTTGATAATAACACTATTATGGATGTTCTCTTAAAGTGGTTCTAAAAGCAGAGGGTTTTTTTACTTAAATCAATCTCTGTATTAAGATAAAAAAAACCTTCTGATCTTAATCCAGTGCTGAACCAGAGAGCATTGGCTCTCCGCACAGGGCAGACTTATAGCATCAAGCCCTCAGGTGTGCCACAATAGGAAGCAGCTTCCTATGATGGCACAATGAGAAGAGGGAGCTGCTCTGTGTAAAACCATTGCACAGAGCAGGTAAGTATAACATGTTTATTATTTTAAAAAATACCCTTTACAATCACTCTAAATTCATAGAATTTTGAATACAAAATGTAAAAATGGAGCTGATTTGTATTTACAATAAGTTAGCAAAACATAAAATGAAATATAAGTGGTAGGGTTGTTTTGCCTAGAAGCCTGCTTTAAACTGTAATTTTTTACTATTTTTACAAAGTCTTTTTCAGGTTGTTATTCCTGAGTGGGCTTAATCGGAAACTGATAGATGTGATAAGCAACCTTCTGGAAGGATAATTTGGGCTATGATCTGAATCTGAGATCCTGAGAGTGAGCCCAACTCCTGAGAGCTAAGTCCTCTGGGGCTAAGAGAGAGATAAGGTTGCTGAAAAAATTGAGGCCTTGCCCATTATGTTTCTGCTGAGGAATAAGAGAACTGAGACATTGAAATAGAACAAGAACCTCCACTAGTCTGCAACATTGAGTATTTCACCCATTCCCCTGGTTCTCTGATGAAGAATAAAAATAGATATCCGAATATTAAACTGTCTTTTATTAAAAATCTGAATAAGTGGGGGGACACAGGCCTGCAATTGCTGAATATTGAAAGCACAATAGGATGACATTACCTTGACTCACTACAGTAATGTCACCTTCACTAGCCATCATAGCTCTGCAGGAAAGTGAACACTTTTCCAATGTTCCTCTCCTTAGAAACATCAATGGTCACTTAAAAATGCTGCAGTGCTATGTATTGGAAAGGGTCTGTGCTGTTACTCTACTTCCCTTTAAAGCTCTGTAAACTTGAGAAAAGCAAACGTACGTAAAGAAAAAAGGGGCACACTGGAGAACACAAAGTGAGAACAAATGTCTCTTGGATACTCCAATTTTTGAGATTGACATGACTTACTAGGAGTTTGGGTACTTCCATTTACTTTTGCATGTCTCAGCTCTTCTTGCAACAGTTTATCTCTGCACGTGCTAGTTTAATGAAGAAATATCCAACAAGTAAGCATGAAGGCCATGACAATCCCAGGTGTATGAAAGGGCATACATAATCCAATCTTTATTCAATAGTGTTTTAGGTGGGTCATAGCCACCATTATCAAGGAAAATAGTATAAGCATAAAAACAACTTTAAATACTCCACAAATTGTGAAGTCATACTCCTATTTGTTAACATTAACATTAAAGCAGTAGTAAACCCCGTTTGGTTATTTTTACCTACAGGTAAGCCTATAATAAGGCTTACCTGTAGGTAAAATGAATATCTCCTAAATGTGCACCGGTGATATCAGATTCATCGGCACATGCGCTCTGAAGGTCTGGCATACCTTGCTGAAACTTCAGTGCTTCATGCCAGAACCAAAGGTTCCCGCGTGCATACTCAGGAGTGCTGTCATCGTGGCTCCAGCCAATCACACAGTCAGAGCACGAAAACCCAGAAGAAAGACCAGGGGAAGATGTCAGCTCTCTCAGCGGCGACAGCACACCGTAGGAGGGCTTCATTCTAAGGTAAGTATTCTATAATGTGCTAGTATGCAATTCATTCTAGCACTTCAGACAATTGCGTTATAGGTGTTTGTTTTTTTTAACAGCGGCTGTTTACAACCACTTTACCTTTAAAAAATGTTAAGAAGTCAGAAATCAGACAATCGCAGTAGCCCAAATAGTGATGCTACTTTAGAGTATAAAAAATCTAAACATTACTGAATACCTGTACAAAAATACAGTGTACTTGTAGTTATATTTTAAAGCAATAGATGCATGAAACACCTATCAATATAGTAATCTAATGCAACAATAAAGAAAATTAACATACAGCTTAGGCCAATTTCCAGCTTTCAGCGCTGTCTTTTTTTAAATGACAATTGCGTGGTCATGCAACCCTTTATCCATATGCAATTGTTATCATTTATTTTTCACACAAATAGAGCTTTGTTTAGTGACATTTAATCACCACTGGGTTTTTTATTTTTTGCTAAAAAAACAAAAAAATTACTGAAAATTAAAAAAAATAAAGTTTTCATAGTTTATTTTAAAATTTGCAAACAGGTAATTTTTCTCCTTCAGTGATGTGAGCTAATGAGGCTGCACTGATGGACACTGATAAGGCAGCACTGGTGGGCACTGATGGGGAGGCAAAAAAAATACAAAGAATCCGCGCTTAGGATAAAAGTTAAAATTCAAGCTTGGCTGCAGCCCACTTCAAAAATACAGCCTAAGGAGGTTGTATCAGGTGAATGTATAAAAAGGGGAAGTGATTGGCGCTGCCAAAGGTGGGGTATTTATAAAACGTAGGTTTCCTAATGGTGGTTATTACTATCTAATAAGATGTATATAATAGATTGTGATAGAACAAAGTGATTAGTGCATTTTAAATAAAACTCATATCATCTCCAATACATAGCAACACAACAGTATAACCATATATATTTGCTATGGTGCAAGAAAGTGCAAAGTGCTAAAAAGAAAAATGTATAGGTGATAATCCACTCAAATTATAAATCTATAACCAAATCAAGTGAAGGATTCCAAAAAGTGCTGAGTGCAATAAGTAATATCTCTTAATAAATATTATAAAAAGCAATTAATTAATCCTACTATAATCAAAATATGTGAATTAGTGATATTAAATAGGTGAACCATCCAGAATTAAAATAAATCAATATATCCGTGATTATATAACTTCACTAAAATCAAATAGCATATATGAATAAATATAAATACAAAAATTAATAAAGAGTGCAAAAAACAGGTTGGTGACAAGGAGTGCCCAATACAGTCTTATATGAGTGCTAAGTTCATAGGAAAAGTTAATTAAGGTGCTCTTTTTTGGAGTGTCCCAGAGTGTAGTAAGTGGGCAAAAAATAGTAGGGTGCTCTCCCTCTCCTTAGGTCCCACGCTTACCAGAATTACGTACCCCCTACAGGGGTAAACCGCAGGTCGATAAATAGGGATCGCTCCCATACAGCGGTGGTCCGGTCCCTGATCCTATCCTGGTTTGTGTCAATCTGGTCACACTCCAAAGCAGTAAAAGGTGGCTTACAGCATCGATATCCCAATGGGGAGAAAATAGCCAGAACAATGGGGAGGCACTGATAAGGCTGAACTGGTGGCACTGATGGGCAATTATAGGCTGCATTGATCGGCACTGGTAGGTGGCACTAATGGGTACTGATAGGCAGCACTGATAGGTGACACTGATATGGAGACACTGATAGGCACTGGTAGGTAGGACTAATGGGTACTGATAGGCAGCACTGGTGGACACTGATAAGCAGAATTGATGGATATTGTTGGGACTACACTGATAATCAGGACACTGATAATCAGTGCCCTGATTATCAGTGTATATATCCCTTTTACACAAGCCAGTTATCGGCTCTCCTTTCCATACACTGTCTTCATGAGCAAATGAATGCTGATAACCGGCTTCTGTTTACATCATAATCAGCTGGGATTGGACACAGCTGATCAAGTGGTAAAGAGCCACTGAGTTACCTTAATCTGTGATCAGCAGGCATGATCACAGGAGGACGTCATATGACGCCCTCCAAGAATTGCATGACCATGCTGTAGCCATCATTTGGCTTTAGCGTGGTCAGCAAGTAGTTAAATGTTTGTTACAATTATGCATTTCTTTATTATGATATACTAATCACAATATCTAGTATTTTTTTTTTTACAGCAACCAACTTCAGGCTTTATCTTTTTTTATGTACTTTTCATGTGCTGTAACAGTGCTTTGTTTGTTTGTTTTTGGGTTTTTTTTGCAATTATTGTGCTGGGAATGTACACTGTGTTTGACTTATGTTCTGCATTTGGTTACTATGACAGCAGTATTTTTAGTTATTGGGGGATTCCAGAATTCCTCTTCCTGTATTGCTATGACTTCACTTCTGGTTTTTCCAGTTGCTATGCCAATGGAGTTAACAATGGTGACATGCACATGATTCCCCTATTGCTGCACCAGATCACTCTAATGATTGGTGTTTTATACATCACACTAAGGTCCCTTTCACACATGCTGTCCATTTGTTCATTTTTCATCCATCCATTGGAAGATGAAAAACAGACATCAATGCATCTCTATAGAAAAACGGATGTAAATGGATGATTTACATCAGTTTACATCCGCATCCATCATCATATGTTTTTTTGAAACTGATCAAAGCTCTATTTTTCTTCCATTAAAAAAACGGATCGGACGAAAAATGAATGTAAACTAAACAACAATGGTCAGTTTTTTCATCCGGTTTTGCATTGGTAGTGGATGTAAAAAAAAAAAATGCTCAAAAACTGATGAGTACTGATGAAAAACTGATGGGCACTGATGAAAAACAGATAAAAAATGAATGACCACTTATGAAAAATTGATGATTACTGATGAAAACCTTATACTTCATCCATTTTGACTTGACTGAACTGATGAAATGAACTGTCTAAATGTGCGAAAGGGGTCTTAAGCCACCCATAGATAGATCAAAATGTGTCTGGTTCAGCGGGGACCAGCCTAATTTCGATCCATCTATGGGCAGGCTAGTAGTAAAGAAGTTGATCTCTCGATCGACTACTGTACAAATAACCTTCTGGAAATTTTTGACTCGATCAGTGGCTATAGTTGTTGATGTGTTGATGAGTGTATTCTGATGG
Source organism: Pelophylax lessonae (assembly GCF_965119305.1). Classification (NCBI taxonomy): domain Eukaryota; kingdom Metazoa; phylum Chordata; class Amphibia; order Anura; family Ranidae; genus Pelophylax; species Pelophylax lessonae. The sequence goes on from NC_138773.1 coordinate 163,004,428, forward strand.
CAGGGAAGTCTCCCTGTGGTCAGAATACAATAGCTCACCAAGAAATTTTCCCCCACCCACATTGAATGTATAGATAGGGGGGAATTGATTAATTTTCTTTCATTAAACCTGCTAGTTGATCAAAAAAAAATTTTGTCATGTGTGACCTGCCTCAGGATTATACTGATGTCTTTTTTGTACAGTATGCAGCTATGTATTGCTTCATTATACTCTGGTGTAACATCATTATATGTGTAGTTTTTTTAATGGCTGCATCAGATTACTCTATTGATTGGTGTTTCATACATCTGTTGCTTTCTAATATATTTATTAGTACATTGTTGTCTTTTTTTACAAGTTCAGCAATGTTTAGATTCATTATGCTTTGGTGTAACATCATTTTTGAACTGTTGCTGTTGGTTAATACTATCTGACTTCTTAACTGTTTTTAACATTTTAAAGAGGAACTGAGGTTCCTCCATAAGAAACAGCGAACAGGCAGGCTTTTATTGCAGAAGGGACATGCAAGGTCCCTTCTGCGATATTATACCCCTACCTGCCTGCTTGCTGTCTTCTGCAGTGCTGCAAACTGAAATTCGCACATGCAGCTCAGTTTACTGTGCCAGGCCAGATTCTGAATGCCAATTTCCCTCTCTATTTCTTACTCTTCTCTCTCTTTACTCTTGCCCCCCCCCCTTCCATCTTTCCCATTTAATTTCCTGTTCTTCTCCACTGTATGGTCTTGTGCTTGGATTGAACAAAACCCTTTCATATTTTGGTTATTGCTTAGATATCACAAAAATTACTCTCCGTTTTTACTCATGGCTCTCAAAATTTTAACTGTAAATGTATGGGTCTTAATTCTTCGATCAAAAGGAGAAAAGCATTTGTCCTAAAAAAAAAAAACATTGCTTGCCTTCAGAAAACACATTTTTTCCACCAGGTTCACACCCACTCACTTTCACCCTTCCTTTCCTTTGGTTTACACATCTTCTGCTCTTTCTTTTTTTTTTTTCCTTTTCTTTTTTTTAATTTTTGAGCATAACAGAGTATAAAACACATATAAGCAGATACAATAATCCAACATAGACATATTTTGCTTCTGCTCTTTCAAAACACAAAGAAATATTGATTGCCTTTTGCAAAAAATTTCACTTTTATATGTCATAAGACAATCTCAGACCCTCAAGGTCAATACCTTTTTTACAAAACACTCTTCAAGGTGTACAAAGAACTGTCTTAGGCTTCTAAACCCCTAAAAGAACTGGAGTTCCTTTTTTCCCACTTAATCAATTTAATTAATTCTCACACCAAAGGAACAATCTTTCTCTGTAGAGACTCAAACTTAACAACTCGCCCTCTAATTGATAAATCCTCCAATTTATCTCAATCAAAATATCCTGGTTTCCAATGTTTTCTCACAAGCTGGATTTAAAGATGCTTGGAGAGAACTCCATTCATTAGCAAGAAACTATACTTATTATTCTTCCACTAACAAGCTGTGCATTGATCACATTTGACAGGTACTCTTGTTGAGGGATCTGGGGGTCTAAAAGACCCCAAACCCCTCCTCTGCACTTAAAATCAAGTTTGGCTGTTTTGAATGCTGTCATTTTTTTTAAATCTGGCGCCAGTCATGATATCACTTCTGGGTTTGTAGCAGATTGTCGCCATACTACATGCGAGATACATCATGATGTTTGTGAGTACCATACCTCTTTTTAGAATAAAGCATTTTTAAACAGTCTACGCTATGAGATGTTCCTTCTCTCTCTGCATATTGCATTCTACTGTGAGCATATCAGGAACACACTGGAGAAGCCTTCACCTACCACTGGTTATGCGCAATTTTTGATCTCTGTCATGGGGATCAACAGCTTCTGGTAAGAAGTTAGAATTACTGGTGTTGGAGTGCTGTTTGGTGGCGGTTGTCTATCCTAGAAATCACTTTTTGAATGAGGAGTTGGATTCATATGGACTGTCATCATATTGCTTTATTCACATCTTCAAGTGGGACTGTCATGACCAAGGGTTTTTAGCGCTACAGTTTTGCTTTTATTTTATTTTAATCTGCTACAATTCGGATTAGTGTGGCTGCTGGACCCAACTATATTTGCTGTTTTTACAGTTATTTCATTTTTTCTTTAGCGCAGCAATTTTATTATTTTATTTAATACATTTAGCTAAATATTATCCTAATCCCACTATGCTGCTCTTACTTGACATTCGTAAAGCTTTTGATAGTATTTCCTAGAATTACAACTTCTACGCCCTAAATGGGGTTTCCACAAGCAATTTATCTCTTACCTCATACCCTAAACCCTTTGCTGTTTTAAAATATACAGGTTATACCTCTGATATGTTTACAATAAATCAAGGGACTAGGCCGGGTTGCCTACTTTCCCCAATTTTATTTGTTCTTGCTTTGGAACCATTAGCAATAGTAATACATACTCATACAGATATCTGTGGCCTTCAAGTTTCTGCTGCCCAACACAAACTAATGATGTTTGCTGATTACATCTAGTTATGTATCTCCCCCCTTCATATTTTATTTCCTAACCTCTTTAACTTATTATTCAATTTTAGTGCCTTATCTAATCTACATGTTAACAAATCAAAATCCAAAGCCCTAAATATAACTTTACCCACTACTCAAATGCAGATACTTGAAATCAACTACCACTTTACCTGGTCTAAATAACTACTATATTTATGTATTAAATTGACTTCTTGATTTTCTATTTTAAGCTACTTATCCACCTCTAATCAGATCTTTGACTTTTCTTCTAACACCCTGGAAACCTCTTTCCCTTTCTTGGTTCAGTAGAATATTTGCTATTAGAATGACTCACCTACACAAATCACTATATTTTTTCAGGGTATTATCTGTTCCTGTTTCCAATACTGTATTAAACACTTTACAAAAAAAATTCTTAAATTCATTCGGAGTCATAATCACCATAGCCTCCTGGTTTCAACACTTTATCATAAATGCTGTAAAAGAGGCCTATCAGTTCCTTCTCTTAAACATTATTATTTGCTGGCACAGATTTCTTAATTGGCCTGTTTTAATGCCATTAACGAATGTTCAACCTGATGAAATTAACCAGTTCCTTTCTTCCCATATATAATCTTCTCTGGAAACCTCCATCCTCCCGACCCAAAATCTCTGACCCATCTTTATGTCATCTCCCTAAACAATGGGATTCAGTTAAATTCTCATGTAATCTCATTTCACATCACACCTCCCATTATAAGGAATTCATGGCACTCTCTCCTCAGCTTATGACAACCCTCTTGCTTTTCGTTGGTTACAAATTAAAGATGTTAGATATTTACAGTATACTTTTTTAACTTGGACAATATAATATTTCTCGCATATCTACGTGAACATTTGAAGCTTCCTAATAAAGAAGTTTCTCATTATTACCAAATTCACATTTCTAACCTAATCAATCATTGTACTTCTTCACCAAAGAAATTGACTTCCTTCGAAACCAGTTGTAGAACGAATCCACTCTCAAAAGGCCTTATATAAAATCTCTACACTTCCCTGATTGGCACCATTGGATCAAATAAACCTACTTACATGGAGACATGGGAAGACGATCTCAGCTCCTCACTTGATATGCACACATGGAAATAAATTTATATTGCTTATGGGTAAACATATATTTCTTGGTAATATGTACCAGTTCAATAAAATTGGGTTATTAAATTGTCCATATACCAATCAATTTAGTGTTCATATACAATTATATATTATACAACTAAAAGGTGCTATAGTGCTGTGCCAAAAATATCCAAAATCTCTTCAAATCCTTCAAAAAGTGCCACAATGCTGTGCAAACAATGCTGTGCAAACAATAGAATGTGTCCATAATATTCCAGCAAATTGCTTCAGTGCTCCGCCAGACCGCCACCTTTACCACACCAGAGAACTCACTAGATTGCCATGACTACCCACTACATGTAAGTGATGAGTAGCATGTTGTTATCAGAGAATTCCCATTGATCCTGATGTTTCTCCACTCTCATCGGGGAGTTGTCCCACCTCTATGCACTTTAAACAGCAATCCTCTCACATAACCCATTCAGACGTCACAAGAAAAAGCAAAGGGGGATCAGCATAGTGTAAAACCTTAGACATTTATTAAAGTTAAAAACTCAATGCTCCTACTCACATCTGGTGGTACTAAACCATGCACCAAGGAGTATTCACAATACAATGCTTAAAATCCACTGCAGTGCAATTCACAATAAAATAACTGTGTGTCATGCTTACTACTCAAGCGTCACTTCTGGGTGTAGTCTGCATGATGGCATCACTTTCAGTAACGCCCTAATCACATCTCTTCCTATTTGGTGTACTTAATCTCCTCACAGTGTATATCAATAAGGAAGAGACATATGTTTACCCCATAAGCGATATAGATATTGAAGTTACAGGTCAGAGCTGTATATAGCTTGGAGAAACAATGTGTTATCCCTTGGTATAGTGATTGACATACAGCTGCTTTACCTGCATTTTAATCCCAGCGCTGGTGACATGTATATCTTTATAGAAATCCATTTGATCTAATACCTACAAATGTTCACTTAACACATTAGCTCAAGAAAATTCTTTAAAATTATGTCTCGTTGGTGCATGACTCCAGATTGTTCATCCAATTTTGTCCCTTCTGTCTCTTCACAATGCTTCCATGGCTGTACTGACAGAGGTGTCTTATTACACATCTGGTGGACTTGCCTTATAGCCTCTCATTTCTGGATCAAAATCTATAACTTACTACATTCAATTCTACACACTACCATCACAATAAACCCATGAGAAGCTCTCTTATATAAATCCATTCCTCATCTGAATAAATTTCAAAGGTTGCTGATAAAACATATTTTTTGGCAGCCAGGCAAACCCTAGCCAAAGCCTGGAAACATTCAACAATACGTTACACATAAGTTAAAAAATGCCTTTTAGGCACCATGATAAATGAGAACTGAACTTCCATTGTCAATCATGGCTAGATTATATTGATCACTTCAACATTGATCAATCCCCCGTTTCTCTTTAAGAAATTAAATTGATACATTTCACTTCTGGCATTTGACCATACGGATTTAACCCTTTCCCATTTCTGCCAGATCACCCCTCCATTCCCCCCTCCATCACTCTCTTCTTTCTTTATAAATATCTTTTTTTTTTCTTTCTCTCTCTTTTTTTTTACCCTTTATTTCTCTCTCTCTCTTCTTCTATATGTCTTTTCTTTTAAATCCTTTTATATTGTCTAACCTGCTCAGTCAACCTAAATTTAGATTTTTTTACCCTTATAAACTCCTATGCTAAGGTTATTGCCATTCGCAAATGTATTATATTTTTTATTATTACCTTGAATGCCTTGACATCTCAATAATGTTGTATGTATATTTTTAGATTTCAAAGACTTTGCTATGTGTTTATTATCCTATGTTTTCTTTTCTTCAAAATTGAATAAAATATATTGTATCATACATGTTTCACATTATTACTTGCAACCAGCAGAATATGAGGGAAAATAAGTTCTGCATCACCTTTGCTATGCTTTTGAAAATTACTGGATTGTAATTTGATGTACTTTTCAGACCAAACACATAGGCAATAGACACAACTTCCTTTCCTGACCAGCTCATACATTCCAAAACAAAGTTTTGGTTAAATATATATATTCAAAAAATAGCTCCTATTGTTAAGCATTCCTATTAGAAAGCCAAGTATGCTCTTCAAACATTGTGTTATAGAAGTACTTGATACTATGTGATTATTTGTAAAATAAAAATTGTTACGAGTAACAAAAATATAAACCAAAAAATCTTTACATTTTACATTTAACCAACATAGGTATCTATCAAACTAACCAGTTTTAATACTAGAACTAGACTTAAAATTACCCCTTGAACTAGAAACACTACTAAAATTCTACTGAAACCAGTGATTGTGCATATATAATATGCTTCAATAAACTGTTAAATTTTGTAACCTAGTTGCTGGATATTTATGGGGTGTAGATGGTTATTCGTTATAAAATAATTTGTTCATAGGGTAATGTTGCATGCACGTATTGTTGTTGATTTTTTGATGGAGTAGAAAATGTTCATTAAAAGATAACCAAGCATTGGAAACATTTTTACATGTCCGCTGCATTGATTAAAAAAAAAAAAATGCATGCATGCAGAGTAATGTTTAGGAATTATAGATATTTTTACCTATCAAAGAGAATCATAGTAATACCCCTTGTGATAATAATGAGGTCTAAGGAACCCCAAAGTACAACAATCAAGTAAAATTGAACAGTTCAGCTTTAGACACAAGCAGGGTATAATAAATCCCATTGAAATTTCTTAAAGGAATTTTGTAAAATCCTAGCAGTATCATAAACTCTATTGAGACATTTTGGGCAGGGCAGGGGTTTATCTAAATTTTGTTTAGCAGGTCTGCACAGCTTGGATAAAAAACATTTTAAGTTGCAAATGGAATTCATAAACAGATATTTAGCAAAGTCTAGCATTTAGTACAATGATGACCAGAGACCCTTTAATGAGTCATGTCATGTAACAGTATAGATACAGTTAGAAAAACTCTATACGATTCACAGACATAGCTGGTATTAAAGTGTGGCAAACCGCTGTATTTTCAATGTCAGGAAGCTTTTAAGGCAAAGGCAGAGGCTCTGCTGAAAGAGGTAGTAGGGAGCGCAAAGGTCTCACATAACAAAATGATGGCCATGCCCCACCTTTAAAAAGTAAGGTACCCCAGACTCTTCTATTTGCAAATAGGCGTAGTATGCAGTCAGAGCATGTGGAGTAGGACTGGAGGTTAAGTGGCTCATTAAGCCTTCCCCTTCTTTCTCCTCCCAAATGCTGTGTAGTCAGTCTGCTACTGCTGCAAGTACACTCTCTTCTTCATTCTCCTTTTTTGCTCATCCCACCATAGCTACTCAAACTAGTGTGGAGGAGTCAGCAGAGTTGTTTAAGCATGCTATCACTCACTTGATGAAGGAAGATGCATAAAAATCCTTGTTATCTGATGTTGAGGGAGAAAGTGCCAGGAACATAGAGGCAGGGGAGATCAGGCAGGTAGAGATGTTCCTGCAGCTGCAGTTTACTGGCAAGTGGGTGAGAATCAGAACAGCAGTGAGGGAGGGTTCTGTCTAGGGGCAAGTTCATTTTACAAAAGATTGGAGAGAGCAGCTGTCTTATTCAGCCCTATGGCACTGCCTGACAGATTGAGGCCACTGCTATCTCCAGGGCCAGTTCACACAAGACTGAAGTCTAGGCATTTTAACTCAGCATTGTGGTCTGCAGCCTTTGCCTTTAGTGTATCAGCTCTCAGTCACTTGAGTACTACATGCATGAGGAGACACACGAATCTCCATCAAGCTGGATGGGAACGGCACCTCAATTCTACCCATTAACTGCAAAAGGACAACCATCCTCCACCTTACCCTTGTCATTCCTTACTTTTCACCCCTCCCCCGTCACAAGCTCTTCCATCTCGATGCACAGCTACCTTAGTGGTAATAGGAAGGAATGTCTGACAAGTGTGTGTATTCTGATCATCAATGACTGCAGGATGGGGAACACTGCTGGTGAGAATCACCATTTTCCCCACCCTAAGGGCCCCAAGGCTTATTCAATGGTTCAGGCAAAATACTGACATGTTGTTTTGTAGTTAGTATACCTGGGGGGTAAAAGCCACAGTGGGCCAGAGCTTCTGGCAGACCTCTTTAGAAACAGAGAGGTGATTGACTCCTCACCAGCTTGTGACAGGCAGGACTCTGTTAACAATGGCACCAACCTGCTGAAATCCATTTGAAAAGGAAAATTCTCACACTTTCCTTGCTTGGCATATGTAATAAACCTGGTGGTGCAGTAGTTTCTGGTTAGGTACACTGGCCTCCACAATGTCTTGGGGCAGGCTATATAAGTGTAAAGTTACTTGATGTGGTCATACCCTACAAATGTTGACCTGTCTGAAAGGGAGCAGCATAACAAGCTGCCTGCCAACTGTCTGATATTTAATATACTCATGCAATAAAATTCAATGTTGACATGCTGCAGTGGTTGCAACAGTAGTGGGCAATCAATGAGTGCAAAATCCATTACTCCTGAAGCACACATGAGATGGTGTGTTGGACTGGTTCAAGGAAGCACAGCAGCAAGAGAAATTCCTGCTGTTTCAGAGCCAACAGGATCATTTGCCTGCTGCCTTCACCCGTGTGAGGCAGCAGAAAGCAGAGGTGAAGTAAAGGAGGAGGGTTGAGATTCTGGTGGTGAGGAGGCAGTAATAGGTCAGGTTGCAGGTAGCAGTCATTGACAGCATCTTAACTACCACAATGTGAATGCTCTGAAGCGAGGACACCATGGAATATTGCATGTCAAGGATGCACCACTTGCCGGACTTTGCACAGAACACACTGGTCCTTCTAAATTGCTCTGCAGCCAGTGTGCTGTCTGAGAGGATCTTCAGCCGATCAGCTGGTTTTGTTGAATAAAGATGAATTCAGCTGTCCCCTGACTCTGTCAGTTGGCTCATTTTCATATAAATGGATCAACAATGAATACAAAATCCCTGAATTAATGCTATAGACTAAATATTTATTTGACATCCTATCCACAAGCACCAGCTCTTCCCAACAAGGGTGGCCTGCAACCATTACCAGCTGCTGCCACCTCTGCTGCCCTTCCAACGTTAAAAGCTACTACTATCTCTCCTGTCCTGCTCCAGCCAACAATTCCAGCTCCTACCACCTCTGCTAGCCTGCCACTATTTCCAGCTCCAGATACCTTTGCTGGTCTGCCATCATTACTAGATTTTGTCACCATTCCTAGCTTGCCAATAATACCAGCTCCTGCCACCTTTTCTATCTTGTCGCTGCTACCATTGCCATCTTCCATCAGTTCTCATGGTCTGCCACTGCCACTATTACTAGCTCCTGCATCTGTTCAGTGACTGTGGAATGCTTGTGGCTATTTTCAAGTATTAGACTAGTTTCACATTTGTGTGGGTGGTTCTCGCTTCAGGTCCGCACCTGTTTCCACAGCTGCAACGAGTGTTGGGCGAACAGTTTGGGCCAAGCATAAGTTCAGCACAAACATTGGCTGTTCACCCATTCGGCAAACACCCAAATTGGCAGGGCGTTTGAAAATTTGTTCGGCCCGCCCAATACCCCACAATGCACTGCATGCTGCACAGTGAATTCTAAGCCCTGATTGGCTGAAGCAATGACAGAACACTGTATATATATATATATATATATATATATATATATATATATATTGAAGTGTGTCAGTGTAGTTTTACTGCAGTATATTGTAGTGCATCAGAGCAGTTTTACTGCAGTATATTGAAGTGTGTCAGTGCAGTTTTACTGTAGTATATTGTAGTGCATCAGAACAGTTTTACTACAGTATATTGAAGTGAAATTTCTGTCAGCGGCAGTCCTCAAGTTAAAGTGCACCAAACACCACTTTCCATTTATTAAAGTGCTTCCAATTACAAATTTCCTGTTTCTATTACATTTTGGTAATAAGCCCCCCCATCATGCCTGGGAGGCCAACAAGGAAAGGCAGACATTCCCATGGCACTGTGAGGAGGCCAGCAGTGTCTGTGTCCACAGACAAATGTGGATATGGTCTCAGGCAGGGCAACATTTTCTCTGTTTAGTGATGTTGCCTGTGCTATCCAACAACAGCATGCAGAGGAGATGGTGGACCAGTCAAAACCAGTCAAAACTATCTTCATTCTCCTCATCCTCTATCACCCAAGCAGAGACTAGTGAGCAGTCCACTGCAGCTGCCAGAGTGGCTTATTCTGTCTCCTTGTCCACAGCTAATCCTGCCATAGCCCTAGCATCATGCATGGAAGAGTCAGCTCTTTATTTGAATACAATGACAGCCACTTGCTCCTTGATGATGCACAGGCATTAGTTGATTCTGATGTTGGTTCTGACTCTGAGGTTGAGAAAGGTAGGAATATGGGCCTACAGAGAGGGGAGAACACTGATAAACAACAAATTAGCAGTTATGTTCCACCAGCCGCATCATATTGCCAAGTTAGCTCCAGTGATGATGAGGATGGAGTGGATGCTGATGATAAGATCACTGACGCAACTTGGGTGCCAGATAGAGCAGAGGAGGAAAGTGAGGGTGAGGCACAACCCCAATGAGGCAGGATGTCCTCCCGAGGCAGGCATTATGGAAGGGTAGAGAGAAGCCACCCTGTTGCATCAGATTGTGGAGCTGTTATCTCTGTTGCTCAGCTCAGCTGTGTAGGCCTTTTTTAGGGTATGTAGCAAAAACACCAGCCATTTGGGTACCACATGCTTTACAAGACATTTAATCTCCCACCACTCTGTCCCTTGGCAAGAGCCCCTGAAAGCCACACAAAGGGGACACAATTCTTCTCCTCCTTACTCCTCACCTTTCAGGTCGACCCCCGCTATATCTCATGACCTCTCAGCAGCTTCAACTGACAGGGATGATGGTATAGCGATGGATGTCACAGGTCCTTGCAGCATGTCTGCCAGTAGCACACCATCAGCTGTAGAGTATAGAAGACAAATGTCTCTGTTCCAGCTGATGCAACAAAAAAGAATATAGTCACTGCCATCCACATGCCCAGCGTCTAAAATCTAGCTTGTCCAAGCTGCTGGCTCTACAAATCCAGTTTTTCCATCTGGTGGATTCTGCCCCCTTCTCTGTATTTGCAGAATGTGCTGCACAATGGCAGATTCCCAGTCACTATTTATTTGGCCATAGGCCATTCCAACTCTGTACCATCACATGGAAGGCTATTTTGTGGCATCTTTGAGCAAGGCAGTCAGCTGCAAAGTCCACCTTACTACTGACTCATGGCATGGTCCAGAAAGCATGGTAAGGGACTATATATTTGATTCACAGTGCACTGGATAACTCTGCTTGCATCTAGGAAGGCTGCAGGACAGGGCTTAGTGCTGGAGCATGTTTTGCAACCATGTCTCCATGCAGCTGGTTGTGATGATGTGAGATTTGTCATCTCCAACCCCTCCTCCACCTCCTTTTCCATGTCCTCCTCTGCTGAATTGTCCTATGGACCACCAATACCTACTAAGCATTCAAGGGGCTATTCAACGAGTCTGGCTATAATATGCCTTGCAGTGCTTCAGCTGATCTGTCTAGGAGACAGGAGCAATGCCTGAGCAGAGATTCAGCAGGGGCAGGGCCATAGATGGTTCACTCCACACCAGCTTGAGCCAGGACTGGTGGTGTGCGATAATGGCACTAACCTGTTCGCCCTTTGACAGGGAAAGTTGACACATGTGCTTTGTTGACACAAAGTTGACACCAGAACAGGGTAGTTGTGTCACTTCCTGATCCGGGACCTTCGTGGAACGCACATCGTTCCGGAGCTACGAACCCTTGTTGGCGTGTGCTTACGCGGTCGCCCCCGATTTGGATGTATATATGCGCAATACCTATTAATAAATTGTGAGTACCCTACTTTGTGATATTTTAAATAAAATTCATATTACGGTATCACACTATGTGTCCCCCCTTGTTCATTCACATACACACCACTGCTGGAGTAACAACCAGGAAGGATACTGAATGCTGTGGAACAGCACTTACTCCCCCACCCCCTTTGGTACCTGAGACGTACAGACGTGGAAACAGTGTCTAGGACCCCCAAGACCAGTCATCTCTATGCTGTGGTATACAGCTTATATATACCCCTGCCTAATACCCCTGTGTGGGGTTGGGCACTCTGGTGAGTGCAATCAATTTTATAACCACCCTGGGCACCCCCCTATAATAAGAAGATCTTTGGGATTGCCATATGAAGATTATGCACCACCACCTATGGACATTGATTTAAGATTTGTGCACTGATTATTGGATCACTCTCACTGTGCATAATTTTTACTGTGCATAAAAGATTTTGCACTTTAATCCCTGATTTATATATTCCACTTTGCACCTCACTTTATTGTTTATTTCCACCATATCACTGCACTTATCACTTTGCCTTATCCACTATTGCTTATATATATTTTTAGCTGTGTCTCTAATTTTGTACTATCTACATTTATCTGTATTTTATATATACTGGTTTTTATATATACATATATAAATTTTGTATATTAGCCACCATAATCACTTTTATATGTCCGCACCTTATACCACTGGATCACTTTTAAGATTTATTTAATAGGTTACAGCACCAAGCACTTTATGATTATAACACTGTTTTATGTATTTTAACATATTTATGCTAGCTTGTTATTGGATGTATATGAATTTGATTAGCATCCTCTTCATTTAATATTTATTTATTGGCTGAATGCACACTTCTTCTACTAATTCATTTGGGAACATTTAACAGACCATTTACCTATATACTATTTATTTTCTTGGCTATACTTGAGTCCATTTTTTTATTATCCAACACCTACTATATGAATATGAATTTGATTAGCATCCTCTTCATTTAATATTTATTTATTGGCTGAATGCACACTTCTTCTACTAATTCATTTGGGAACATTTAACAGACCATTTACCTATACACTATTTCTTGGCTATACTTGAGTCCATTTTTTTATTATCCAACACCTACTAGGCAGCGCCATATTCCCTACCCCTATTTATTTTTACTTTTGATATAGCCTTTTGGCTATATTTTAGGGAGGCTGCAGTCCCCTTTTCCCACTTTTCCCTAAGTTCCATAGCGCGGGATCTTCCTATACAGGAGTACAATCTTGTCACTTCCGGGTGTACTGTGGGGGATGCCATCACTTTTGGTTAAGCTCCAAAGCTGCCTTTATACTGCTTATACTGCTTAGTTAACCCTTGCTTTCAAATCTGCTGGACTACAAATCCCATTGGACAGCCAATGTGCATGCATAGGCGCTAGACCTCTTGCAGATGAAGCTCAGTTTTAACCGTTTACATGTTTGGGTACTGAAGGCAGTCATGCATTTCATTAACTCATTAATTCTCATTTATACATACATATCTTTAAGAGTATACAACTAAATCACACACGGGAAGTATTTATAAAGCAATAGACAATTAAAAGAAGATGTGGATCTCCAGTTATCAATAGCAACCCACCACATCATATGTAAAACCAATATTATTGCATACAGATATCCTACTACATTATATAAATGTTTTAAAGGGTCCAGGTGCCTCTTTATGCACAATGAATGTCCAATGTCCACAATTAACCCTTCAATGCACATACTCACCAGCACACCATGGATGTTCAATTGCAGTCCAAAGCTTTTATTACAGAGGTCACATCACAAAGAACAAGTTCAGCATTCCGGAACTATGCAGGACCCCTTCATCAGGCATGTGGGGTCCTGCAAGGCTCTGAAACATTGGACTGCAATTGAAGATCCATGGTGTGCTGGTGAGTATGTGCATTGATCTGTTATATCCAGTGTTCAGCTGGCAATTGCTACAGCACCCACTACAGATGAGCCTAGAGATCCAGGAATGGGTGACAATATAGAAAACACAATTAACCCCTTACAGCATTGCAACTCAATAAATACAATATTACAAATCAACAAAAATAATTCAAATAAAATAATCAACATTTGGTTCCCTATACGATTTTTTTTGCACCATCAATAGTTTGTGATGAAACAGTTTAAATCTTTTGTCAATATTTAGTCCAGATGGCGTAAGGGTCTCTAATCTATTTTGTTTTGGGATACTTTTCTTATTGTATCCTCACCTCAGAGGAAGGTGGGGTAGGTTGTACAAAATGAGAGCTGTGGAAAAGGATCGGAGGGGGGTTGTGCAGAGATAAGAGCCGGGAAGGGGATGGAATTTCTGCAGAGGTGAGAGTCTCTGGGATACGCTGTTGATGGAGTTGCAGAGATCATTTATGGTTGGGGGTGCAGAGGTGAGTAGTGTATAAGCTGTGTACAAAGGAGTGCAGAGGTGTGATGTTGCCATGAGGTACAAATGTGAGTTGTGGATGGGGATGCTAAGGTAAACTGTAGACAGGGGTGCAGAGTTGAGCTGTGGGCAGATGTACAGGGGTGAGCTGTAGACGAGGGGAGATTAGATGAGCTGTGGACAGGGGGTTCAGAGATAAGCTGTGGATGAAAGGCATTGTGTTGAACTCTGAATGGGAGGCCTAGAGGTAAGCAAAGAGGTATGAATAGGTGAGCAATTGATGATTACTTTGGAGGGGATACCTGAGGGAAAGGGGGGGGGTTTGCTTGGGGATGACAAGGGGAATTTTCTGGGGGACAGCAAAGCCCTCTGTTAGCTCTCTGTCTGTATTTGACAAGCATATAAACTCAGCAGCTCTAATCTTCCAGTGCTGCATGGGCTAATAAAGCCAAGGGACCTGTCCCAGTAAAACAGCAGCCAGAAGCACAAGGGATGCTTTCCATTGAATGTAAGTACTGTCCCTTTTGCTGTTTTGTTTCATGTGCCTGTGTGTTATGCACTCCTGAGTCCTGTGCTCTTTGTGTTACACGTTCTTTAAACTTCAAATAGTTAAATATATGTAAATCTTGCCCAACTTGGCAGCGCAAGAGTGTGACATCATCATGCGCGAGCACGCCGGATGGTTCCGCCATGCTTTTGTACATCAGATATGCTTTTCCTGATACATGTAAGCACACTTTATTCTTATAATAAATGAAAATTTCTTTGCAATATTACGCTATGTGGCTTCTCCTTCTGTGTGCTTAATGCACATGGTTGCTGAATACTCAGGTGTGGAGTAAAGTTCCAGGCATCTATCGTTGCTTTGGAGACACTATGGCTACATCTTAATAACCTGGGTCACTAAGCTACCCGGATGCTTGATGGTGAGAGTGCCAGCTATCCAGAAGATTTTTAGCGCACTTGATCTCTATAATTTGAGATCTCCCCGTTTCGTAGGAGGCCATCCATACTTGTCTGAAATGGAGCACTTTTTGAGAACTGGACACTTTAAAGGCACTTAGAAATTTTTATGTTTTATTATGAATTTATTTATGGACTCTTTGACCATTTGATTTGCACATACACTGACTTAGTGATTTCAATTTTTCTATTGAATTTTCTATGTATAATTTTAAGCACTGATATTTTTTGCACTGGTTTGTCAATGTATTTTTACAGGACAGCCCACTTTTTATTTATAATATTCCTTAACTGTGCTTTTTGTACAATACAAAGTTCTGAATCTTGATCAAACCTATTATTTAGCTCCAGTTTACATCTCTTCCCTGAGGAAGACAGGGTTGGGGGTGAGGATTTGGCCGGGGGAGCCAGGGGAGGGTAAGTTCCTGCACCAATTCTTTGGGGGAAAAAAATGTAGATGGAGGAATAGGTTATATTTCTCTCCTTCAGCCCATGTATGGCTAGCTTAAATACCCACAGCTTAGTGAGTAAAATAAAACTCTGTTCACCTAAATCATTTAATCATGCAAAAACCAAAATCCTGTTTGATTATTTAGATACCCATTCATATCACAGGCTGTTCAAAGTAAACCTCCTTTACAGCATTTACTAATCTAAGTATAATAATAAACCTCATTGTCTATTTGTAAATATTATATATATATATATATATATATATATATATATATATATATATTAAAATGTAAAACAAGTTTGCGAGCGGCATCATTTAAATTATCCTGCTTTACATTGTGAAAAAGTGCCTTAAAGACTTAATCCTTTACAAGTATTTGCAAATGGCCTTATTATCAAAAAGACATTATTTAGCCATCAGTGCTATTAGTTTAGATGTTCCTAAAAAAAAATCTAATTATTGAGCCATCATTAGCTGAAATTAATCAGCATTCTCTGCAGGATATGATAATGATTTTTCACAAGACAGGAATAAGAAAGGTAAGTTAAAATGCAGAAAAAAACATTTTAGTTTTGGATTCCCTTTCATTTGTACTTATTATTGTCATGAAAAATAACCCAATAGCATTAATGTTTTCATTATATGGCTTTTTAACCACTTGCCGACCAGTCACGTTGACTGTACTGCGGCAAAGTGGCACGATTCCATCCAGCGACGTAGACCTACGTCTCTGGACTCCTCCCCTTGTGGGCGGCGCTCGCGCGCCGCCGGAGGCTCGCTCCCGCTGTGTTCAGTCACAGCGGGAGTCGGGCCAGGGGAGGAGCAGCGGCGATCACTCAGTCACCTCCCCCCACACATGTCAGTAAGCACCAGGCATACATTAACCCCTCCCTCTCCAATAAAATTAACCCCTTCCCTGCCAGTGTCATTATTACAGTAACAGTACATATGTATAGCACTGATTACTGTAGTAATGTCACTGGTACCCCCAAAAGTGTCAAAAATGTCAGTCAAGGGTCCGATCTGTCCGCCGCAATGTCGCAGTCCCGCAAAAAAAATTGCAGATCGCCGCCATTACTCGTTAAAAAAAAAACCACCAAAAATGACAGAAATATTTCCCTTAGTTAGTAAACGCAATAACTTTTGCGCAAACCAATCAAAATACGCTTATTGTGATTTTTTTTACCAAACATATGTAGCAGAAAACAAATTGGTTAAAAATTTAAAAAATTTTGATTTTTACATTTTTTTGGGGGGAAATTTCATATAAAAAAATGTGAAAAATATTGTTATTTTTTCAAAATTTACGCTCTTTTTTTGTTTATAGCACAAAAAGTAAAAATTGCACAGGTGATCAAATACCACCAAAAGAAAGCTCTGTTTGTGGGAAAAAAAGGATGTAAATTTTGTTTGGGTACGGCGTTGCACGACCACGCAATTGTCCGTTAAAGTCGCACAGTGCCGAATCGCAAAAAGTGGCCCAGACGTAAGACAGCAAAATCCTCCGGTGGTAAAGTGGTTAAGGGAATTAATTTTTTCTCTAGCACTTTTATGATTATAGTATCTACCCCTAGTCAACGTTACATATAATGTCCAAAGAGATTTTCATTTTGTTTTATCCAATAAATTTCTCCTAAATTCTCAAATTTGGTGAGACTGAGAATTGGGAAAAGGACAGTGAATGTGCTTACACTTTGTAAAGAATAATTACAACACAGAATTCATAAGATCTGCAAACTATGGTAATAAAATAGCCAAAGCTATCCCAGCTGAGAGCCACAGAAATACATACATATTGTATGCTCACACACAAATCTACTGAGTGGCATGCAGTACACACATATCTCTTATGCTTATGCATCTGAAGTGAACTGTGACAATGTGTCCAGAAATGGCAACTGATATTATGTCAGTAACATTATACTGTACAGTATGTTTGGGAAATAAGTGGGGTAATAATCTCTTTATACAATTTTAATACAAAATTTAGCCAACACAAAATTGTATTTGATTTTAAATATACAGATCAAATTCCAGAAATCCGATAAAATGCATGTTTGCTTCAGATTTAAATGTTAACACCAATAATAGACTATTCATACAAGCCTGTATTAAAAGGTTTTCATTGTTATGTCTATTTGCATAGTAAAATATTGAGTCTGACCATTTTGTCTACAAAAATGCTCTGAGAGAATTTCTTAATTTCCACAAATTCGTTTTGTAGATTTATTCAAGGAGTGGAGGTTGTTCACTCAGCAAAATTATTGTTTACTTTGTAAAGTGATTGTAAATGAATAAGGTAAAGCTGTATTCACTCTAAATACCCAATCATGTGCCAAAGCAAATCATGTTTATTTCATACTCCTTGTTAATGATTGGTTACCTACTCATTTACTAAAGCAACCCCTATTCCATTATTAACTTGAATATTTTTAAAGTTCGTAAGAAAGGAAGAAAGTCTTTTTTCATTTACACCTTTTTCATTTTTTTATTGTGCTTTGCCATTTTTTTACCTTTTGTTTTGCCAAATAGTCACCATTTTATTTTAACATCCCCTTTAACTTCACAACATACCATAGTAAGTACAGTATTTAAGGATTCATTATTCTGAGACAATGCAGGTAAATTGATCTTTTTTTGAGACATTAAGAGAATTGTTTTTCCTTTTTTTATAACTAGACAACATAGATGTTAAAGCACCTATTTGAAGAAAATAACAAATTTTTGGCATGGCAACCACACTAGCTGATGGCCCCTGTATGGGATAGCTTTGCTCCACAGCTGGGGAAACTGCTCCATGTACGGATTCACCGCCGCTTTGCATTCAGCTGCCAACCTCCTATTATCCTCAAGATCTGACTGCATGCCTTGGGGCATAAAGAAGCCCCAATGCCGAGAAAACTGAAGGGTTTATTCTCTCCTCTACCCCCCCAGGCTACAACAATATGGCGGCAGGGGCCACTTCCCACAGCAGGCCAGATGAAGCCAGGGGCTCTTTAGGAGCAGCCAATAAGACATCAAAATCGCCAGACACCACAATCCACCTGCATCCTCAGGTTCTGGAGCCTCAACACCTTCCACCCGCACCCCAGCCAAGTCTAGGTCCCGTATAGACTCTCATCCCCCAGACCGCCCAGACCGCCCAGACCGCCCAGATCCCAAAGCATCCTTCCCAACCTCAGACCAGCTGGTGTCTGACACCATCTTAAAAGACATGCTCCAGTCGCTAAGAGCATCTCTGCAGGCTGACATGCTTTCATGCATCTACAATTTTAAAGGGGAACTCTAAGAAGTGGGAAAGAGGGTAGGACAAATTGAAAAAAAAAATTGGGTAAATATGCCTCCTCCTTTAACTTACTTGTCAATGCCCACATTGCTCATAGTGATAAAATTCCCATGGTTCAAGGCAAAAGTAGCTGACCTGAAGGACAGATCCCTCAGAAATAATATTAAAATTTGAGGGATCCCAGAATCAGTCCAACAGGCCCAGCTAGCCCACTATGCACATGATCTGTGTGGCTCCCTCCTTGTCTCAAGAGGATCTTACAATTGATAAGATTCACAGAATCCCAAAACCTGTGCATCTGTCCCACACAATGTTTTGCTGAGGATCCTTTTTTTTAAGGCCAAATAGAAGATCATATCTGCTTTCCACTGCATGGAACACCTTCCAGAGAGGTTCCCCAGGTTGCAGTTTCTCCCTGACTTATCACAATATACCCTTCAGAGGTATAAAAACCTAGCAACATCACCAAGGCACTAGGAAATCATACCATCTCCCACCACTGACATTACCCTTGCTCCTTGGCCATAAAGTGCAGAGGAGAAACCTCAACTGTCACATCACTGGATGGGGGGGCTTCAATTGCCCAGGAGATAGAATATTATTCCAGAAGAAAGTACCCCCCCCCCTCCTTGCTCTGCTGGCCCTCATACAATTACATCGGTCTGGAAAGTGGCCTTATACAGGAAATCTCCTAACCATCAAAGAGAGTCCAAAATGCCCCTTTAGGGGACTTCAACTACCTCAATTCCCTCAACACGTTCAACATTTTATCTGCACGTGCTTCTTTTTGGAACCTCATTATTACCTTTATGTTACTGCTCCACTTAGTTCTTACAGTTTGTTTCACCTGCTTTGCAGAGGCCTTGGGCCTTCTCAGATTGACTACTGTTTGTGTTACCTATATCCCCATTATACTTGAAGATGCACTTCGTTCTCAAGTGTCTACTACTGTTTCTCCTTGGCACCGAGTTCCCACTTCAAAGCTCCCACAGGGACCGGGGCCTTTCCTGCTGTGAAAAAAAAACAGCTCCCATTGAGGGTAGAGCTGTGACTAACTCCAACCTGTTACTGTGAAAGTTATCCATGCATGCTGTAACCTTACAGCTGTAAGGTGAGAGGCTGGCACACATAGAGGTGTCACCACTTTGGATTTTCCAGACACCAGTCACAACTTTTTTTGGGTGAACGGATTTCACATGCACTTATCTTATGTGCATTGGACTGTTCATTCCCCATTGTTTCACGCTTTTTATATCGTCTCTCTTTTATAATTGATCAGTTTTGCACTATTGATTTTTTTGGGGGATTTTTATCTACATTCTCATGCTTTTCAGCTATATTTGTGTAGTTTTGCATTTTTGTGTACATTGCATTTGAAATATCAGTTGCTTTATATTCTGCAATTTTGTTATCTATCCACACTTGTTTATTATTAGCACATGCACTTTTTTGTCTGTCACTTGTGCACTTGAGGTTATATATTAGCTGGTGTCTGACAGCGCATCACCACCATTTTATACTATTAAACAAACCATTTGCTGAGGTCATACCTTCCCACTCCCAGATTAAAGGATTCCGTATCAGTCACTCTGTCCATACTATTAACCTTTTTGCAGACGATATCATCCTACTTCTCACTAACCCCTCTACTTCACTGCCTCAAGCACATCAACTCCTTTTCTGATTTAGTGACATATATTTCTTCAAGGTGAATTTTTCCAAATCAGTAATTTTGATTTGGGTGCTCCCAATTTAATTAAGAAATTGCTACAAAACTCGCTCCCATACACTTAGAATTCCCGGGGTGTCCAATACTTGGGCAACACCCTTACACCTAGTATGACTAAACTGGCTAAAGTTGACATGGAGTCTTTATCCAAGAAGGAAGGCTAGGAACTTTCTGACCTAGCCAAATTTGAGTTGTCCTGGTCTGGTTGCCTGGCATCCTTTAAAAAGTTGGTCCTCCCCCAAACTCTTTTTTTTTTTTTTAGGACACTAACTATTCCCTTGCCTTCAAGAAGCCTTCAAGCCCAAAACACTTTGCTTAGGCAAAATATATTTGGCAGGGTAAGAGGGCAAGATTCCCACACTCTCTTCTTGTCAAGCACAAAAGCATAGGAGGGATGAGACTTATAGACATCTGGGATTAATATTGGACAGCCTGCTTGGATCAGCTCAAACACTTGTTTTTACCTTTGAACCCCATACCTTGGTGGACAGTAATTGAGTGCACCCTGTCCCCTGCCCCTAACCTTCACACTGTTCTGCTCACAGGCCCATGAAAACCCCTTAAGCTCAAAGAAGTCTCCCCCCCCCCCAATGAGAGCTTCGCTCCCAGCTTGGTCACTCCCAACCACAGCCTTTGATAGCCCAATCCACATCTCTATCTTGACTATCTCTGCACTTATACCATATATAACCCAGTCCTGTATATCAAAAAGGCATCACAGTCCTTGACAACATAATACAAGATAGTTCACTCCTCAGCATACAAACCATGAAGGAGAAGTTTGGGCTGACAGACAGACCACTTCATGTATCTTAGAATACAGCACCTTTTGTTGGCATCCCTTCCTCCTGAGGTGCATTTCCCTAAACAATTATTGCACTTTACTTGTCAACACCTATCAGGAGGGAGGTCATCTCCCTAACATATAATATCTTACAAAAAACATTCCTGAAATCAAAACCTTTCCTGCTATGGGAAGAGGATTTACAATCCTCATTTACCACCTCCCAGTGGAGCAATGCCTTTATGTCGGTCTATAAAGCCTTGCATTGTGTCCAGCATCAGGAGCTGTCACAGAAGATTTCTCTCCACTGGTACCTTACTCCATACTGACTAGCTCAGATCTATCCCTCTCACTCCCCACTTTGTTGGTGAGAATGTGGCCAAATTGGCAAACTTCTCCAGATCTTTTGGTCCTGTAGAAACATTACAAGCTTCTGGAATAAAATCTTTACAATCATTTCAAAAGTGACAGGGGCAGTGACTTCTCCCAATCCAGCTTTGGCTGTCCTAAACCTTGGAATTGATAACTTACCCTGTTCCTTACACACATCCTAGTGCATCGCATAATAGCACATTATGTTAAACTTACCTGAAAAAGAAGTGTTCCAGCGATGGGATGCCATTGCTGGAAGCAGCGTCCATCTATACCCGGTCTTCCTTCCTTTACATCAATCCCGCACATGCGTGTGATCCGTTAGTCATGCCACACTGCTCTGAAGAAAAGGCACGGGTGGCCATTCCTTCAGAGGGCATGTGCCAGTGGCGTAATTAGCTGGTAGGTCAGTAAATATCTCCTAAGCGGTTCATGTTTAAGAGATGTTTACACTACCTATAGGTAAGCCTTATTATATTCTTACCTAGAGGTAAAACGTAAGGATGGAAGTTTATTTCCTCTTTAAAGTAGTCTAAAAGTAGTCTAAAAGTCTAAAAATTGTAAAAGGGTTTCTCAAGCCTCAACAATCATTAAGCTTTTCTGACCTGACTTGGCACCTATTGGAATTATTCTAGATAGCACATAGCTGCATTGTCTAGGACACACAGGAGATTTAATCTTGTATCTAATGAAATCTTCAATTATTGATTTAGAAGTTATCACCCTTCTATGTACCTGTAAAGTGATACCAGTCATTTGCTCTAATGTTCTACCCTAGCGTCGACCTAAGGGCTGTGTGCAAGTCTTTTTACTGAGTATTCTTAAGGCAGAATGATCATAGAAAGCATATTACCCCAACAATACTTTCTGATATACCTCCCACAGATTTTACTGTCTTCTTTAAAAAACCTTCCACTCTATCCTATAAACATCACTCATAATTGGTCAGATTAAAACTCACAACTTCTTCCTTATTCAAAGTTTTGTTCTTATTCCTCCAAACCAACAATCCCTCTCCTCTCAAGCATACCTTACATTTCCCCTAAATCTTTGTGATTTATTCAACCTTAACTCTCTCATTCATATTATTAGTTTGTCCATTCTCTGACCACTGTCTGTCAGCAGATGCATCCTGATTTATAACAGTCGACCCATGAATCTACTTCTCAGTGTCCTGAATCATGCAGATCAGCCCAGGGGAAAGAGACACTGCAGGACAGTGTCAAAAATTCCAGGACTGTATTGCAAGGACTGATTTCTCTAATGTTTTTGGATTTGTCTATCTGTTGTTATCATATGCATGCCGTGTAGGAATATAACCACATGTGCACTACTATCTTCAAAAGATGGTTGTACACAATCCTAATTTGTACAAAGCCTTAGCGAACTGCATATGAGAAACGATATTGTACTGTGCATGCTGACTCACAAGCATACTATGAAATTTCATATGTTGGTCCTTGTAACAGAGATTCCTATGATAAGTATGTAAGTTGCCTTTTTTGCTAATATAGCAACGTGTACACTTTCCTGGAGAACTCTGTTAATCAGTTGCAGGGCTTGGTAAGCAGAAAGAGCACCTGCCCTGGGCATAGTGCTGTCCTATGGAGAAGAAGCACTGGGAGCTTGTCAGTTCCCTGTTTTCCATCTGTCTGAATGACAGGAGTAACACTGCTGCCATCACTCTTCTCATTTAGCTGGAAAATGAGGCACATAGCAGGGGTCGTAACAGCTGTTGGAGGAAAGGATGCTTTGCTATCTTCCCTCCAACAGCAGTCTGATGTGGGCGGGTGAGATTAGGCAGGGAAGGCACTGCAAACACCTCCTTCCCAAAGAGGAATAGAATAAGATGTGAAGGTGGGTGGGGGCCACTAGTGAAGGAAGGCGGGGCCTACTGGTGCAGTGGATGGGATCCATTGCTTCACCTCACCTGTGATGCCACCTGTACTGCAGCTGGTGCCACTGGGGAGGTGGGAGATTTAGGAAGGGGAGCTGCTCCAATTCTAAGAGGACAGATGAAACCATTCAAATATGGGGACACATATTCAGACAGCAGTAATTAGGTGAGGAATGTGCTTGAGATTTGTCTTTAAGGTCTTTTTCAGACCTAGTGCACTGTTTACTACCCTCTGAAAAGTGATTCTTGGCGGATGTCTATTCAAAGGGTGGTATACCAGTGGCTGACAGATATTCAGGAAGCGGTACTGCAGCCTCCTGAATGCCTGTTTTGTGGAGTTTTTTAATCTTCTTTCTAATTGCCCAGTGGCAATTTTGGAGGACTGTGCCTCAACTGAGAGCCAAGAATTTGGCTCATGGTTGTGGTGCAGCACCCCTAAACTCAATGGGTGAATTTGACAGGTGGTACTGCCTGTCAAACTCTTCACTCTGAGTTGAAAATGCCACAGCTACTACAGGATGCATCGCAACAGCAGCATGTGTACAGCCCTGTTCAGGTGTACTGTTACAGTTCAGTTTGGCTGCTAGAGGATGGTAAAACCACAGCTCAGCCACCTGTTTTTACTGACCCCCTTATCTTGACATTGATCAGTTGTGCATTTTCCAAAAGCAGTTACAGACACTCCACTGCAGCCAGAGAGGAGGAAGAGGGAGCCATGAGGAAACCGTATGGAAACATGTTGTGTAAACGTTTCACAAATGAGGAGACTTGACAACAGTTAGATCAAGACAGAAATGATGGGAAACTCTAACTAAAAAATATGGATTTCTGACTCATAAAATATCACTATATATACAGTTTACATTACAGCCTCCATTCCTATTGTGTAAAATGTAAACACAACCATTTTTCCTTTCATATCAGCAGTAGCAGGGAGCTGTTACTGCCAAGCTGTGACCTGCTCTTATTCTGAATGTATGAATGTTACACAGTCGGATCTTGTGTGCTCTCAGTATCTGTTTTCATTCTTTATGTATATATGGTGCACGGTGCCATTTTTTGTTATGTATGCTGCATGTGTCAATCTCAGGATATGTGGTTATATCTTCATGTACTCTGTGTATGTGTGTTAAGCCATGTTCCTAAACTATACTGAACAAAACTATAAATGCAACACTTTTGTTTTTTCCCCCATTTTTCATTAAACTGAACTCAAAGATCTAAGACATTTTCTATGTACACAAAAGGCCTATTTCTCTCAAATATTGTTCAAAAATCTGTCTAAATCTTGTTAGTGAGCACTTCTCCTTTGCCGAGATAATCCATCCACCTCACAATTGTGGCATATCAAGATGCTGATTAGACAGCATGATTGTTGAATAGGTGTGCCTTAGGCTGGCCACAATAAAAGGCCACTATAAAATGTGCAGTTTTATTACACAGCATAATGCCACAGATGTTGCAAGATTTGAGGGAACGTGCAATTGGCATGCTAACTGCAGGAATGTCCACCAGAGCTGTTGCCTGTGAATTGAATGTTCATTTCTCTACCATAAGCCATCTCCAAAGGTGTTTCAGGGAATTTGGCAGTACATCCAACCGACCTCACAACCGCAGTCCATGTGTAACCACACCAGCCCAGGACCTCCACATCCAACATCTTCACCTCCAAGATCCAGAGACCAGCCACCCGGACAGCTGCTGCAACAATCAGTTTGCATAACCAAAGAATTTCTGCACAAACTGTCAGAAACCGTCTCAGGGAAGCTCATCTGCATGCTCATCATCCTCATCGGGGTCTCGACCTGACTGCAGTTCGTCGTCATTAACCAACTTAAGTGGGCAAATACTCACATTCGATGGCGTCTAGCACTTTGGAGAGGTGTTCTCTTCACGGATGAATCCCAGTTTGCTCAGATCTTTGAGTTCAGCTCATGAAAAATGGGGGCAAAAACAAGTGTTGCATTTATAATTTTGTTCAGTATATTTATCCACTCCCAGTGGCAATTCCTCATCACTCTGTAAACTGTTCTCCTGGACATTTCCTCCATTCTGTTCTATTCACTGTAACATTACCTATGATTTTCTGTTGCCCAGCACTGCTGCTCCTGAAGTTTCCTCAAAGGCAAATTTTCTCTCATTCATTGTTTCATTAGCATCATAGTGATATAGTTTGAGTTGTATTCATTGTAATCCAAACTGCACATCAACCAATTGTAGCATCACTGGAAATTGTTCTAAGTCTGACTCGCCACTCTTCTAAGTTCTAAGGGATGAATTGGGAATGCAATAAAAAAAATGTGCGAAAACTACAGATTAACCCAAGCAAATAATGTAAACAGTGTTATATCACCTAGCAAGCTTTAATGGTAACATTCCAGCCCATAGCAGCTGTTTATTAAAGTACCATTAACACCTGCTATCAATAACAAAAGCAGCACAGCTATTAAAAATCAGTGACAGTGTCACTGTAATTTCTAGTAATTGGTACAACTGTGCCAAAGAGTGCTGCTGCCCTTAGCAACTAATAAGATGAAGGTTACAGCCCCTGGCAAGCAATGATATTGGGTAATATTGCTTTTGTGATGTGCAACTTTGAGTTACATAATTACATAGTTGGTAAGGTTAAATAAAGAAATCAGTCCACCCCGTTCAACCTGTGTGGCTGTATAGGTGGTATGTATTTATGTCTCATATATTTCCCACATCCCTGTATATTGCATTCACTAAGATGCCTATTTAAGAGGTTTTTTTTAAATTATCAACACTCTGCGCTGATACGGCCAATTGTGGAAAGGAACACATCCTCACTGTTGTAACAGTAAATAACCCCCTATGCAGTGTGCGATTAAACCATTTCTTGTCCAGCTTCATTAAATGGCCGCATGTCTTCTTAAGTGACCAGAGACTGAATAGATTTTTCCCTATGGTAAGATCACCATTTAGATATTTGTATATTGCAATCATATCTCCCCTTAAGCATTTCTTCTACAGAGAAAAGTATAATGTTTGTAGTCATTCCTCTTAACTAAGGTCTTCCAGGCCCCTACCAGTTTCACTGCCCTTTTCTAGATTTTCTCCAGCTTTAGCAATTCCCCCATGAGCACTGGGGACCATAACTGGAGTTACAAATTGTAAAATATAACTTTCTGCTAAGGACTGTGCTGCTAGCCCTCCTTGATAAGAGTTACTGCACTATTCTTTTTTTTACCCATGCACCATCTTGCCCTATTTCTTGGGGCTTGGATGGTGTGCCGTAAGTCTTTTTTAACCTGTAGTCTATTTGGTGCTGGGGGGACGTGGTCCCCTTCTGATTGGGATATATTTAAGAGGGCAGGTGGAGGGAGGCTTTTCTTCCTCTTTCTGTGAGACCTGGAGTCATGTCTGGGATGATTGCGTACTCCTACATGTTAGCACTTGATAACTACTGATCTTTTATGTCTATTTCTAAATCCTGCTCTACACCCTATCTGTGGCAGCATATATATACAGTGTCCTTTCAGCTAATTTCTGACTTATGCTTTTTTTTTTCTATCTGTGACAGTTTGCACATGGTATCCATTGGTTTGTTGGTGTTTTAATTTGAATATTATATATTTTAACCTTTGCTCTATTTCTCTTTCTCATTTCTTTCTTTCTTTCTTTCTTTCTTTCTTTCTTTCTTTCTTTCTTTCTTTCTTTCTTTCTTTCTTTCTTTCTTTCTTTCTTTCTTTCTTTCTTTCTTTCTTTCACCACCCATGCTGTTTCTAAATAATATTGAAAATGTAATATAATAATGAAAAAATAAAAAAAAGTGAATCTTCTATATGTTTGACTTTTATGTCTTCCTCTGTGATAACCACTCTTAAACACACCTCTAAACATATTCTCGTGAAAAAATTTCAATGTGTCTACTCTTTCTGTCCTAAAAAAAGGAAAAACAAAAGAGGGAAACCCCTAACCACCCCTCCCCCCAAAACAAAAAAGCTCTCCCCCACCCCTCCCTCCTCTGCCCCCTCCTTCACCCACCCTCCTTTCTACCTCCTCCCTCCCCTCCCCCCATAATGCCCTATTAACGGTGGTTCCATACTTCCCTCGTGTAAATACAAATGTTCCTTCAACAAATATCTTGTGTCAGGGCAAAAACACCTGTGACTCTCTAAGCAACTCTTAAATCATAACTCAACTCCTATGTTCCTTTATGTAAAAAAAAATATTACTAAACCAATAAAAAGACAACTGTGTCCCCTTCCTAAACTTATACCTCTTATGTAGACTGCTCTTTTCTTTCTAACCAAGATGCGGCTGCGTCAGGTGTGTAAAAAAAATGAACCACAACTTGTGCTGCAACCCTCAGTCGCGCCGGAAATAAAATAGTATATTGCA
Organism: Pelophylax lessonae; assembly: GCF_965119305.1. NCBI lineage: Eukaryota > Metazoa > Chordata > Amphibia > Anura > Ranidae > Pelophylax > Pelophylax lessonae. The sequence continues at coordinate 163,032,189 of NC_138773.1, forward strand.
TAGTTATTGCCGAAGTTGCCTCTTGATATCAATTAATCTCACCCTTCTCCTCTGTACCTCTGCAGAAAAATCTGGAAAAATTTGATTTTTACCCCATTAAACCTAATTTCCTTAATTTCTCTTGCTTTTCGCAATATTATTTCTCTATCTTTGAAAAAAAAGTTTCCTAATCACTGGTCTTGGGGTCCCTCCCAAAACAGGAGTTCTCATTGATACTATATGAGCCTTTTCTATGTCAAGAAAGGGGGCAGTTCTTCCTTCCCAAACACCTCCCAAAGCCATTTTTCCAAAAACGTTCTTGCATCATTCCCTTCGCTTTTCTCTGGCAGTCCAATTATACGAATATTATTCCTCCTCAGTCTATTTTCCAGATCTTCTAATTTATCACTCTGTTTCTCAATGGTTCCCTTAAAAAAACTAATTTTCCTGTTTCATGGGTACTATTTCATCCTCAGCTCCATTAACTCTACCTTTCAGCTCTGTAATACACTCCTGTACTTTCTGTAAATCATGTCTGAAGAATGACATTTCCTCATTTATACCTTTCAACTGATCCGTCATTGTGCTGTGCTGTGTACCACTTCTAGATCTCTATCCATCAGATCTATGGTGGCGGCTGGTTATGTTTTAGGACGCATGGACAAATAGTGGTGGTGGTCAATTGCTCAGTGGTGGTATAATGAAATAAGTATAAATAACCTTATTTTGCTTATATATGTATTAACAAGTATATGCAACTGTTTTTCTATGTAGAATTTTAGTTATTACCTCATTACTTCTACATGCCCCTGAAGAAGCGACAGCGAAACGTGTTGAGCTTTTGTTGATGATTCTAGCAATTATGGCAGATCAACTGAGGATTATTAGCCAACTAGTACATTGTGCTTTTAAATAATAGTGCATTTTTTGCAATGTTTGTATATTTGTCTTTTTCGTCTTTTATCTGTTTGTGTTTATGTAAATAATTGAAATAAAATTTGTAATTATTTTTTAGAACCTGTTTGTCTAAGTAATTATTAAGTACCATTAAAGTCCCCCCAAAAAGCCCTCTAATCAGCCACTATGTGGTAGGACTCCTTTAGTCCTTGGTCTATTTTTGACATTCCATTTGCGGATATATATGGGCACCATTTTCACTATGAGTATGATATTCTTGCAATCTTTTTCATTTTTTTGCCGTGGGCTGCACCATCTGCACACAGATCACTTTTTCAATGTTTAGTAAGCTTTTTCACCTGCTCTTAATGAGTAACAGGCTTTCTTATCCCATGATTGTTATATAAGCTGATTTTTAAGCATTGTTCCATTAATGGACATCTACTGTATATGTACTGTATAAATATCATATTATCTCCTCCCTTCTCCTGCTTTGTGAGAACTTTTGAACATACTCTATGAAGCTGTTTTTGGATTTGTAGATTTTATAATGGGCAACTGCTCCTGAAAAAGTGAGATTATTGTCATGAAATGAGTTGAGCTAAATGATGTATCCATCATCATGTTTTGCTAAAATTTGGAACAGTGTAATTTGTATATGTGTCATTACATGGACATTAGGCTGAATGTATGCCCATATACAGTGTTTTAAAATCAGCTTGCTGTTTTTATTCATGTAAAGATTTTCATCTATGGCCCAATAAATGTTTTCATGCAAATGATATACCACATTCAAAGTCACATGGGAAATTATTTTAGTTCTGTTTATATGCAAAAGAGGGATGGGGATGGAGGCATGACCTTCTAAGGCACCAGTACATATCATTTTCCATATGAATGCACTATTATCTACTAATTACCAGGCCTTAAATTGGTTATTGTTATGGGTATATCATAATTGAGAATGGTTTCTAGGGACTTCGATACTGGAGTTTCTAGGTTCTGTATTTCTATAGGGTGCTAGGTGAATACAGAGCTTTAGACATTGTTTGCTAATGTTTAAGGAACTGTTGCCAATGGTTTCTATGGGTTACTATACTGCTAATATTGGTTATAGACATTTTAGTGCTGCTATTATTGGATTCTAGGGATCACAGCACTTTATTTTTAGTAACTGATACTGGTCAAGGTACTGTTGCTATTTGGTAACCAGGGATTATGGGGCTGACGTTAAGGACTAGTGAAGTTATTACACTGAAGTGCTATAATCAGTGTTCTCTAATATCTATAGTCTACTGGTCTAGGTTGCTTTACGTCACAGCCCTGTTGTTAAATTTTTAGATGTGGTAAGTGATGGCTACCTATGTTTTAGTCATGTAATGCACAACACACTAAGTTTTGCTGTCATTAATGGTAAAGATATTTGACTGGTAAATAGTTTTACCAAATCACAACAATAACAAACTACCATGATAAAAAAATGCTGGATAAAAATTAGTTTTCACAAGCAAAAGCCTGGTGTTTGCATGTCTGGGTGATAGACAATAACTGTGATGCTAATTTAGCATGAACGAAAATGTGAATCAGGTATTGTCTGGGTGAGAACAATTTCTAGTGATGTTAAGTTTGTCTGACATCATGTTTGGATGACAGGGTTTACTAATGAAAGAGGTATGGATGACACTGAATAAAAATGATACCCAATCACAATGATATTAATTACACAAACTTTGGGTGACAGTGTGCATGTTCAGAGAACTATCCATATAGATGTGAAAAAAATCTGTGACACAAGTGTTGTATGAGAGTAAAACCAAATGATGGATGGTGTGACTGAAACAACTTCCAAACTTTTAGTGATGCTAAGATTATCTGACTCGATGTTTGAATGACAGTGCTTACAAATGAGGGAGGTTTAGATGACAGTAAAGACAAATAATACATACAGTATAATGATAGCTATCAACAATACTAAGTTACAGGGATACAAACTTGTGATTAGAAAGATACTTTTGCTGCATAAGTGATATGTTATGTGTGTCATAGAACTGGAAACAGGGAGGAAAATGTAAAGGAGGAACGAAGAAGAGTTAATGCATAATTAAAAAAATATATTAACTCACCCTTCCTAGTCCACCCCAGCTGCTTACTGACCTCAGACCTCAGAATAGCCATGGTCTGCTCTTTGTTTGCGTCCTTTTAATTCAAAAATCCTCACCACTGCTAACCATACAGTGAGCCCTCATAATACTTGTATAGGGTTCTTTTCTGAGACTGAGGACATTCAGAATGCAGCCCTGTTCAAGTCTATAAGGGGTAGCTAGTGGTGTAGAAGATTTCAGCTGAAGAGGATGCAAATGAGTTATCCTACTGAAGTAAAATAGCAGTGGGGGGTTAAGTGCAGTTTAGTTTAAATGGGCTAGGAAGGGTGGGTTAGATTAATCTGTAGGCACGGCTACATTTTGAAGCAAAACTGTACCTAAAGAAACATGCGAAGTGCCATCACTGGCTAAGCTTGGCAGCATGGCAGCATGGTGTAATTGCCAGTTGCTTTATTGTCTCCAGTTCCATTCCTTTCTGAGTCACTATTCCAGAACAATTATAGTATGTAGTCAGTGACATCAGACCTCCTAATCTCCTTTAATTTGCCATATATAATTGACTTAAAAAGTATTGATGCTATTGGATCAGCATTCAAGCAAGGTAGCTGGTGTTTTTAGAAGGCAAGCTCATCAATGGCAGTCTCCATAGTTCTCAGAATAATTTAACATGCTAAGTACACTAATGATTTTAGCATAATGTTCTCAACATTACCAGTTGATTGTCAATGCCTACAATACAAGCAAAAGAGGCAGAATTTTTGTTACAGGTTACAGCTATCTATCAGTAAAATCTGTATGGATTAAGCTTTAGAGCAATTTTTAGTTAGCATTTGCTCTAAGTTAAAGCTTGTATCATGTTAGCAGCGGGATGAACAAAAGGAGCATCTTTTAGTGGCTTCACAAAAAAAATGTTAATTTTATATATATATATATATATATATATATATATATATATATATATATATATATATATACTGCTCAAAAAAATTACAGGAACACTTTTTTTTTTTTTTTTTTTTTAAACATATTTTATTGAGGTTTTTCAAGAAATGAACAGAGTTTGCACAAACAATGCAATGCAAAATACACAACAAACAGTATCATGTAAAACAACACTCAATTAATAAACCAAAGTAGGCGTCCCGAACAGGTCTCACAGATTTGGGCCCGTAGCCTCGATATGTGGACCTGATGGGAGGCAAGTGACCATGAATGTGCATTGCATCTAGCAGTGAAGTAGTGGGGTGAAGTAGTGGGGTGGAGGGGGGGAAGACAAGAGAGTGCAGGTAAAGGAGGGAGGGGGGGGGAGAGTCAGATTGGGAGAAGAGGGGTGGAAGGGGGGGGGGAAGAAGGGAAGGAAAGAAGAGCAAAAAAAAAAAAGGAAGAGGAGAAAAGAGAGGAACACCATCTCATGATATCAAGTCAACGCATTAACCGGGATTAATTTAAAACACAGCATATCAGGTACAGAAAATCTGACAAATGGTTAGTAGGAAGGACCCAAATTATTGCCTAGACCTCTCGAGACAGCTCATGTGGATGTGGAGTCCCAGTCTGGAGAAGCGCAAGGTAATAGAGATACCAGCTGAATAAAAGATTGATATATCGGCTTGTGCCAAATGCGGCGGTGTAGGCATAAACAGTAAAAGAAATTGTAACCAGAATGTTAGAGTATTCAAGCAGCGGTAACTCAAGCTGTAGAGGGTCTTTGACATAAGTGGGAGCTACTGGTCCTCTATGACGTACATGCAGGCGGCAAAGTGCGCAGGAAAGAATTCCACTTGCGATTGAACTTGACTAGATTGGGAGACGAGGCAGTTGCAAGCTCGAGGGCTTCTTTGGCTTGTAGTTGTTGCAGGCCCGAGATCACTTCGGGTAGGGTTGGAGGCAAGTCTCGTATCCATTTGGCCAGGATAGTTCTTCTGGCTATCATATAGCAGGTTAAGAGCCATGTTTTATGTGTTTTGATGATGGAGCCTTGGTTCTTTGGTAGGTTGATGATTGAAGAATCCAGGTGTCCAAACAGAAGTGCGTAAGGGTCTTTCAGGGGTGTCAGACCCGTTTTGGCAGCAACATAGGTTTCCACTGAGTTCCAAAAGGCGGAGATATGTGGGCATGACCAAAGTCTGTGGGCGAGAGTAGGTTTGGGGGCTTTGCAGAGCGGACAGCCAGACGAGTGAGTAGGATGGGAGCTTCTGGAGAATGGGACATAGCTGCGGTGCATAATCCTGAACTGTTGCTCCCTCCAAAATTCATTGGTGATAGCTTTGTGAGTGGCCAAGTAGCCCGACAAAATAAGTGAGTGAGCGTCAGGGTTGGGGAAGTCTTTAGCCCAGGTGGAGTTATGAAAAGAAGATTTGCTGATATCTGGGGAAGACAGGAGAGTTTTATATATGTCTGAAATTTTGTGAAGGCCTTGGTCCAGAAATTGGTCGACCAGGGTAGGTTGAAACCGCAGTGAAGGGTCGGGACAAGTTTTGACTACGAAGCTAATAGCTTGCAAGATCCCCAGAGTGTGGCCCTTCGGAAGGTGAAAACGCTCCCGAATCACAGAGATGGGTAAAGGTGAACCCTGGACGGGATCAAACAATTGTGAGAAACGGTGAAGACCCCGGGTATGCCAGTCTCGAAAAGGTAAATAACACTGCGCCTGTGTGAAGAGAGGATGTCCACAAATAGGCAGATGATGAGACATGGTGGGTGAGGATCGGGTTTTGCGGTGGACTTCCCTCCAAGCTATGTTGGTGTCTCTAATTAGGACACTGTTCTTCAGTGTGGGTGGTAGGGCACTGTGTTTGCAATGTAATATGGCAGCCAGGTCATAGGGCATGGACTGATGGGATTCTAGTAGGAGATTAGAATATCTGGAAGCTTTGCCAATCCAATCCAGCCCTACTCTGAACACACATGCGAGGTTGTACAATCGAGCATTGGGGAGTGCCACCCCACCCTCCCTTCTCGGCAGATACAGTTTCTGGAGGGCAATGCGGGGCCTTTTGCCTTGCCATATAAAGTTAGATACAGCTCTAGTTAGCTTTTGCATATCCGCATGCCTCACCAAAAGAGGAATCGTCTGGAGAGGATACAGCAGTTTGGGGAAACCCACCATCTTATACAGGTGACATCTGCCGAAGAGGGAGAGGGGGAGACCCATCCACGTGTCTAATGAAGATATTATTTTAGAAACAGTAGGTGGGATATTCAGGTGGTATATAGACGAGGGGGTGCGGCCAATTTTGATGCCCAGGTATGTGATAGAGGACTTAGCTATAGAGAAGAGAGGTGTAGAAGGCCAGGGATTATGTGTTGCATGGCGGAGAGGGAGGAGTTCACTTTTGGAAAAATTTATCTTTAGCCCAGAACAGAGGCGGAAGTCATTAAATATATCATGGACTAATTTGGAGTCCCTGACAGGGTCAGATGTAAATATGAGTATATCATCAGCAAATAGGGCTATGCGTAACTCAGAGTCTCCTATACGGATACCATGAAGATCAGGATGGTGAAGAATGTAGCTGGCAAGGGGTTCTAGAGCTAAGTTGAACAAAAGTGGGGACAGTGGGCACCCCTGTCTGGTTCCCCGGCGTAGGGAGAACGGTGCAGAAACATGACCGTTGGCCACAACGCAGGCGGAAGGGTTCGTGTACATGGCTTTGATAAGATGGACAAAGGGACCCCGGAACCCGAAACGTTGTACGACTAGATGGAGCCAATCAATGTCCACCCTATCAAAGGCCTTCTCAGCGTCTAGAGAGATAATGGCCATGTCGGACAAAGGGTGAGCTTGGGACGCTTCCAGGGCTGCTAGAACCTTTCTGATATTGGCCGTTGCTGACCTGCCAGAGGTGAAGCCTGCTTGGGCAGGGTGGATCAAGGTGGGCATGATAGGGGCAAGCCTATTGGCTATGATTTTGGATAATATTTTACCATCTAGGTTTAGAAGTGAGATGGGCCGATAGGATCCTGGTTCGGTTGGATCCTTACCGGGTTTAGGTATCAATTTGACATGTGCCTGGAGGCCCGTAGGGAAATAGGGATGGCCCTCCAGTACATGTTGATACAGTGATTGAAGGGACGGTGCTTTGGTGTCGACCGACGCTTTGTAAAAGTCAGAGGTGAAGCCGTCGGGACCGGGCTCTTTACCAGGGGGCAATTTGGCTATGGTAGACTTGATTTCCTCTAAAGAAATTGGGGCATTTAGAAGTGAAAGTTGGTCTTCCGTAATTGCTGGGAGGGTTACAGAAGCCAGCCAAGCTTCAGCGGCTTGGGTGTCATGGTTCTCCAGACTGTAGAGGTCTGAGAAGAAGTTGGAAAGAGAAGCAGCTATTTCCGTCGGTGAGGTAGTCAGTGTGCCATCACTTGATTTCAGCGCCCTAATGTGTGTAGGAGTGAACCGACCTTTGCATAACTTGGCTAGCAGTTTGCCTGGTTTATTGCCATATTTGTGGTATTGGAGATCCTGGATCGAAGAGTATAACCTCTCCTGCGCCGCCGCCCAAGTATCAAAAACTAATTTCGCCTCCTGCCACTTTTGTCTGTTAGATTGCGTATTGGATTGAGATAGAGCCAAGTGGGCGAGGCGTAGCTGGGCACTTGCATCAACATATGCTTTTTTGATGACCCGCTTGCGGCCGGCAGCGTAAGAGAGAATACGACCCCTCAACACAGCCTTCCCCGTTTCCCAAAACAAAGCAGGATTGGAGGAGTGGGAAGCATTAGTGTGTGCAAATTCCTGCCAGGTGTTCTCAATTATCGCCACCAGTTGTGCGTCGTGTGCCAAGAAGGAAGGGAACCTCCACCCGCTTGAGGGCGGCCTGGGGAATGCTTCCAAGAAGTCAATTGAGACCGGGGCGTGGTCAGAAATTGCTATGTCGTGAATTGTGGAATCCGTGATCAAGGATTGTGAGAGGGGATTAGAGAAAAAATAATCAATGCGGGAGAGGGATTTGTGTGGGTTAGAGAAGAAAGTGAAGTCGCGTCCCGTAGGGTGCAGGAGGCGCCATATATCCGTAAGTTGGATATGTTCTGCAAAAGCAGCCAGGTGACTGGGGTGGGGAGTTCTATCTAACGGGCGGTAGGATGACGGACGTGCCCTGTCTTCCCGTTCATCCATGACTGTGTTCATATCACCTGCAAGGATCAAAGGGACATGAAGGGAACGTGCCAATTGGGAGGTAATGTCTTGAAAGTATTGTTTTGACGGGGAATTGGGTGCATACGTAGTTGCCAGAACCCATTCCTTCGACCCAGAGGACAAAGTGACAGCAATGAATCTACCCTCCGTATCAGTGTGAGAGGAAAGGACAGTACCGGTGAAGCACTTGTGGATGAGGACAAGAACACCTGCCTTCCCCTTAACTGCGGGAGAGCCCAAAACTTGGCCTACCCATAGTTTCTGCATTCGTTTAAAGTCCTGTTCAGAGAGATGAGTCTCTTGAAGGACTGCAATTTCTGCACAAAGTCGTTTCAGGTGGCGAAGGATCGCCATTCGTTTGTGGGGGGATCGTAGGCCCTTGACGTTCCATGAAATTATCCTAACCATAGGTGAGTGCTAAACAAGTAAAATGATGCGGATATTATAGAGTTAAAATCTCGTACTGTGGAGTGAGTAAAACTGCAGAGCGTTGTATTTGGAAAGATATATAAGGAAAGTGGGCGATGGTGTAAACGAGTAGGGATAGGTGGATGGAAAATTGGCAGAGCTTGTGCAACAGAAAACAAACAGTACAGAGCAGTGAAAAGACACTTACGTGTCCGTGGAAGCCTGAACTTCGCTTCTTCCCACATGTGACTATCGCCTACAGTAGCGCTACCGGGGAAGGTCGACGATCTGGCCCAAACGCGAGTCCGCAGCCCCATCCACAGGTAAATGAGAGTGTAGATGAGGTCCAGCCCAGACATCTCCAACAACAGCAGGGTGACCACAACCAGCTGTAAAGGAGCAGACTATCCGCGGTAGCACCCTGTGAGGAGGTGGGTAAAAGAAAACAGTCAGGCAAAACAGTGCACATAATCTATCAAGAGCCTATATATACGAACCAATCCATCAATGCAAGGTAGGGGGTGAGAATGAGACATGGGCATGCCAACTAGGATGTTCGGCCCCACCTGTAGATAGTTAGAGGTGTATTCAAACCACTAGGAATGTTACAGGCGGGTGGAAATGGAGCTAAGCAGTGGCTGCAGGGGCTCCCACTGGCATTCCTTAGTGTGTTGATGGAGCAAAATAAAACTGAAAGCGAACCGAGGAACAGAGATGGGGATCATCAACTTTAACGTAGGTCACACAGGATTATACTTCCCGGGAAGATCAGTGAGTCGCAGTTTTTTAGCAGGCTCCCCGCGGGGGCTCCGTTGATCTCTGGGATGTTGGTACCTGGCAGAGGATTGTGCAGGTGGTGCGGAGGTATCCATCGGCAGTCTCAGGTGGGAATTAAGGTAATCCCAGGCGTCATCCGGGTGAGTGAAGGACTTGGAGAGGCCTGTCGGATCTGTGAATCGCAAAGTCGCAGGATAAGCCAGAGTGAACTTTATACCCTGCTGATAGAGGGCGTTGCAGATTGGTTGTAGGGCCTTACGGCGGCGGGAGACCTCCTGTGAGTAATCTGCGAACAGCAGTAATTTATGGCCGTCAATTTGCAGAGCTTTGGAATTTCGATAGGATTTCATCAAATTATTCCTGTCAGCAAAATTCAGGTATTTCACTATCACTGGACGTGGAGTGCGCCTTTCATTAGAGGGGGGTCCCACTCGGTGAGCCCTTTCAGCAACGCAGGGGGCTGTGAGTCCCAATGCCTGAGGTACACGCTGAGAACACAGTTCCATCAGGGAATCCGCACCAAAGGATTCCGGGAGACCTATTATACGCAGGTTATTCCTGCGTGAACGATTTTCAAGATCATCCACTTTCTCTAAGAGATATTGTTGGGTCTGTTTGAATTGTTTCTCAGAATGTAAAGATGCCTGTGTTTCTTCCTCTATGTCAGTCACTCTACTCTCAAGCTCAGTGAGGCGGAATGCATGTTCACTCAGATCCTTCCTGATCTGAGCAATGCCTGCAGCCATAGCTTTATCAACAGCTGCTGTGATCGTTGGGGATAGCAGGGCTGCGACAGCTTGGGCAATGCCATTATAGTGCTCAGGGGACACCGCACTAGTGGCAGTGGAGGTGGCCACAACAGCGGCATAGCTAGGGCCGGGTGGATGCTGGCTGGGATGCAAGGTCGCGCCCTCCGCCATCTTGCCTGTCTGTGAGGCGGCAGACGAACAGTCCGAGAGGTCGGGCGGAGGAGCTGCGGGAGGTCCGTGGACCAGAAACTTGTCCATGGGGTGTTCCCCTAATTGGTAGTGGCTGCGGGGGGTGCCGCGGACCCGCCGATCGGGCGGAATAGCCGGTTTTTTACAGCGATGTGCCCGGAGCCGCTACTTCCTGCCCCTTCACATCTGGCGCCGGAACCGGAAGTTGGGAACACTTTTTAATTAGAGTATACCATCAAGTAATTTAACTCCTGGGATATTGATCTGGTCAGTTAAATAGCAGATGGGATTGTTAATCAGTTTCAGGTGCTTTGGTGGTAATTAAATTAACAACAGGTGCACTAGATGGACAACAATGAGATGACCCCTAAATCAGGAATGCTTTTACAGATATAGACCACTAACATTTTTTTCTCTACTCATCTTTTCTGACTGTTTTTTCACTAGTTTTTCATTTGGCTAGGGTCAATGTCACTACTGGTAGCATAAGGAGATACCTGGACCCTATAGAGGGTGCACAGGCAGTTCAACTCCTCCAGGATGGCACATCAATACGTGCCATTGCCAGAAGGTTTTCTGTGTTTCCCAGCAAAGTCTCAAGAGCATAGAGGAGATTCCCAAAGACAGGCAGTTACTCTAGGAGAGTTGGACAGGTCTGTAGAAGGTCCTTAACCCATCAGCAGGATCAGTATCTGCTCCTTTGTGCAAGGAGGCACAGGACAGAGCCATACAAAATGACCTCCAGCAGGCCACTGGTTTGAATGTCTCTGATCAAACAATAAGAAACATACTTCATGAGGGTGGCTTAAGGAACTGATGTCCTCTAGTGGGCCCTGTGCTGACTGCCCGGCACTGTGGAGCTCGATGGGCATTTGCCATTGAACACCAGATTTAGCAGGTCCGCCCTGTGGTTTCACAGATGAGAACAGGTTCATCCTGAGCACATGTGACAGACATGAAAGGCTCTGGAGAAGCCATGGAGAATGTTATGCAGTCTGTAAAATCATTCAGCATGACCAGTTTGGTGGTGGGTCAGTGATAATCTGGCGAGGCAAATCCATGGAGGGAGGCACAGAACTCTACAGGCTAGACAACAGAACCCTGACTTCAGTTAGTTATCGAGATAAAATCCTTGGACCCTTTGTCAGACCCTGCACTGGTGCAGTGGATCCTGGGTTCCTCCTGGTGCATGACAATGCCCGGCCTCATGTAGCAAGAGTATGCAGCCAGTTCCTGGAGGATGAAGGAATTGATACCATTGAATGGCCCCTATGCTTGCCTCACTTAAATCCAATAGAACACCTCTGGGACATTATGTTTCTGTTCATCCGACGCCGCCAGTTTGCACTATTTTGAGCTGCTGCAATAAAAAATTTCAGCAAAATGGACTAGCCTGCTGCATAATTTTTTCACTTTGATTTTAGGGTGTCTTTGAATTCAGCCCTTCCTAACACATTACCCAGTCCATATCAGTACAGATATTTAGCATGATATTTTCCCCTATTGACATCTGATGTGTTTTCAAAGCATTCCTTTAATTTGTTTGAGCAGTGTATATATATATATATATATATATATATACACGGTATCTCACAAAAGTGAGTACACCCCTCACACCCCCCGAGATTGAGGGGGTGACTCAGATTGGCTCCATTACCAATATTAGGGGGAATAGGGGGCACCCCTGTCTGGTGCCATTGGAGATGTTAAAGGGGGTCAGATATCATTCCAATGGTTCATACTCTGGCACTAGGATTAGAATATAGACTAAGAATGGAGTTAGGTTTATTTCCCCAGAAGCCAAATTTGTGTAGCACAACTCTCAAGTATTGCCAATGAACTTGGTCGAACACCTTCTCTGCATCCAATGAAAGGAGCAGAGAAGGTTTTCTGTGATGCTCTGTCCACTGTACCAGATTGATAAATCGTCTAATCCCATCTGAATCCTGTCTTCTGGCCACAAATTCCACCTGATCTTTATGTACCAGCAACAGGATAATTGACGAGAGTCGGGTCGCTAATTATTGGCATATATTTTTATATTTTATATAAGTATTGAGGAGATATATGGGTTGAAGGTTGGCAGGAGAGTCAGGGGATTTGCCGGGTTTGTGGATGGTTATAAGTAAGGCCTCTAAGGAGTTTCTAGGGATAGTTCCAGTGCTGGCTGTGTAGTTGAATGCATTACACAAGCGAGGGTATAGTTGGGAGGAATACGTAGAAATTGTTTTTTTTAAGTATAGCTAGCTGTCTGCTTTTCACTAATTTCGCCTAGTGTATTATGTACTGTGTAATAAGTACATAGAACATAATTGTTGTCATTGTTGTCCCATTCAGAGTAAAACAACAGGGGCAAGTATAGGAGTGAATAGTGACCAAGGCCAGGAGTAAAAGGGAATAATTGTTTTAAGGACCAAGTTAGAAGGTTCACACATTTTCCTTGCCTTGACTTGTATGTGCCACAAAGGTCAGTGCACTAAAAAGTCTAGTGTTCAAAAATGTATTGAAAAGTTGCCAGCTCTTCTGTTATTTTTGAAGAATAAAATCAACCACGCTGAAAAATGTCTCTAGGTATGAAATCTCCACAATAGAGCATATAGCAGCATTTAAGTTAATGACTTTTTTGAAAAGTGGTTTGAACCCTACTAATTCTTGTTTCCAAAACCTTTTTTTTTTGTTTACTCCAGCAACACAGTAATCAATTTCTAGGGAGGTGCCATAAACCGAAATAGAACTCCCATATTGTAACCAAACATACCAAATGGGAGGACTTATCCTCCAAAAATCCAACGATTACTACTAGGCTCTTATTCTTGATCAGATGAAATATTGGTGGTCCCCTCACAAGAACAGGATCTGGGCGAATATGGAATGGCAACTACTGCTGGGAGATTATCCTGCTTCAACTCCATTTAAAGCAGAAGCATCAATCTCCAATAATAATGTTCCTATGATCCAGGCTACATTGAACACCAAGAGGAATCTGGATATATATACCAGACTGATTAGATATATCATTATCAACAACAGTGTACTAATTGAGTTAAGGTCCTGTATACTATTGACTACTTTATGTTAACCAGTTCTGGAAGCTTTGTAGACTGTTACAGAAAAACATAATGCTAATAAAATACAATAGACAGATTAAAATAGGGCATTTCCAGAGGTATGTCCTAGCTGTCGACCAAGATGGCTGCTCAGCTCTAATTCTCTCTGCTTCCTCTGGTGTATACAGTGGCCCACAGCACCTTAGCCTGCCAGAAATACCTACAGCAGGGAGGTCAAGACACTTGGAGTCTATCTGGCATTGTCTTGCAAGAAATATTGGGCACTGGGACTGCCTCACTGATTATTTCATGCAACCGGCTCAGAGGAAATCCCAAGATGGTTCCAAGGAGGCCAGCCACTCTTCCTCCCGGCCACAACCACACAGCGAAGACTAACAGGAATCATTCCTGAACATTTGGAATGTCTCACAGGACCCCTCTATCTCTTACAGCAGCTGACAGAGGTTTGCAGGCTGCTCACTCTTCTGCTCACCTCCCTCACAAGCTGACCTCAGCCAAGAAACACCACTTGGCTGAATCAGCCAGAGCATAAGCTGATCTCCCTGTGGAATAATCAGAGTCTCTTGCTGCCTTCCTTGCCTCTGATTCCCCTTCAACTAAAAGCACACTGAAGGCTATGCTTCTTTACGTCTAGGCTGGCTTGCACAACAAGCTTAGGTCCTCCATCTTTCAACTATAAGATAGGCTGGAATGTATGGGGGAGCGCACAGAGCTCTTAGAATCCTAGCTTGGGGTAGTGGCCAAGGCACATAATGAAATAGTGGATGCACATGATTCGCAAACTACAACTCAAAGTGGCAGATTTATAAGATCACTCCCACTATAACAATATTAAGCTGAGGAGAATTTGAAAAGTATCCAAACAAAGCGATTAATCCCTTATCTGCAGCAATTGTTCTTAAAACTCATCCCTGGCCTCACTGCATGAGACCTTCTCGTGGATAGAGCCTACAGAATTCCTAAGACAGCCTACTTCCCAGACTCAGTCCCATGGGACGTACTGGTAAGGACCCACTTGTACCACATCAAAGAGCACCTCCCCAGAGCTGCTATATCCACCCATTCTCTACCTTATATAGGAGTGGCCTTCTTTCAGGATCTCTCTGCAGCTACATCCCAGAAAAGGAAAGAATTTGCACACATCAGCTATTTTGCAGGATCTCAATATTATCTACCAGTGCTAAGCACCTGGTTACACACCAAAGCCAGCAGGTTGGCATCACATCCCTAAAAGATGGTCTCAAATGGCTCCATAACTGGGGCATGACATCCTCGCCATCTGATCAAACACCTGGGAAGTGGAGGACTGCACTGGTTAATTTTTATTTTCCTTAGTGTTATTACTGATCTCTGTATACACACTGCATTTATGCTGTGTGCTATGCACATAGACCCTTGTTTTCCTGAATATTGTTACTCATTGCTAGTTGACATAGCTATTTTAACCTGTTCTGTGCCTTATACTCACCTAAGTATCATTCTCACCTCCATCTCTCCTTCTGTTCACACTACCATCTTACTGCTCTAAAGCTCTGTGTAGTGCTCCTTCTCTGCTTCATGCTACCACGGCCAATGTCAGAACTCAATGCCACTCCGCATTACTTCTATTAATGCAAAAGGGCTTAATATGCTCTTCAAAAGGTCTAGACTATAAAGAAAAGCCCTTTCCCAAAAAGCTAATATTATCTGCCTACAAACGATGTGCTTTATGCAAGGGTAAGTCCCCTTCTGTCAGCGTAGATTATTTCCACACAGCTTCTCTGCCAATGCTTCTAATAAAATCAGAGGTGTTATGATTGCAATCTGCAACTCCCTTTCCTTCCAACTCCAACATGTGGATGCGGATCCTCTGGGTAGATTCCTCATCCTGGATGCTCTCTTCGATGACCCCGATTTCTCATCAATATATGTGCACCTAATACCCATCAGAAACAATTTTACAGTTTAGTATTGAATAAACCCAATGCCCATTATCCAAAGGATAACACAATTTTATGCAGAGACTTTAATGACATAGCAGGCAAAGCCCTTGACCCATCCAGTACACATAAATAAGGACCTACAGCCCTCCTTATGCAATTGGAGGATCTATATGAATATTGACTTAATTTAGAATTATTTTAGCCCTCTTTAAAAATAAACAATTCAAATATATATTTTTAAAGTATTCTTATTTTACAGCATTTCTCGACACCTGCCTAGAACTTTTAAATATTTCTTACCTTCTAGGTGTTTCTAAGAGGATAGAGGAAGTAAAGCCTAATACTTAAATTCTCCCCTGCAATTAATAATGCAAGCTAAGTTCAGCCTTATTTCTCAAAATGAAAAAAATCCAAGTTTTTCTACCTTTTTTTGCAGTATCAAGTGGTTGTCACATGACTTCCATCCCTCTCCCTTCTGAGTCTAAGAGCAGTTTTTCCTTAAGGCTCGTGACATCACTTACCCTGTTCCTGTGTAGCAAGTGGTCGTATACAGGATGGGGGCAGCTGCTCATAGGTTCCTGCCAAGTGTTGTCTCATTAAAAAGGATGCTTTGTGCATCTTCAGCCATGAGAAAATGAAGAAATAAAAAAGAACCATTCACACAAGACACAGGATTGCTGGAGCTCCAGTGCACAGGCAGTATAGCTGTGCAGGGCTTTGAATCAAGACTACCACAGGAGAAGGGAGCTGGATGCAGGGGGAGCTGTCAGTGTAGCTTGAAGTACTCTGCAGTCTCAGCTCAGCTCACAGTCTATAATGAACACTATAGACTAACTCCACATGGTTCTGCCTTGTAGTTGTGACTGTAATGCATCACAAGCAGATAACTCCACATGATCCAACATTGTAGTGTGAGTGTAACACATGACAAGCAGAGAACTTCACATGCTCCAACAATGTAGTGTCTAACACACAGGCTGAAGTATAATGCAGTGGATTCCTCCTTGAAGTGTGTGTGTGTGTCATGTGTTGGTGTATACATTGCAGTCTGTGTGTCATGTGTTGGTGTGTACATTGCAGTGTGTGTGTGTGTCATGTGTTACAGACACTGTATACACTGCAGTGACCATTACAGCCTTACAATGACTTCTCTCTCTCTCAGCTCTAAGCCAAAACGAGGCTTGGAAGAGCGGAGCTGCTGCACAGTCAACAGAAGTCTAAGAGGGATGGGGCCAGTGCTGGGAGGTACTGGACATGACAGGGTCGGGTTTACTGAAAGCTAGGATAGATTTGTCACAAACTGACTGACAACCTTTTCAGGAAGTGCCTGAGAGCTGCCAAATTCAGCTCAGCTGGCAAACAATTGTCAGTGAAGAACAGGAAGTAGCTGTTTGTCTGGCTCAGATTAGACTTTCTAAGATAGACAATAAGTAAACCTGAAAATGAATAATATCAAAGTTAGACATATTTAACATACTAATCATGGGCACATTGTCAATTTTGACTAGAGTTCTCCTTTAAGTTAAAGGAAACATGTAACACATTTTAGGTAGGTTTTATTGCTTCAAAAGTGTGTCTTATCAATAAAACACATACACGCACAAATATGAAAATGAGTTTTAACTCTGAAAAGTGGATGCTCTCTTTGTAAATATTCAATCATTTGCAAGACAAATAAAAAAAAAAAAAACATTTTTGCTCTCACATGATTGGATGATTTATGTGAACCTGCATCATCCTTATTGACTAAGTTAAGAGAATATAAGTCTCTATCCCTTTAGTATATCAGCCCAAATGAGTTTATGTACTTACTCCAAACATTTGTCTAAGATCTGGATCTCTAAACCTGAAAGGAATATTTGAAACATGGAGTCTCTTCGGCTGTGTTTTGTTTTCCGTGTTTTCAGAAGACTGTGTCTGTTGTTGGCCATCAATCTGTGCTGAGTCATCTGTTTGCTGAAATGAAAAGAAAAAGATTTAATGAAAACTGTAATTGTTAATCACATTTGCATAATTTATCCATTCCAGAAATTCAACAGCATGGATAAATTTCAAAATCATAGACAAAATGAATGAGAACTAATGCTAATTGTTTGTAAAATAAAGCACGCAGAAATGCTTTGCTTTATATTTATGCACTATGAACATATTACACGTAGCTTTACAGAAAATATTCACACATTTACATACCAATTAAACATTGCCTTTTTTACAATACCTAACTACTATAATCCTGACATTACACAAAAGATAGAGTTGCAGCATTATTTTACCTGTACAAAGTATTTAAAGTCTTTTCTGGAAGAGGCTCATAATTTATTAACATGTATCCCCAGGAAAAACCTTTTATTTTGTTTTGAATGAAAATGAAAATGGGTTAGACCCTCTGTCATCATTAGCAGCATTATTTACATAGAAACTGAGGAAATGTTACAAAACATTTGCATATCAATTTGCCCAGTGAAAGTACTAATACATTCATTCTCTGCAAATGGGACAAAAAGTGAATACGATTGTTTCCTGTGCTGGTTGAATGCTTTTAATTGATTTAAAATGGAAATGATCTAATTCAACCACTAGATGGTGATAAGTATCATAGTAATTGCATAGTAGCATGTGCACGTACTTTCACTGGGCAAATTACTATGCAATTATTTTTGCACCCCTGAGGGTTACATTCTTCATGATGTCTCCCTATTTGCCCCAGTGACCGTTG
The DNA here is from genome assembly GCF_965119305.1 of Pelophylax lessonae. Classification (NCBI taxonomy): domain Eukaryota; kingdom Metazoa; phylum Chordata; class Amphibia; order Anura; family Ranidae; genus Pelophylax; species Pelophylax lessonae. Next base: position 163,050,130 of record NC_138773.1, read on the forward strand.
TTACCAGGAAAGGAAAATAAGGAATTGTCTTCAGAGCAGGACATAAAGATAAAAAATTCAAAAGGGATGTTCTAGGAACAGGAAATTTTCTCTTACTTCTTGTTGTGTCTCTGGGACAGAAAGTGAAGGGAAATGCCCCCAGTATAATATTGTGACCTACTGACTACATTAAGTGAGCAGTACATGAAACTTATTTCAGAGCTTTATTAAGTATTTTACAGTACACTACAAAGAGGCATTTTATATGCAAGATAAATCCATGTAAACAAGTGAAAACACTATTTACCTTGCAAAGAGGATCAGTTAGAACTAGATAGTACACTGATGTACCAGACCCTAAGGACAGCGCTGACTTATATGTTACCTACATTTTTATATTCTCCTAAGGTTTTATACCAAAGTTTGGCAAGTTTAACCTCCCTGGCGGTATTCCCGAGTGTGGCTCGGGCTGGAATTTCAGAGGCATTAGCTGTATTCCCGAGCCACACTTGGGGTACCGCCAGGGAGAAATCGCTGGATCCTGGAAGAGGTTACTTCCCGCGGATCAGGATCCCGCAGTGTATTCAGCGTGAGCGTCGTATCGCAGGGGGGTGGAACCGGCGGCAAATTTGAAAAGTAAAACACACTATATATATTGTAATCCTGTTGGATTACATTACTAAATAAAATAAATTGACCTTAGTTTGCCCCCCAGTGCCCATGCCTGCTGTTTTACTGTACTTTACATATATACATATAGATATATATATATATATATATATATATATATATATATATATATATATATATACACGTGTGTGTGTGTGTATATATATACATTTACATATATATATATATATATATATATATACTTTAACTTATTTATAGTTATTTATTATATTATAATTCATGATTTTGTGTTTCAAACTTTATCATACCCGAGATGTTATAAAAAAGAACACACAGTAAAAAAATATTATATAGTTGGTTTGGGCTGTTCGTGCTTAAGAATTACATGCAAAATAATGGTACCGCTTTCAGCACCTAAAATCTGAAATAATAATACCACCAGCGACGTTAATAGAGAGACTGTGGGGTCGATTAACTAAAACTCGGGAGTGCAAAATTTAGTATAACTGCACAGAAAACAATCAACTTCTAGGTATTTTTTGTCAAAGCTTAATTGAATAAGCTAAAGTTAGACACTGATTTGCTACAATGCAGGCTGCACAAGATTTAGTAAATCAACCCCATCGTATTTTATTTACTGGACAATTTACAGTGCAGAGGTTGCAGTGAATCCTGCTGTCCATTTACAGGAGTGATCTGATTATGAGCAATGTAGAGAGGCTGATGTTGGTTTAAATGTCTATCTACATGGGCGTGGAGGCACGGTGGTGGTTTCCAGCAACAACACATTCAGTTTTGACTTCACATTATTACACCTTCACATTATTACACTGGTCTTTTGAAATTTGTTTTTTCTTTGACAGTTTGAAACTGTTTCAGATGACACTTTCACAGTTTCAGGGATGAGAAACTGAGAGATCATTAGCGAAAAGCAGCACGCTTTACACACTTTACACATAGTTAGGCACTCTTTTAACCCCTTGATTGCCCCTGATGTTAACACCTTCCCAGTCAGTGTCATTAGCGCAGTGTATAGTATGTTAATCTCTGAAATAAAATCAGTGGCAGTCAGTCCGTTCCCCCCAGCATAAGGTAATGTCAGATTGACCACCGCAGTATTGCAGTCCCGTTATATGTCGCTGATTGCCACTATTAGCAGTATAAAAAAATGTAAAAAAAAATCTAGTATATACCATAGTTTGTGGTGCTATTGAGCATGCTATTATATTCTTGCAATCAGAATACACAGATCAAATCTGCAGCCATTGGCTGTAAGTGCTGATTCAAAACTGTTTTTTAAGCAGGACCATTTGACAGAAGCCAATCTAAAGACCAGTTTCCGTTGAACAAACATGGATATACACAGACCAACGTTTTGCCAGTTGCTGCTGAACTGGCTGATTTGCAGTCTGTGTATACCCAGTTAAGGTTTGTATAGTTTAAAATAAGAAAAAAATGAAGCAATTTGGTAGGTTATACTGCATAATTACATTTTACTATCATTATCTTATATGCTTTATTTACCTACTGAAAGTCTTGAACAGAATGACTTTTTATTAAAATGTACAAACTCTAAAACTACTACAATTATAGTATTCTGTTTCTTTTTTTTCCCCCTTTTTTTAGGCTACACTCCCTTCAAGTGCTAAATTATTAAACACTTTTTTTCTAAATTTATTGTTAGCAAACCTAATACAATATCACTTGCAGACAAATATAAAAGATTTGCCATCTGTGGACATATGTTCTAAAGTGGAGTTACTTAGTTAAAGAGGAAGTAAACCCTCCTCTACAACTTGTACCTATAGGCAAGCCTATGATAAGGCTTACCTATAGGTACTGTAAATATCTCCTAAACATGTACCGTTTAGGAGATATTTACCTTACATGTCGCCAGTGACGTCACTGGCGCATGCGCTCTGAAGGAACGGCCGATCGTGCCGTTCCTTCAGAGCCCCGTGCCGTGACTGTCGGCTCCCGCGCGCGTGCGCGGGAGTGACGTCACCGCGGCTCCGGCCAATCAGATGGCCGGATGCCGCGATCCCAGAAGACGGGCGACTAGACATGTCGCCCGTCATAGAGGTGAGTGAGCGGCACGGCGGGGGCTCGTTCTGAGGTAAGTATTGCATAATGAGCTAATATGCGATGCATACTAGCTCATTATGTCTTTCTTTTGAAGGGTGTAAAAAAAAAAAAAAAAAAAACTCAAACGAGTTTACAACCTCTTTAACTAGAGGCTATATTTATTGAATAGGCAAATCAAGAAGCACTTATGTATCTAGAGTTCCCAACAAGTGCTATCTATTTAGAAGCATTTGCCTTGCAGATCCATGTAAGTTACACTATAAGTACATGGAGGAAGCCTAAAGCCATAAGTGAACAAGGATTTAATTCTGCCATCTTGACTTGCATGGCATGAAATGTGCTCCAATGATATTACAGGAGTGATTGTTCAGTGATGCCCCAAAAGAAATAGTTGAGAATGTTAAAAATCTTAGTTGACAGCTTTAACATTTGCTGCATGCAGGATTTCCTTTAGAATAATGGGAAATCAGCATATGCAATGATTTGTGCTGAATATAACTTTATTCTGTGGAATTGCAATTGAATTCTTTATAATGTCAGTGAAAAATCTGATGTGATCCTGGCAGATTATTTGACACTTTATGCCTTTATCATCTACTAAATTAAACTTATTAATTTCTACATGTCACAAGTTCCTGGACTTTGGGCCCAAAATAGAACAAAAACAAAAATCCTTAAATCACTGTGACCAACTTTACAAAGGAAAAAACATTCCTTTCTCAATCCAAAAATGCAATTTGCAATGTTCCAAAATCAAACATCTCATGAAATAATATATTTTGCATTCATTGTCTTTGTGGCAGCTTATTCTACTCAACTGTGATATCTGTGTAAAATTAGGGTTCTATAATAGCAATTGTCTGGCCTTTTCTGTACTATTCCCATTCCTATTATTACTGGCTGCACCAGTTCAGCACTTACCTAATTGTAATTCAGCCACCTAGCACTTACAGTACATTGTACACGATGTACATTTTAACCAATGGTTCTCAACTAGTGGGCCATGACCTCCCTCCTGCCAGGCCACGGCTGTCTGCTGGCTTACATAAAGAAATGTGAAGAGCTTGAATAAGTGTTTAAAATTGCCCTCCGCAGATAGGCCAACAAAATCACAATATGGGTATTTTTTTTTGGACTTTTAAGGGGGAAGGAGGGAGAGAGTGAGGGGAATACACAGATAGACACTCAACAAGAGACAATAAATTAGTGATAAAATGAGCAAGAGAATATTAATTAGAGAAAGAATGAAATCGGGAATGAGAGAAAGAGATAGAGAAAGATTGAAAGAGCAAAAAAAAATAAAGGGAAGGAGAGACTGAGAAGAGAATCAGAGGAAAATAAAACGAGAGAGAAACTGTGAGACAGAGAGAAAGAAGGAAAGAGACAGGGAGAAGAGAGAGAGACTGTGAGACAGAGAGAAAGAAGGAAAGAGACAGGCAGAAGAGAGAGAGAGAGACTGTGAGACAGAGAGAAAGAAGGAAAGAGACAGGCAGAAGAGAGAGAGAGAGACTGTGAGACAGAGAGAAAGAAGGAAAGAGACAAGGAGAAGAGAGAGAGAGAAAGAGAGAGAGAGAGAGAGACTGTGAGACAGAGAGAAAGAAGGAAAGAGACAAGGAGAAGAGAGAGAGAGAAAGAGAGAGAGAAAGAGAGAGAGAAAGAGAGAAAGAGAGAGAGAAAGAGAGAGAGAGAGAGAGAGAGAGAGAGAAGGAGGCTTAACAGGCCAAAATAACTTTGGTCATTTTGCCTATTTAAATTCCAGCAACCCATATTTTTGATGGATTACTCACTTTTTAATACATTTTTAACACATATTTTGCACTGCAAATCATTTTTTTTGAATACGTATAAACTTTTTATGCTTCCTTTTAGGGAACAAAAAAAAAGAAAGAATACAATTAAATGGTATAGTCATTATGCTGTTGCGCTTACAGTATGTACTAAAATATTATTATTTAAAACACAGAATGGCTTTGGTTTCATTTGTCTTTTTGTTAGGGTACTGCATCCCGCATGTTAAAATATATATATCATGATATCCAACATAAAAATATAGCATAATATTTACACATTATGTGCTATCCAGAAAACATTGCATGCCATTTTTCCAGTCAAAGACAGTTTTGGTTCCGTAAATCAGCATAAAGTGCTCCTATTGTTAGACTCATGTTTAATAATATGGTGGATCATGATCTCTTATCAGCAAATGTTAACATGTTTACATAATAAATAATACTTTTTTATTTTTTTGCGGGGGGGGGAGGGGGTTGTGTCTTAGTAACAGAGGCTCTTTATTGTTCTTGGAATTCAGATTTGTTCCTGTTTTAAGCAATCATTTTTTTGCTTTAAATATGATGTGTATATCTCTTAAGTGTTTGATTACACATGGGATCTTAATAAGTGAGGAGTTGTGCAGAAGACAGTTGGACAGATGCACACCATTATGTCAGCGTATCAGAAAATGTTTTTTGCTTTGTTGCATTGAAATGCCTCATATTCTCCTTAGTGTGGGAAATATACAAAAAAAAATGGGACATAACTGCTGAGTTGCAATGCCATCTGTGAAAGAAAAGCATCTGTAAAAGTAAGGCTTTAACTTATGTTTTCAGAGCAGTGACACTTCACCTGTAAAAATGTAACATTTTGAAAAATGACAAGGATGAGTATGTCACATTGTCACAAGATTAAGTATATTGAATTGCTCTATAACATGTTATACTTCACATTGAAGAGAAAACATAGCTAGATTAATGATGAAACACACTGAAAAACTTTTTGTTTGCTTCTTCGTACAGCTATATGTGATTTATGTATGATTTGTACACAGTGATGTACGCCCTTCTTTAAATAAAAAAAAATTAAAAATGGCAGTTGCCCTGGAATTCTATGACCAGTATATAGTCATTCATCTGAGCAAACCATTTATAAAAAACATTTTCAGTCAGCATGCTTAGAAATTTAGTTTAATACATTAAGCTGTGCACATGTAATAAAAAAATTAACACTTTTTTTTTAGAAAAAAAATAAAAACAAGTTTTTTCTTTTACAGTACATGTTTGCCAATTGTATTACCAATGAATTTTGTAACTCTTGAAGTGTGACTTATCATTTGTCATTTTCATCAAAAAGGTCATGTCCACTCATTTTCTGCATGACTCTCTACAGATCTTCTTGTGCTCAGCTGAGATTAACTTTCTAATTTAAAATCCAGACAAACAAGTATTTATATTAGAACATTATTGATGAGCAACGTCTGGGGAGCTATGGGCACTGTATCAGTCACTCATTGTGTAGCTACTGTGACAAGAAAATCACTTACTCATAAGCATATAGAGTGTTCATGAAATTGCTTGGCTCATGAAACTGCCTATTTTTAATAAGAAAAAAAGAAGCGTGTATGTGTATGATATACCCCAAGAACCTGACATAATTTAATATCACATGTTATGATGTAAAACTGCAAGAACATTCAGAAGATTTTTTGCCATGGCTTTAAGATTACATTAGGACTAGGAGTTTTATTGTAAAATAGCCTGACATAACATAACATGGCTATTTTTTTTTTTTTTTGCTCTAAAAATGAAGGGTTTTATCAACTAATTTTGCAAAAAAAAATATATTGAATTAAATAGGTAAAAACACAGATTTTCTACATCGCAGCTACTAGTTTGCGTATTAAGAAACATTTGGGAAGAAATCTCCAAACTTCAACTTGGGAAGTAAGATGTCAATCAAATTATTAATTTTACATTAATTATTTTTACCCTGTCAATGGAGAATGTACCCCATCGGATCACGGTAAATTATAGTGATCAGCAAATTGTTAATTCTGCTCACATGGATCTTTGCTAGAAATTTTAGGTCTACATTAGGTGGAGATATCGGTCTGCAATTATTGGGGTCCAACCTGTCCTTGATCAGCTTTCAAACTATTGCAATAAATGTATGTATTGCATCAATTAGTTGATGTTTTCCAAAGCAGGGTGGTAATTCTCGGAAAAAATAGGGTCTGGTGTTTATTTGGTGTAAATTAAGAAACAATGGTAATTTCAGCCTAATAAATAGAGCCCGGCAAAATGAGCTATCTTCCTCTAGGGTCTGCTATATTTGTATTACAGCTATATTTGTATTACAACTAAGAGCAGGCTTTCCTGATAGTAATGAGAATGCCTTGCTTCATATATATATATATATATATATATATATATAGAGAGAGAGAGAGAGAGAGAGAGAGAGAGTGCTGTAGTTAAACAAACAACTCAAAAAAATAATCAGTCAAACACCCTTAAAGTGCTTAATGATTCAAATTATAATAGTCTGACATAAATATAGTAATGAACTGGGTTTAACAGATTATCCCAGGTGCTGGAAAATAATGAATATTGGATGACATCAAACAGAAAATAATCCACTGTTGCTCTCTCCAAACTTCACCTCATGACCAACACTCCACCACAGTAGGGCTCTCGCCTATATAAAGGGATTGTACATTTTCTTTAAAAAAAAAAAAGGCACTGCAAAATATCTGCAATTGTGTTATTGCCACCTTGCTCTGTTGGGCAAAGTGACCTCCTGCCTTACAAAGCAGCACAGGAAAGAAGGAGCTTTTTGGGATTCAGTGCTCAGGTAAGCAAAATTACTATGCAAGGAAATAGTGGAACCGCACTCAGGTAGATGAAAGTAAAAGAAATACATTTTATTCTTTAAATCATATATGAACAGACAGTGCAGGGAACAGGTAATCCAAGGTTAACGCGTTTCACGGCGCACACAGCCGCTTACTCATAACCGCACGGTTATGAGTAAGCGGCTGTGTGCGCCGTGAAACGCGTTAACCTTGGATTACCTGTTCCCTGCACTGTCTGTTCATATATGATTTGAAGAATAAAAAGTATTTCTTTTACTTTCATCTACCTGAGTGCGGTTCCACTATTTCCTTGCATTTCATCCGGATGACGGGTCTTACCAGCACCAGGTCGGACTGATACACCTGAGCGGCTCTGTTTCTCTTATTTCCCTTGAAGCAAAATTACTAAACACTATTGCTGTGTTATTTTTGTGCTGTGGGTAATTACCATGATGGAGTTTATTATTGTGCTGAGGGGTCATTATTTTTCTGAGGCTATTTTTGTGCTTGGGTTTATTATGTGCTGGGGGTTATTGCTTGTCCAGAGATCACTGGAGGTATTGCTTACCCTGACACTTGCTGGGGGTTATTGCTTGCTATGACACTTTCTTGGTGTTTTTGCTTGGGGATAACATTGCTGGCCTAACACTTGATGGGGGTTACCATTGCTTGCCCTGACACTGCTGTGCTGTGTCATGCTGTGATATGCTGTTGGTTTTTGCTAGGCATTATCAGTGTTTGCCCTGGCACTTGCTATTAGTTGCTATGAGTTATTGCTGGCCCTGGCACTTACTGGAGGTTATTTCCGGGCCTAACACATGCTGGAGTTTATTATTACTACCATTTACTCCAACACCAAGGATTATTTTTAATGCCACGGATAATATTGTTTTACTCCCACAATCCCTTTATTTTGCCTAAAGCATAGCAAAGCAAAGGAGGAAAGTGGGCTCGCTATAAGCACACTGTAAAGCAACACCCACTTTATTGGTCTCACTCACACAAGTGCATAGTGGATGGCATGCAAGGCACACCACATTTCCTCTCATTTTCCCAAGGTAAGTGGCAGGGGGCCTACACAGTGCACAACCCTTTTTGTTTTTTTTACATTCTTTTTTTATTATTTTGAGCAATACTCAAAACTGTACAAATTGGTATAAAAGCAAATAAGCTCCAGAACAGGAGCGTAGAACAAAAGGAAAAAGAAAAAACGATCTCAATATTGGTACAAGAATTGCACAAATACAAGTCAGAGAAAACCTATCAATGGAGATCTTGTACTGACTAAACTTTTATTAATTGAATTATAGGAGTTATTGTAGGCAAACTAATGTTCACTGGTTGAGAAGGATTCCTTTGCACACTGATGGGCTATTTACCACTACCAACTTAAAATGTCTTGAAGGGAAAAAAAGGAGAAAAAAAAAGGAGGGGGGGGGGGTCAGGATGAGATAGAGAGGGATGGGGGAAGACTGAGGGAGTCACAATGATTGCCTGTCTCCCCTGTCTGTAAGTTGAGGTTCAGAATAGGGAATCGAAAATCCTAAGTTCATGTTAAACTTGAGAGCTTTATACAGTAGTGCAGGTGACTTGAGACCAGTAAAACCATGTTTTCCAAAAGTGTTCCTCTGTATGATTAATTGAGGCCATCAATTACTCCATAAGGTGACTCTCAGTAATCTTTGCAAATCACAGACTTATGGGTGGCGCTGATGTTTTTTTCCAATATGCAAGAATACATGCCCTTGCAGGGTTAAGCAAATGTATCAACAACAAACTTTCCCTCTGTGTAAGATATTTATGAAGCGTTGTACAGATGGGAAAATGTCCTGTATGTCTCGTCTTCATCCAGGCATCATTTTTCAAAGTCCATAATGACAGGTAATTTCGTCACTCGTCCCCAATTGTGGGAGATAAAGAGGTGCAATCGCATTGCTTTCCAGAGTGGAATGGAGGTTTGAACATTGAACATATATCTGCCAGGATTGCCAAGTACCCTCCTGAAAGAAGTGCAGCACTCAAAACTGCTGATTTTGAAGAGTGGAGAGAAAGTGCACAGCATTATTTTTTCTTCTCAATCCCTTTAGAACTGATTTTTGAACTTGCTAACCATTAATGCAAAAGATACTGTTATATATTGCCAAGAACTGTGCACTTCATTATGCTTTTACCCACTTGCCTGTTTCAACAGGTTCCCACCAAACGCCGTACCAGTACGTCGCTTCACAGGAGCCCCCATTGGCCAGAGGGGAAGCTGATCTGCGATGCACCCTGCAATCGCTCCCCGTGGAGGCAGAACGGCGGTCTGCTGTTGTTAACCTCTTCCCTGCCAGTGTCATTAGTACAGTAACAGTACATATTTTTAGCTCTGATTACTGTAGTCACTGGTCCCCCCAAAAGTGTAGAAAATTTCAGCTAAGTGTCCGATCTGTCCGCCGCAATGCCGCAATGTCGCAGTCCCGCTAAAAATCACTGATTGCCGCCATTACTAGTAAAAAAAATAAAATAAATAAAAATGACATACGTAAATCATTCCCCTAGTTTGCAGATGCAATAACTTTTGAAATTTTGAAATTCATTTATCCTAACACCCCTTTTGGAAGGGAATGGACGGAATGGGAATGAACGGGTCTCTAGCAATATGCAGGATCCCATGGTTTAGCTCAAAGGGGCCACTTGGCTCTATCCCCTTCCCTTGGTTCAGTTTGCAGGTTGCTACTGGCTACAGCAAGGACTTCTTGCACAGCAACAAGCAGAAGATTTAGCAAAATTGGCGGGCATCTAAAGCCCATGCTCCGGGAGCAGTTAAAAGGCAGACGCATCTGCCTCTAATCGCTGCTCTCGAGACCAGACCGTGACTCCCACCCACTCTCCCAATTTATGTTCTTATAAGTCATGGTGTTATTTAGTGGGGGTTTAGTTATTCAGCATGGTCTGGATGGACATTATGTCTGGAATTTTCTGTTATGGGTTGTTGTATAGCCAGGATGACTTCTTATCTTATTGAAATGTTATTGATATTATGGTATGTTATCAGATTACCGCTTGAATACCACCGTGGCCAATGTTAGATTTTGCCAAAACAAATAAAATATTGAAAAGTTATTGATAGTATGGTGTCTATTTTAATTGATACAATAATCCCCTTTGCGATAGCCCGTGCATTTATTGCTTTTCTTTTATGTGATATTTATTTCTACTAAGACTATACAATTATTCTGTTTATAACATTACATTTGTTAAATTAAAGTACACCGATTTAGGTTATTTTGATTTTATGCAATTGTATATGCTGTAGATTCTAGCATTGAACTTCTCTTAATTGCCCCCTTCTGGTCTGTTACATATAACATTGGAAGCTTTTTTGTTATAGTTGTTCAGTAAGTACAAAACATACAGTATTTATGTATCCTGTTTGGAATCTAGTGAGCTAATAACTGCCTAACTTAAGCAAAAAGTCTGATCTTTGCAATCATTCCTTATAGCTAAGGTTCTTCAGACCCCTATTATTTGTTCACCTTCTCATGAGCTCATTCTAGTTTATTGACATCCTGAGGATTGCTAACCAAAACTGAACTACATATTCAAGATTAGGCTGATCATGTGTTTAGTAAAGTTCCTACAAACAGCTGGCAAGTAGATTAGAAACATCCAAAAGCATTTGAGGATTCCCTAAAAGGGACTGCACCTGGAAGAACCATACCATGGGATAAAGAGTACATCATATGAGCTGTTTTTGCTGATCATTTAGTTATAGTTACAAAGTCTGGCTGAAAAAGGACATAAGTCCTAGTTCAGCTGATAGAAGGGAAAAAAATTATATATATATATATATATATATATATATATATATATATATATATGTGTGTGTGTGTGTGTGTGTAATCGTATACCCACAGTTGATTCAGGGAAGGCAAAAAAAAACAAACAAACAAGAAAGCATGATCCAATTTGCTCCAACAGGTGAAAAAAATCATATCTGATCCCCCAAGAAGCAATCGGATATTCCCTGGATCAAGTTTACTTATAGATATTAGTATCCAGTTAAAATATGTGTGTCTAGGAAATAATCTAGGCCTTTCCTAAAACAATCTCCTGAGCTGGCTAGAACCAGCTCTTGAGGGAGTCTATTCTCCATTTTCACAGCTTTTACTGTGAAGAAGCCTTTCCATATTTGGAGATGAAAGCTCTTTTCCTCCAAACTTAAAGAGTGCCTCCTTGTCCTCTGTGATGACCTAAACACCAAGTTCACTATTTGGACCACTTAAGTATTTATATATGTTGATCATATCCCCCCTTAATCTCCTCTTCTCAAGAAAAAATAAATTAAGTTTAGCTAATCGCTCCTTATCGCTGAGCTCCTCCATGCCTCTTATCAATTTGGATGTTCTGCACTTTCTCAAGTTCCTCAATATCCTTTTTTTTAAAATGGTACCCAAAACTGAATTGCAGATTCCAGGTAAGGTCTCACCAATGATTTGTACAGTGTCAAAAATGATATCTCTTTCTGCAGTCCATGCCTCTCTTAATACATGAAAGATTTTGCTTACTTTGGAAAATGCACTGATTTTAATGAAAATCTACTTTAAATATAGTGCCTGGGGGCTTCCCCTAATGTGCCTGTAAAGTGGTGCATCTGTGGACAGGGGGCTTATCAGGATCTGGAAGCCCCAGATCCCTGCCCCCTCTATGTGAATGGGTATCAGGTACACAGTACCCCTACCCGTTCACCAAAAAAGTGTATAAAAGTAATAACCACACAAGACAGTTTTTAATCTAAACCGAAATATAGAAAATGGCATTTCATGGCATCACATGACATCAGAAAGGGGCAGTGCTACTGGGTGATGTAACCAGGTGGCCCTGCCCCTTGCCTTAAAAAAAATGTCAAAGCACGGAGCTGGCCTCCCAGGAGGCGAGAGCTTTTTTCATTGTTTCTATTTTTCGGGTCGGCGGACAGCATGATTGACGATGGATTTACATTGAGGGACACAGTTTTTTTAAATGTGAAAATGTGAAATAGACTCATTGCAGAGGTCGTTCTGGCCAGCTCAATAGATTGCATTAAATAAGGCCTGGATTCTTTCCTAAATTTACATAATATAACTGAATACTAACATTTATAGGTAAAGGGAATATCTGACTGCCTCTTGGGGGATCAGAAAGGATTTTTTTCCAATGCTGTAGTTGCCTTCCTTTAGATCAACTGTTGGTATAGGATTGTGTATATGGGATTGTATGTTTTTTTTTTTTCTATTGGTTTTACTAGATGGACTTTTTCCAACCCTACTAAATATGTAACTATGTAACTATGAATGTGTGTGACATTCTTTCAATGAATGCCTTATAAGTAGACCCCTTTAAGTACATTTTTAATGTGGTAGCTCCAAAAGACAAATCTCACCTTGAGTGCCGGTTCACACTTCCGCATGTGCAGCGATCGCATGTAATTCGGAGCGCACTGCTCCTTCATTACATGCGATCGGATGTGCAGTGCAAATTCAGCCATACACTTTGTATGGCTAAATTCACACTGCACCCGCACAAAAGTCGCACATGAGGCATTTTTTCAGCCGCATCAGGATCGGATCGCACAGTGGTTCACACTTGTGTTGATCCGATCCTGTGCGAACTGTCAGATCGCACTGCGATATGCGATCAAACTGGGGGTGTCGTTAACATTTCATTGACACCCCCAGAGTATCGCATATGGCAGTGTGAACTGCCAGGGGTGCGTTTGCGATGCAGGAACAGGCTGCGAATTTGCAGCCTTCCCGCATCGCACAAGTGTGACCCGGCACTTAAGTTTAGGGAAGCTTCTTTCCCTTTTGAAATACTTGCAGTGGACATAACATTCTGTTTACAAAATTGCTACAAAGAACAACGAACACGTGCACTGGAATGAAGAAATCTATTATAATCGTGTCTACTGCAAGGATGCAAAAATAAACCTAAAAAATAGCAATTATGAAATGCTGCATAGATCAAAAATAAGATAGTAGTAATTCGCTGTGCTGTACTGTGTTCTTCTAAATGATAAACCTTTTAAGATTTATTTTACTTTCTATAATATGTAGCCTGTAAGGGCACTGTTAGAGGTGAGTAGCAAAGGTGCTGTCACAAGCTTTGAATGGTTTTATCCTATAATTCTGTACCTATAAACTACACAATGGTGAGTCATGTGGTGAGGGATCACCAATTTCTTTAACATTTCTTGAGATTGTGGTATAAAGACAAGTTAGATGTTTTCCTCACATTGTATATTGAGGACCTGGACAGGTTCACATGGATAATAGTACAGCACAGCCCCTGTATCATTACAAGAAAGTATGCAATATAATGGTTTCTTATAGATTGTTCTGTAGCACCATCTAAAGCCCAAAAGTGGAGATTATAAGACCATGAACCAGAGCTTAAAGATAGACCTTAACTGTCAGTGATAGCCAACTATTTAAGTCCACAGTCTTTGCAATCTGCTGATCCTGGTTTCCAGCCAAAACATATTAAAAAATCCAGTAGGATTACTTTTCTTCTTACATGGTGTTTTGATGTGATATACTGACAAAAACTGGTTAATTATTAGCTTCATCAATCACTGTGATTAGCAGAGGTTTTCTGCCCTTTTTATTCTGTTACTGATCTAGATTCACATTTGTGCTTATAACAACACAATCAAACTCTTTATATCTTTAAAACACAGTGCCCTCTTTTAGTATTTATTTTCTAGACCTCATGGATATAATTAAATGCTTAGCTTACTGTTTTTTTTCAAACTTTCATCTTTCCTACTCTAATCAATAAGCACAAACATGAAACATTTCAAGAGTAGCAAATAGACAGGTAATTAGTGTATGATTTAACATTTTTTTTCTAAATGCTTTAGTGAGAACTTTGGTTTAATTTATGTATTGATTTAAGAGCCTGCTTCCTGTTTATCAGTATTTTTATTTTTTCAAGATGGCCTTCTCATTTACAAAATGCTCTTGTTGTAACCAATGCAATTTTGACTTGAAGAATTATATAGCAAAAAAACAAAGAAAAAAACAGTGTCTTTTCACTGATAAGGCCTTGTTCTCATGGGGCATACTATAGCATATGGCTGTGGAAAAGCCATGTTTACTTGCACAAGGGTGCACAGATTTTTCATGCATCCCATTTCAAGCAGTCCCCATTCAATCCAATTGGAAAGCAACAGCTGCAAAGACACAGCTGCTGCTCTCAATTTGACATCTGTGTGAGTGCAGGTGCCTGTCTCTGAACTCACACTGTCTTCATTCCGGGACACACACCCACACGCACCCACACCCATACACATCTCAAATTGGGAGCAACAGTTCTGTCCGTGTGGCTGATGCATTTCAATTGACATCAATGGAACTGCCTGCACAGGTGTCCTCTGTAATGCACCCAGAGTGAACGAGGCCTAACTGTAAAGCAGACTGTACAGTCAGCACCAAAGAAAAACTTGAAATTTGATTAACCACTTGCTGACCGCCGCCCGACTATATACGGCGACGGTCAGCCCCTCAAAGGCAAAGTGACGTACCGGTACGTCACTAGCCTGTGAGCCAATAGGGGCGAGCGTGCGCCGCTGGAGGCGCGCTCCCACCCCCGCTTCCGCCCCCGCTCATTCCCTAAGCAGCCCACGCATGTCCGCCGGTCACTTGCGATCGTCGGATACAGCGGGAGAAAGGCAGGCGGCTAATGTAAACACAGCCGCCTGTCATTCTCCCTTGTGTAAAACACACAGCCACGTCCAATCACAGTTAGAAGCAAGCCCCTAGGGACACACTTAACCCCTCCCTCTCCAATAAAGTTAACCCCTTCCCTCCCAGTGTCATTTTTACAGTAACAGTGCATATGTATAGCACTGATTACTGTAATAATGTCACTGGTACCCCCAAAAGTGTCAAAAATGTCAGTCAAGGGTCCGATCTGTCCGCCGCAATGTCACAGTCCCGCAAAAAAAATCGCAGATCGCCGACATTACTCGTTAAAAAAAACAATAAAAATGACAAAAATCTTTCCCTTAGTTAGTAAATGCAATGACTTTTGCGCAAACCAATCAAAATACGCTTTTTGCGATTTTTTTACCAAACATATGTAGCAGAAAACAAATTGGCCTAAAATGTTAAAAAATTTTGATTTTTACATTTTTTTTTGGGGGGGGGGGGGTTAATTTCATATAAAAATTTTTTAAAAATATTGTTATTTTTGCAAAATTGTCGCTCTTTCTTTGTTTATAGCGCATGATCAAAAAATTCCAGAGGTGATCAAATACCATCAAAAGAAAGCTCTGTTTGTGGGAAAAAAAGGACGTCAATTTCATTTGGGTACAGCATCGCACGACTGCGCAATTGTCCGTTAAAATCACGCAGTGCCGAATCGCAAAATAGGGCCTGGTCAGGAAGGGGGTAAAATCTTCCGGGGCTTAAGTGGTTAACCCTAATATCTACCACTGTTGAAGGCCTACAAGCTCTAGGAGAAAACACATGCACCAACTCAGTGTAGCTTTTAGAGACTTCATAAGATGCACAAAGAATATTACTCGGCTGTGCAGTGTCACCATCATTTAATTGTGCCTATACCAATTTCACAATGTGTGAGTAATATTCTTTCTGCATCTTATTAAAGTCTGTAAAAGCTACACTTAGTTGGCACATTTGTTTTCTCCTAGTGACTTTACCCAGAGTTGCTTCTTACTCTTACACAGAGCTGCCACTAAATTATTCTTGTGGTAGTCGGTTAAAAGAGTGCCTAAAATCAGCAATAAGAATCCCACTTAGATCAAAAGATCATCATTTTATTGGTAGCAGAACATGGATTATGCTGTCGGTTGCAGATCCGAATAACAACATTTACGCCCTGAAGAAGGGTATGTCTCTGTTCCCCCAAAACGCATTCGCTTTAACATGTTCTGCTACCAATAAAATGATGATCTTTTGATCTAAGTGGGATTCTTATTGCTGATTTTGGACGCTCCTTTAACCGACTACCACTAGAAACTTTGGAAACGACCTCTAGGCCGTATCTTAAGGTAGCAGCCCAGACCCCTTAACAAAAGTCCACTGCCTTTTTTCATCCAGTTGGGCCAGATTGATTGGGAGTTCATTTCCCCAAGTGGCCCTCTTTCACCTACCACCCACCCACAGACCCTCTATTGAGCAGGTCAGTCCAATGCAGCCATCAACTTTTCAAAAAACTACTTAATTATTCTTAACATAGACTTTCAATGAATTATCCATTAGGATTAACTGCCCTATTACATTTCATATAACTCTAGTCTCAGTCACAGGGCCTATTTGTGGCAATCATTTTTTATCTGTTTTGAAGGCCTAAAAGCACCTATTTAAATGCATGGTATGTTTTTACACAGTTACTTCGATCTCCACTTGCTTCTGAGTCCTGTGCTAAGCAGGAGTGAATACAGGAGGTTGGAAGCACAGCACAAGTGCCATCTTGGAAATGCTTTAGATTATCTGAATAAGTGCAGAGCTTTCTCTGTTTGGACAAGGTGGAGAGACTGTGATGTCAATCTGTAGCTATGTAAGAATATACCATCCCTGGAATTTATCATTAACTGCTTGCCGACCATATACAGTACATATTCAGCGGCAAGGCGGCTCTCCTGTGTAAAATCACATACCTGTATGTGATTTTGCTCTTCTGGAGCAACAGTGATTGGACACAGTCGGAGCCAATCAGTGGGTCCGACTCAATGTCCACCTGGATCATTCCTGAGAGACCCCCACTGGGACCCCCAACTCCCCATTAGACCCCCCAATTCAGTAACTCAACATAAGGAATGGATCTTATAAATCTTAAAACTCATTCTCAACCAATAGACTTCTTCCCTGTGCCCCAGGATCTCCCATGTCAAACAGTCACTTCTACTGCTTTTATACAATGACAAACTTAATGTGGATAATCCATAAATGAACTCCCCTAAACGCTTTATGGCTCGGTAGGATGCTTTTATACATTCACCACTTTCCCCTGTGGAGCAAATTGACCTCCACAATGTCCGGCTTACCTGCAAAAATTCTTGGCGGAGGACCCATCGCCACCCTGACAGTCCACGCCTGTCAGGGAAGAAGAAGTAAGCCCAGGCACATAGTTATGTGCAGACGGAGAGTGTTTGTTAACCAACGGAGAAAGCCTATTTAGCCAAACCTATGGACTTTGGATTCCTGTTCACTTTCCACACCTGCCACTAAGTGGCGCCAAATGGCCTATATAAACACCTCTGCTGCACTAGGACCTTGCCTTATGGTCTACAGCTTCCTGCTTCCTGTTTCCTGTTCCTGGTGTTTACTCTGTTGCTGTCCTGATCCGTCTGACAACGATTGAACTCTGCCTGAACCGACCCCTGGCTTGCTCTTCGACAACGTCTCCCCTTTATCCTGCTGTCTGCCTGTCTGCCGTTGCCAACTCCTGCCTGAACCTGACTACTCTGCTGCCTGTGATCTGCCAGCCTGCTAAGCATCTGCTGCCTGTGACCAGTCAGTCTGCCAAGTACCTGCTGTCTGCATCACGATCCAGTCTGCATCCAAGTACGCACGGACCTCACATCTGCAGCCTTCACCATCTGAACTTCTAGGCACTCGTGCCACTCCAGGCTTCTGTGTCTCCTGTTTGCATTATCAGGGGTACTAGGCCGGAGGTGTAAGAGATCGCCTTCCTCTCCACGTCAGGCTCCATCTCCAGGTACGTGACAACGCCTGTCTCACACTGATTTCTTCCCCATCCGTGCTTTGAAATTTGTTGACCGAGCTCACATGATCCCCTCTTTACTCTTTCTTCTTTGAGAAGTCTTTCAAATTATACCAATTGCTTTAGTATTACGCTTTTTAGAAACATCCAGTTGATCCATCTATACAGGGTCAATGTTTGTGTATCACTGTCCCTTAGGCGGGACTTCTATATTAAGTTATACTCCCTATTGCTTCTTCTCCACTTTGTTTTTTTTTTCTCTCCCTCCCCTCTCTCTTCTCTTCTCCTTTCCATAAATTTATGGCATTAATATTTGTTATCGGTGTAGCTGCCATTTTTACGACTTTGTATCACACCATGCCGATTCTTTCATTCAGCTTATCAACATGCTTGATATTCTGCTCTTTCCAATGTTATTGTTCTTGTTAAAAAATTGTACATCTCGACTGCTGTCTAAGTTATATATTTTTGTACTGAAAAACTTTTTCAATAAAATTTATTTAAAAAAAAAATAAAAAAATAAATAAATAAATAAGTGTTCCTTTAATTTTTTTGAGCAGTGTATAAAGGTGGGCATAAAGCCCTGCAACATAGTTCACTGGCTGGAGTTAAGTTGATGAAAAGTGTTTTTTTTTCAGTGAAACCCCCCCCCCCCCCTCCTAATCCCATATGCAAATTGCTTATTGTTATGAGAAAGGCAGCATATTCTTAAACAGGCAGTTATTCTTTTATGATATGCCAATCAAGATATTTTGCATAAAGGAAGGCATGTGATTTTCTTCCAGGCATTATATGATTAAGTTGACAATATTATGTGAGCAACGGTTGAGTACCCACTGTGCTGTACTTTTGACCAAATTGATTTGTGTAATGAACACTTGCTCTGTCTCTTCTCTAAGCTTGAATATGGCTCTTGATTTAACCAGTAATGCTGGAAGCCAAGTGAATTTACAGCCCCCACAGTCATTCTCGCTCAATGTGAAGAGAATAGCAGCAGCCGTACAGAACCAGAGCATAATTCAATACATTCTGCTATAAGCAGAGAAAATAATATCACACAGCTCTGCAATATACCTATTTGATTTGATTTGTAAACCTGATAAAAAAGCAATCGAGAAAAGTTCAGGGCACAAATATATATGAGTCCCAAGAAAAATATGAGTCCATTGAATGTGTATAAAGCTGTAGAATATCATGCATATTAATTCAGATTCATACATTTTCTTTTATTGTTACCAGTTTTCCATTTTTTATATAAACCCCCTAAGATAGAAATAAAGGAGCTGCTATTGCTGGCTTGTATTTAAGAGCACATGCTTCAGGATTGTTGTCCTCATATGGGCTTTATTACTTAGTCACTGACCTTGAATATTCATGTAACCACTGAGATCTGGCAAGACTGTCCTGTATATTTCTTTTAGGTCATTGACTGACTAACTTAAACAAATCTGTCCAACCCCATATTTTCAAAAAATTTGGTGAAACTATTGGAGAGGTCTGTTTGTTGCATTCTTTTTTAATCACTTGATGTTCAGAAGGTTTTACTCCCTACATGATTAGGGCACTGTACTACTTTAACTGGCAATTCCTCAGTCATGTAATACCACACACAATCAAAGCTATTCTTTTGGCAGTATTTAATCACTACTGGGTTTTTTTTTGTTTGTTTGCTATATAAATAAAAAAATACAGAAAATAAAAAAAAAATAAAAAATTGTCTTTTATAAAAGTTTTCAAACATATAACCTTTCTTTATACATGTACGCCAAAATGTAGTTTGCTAAATTTTTTTGGTAAAAATAACCCAAATCAGTGTATATTTTTTAGTTTGTGTAAAAGTTCTAGAGTTTACAAACTATGGTATCTACAGTATATATATATATATATATATATATATATATATATATATATATATATATATATTTGAAAATTGATCGATCTTGATGCACTGATCTCATTTATAGAGGCTATATATAGGTCTCATTTATAGAGGACATTTATAAATGTCAGGACAGTACAATCACCCCTGAAATTATAGTTTTTCGGAATGTAGACAATCCAAGGTATTTAGTAAGATGCATGGTGACTTTTTTGAAGTTGTAATTATCTGTCACAATATTTTTGGATAAAGGAAAAATGTAAAAAAAAGTTTTTTTTATATATTTTTTTTTTTTTACATACTGTCACTGGTGCAGTACAGCATCATCATATAACTGGTGTGGTGGTGAACACAGGTACTGACTGGCTTTTTAAACTATTTTTTTACACACTGTCCTTAGAGTAGTTCAATGTCAACATAGTGACATTGTACTACTCTGGGGGAGTGATCCCGGATTTTCTTTACACTATTATTGCTTATAACAGTGATGATCACTGTATTAGGCAATAGTTTAAACTGTCATGAATGGTTTTCATTCAAGAGAGCTCGCTTACTTATGTGATCTGTGATTGGCTACAGCTAATCACATGGTACAGGGTGCCATAAACCATGTGATATCTGTGGGCCAATTACAACATCACAACAGTAAGCTTCATGAATGTAAGTAATTCATGGCAGTTTTGTTTACATTGTATTCACGTGATCCTTATGATTGTCAATAGGGATCGCATGATACCCCGGCCACTCAGAGCAGCCAAGTACTATGGTTTATGGAAGTCACAGGATCATGCACCCCAGGGGGCTTGCCAGTACGTCACAATTCCTGCAACTGCTGCCCGCTCACAGTAAATGGACTGTGGGCAGGTGGCAAGTGGTTAAATAGAGGATAGAAGATAAATGTAATTTGCCAGAAGTTTAAAATCAGTTATTCCTTGTAAATATCAATGCTTTTAAAAAACTGTTCCCAGCTAAATGGAGTTTTGTAAAAATGTTTTTGAACTGGTGAACTGGTATTTGGTATCCAGGGCAGTGGCTCTTCAGCCCCCCCCCCCTCCCGAAACAAATGTATACATTCTTTGCCTATTAGCCCAGAAAATGGACAGGTTTGATTTGACAGATTTGGCTCCTATTCATTTTAATGAGGGTTGGCATCTGAACCCCTTCAAAATTTGCAAAACCCTGCTTGAACCAAACCATTGGCAGTTTATCTTATCTCTACTACTTATATTGTAAGTGAGTTTAATGCCAAAGTAATTCAGGTAGCATAGCTAATGTTGAAAGCCATAGCTGAGTTGAGATTGCTCTTTGCTATTCTATATATGTTTTACAGTAAATAGTTTTCGGTTCTCTTTTTTTAAATATTCTTTATTTACATTTTTTAAAAAAAATATTGTTTACAGTGAAACATAACACAAATAATACTGCTCATATACAGTATCTCACAAAAGTGAGTAAACCCCATCACATTTTTGAAAATAGTTTATATCTTTCATGTCAAAACACTTTGCTACAATATAAAGTATTGAGTGTACAGCTTGTATAACAGTGTAAATGTGCTTTCCCCTCAAAATAACTCAACACACAGCCATTAATATCGAAACCACTGGCAACAAAAGTGAGTACACCCCTAAGTGCAAATGTCCAAATTGGGCCCAAAGTGTCAATGTTTTGTGTGACCAATATTATTTTCCAGCACTGCCTTAACCCTCTTGGGCATGGAGTTCACCAGAGCTTCATGGGTTGCCACTGGAGCCCTCTTCCACTCCTCCATGACGACATCACAGAGCTGGTGGATGTTAGAGACCTTGCGCTCCTCCACCTTCCGTTTCAGGACTCCCCACAGATGCTCAATAGGGTTTAGCTCTGGAGACATGTTTGGCCAGTCCATCTCCTTTGCCCTCAGCTTCTTTAGCAAAAGAAGGGGTCGTCTTGGGGGTGTGTTTGAGTCATTATCATGTTGGGATAATGCCCTGCGGCCCATTATTCCGGAGGGGATAATGCTCTATTTCAGTATGTCAAAGTATATGTTGGCATTCATGGTTCCCTCAATGAACTGTAGCTCTCCAGTGCTGCAGCCCCAGACCATGACACTCCCACCACCATGCTTGACTGTAGGCAAGACACACTTGTCTTTGAACTCCTCACCTGGTTGCCGCCACACAGACTTGACACCATCTGAACCAAATGGGGTTCCCAGTAATCCATGTCCTTAGTCTGCTTATCTTACGCAAACTGTTTGCTGGCTTTCTTGTGCATCATCTTTAGACGAGGCCTCCTTCTGGTATGACAAAAATGCAGACCAATTTGATGCAGTGTGCAGTGTATGGTCTGAGCACTGACAGGCTGACCCCCCACCCCTTCAACCTCTGCAGCAATACTGGCAGCACTCACTCATACATCTATTTCCCAAAGACAACCTTAGAATTTGACGCTGAGCATGTGCACTCAACTACTTTGGTAGACCATGACAAGGCCTGTTGTGAGTGGAACCTGTCCTGTTAAACCGCTGTATGGTCTTGGTCACCGTGCTGCAGCTCAGTTTCAGGGTCTTGGCAATCTTGCTATAACCTAGGCCATCTTTATGTAGAGCAACACATCTTTTTTTCAGATCCTCAGAGAGTTCTTTGCCAGTTTGTTGAACTTCCAGTGACCAGTATGAGAGAGTGTGAGCGATAACACCAAATTTAACATACCTGCTTCCCATTCACACCTAAGACCTTGTAACACTAACGAGTCACATGACAACGGGAAGGGGAAAATGGCTAATTGGGCCCAATTTGGACATTTTCACTTAGGGGTGTACTCACTTTGGTTGCCAGCGGTTTAGACATTAATGGCTGTGACTACTTCACATTATAGCAAAGTGTAATTTCTTCAGTGTTGTCACAAAAGATAAAGTATTTACAAAAATGTGAGGGGTGTACTCACTTTTGAGATACTATACTTAAAGTAACATCACAGAATTTTTTTTAAGACAGAGCTTTTGGGGGGGCTTGTCACAGTATGGCTGCTTGAACAGGGAGGGATCGGCAACAGAACAGTGGCTCCCTGCAATAGACACCTTCAGATCCAGCCTTTGCTGTGTGCCCTAAGTGGGATGTCCAGGAGCACTTCTACCCATTGGTCAGCGAGATCCACACAGCCAACATGGCTCACGGACTCCTTCCCTGGCGCCAGCAGTATGGCGGCTCCAGGAGGAGGGGGGTAAGAGTGACATGAAACATGCTCCCTCATCACAGCAACCTTCTCAGAGATCCCCCAGCCCACAGCATGCAGAAGCTCCTGCACAAACTCTTCGGAAGAATGGCAAGAGCTATCAGAAGCATTCTGTCATCTCTCCTTCTGCCTACCCACTCTCTAAAGGGCTGATGAGCAAAAAGCAAATAGCTGCTAATGAGGACACAGATACAGACTTTCCTCTGGTGACACAACAGAGGCGTAACTAGAACCTTCAGGGCCCTGGTGCAAGAAACAATGAAGGGCCCCCGGACCCCTGGCTAGGGCCCTTCCCTTCAAGCCTGGGGCCACTTCCCCCCTTCCCACTGATCCTGGGGCCCTTTTCTCTCATTGCAGGGCCCTTTATTACGTTCCCACAGTGGAACCCTTTCACAAGTTCTGCAATGGGCCCCCTTCCTGCCATCTTGGGGCCTCCCCACGGTGGTGGAATGCTAGGGCCTGGTTGAAAGTGTGACCTTTGCGATCCTGGAAGTTCACCTACTGGTGTCAGTAGTTTTTATTTTTTGGTATTTTAATTGTATTGTTTTTTATCATTTTATTTTTGTTTTTTTACAATGTCACTGACTATGACTCTGTCCATTCAGAAAAGGAAGGAGCTGGCAAATTACATATTTACCGACCTCTTCCTGGTTCTCTATTGTGACACATCCCCTGCAGCAGCTGGCAGGAGAGAGGAGGGAGGACCGTAGGGGGGGGGGGCAGGGGAGCACCGGGGCCCAGAGACAGCAGAACACAAGTGAACTGGATAGGAGGGGTGGAAGGGGCAGCATACAGAGGAACCAATATCCTTAATTTTCCTCCTGCAGCTACAGGGGGGAAAAGGAGGACAGTGATTTCTCTACATGCTGCCCCCGCCGTCCCTCCTATCCAGGTGTAGAGGGGAGCCGCACAGGCCCCCTGGAGCATGGGGCCCAGTTGCAATTGCAACCCCTGCAACCCCTGTAGTTACGCCCCTGTGACACAACAACCAATAGTAGAATTCTCTGCCACTGATCAACCTGCCTCTGAATGCACAATTAAGGAGATGTTGCTCTCTCTTAAATGTGACCTTCTGGCTGAATAATGCAAAAACCTTTCAAACTTACAGTACCACATTAAGCAAGTTGATGAAAGAGTTGATAGTGTAGAGAGAAAATTGTCAGATGGGTTGCAACAGCTTAGAACTGACATTTAGTGTAACAATTTAACATTTCAGGAAATTCTGGAAACTGTTACCACCTCTGAGCTGATTCCATATCTGCAGCAATTACTAAAGGAACTACTTCCCCTGGAAAATCCCAAGGATTTTGTTATCGCTAGGGCACATAGACTGGCTAAACCTGCTTCACTACCGGATTCTGTGCCTACAGATGTGATTGCAAGGTTCACTTTTTTAACATTAAAGAATGGCCCTTCAATACTGCCAGGAAGATGGAGAAACTTCCAGACCCCTTTTCCAAGTTTCAGATTTCTGGTGATCTTTTTGTCGTGTAGCAAAGTAAACAATTTTCCTGCATCACTGCCCAATTACGGGAGTGCAACATTACCTAATAATGGGGATTTCTCACCAAATTAACTCATCAAGGCCATGCCTATATCTTAAGATCCCTGAAGGAGGCATCAAAACATCCTGCACAGTGGGGTGTCACAGTTGACCGCAACCTCTCCTGCGCCAAACCTCATCTACACATCTCAGGTGGTTGGTCTACAGTCGGTGATACATTAAGTGGTCCCTGTGATGGTCCTCCTTTTTTTTTTTACTCACTACATGTGCCTCCTAGTAGTCTTTATTTTGGCAAACTCCACTTCTACTTTTGATTCCAGAACCCTGTTCTCCCTTTTTTCATGCCACACCCCTGGTTGCATGTGTTACATGCTGTTTGTCCCTTTTGCTCTATGCAAACTGACCATTTGTTTTTGGTCCTCACTTTTGGGTCAATTTTTGTTTATCTGTTGCTATTGAATCTTCTTTTAGAATCAAAGCTACCCCATACTATATTATTATTATCATGGCTACATGACAGGTTACTTGCTGTTTTTCTGTATGTAAAACATGCAGCACTACTCCAAGCATTTCCCATTCTTTCATTATGTCCTTAAAAATAATTTTGCTTAATGTTAAAGGTCTCAACAGTCCTAATAATAGGTCTATGATATGGAAGGATGCTCTATCCCAAAATGTGACACCTGCACTCCAATTCACCCCCTAAAATATCTCATCCTAAATTTCCTTTCTGTTTTTTTCATGAACGCAGAACAGAAAAAAAAGGGGTTCTGTTCATTGTAAGGGACACAGTGGTATTCTCTCAATAGCTTATATAATATGACAAAAATGCCAGATTCATCATCCTAGGCACTTTAATTAGGTGGTTTCAGCAAGAGGCAACCCTTGGCCAACTCAAATTCTGGTGGTCTTCAGTTCCAGACCATGTTTGGACTACAATTAAAGGCATCCTTTTAGGATTGTCTCTACAATGCACTTCAAGTGCCATCCTACTGGGTTCACAACCCCCCGTATTTCCTTACTATATCGCTGGCAGAATCAACAGCATTTTCCCCTGAAATCATACGCAGCTGATATTTCAACTCTCCCATTATTGTCGTTAGATCCACCAACGTCCAACTTGTCTCCCTCTAACCTGGGTCACTGCTGTATCGATCTCCCAGTGAAGTCTACCACAATACACACATTTGTGGAATTATAAAGCAGCTACAACCTTCCTAAAATTGACTTTTACACTGGTAGATTTAGACTCTGGTCCATCCTTGCGAACTTGATCAAAAAATAATTTTGGATTCCTTCAGATATATTAACTCACTTTAACACTGTTACCGCTAGGAACAAAGGTATTTCTTTTTTCTACCACCTTCTCAAGCATAATCTCTTTTCCAACAAAACTCCATCCATGGAAACATGGGAAGCAGACCTCCCACAGAGGTTTACAATGTCGCAACAGCACAAAGCTTCAAAACTGCTTTTGACTTCCTCAAACGGCATTACCTAATGGGAAACCTCCCTAAAACTTTTGCATAAATGGTATTACACAATTACAAAATTGTTCTAAAACTATATAAATAGTGTTGCGCAAAAAATAAAAATCTATATCAAAAAAATATAATATAAATGTATTTTGTCCGCCCTAATACTAATATAGGTGATGTGTTTGGGTTAAAACATAAACAGTATATAACATCTTAAAACATCAATTAGTGGTATAATCAAATAAATCGATTGAGAAAGTGATGAGTGCTAGATAATCGATGTATCAATCTTCCATAAATTAATAATAAATGTGCTAAATATTTTCTCTCATACAATGTGGCAATCAATTATAAATAAGTGCAATCAAGGGGGAACAATGTATTCTGTTTTTATTCACCATTTGTACAGTGTCCCAACTTTTTGGGAATTGGGCTTGTATATTGATAGGACTATAGCACTGAATGCAATATACAACTCGCTATGCGATTTAGGTGCAAATAACATGACTAAAGCTCAAATGTGTAAACAAGAATTTTAACCCATTAAAAAATTGCACACACAACAGTAGCAGTTATTTATTTGGCCACTGGGCTGCAGATCACTAAAATGCAAATCACGTATTAATTAGGGCACGTACTGTAAATGTCTCCTGAAAATTACTGTTCCTGCAGTTCAGCAAAGTAGAGTCACCTGAATCTTAAAGTTTTCAGTATTCTTACCACATAAACAAAACAAGTTAGAAAGAAATGTTTCAGAGCTGCTGATGAAGTATGCACTTAACATCTGTTTCTAAATTAGCAACATATTTTCTATTGTCGCAGAGTAAAATATTTGCCATCCATACAAATTATTTTATGCCACTTTTAGATAATGTTCCCATTCAAAAAATAAAAACCATCATTTGAAGGACAATAAATTAATGAATAACCTGCTGTTATGCTTTAAATAAAATGCCAAATTCACATTTTGGGTTGCACAGGTTTTACACTTGTCAAGCTTGATCATTTTAAACTATGGTCTCCCTTTGCTATTGTATAATATATCTAAATAATTAGAATTCTGCCCTATATAGATATGACAGACTGTAATAAGCATATTCTAATGTTTCAAATGCTGAATTGTAGAAAATAAACTGAAAAAG
Source organism: Pelophylax lessonae (assembly GCF_965119305.1). NCBI lineage: Eukaryota > Metazoa > Chordata > Amphibia > Anura > Ranidae > Pelophylax > Pelophylax lessonae. The sequence goes on from NC_138773.1 coordinate 163,077,380, forward strand.
AAGTACTTTTTACCATCTGTTACTTGGTTTAAACCAAATGAGGGTCAGTGCCATAGCAAGGCTTGGTACAGAATGCTTGTAATCCACCTTGTTCCAAATCACCGAACAAATATTTAGCTAGTGGTGCTAAAACTTTTTGTTTTGCTTTGCTTAAAAAAATATCCTTGAATATGAGGAGCCGAGGAATTGACTATATATATATATATATATATATATATATATATATTGTGACAGGAAGTCAGGTAAATCTGGGAATGTAGTCACTGAGAGGAGACACATTCCCACCTGCTTTGAAAGTTCACTGATACTATAGGGTGTTGGCTGCAGAGAGAGCCAGCAGGAAGTTGAAAACCATTCAGCTGTTCAGAATGAGGAGATCAAGGACTCTATAATTTGTCCAGAGAAAATCTATTGAGTGCTGCCTCCTGTCGCCGTGTGGGCTGGGAGAGGAAGGCAGACATACGTGTACCTCCCGACGCCGTGTGGGCATGGGAGAAGGACTGCTGCCTCCTGTCGCCGTGTGGGCTGGGAGAGGGGGACAGTCGGATGTGTGCCTCCCGACAAGCTGGTGAGCATGGGAGAAGACCCCCTACAGCGATGTGAAGCTAAGGAGGGTAACCACGAGTGAAGACGTCTCAAAGGTGAGAAGACAAAGTGTTCCATGTGAAGAGTGTGAAGAGAAGTGTTCCATGTGAAGAGTGTGAAGAGTAAAGGGACCTGTTAAATGAACTGTGTTCAATGTGAAGAATCTGAAGAGTAAAGGATCCTGTTATAAATGAACATGTGCTGTGTGAAAGAAAACAAAGGGACATGTTCAATGGACAATGTTTGTGCTGTGTGAAAAGCAAACAAATGGACATTTGAGTGTCTGCTGTAGGATCAGCAGTGTCGGCCCAGCAGTAGGTTGGAAAGACTTCTTAGGTAGGTTCCAGCTGTGAGAAGGTAGCCGCCCACAGAGGCAAGGATTTATTTTCTGTTTTATTTTATTTTGGATGTTTTGCTGCATACAGCCTGGTGAAGAAAACACCATTTAATAAACCACACTGTTTGTTTGCAAGCACTTGTCGGCTACCTCTCTGGGAAAACGCACCCCCCAAGGGGTCATCCACGCCTACCACCGAGCTAATCCCTTACATATGGTGGAGGTATGCAGTGGGCATAAGCAGAGATCCCTGCAAGGAAGTGCAAATGTTTGATGAACTTTATCTGGTGCATGAGATTGCACAATCTATGTGTGCAGGAGAGAAGATCCTGACAGAAAAAAAAAAAGTGTTTTAAAGAGACAGCGGTCTCAAAATTATTTGATGAACTTTGTTGTGTCTGGTGCAAGTGACTGCACAAACTGTGTGTGCAGGAAAAGAGATCTTGCAAGAGAGAGAGAAAAACTACATGTGTTAAAGAGACAGTGGTCTGAAAAATTTTTGCTGGACTGTGAAAAATTTGTTTGTGGAGTTATTGAAGATGGGGCGTTCAAAACGCCTGAAAAATGCAAAGATAGATGAAATGAGAAACCGGATTCTATGGATGGAGGGGATGTTACCGTCTGAACCAGCCCCATCCATGCCTAAAGAGAGTCTACTAAAGAGGAAGGTTGTTGTCCCTAGCAACACTGATGAAACTGCTATGGAGACGCAGTGTGCTCAGATGAAAAGTAAACTCAAAATGGAGGAGATGTTGAAACAACTGATTATATCAAATACAGCTCAACAGCAGGCAAATGCAGCTCAACAGCAGGCAAATGCGGATTTTCAGCGGAGCTTTGCAGCTCAACAAAAGGCTCACCAAGAGAGCATGGCAGGCTGGAAACAGAGACGCCAGCAGCCAATGGAGGCCATCGGTTTGGAGGAAACTGAGTATGTGTGCAGGGCTGAGTTGGATGCCTTGCAACGGAAAATGGAAGAAAAGGAACAAGCCTTGGAATTGCTTAAAATGGAGCATAGAAACTTGCAGGAAACGAATGAACTACTCAAGTCTCATGTGTCACAGTGGGAAGAATCCACTGCTCTTCTTTTGGTCGAGTTGCAAAAACGCAGAGAGACTATAATGGAGAAAGATACCATCCTCATGGAAAAGGAAAGTGAAATTCAGACTTTGCAGAAGCAAAGTATGGCTGATATGTTGGAGTTGCGTAATCAGCTGGAAAAAAGTCTTCAGTCTTTGGGAGCTACAAAAATAGACCTGCAGGAGTCGCAGGAACAGAATGTTGCTCTGAAAGCGACATTGTCTCTCAGCGACAAAGAGAAAAGTGAAAGAGAGGCTAAATTACTGAGTACTGTGTATGAGCTCACTACTTTGAGCAATGTGGTAGATGAATGGCGTGCGGACTGTGAAAGTTGGAAAGGGGAAGCCCAACGTTTCCAGCAGCAGTTAAAGGAGAAAGAAGCCTGTGTGGCAGAATTACATTCTTATTCCCAGATGCTAGCCAATGAGGTGAAGGCTCTTATGCAGGGAAAAGGAGATTGTGAACATAAGAGGGAAAAAGTAGAGGCACAGCTTCTGGAATCGCAAGTCAAGGTGTCAGAAGGTGACCGATTGTGTGCTAAGCTGTCAGAGAAGGCAAACCGACTACAGGTTGAGTTGGACAATGTTACAAATCAGCTTTCTCAAGCAGACAGCAAATCTAGAGAAATTGCGGAAGATTTTTCTATCTTGGAATCGCAGCTGCAAGACACGCAGGAACTCTTACAGGAAGAGAGGTGTCAAAGGCTGAGTTTTAGCACAAAGCTCAAACAAATGGAAGATGAGAAAAATGGCTTCCTGGAACAATTAAAAGAGGAGGCGGAAGCAAAGAAAAACCTATCAGAGCAAGTCGCAACATTGCAAGCTCAGATAGCGGATATGAAAAAACGCATGGAAGAAAGCGTTGGTTCATTACAGTGTGTTGAAGATGTGAAAAATAAGTTTGATCAGATGCTTGGTGAAGAGAAGACTGTGTCTGCAAAATATGCAGAAGAACGCGCCCGTGCAGAAACGGAGGTGCGTGATAACGAGAGCAAAGCCCTGTTCTTGGCTCGCTCTTTGGAGGAAGCTCTAGAGTGTAAGGCTGAACTAGAAAGTGTTAAACAGCTGCGTACAGAAATGGAAGAATTGGTCAGCTCCAAGGATGATGTTGTGAAAAGCGTTCAGGAGCTAGAAAAGTCTAAGCGAGCTTTAGAACAGCAAGTAGAAGAGATGAAGATTCCGTTGCAGGAACTGGAAGAGGAATTCCAGGCAACAGAGGATCTGTCCCAAAGAGGGGATAGTGTGCCTGATGCAGTTTTTAAAAGGATCAGTGTTTTGGGGTCTGTCCTGAGTGAGACTCAGAAATGTGATGACATGTGGCTTGAATCACCCCTTTGGAATAAACCGTTCCTTCAAAAACTTCAAGCATTGGAAAATGTATCATTAGAACTTCAGCAAACAAAGGAGCTGAGTAAGAAATGTGATGATTTCTCAGTTCAGGCTGAAAACCTAGTGGGGAAAACTAAGGCTGTTGGTGAAAACGTGAAGCAAATGAATAAGTGCCTTTCAGGGAGTGTTTCCAAAATGGAACTGGTAAAAGAATGTGTTGCAGTTCCATGCTTCTTCACTGATGCAGAGAGGAGGTCTATAATGGATACCACCCAGATCGCTGGGTTCAACTGTGTTGTTGCCTTTGACCCATATGATGATGGAAGGAAAGTTGATAAAGTACAGACGTTTCCTGGAACAAAGCTAAGTGAAGCAGAGGTTCTCAAAGTGTTGTGGAAATCATTTGTTGATTGCAGAGAGAGGCGTCTTAAGAATGTTGAAGACTTTAAGACTAGCAAAATTGAGTTGCCTATGGATCACGGACCTCCATGGTGGATTGGACAGACGGTTATGAGGGACAAGCTGTCTGACATTTATGAGAAAGCTGTCAATGAAGATGACAGAAACGAGAAGGAGCAAAATGATGCCAAAAATGCAGTTGAAGAATGTGTATATGAGATGAGAGACAAACTGTGTGGCATTTATGAGAAATCTGTCAATGAAGATGACAAAACAGTTTCATCCGGAAGCTTGAGGATAATAGGAGGCTTATCAGTGAGTCAGCAGTGCCTGACACATGCGTGCCTGGAAATATGTGTCCCAACCCTAGGGTTGAAACAAGAGGGGGGGGTATGTGACAGGAAGTCAGGTAAATCTGGGAATGTAGTCACTGAGAGGAGACACATTCCCACCTGCTTTGAAAGTTCACTGATACTATAGGGTGTTGGCTGCAGAGAGAGCCAGCAGGAAGTTGAAAACCATTCAGCTGTTCAGAATGAGGAGATCAAGGACTCTATAATTTGTCCAGAGAAAATCTATTGAGTGCTGCCTCCTGTCGCCGTGTGGGCTGGGAGAGGAAGGCAGACATACGTGTACCTCCCGACGCCGTGTGGGCATGGGAGAAGGACTGCTGCCTCCTGTCGCCGTGTGGGCTGGGAGAGGGGGACAGTCGGATGTGTGCCTCCCGACAAGCTGGTGAGCATGGGAGAAGACCCCCTACAGCGATGTGAAGCTAAGGAGGGTAACCACGAGTGAAGACGTCTCAAAGGTGAGAAGACAAAGTGTTCCATGTGAAGAGTGTGAAGAGAAGTGTTCCATGTGAAGAGTGTGAAGAGTAAAGGGACCTGTTAAATGAACTGTGTTCAATGTGAAGAATCTGAAGAGTAAAGGATCCTGTTATAAATGAACATGTGCTGTGTGAAAGAAAACAAAGGGACATGTTCAATGGACAATGTTTGTGCTGTGTGAAAAGCAAACAAATGGACATTTGAGTGTCTGCTGTAGGATCAGCAGTGTCGGCCCAGCAGTAGGTTGGAAAGACTTCTTAGGTAGGTTCCAGCTGTGAGAAGGTAGCCGCCCACAGAGGCAAGGATTTATTTTCTGTTTTATTTTATTTTGGATGTTTTGCTGCATACAGCCTGGTGAAGAAAACACCATTTAATAAACCACACTGTTTGTTTGCAAGCACTTGTCGGCTACCTCTCTGGGAAAACGCACCCCCCAAGGGGTCATCCACGCCTACCACCGAGCTAATCCCTTACAATATACATACCAAATCATACGTGATAATGCAGTAGATTGGGCACAGAGCAGGCAAAAGTTGTTTTTCTAAACCTACTAGTGGATAACTCTGCAGTGCAGTTCAGAACAGCCCAGATTTGGACAAATCCACACATGTGTTGGCACCAACATGTGAACCTTGTGTGCTCCATATGCTGCCACAGAGCTGCCCCCATACCAGCTTGGGAACACCTTCCTAAACTCTTGGTATCTAATGAAGTTAATTTTCAGCCCAACATTTAGGATGGAAACTTTAATCTTAAAGGCAAGTAATAATGCAAAAAGTGGTCACTTCCCCCACCTATAGCTGGTCTAAACAGCTAGGAGCACTGGACGGGCAAACACATGTCAAAAAGCCAAGGAATTTCCAGTCACAACTTACCATCCAGCCTGTGACCAAGCGAATTAACCTGTCTAACAGTATGCGTTAAAACAGGGGTTTAGTTGCACACATTTGCAAATACATGCATAAGCTGCAGGCCCTGGCAAGGCATCCTGATATCTGTAGTCCCTAACTCTACCTTTAAAGAGTCTCCACAGTGGGAGCATGTGTGTCATATTGGTCAGGCAATGCACTGACACCTTTGCTGCCATTGTGCAATGTGCTGGGTGTTCAGTGCATTCCTGCGCCTTGAAGGAGGGGTGGGATCCCTCCAGTCACCTGTCCTCCATCTATCCATCAGAATACAATGTGCTCCCACTGTGAAGACTCTTTAAAGGTAGAGTTAGGGACTGCAGATGTCAGGGGGCCTTGCTGGGGCCTGCATCTTATGCATGTATTTGCAAATGTGTGCAACTAAACCCCTGTTTTTAAAGCATACTGTTAGACAGGTTAATTTGGTTGGTCGCAGGCTGGTTGGTAAGTTGTGACTGTACATTCCTTGGCTTTTTTGAAAGGCAAGTGATAGCTTATTTGGTAATTTTTTAAATTACATTTATTAGCATATATTGTATAACATTTGTATTGTTTGTATGAAATCCTTAATTTACACATAAAAACTCATATAAAAAATTATTTATACATAAAAAATGAATACATTGTTCATTTCTGCTTACCCTCTGTGAGGACAGCCCTTATTTTGAGAGAATGCCCCAGCAGGTGCAATGAAATGCCAAAGTCTCCAAAGTACAATTCAGGGAGGGGGGATTTGCGCTTTGGAGGCACTCCACATTCTTGACCCCTGCACACTGTGTGTTATCCACGCCTAACCCTTAAACTGAGTGCGGTATGCAATCATAACCTAGAACTCGGTAGGCTTAGGTTACATATAACTTTACAAAAGAAAATAAAAGCGCATAAAGAGCTATTAAGTGTAGTATATAAAATCAGTGACTGGGGGGGGGGGATGTGTCCTGACCTCGGACAAAGATGGATGCTTAAGTCCAGTGCTCCAGCCATGAGGGGAATCAAATATAGCTCAAGTTAAGGCCTACAGCGATATCAACCATGTGCACATCAGACCGGAGCTAATTGGCAGTTTTTTTTTTTCAGCTGCCATTACAGCTCTTCGCCCTGATCTGCAAAACATAGCAGAGTAAGTGCAAGAGGTTGATGCAGTCACCTCACACCAAGAAGCCCAAATAGATCAACTCCACACTGTCCAAGAAGCACATACCCTTCAGCTCAGGGATATGTAAAGACAGCTAGAAGATCTAGATAGCAACATAAGAGTCCCTGGTATTTCGGAATCAGTTGAAAACTATTAAATCAAACAGGTAGTTACATCCATCTTTAAGGACTTACTAGACAGACCAACCACAACTACAATTGAGATGGAAAGAATACACCACACGCTTTGTCCGAAAGGAAGGGAAACCGACCCGCCAAGAGATATAGTATGCTGTCTATCAAGTTTCTGCATTAAAGAGGAAATACTCAGAAAGACCCGAAATAGAATTCATATAACCTATGAAACAGCAGATATCAAAATTTATCAAATATTACTCTACAACACCGCAAAGACCTCTGCCCATTACTGGATGTGCTTCAGACAAGGGGCATCCACTATAGATGGACGTTCCCTTCCTGCCTATCTGCTTCCACAGCAGGTTGACCAGCTATGCTAAGGGTCCCAGAAAATCTGCCTCAATTCTGTGAGCATCTAGGCATCCCCTTGGTACAAGTCCCAGACTTGTATAATGACTTTCGCTTTTATCCAACTACAAGAGAACGACACATCAACGAAGAGATGGAAATGCAATTCACTTGCCAGAGACGTGGCAGATCCCAGGACCAAACTCACCGCCTTCAAATGCTCGCAGATCACTACAGGGTCCAAGTCCAACCTTCTCTACTGCTCATAGGAGACCCAGACAAGATGCTTGATACAGCCACCATTCCGATCAATGAGATTGCAGATAAGTCTTACTTTTGACTGTTTATAAACTCATTTTCATAATTACATGCATACCCACACTTTCTAGTTTTGTTTGATAGTTCACGCTATGCTGAGATCCTGGCATCTATATTACATTACTCAATTCTATCGCAGCAGTCTCTACGTCAGTCAGAGCTAGTTCAACAATCTTACCCTGAAATACGCATATCTCCAAAATTTTCCTGATGTGATCTCACGGTTTCCCAAACCCATCAGAAAAGATGGAATGCAAGTCTTACCTTAATAACTCTGATATAACTTGAGAAAACAACCACAGATGGAATATTTCTGACCTAGTACTAAGACTTGCATTCAAGCCGCATTTACTCATGCCAGCAGAACTGCCTGGAATTGAAAGATGGGAGATTAACAACATTTCTTACAGATTTTTTCATCCCGTTAGGTTACCATCTCCCTTTATCAAGTTCTAACTTTAACCCTTGTCCACTACTTTGTTTACTAGTAATAGCCATAAGATGTTTAAATCACCATTATCTGGATGGTACTGAAACTTGATAAGTATGTATTACTCAGTAACAATGTCTGACTGATATTTTCCTCTAATAACACACTCCTATTTTACTCCTTAGTCACTTTTAGGGCTGTGATGTGGTCTAGAGTAAAAGACTGCAGCTATGAATATCCAAAAGAAAGGGTACAGGATGTTCTGACTAAATAAATGGAAAACAAGGCATTTTACTCTTTATACCAATCTGTATAATGGAAATTTGAGTTTCACCTGTTTCTGAAATCACACATATACACTTAACATTCTCAGCTACTGAGGACCCTCTGAGTCATAACAACCCCACATAACTAGGGTTCAATATGTTTAGTTCAATATGTTTAGAGATGATCTTCTGCAAATCCCAAAAAACAGCCCAGAAACAGAGCATTTAGGTATACTAAGTAAAAACAGTGAACCACTTTAAAACCAGGCCTTTTTCTGACATGTGTTGTTTACAAGTAAAAATCTGTATTTTTTGCTAAAAAATTACTTAGAACCCCCAAACATTATATATATATTTTAGCAGAGACACTAGAGATTAAAATGGCAGTTGTTGCAATATTTTATTTAACACTGTATTTGTGCAGTGGTTTTTCAAATGCAATTTTTTTTGGAGAATGAATTTAATGAATTAAAAAAATTTAATGAATTAAATGAATCACTTTAATGAATTAAATGAATCACTTTAATGAATTAAAAAAAAAAAGGTAAAGTTAGCCTGATTTTTTCAATAATGTGAAATATGATGTTATGCTGAGTAAATAGATACCTAAATGTAATTCTTTAAAATTGCGCACACTCGTGGAATGGCAAAAACTGCGCTACTTAACCACTTTAGCCCCAGAGGATTTGGCTGCTCAATGACTAGGCCCTGTTTTGCGATTTGGCACTGCGTTATTTTAACAGACAATTGCGCCGTTGTGCGACGCTGTACACAAACTAAATTGAAGTCCTTTTTTATGCCACAAATATAGCTTTCTTTTGGTGGTATTTGATCACCTGTGTGATTTTTATTTTTTGCGCTATAAAGAAAAAAACAAAACGACAATTTTGAAATAATTACAATATTTTTCACATCCTTTTATCTGAAATTCTCAAAAAAAATGAAAAATCTAAAATTTTTTACATTTTAGGCCAATTTGTTTTCTGCTACATATTTTTTGTAAAAAAAATCGCAATAAGCGTATTTTGATTGGTTTGCGCAAAAGTTATTGCGTTTACTTACTACGGGAAAGATTTATGTCATTTTTATTGTTTTTTTTTTTTTTTACTAGTAATGGCGGCGATCTGCGCTTTTTTTTTGCGGGACTGCGACATTGTGGCAGACAGATCGGACCGCTAACTGACATTTTTGACACTTTTGGGGGTACCAGTGACATTACTACAGTAATCAGTGCTAAAAATATGCACTGTCACTGTTAACAGTATGTGTGATCAAGGGGTTAAATGTGTCCCTAGGGGCATAATTCTAACTGTCAGGGGGCATGGCTTGTGAAGTAATCACAGAAACATGCGATCCTATATAGCAGGATCACATAGCCTCTGCGATCACTTAAGGGAGAATGACAGACGGCTGTGTTTAAATCAGCCGTCTGTCCTACTCTCTCCATCGTAGCCGCCGGTCACACGCACTGGCTCCCCAGATAACGAGCAGGGGTGGGAGTGCGCCGCTGGAAGTGTGCGCCTGCCCCCTAGAGTCTCCTGAGCGAGTTTAGTATTATGTCGCTTTGCCCAGGAGTGGTTGCCTGCCACAGTAAAACTACGGTGGGCGGTCGTTATGTGGTTAAAAATCTCCTTTTAAATTTTGTACAGGTTACCTGTTTAGAGTTACAGAGGAGGTCTTGTGCTAGAATCATTGCTCTTGCTGTAGAAATCACGGTGATACAATTTACCTTTAAAAGCAAATAAATAAAAATTTAATTTTAAGAAAAAAAAAAGTTATTGGCTTAGAACATCAGAGATCACTCCCGTCCTCCAAAAGCAAAGAGCCAGATGAGGACCATCTTGCCCTCACTTGACTTCCTGCCCAGCCACAGATCAGACTGGAACGCTTCCGGGTTTAACAATGGCTCGGGTAAACCCGGAAGACGACAGGAAGCGGAAGGAGGGGGGCATCTCTCCCATCAAGAATCGAATCAGCTGCTGGGATCACTTTTCTCATAAATCTGTCTGCCTACTGTAAATACATACCACGATTATGGCAGCTAGCTGCTGCCCTAACTCCAAACTGCAGCTGCAGCCAATCTAAGTTCTGCCCACCGAGATGATACATTTCTTTAACCACTTAAGCCCCGGAAGATTTTACCCCCTTCCTGACCAGGGGGTATTTTGCGATTCAGCACTGCGTAACTTTAACGGACAATTGCGCGGTCGTGCGACGCTTTCCCTAAACTAATTTGACGTCCTTTTTTTCCCACAAATAGAGCTTTCTTTTGGTGGTATTTGATCACCTGTGTGATTTTTTGATCATGCGCTATAAAAAAAAAACAGAGCGTCAATTTTGCAAAAATAACAATATTTTTCAAATTTTTTTATATGAAATTCCCCAAAAAAATGTAAAAATCAAAATTTTTTAACATTTTCGGCCAATTTGTTTTATGCTACATATGTTTGGTAAAAAAAAATTGCAAAAAGCGTATTTTGATTGGTTTGCGCAAAAGTTATCGCGTTTACTAACAAAGGGAAAATTTTTTATCATTTTTGTTGTTTTTTTTTTTAACACGTAATGGCGGCGATCTGCATTTTTTTTTGCGGGACTGCGACATTGGGGCGGACAGATTGGACCCTTGAAAATGTGACGCTAGTAGGCGGGGCATCGCAGCGCATGTCCCGGCCAGGGGGCCGCCTCTATTCAAGGCACATTGGAGGGGTGAGGGAGCGCAATGGCGTCTGCATCCCCACAATGCCGCGCTTCCTCTCTCCCCTTCTGTTCAGCCTGGCAACTTCTCCCCCCTCTGGGTTTAAAATGGAGGCCATGGATGATCAGTTCAGTTATTTTCATGACCATCCCTGGGTGCACATGCCACCATTTCCTATGAGGTAAATCAGCCACTAGAGACAATTTACATTCCTCTGCACAGCTACATTTATATATGTGTGTATATAGATATAATTTTTCCCCCATTCCCCCTCAATTGGTATATATGTTTCTATATGTTTGATCCCCTTAACTAGATCTTAAAAGTTCCTATTGCTTTACTGCAACAGCGATAGTTACTGTTTGTTCCATATACGACCAATTTGAACAACACCAGTCTACTATTCAAGTAAGAAGGTGTTTATAAATATATATCTACAGCTTCATGATCCTTTGTAGGCAAACATTTTATAGTTTTTTATTTTTTTTATTTTGTTGTTTATAAATCTGTTGAATACTATTTGACTTCTCTGCAATCCCAGTGGTCCACAGGCTGTTGGCTGGGCTCTGCTGCCTCCCGGTGGTCATCCGAGGATACATTGCTTCATGTTTCTATTTGATCCCTATTTGTGGCTATTCTGTAATAACGCTCCATTATACTGCAACAGGTACAAACTACCCCTGGGCAGATGCAATAAGTGTTACACTTCCATGATACATTTTTCTACTATATATCTAATGTTATGTTTCTGTTATAGAATGTATTTCCCCTCTCTGTTTTTTGTATACCCCTGAAGAAGATTAGGAGAAAAATTGTTCTCGAAATGCATTGGTTATTCATTATCTGCAGATTGCATCACTGGTGTTCCACAACAACTGTGGCAACACCTATACAACCACCTGGTTGTCCAAGTGGAAATTCATTTGAATAGCCTGTGTTTCCTCTGATCATATTTTTATTCCATAGTTTTTTGTTAAAATAACATTTTGTATTTTTATATTACACAATATCTACAGAGTGTTTATTTAGCCCCCGTTCACACTGGGGCGACCTGTGAGCCGACCTGGTCGCCTCACAGGTCGCCGCAGGTCGCCTCCCATAGGGAAGCTGCGGACCCGTTCTGATAGGAGCGACACAAGTCGCTCCGACTCAGAAAAAGGGTCCGGAGGTTCTTTGGGGCGACCAGGAGGCGACCGCCATAGACTTCAATGTTACGAAGTCCGTGGCGGCCGCTTTACTGCATTAACTTGTGTTGCCATTAAATTCCCACTTTTATGTTTTTTTTTCTTCTTTCGCAAACATTATTTCAAAGGTATTCTAACAGATTTTGTTTTGTGATTTTCCTGGATAAAACTGGTTCCTTAGATTTTGTGTAAACCAGGATTTAAGGTATGCAGTCCGAAGTAGGTCATAAAATACATAACAGTCTTTAAAATGTTAGTAGCAATAGTCAATGATAGGATACAATACCTACATACAGAGCTTAAAATACTTGCAGTTTTTACTGTACTTTTATTTTTTCTTGATGGGGTAATGTCACTAAGTGATAACTTCATGCAGCTCTTATGGCTTTTTTTCAGGAAAGAACACCTTACCAGTGTAAAGGAGCACATTCATTAGGCTCTGCCTATTATAATAATGCCTGAGTCATGGTTGTCAATGCGTACCTCCTGAGCCTTGCTGGACCTTCTTAGACATCCCAGTGTCTTAGCTTCCACAAATGGCCACACATCCTTTTATTATCCAGGCAAATGCAAAACAGAAAAACAAACCCCAGAAGCTTTAATTAAAGAGTCAGTACACCCAAACAACATGTCAGTCCTCCTTTTACACAAACAGGCTTTCCTTCCCAAGACTTTCCTTTCTATGTGTGGCTCCAGTCTCTTCCCATAAACCATATACTATCAGTCACTCAACAGGGTGAATTCCTTTGATACAGGGCAAGCCTTCTCAGATTTGATGGTCAAATACATATGTAAAAACAGATGCTGTTATTGCTTTACAAATTTACCAATTTTTATTTTTTAAATATCACAAATATTTTAAATGTACCATATCCTATTACATCCTATTATCAAGGCAATACCTTAAACGGCGGAAACACTCAGAAAGCCCTCATGGTGAAGTTTCAACATTACTTATCAATATTATAGTTCAGATATGTTCATTTGTTTAAACCTGCCAGCTATTTGACTCAAATTATGCTTGGACTGCACTTGAACTGAGGAGAATCCAAAGAAGGGTAACAAAGCTATTAGGGGACTGGAGAACCTCAGTTATGAGGATCGACTACAATCTTTAAACCATTCTCCCTGGAGAAGAGATGCTTAGGATGAGATATATTTACAATACAACATACAAAGTCTAAGTGGCGATTCTAGAAAACATTTTAGTTTCAAGTTGCTTAAGAAGACACAAGGCCACTCAATAAAGTTTGATGAGAAGCCTTTTCATCTTAAACTGTGAAAAGGGTTCTTTACTGTTAGAGCAGTAGGGACGTGGAGCCCCTTTCCACAGTTGGTGGTGTCAGTGAGGAGTGTCAATATTTTCAGAAAACTTTTAGATGGGCATTTTAAAAAAAATACAATATACAGAGACATGGGAAATGGTAGCAACATAAACACGTACACACACACACACACACACATACATTGAACTGGATGGATTGGTGCCTTTATCCATCCTTACCAACTATGTATTTATGTAACTATGTACAGTGGAAAGAAAAAGTCTACACACCCATGTACAAATGCCAGGTTTTTGAGATATAAAAAAAAACAGACCAAGATAAATCAATTCTGTGCTCTGTGCAAATCAATTACAATTACGTTTAAAAAGGAGGGGGGGGGGGCGTAATACTAAAAAAAAAACTTAAAATAATGTCCTTTCACAAATATGGTCACCGTTAAACGAATACTTTGTGGAAGCATGTTTTGATGTATTACAGCCTTTGGTCTTTTGGGGTAGGAGTCTATCATCATGGCACATCTTGCCTTGGGAATCTTTGCCCACTCCTCCTTGCAAGCTTCTCCAAATTTCCTGTGCAAAGCCCTATTCAGGTCACCCCACAGATTTTCAATTGGATCCAGGTCTGATCTCCAAACATTTGAGCTTCTTTTGGTGAAGCCATTCTATTGTTGATTTTGAGGTATGCTTTGGGTGAAATTCCTCTCTCTTCATCTTCAGCTTTTTAGCATAGGGCTGAAGGTATTGTGCTAAAATTACATGATATTTCAAACTGTTGATACGTCCCTCCACTTTGAATGAAAGCCCAGATCCAGCTGAAGAAAAAAAGCCCCAAAGCAAATGCTGCCATCACCATGCTTCACTGTGGTATAGTGTTTTGGCCATGTGAAGTATTGGTTTGTGCCAAACATACTTTTTGGAATTATTGCCAAAAAGTTCATTCTTGGTCTCATCAGATCATAACAAATTTTCCACATGTTTTTTGCAGACTTGATGTAGGTTTTTGCAAAATGTACTGGGCTTTAATTTTTTTACTTAGTAAGAAAAGGCTTCTGTCTTGTGCCCAGACATAGGAAGAGCACAGGAGATTGTTGTCACGCGTAGCACACAAACAGTACCTGCCAGAAATTCCTACAGCTCATTTATGGTTGCTGTAGGTCTTTTGGCAGCCTTCTAGACCCATTTTTTTCTTGTTTTTTTTTTGTTTTGTTTTATCCTGACTGATACCTTCCAACAAATATATTAATTTGATTCTTTGTAAGCTCTTTGTGGACCATGGCTTTTGTTGTCAGAAAACTCAACTAGAACATTTGAACTTTATATAGGCTTAAGCAGAGTCACTTTCACTGATGACAGGTATAAACTGACTACTATTTATCAAACACAGTCAGTCGCATCCCCAATTATAAGGAAGGTGTTTCAACTTAATGTATGCAACCACATGATTTTATTTGTATGTATTTTTTTTTTTTTAACCACTAACTATTTCAGGATTTTTTAAATTGCATTGCACAGATAACAGGTCACACTACAGATGGAAAATATTTGAAGCTACTTATCTAGGTCTGATTTTCTTTTCATCTCAAAAACCTGGCATTTTTACAGGTGTGTGTAGATTTTTTTCTTTCTGCTGTAATTGTAATATCATCACAACAAATCAAAAAGTATCATATTGTATGTGAAAAAACAAAACAAAAAAAAACGAGTTGAAAGCATTTCATTTGGTAAGTTCAGACTGCATTGTGTGCATTGAAATTGTACAAAGCTTTAATACATTCTTAGCACAAAAAGTCACTCTAAAGAGTAATGTTGGTCATATATATATATATTTGCAACTTATAATGCTTCTGTAGTTGTTCCCCTTATGGTTTCTCCAATGCCCATCTCAGATAATCCATCCTGATTGCTTTCTCTCCTATTGCTGGCTTCCCAGTGAGAGTTAATTTGCATATGTTGGCAAGACATGGTAATTCTTTGAATGATCTGATTCTGGTGATGTTCACTGATAAAATCACTATTTTCTAAGTGCAATTTTATTTGTGTTATTAAAATGGTTTTACCTGCACTATCTGGTGTGCTCAGTTTCTGTTTTTATTTTTAAGATAAAAAAAAGTATTTTCACAGGTTTAATTTAAGCATGTTAACATGTCTTGGAGCACATATGCATTCTAGTTGCCCAGATGATTTCTTTTTGGCTGCCTTTGACTGTAATTTAAGTGGCTGAACTGCAGTTAGTTATGTGAGAAAACATAATGACTTGCTTAAGGGATGAGTAAAATTTTGAGGTTTTCATTAAAATTAGGTAAAAATCTGGACATTTTCAGTGGAATTCGCTATTCAAGCCTAATGTATTATAGTCAATGGGGAAAGCAAAATGAGTAGGGTTGTTTATCAACAGAGACTAATGTTTAATATTGCAACCCATTGCTCCCCTATACATCTTACATGGCTTTGTGTATCAGGGCTGACATATAAAGCTATTGATTTATAACAAAAATAAATGTAAAATAAGAATTAGGATTAAGGTTAGTTAAAGTTAGAGTTAGATATGACATTAAAGTGAAAGTTAGTTCAGCATGGGAGACTGAGAAAAATTAAAAATCCTTTGGCTGGTCTGGGATCGATATTCTTCTTCCAAGGCCCTGAAAACACTGGTCTCCTCAGACCCTTAGGCTGGCCATTCATTATACAATTTTCTTGTACAATTTTCCTTTAGATTTACCAAAACTATATATGAGATCAAACCTAAACATTTTCAATTTGTATGCACCTAGGCAGGCCCTTCCTCTACACAGCTGAAGGTAAATCTAAAGGAAATTGAATAAGAAAATTGTATAATGTATAACCAGCTTTAGTAAGTATATTCCTTCCCTGGGCTGTTTCTTGGACTGGATACCCTTTTCAGTTGCATAAAGGAGATAATACATACCTTTGAAGACTCTCTCTTTACTGTCTTTAGCAGCTGGCACTAGGAGTATCTGACTGGCAGAGACTGTCCTCCCTTGATCCCAAGCCTTTTCCCTCCCCACCTAACACCTTTTCTTTTTTCCTAACCCCCCCCCCCTCCACATCTGGTTTACCTCATGATTTAACATGCAATGATTATATCATCATATATTTCATAATAAAATGTAATGTAAAAATAATAAAATTGACACTTACTCTAACTTTCGATTTATGGTTTAATATCTAAGTTTGAGTTTTGATTAGGCTTGAAATTACAGTTAAGGTAAGGATCAGTGTTAGGATTATTGGTAAGCTAATAATAAAGTTAGTGTTAGGGTTGGTTTGTTTAACTATATGACAAATATTGCAGCCCATTTCAATTAAATGTATTCAAGTTCAGCTAAATCATCCATACTGATCTATTTTTTATAGAGTGTCACCTAGGTTTCATTTAGAAATAGCGGCTAGTACTGAAAAAGATTACAGAAGCAAACTGAGATGCTTTAAACAATGTAATATATACTCTCTCTAGCAATTCTAGACCTCCCTATCAATCAAAAACGTATTTTCTTTTAGTGTAGGCGGGAGACTGGAGTCCTGGAAGACATAAAGAATTTTAGGCTATGTGTGTGCTTGAAACAATAGTCCCTAATAAAATGTAAAATATGTACATTTTGTGGTCTATTTAAAAAGTGTTCATTGTGCATGTTTAATGACCAATTTCTCATTGAGGAATTGCAAAAAAACCATACTGTGTTTGGCCACTAGATATAGCTGACAATCATAGGAATTATTCTATTACAGAAATTCCAGCCAACATTTGTGCAGCCTGCATGAATGTGTGAAATTCATCCAACAAATGTTTAAAAAATAGACCCTTACAGTATGTGTTGATTCCTTAAATTTAGAGAATAACTTTCTAACAAAATTCATACGGACATACTGTATACCATGCTGTTAGGGCAGATGAGCTTGTAATACGTTTTTTTTTTTTTGTATAGGTAGGTACTCTATTCAGAGAACGTCAAGGGAAAAGGGGCTGTTGTGTAAAAAGTGTAAGCACTTCTGAGGTCATTTAGTCAACTGAAACTTAATTCTTTACACGTATGTTTAAACTCAGTCAAAAACCTCAGCCAAGTGCTAATTATTTCCTTACTAATGTCGTTTGTCAGTTCCTTGTGTTAACAAATTAAAGAGATTTCAGTGATATTGTATTTTAATAATATTGGCAGAATATATATCTTACTGCAATGGAGATGAAAAGGAGAATGCCTAAATTTAATAACAAACCACTGTCCAATACTTCAAGCTATGATTTAAAACATTGGGTGGCACCTGGTGACACTGGCAATTAAGTTAAGGCTGTCCAAGAAATAGTAGAAGTAGACTGAAACAAACTGCAAAAAACACAAGAGAACTTGCCAATAATAGAGGATAATTTGTGAATCAAATGCAAAACACTTTCCGTGTACTTAGTATCTTCTTGACACCCTCTAAATTCCCTGTCTTTGCGCTGCAGCCTTAGGTAGGATATACATTGTGCAATTTTCTTTCCTTCAACCATGGGTTGAAGGAAAAAACATTTGCATGATATCCCCATTAACACATTCAGTGTTGATGGGGGAAACCCTCTCTCGGAGACATTGTATTCTGACAGCAGGAGGTTTCCCAGCCATCAGAATACAAAAATCACTGTTGCTGGCTATAGCTGCCAGCAGTGATATAATGAAATAAACCTGACAGGCTAGTTGTACTGAATTCCATTGATAGATCGACTTCAGTACAACCAGCCTGCAATACTTGGATTGAAATTCATCCAGTTCCTGCTGAACTATACGAAATTCAAGCTTTAGTTCAGCATTGCTGTTAACACCTTTAGCCTCCAGCCCCTTGGTTTACCCTTTTCTTTTTCTACCAATTCCAATCTTCGTAGACTTGACAAACAGTGTGTACTCATGTTTCACCCAAAAAATTAGTTATCGTAAACACAGGTACTAATACTGAGTACTTTGAAATGATAACCAAATTGTTTTCATATTTAAAAGTGTTGCCAATAGCAGCAAGTAGTTGTCATTTTTAATGGGTCTCAGAAGTGCAATATTTAACTTAACTATGCTTACTAGAAATCGCAAACGAGTAAAAAAAAGTATCAAGTTACATATGTAAAAAGGATCAAAGCAACCCTGCTAGGAGTTGAGGTTGATTGATACGCTTTGAAGATTAGTAGATCAACTTCTGTCAATGATTTGTTGCTTAATGAGGTGTCAGCCAATCCAGCATGTCACCTGACTTTGCCTAACTGCCTCTGTAAAGATGACATGGAAACATGCAAATGGTATATATTTATATTTGTGGGATTAGGATATTTATGCAGATATTATTATATTTACATTTCTCTGGCAATCTTTTTTTTATCTTAGTCAGAGATGGAAGGATCAAACACACCCTTTGTGTGCAGCTTTGTTTCTGACCTCATAAATTAAAAAAAGTGGGGCGTGAAGCCTGGGTGCACACCAAGATGGCAGCATAAACTCTCCTATCTATCAGCACGGAGGAACATTCGGCTTGCACAGCCTGCATCTGCCACTCCTACTACACCCCCTGTAATGCTACAACCCTCAGGACTAAGAGCCACCATGTCCCACAAGAAAAATTCCTCAGTAGGTCACCGCAAGCTCACAGAATTCTTTGGCTGCTCGCGGCCCCAAGACTCCCAAGATGGTGCTGGCTCCACATCCAGATTGGCTCCTCCAGCTTTTCAGCATGCCTTTTCTCAGGCCTTTTCCCAAACTGCTGGGAAAACCTATGAACTGCACAATCCCACAAGGGTACTGATCTATGGCCCGCTCCAAACAGGCTTCATCCTCTCCATATGCTTTGCCATCACATCCAGCTGCAGAAAGCAAGAAGCACCATGAACAAGATGTGGATTCTGATGAAGAATATGAGGTTTCTTAGGCTTATTCGCACACCACTGATAACCTTGTGTCTAAAACTACCCTAAAACCAATGCTCCTCTTGTTTCAAAAAGATCTAAGAAAAGACCTCCATAAGTCTATCTCTCACATGCAAGAAACAACTCCAAAGATATGTTGGTACTTAGAATGAGCTAGTAGAAGCACCCCAAGCTCAAACAGAGGAGTTAGTTACCTCAATGTATAGTTTTATATCATATTACCTGGCTTTTTGGATTATTTGTTGTTTATGGCTCTTCTATAATTGGTATCTCTCTCATTGCCAAAGATGTGTGTCAAGACTTCCACAAATTCTCACTATACCCAGATGTCCCCTTAACATAATTTCTCTAAATGCTAAAGGGCTCATTAGCTCTTTTAAGGAAATAAACCCTTTCATCTAAAGGAGATGTCATATTCATACACACATTTTGCTGCTAAAACCCCCTAAATGTCCCCACCCAAAATTTCCTCATGTCTTTTTTGCCCATGAGGAATCCAAACGCAAAGGTGTGATGATCCGTGACAACGTTGCTTTCCAACTGCACACTCAGATCAAAGACCCCAATGGCCATTTCTTTATTATAGTAACGACCCCTGATAACTATCTCTTTACATTAGTCAATATATATGCACCTAGCTCCCACCGGAAACGTTTTTCAAGTCCCTTTTCACAAAAATGCAACACTATAGATCCAATCCCATAATGATATGTGGTGACTTCAATGAGGTTATTGATCCTTTGATAGATTCTACTAACATTTCCCACAGACCATCATTCACACTTTCCTCCCTTCTATCCCAAGAAGACCTTTTTAATGCGTGGGGATGCATTAATGGCAAGAAGAGAGATTATACTTTCTATTCACCTGTTCATGAAGTATACCCTAGAATCAAGCTCTTCCTGGTTGACAAATTTACTTTACAATGGATCTCCTCAACCCGCATTGGTGTGATCACATGATCATACCACTCTCCTATTGTACTTCAGCTGCCTCTCACCCCTCCAATGTGGGTCCTCCACCACCCTGGAGACTTAATGCTTCTCTTCTATCCTGAATCCCTAATCAGGCAAAGATACACATTTTAGATCGTTCCAGGACTTGTGCTCACTCAATTCCACGCTTTACCTTCTTCAAATACCTTCAAATACATCATGCCCTTCAACACTATCAAGTTTTTCACTTCCCGCTCCTGGACAAACTTCTTGAACTTTTTGAATCTTCTCAACCCAGCTTCAAAGGAGTTTTACCAAATTATTCTCTCTTCACTGCACCATCTCCTTAGGAGAAACCTGCCATGCTACACTTCAGGGAACATACATTGTCCTTCACATCTACTTCTGAACAAGGCAAACAGCATCCTCTCTACCACTGAAATACTCATGCTACATTACACACTGGGAATCTTCTCTGAAACTTCTACACTACTGGTACTATATCCCTGTCAAATTAGTGTCAATCCGAAATCTGCTTTATTGGGTCTAGCCATGGATTTCTGGCCCCCAGAGTTCCACACTATACTTACCTATATTATCCATTGCCATAATTGGAAACAGCTGACACCCCCTGATCCCATTAAAATCGCACATATTCCTAATGATCATGCTTATTATGAATACTCCTTTGCTAGAGCCCATCTCTTGCTAAATACATTGTCAACACTGGGGTACCTGATTACAACATCCTATTTCCTCTTTGAAGCTTTAAATAAAAAAAAAACCTACTCTAATCTAGCCTTTCCCAATTAGACCCTTGAAATCCATGTGCCCATCTAGTGGGACATTACAGTATGTGACGCTCACTTACATTTTTTATGTTTTATCCTATATTTACCCCCTGTTGTAATATATTTATTGTGACTCAAATAGCTTTTTACTCAAAAAAACTCAAACAACTTTTTATGGAGTGTCCGAAACTTTTTTCAATAAAAAATTATTGAAACTAAATTTAAAAAGTAAGCATTTTCTCCACCAAATCAAATAGTAAAAAATAATTAGTTTAGGTTTCTGGAACACTGATACAATATTGGTTGACAAGAAGTTTGGATTTACAATGTTATAGAATTATTACAACACACAATGAAGTTTTTTTTCTTTAAAAGTTTAGGAAGATATTCAGTACAGTGTACACTAAAGAAACATGGAAACGCAAAGTATATTTCATCTTAGCACCCACCTAATCTTAAACCCAGTGCAAATATAAAATATTATTGTTTCAATTTACATCCTGGAAAGGAACATATACAGTATATGTGTATCGTATACAGTATATATCCCCACGCTATACAAATTGTGAGGCATATTTTATTGAATTTTTAAACTGTTTAATATTATAAGAGGAGAGTGGTTTTGCCTAGGTACCTTGAAAACAAACTTTGAAAATTATATTTTGGGTGATAAACTTTTCAAATGATTGATGGAAAAGCATTAAGATTATTCTATTACCTAAGGCGTCTTTTTCAGCCAGAAAAAATACATACAATAAAAATTCAGCAGACCCTTTTTTGCAATACCATTTATGTGTCATAAATCAAAACTTCTTGGCATTTTTACCTGTCATATTTGATACGTGTGGCTTTTTCTGTCATGCTGTTGAGTGAAATAGACTCGAAGTTCTGCATTCAGTTTCCATCAGGATAGAGAAAATGAAAACTTCTCTAGAGCACTCTTGTATAGGTTCTATTGTCCTTTCTGTCTCATTCAAAGTGGAGTGAGAAAGTCTTGCTTTGTGAAGATGTTTACCATGCTGACAATAAAAGCTAATTTATGGAGGATGTGTGTTCTACAATGTTGAAACAGTCAGTGCAATTTACAAAAGGTGGGGATCCGTGTAAAACTAGTGTACTAGGTGGGTTGGATACAGCTCACAGTACAGGACAGTAATCCAACCTGAAGGTGTACATTCTGGCTAAAATTGTGTACAGTCTCAAAGAATTGCCTATATTGCCAAGACCTGGGAGCATTATTTAGCAAATTTCAAACATCCGTGTAGGGGTTACCTATTAAGAATAAACACTAATTTGTTTCACTGCCCTGGGGAAGTCCTATATATACCACTGGTGACAAGGGGCTCCATACAAAACATGACATTCTTTGTGGACTTTCTGTAGAAAAATATAAATTTACAATGCTTCTCTATTATGGTTACAATGAAAAGCCTGATGGACCTTAAAAAGCATCCACATTTCATGTTTTAAAATTTGGGTAAGAACAGTTGGATCCAGCTCTACCCTGCCCTTTCATCAGTAGCAGATCATTTTAATAGATGACATTTGTGAAACAAAAGCTAAAAAAAAAAAAATACAATTAGCCCAATTTTCATATTCCCAAATAATATTAGATCAAGAAAATGTTTAACTTGCTCCTTAATATCTGTATGTAGATGAAAGTCTACTGTTTGTTTAAAGTGGATGTATACCCAGTGAAGTGAACAGCCTCAGATGATACACAGAGATGAGACACATCTCCCTATATAAGTTTTCTTTGTATATCTGCTGTCTTCAGTTTTCTACACTGTTTAGAAAGTGAACATTGTGTTCGATTTTTTTTCCTGTTCCAGCACTGGGTGTGGAGTCTTGGCATACACTGTGTGAAAGCTGATTGGAGAAAAGGCACAGACCCTCCCTCTACATAGGCAGAGGAAGGAAGAAACATGCAGAGCTGTGCCATGAATTTACCAGCTCTCTGCTAATCTCTATGCACTCACCCTGATGCAAATTTCCAGCTGCTTTTATCTCCTGTGTCGGAGAATTTGTCAGAAGTTATCATGCTGATAACAGAGGAAAGGAGCAGCAGAAAGACACATGACTTAGGGCTATGGAGAGAGATACATAAAAACTACAGATATGCAGTATCTCACAAAAGTGAGTACCCCCCTCACATTTTTTGTAAATATATTATTATATCTTTTCATGTGACAACACTGAAAAAAAGAAAAAATTACACTTTGCTGCAAAGTAAAGTAGTGAGTGTACAGCTTGTATAACAGTGTAACTTTGCTGTCCTCTCAAAATAATCCAACACAGTCATTAATGTCTAAACAGCTGGCAACAAAAGTGAGTACCTCCCTAGGTGACAATGTCCAAATGGGCTGAATTAGCCATTTTTCCTCCCGGGTGTCATGTCTGTGTCATGTGACTCGTTAGTGTTACAAGGTCTCAGGTGTGAATGGGGAGCAGGTGTGTTAAATTTAGTGTTATCGCTCTCACTCTCTCATACTGGTCACTGGAAGTTCAACATGGTACCTTGGCACCTCATGTCAAAGAACTCCCTGACAATCTGAAAAAAAGAATTATTGCTCTATATAAAGATGGCCTAGGCTATAAGAAGATTGCCAAGACTCTGAAACTGAGCTTCAGCATGGTGGCCAAGACCATACAGAGGTTCTGCTCACAACAAGTTGAGTGCGCATGCTCAACATTATATCCAAAGGTTGTCTTTGGGAAATAGACATATGAGTGTTGCCAGCATTGTTTCAGAGGTTGAATGAGTGGGGGGGTCAGCCTGTCAGTGCTCAGACCATATGCTGTACATTGCATCAAATTGGTCTGCATGGCTGTCATCCCAGAAGGAAGCCTCTTCTAAAGAGGATGCACAAGAAAGCCCACAAACAGTTTGCTGAAGACAAGCAGACTAAGGACATAGATTACTGGAACCATGTCCTGTGGTCTGATGAGATAAACTTATTTGGTTCAGATTATGTCAAGCGTGTGTGGCGGCAACCAGGTGAGGAGTACAAAGACAAATGTGTCTTGCCTACAATCAAGCATGATAGTGGGAGTGTCATGGTCTGGGGTTGCATGAGTGCTGCCGGAACTGGGGAGCTACAGTTAATTAAGGGAACCATGAATGCCAACATGTACTGGGAAATAGTGAAGCAGAGCATGATCCTCCTCCTTTTGGAGACTGGGCCGCAGGGCAGTTTTCCAACATAATGACCCCAATCACACCTCCATAGATGACCACTGCCTTGCTAAAGAAGCTGAGGTTAAAGGTGATGAACTGGTAAAGCATGTCTCCAGACCTAAACCCTATTGAGCATCTGTGGGGCATCCATAAAGGGAAGGTGGAGGAGCGCAAAGTCTTTAACATCCACCAGCTCCGTAATGTCCTCATGGAGAAGTGCAATAGGACTCCAGTGGCAAACCGTGAAGCTCTGGTGAGCTCCATGCCCAAGAGGGTTAAGGAAGTGCTGGAAAATAATGATGGCCACACAAAATATTGACACTTTGGGTCCAATTTGGACATTGTTACTTAGGGGTGTACTCACTTTTGTTGGCAGCGATTTAGACATTAATAGCTGTGTGTTAAATTTACACTGTTATACATGCTGTATACTCACTACTTTACATTGTAGCAAAGTGTCATTTCTTCAGTGGTGTCACATGAAAAGGTACAGTAAAATATTTACAAAAATGTGAGGGGTGTACTCAAGAGCGACAATTCTGAAGAAAAAAAAAAAAAACAATATCTTTCACTTCCTGCTGTATACCATTCCCCCCCCCCCCCCAAAAAAAAAATCAATTTTTTTCATCCTTTTAGGCCAATTTGTATTCTGCTACATATTTTTGGTAAACAAAATCCCAATAAGCATATTTTGATTGGTTTGCACAAATGTTATCACGTCTACAAACTAGGGAGAAGATTTATGTAATTTTGATTGTTTTTTATTTTTTTACTAGTGATGGCGGTAATCTGCGATTTTTAGCGGGACTGTGACATTGCGGCAGACAAATCTGACCCCTAACTGACATTTTTGACACTTTTGGGAGGACCGGTGACATTACTACAGTAATTAGTGCTAAAAATATGCACTGTTACTGTAATAATGACACTGGTAGGGAAGGGGCTAACCCAGGGGCGATCAAAGGGTTAAGTGTGAGCCTAGGGTAGTGTTTTCTAGCTATATGGGGGAGGGACTTGTCAAATGAACACAGAGACCTGTGATCCTATATAGGAGAGAACAACAGCAGACTGGGGAGCGATCGCGGGTGCTGGGCAGCAATCACGGCCACCGGCCCTGTGGATCAGCTTCCCTGCTTCCTAATGGGGGTGGGCACGTGCCTCCAGGGGTACAGGTACAGCGGTTCATGCACCCAAGCCAGCCTGTCGCAGTATATCTGGGGTCGGCAAGTGGTTAAGGAAGAACCCCAGGAAAACAACTAAAACATAATGGGGGTTGATTTACTAAAACAGTAGCTGTTGTTCACTTAAGAAAGAGCATGATCATTTTGCAAAGTGAATGGAAGTAGAAGCATGAATCTGTGTTCTCTTTGAATGAACAATACTGTGTTAGAAAATGAAAAAAAAACTAACATAATTCTTTACTCGAATGTGATTGGTTGATTGAAGTAAATACCACTTCATTTTATTTACTAATAACATGGAACATTCACTTTGCTAAGTGAATAGTCTCTATTCCTTTGGTTCTTCAAATAAATTGATGTTGATTTACTAAAGGTAAATAGGCTGTCCACATTGCAAGGGTTGTTGCATATTGCATAGAAGTTTTCCTTAGAGCCCAAGTAAATGTGAATTTTCATTTTTCAAAGAATACCCAATCACATGCAAGAAAATTAAAAAGAACTTCCCGAGCAAAGTGAACAGTTTACTTGCTTTTTAGTTAATCAATCCTAATATGTTTACTATGTGGCCTGCCAGATGGTTTTTAATTTTGGGATACATACATTTCTGCCAGTCAGAAAAATAAATCTGCTACTTCTTGCATTTCTGCTTCCTGGGTCAGCGTCTTCCTCCTTGGACAGAGATGATGGTGCTGATTTTCTGTTCAATGAGTTGGATGGAAGTGAAGAAGTCATATAGAAACTTTTATTTTGGACAAGTAATTAAATGTATGATCTGCTTCACTGTGCATTTTGTTGCATATGTATAAATTAGAAGACAAGCAAAACTAAATTAAAGTCTATTTGGCAGATAAAACGGTAAGCATATAGAGTATGTTTTTCAACAGTTTTTTAGGGATTTGCCCAAAATTTTACTTTGCTTGAAATTTTAACCTCTTCCTGACCGTCCGCCGCCTATTTACTGTAGCAGTGCGGCTCTCCTGCGCAAACCGATGTAGACCTACGTCGGTTGCGCGCCTGCAGCTAGGAGGCGAGCGTGGGCTGCTGGCGGCACGCTCCCTCCCCCCACTTGGCAGCGGGAACTCCAATGAATGGGGAAGGTGGCTCCGATTGCCGCCTGGTGATCGATCCCCGCTGAGAGAGAAGAATGGTCAGCTGTTGTAAACACAGCTGACCGTTCTTCTCCCTGGAATGATCATAGAGCTCTTGTGATCCTTCTATATAGGAACACAGGTCTCTATGGTCATTTCACAAGCCACATCCCCCCACAGTTAGAATTACTACCCTAGGCTCACATTTAACCCCTTGATCACCCACAGTGTTAACCCCTTCCCTGCCAGTGTCATTAGTACAGTACAGTGCATATTTTTAGCACTGATTACTGTAGTAATGTCACTTGTCCCGCCAAACGTGTCAAAAATGTCAGGTAGGGGTCTGATCCGATTGCCACAATGTCGCAGTCCTGCTAAAAATCGCAGATTGCTGCCATTACTAGTAAAAAAAAAACAATAAAAATGACATAAATCTTTCCCGTAGTTAGTGCAAACCAATCAAAATACGCTTCAGACAAGGAATCCCGTGAGCAACCTCCCTAAATCAGATAATATATTGCTGCAAGCACCTCACTTCTAATATAAGTGTAAATGGTACATAAATAATGAAATAGTGCTGCGCAATAAATAACTAAATACCAATCAGTGAATCAATATATAGAGATGGCAATAACATTTTTTTTTTAAATCGTGACATGTGTAAATGAATCAAATCAATAGCAAAAAATATAGCATATATAGTAGTACAATCATAAAAAATCAATAAATAAAAGGTATATAAATATATGTGCAAAAAATGATAGAACAATAAACACTCGGATAAAATCCAAAATCCATGCAAAGGAGCAAAATAGTGCAAAGTGCAAAATAGAAAGTTCAATATAACAGTCCCAGTGATCAAAACAAATGCAGGAGGAAGCATAGGGCTGCGGCGTCTCCCACTACACCACCATGGTATTTCTTTGGTTGGCTAACTGTACTTCATGGCTATTTTAAGGGTGCATAGATGCACCGATACATGTGAGTGCAACATCTTGATTTTATTTGAATAAAAGTTTTGAAGGATATAAGCACTATTGCAAGTCTTTTCTATCTGCATATCACGCTGGATGACGAGTTAAAGAGGAAGTAAACCCTCCTCTGACACTTTTACCTATAGGTAAGCCTATATTAAGGCTTACCTATAGGTAGTGTAAATATCTCCTAAACATGTACCGTTTAGGAGATATTTACCTTACATGCAGCCAGTGACGTCACTGGCGCATCCGCTCTGAAGGAACGGCCGCTGGTGCCGTTTCTTCAGGGCCCCGCGCCGTGACCGTCGGCTCCCGCGCACGCGGCCAATCAGATGGCCGGATGCCGCGATCCCGGAAGACGGGCGACTGGACATGTAGCCCGTCATACAGGTGAGTGAGCGGCACGGCGGGGGGTCGTTCTTAGGTAAGTATTTCATAATGAGCTAGTATGCGATGCATACTAGCTCATTATGTGTTTCTCTTTCAGGTTACAGAAAAAAAAAAAAACGTTCATGGGTTTACAACCTCTTTAAGACGTACTGACCTGATAAGAGTAATTGGGGTGGAACCATCCAGACGGGCTGTCTCTGGGACCCCCTGCGTTTATGCTTTATTTAGTCTGCATTGAGGTGAGCACCCATTCACAAGGGGGTGCACAGTTGTTGCTGATCTGTGACACTCTGGTCACTCACTCTTTTTGGGAAGCACCAGCCACATCCAGGTGGCTTGAGCACTTATAGAAGATACCTGCTTCATCACTTATTATCACTAAGACTATCATATTGGATTCATTTATTTATCTACCTTTCCAGCACTTTGCACTTTGGCAAATATTGATATATATATCTCATTTTTGTTTGATTTTTTGATCACTGGGGCTGTTATATTGAACTTTCTATTTTGCCCTTTGTACTATTTTTCTCCTTTGCACGGATTTTGGATTTTATCCGAGTGTTTATTGTTCTATCATTTTTTGCACATATATTTATATACATTTTATTTATTGATTTTTTATGATTGTACTACTATATATGCTATATTTTTTGCTATTGATTTGATTCATTTACACATGTCACGAATTTAAAAAAAATGTTTATTGCCATCTCTATATATTGATTCACTGATTGGTAATTAGTTATTTATTGCGCAGCACTATTTAATTATTTCTATAATCAAAATACCCTTTTTGCAATTTTTTACCAAAAATATGTAGCATAAAAAAAATTGGCCTAGAAGGTTAAAAAATTTTGATTTTGAAATTTTTTTTTGAGAATGTTATATAGCAGAAAGTGAAAAATATTGTTTTTTTTTTTCAGAATTGTCGCTCTTTTTTTGTTTATAGAGCAAAAAATGAAAATCACACAGGTGATCAAATACCACCAAAAGAAAGCTCTATTTGTGGAAAAAAGGACATCAATTTTATTTGGGTACAGCATCGCACGTCCGCGCGATTGTCCATTAAAGTAACGCAGTGCCGAATCGCAAAATATGGCCTGGTCATTAAGGGGGAAAATCTTCCGGTCCAGAAGTGGTTAAACTAAATTACACACTAATTTACTAATTACTAGTCCCTAATTTTGACATTTTAGTTGATTTGAAGCTTTGATTTTAATGATGCTTTAAGTGAAACTATAAACTTAATTAAAGTCTATTTGGCAGATATAACAGTAAGCATATACAGTATGTTTTCAACAGTTTTTAAGAGATTTGCCCAAAATTGTACTTTACTGGAAATTTTTTTAAATTACACATAAATTTACTCATCACTAGTCCCTAATTGTGACATTTTAGTTGCTTTGAAGCATATTGGCACTTACTGTGTATCAAATCTATAAAGTCTTTGCTGTTGCCCTATTTTCTGCTCAAATAAAGAACACCCCTTGATTCGGTTCGCACCAGAGCTCCCGAACATGTAAAAAGTTCGGACCCGAGCCACAAACTTAATCAAAGACTATGGGACCCGAATTTGAAAACTGAAAAGTCCCCATTTTGAAAGCTTATATGCAAGTTATGGTCATAAAAAGGGAGGTATATGTGCCCTGTGGGACATGTATCAATGCACAATTTTTTTAAAAAAAAGATAATTTTTACAGGAGCAGTGATTTTAATGATGCTTTAAGTGAAACAATAAAAATGAAAAAGTCCTTCAAATATAGTGCCTGGGGGGTCCCCCTTGTCTGCCTGTAAAGTGGAGCATCTCTACCTTATAGAACCTGCTGAAGCAAAAATGACATTTAAATTACTGGCAATACGATACCATTGCCGGCAATACAAAAATGTTAAAAAAAGGTGTGGGGGTCCCTCCCAATCCATACCAGGCCCTTTGGGTATAGTATGGATTTAAGGGGAACCCCACACTAAAAAAAAAGTTGTGGAGCCCCCCAAAATCCATACCAGATCCTTATCTTAGCATGCAACCCAGCAGGTCAGGAAAGAGGGGAATGAGAGTGCACCCTCCTCCTGAACCTTATAAGGCCACATGCCCTCAACACCATGTTGATGGGGACAAAGGTCTCTTCCGACAACCGTGGGCTGTGGTTGTGGGGGTCTGTGGGCAGGGGACTCTCATTGGAACCTGGAAGCCCCCTTTCACAAGGGAGCCCCCAGATCATGGGAACCCCCATGTGAATGAGTATGGGGTACATTGTGCCCCTACCCATTCACCAGAAAAGTGTTAAAAAAGTAAAAACACACACACAGTTTTTGACGATTCCTTAAATAAAATGTCTCCCGATGTAAATCCATCATCTATCATGATGCCTGCGGCACTGCTGGACCCGAAAAAAAAAATGCTAGCCGTCGTCTGCCTGCTCCTTCATCTGACAGTTCTTAAATAGGGTACTTAAATAGGAAAGGGGCAGAGCCACCTGGCAGCGTCAACTGGTGGCACTGCCCCATTAATGTCACCAATTTATGCATACTGGTTGGAGCTGGTTGGAGACTTCACAAGGGGGCGGTGCAGTTTCCTGGCCTGCTAGGCTACAATAAGGGCCTTGTTTAGATTTTGGGGGGGGCCCCCACATCATTTTTTTATTTTTATTTACTATTGCCGGCTAATTCTGCAATGTTTTTTTTCATTCAGCAGTCAGCGGGGAAGCCCACTGACAGCTGATGACTCATCCATTGTTAAGGATGCAGCGGCTGGCTTCTCGGCCCCGCTCCTAGATAACCTATTTACTGTGCTCTTGGGATCACCTACCAAGCACACAGAAAATTTGGGTGTTCGGCAAACACCCGATTGGGCGATTTTTGGGCCAAATTTATGCTCGGCTTGAACCATTTACCCATCCCTATCTATATTTTGTCTTATTTTTTGTCAGTATTTCTCACATTGCTATATAACACTGAAGAGGGGAAACTCACTTAAATGAAGCTTTAGTTTTATTTCATTTTGTTTTCTAAGAAGTATAAAACATGCTGCAAAAGTGGTACTTGTAAGTTTTCAAATGTATAGAAGCCTCACCTAAAGGGAATGTAAAGGCAGAAGGTTTTTCTTTATCTTAATGCATTCTTTGCATTAAGATAAAAAAATTATGTTTGCAACAGCCCCTCGATATCCAGCGATGTTGCAGAGTGTCTCAGCTGCCCGGAACTTCCCTCCTCATTGGTCTAGACTGCAGCACAGCGTGATTGGCTCCCGTTGTTGTCAATCAAAGTCATTCAGCCAATCAGGAGAGAGAGGTGCATGGCCAGGTCACGGCTTTGTGTCTAAATGGACACAGGGACCTCTGACTCAGCTCGGGTTCCCCAATAGCAAGCTGCAAGGAAGGGAGGGAACAGGAGCTCTGAAGAGGGACTCACGAAAGGGAGGATTTGGGCCACTCTGTGCAAAACAAACTGCACACAGGAGGTACAGTAAGTATAACATATTTGTTATTTCTTTTTTTTTTTTAAACAAGACTTTACAATCACTTTAATGGTTCCATTTTTGGGGTATGTTTACAAGGCTGTGCTCTGTGAAAAATTAAGCTGACAATGCTGGAAATGTCATTAAAAAAAAAAAATATATATATATATGCAGTAAGTATATATATATATATATATATATATATATATATATATATATATACTGTATATATACACACAACATTGAGGGCATGACCCCTCCCCCTCAGAGCATCCATCCATCATGCTCTAAGGAAGAGGATTTGTTCCTTGAAATATGCCAGCACATGAATGATACCTACAGTAGGACCCTTTAAAAACTTCAGCTCCAGAAGGTTTGACCCTCTTAATGACCAGGCCATTTTTTGTTGTGCAACGCTGTACCCAAATAAAATTGATGTCCTTTTTTTCCCACAAATAGAGCTTTCTTTGGGTGGTATTTGATCACCTCTGATTTTTTTTTTTTTTTTTTTGCTCTATAAACAAAAAAAAAAGAACGACAATTTTGAAAAAAATAAATAAATAGATTTTAATTTCTGTTATAAAACATATCCAAAAAGTAAAAAATCAATTTCTTCATAAATGTAGGCCAATATGTTTTCTACTACATAGTTTGGATAAAAAAATTCAGATAGGGGTATATTGATTGGTTTGCGCAAAACTTATAGCGTCTACAAAGATAGAATATTTTTATGGAATTTTTTTACTAGTAAGGGTGGTGATCAGCCACTTATAGTGGGAATGCGACATTGACATGCGACATTAACTGACACTTTTTTGGGGACCAGTGACATTACAGTGATCAGTCATCAAAAATATGCACTGTTACTCTACTAATGACACTGGCAGAGAAGGGATTAATATCAGAGGCGATCAAAGGGTTAAATGTGTTCCCTGGGAGTGCTTTCTAACTGTGTGGGGGTTGCTCTGACTGGTTGAAGACAGATATCAGTGTTCCTGCTTAGCAGAAACACAAGATCTCTGTCTTCCTACCTGTCAGAACGGCGATCTGCCTTGTTTACATAGGCAGACCATCATTCTGTGGCTCTCTGGAATGATCATGGGTGGCCAACAGACATCTGGTCCTCTGAACCCGCTAATTGGCTTTCCTTGTAGCCAATCAGCCCAAGATTGCGCCTCCTGCAGTGCGCGCACCCCCTGGACCCCCTGCATGAAATGACATACAGGTACATGATTTCACGCAGGGGAGCTGACTTGCCACATTAAAAGTACATTAGGCGGTCGGCAAGTGGTTAAAACATGTTTGAGGCATCTACTTGATTGTTTTTTGGGTTTTGCTTTATTTAACAGCTTTAGCCATTTGGCTGTTTGTGAGTGTGTTTTTGACACTTTTTTCTTTATTTAAGTTTTATTGGGTAATGCACTAGGCCTTTCTTCCTCTTTGTTGTGATTTTGTCGATCAGCAGAAAGATTTCCCCAATCAAAAGACGGCAGCATTGTTAAATCTTTACCTGTTACCTAACTGAATGAATGTAATGATGTTCAGGGCAGATCAAGGCATATTTCAGCCTCTGAAATACCTTAGTGCTATTGTGGTCCCATTTTGGTCCCATCTTTTGTTAAACAAGGCATGGGAAGCAGGGTGCTGCCATGAGAGACATATACTGATGTTAAAAAAAAAAAAATAATAATAATTATTCCATTTAGTGACAGAGGGGAGAAGGTGTTTTTTACGTGGTTCCTAAGGGACATGGAAAAATCTTTCTCTCTCTGTCTGCAATCCATACCTCTTTTAATACAAGAAATTATTTTGCTTGCTTTGAAAATCACTGCTTGCCACTTCACTTCATGCTATTATTAAGCTTATAATCTACCAGAACACCCAGATCTTTCTCCACCATTGATTCCCCCAGTTGTACTAGTATGTATGATGCATGCGTTTTTTTTGCCCCCAAATGCAAAACTTTAGATTTATTAATGTTAAACCTCATTTGCCACACAGTTGCCCAAATAAACAGTGCATTGAGATTAGCTTGTAAGTTGGAGACATCGTGTAAAGAAGTTATTCCACTTCATAGCATGGTGTCATCTGCAAAGACTGAAATTGTACTTTTAATTCCAGACCCTATATTATTTATAAAGATATTAAAAAGCAAGGTTTCCAACACTGAACCTTGGGGTACACCACTAACAACCTTAGACCATTCAGAGTAAGAATCATTAGCCACTACTGAGCCACATAGATTTTAGCCTTTTAAATTTGTTGCCCATGGAAATATATTTTGCAGTGTGCTCGCATACGGTTGTTTTGAAGAATTCTCATTTCTGTTCTGTGTTCAGCTATGCCAATGTTCCCTCCCAGTATAAGACTTTGGCGAACAGCCCTCAGTCTTGGAAAAATTGCTCTCTTAAAGTTAAGTGTTTTTATCTTTCCAGTATATGCTTGCCGTTTACAGCTACTGTAACAATAAATTAAATCATAATGATACAAAAATTATCAACCCACACTCGGAACTACAAAATATAATGTATGTGAGAAAAATGGTGAAGTGTAAATTTGCAGCTGCTGCTCACTAAGTAAAAACTCAGAAAAAAATAGATGTGCAGAAAAACAGTGCTTGCATTGATATAAATAAAATTATAAATATGCATAAAATATCAAAAATGTATGCAATAATAACCATAAAGTCCAATGGTGCTAGGTGTAAACTATAATTGTTGATAATATGAGTGCATAAAGTGCAATCGTGCTAAATCCAAACTGTATTAATTTGTAAACAAAATGCAATGGTGGTTATCAATAAAAGCAGAGTGCTCAAAAATAAGGTGCAATGGTGCAATATTGTAGCAAGAACAAATGTCTACAATATTACAATTCAATAGATTGCCCAAATTATAAATAATGTAATAAGTCCCATATCAGATGCAAAAGTGCTCAAAAATTTGCTGTTGCCAAAGGTGCTATAGGTCCTCTACACGTTGGAAGGTGCCTCGAATCCCATAAGGGAATCCCCTCACCAGAGCTGATGGGTCAAAGGAGCCTTGTGATAGTTATCTGGAATGCACTCATATTATCAGCAATTATAGTTTATACCTAGCACCATTGCACTTTATGGTTATTATTGCATAAATGTATGATATTTTATTCATATTTATAATTTTATTTATATCATTGCAAGCGCTGTTTTTCTGTACATCAATAAATGAAATCATGTTATGGTCACTGCTACCCAGATGTTCTTTATATGAACATTAGTAATAGGCTGTGCATGGTTTAACCACTTTAGCCCCAAACCCATTTTGTTCACAAGTGAAAATCAGTATTTTTTGCTAGAAAACTACTTAGAACCCCCAAACATTATATATATTTTTTTAGAAAAGACTCTGGAGAATAACAGGTGGTCATTGCAATATTTTTTGTCATGCGGTATTTGCGCAGCGGTCTTTCAAATGCTATTTTATTGGAAAAATTACATTTCCCTGCATTCAAAAAAAGCTAAACAGTAAAGTTAGCCCATTTTTTGTATATTGTGAAAGAAGATGTCACGCTAAGTAAATAGATACCCAATATGTTATGGTTTAAAATTGCGCACACCCTCGGAATGGCGACAAACTACGGTCAATAAAAATCTCCATAGGCGACGTTTTAAAATTATTTAACGGTTACCAGTTTAGAGTTAGAGTGTAGCTCTTTTTTTAAATTATTGCTCTTGCTCTGGCAATCGCGGCGATACCTCACATGTGGGGTTTGAACAGTGATTTCATTTGAGGCGCGACTTCCGTATGCGTTTTCTTTCGTGCGCGAGCTCACAGCGACAGGGGCGGCTAAAAATGTTTTATTTTTTTTCCTATTTACAGTATTTCTTTATTTTTTTAATTTTAGCATAGGTTTTAAAAATAAAATCTGATCACTTTTATTGCTGTCACAAGCAATGTAAACATCCCTTGTGACAGCAATAGGGAGTGACAGGTACTCTTTATGGAGGGATCGGGGTCTAAAAGACCCTAGACCCCTCCACTACACTTCCATGTATTCAAAACGCCGAAAACGGAATTTTGAATACATTCACTTTTTAAAACCGGTGCCTTTTGCAGCTGAGTAACCCGGATGTGACGTCATGGACTCTAGGTTATGTCATAGGAGACCCGATCGAAGCCACATTTAGCTTTGATTAGGACTCCAACCAGCTGACAGATGCGCCGGCTGGTTGCCCGGGTCTTGCGGTGGGACGGGAGACCCAGGCAGAGCCGCGGAAGGCAGCGGGAGGGGGGCATCCACATGTACTCCAAAAGCATGTAATCCTTAAAGTGCTAAATGAGTTGTGGGTCTGAAGGCCTTCTGATGATGCTATTATGGCAAAACACATCTGGGTAACAAAGCATCTGCTGGGGGGAACGCCCACTGAACCTCCATGCAGGAGGAAGCGGCTGGTGAGACATACAAAGGGCTATTACCGCTGGGTGCCGGCTCGGGCACCAGAAATTGTAAGTGTTTTTTTACATATTGTTTTTAACTTTTTAAATAAATACGTGTTGCGCTATGAGGGGTTTGTCTATTCTCTTCTCCCGGAATAAACATCAAGACCCCAGATAGAGAGGAGGGGAGCCCTGGACATAATCTTGGGTTTACCTAAATGCAAGCTGACCCACAACCCCTGGGTCCTAAAGTCCTGTGAGTGTCAGTGTGCCTATAGGTGGTGAGGAATCACAAAGACTCACATTTTATTGAGCACTTTAAAGATTGCACGCTTTTGGAGCACATGTGGAGGTGGAGGTGGACTTTACAGCCACTGGAGTTTACTATATTTTATGATAAACATGGACATTCACTTTGAATGTGGATGTTGTTTTTCTTATTGATTATTTAGATTGGAAGGATATTGTTAACGTTGCCAATTCATATTAAGATACCTAACGTTAATTACACACATCATTTTTCATTTATAGGAATTTGTGGTACACACACATTTTTGGTTGGGCAGTAGGGGTATCATTTTGCACAAAAGTCCATTGGTGCAGAGGTATACTCATGCTACCACCAATCTTTTTCAGTGCTTACCTTAATAAAAGTGAAAAAAAAAAATGGTGCCAATGCAGCAGCAAACAGTAAGGCCCCTTTCACTTGCTGTCCGTTTGTCTGTTTTTCATCCATCCGTTGACGGATGAAAAACGGACATCAATGTATCTCTATGTAAAAACAGATGACAAAGGATGATCATCAGTTAACATCCATTTTCAACTGCTTCCATCAATGAGTGAGAGGACTGGGAAACAAGGATTTCGGGCACAAATGTTTTTTTAAAAACAAATTATTTTATTCAAAACATATTTAAAACCAAAGAAAAGTACAGGCATATAATTATGTGTTAAGGACCAAACCAGACCCATAGATGGTCTATACTGTGGTGTATCTTAATACATACAGTTTAGAACAATGGTTTACATACATCTTAAAGTACAGAACAATTAGTAGTCATATCATTCTCAGGACTATTCACTCACGATCAGACAAAAACCACCGGCGGACACCAAAATAGACAAGGTGTCGGTCCGTGGGATCAACTGAGAGTGTGAATTAACTTCCACCATATAATATTTGACCTTTGCTCGACATGTTTCGCTTTCTTAGGAGAAAAGCTTCATCTGGAGCATATCATTTCGTTTGTCTGTGTAAAGAACAATACTGTTTAGACATGTTGCATGGAGATAACATTATTTATGATGTTTCATAATACCGTGTCCATTATTCCACTTAGTTAAAAATATACACATATATTGCATTTAAATAGGTCCTTATATTTTTTGTATAGATATATCAACACAATATATCATTGAGTCTTAAGTTGCGTCTAGCATCCAAGGAGGTATTCGGTTGGGGGAGATCAAGCGCCGGGGATTACCAAAAGCGAGGCATATGTGGGGACCCACCCCGTAATTACATTGTCACCAAGATATAAAAAGTGGTACATATGGTAAACAGAGGGGGGGACATACATACCTGTACAGTAATAGTCAGGCATAAATCTCAATTCCGTAGGGGAGTTTTTTAAGGAAGAGGACTGTTGTGCGTTTGTGGAAAGCACCGTATTTTGGCACCTATATGAGCATGTAGTAGTGAGGGTAATCACTCCATATTTACTAGATGGATAAGAAAAAGGAATAGATGTTTTTTTATTTTATTTTTTTTTTTTTCGATCTTTCAATAATAATTATAGAACTAATATACTAACTGGTCCCTTTTAAAAAAACATCTATTCCTTTTTCTTATCCATCTAGTAAATATGGAGTGATTACCCTCACTACTACATGCTCATATAGGTGCCAAAATACGGTGCTTTCCACAAACGCACAACAGTCCTCTTCGTTAAAAAACTCCCCTACGGAATTGAGATTTATGCCTGACTATTACTGTACAGGTATGTATGTCCCCCCCTCTGTTTACCATATGTACCACTTTTTATATCTTGGTGACAATGTAATTACGGGGTGGGTCCCCACATATGCCTCGCTTTTGGTAATCCCCGGCGCTTGATCTCCCCCAACCGAATACCTCCTTGGATGCTAGACGCAACTTAAGACTCAATGATATATTGTGTTGATATATCTATACAAAAAATATAAGGACCTATTTAAATGCAATATATGTGTATATTTTTAACTAAGTGGAATAATGGACACGGTATTATGAAACATCATAAATAATGTTATCTCCATGCAACATGTCTAAACAGTATTGTTCTTTACACAGACAAACGAAATGATATGCTCCAGATGAAGCTTTTCTCCTAAGAAAGCGAAACATGTCGAGCAAAGGTCAAATATTATATGGTGGAAGTTAATTCACACTCTCAGTTGATCCCACGGACCGACACCTTGTCTATTTTGGTGTCCGCCGGTGGTTTTTGTCTGATCGTGAGTGAATAGTCCTGAGAATGATATGACTACTAATTGTTCTGTACTTTAAGATGTATGTAAACCATTGTTCTAAACTGTATGTATTAAGATACACCACAGTATAGACCATCTATGGGTCTGGTTTGGTCCTTAACACATAATTATATGCCTGTACTTTTCTTTGGTTTTAAATATGTTTTGAATAAAATAATTTGTTTTTAAAAAAACATTTGTGCCCGAAATCCTTGTTTCCCAGTCCTCTCACTCAATTAGCAATTAAGGATAGGGACACACCCTAAATTGGATACTTCATGACCCAGATAGCTGCTGTCTGTGGATACATGGCCTAGAATAAAAAATGCTTCCATCAATGTCCGTTTTTTTGAACGGATGAATGCCCTATTTTTCATCCGTCAAAAAAACGGATGGGACGAAAAACGGATGACAACAGATGAAAAACGGATGACAACGGATGACAACAGATGAAAAAAGGATGACAACAGATGACAACAGATGAAAAACGGATGACAACGGATAAAAAACAGATAACAACTGACGAAAAACGGATGACAACTGATGAAAAACGGATGAAAATCGGATGAAAAACGGATGGAAAACTGATACATTTTGACGTGACTGAACTGATGAACTGAATGGATCGTATGTTTGAAAGGGGCCTTATGCTTTCACCTACAAATCTCGATTAGAAGAGTGACAGGTGCAGATTATTCATCATTTGCATCACCTTCACCACAAAAATGTATGGGAGTGCTGCAAATTTTTGAAATTAATTATGGCCTAGGATTGTAGTCCTTGCCCTTTATTTTATAATAATGAACCAAATTTATATTCAGTTACCAAAATTTGGATATGTTTGAATTATAATTTCCATTTCTACTATTTATTTATATATCATGTATGCTTCAAAAGACTTGATAAAAACCGATATGTACTGTACACTATTAAGAAAATTGTCTCACAAGAACACCAAATACTGCATAAAAATGGCCTCCAGTTACATTTGTTCATCACCTACTATGCCATCTGCTTTGATCCTTTACACTATTTAAGGAGAGCTGTGATGTTAAAAGAAAACTTTACTTCATTAGAATGCTATACATAATGGGCTACAGTGTTTTCTTGAAAAGGTCTCAAAAGCTACACTATGTGATCTTCAAGCATGTAACGTATAAAGACTGTCATTCTTTCAATAAATAAGTAAGATAGATAATATTTTAGCAGAAATAACAGGAATGTCCTTGCTTCACACCCTTCTAGCAAGAGAAAAAAAGTCTTCCTGCTCCCTAAATGCTATCTAAAAAAACTAAAAAAAAAAAAAAAAAAAAAAAAACGGCATTCTAAAATATTATTTCTAATAAAAAATTGCCTTTTTATGTTGTGCATTTAGAAACATATCCTGCAATTTACTGAATCAAACAACTGAATCAGCTTGGAACAGATCAACATTTTTTAATGGCTCTTACACTTTTAATGTTTAGAATTTAAAGGGTTTGTAAACCATAAGAATATACTTTTCCTACTTGCCACCGTTTGGTCTATCGAAAATACTGTATAATTAAAAGTGTTTTGTTATATCTGTTTGATAAATGGAAAAAAAAAAACTTTTGATGGTGACCGGAATCATAACAGATGATGCTTCCTGTGTTCTTTGCCTGTGATGCATTCTTATCAGTAACATTGTTCTCAGTTATCGCTAAGCGCTACTGAACCCATCTTGTCTATGTTATAGAGAAGAAGAGATGGAGAGGTTTCAGTGAACCTGCCCTGTTTTTGTTGTTCTGATACAGCTGGGTGAAAGATGTCACTCTAGGACAGGAAGTGTGCTACTGGTAGATTTAGCAGGTGCATATAAAAGAAATGGACCATTTATAGAAGTAAGTAACAGTACCTTAAGATGCCCAAGGGTTAATAATTTATGCTGGTACTAAAAAAAAAAGAAAAAAAATGAGCAGGTCAAATGGTTTTGTCTAATTTACTTCCTTCACTGCTGTTGTGTTTGCACTTTATTTTATCAAGATTAGCCAAATGACCCAAAATTAAACATCTCTTGGGGCTAGATGACTCAAAAAGGTTCAATGAGGTGTTCATGTGGAACACACACTATATAGGGAGAAAAGGAACATTTTTTAAGTTCTATTTGTGATAACATTTGTGATCAGGACGTTACATGAAGCTAGTTTCTAATAAAAGGACTAAAGTTTTGTCTCACCTTAAAAAAATGCTGATGTAACCACTACTTCAGGAGATCCATCTACATGAAATAAAATTCAAATAATTTGTGGGCTCTGTTGTGTGGGACTCTGCTTTTATCATTTTGTCAATCAATAAAAATCTGGCATGTCATCTCTTATCACAAAGCAAAGACTTTGCAGAAGGTTGGTGGGTCTCGGCTAACCTCAAGTTGACTATGATGACTCGATGACTCTTACAACTTATAATGTTCAAACACTGATAGCTCCTTGTTCTTTAAGGATATAACCAAGAGACTCAATGGGACCAAACTACTCAGTTGATATTTGGGGGAAACTGTAATATGATCAGAGTCCTCTAACAGAAAGACAATGTCAATCTGCAGTCCCCCCCCCCCACCCCTCCTTGACATTTGTGAGATGGCCACAATTTTCAGACAGCAACAGACCTTACAGATGACTGGAGACATCAACATCCAATTAAGCATGATTTTTTACTTATGATTTTGGGTGTTAAATATGCACCTGTGTCTGTCCAAAATGCACCCATAGCAATCTCAGATCATGTCCTATTAAGCCTAGCTCTCTCCAGTGTTTACTTTAATAACACACAGCCTGGTGATTTTCCCTCCTTTTGTATAGCAATTAAACTTTTTTTCCTTAAAACCTCCAAAACTGGGGCTTGAAATACAATTTTTAAAATGTGTTCCATGAAAATAATGAAGTTCTCTACTAGGAGTCACCCTATGCAACCTTAAAGGGAAACATCACCACCTATTTATCCACTTTAAAGAGGAACATGTTAACAGAATATACTATATGTCAGCCTGCATATACTATGTATAAACATGATAGGGGGGATTCACTAAAACTGGAGCAGACAGAATCTGGTGCAGCTGTGCATAGGAACTAATCTGATTCTAACTTTATTTTGTTTAATTTAGCTTTGAAAATAAAACCTAGAAGCCAATTGGATACTATCCACAGCTGCACCAGTTTCTGTCTGCTCCAGTTTTAGTAAATTCCCCATGATATGTCTGACCACAATCATATAACCTGGATTTATGCTATAAACAGACTTGTGGCTTGTGGATGAAAAATATGATTATCAACTTAGATCATTGAAAGATATGCCATTTTTAAAATTTGGTAATAAGTATCGTTGGTTGTTGGGTAACGTGACAAGGGATCAGCACAAAATCTCTTCATATTACGATTCTCGTGAATGCACATAGTTATGTCAAAGGGAAATCTGATGATATTGCTGCAGAGTTATGTCAAAGGCAACTCTAATAATATCAGTGCTATCATTGCACAATGCACTTTCCCATTTCAGACAGAGGTTTAAATTTCACACTTCAGACAGAGGTGATGCTTTTTTTGGCTGATTTGCCTATGCTCTCTTTGACTATCGAGGACCTTCAGTATTTTAGTGCTGTCATTACTGCAGAGAAGATGTTGCTGTTTAGCCCATAAAAAATGGTCACCAATGTGATCAGTGAGTGAGCCTCTGCAGGTTTTTATTCAAAAACAATTCCAGGACATAAATACCTTTCTAAAATCCTGTATGGCAGCTTTTCTGAACTTTTGGCAAATGGTTTGAATCTCAGGTTGGGTTTAGTATCAGAGAAGGCTGTAGCCTACAATATTAGAAAACATAGGTCCAAAACGGTTGGTCCTGAAGCATTATTGTGTGTCAGTGGGCTTTCTCCTATTTAAGATAATTTCGCTCCTGAATGGAGAAAAGCATAAACAGCATACATGTGATGTATTTAATAGGTGTTCTGACTCATATGAGCTTTGGGCGCTTTCCTAGACTTCATAAACATGTTTTAGTACTCATATTTTACATAGTTAGTACAGTTGAAAAGATATACTAGTCCACACACACAAATAGAAAAACTCAATATATACTGTACACTGACCTACACTCATAGTTGAGCCAAAGAAGGCAAAAATAATCCCTCAATCAAGCATTATCCAATTCACTCCAGTGGGGGGGAAAATCCTTCCTGATTCCATATGAGGCAATTGGATATTCCCTTGATCAACTACCCCTGGTGACCTCTAAAATGTTGTATCCAGCTATATTTTGTGTATTTTGGAATCCACACAG
The DNA here is from genome assembly GCF_965119305.1 of Pelophylax lessonae. Lineage (NCBI taxonomy): Eukaryota > Metazoa > Chordata > Amphibia > Anura > Ranidae > Pelophylax > Pelophylax lessonae. The sequence continues at coordinate 163,119,757 of NC_138773.1, forward strand.
CTCTTTCTTTAAAACAATACACTGAGCTGGTCAGAACCAGTTCTTGAGAGAGCCTTTTCCAAATTTTCACAACTCTTACTGTGAAGAAGTCTTTCTGTATGTGAAGTTTAGATGTATTTTCCTCAAGACAAAAAGGGTGCCCCCATTGTCCTCTGTAATGACCTGAAAGTGAATAACTCTACACCAAGTTTACTATATGGACCACTTTTATATTTATTTACTTATATCCCAGGGCCAGGTTTTCCATGACAGTCATGTTGTTTCTCCAAATCCCTTTAAAAAAGGATGCCTTTTTGGAGTATGCTTTGCTGCTTCTCTTGTTCAACTTAGCAAGACAGTCTTTGGCCACTATGTGCACTATTGGTCCCCAATACATTCAGGGCTCAAAGACTGCCAAAATAGCATGCTCTTCATGTCTGATCCCAGAGCTCTCTTACCTTGAGTAAGTTTACCTGATAAACAATTTTGACACCTTCCAAAGACTTAAAATTATTTACACAAAAAGTGACATGTCCTTAAGTTCTTCTAAAGACTGATCACGTCTGAAGTGCTTTACTATTCAACAAACCAAGACACCTTGTAGAAAATGCAACATAATATCACACATAGGGTTAATTGTGTATTTAAAATTACACTAAAATACCACCCACTTACCCATCTAGTATATTCTAAATGCAGCCTCGCAAAACTGGAATAAAAAAAAAAAAGTTTGCATGTTCTCCATGTGCCTGCGTGGGCTTTTTCCAGGTACTCTGGTTTCCTCTCACACTTCAAAGACATGCTGTCTAAATTGGCCCTAGTATGTGTATGTATGAATGTGAGTTAGTGACCTTAGAGTGTAAGCTCCTTGAGGGCAGGGACTGATGTGAATGTACAATATATAGATGTAAAAGTGCTGTATAAATTGATGGCCTTATATACGTACCTGTACTAAATACATAATAAATACATAAAAGCCTTTTCTTAGGCAATTCATATCTATCCGAAGCTTTTGGCAACACATCTACACCTTCTATGAAGTTATTAAAGGTTATAAAAACAATGTCCTCCATGCTCACCCTGTTTCAAATGGCTGTTAAGTCGACCCCTGATATGCCTCAACCACGACTTAACAAGTTTGAGCATCCTTGCTTACTGGCAGCCAAATGCTGCATTTTAGATTATGCATATATATATAATTCACACTCTCCAAAAAGGAATGTATGCAGATGAATAACCATATGCATGCAGATGAATTTCTTTTATTTTTAAATATCTAAATCAGAAAATAAAATACTATTATGGCCACTATATGGCTTTTATGATCATAGGTGATAATTATATTACATAAAATATGACATGGTTTGCTGGGGCTGTGCGAATATTTGTCACATTGGTACAGAAATGTTTTTAAACATGAAACTAAGTAGTTATGTTATAAATGCAGCACTGTGTTTAGAATGTGTCACTGTCACTATGTACTAATGAAAACTCTAAATGTGGATTAAAAATTTGACTTAACATAATTTCAATGCTGAAACATGTTCCCTTGAGTTGTATACATGTATTAGTGTGTAGTATATGTGTGTGTGTAAACTATACTGTGATATTTTGTTTCTATTACCATTCCAGCAGAGTATTGAGCTCCCCCATCTAATAACCACATTACTTGGCATCAGTGCCTGAAACACAATTTATTCTTAGATCAGCGTTTTAGGTGGTGAATCCAGGTGGATTATGTTAAATAAAATTGAAGGTTAGGCCTATGAGCCTCTGCAGCAGAATATAGTATTTACTAAAGATATACTAATATTTTTTTTATCAAATACTGATAGTAGAGGTCAAACCTGTATGATTGAAGCTGTAATATATCTACTATTGTGGCTTCCAACAATCATATCATATATTCATAGTTAGAACTTTATTATCAAACTCTTGGTAAAGCTGACAACTAAGGATGAGATTCTGGTTCAATGGTACCATGTGTTGAAGGCAATCCCTGAGATTTCAAGATTTTTAGTCCCGGTAATTTTATGAACAAATTAGGGAGAATTTTTGTAAATTATAATTCATTGCATGGCCATTGAGTTATGGCCAGAAGTCATATAAGGGCCAATAAATGAGCTTTTGGTTAAGGCAGCCTCCTCACTACAAAAGGTGGTGGAGGGATGGTGTGTGGGGAGCAACCATAAAACCAGTGAATTGGAAGCTGTTGGAGCGAAAGCACAGGGAACTGCAAAGAGAGAGAGATTAGGGTCAGTAAGGAAACTATACTTTAATTCTGATTGGTAACTGTGGGAAATCAACCCATTTGCTGCCTTCTTCTTCTGTGCACTTTTATATTATTGGGGATATTTTGTCTTTCATTTTTTTTTTTTTGTTGGTTTGACATCGGCGGGCATATTAGCTGCTATCCCCTTCAGAGTAAACTTTTTTCTTTACTGTAAGGCTCACCTATAAATATGCTCTTTTGTCCCAGTGGCTGGTATTTGGGATTTTTTATTTATTTTAGGTGTGTATTGATTTTATATGTATGTAGATAGTGCCCTTATTTTAGGTAAGACAGTTTTTTTTTTTTTTGGGGGGGGGGGGCGGGGGGTTTGCTACAAGGTTTCCCTTGTGGTTTAAATCCCTTGTGTGGGTTTTTTTTTTAATTTGTTTCAATAATGTTTATTGAATTTTACAAAAGACAGAAGAAATAAACCAACACATCGTAACTGAACAAAGCTTTGTAGTTACACTCAACTTAATAACATGTCATAAGGTAGATGTCAAAGAGTACAACACTCGAGGAAGCGAAACAAGTCTTCATTAACAACAGTATTATTGTCAACTACAGTAGGTAGAGAGAATAAGATTGGTTGTATTTTTCTAGTCGGACATTAACAAAGTGAGACGTGGATGAGCAAAGACTCACCACTGAGGATCTTTTGATGACAATAATCACGACGAGTGGGCCTTTGTACATCAAACACTCAGATTTAAATGGGCTAATTGACAATGGAAACTCAATGAAATAAATAACGATGCATGAAGATGGAATCCTGAAATAAACATCATTATTCAGTGTGTGAGGGAAATGTGCTTATGTATCCATATGTGGGTTAGAGGTCTTCAGGAAGAAGAAGCCAGGTAATGTGTTTTGGCAAGACCAAACGAATGTGGTAATAGTGTGTATGTGTTAGATTACCTAGGGGGATGTATAGGATTAAGGCATGAATTGGAGGTATAAGTAGGAATTTTTTTTAAGATAGGTAGAAGGGATGGAGAGAGATGTAGGGGAAGGGAAGGGAAGAGAGAAGAGATAGGGGTATGTGGTGATGAGGAGGATGGAGGGGTTGAGGGTGTTCCTACCTGCTCTCTCGTCTATCAGCTAGAAGTGAATTTTGGTGGTTTTAGTTTAGGTGTTTAGTAATGTCAGCTGTTGTTTTAAAATGTTGCCAATGTTTTTTTTTGTATTTTTGTTTTTAATGTTGATATGGACTTTTTAGGTAAAGGGTTTTCAAAGAGCAGCACATATTTCTATCCCTCTTTACTTGGAGGTCACTTATTTTAGGTAAGACAGGTTTTTTTTTTTTTTTTTCTTTTTTTCTGCAAGGTTTATCTTGTGGTTTCAATCCATTTTGTGGATTTTTTTTAATTTTTTTAATGTTAAAATGTTAATATGGCCTTTTTTAAGTTTGGGGTTTTCAAAGAGGAACACATATTTCTAACCTTTTATTCTTGGAGGTGACTTTAGTTCCCAGCACACTGAATTATTTAAAAGAGAAAAAAAAAACCACATGCATGAAGAAACCAATGGGGTTGATTAACTAAAGAAAATAGGCTGTTTACTCTACAAAGGAAGATGTAATTTGCTGGGGAATTTTCCTCAGAACTGAATGTGGAGAAATTTCACTTTGCAAAGAATACCCAATCACAGGCAAGGACATTGAGTAAAAATAGCATTTTTGTGGGGGGAAGTTCCCTTGAAAAGTGAACAGTCTATTTGTATTCAGCACTTTACCTCTGAGTTTGTCAAAACTCATCATGACGCCCAAAAATTGTAACATAAATATAAACCCCTTTTGAAGTCTTGACATTTTTCACAGTAATATGCAAGGAAGTATCGAAAAAGGGCATAGGGAGTTGGGCATTGCCATGAGAGATACATTTTGTGATGTTACGGAACAGTACAATTCTCATGGACAGCATCAGCAACACAGTATTCTAATACCACATATATTTGCAGGATTGATTTTTTACTGTTATGTCTTAGTACAAAACACTTCAAAACCATATAGACTTCAGGTATATAATTGTCAGAACAGTATATGGGCACTTAATAAGGCAGAAAATAGAAATAGCTATACAGTGTGGGTCTTTTCTAATGTATCTGCTACACTGTTGGGGTCTGCAGTCTCTACCTGCACCTTATTATCCAAAGTAAAATTACCAGCCATTCTGGTACCACTTGCATGAAGAAACACATGACTATGTACCAAAGTGCTTTGTGGCATCAACACCTGAGTGTATATCAGCCATTTTTGTTGGGTCTTCTAAGGTACCCTTTTCCTACTTCTCCTACTCCTCCTACTCAAGTGTGCATAGACAATTTTTGTGCACTGCTACCCCTCCCATATAATCTAGCATGAAGTTCCCAGGCCATTTTCCCCATCCTCCTTCTAAGGGGTACATGGCAGCATTTTTCTATCCCCTAATGTGCCCTTTTCCTCAGCAGCCTTATTTATGTTTTTTTTTTTTTTTGGGGGGGGCTGCTAATGTGATGTTTTCTTCTTCCTCCTCCTCAGAGGCACAGGGAATTCACATTTTATTGTGTGCTGGTCATGCACTCTCCCTCTCCTCTCCTCAAAGGCATAAAGCAGACGCTCTTTTCCACCTACTCCTCATCTACAGCTAATTCCACATTATCCTTGCAAACTGGATATGAGGAGTTGAGGGAAATGTTTCTATGCTATCCCCATGGCCAGTCCACAGACTTCAAAAGTCCTTCTACAGAAATGGAAGTAATTATGTATGTGTCAAGACTGTAAGTATGCCGAGTGTCAAGACTGCAATGCATATATATATATATATATATATATATATATATATATATATATATGTTGCAGCCTTGTAGTGGTTTACCAGGGTTATGGCTAAAGCTATCAGCCATAACCCCAATATTTTTTTTTTCAGCCAGCGGCTGGCTTTCTCATAAAAGTGTTCTGAGTGGCTCATGCCACTTGCCAGGGTTTGTTGGGCTTACCATATTTGCCAGCACGATCAAAGACCAAATTGTTTTTGATTGCCTCTATGGCCTTGGAGGACCGGAGCGATTTCATAATGTCACTTCCTATTCAGGGTGGATGTAAGCATTTTTTTTTAAGCAAAAGATCAAAAAAATATGTTTTTTTTTTATCTTTTGCTTTTAAAGCTAAAGGAGAGATTTGTGGACCTGTCATCCATATTTCTATTACAAGGGATGTTTACATTGTAATGTATTGTAATATAAACATCCCTTTTAATAGGAATAAAAGTGAACAAAAAGTCCCTTTGTGCTCATGCACAGAAGGGAAAGCATACACAAGTCACGTATGTATATGTAAACAGTGTTCACACCACACATCTGAGATATTGCCATGAAGGTTGGAGCGAGAACAATAATTCTAGCACTAGACCTCCTCTGTATCTCTTAGCAGGTAACCTATACAATTTTTTAAACATCACCTATGCAGCTTTTTAAGTACTTTATTTTGCTCCACAAGCATGTGCAATTATAACACATGACATGTTAAGTATCTATTTACTCGGCATAACGTTATCTTTTATATTTTTAAAAAAAATTGGGATATATATTTAAATTCATTAAAGTGTATTTTAAAAAAAATGCATTACACAGTGCACAGTGTGAGGTACTTAGCTGTCATTATTTTACCAAGAAGACGACACACCAGCCACAGTTACTTTGCATCGAAGGCCATCCCTGCCCTCTCTTAGTATGTGGAATGATATGAGGCAGCAGAAGGCAGATAAGGAACATGAGAAGGAGGAGAGTTGGGTTCTGATGGAGAGGGGGGAGATGAGGGTTGGGGAGCTGGCAGTAAGGTATAGGAGTGTTGGGGTGCAAGTGGTGAGGAGGACTGTTAGGGTACTGGCAGTAAGAATCATGATACAGTAGGTGTGCTAATGGGAAGGAGTACAATGAGAGTTGTTGTGCAGGCAGTAAGGAGGAGGATTGTTGAGGTGAAAGTGGTGAGGAGTAGGAGGATTGCTCCTACTGGCAGCAAAAAGTAGAAGGGTTGAGGTGCTGTCATGAGGAGGACATTGGGGGGAGACTTTACACCCTGATATATATATATATATATATATATATATATATATATATATATACAGTAATCCCCCGCTCCATCGCGGTTCAGTTTTTGCGGTCCCGGTAATTCGCTTTTTTTTTTTTGTAATGTTATTTTACTATATAAATCATTAAAAATGAAATATTTTTGTGTTTTTCATAGCTCTTGCTATGTCTCTTAGTATCTTTTATGTGTTTAAATGAGTTTCTATTGTTTTAAAAGTGTGTTTAAAGACCTTAAAGTGCTTTTACACGTACAGTGACAGTAAAAAAATCATGCCTACAATGCATTTTAATAGGGTTTTTCTATTTCGCGGAATTTCACTTTTCGCGGCTGGGTCCGGAACGTAACCCCCGCAATGGAGGGGGGTTTACTGTATATATATATATATATATATATATATATATATATATATATATATATACACACACACACAAGGTTTTTATGGAACATTTTTGCCAGGAAGATCATTAATACAAACTTCAGTAAATTATTACGTCATTGCGCAAGAGGTCTTATAGTGTATGAAACATAGTTTATTGTGTATATTTGTCATTAACAGTTGCCTCTGTCATTACAGTTTTAACCAATGGACTCCCATAGGCCATATACTTATGAACACCCCTTATCCCAAATAGATTACCAATATACAGTACTTTAAAATTGAGGAAAAATGTAATTCCACACTGTTGCTTTATGTATGCTATGCACAGTTTCTATGATTTATTGAAATCAAAATGTCATAAAGCATTATTCGCCATGAAGTTATTATAAGGAATTCCAAGCAATTTTTATAAGAATTCAAAGAACGTCTGAGATTTTTCCCCGTTAGATTAACATTTTTTTTTTTAAAACCAAACTCTTTATGAATGTAAAATACATACATAACGCAAAACAATTTTGTAAGTACAAAAATGTATTTTGAAAATTCAAGAGTGTATTTCTGCCCGCTGATATGTGGAGTCAATGCTCTTCGGTAGATTAATCATATGTGCTTTCCGAAGTTCCAATGAACACAATTGAAAAGGTAAATATATACTGTAGTCTGTCACATGGCAGATGTACTGTGCTGGCACCTGCCAGTTAGTCTTCCTCATAAAAATATATCAAAAAGCAATGTATATACTGAATAAAATTAAATAGAGGTGAATATATACTATGGTCTGGAACACGACAGATGTACTGTCCAAAAGCAATGTGACTTCATATACTGAAAATATTAAAAATCCCCCATTTATTCATCCATTACCTGGGAATATGTTCAAGTTTTAATTTAAAAGTCAAATGGACAAAAAATTGTAATTCCAAACAGTAAAAATGGTGCGTATCAGTCAATCTAAACATGGCCAGAAATCACAATTAGTTTATCTGTTCATAAACTGTATAGTTCAGCAATGTTCATCATGCCTGATGAATCTCCATCTAACATGGATGCCAAAAGTAGGATTTGGAATGTAGACAAGGATGTGCTGACCCACATCTTACTGGTTTCGTTAGTCCTTGCCAGCTGTCTCCCAATGATCCCATCCACTTTTACCTTTATGAAGTACTGTGGGCAGAGAAGTTGTTACACAAGCCTCTAATGTCACATGAACACATGTGTGATTTATATTTTATAGGAAGGGGTCATCCTGATCTCCTCCGTTAGATAAGCATTAAACCCAGCCTCTCACACCCATAGGCACTATTTGGCCAAACATGATGATGTCACTGGGCACCACACTACCCCAGCCTTTCACACTGGGGGGATTCTAACATTATTTATCTTTCTTACAACCCTTCTGCATGGTGCTTCCTTCACTGCTGTTCCAACTCCCACCATAGGTCGAAGGGTATCACTGTACATGTATTTACTGTATATATATATATATATATATATATATATATTTATATGGGTTTCTTTCTCAGAAAATAGGTGCAGGTACTCCCCTCTTCCAAGTAACCCTTGCCTCTGAGCATCGTCCCTTGGTTCCACCCCCCCCCCCCCCAATTTGTATATAAATTGTTAATAATAACAAGTAAATCAGTAAAATAGATCCCCGGCAGCCAGCAACAAAAGCCACCCCAAGCAACAATAGACCCCCCTGAGCAACAACAGATCTTTCAGCAGCCAGCATTAATAGACCCTCCACCAGCCAGCAACAATAAAACCCTCCCTCAACAGTAGATTCCTTTTAGCAGCAATTGAAACCCCCCCCCCCCACACACACACACACACACAGCAATATAAGATCTACAGAAACAATATACCCCTCCATAAACAAAAGTCCCCCCAGAAACAATAGATTTCCCTGCAGCCAGCAACAGTAGACCCCTCTCTCAATAGTAGATCCCTTCCAGCAACAATATATCCCCTCCCAAAAAAGCCAATGTATATATATGTATATACAGTACATCTATTGATATATCTATCTATATATATATATATATATATATATATATATAGCACATAAGATGAAGGTGTCTTTAATACTCATATGAAAGTGTACATATTTATGAATGCTAGTTTGTGTTTCCTATGAGTATGAAAGACAGATTCCTCTTTTTAATTTAACTAGCATCATAAATAATACATTATAAACCAATCTGGTGTTTCAATCAACTTAATCAACCAATTAAATAAAAAAAAATAAAAAAATAACTACAAATAAGTCTTATAGTTAGCCCAGGAGGGTATGTAGCCTCTTATTCCCAGATCAATTTTGATTGTTGTACTCAATATCCCAGCACTTTAAAAATGCAATATTTCTATTAAGTTCAAAAACATAGTGTTTTACTATACATGACCAATTCAATGTCTTAATATCATAGATGTGATCATATAAATGTTTTTTATTAATTTGCCCCACATACAGTGAAAGGCCTCACAGACACAGATTAGGATTTAAACCACCCATTTGAAGTTAAAAATTAATGTTATCTGATTGTGAGGAGCCTTCCAATTAACAAACATGGTCTGTCCCTGAATCATAAAGGGGCAATTTTCACATTCACTTCACCTATATTACTAATGCTTGTTTTCCAAGAAATATCACTATATTGTCATCTACTGAAAGATGCCAATATTTAGCACAAATGTCACAGACTCCATAGGAAATGCTCTAGAACTTTAATATTCAACATGGTGCTATCCTTCATTTCATTCTAATCTTGTCTACACAATAGGTCCTTCATATCACTCTCTTTATCCCACAGATATACATTGCTTAAAATCTCCTTTTGTAATCTCAATTTAGAAACCTTGATTTTAATGACCTTGCTTAACCACTTACTACCCGCCCACTGTCAAATGACGGTGGAGCAGTGTAGCTATTGTTCTGGGATGCCGTCATTTGACGGCGCACCAGAACAGCCTCCCGCGCGCACCCCTGGGGGCGGGACACGGTTGCTAGGACACGCCGCAACCCCCGATCTCGGTAAAGAGTCAATGACATGACTCTTTACCCATGTGATCGGCTGTGTCCAGCAGCACATGTAAATGAGGAAGTGCCCTTATTTGGTTCTCCTCGCCTCACACTGTCAGTGTGTGAGGCGAGGAGAGCCAATCAGCGGCTCCTCATAGGGGAGACAAGTAAAAGTAATCAGGGCACTGATCATCAGTGTCCTGATTACACAAAATGTAAATAAACTGCCAATTACTGCCCACCATCAATGCCCACAGTGCCCGCCATCAGTGCCCACAATCATTGCCCATGGAGCTGCCAGTCAGTGCCCATCAGTGCCTGCTCATCTAGGCATTGATGGGCACTGACTGGCAGCACTATGGACAATGATTGTGGTCACTGATGGTGCTGCCCATCAGTGTCCATCAGTGCGCCCATCAGTGCTCATCAGTGCCACCCGTCAGTGCCCATAAGTGCCATCTGTCAGTGTCAATCAGTGCTGCCTGTCAGTGCCCATCAGTGCCGCCCATCAGTGCCCATCAGTGCTGCCTATCAGTGCTCAGCAGTGCCACCTATCAGTGCCACCTATCAGTGCCCATCAGTGTGGCATATTAGTACTTCCTCATCAGTGCTACCTCATCAGTGCCCATAAGTGCCACTTCATCAGTGCCGTCTATCAGTGCCCATCAGTGCCGCCTTATCAGCGCACATAAGTGAAGGAGAAAACTTATTTATTTTCAAAATTTACTCACAGAAAATAAGAAAAAAAAATTTTTTTCAAAATTTTCTGTCTTTTTTCTTTTGTAAGAAATAAAAAAGCCAGAAGTGATTAAATACCACCAAAAGAAAGCTTTATTTGTGTGAAAAAAAAGATAAAAATTGAATATGGGTACAGTGTAGCATGAACGCGCAATTGTCATTCAAAGTGTGACAGCGCTGAAAGCTGAAAATTGGCCTGGGCAGGAAGGGGGTGAAAGTGAACTGTAGGCAAGTGGTTACTTTTCTAAATCCTCTTTATGTGAGCAGTTACTGCCAATTCTCAAATATTGTTCACTTGTCAAATTACTAGATCATCGCAATAGTATATACTGTATATGCAGTATAATGGATCCTCTGTGGTATAAACATGTTGGAGAGGGATTGAGCCCCTAAAAGGGCAAAGGCATAGAGTGTAAGCACACATACCACTCCTTCACTAGAGCACCCCTTAAGAAGTGCTGGACTTTACTGGTGGGTGTACCTGGTTGATGCCCTCAGACACACTTGTTCAGTTGGCAGTATACAACAAGCAACAGCATTAGAAAGAGGGAACAAGCAAAATAAAAGCTGGTGAATGGAAAACAGGAACATAGGAAATAACCTAATGCTGAGGCAACAGGCGTTGGTCTGAACACAGCTGAACAGTGAACTTGATCGAATGAGCAGGGACTTTTAAGCTGGCCATACATTATACAATGTTCTTGTTTAATTTCCTTTAGATTTACCTTAAGCTATGTAGTGCAAGGGCCTGCCTGATTGCATAGAGGTTGAACGTGTTCAGGTTTGAGCACATATTATAGAGTTTTTGTAAATCTAAAGGGAAATTGTGCAAGAAAATTGTATAATGTATGGCCAGCCTTAGGCTTTAAACCCACCAATGAGCACCACTGATGCCTATAGCTTCTAGTCCCAGAAGAAAGCATGCTGTAACAAGGATAGAGAAGACACATACCAAGAGTAATAAGCAGCAGATCAGATTTAATGTAGGAATAAGACCCCAGGGGGGGTGGGACCAGTTATAGCGCTTGCTAGGGTTGGACCAGGGGTGGACAGTGGCCTATCAATGTCCCAGGTTGAGGAAAAGTAGGCTTACAATGAAGTGCTAGGTGCTATTAAATAAGTTAAATGGTGTGAAGAAATACCATATAAATATTGACGTGAATGGATGGATGGCAGTCAAATGGCATAAATAGCATAAAATATGATCAAATAAATACTGTCACAATAAAAGGACATTAATAGTGCTTCAAGTGCAAATGTGCAAATAAATGACATAAATTATAATCAAATAAATAAGGGACATTAATGGTGCTTCAAGTGCAGTTGCAAATGTGCAAATAGTATAGTCCAGATAAAAGTTAATTTAGTGACTAGGGTGAAATTGAATAAATAAATAGATCTTGGGTGTCAAATAAGGAAAGTGCAGGTGCTCTGTGCTGAATCCTCCAGTAATCCAATGCTGGTACTTATGGTGTCACCGTGAGGAAATAATAGGAGATTGCACTCACCAGACGTAGTGGGTCTTAAATACCGTACGGCATTAAGACCTGTATGCGCTTAATGGCTACCAGGGCCAGGAAGGATACTGCTGGGCTTTGTAGTACGACAAAGATCCGGGGTCCCTCTCTTGGTTGAACTAGGTCCTCAGGGTCCGATCAGGGTAAAATAATAAAAGCTCCAGATAGTATAGTACCGTTAAAAAAATTCCTTTAATATAGTAAACGATGTGCGGTACATATAAAAACGCAAACTCGTTAGCAAAAAGGTGCCCTTGAGTGGAGAGCGGTGAAAACCAGCTTGCGTTCCACTCAGGCTCCTGTGACGTGCAGCGTGTGTTCCACCTGACGCGCATTTCGTCAGTCCGTATGACGTCTTCAGACTGAAGACTCTTATTTCTACATACATACTAATTATTCCTTATAGCAGCTGCATTCCTCCCCTTTATCCCTTCATCCACCCCTTGCAATATCCTAGGCGCAAGGGATATACATACCATTTATTTAGAGTATATATACTTTCAGATCTGATTTAATGCTGATCTCTAACACGGATTACATCTTATTAAAAGGCCAGAAAGTCTTTTGAACAAAACTGCATTTAACAAACTATTTACAGGCCATTACAGGTCTTTTTGAGCCACTTGACCTAAGTTCAGAGGCCAGGAAATGCATTATTGATATTTGTATGCTATGACCACATTAGTTTATTGTGTCCATGAATAAGTTAGGACACTAACAACAAACTACTGCCCCAATAATATCCACTAGTCAAACTAGGTTTATTACCGTTTGATAAAAGAGCATTTGTCTCTGCTAAAGCTACCTAAAATAGACCTTTTGTCAAATTAATCAGATTGCTTTGCTGCTGCTGCTGCTGCTGCTGTTGTATGCAAGCCAAACTAATTGTAAAAAAAAAAAGCAAAACAAAATAGTTTCCACAGCCAAATATGCACTACTAGTTAATGCTGTATTGTTCCATACCATGTTATTTAAAGAACATGTACATTTTAAATTTTGCCATTAAACTTGCATAAAATACCCTTTCCCCTCTGTACAGTATTTAAAAGAAACAGACTTGCTTTGTCTTATCTCCCCAGTGGTAGTGTCCAGCCCCCCATGCCTTTATGCCTTTTGTGACAGTAGTTTGCCTTTTAGCCCTAAAAATAGCTAGAATTTACCAACAAGATCCCCCCATAGACTTCAGTGAGATCAAACCAGACCTTTCGCTACTGAAGACTTGTGCTGAACTGGCCATGAGAGAGGCCACTAAGCAAAATTACAGCTACGTTGAATTGGTCACATACAATATAAAGTCCATTACCTAATGGCCTATAATTGTGGTCATATGAATAATAAGGTATGCATTTCTAGTTGTTGCCTAACTACATTTACTGTATTGCCCAGCATTAGCAAACTGGCATTCAGAAACAAATGGCCATCTTCAGACATACTGATTTCAGAAATATGCCTCTCTTCAAATGACAAATTCTGAATGCATTGTAAAGATATCCTTCAGATGTTTACTTGTAACATATTGTAAGTAAACTTGGCCACTGGTAATACGATGCAAAAACTTTACACAAGAACTCTGACTTTACACAATTTGAGGTTAAAGAAGACAGATGTAAGGTAAATTAATGACTTCAAGCAATGTGTTACTTTTTGGTGTTAAAAGTGTAAAAATGTAAAATAGGGTTGTATTTATTACATGAGTATATACTGTATTTGTGTTTATGCTCAAACAGAAGTATCAAACAGAACTGTACATGGTTACATAATATTTATGCGATTAGACGATTTTTACCACCAGAATTTGATTAATTTCTGTATTTTAGCTTGCTTTCTATCACCAAAGCTTAATCTTTAAAGGCAGGAGTGAGATTTATTTCCCCCTCTGGGGAAAGGAAGAACAGTGAAGCACAAGGAGCAAGACAAAATTGATTAGTGAAACAATAGACTATGGCTGATTTAGTTCTTTCCTGAGTGGGGGTAATTTATATCTTTGTAATCAGAACATATTTCTAGGTTTTGCTGCTTTTAGTACAAATAAAGTTAACACATAGCTTGGCTTGATTAAAATATTTTTAATACATTTTTGAAAAAAAAATTGTCAGCAGACCATTACAGCTATTCTTTGAAAACAACATTATTATTATTGAAAAGAGTATGTTACTATATTTTTTGTAATGAAGCATAAATGTAAATGTGAAGTAAGCATTTGCTTCAATGTACAATTGTTTACAACACAGCAGAAGATACCTATTTTCCAGTACTCACAATGCTGACATTTTCACAGGACAAATGAAAAAAAAACTTGAGAAAGGTAGCGTTGCACATGCTCAAGGCACTGTCAAACAAAAGAACCATAAAGAAGAATAAAATATTACTGTTTGTATTAGTGTGGTTCTCTATTTATCAATGGAAAGTTGTTCTTGTAGAATATTTGTCTAGTTGTGCATTTGTGCTTATGGAAACAGTTGGATTATTTCTTAGAGTTTCAAGCTAGCTTAGGGCAGATTCCCAGTACTCAAAATGTACATTTTTGGACCTTGTGTTGTTTTAAAAGCCAGAGTGCAAATTAATAGTTATGTCATTATATGCCACTGTTTCTGTTGATCTACACAATCATAGAGCTTGGTTTGGACAAGGTTGGAAGGCAAAAAACAAACTTCCTTAACACTTAGATATATTAGACAGCAAAATTCCACAAACAAAATGAATTTAAATGTTAGAAAAGATCTTTAAACATTTTTAAATCCATGGATAATGCACCACGTTATCATAATAAAACTATGGGGATTCCTATTCACTACCACTTGTGAATAATGGGGAAGATGATTTAGAACTGCAGCAGCTGCTCACATGGGCGCAATGTGTCCCCACATGTATATATCGAATTAATACTATTAAATGAGGTGACGCTTTGCTGTATACCTAATTGGTTATAGTGTATGATTCCATGTAAAGAAAATAACAATAGCATTGGGAAAAGTGTCTAAATATCAACAAGTAAACATTCTAGTGTGTTCAACTCAATTCAAATACATATTCCCTGTGCTAAGCCACTCAGTCAAAATCCCCAAGTGCTGAAGTCTGTTTCTAAATTAGGGTCAACATGAGTACATGGTGAATAGATATGATGTATCTATCAACAAGTAAAGGTTACAGTGTGTATGTTTGACTCAATTCAAATACATATAAAGTGCTCTCTGTGCTAAGTACAGTAAACCCCCCTCCATTGCGGGGGTTACGTTCCGGACCCAGCCGCGAAAAGTGAAATTCCGAGAAATAGGAAAACCCTATTAAAATGCATTGTAGACATGTTTATATAGAAGCATTTTAAGGTCTTTAAACACACTTTTAAAACAATAGAAACTCATTTAAACACATAAAAGATACTAAGAGACATAGCAAGAGCTATGGAAAACACAAAAATATTTCATTTTTAATGATTTATATAGTAAAATAACATTACAAAAAAACCCGCGAATTACCGGGACCGCAAAAACTGAACCGCGATGGAGCGGGGGATTACTGTAATACAAATTCACATAAAATAAAGTGCCTCTAAATCCATAAATATGAATTAACTAATATACAAGTGATGAAGTGCATCTAAACATAAATGATGCATTCTATATATAATTGTGTTCACATTAAGTTGCTTGCTAGATGCACAGATCTTTACACTATAACACAGAAAGCATCATTTATGTTTATGAAAACACATGTTTTCATATTGATCCAGGGATGAAGACTTCCTTACTATATGTCTCATATAAAGTCCCAAATTTTCTTTCTCCTCCATCATTTATGTTTAGATGCACTTTATCACTTGCATATATATGAATTTATATTTTTGGATTTGGAGGCACTTTATTTTATATAAATTTGTATTACTTAGCATGGAGAGCACTTTATACTTAAAAGCACGGTATACAGTATGCATTTGAATTGGGTTGAACATACACACTGGAATCTTTACTTGTTGATAGATGCAGTAAAGGCCCTTATTTAGAAGCAGAATTTAGTACTTTGGGATTTTGATTAGGTGGCTTACCATTTTGCTGTCTAAGTGACATCTGGTTTACTAAAGCACTACATCTGAATGCCATCTAGCTTGATTAAGCACTGTACATTATACACAATTGACTATTGAGTTTTTTTTTTATTTTTCATAAAAAGCTCCCAGATAGGAACAATAGTGGGTGATGTCTGTGCAATGTGTGCCTTCTGTCACATGTGAAAGAGTGACAATTAGAGTTGGGTGAACATATCAACCAAGCAAAAGTTGGGCAGATAATCACCTGTACAAATTTGCAGGGCATTTGGTGGGTCTTCGTCCCGTTGAACACCATGCAATGCGCTGCGCGCCACACAGCGCTTTCTAAGCCCCGAATGAGCAAAGATTTGCCCAATCAGGGAGCATTGAATAGCTGGTTGTTCAGGAGTGGGCCGGGAAGCCGGCTGTGATGTTCTTAAAAACAGATGAGTCATCAGTCATCAGCTATCAATTGGCTTCCCTGCTGACCCCCCCCCCCCCACACCTGGTATGGTTCCGGAGGGGGGAGGCGCTTGCTTGTCCACCCACTTTTCTGGCCTGCCAGGCTGTGTGCTGGGATAAGGGTCTGGTATTGATCTGGGGGGGGGGCACCGTTTTTTTTAACATTTTTTATTTTGCCAGCAATGGTATTGTATTGCCGGCAATTTAAATGTAATTTCATTCATTTTTTTTCTTTAGAAATGTAATTTTTGCTGCCGCATGTTCTATATATGCTACATATGCACCACTTTATAGGCAGACTATAGGGACCTCCCAGGTACTATATGTAAAAATGATTTGACATGTAAACTCTCTAGTAACAATTGCGCTCAGAAATAGGAGACAACTGTCACCCCATAACAAGAAGTTACTTTCCCAGCAGGATCACCAAGAATTATATTAATGCATGTTTAAAAACATTGAAAATAAATATTAAAATTACACATTTTGTGGCTTATATGAGATTTTATTGATAGGGTTTAACCTATGTATTTGTTGCTTCATTTATCACAAGCTTTAATATTGTTCTAGTTAAAATGACACTTAACGCAATTAAACATACCTCCTGATACCCAGTCTGTGCAGACAATATGGCAACTTGTTGGCTTCACAATATTCACAGGCAGTGTCAACTCACCAAAAAGACTAAGAGTGACATACAATGTAGTTTACTTCATGCTTGGCAGTAGAGATGAGCTTTGGGTTCTGGTAAATGGAACTCTAACTCTATTAACTAACTATTCAAGGTTTTCCAAATTACATGATTTATTTAGTGAACATATTGCTACCTAGTATATGAGCTGGTAGGTATCCTGAGTGATGTCATTGACCAAATATGGTCATGCCCATATTTGGTTGATAGCATTAGCCAGTATCACCTGTAAGGTTGGGTACACATGGTTCCTGTTGAACCATACGGTCAGTGTGTACAGCTATCTTTTTGACAGAAGCTAGTCTAATGACCAGCTTCCGTCAAAGGAACATGCTGGAAAACCAGCATCTGGTTAGCGCTCACAGCCAAATGCACAGCGAGGAGATCTCTGCTTTAACACTGTGTGTGTTATGCAGCCTATAGATGATTGCATTTTCTTTCCTTCTGCCATGAGTTACACTGAGATTTTTTTTTTTTTTTTACTTTCAGGGTGTATTTATCTCCTTTTCTCCTTTTTTGGTGAATCCATAATAAGGGGTACATTTAATTCATTCTCAAAGAGGACTCTAGGATAATGGTCTGGTATTGATTTTAGGGGGGCCCCAAGTTGTTGTTTTTTTTTGTCCCGGTTCCCCTCTAAATTTATAACAATCAATGTGTTTCACAAATCAAAATTTCTGAAGTACAGAGGTTGATCTTAATTTAAAGCTAAATTTATAGCAGGACCTTATCAAGGATGAGGGTCTGGTCTGAATTTTGGGGAATCCCACATATTTTTCCTGGTGTTCCCCTCAAATTCCATACTAGGTCCTAATCCTTAATAACAGTCTGCTATGGATTTAACATTGAAATGAAAGAAACTTCTGCTCTGAAACCAACTTCCTCTTCCTGATTATATAAGCCAGCACTCCGGTTTGTGAAATACTTACGGGTTGATTTACTAAAAGCAAATAGACTGTAAACTTTGCATGGCAGTTGCACTCTTTTTTCAAGAGTTTAGTAAATGTAGTGAAGATTCACTTTGTAACAAATACCCAATCAGGTGCGTAGCACCCTACAGGTAGGTGCCAAGTAAATGTATAGTGGGGTTTGTCTACCTAACAGCAGGGCCATGATTTCTTTTAGTAGGGTGTCATGGTTTCCAGGTGTGTCTGCTGAAGAAGGAGTCTCCTCACTGGCTCTGTGAGAGGCTTCTCATAGGCCAGTGGAGGAAACCCAATCAGGGATACATTCAGGCTTGTAACTACCCCAGGAGGCAGATTCTGAAGCAAAGGATTCTGAGAGTGGTTATAAGTTTGAGGGAGAGCATGACTCATTGTCTTTGGTGGGAAGCAGAGTCCCAGGAGGGAGAGGACGGCTGTCTCTCCTCCTGTCAGAGGAGGTGGATGTCTCGGGTGCTGCCTGAGAATCCAGATAGTGCTGAGTTGAGCTGAGGGGGATCCGGTGTGCCGAGAACCAGCGGAGAGTGAGAGGGGTCAAGTCCCAGGAAAGCCTACACAGGTCGTGAGTACTGAGGATTGCACCTGGGGGTCTGCTTAGAGTAAGTGGGGAGCACTCCGGAGAAGGTTCTAGGATCCAGGTGTCAGCTAGCGGTAAAGGGGGTACCTAGTCATAGGACCCTGAAGTGTCAGAGGGGGTACCTGCAGTTTGGGGCCCTGAAGAGTTAATGCACTGTCTGAATGCATCAGTTGAGAGTTGCACCCAGCTACCTCAAGCCAGGGCAAAGCTGGAGAGAGTAGTCAGTTACTTTGCAGTGTTAGCAGTATCAGATGTTCAAGATTCTACAGTCCTGGATCTGATAGACTTAAGTCGGAGTTCCAGCACAGCTTTCAGAGATACAGTGTGTTCAAAGAGTTAGTAAGTGTTGGCTAACGTCGGCTGGCATCAAGACAGCGCTAACAAAAGTCCCAGAATTGTACATAGTCAAGCCAAAGGAGTATCCCACTCATTCCCTTCTCCCATCCCCTAAAATTATAATAAAACAACCAAACAAAGATGCCGGAGTTGTCAATGTGTCAGTTCTCACACCCAGGGCCTTAGCTCACATGGGCTGGAAAGGTAACCGGTATCAATGGCAGATCCACCTCTGGCCACAGGCCTGGAAACCTTGCTACAGGTGCAAGAAAAATAAAAAAAAAAACTGAATTTTTGTTTGCACATATTTGGATGATGGAAATCAGCAGAGCTTCACCACATTCATTAAACCCCTGGGGAAATTTAATTACAGCAACTACACTTGCAAAGTGCATCATCTATTTGACATTAGTAAATAAACCCCATTGATTATTGTGAAATTAGAGAAGGACCTCAAGCAAAAATCCAATGAAAATGTAAATAAATACACTCAAACTGTAAAAAACTCTTTATTAAAAAAAAAGTCCCAAAGTGTTATTTCTTTGTAGATCACATTGTCTGGTGATGTAGATCCATCATCAATCCCAAGGAAAACATGATGACCCACACCAACAATCTTCTCCCTGTGGACTTCTGCCAGCGGGCTGCTCATAGTAAAAAATGACCAGTGTTGTCAACTAACATCATTAACCCCATGTGGTCAATGACTGCACCCAGGATCTCCAAGGCACTTTGTTTACAGGCATACGTCACTAGGGAAGGATCTGCTATTTGGTGGAAATAGTTTTATTTAATGTCACTTTTGCTGTAATACCTTAAGTAATTTCTCTCCCCCTGGCCACAGCAGAATTGAGGTTAGTGTCCCTGTGATGGGGCAAGAGTACATTGTGCATGCGTGGCTTTTGAACCAGGGAGAGTGATTACTCATGTGCTGTTGTGAGCTTTTCAGCCAGGCTTTGGGTTGCTGCAAATGACCTACTGATATGGCACTTACATTAATCAATATTTTTCAAAGCTCACTTTTCTAAAACCTACTGGGGTCATTGTCTGCATAATCAATTTTGTGCAAAAGGTAACTTTTTAGGCAGACATGCTAGATTAAGTACTGATCTTAGCGTGTGTATGGGGTTTAAAGCTAAATAATGCTCCACCTGTTCTTCAGGTGATAAAAGTTATACTTCTCTATATCATGTTAAAGCAAAATACTTTAGGAAGTACTATATGGCCTATTGTTGTTGTTGTTGTTGTACAAATTGCTATAATCTTTTTCTGGAATTAATTAGTTGTGGCACTTATTAGACATAATGTTTCTCCTTAAAGAGTATTGCATTCAGCTTTGTCCACTGTCTTATTTGAGTTTGATCTGCCTGTTGTAACAGAAATACCACTAACATAATTATTCTTTCAAACTGAATAACTCCTTAACAACATGTACATCTGTCCACCTGTTATATACTGCTGGTGACCATTGAGGACTGTGATAGTTATTGCCATTTAGCTGAAGCTTCACTTCCTCAGAACAACAATAAATATAGAGTTAATATAAATATCAAAGGATCCTACGA
Organism: Pelophylax lessonae; assembly: GCF_965119305.1. Lineage (NCBI taxonomy): Eukaryota > Metazoa > Chordata > Amphibia > Anura > Ranidae > Pelophylax > Pelophylax lessonae. The sequence goes on from NC_138773.1 coordinate 163,140,323, forward strand.
GCTACTACCACCAATACGATTTCAGTCAAGCCAGCTGCAAATACTGATCACCATCTCATACTGAAGTGTATAGTGTCATAATAAAACAAACCTTAGCGCCACGCTAAATAATATCATGTAAAACAACCAAAAATTTATGTAAAATAACAACTGCTAAAACCTCAGTTGTGACAAGTGTGTGCTATACTATAGATAACATGCAAATTATTAATACTTGTGATATAATCAGATGCTTCTTTAAAAACATAATTTTCACAACTATGCAAATTTTATGTAAATATATTTTTATGATCCTCCCCTCCACCGACATCCCTGTTGTATAGGGTGCTCATTCTTCCTTCTCCTTTCGTGCAGTTAAATGAACACATTTATGTGCCACCACGATGAGTGCTTACCCCCCCCCCCCTTATAGTTGGATTCTCACCTCAAATGATGTGACCTTGCACCTAAGCTTGGCCTAATAACACCTTTTTTTTGCCTTTCCACGGCCTGGGGATTAGCATCCAGTTAGCCCCAATATGTACTGCTTGTATCCTCAATCCACTCCTCCACAGCACTGTTGCAATGCCACATACAAAGAAAGAATTAAATAGTGCTTATACCCTTAAAAGCATATCTTTATTAAAAACAATAGTATGGGTACTCACATTTTGCTGGTTCTTCCGGTGCACCAGTCTAAACATACAAAATATCCTCCAATAGCAGTTTCATTCATGCTTGCAAGCCGTCATTCTACACTCCTGGGAGCTGGTTCTGCCTAGCTGCCGAGTGCCTTAACTGTCCTTGCCCCTCCCCTATGCGTTTCGACACAGGGTCACGTGTTTTCAGCAGCGGGTATATTATTGGGCCCACCTAGGTCACACCTAATTAACTAGTAGGATTCATGATAATATTAACATTGTTAATGGCTATATATATATTTATATTGCTGTCAGTTGGTTTCAAATCATGCACAAGTCGATCGGATGTTGCTGTCCTATATATATATACAGTATGTATAAGAAACGCAGTATAGTCGTTTATCTATTTAGCAACATAGTATTATATATACTTGGCAATGGGGATTTGTGCATTGGTGAATTTGATCACACAGAAAATGGCTGCTCTCAATGAACTATAGGAAAATGTCGCATGAACCAGTATAAAAAGTCAGTCAGTCAGTCATCTGTCCAATAGAATATATCCCTGATGAAGATACGTGACCCTGTGTCGATATGCGTAACAAAAAAAAAGTAAATATAGAGTTTGTATCAAAAATATATTTTTTTATTAGGTAGAATTATGTCATCTTCTTTGTTTAAAATAAATACAGTATTTAAATAAACAGAGATAGTTAAATCCCTTGCCCACATCAACAACCTATTAAAAAAAAAAAAAAAACACCATCACTTTAATGCTGAGATAAAATTGATTACATAACAATCTACCATAGGAAAATACTTTTCCAGAGCTATATTCAAAATGCATTTTTAATGGGAAATTAATGACCCTAGACATAAAAATGCATTCTCAGCAGGATATATGCAGATTTTTTCATTGCAGATAGTCTGAGCATTTAATTTCAGATTGCCTAAAATACAGGGCAAACTTTAAGCTTGTCAGGCTGTCTAGACAAAAGCTACTCTGTTTTGTTAGGTTAAAAAAAATGCTTTTATATAGTATAATGTAGAAGAACATATGCCACAGAGTTTAACACTATATATTTTGCAGAGATTGCTTGCCTTGTGTATATTTCCCTTGGAATATGGTTAGTATACCGATGTTGCTTTAATGAAAAAAGACTTGTAAGATATATTATTTTAAACCAGGCCGTGTCAGTATATTAAGTTGAAGCCCCCCTAGTCCCTATTTGGGGAGTTGCCACAGTAAAGAAAACATGGCACTTTGTGATATGGCATGTTTATGCAGTATGTGGAAAATAATGCGTGGGTATTTCAGGCCTAAAAAATACTATTTAAATACCGTGAAACTAACAGATAATACAAAATCCCCACATATCCTATGTTTCCCTAAAATAAACTATGATGGTTTTGACCTAGGATAAGTGAACTGGGAAAAATCTGGTTTATAGGTTTGGTGAATCAGACAAAAATCTACTCAACCTGAAACAAGCCTTAGCCTTTAACCACTTGCCGACCGCCCACCGTAATATTACTGTGGCAGGGCGGCTCAGCTGTGTCCAGTCACGTAGTACTACGCGACTGGAGTTCATGTGGTTTCGCCAGGCTGCGGGAGGAGCGGAAGCAATTGTCGCTGCCCTCCCGCGATCGTAGGGGAAACAGAGAGAAGACCTACCTGCTTATGTAAACAAAGCAGGCGGATCTTCTGTGAGACAGGCAGGGACAGATCTGAAGTTTAAGCTAAGCTGAAACTGCGATCTGTCTGCGCCTGTCACAGAACCCCCCACACACACACACACACACACACACACACACACACACAGTCAGTAAGCATACAGACATACATTTAACCCCTTTGATCACCCACAGGGTTAACCCCTTCCCTGCCAATGGCATTATCACAGTAACAGTGCATATTTTTAGCACTGATTACTATAGTAATGTCACTGGTACCCCCAAAAGTGTCAAAAATGTCAGTTAGGGTTCCGATCTGTCCGTCGTAATGTCACAGTCCTGATAAAAATCACAGATCGCCGCCATTACTAGTAAAAAAAACACAAAACAATAAAAAATTACATAAATCTTTCCTGTAGTTAGTAGATGCGCAAAGAAATCAAAATACGCTTATTGCGATTTTCTTTTTACCAAAAATATGTAGCAGAAAACAAATTGGCCTACAATGTTAAAAAAAATTAATTTTTAATGTCCTATAGCAGAATGTGAAAAATATTGTTTTTTTTTTTCACTATTGTCACTATTTTTTTGTTTATAGGACAAAGGACAAAAATAAAAATCACACAGGTGATCAAATACCACCAAAAGAAAGCTTGGTTTATGGGAAAAAAGGACATACATTTTGTTTGGGTACAGCGTTGCACGACTGCACAATTGGCAAAATAGGGTCTGGTCAGGAAGGGGGTAAAACCTTCCGGGGCTGAAGTGATTAAATACTTTACTATAATAATAAAGAACATGTGAGTTTTTGAGCAAATATTACCTTGAGTGCTGCTTAAATAAAACAAGTTCAATTTATTTTTCACATTCTCACTAATGGTCCAACAATAGGCTTCATTCACGTTTTCACATTTTAACCCACAAAATGATATGCTTTTCCACAATGCACAGAAACATGCAGCCCTTTTTCAGGGCTTGAAATTCATAGGCTGCCCTAAACATGATGTGTAGAACCACATGAAAAGGCATGCGTGTTCCGTCACATCTGCATCCAAGTGTGAATGGAGCCCTAAGTCAAAATCCAGGAACAAGCTGTCCTAACAGGGCCAGTTTGGGTAAACCTAATCATCTATAATTATAGCTATGCCTGTATTTTTGCTGGGGACTTTGCAATGCACTTTAGTAGCATTTGCTGCTGGGTATTCTTTCAGAGAGGTAGGACCAACTTTCCTCTGCTGCTGAAAACATAAGGGCTCATTCACACTTGCTCAAAATGCTAACACTTATCAAACTCTCCTATAGCGTTAATGCGCGTTAATAGGTGTGGCTGATAAGCCTTTAATAAGCATTAAAAACACTCCCCCAAATGCCCTATGCACATTTGTGGCAGAGTTGACAAGCACTTCTGGCTTGTTAAAACCGCACCGCAAATGCCTACAATAGCTCATTGCTAAGGAGTGGGCTGGGAAGCCTGCCACAGCATCCTTAACAACCAATGAGTCATCAGCTGTCCGCAAGCTTCCCCGCAGACAGCTGAATGTAAAAACCAACATTGCCAGCAATAAAAAAAATCTGTGAAAAAAAATGGCATTTTTTTTAATAAAGGACTTATCAAAATCAGTGTTTGTGTTTTTTTCACATGAGGGGGTGGGATCTAGATTCTGATAAGCCCCCTGCCTGCAGACCGACCACAACCACAGCCCATTGTTGTGGGGAGGAGGCCCTTGTCCCCATCAAAATGGGGACAAGGTGCTTTGGGGTGGGAGGCAGAGCCTGGTAAAGATCTGGTATGGATTTTAGTGGGGGATCCCACACCATTTTTTTTTATTTTGGTGTGGGGATCCCATAAAAATCCACGCCAGACCCAAAGGGCCTGTAATGGATTGGGGAGGACCCCTAGGCCATTCTTTCACCGATTTTTTATTGCCAGCAATGCTTGTTTTTACATTCAGCTGTTTGCGTGAAAGCCTGCATCGTCTGTTAAGGACACAGTGGCCAGCTTCCTGGCCAGCTCCTTAACAACCAGCTAAAACTCTCATTGTACTAATGCTCCGTGACCACGCTGCAAATGCCCTGCAACAGTATGCAAGTGCGGTTGCGCCACGTTACCATAGACTTGAATGGGAGGCAGTAAAAGGTTTCAAACGCCTCCTGACTTTTTTTTTTTATTGCTTCATGTTTTTTTATAATGTGAACAGCACTGTGTGCTACCCATTGTATTAGTGTGAACTCAAAGAGTCAAGCGATCCCTTACATCTTACTCTATCCATTATATTGAGTCTTGTGCTATTCTACATTCAGTCCCACTATTTTTCATCTATCTTTAATTCAGATGAGGACTGAATATACATGGCATATGCAATTGTATACCCTCAACGCAATCTGATGATGCACCTGAATACCTATCTGCTGCAGACCTGAAGGGGCCATTATATCATACCACTATCTAGTGTGTTACACTGACTATACTCCTTCTTGCCAAATGCTTTATAATAAACTATTAGTGTGACTCTGTATGTGTGTGCCATGTGCGATTGTATCTGCGTCTATTCCAGACAACATTGTTTTTTTAATTTTCACCTAGGTGAAGGTGTTGGTGCAGTTTTTTACCCAGTGTTTTTCATACCTTCAAATGTTTGAATAAAATTATCCCATGATTAAGCTGCACAGTCCCGCTGTGACTTTCTTATTTGGGGTATTTTCCCCAAATGTATTAAGCTTACTTCCACCACTCAGGAACTGCCTTGCATTTTTGTCATTAACTACTAGAAAGACTATGAGTGGCTGAGGTGCAGAAGAGGAGCAGATGATATCACTGCCTAATACTCATTGACAAATATATAGAGGGCAGTTAATGGTGGAGGAATGGGAGCCCTTGACTCTCTCATGTTTCTGGCAGCAAAGGAATGATGCCCCTACCTCTCCAAAAGAAGACACAATGGTGAATGCTGCTACAGTGCATTGAAGAGTCCCCAGTGGCCATACAGATATATCATGTGGATTATTGTATATAACCAAACTGTCCTACTGTAATGCTCCATGCACACTAGACTCTCAAAAAACCCACTAACATTTAAACATTTTTGCCAGCATTTTTGTAGTGTTTAGGACAGTTTACAAAAGTGTTTAGAAGCGGTAGTGTTTTTGTTAAGAGTGGGCGGCCACTGGCATCCTTAACAGCTAGTGAATAGCTGGTTGTTATGGAGCTGTCCGGCAAGTCAGCAAGTGGGTTCGCCACTGACAGCTGAATGCAAGCTAAACAATTGCCCCCCCCCCCCTTTCGTGCCTGGTATACATTTTAAGAAAAAATACCTAGCCAAAAAAAAAAAAATGTATGGACTCCTCCCAAAATCCATACCAGGCTCTCCCAGCATGCAGCCTGGCAGGCCAGGAAAGGGGGGGGGAGAGTGAGTGTTCCTCTCCTATACCACATCAAGCCACATGCCGTCAACATGGGGGAGGTGCATTTGGGCTCTCCCCGAAGCACCTTGTCCCCCTGTTGATGAGAACAAGGGCCTTTTCCCCACAACCCTGTGGTTTTGGGGGTGTGGGGGTGACCCTTTGAAATCTGTAAAGCCACCTTTAAAAAGGGGACCCCCAGATCCAAGCCCCCCATGTGAATGAGAATTCATTTTGGTGTGGAGGGTCCCCCTCAAATTCCATAACAGACCCAAGAGTCTGGTATTGATTGGGGGGACCACACACTATTTTTTTTATTTTTGGCATGTGGTTCCTCTAAAAATCAGTACCAGACCTGAAAGGGCTTAGTATGAAGTGGGGCGCCAAAACACTGTTATTTTTTTCTCAATTTTTATTGCCGTCAATTAGTTTGCTTAGATTCAGCTGTCAAAGGAGAACCCTGTTGACAGCTGATGAGTCATCTGTTGTTAGGGACACAGTGGCTGGCTTGCCAGCCTGTTCCTTAGCAATCTAAAAAAATAACACTATTTGCTTCCAGGAGCAGAAAACAAAACACTCAAAGTAGCTGCTAGGAGCTTAAAAATAAGCTAGTGTGCATAGTCTGTTATGAAAAGTATTGCCAGTGTTCAGTTCTAATAGACGACAATTGTAGGGAATGGGAAAAAAAGAACCTGGAAAGCAATACAACTGAGATCTGGGTGTTACAGATACCATGATTCTCGCTACCATAGACTATCTCTGTCACCAATTGTCCTTATCAAAGCACAGATCTTTAGTTACATGTCACCATACCTGTGCTTCATTGAGGACTATGGGGTTGATTTACTAAAGGCAAATAGTTGCACCAGAGCTTAATAAATGAGCAGAAGCTCTGCTGACTTCCATCATCCAACCATATGCAAGCAAAAATGCAGTTTTTATTTTTATTTTCCTTGCATGTGATTGGGTATTCTTTGCAAAGATAAGCTTTACCTCATATACTAAGCTCTGGAGCGACTGCAGTTGCATATTGCAACTGGCGAATCCTACCAGACAGCCCACAACAGCATATATCGTGATCAGTTGAACACTACATCCTACTAGTGTTCAACTAACTTCAGACCATCATTGAGAAAAAAGAAGACTGTTTATGTAAGAATTTAGTATTTTTTTTGAAAAGTCTCTGGTATATTTGTGTGATATGCACATATATGGAAATGAAATATATATATGGAAATGTATATTAGCAATACATGAGAAATGTTAATATATGTGTGTTATATTACGTTGATTGTATCTTTTCTTTTGTAGTTACACATGCTTTACAGCTCCTGAAGAAGCAGGAAAGGGAAACATGTCGAGCAGCAAGCATTGTGACTGACACAACTGTATATCCCGTATTTTTTTTACATTTTTATTCAAATAACATTTTTTTACACCAATGTTGGCACCATTAAAATCCCTTTATCTATACTTGCTCAAAAACTCTATCATTCTAGGATGAAGGTTTTTTTGATCAATGGATGTATGTGCCTTATTTAGAGCTGTGTTTAAGATGTGTTAGCAGCCCAGCAATAAAGATGGGTGCCAAGCTTATTGTCTTTATTATCACTATATATTTTGATATGGCAAGATATTATATTATTTGTAACATTTTTAGGTATTTTCTTTTGTGCCTGTATACCATGCTTGAATTCAGTAACTGTAAAGCTAATAATGTAAATAAATATTTTACACATAATGGTGATATACAGTAAATTTGTGAACTTTTCTATTAGAAGGAAGTCACGTGTTAACAACAAACGAGAATAGAAATTTTGCTTTCTGTGTGCTGGCAAGAACTCTGCACGGGATTTGGAAGAGATTTGCTGTAAACCTTATTTGCAAACAGATAAAAGTACACAAATTCCTCTGGATCTGAGGAGAGTCAGTAGAAAATGGCATCCATGTTGGCAAGGCAACATGGATCAACTGTCATCCACAGAGACTAGTTCAAAGCTACTAGATCAATTTGCTTGAATCTATACTGTAGTTATGGGGCATGAAGGAAAAAAAAGAAAGTCTAGAAAGAATAAAAAGCATGGAATTACAGAACATAGACTATCATTACCTCTCTTACTTAACCATTATGTTATGCTTTGATTTAAATACTGAATTAATTTCAGTATTAATTAATCACAAACATTGCTTTTCCATTTTGTTGTTAAATTATTAAATCATTAGCTGGAGTATTCATTGCATATTCATAGTTTCCCATAAAACAAAATAAAACATACTACATTTTTTTTGTTTTTAAACTGGGACACAAATGAATTGTAAGTAAATGCAATACCAAAACTATTGCGGGTGTGGAAAGGAGGAAAACAGCAAACACATCATACTAAACTTACGCCATTCCTTTATTTATTTATTTATTTCCTTTATATGAGCTCCAATACTCATTTAGAGCACATGGCATGTTACCTGCTGTAGAACAATCTGTCTTTTATCAAATTACTCAGTAGTGACCATTTTTAACAAATGCCTCAGGGATTTGGCTGTTAAGAATTACCATGATCTATTTCAAGATGCAACATAGCTGAGCCACTATATAAAAGCAATATACCTAAACCTGTTGGTAGCATGAAAAAGAATTACAAAGACAGGGCTATACAGGTAAACGTGTTCTTTTGGCAGATACTAAATAATAACAAAATAGTCTGCACTAGTATCCAGTCTATTCAAGCCGCCAAAATAACAATGATATATACAGTTCTTAATAAAATCTCAAACCATAAATTGCATCCCTAAAAGGGGGACTTTGGTTTCCACTATACACTTTTAAAAGAAAATATGAGAAGTGACCTGCAATCATGTAGCACTTGTGTAAAGAATTTGAAATATCTGGTGAAAACTGCACTCATTCACTGCATGAAAGAGATCAATATGCATGGATAATTTTAACATATTATGAAAATGAATAATATACCCTTGGAGTAATATACCCTTCCTATATCATTATGAGTACCACTAATTACTTTTATTGATCATTAGAGTTGGATGAAAGGTTGGGCCCAAGCATAAGTTTGGGCCAAACATTGGCTGTTCGCCCATTCGACGAACACCCAAATTAGCGGGGCATTCGACTGTTTGATTAGCCTGCCGAACAAACACAATGCAATGCACAACCGCACAGTGCATTTGAAACCCTAATTGGCTGAAGCAATCAAATTTTTGTCCAATTATGATTGGATACTGTGAAGATGACTCTACCCAATCATGACTAATTGCACTTAGTTCCACCCCCCACTATAAAAATATTCTTCCCATTGTGGCCATTTGCAGTATGATATTGGTGTGGAGAGAAATAGAACAGGGCTCTGTTCAGTGCTGCTAGTGAGTTAGTGTGCTATAGTGCAGTGTTTCTCAACTCCGGTCCTCAGGGCACACTAACAGGCCAGGTTTGCAAGAAAACTGAAATAATTCACAGGTGATATAATTTGCTGCTCAATGATTGCAGTATTCTAGTCTGCATCTCCCCAAGGTAATACATAAAATCTGGCCTGTTAGTGTGCCCTGAGGACCGGAGTTGAGAAACACTGCTATAGTGTACTATTGTGATTCTATTGTGAGTGTAGTGTGTCAGTTTAGTGTGAATCTAGTGATAATGCAGTGTAAGCGTAGTGGGACTGTTCATTTTTACTTTAGTGTCAATTTAGAGTGGATCTAGTGATAGTGCAGTATAAGTGTAGCAGGACCAATCATTTTTACTTTAGTGTCACATTAGTGTGAATCTAGTGATAGTAGAGAGTGAGAGTAAAGTCACAGTTCATCTTTAATTTTGTCAGGGCAGGTTTCTGGCAGTATATTTCAGTGCATTATTACATGTTTACCGCAGTATATTGCAGTGCATTATTGCAGGTTTGCCGCAGCATATTTCAATGCGTTATTGCAGGATTACCGCAGTATATTGCAGTGCATTAGTGCACATTATACACATTATATTTCAGTGTGTTATTGCAGGTTTACCACAGTATTTGGCGGTGCATTAGTGCATGTTTACCGCAATATATTGCAGTGCATTAGTGCATGTTTACCACAGTATACTTCTTATAATTTTTGTATACCCATGAAAACGGTCACTGGGCAAAATAAGAGGGTAAACCTCTTCAGCAATGACACAGACACCAATAAAAGTGGCAGAGGTTTTAACATTTTCACGTTCTCTCCACATTTAAAAGAAAAAAGTTTGGCTTTAGATGCCCTTTAACCACTAGCTTCCCAAACCAATTCTAACACTTCTTTTATTGTAGGGGCAGCCTGGATATTGCTTTCAGGGAAAGAATAGGAAGAATCTTCTTTAATCAGACAGCGATTTACATTGATTTTATTGTGTGGAGTGCACAATCTTTTTGCCCTGACCTGAGCCCAGTGAGGAGGAGGGAGAAAAAAAACTTTTATCAGACTGTTAGGTGGGCAGCGTGCGGCGTGTAGCAGCCACGTAATGCAAGCTCAGTGCATATGTGTCTGCTTAATCTGGATTTAAAAAAAAAAAATTTCCTTCATATTTTACAGTGACATACAGTGTTTAGACACTGCTGTTCTAATCTGCTATTCAAAAATCAACAATTTAAGGGGAAAAAAATATTTTTCAGGTTTTTATTCAACTGTTTTTTTTTTTACTCAATAGCGGAATAGAACAACAACAGTATCCAACCTCATCAGCCATGTAATGCAAGCTCAGTGCATATGTGTCTGCTTAATATGGATTTAAAGAAAAAACTTTTTTCCTTCATATTTTACAGTGACATACAGTGTTTACACACTGCTGTTCTAATCTGCTATTCAAAAATCAACAATTTAAGGGGAAAAAAAATATTTTTCAGGTTTTCATTCAAATGTTTTTTTTTTACTCAATAGCGGAATAGAACAACAACAGTATCCAACCTGTTAGGAGTGCGGCGTGTAGCAGCCATGTAATGCAAGCTCAGTGCATATGTGTCTGCTTAATATGGATTTAAAAAAAAAAGGATTTTCCATCATATTTTACAGTGACAAACAGTGTTTAGACACTGCTGTTCTAATCTGCTATTCAAAAATTTAACAATTTAAGGGGAAAATAAAATGTTTTCATTCATACGTTACTGTGAGATACACCCTTTGGATACTGTTGTTCTATTCCGCTATTCAATAAACTCCCATTTAGGGGGAAAAATTAAATTGCAGCCTAGTCTGCATATTTTACTGTGAGATACACCCGTTGCATACTGTTCTATTCCGCTTTTCAATAAAAACCCATTTAGGGAAAAAAAATTGTGGCCTAGTCTGCATATTTTACCAAGAGATGCACCGTTAGATACTGTTGTTCTATTCCGCTTTTTAATAAAAACCCATTTAGGGAAAAAAAACATTGCAACCCAGTCTGCATATTTTTCTGTGAGATTCACCCGTTGGATACTGTTGTTCTATTCCGCTTTTCAATAAAAACCCATTTAGGGAAAAAAAAAATGTGGCCTATTCTGCATATTTTACTGTGAGATACACCCGTTGGATACTGTTGTTCTATTCTGCTTTTCAATAAAAACCCATTTAGGGGAAAAATATTAAATTGCGGCCTAGTCTGCATCTGTACGTGTGAGATACACCCTTTGGATACTATTGTTCTTTTCTGCTATTCAATAAACACCCATTTAGGGGAAAGAAATATATTAAATTGCGGCCTAGTCTGTGTCTGTACTTGTGAAATACACCCTTTGGATACTGTTGTTCTATTCTGCTATTCAATAAATAGCCTAGTCTGTATCTGTACGTGTGAGATACACCCTTTGGATACTGTTGTTCTATTCTGCTATTCAATAAACACCCATTTAAGGGAAAAGTAATAATTTTGCAGTGTTTGCTGATTATGTTACTGTGAGATACACCCTTTAAATTTGTTTGGCGCATCTCCTTCCACCACCGAGGATTGCAGGGCACTTCAGTTTGACTCCTGGTGCTAACTCCTCCTACTCCGCTTCCTCATCCACTACCGCCCCCGCATCCAGAGCAGTGATCATTTCCAAGGCTTTCAGGGCAGTCATTCACAAGTGGCTCAGAGGGTGGGTTCCTGCACCCACAAACGCCAGGTACACAATTGTCCAGAAAGGGCACAGTTCTGGAGGATGACGAGGTGGAGGATGTGGAGGAGGAACCATGTTCACAGCAGGGTGGCACCCAGATAACTGATAACAACAGATACTACACTTGATCTTAGCCAAAAGGTCGAGAAGCGATGCTGGTGGCATTACCACCTGACAGCGGGGGAACAGTGGAAGCACAAGGCGAAGGCAGAGGAGGAGGAGGTCGCCAACGCAGCCAGGGCACCGCCAGCACCTCAGAAGGCAGGGTTAGCATGTATGAAATGTGGACAAGCTTTGTCGGCAACCCACAACAACCAGGACCACCAGCTGTTTTTTTTTTTTTAAGCCCGTGATGTGTGAGCACACTCAGACTATCACCCGGTGGGTGCATTAAAAAGTGCACACCAAAAAAGTGAAACACAAAAAGTGCACAGGGTGTACACATGGTCCCTGACCCTGATCCCCCAGGGCGCAAGGCTCCTGACAGGGACTGGGGTACTTACACTGGCTAACCTGGCCGAAACCAGACAGCCCCGTTCTTTAGGAGGTCTGCTGAAACAGACCACCCTGAGTACTAGGTGGGGCTCTCCCGAAGAGAGACCCCATGAGAGAGGACGAACCAAGCCAGAAGGTCATATCCACACCCTCCAAAGACTTTCAGGGACAGGCCCAAGGACTTACATCCTACTAATCACTCTGTGCAAAATAAAGTGTACTGTCACAATAAAAAACACAAAACATGAGACACACAACACATAAAGGTGGGGAAAGGGATAGTGAACACGAAGTGCAAGGTTAGTGCCACGTTGCAATACTATGGCAGGCCCTTCGGCCAGGAATAAAAAATTCCTCTGGTCCTGACTCCTGGCCAAAAGGCCCGGCCCTAGAGGCAGGTGTGAAAAACGTGTGTAGTAAGTACAGTGTCCTTGGTACCACACTCATAGTGTTGCCATCCACCATGAATTATGGCACCCCTGGACTGCCACTCCAGGGGCACATACACCACAGGCTTTTCAGAATCCCCGTCCCTGGCAAGACCAGTGCAGCCCCGTCCCTACCAGAAGGCATCATTACTTAGACAGCTTTGGGAGAGCCCGGCCCAAACCAGGGACACATGCCTTTTCCAAGGCCAGACTCAACCCAGAAGGGGGGAAAAAGCCCCCCGCCGCCATCACCATTCCTTACCATATACCATATACAGTTCCTTACGTATTATACACGTACTGAATGATGCGTCTGCCCCCTTCAACTTCTGGGTCTCCAAATTGGGCACATGGCCTGAGCTTTCCCTTTCGCCTTGGAGGTGCTGGCCTGCCCTGCAGCCAGTGTGTTACCTGAACGTGTACTTAGCACGGCTGGGGGCGTTATCACAGAAAAGCACAGCCGCCTGTCCAGAGCCAATGTGGACAAGCTCACATTCATTAAAATGAACAAGGCATAGATCCCACAGGACTTGTCCGTACCTTGTGCAGAATAGACATGTACTGTATACCGGCCTTACCCAGCCATTGTTGTATTTTTGATATTTCTCACTCTTTTAGGGTGTGCCCTAATTTAAAAAGAAATGTAAAATTTAAAACAAAAATCAGTGTTGGCTACCTCGTCCTCCACCACCGCTTCCACCTACACCGCCACATCCACCACCACCTCAACCTCCTACTCCATATGGGCCTTGTCCTCCTAGATCAAGATGATTAATTTTTATTTTTATATTTTTTATGCTATTTTAAGTTATTTCCCTATCCACATTTGTTTGCAGAGCACTTGCCATGCTCTTAAGAAGATGTTGCTGCCATTTGCAGCCCTCTATCCCTTTCCATGTTTTTTTTTAGAGCCATTTTAATGCTCAAAAGTTTGGGTCACCATTGACTTCAATGGGGTTCAGGATAAGGGTAAAGTTCGGGTTAACAAATAAACCAAAAATGCAATAATGATGCAAAAAAATGAAAACGTATGCAATTCGTGTAAAACAAAAAATGTCCAAAAGGTGACTAGTGATACACCAATGTGCAATAAACGTCCATGTTATAAGTCCATAAATAAAGTGCAAAAAATGGTGACATAAACTTCCAGCTTGGGGAAAGGTGAACTGTGATTGGAAGGTGCAAAGTCCCACCACCAGCTTGGCCTCTTACCAGAAGTTAAACGTTAAGGGCATATATGAATTTGACTGCTCCAAAGGTCATGCAGCCAATTAGAAAAGTTCCCAGAAATACAGAAGGCACTCTGACACACTCGTGCTCCCTAGACTCTTACCGGACAAAAGCCAAACAAGAAGCCTGGTTCTATGGTGATGAGTGGTCCTGCCGGGGGTTACTGGACTCTAGGATGGCTGATGTAGTTGCTTGTGTCCAAGAGGAACAGATCCAGTCAGAAAGCCTGACGAAAGAAGATCCTGCCAAAGGTGACTAGACTCTGATTGGCTGCTGTAACTCCTTAGTCTGACTGACCTCAATAATAGGGGACACAACAGAGGGGACCGCAATAGTGCATTACCAACAGTAGATATTTATTAAAAACAAATGGTTGCACTTACAGTTGTGAAGACAATAATAGCGAGTTCCCTCACGGAGGAGCTGTATGGCGGGGTCCGCCTGCAGTGCGGACCGCTGCCTGGTCTAGATGTGATAACGCGGTGCCTCCTCTCTGACGCGTTTCTCCCGATAGGGCATCCACTTAGGGCCTCCTATCTAAGTGGATGCCCTATCGGGAGAAACGCGTCAGAGAGGAGGCGCCGCGTCATCACATCTAGACCAAGCAGCGGTCCGCACTGCAGGCGGACCCCGCCATACAGCTCCTCCGTGAGGGAACTCGCTATTATTGTCTTCACAACTGTAAGTGCAACCATTTGTTTTTAATAAATATCTACTGTTGGTAATGCACTATTGCGGTCCCCTCTGTTGTGTCCCCTATTATTGAGGTCAATCAGACTAAGGAGTTACAGCAGCCAATCAGAGTCTAGTCACCTTTGGCAGGATCTTCTTTCGTCAGGCTTTCTGACTGGATCTGTTCCTCTTGGACACAAGCAACTACATCAGCCATCCTAGAGTCCAGTAACCCCCGGCAGGACCACTCATCACCATAGAACCAGGCTTCTTGTTTGGCTTTTGTCCGGTAAGAGTCTAGGGAGCACGAGTGTGTCAGAGTGCCTTCTGTATTTCTGGGAACTTTTCTAATTGGCTGCATGACCTTTGGAGCAGTCATATTCATATATGCCCTTAACGTTTAACTTCTGGTAAGAGGCCAAGCTGGTGGTGGGACTTTGCACCTTCCAATCACAGTTCACCTTTCCCCAAGCTGGAAGTTTATGTCACCATTTTTTGCACTTTATTTATGGACTTATAACATGGACGTTTATTGCATTTGGACATTTTTTGTTTTACACGAATTGCATACGTTTTCATTTTTTTGCATCATTATTGCATTTTTGGTTTATTTGTTTGCATCATTTTGTATGTTGCACATATGCACTAGGGCAGCGCACCTGATTTCTTTACATATTCTACAACATACACTCTAAGGTAGCAGCATACCCTATATTGAATCAGCGCACTTTCCTACCCACCATAAAGTTCGGGTTAAGTTTAGGTCACGAACCCGGTCTTTTTTTTCAAGTTCAGCTGAACCCGGCAAACCCGATCATCCAGGTGTTCGCTCTCAACTCTACACACAAACACAATAACTTTTTTTTGTAAAATATAAAAGATAATGTTACATCAAGTAAATAGATACCTAACATGTTATTCTTTAAAACTGTGTACCCCTGTGGAATGGCGACAAACTATTGCATTTAAAAATTTCCCTATACAGGTTACCATTTTAGAGTTACACAGGAGGTCTGGTGCTAGAATTAAATAAACAACAAACTAAATGGCCTGATGAAGTTACGTGGCGTGACGTAATGTGTAGGGCATCCCAGGCTGGAAGTGATGCGATTGATCGACAGATGCTGAGTATATTGGTTATACAAATATAACTCCTGATTGTTGTACAAGTTATTTTAATACAAATAAATTGTTATGGTTTTAATACTACACTATGGGAGGCTGTTATGCTTTATCCTAACATGCTGATGTGCTCACTATCGGCGCTTTAAAGGATATAATAAGCTGACTGAGGCGGAAGAGTAGGAGATTGCTGTGACTTGAGGATCATTATTTCATCTATGGAGTTTTGATTTCAAGGTATACAAGGCATGTCATTAGTCTAGGGGTTCACATACTTTTTCCACCTGCACTGTGAATGTTTACATGGTGTGTTCAATAAAAACATGGCAACATTTCATTCTTTGTGTGTTATAAGTTTAAGCAGACTGTGATTGTCTACATGCACTTACATGACAGCAGTAAATTCATGCTTGGAAAGATTATGTAGAGCAGTGAGGAGATTCTAGGATACTTGTGTCCGGCTGCAGCACAGACTCCGAGTGACGTAGTGACGGCACGCCTCTTTGCTGATGTGTTTCCTCCAATAGGACTTCTACAGAGATAGGAGGTGTCACACGAGTATCCTAGAATCTCCTCACTGCTCTACATAATCTTTCCAAGCGCAAATTTACTGCTGTCATGTAAGTGCAACATTTACTTTAATAAAAGCTTTGATAAAAGGTAATGCAATATCGGCCATTATTGCTTTGCATGTCTCTGCTGGAGAGGATTAATTTAAGCCTTTGATGAACCTTGGAGAGTCTGCTGTGCCTGTTTGAAGGGAGAGAAGCAGATCAACAGCACCAGGGATATCACAGAGCGTGTTATAGATATCGTTCTGGTAAGAGGCTATTTTGGTTCTTGCACCAGTGGTGAAGAGCACAGTTATTTTGGTGTGGTCACATGAAGAGTTCGTTTGGAGCATTATATTTTGCACTTATCCACTGTCCGCCGGGTAAGGAGGAAATTCACTAGGTGGAGGGATTTCATCACTATCATTGAATATCATCTGAATCTCACATCTGTTTTAACGTTATCATATTGTCGACTGAAGGATTTTATTTCTTTGGACTTTGGGACTTTATGACTAATATTGTTTTGTTAACAAAATACTTGTCACTCCTGATTTAATCGACCATAGAAATGATCCACGAACTTCCATTTCTCTTTCATCTCTATGGTCAGACAGCAGCAGAAGCCACTCAGATTGCTTTTACATAATTTAGCATACCAGGGTCATGACTGCAGCTGCAGCCATGATCCCAGTATAACCACTGAAATCAGGGGGGTAAAAAAGGGTAGGAATTGGTTAAATACACAGGTTTTGGAGGAGAGATACCCTAAAACACAAATGGACCTTCATTAACATATTGCAGGCCTGAAGTTAATATTTTCTACAAAACATAATTTTCTTCTTTCTTTCAAATTCAATCCTTCCCTATGATCTTTTGCCAATTTCATTTACCCTTTTTTCCTTTTTCCCACCCTCATGCCCCCCCCCCCCTTTCTCAGATTCATTTTTACCTATCATTAAAGACCTGGTTAAATAATCACATTGCAAGCAATCCTCAGTCTTCATTGGTTATTGTGCCTACTGTGCAAAAAAAAAAAAATAGTAATGCAATACAGCCAGCAATGGCTAACTGTTGGGTGAAGTTGACAAATTACAGGGCTGTCAACCATAATAAACCTTTTCAGTAATGTTTTTTTTATTATTATTATATATAGAGCATGTAATTAATAAATGTACAACTGTAGTCTTTGTATTCTACAGATTTTACCTTTTGTACAATTCTACAAAAATAATAAACATATTGCAAAAGAAAAGTCTACCCTTGTAAGTTATTATAATTAAATTAAAAACATTTTCATTGTACAATTATACAGTTAATTAGCTGTTACAGTTGTGTTTAACTTAAAACGTTAATTTTAAATTAAAGTGTATCTAAATCTTAAAAAAACAATTGAATGTATTGCAACTGTCCAGTCCTTCGATGTAGTAGCTACATTAGTCTTATTAGTCTTAGCCTATTTATTTAGTGTTTTTTAACTTTATTTTTATCTGGTTATCCTGAAAGCAAAACATTCCCTGCCCTAGGGTGACAATGCTTACTCTCACTACTGTTTAAATGGAGAATCAGTGTCGTCACTGCAAACTGGCTTCTTCATATTAAAGAGAGGAGGGGTTCTGTGTTCTTTAGAGATAGCTGGAAAATGTAATTGATAACAGTCAGCACAGGTAGAGATTACATTTTTTTTTTTACTAAGATATGAGAACAAAATACCTTCAATGGCACATTGAAAGGTAAAAAGAAGTGACCAAATAAGAGAAGTTCATTGTCAGGGTACCCTTTAAAAGCTATGTATAATATGTACAGTATATATATATATATATATATATATATATATATATATATATATATATATAAACTAGCAGACTTGTAAAACATTATATTTAAACAAAGTAAAAACACACAAAACAAACACAATATTTTAGGTATACATGGGTAAAAACAACACCTTCCAAGGTCTGGGCTGTCCTGATCACATATATATGAGATAGGGCACATGACAGGGTGGGCTGGAAGGCAGGAGAAGGGTTTAGAATGAGTGGGGAATGGTTTGAGGATATGACGTAGGGAACAGGGAGAAAGTGTTCATAACTTAAGGAATCCTTAAGGAGCAACAGGAAGCATAGTGAGCACTTTGGGGACACATGCAGTGAACAAAAATCAAATCTGTTTTTCATAGGAAAAGGGTAACGAGGATAGGAAGGAGGAAGATTGTGTTATGTGTTTGTCTTGTTCTGTTCATTGTTGTGATCTTGTCTTGTCTTTGATGAGTGTGGCATGTGTTGCAATAATTTCCCTTTGGGATCGATAAAGTATTCTGAATCTGAAGATGAGGACAGATATAGATATCATCTAGTACCTTGCACTAGATTCAGGCTTTCGCGAACCTGGGGATCATTATTGGTGAGAAGTCATTAGAGCAATCCTCTGGGCTTTTGTTATTTAGAGTCAATACTTAAAGCATATCGAACCTATGGGGGCAACACCTGGCTTCGCTATGATAAAAAGTTTAATCAGCCGATGTTTGTGCGTCCATTCCAGGGTTAGGGTCATAAAAACGTATGCCTTAAGATTGCAATTAATGGCAGCTACAAAAGCTACTCAGGGAGTAGCTGCTGGTGGCTCAAAAGCTTCAGGGGTTGCTTCACCACTATTTCTGTCAGCAGCTGGGATTTCAGGGTCTGAATCATCAACCTTGCTCATAAAAGGAGTTTGCTGGTACTACAACAAAGAAGCATGTAAGTGGGGAGAAATTGCCATTTCAGGCATGAATATTTCACATATGGCGAGGCAATCAGCGCTGAAACTGGGGGTGGGGGGCAGTAGGGGGGGGGGGGGCATGGGCCCTGGGCATCACATTGAGAGGGATGTTGCCAATTTGGGGTGCATGGGTGTGCTAAAGCACCCAAAAAAAACTGCTAGCACCCCCAATCAGCAATCACCATGATCCTAGCTTAAACATTGGTAGCCTTAGCAGAAGGTTAGTCAGGGATTTAATGGTGCAGTGGGTCTGCAGAGGAATCATGCAGCCATGTTTTCCAACACATTGTTAAGTCCTGCACTCCAGTCAGTCCCTGGTGGAGTAATATGCACACTGCCTATCATTGTATTGTAGGGGGGCTTGGCTATTGGGGTACAGGTACGTTCTTCCACTGCAGAAGGACCTGGTCATCTAACTCCTCCAGTTGCACCAAGTCTGCTTTATCTCATCTACTGATTCATACACGTGAATCCCTCTCCTTGTGCATGGAGCCCTCTCCACTACCATCAAGTCACTTTCTTTCCTGGGTCATTTGACCTTCTTTCCTGATGAGTTATTTTCATTTATTCCTGCTACACTGGTCCCCCTCTGCTAAATTTCTTTTCCTTCTGTCTATACTTCCAGTATGCAGTAAGTCAGACACTTTCACATCAATCTGATCCTCCTCATCTCTCCACTGTTTACTTTATGTCCTCTTCTTCTTCTGCTATCTGCTCTTCCCTCCATAAATGTGCACTACAAACATCACTGCAGCCTCTGGATTTAAACACTAGCTTACACATTCATCCATCTTGCACCCTTTCTATCCCAGCTCACGTTTTATGTCTGCCAACTGTCCTGCAGTCTAGCATGTTTTCTGCAACTCTTCAAGCTACCCATATATATGTTTTTTATTTTTTATTTAGCAATCAGAATGGAGAACAAACAGATTCCCCCATCCACACAATGTCCTGACCAGGACATTGTATACTGATATCAAGATCTGGTGATATCACAATACACTGATCATCAGCTGCACTTAACAGGCTGTACTGCCCACTGAATGCGACAGGGGGTTCCGTTGAAGTTGGTAAAATCATGTCATACTCATAACCACCTGTTTTTACCACCACCACAACCACATGTCTAAATGAGGATGATAAAAGCAGGCAGTTGTTGAAAGAAACAACTGAAAAAACACTATATAAAGTGCTGGGGGATGCGAGTCTGTACAGCCCAATAGTAATCCATGTGCTTGCACTCGCTGGCTGTTACTTGTAGTTCCACAGAATGGACGCAATGAAAATAGATGGTAATAGTGAAAAGTAGTTTATTAATAGGTCAAATAAAAACTTCAAAAGGACTATGAATGGCTGTAGGCAATATGTAGCAAAGAAACAAATGCTCATGATCCATCATTTTAACAATAATTACTGAAGGACTACACATACCAGATGTGATGTCTTCAAAGATGGTAGATACCAGGAGGGGGAGAGCAGCTGTACTCCACTGGCTGTGTGTCCCCACAGTGCTGCCCTACACACTGCAGCAGCAGACCATCGATGCACATCAGAGCTGAACAGAAGGGAAGCCGAAAGTGGGAGGTTCCCGCTGTCAGTATCAGCTGAATCTCAAGAAAGGAATCAGTTTGACCGGACAACTGAAGCCAGGCTTGCCAGTGTAGGATTAAATATAAATCAGGGGTGATGGATCCAATGCCTAGCCATCTATTACAAAGCTGATGATGCCTTTTGGGTGTGGCCCTTCATCTGGTCATGTGGTGTAGACAGCCAGTAAGGATATATATAAGAAACTATGAAGAGAATGAGGATTTTCTTAAAGGTTCCTTCATCCATGCCAAATTTAAATTTTAAAAACACACAAACTAATCATAATAAAAATATTTTAGCAATTAAAGACTAAAAAGAGACTCGCAAAAAGAAGAAGAAAAGAAAATGATTATAAAAATTAAAAAATATTTATAAAAATGACATGGTGTAAACATCTAACTCCTCATTTAAGCTTGTAAATCCAAAAGATTTCCCTTTTACACAACAGGGAAAACCTTTTGTTGGCCATCAAAGACCCCTCAGGTATATACTGAGTGACACAAACCGATAAATCTTTGATATTCCTGTTGTGATAAATTTTAAAACATTAACAAATAATATAACCGCCTAGTGTAAAAAATAAAGAGCTGCAGCTTCCAGTGTGATATCACCAAATAAACAATAAAAATTAACAAACTGTGCTAAATGAACTAAAAGGTTGATTAATCACATGTGATCAATCCCAAATCATAACTAATATGATGCAAATAAAGTGTGATCAAATAATCAAATTAATAGGTGACCAAAAATTGTACACAATTAAATATTGATGATCAAATAACCAATTTCAGTGATCAAAGTAAATGAGTGCAATAAATAAGGTCTCTAATAAGAGTCCAAGAGCCCGTTCAAGGGATGTGATACAAAGTAAAGCTAAAATATATGTGCAGTCCACCATGAGTGCTCAATCCTCCAAGAACATTAAAGCTGCTTACCATATATTGGTAAAATTATGCCTGTAAATCCCGACAGGAGACAGTCAGATTCTATCAACCGGACAAAGAGGGTCGGCCAGGTTGCCTGATAATATCACCCTAAGACCAGCTCAATTCCGCTAACATGGTCCCCAATATTGCGCCACCATCATGCAACATAGAATAATAAAAGCCCCATAGCGTAAAACCATCAAACAATTTATTAATATAAAAAAATTGCACTTACATGGCAATGCAGAGTATATGCGCTGTAAATACAAACAAGCCGCCAGCCGGTAGGCAATTCCACCCGTCCTTCCTGGACACCTGGGGTGACGTCAGCACATAGCGACCCAACGCATTTTGTCAGAGCTGACGTTATCAAAGGTACTTGGACAACCAAAACAGCAAATATATAGTTTTTTTTTTTTTTCTTGACTCTACATGCATGATAATTGAGTGCCTGGCAGTGCCCAAGAATCTATCAGGTAGGTATCATTTTGTACATAATAGATCCTTGAAGGATTATTGTTATTAACCACTTGACCTTTGGAAGATTTACCCCCCTTCATGACCAGGACATTTTTTGCAATACAGCACTGCTGTACTTTAACTGACAATTAAACGGTCATGCAATGCTGTACCCAAATAAAATGTATGTTGTTTTTCCCACAAATAGAGCTTTCTTTTGGTGGTTGATCCTCTCTGCGTTTTTTATTTTTTTGCTAGTCAATTTTAAAATTTTGAAAAAAAAAAAAAAACTATATTTGTACTCTCTGCTATAAAGGTATCCCTAAAAATAAAATTTCTTCATAAATTTAGGCCAATATTCTGCTACATATCTTTGGTAAAAAAAAATCCCAATAAGTGTAAATTGATTAGTTTGCGGAAAAGTTTGAGCGTTTACAAGCTATGGGATATATGCTGGAACTTTTATTTATTTTTTTTATACTAGTAATGGTGGCAATCAGCAACTTTTAGTGTGATTGTGATATTTCGGCGGACAATCAGAAATTAACTGACACTTTTGACACTTTGTGGGACCAGTGGCACTAATACAGTGATCAGTGCTAAAAATATGCACTGTCACTGTGCTAATGGCACTGGCTGGGAAGAGGTTAAACATCTAAACATTAAATGTTTGCCTAGCCAGTGTTTTTGTCTACTGTGTGAGGTGCTTTTACTACGGAATGCGCTGGATTTTATTCCTTGTCTTGCAGGGAAAGAAAAATCATCACTTCCCCATTGTCAGAATGGAGCTCTGCCTTGTTTACATAGGCAGAGCTCTGCCCTGTGTGTCTTCATGACAATCGGCAGGTTTCCGGGGGACATCCATTCGCGGGCACCCGCTGATCAACTTCTGCTGTGACCAATCACAGGAGAAGGAGCGCACCGGTAGCATGAGCGCCCCCTAGGTGGAAGTGCAGAATCACTTGAATAAATACGTGATTCTTCACAAAACAGCTACCCTGTATCAGTAAACCTGCTACATGGCAGTCAGCAAGTCCTTACATTTCATGTACAACAAGCTGAAAATGGACTGTGATGTTCCTATATTCTTCAGAATTCTTATAATCCAAGGGATTGATTGATAACAGTGAGAAGATATTGCTATCCACTCTTCATTATGCCCACAGTATTTCTCAATACTGTGGAATGCATTTTGTGCCCAATTTATAAAATGCACACTGTGGTATTAAACCTGCAGTGCTTACCATGGCAGAGAGAACCCTGTAATTGAAAAAGAGATGATTATGTGACTTAGATGGGTCCACACAGATTTTTACAGTCCAATTCTTTTTCTCTCTCTCTCTCTCTCTCTCTCTCTCTCTCTCTCTCTCTCTCTCTCTCTCTGCTGGCTTTGGGAAACAAGAATGAGTGGTTGTAAAACAACCAAATCAAGAAACATTGTAGGTCATGTCAAAAAACGTTTGCAAATAGTCAAACATTTTTACCTATCCACATAGAGATAAATAGTATCCTCTGTGCTGCATCACAGTCTGGATATCTTTCAAAAAAATTCAGTTTGAACAGTGTAAACATATCTCATTCACAGCCTACCAATACCCTTAACTATATTCTCATGACATTTATTCATATATTGCAGACAACACTGAAGCCAATTTGATTAATATAAGGGGAGTTAGATTTCTGTTGCTCTAATTCTGTTGCTATAATACTGTATGTATGTACCATATGTCTAATGTATGTATATATATTTAATGAGGTACAAATGCATATAATTAACATATTGGTAATAGAGTGAATGTGCTTTGATGCACTAATTAGCCGTGGAAGCTGTAGGCTGGTAACCTAGCAACATTTGTATCCTTAGGCAACAGTATATGAGACGAGGTTTTCATAAGGCATAGAGTAACGGACAGGAAAAAGCAGTTTGATGACCCTGCCAGGGCTCAAAAAAAAAAAAAAAATAAATGTCGTAGCTGCAAAGTTGGATCAGCAAGAAATAGATCATGCATTCTTCATAATAGTGTTTGTTTGATGAGACAGCAGACCCAAAAGCAGAACTAAACCCATCGTTTTAACAGTTTAAAAAAAAAACACTTACATTCCTAGCACATGATAGGAATGTAACTGTCACATTGGTTGTGCTCTCAAACAAACTGTCAAACCTTCAAATGGCTGGCGTCATTACTGATCACACGTGCAGCATCGAGACAGTTGCAGGTCATACAGAGGCCAAGATGGCAGCTTCCTTACTGAAATGATGAGTGTTTAGTTCCGCTTTAAGTGAGAAGGAGATGAGGTCCCTACATTGCCCCATCACAATTCCACTTAAGGCTAAGGGAATTAGAGCCACATAATGAATTGTTAAATCTAAAGTCAGATACTGTTGGGGGCAAACAAAGTGTCAAAATGAGAAAGTGGAAGTATCTTTGTCTTTCACCAACCTCTTTTAATCTTTGTTAATCTCTTTTCCACATCATTTTAACGCTGCTCCAGTCATCACCCTGAGCAATTTCAACTATAGTAGAGTGTATTGGTAGTATCTGAGCACACCATTTGTTTGCAGTAATAGTGGTCTGCAGCTGTTTGGGCTTAATTAGGATATGGATTTGTCACATTATAAAAGCCTATAGACACATTGAGAACAGATTTTACAATGACCGTTTTCAACGCTCTCTTGTTATTTTCTGACTTTATAGAGAAGCTCAGCTTACACTAGATATTCAATAGTTTTAGGACCCTGAGAACACACTTTATATTGTAATAAAAGTATAAAGCAGAAACAGGCAATAAACAGTGAAAATGCTAACTGCAATATTACTTTCAAGAGTTGTAGCCCCCTCCAGATAGGAGTTCATCTTTAAAAAAAATTATTAAATGCACATATTTTTGCAGTTAAAACAATGTGCATTTCTCGTTTTTTTCTTTTTCTTTTTTTTTTCAGAAACCTGCAGAGCTATTTGCTGATAGCGGGTGCAATGTCAGGACCCTGCAGATTCTCAGTACAGCCATATGCTTGTATCTCCTGTATGGGTAGACATTTTCTGAGTAGCAGGAAGAATCAATGAAGTTCTTCACAATGCCTTCACAGTTCATGGAGAACTACAAGCAGTCTGCCACCGTAGAGATGCTACTTGTAGTTCATTCATTCACAGAACTCTGTGGATAAATGATGCTGCTGCGTAGGCAGAGCCCCACACAGCCTCTCTGCTTTTAAAATGTGACAGCTGTCATTGGGAGGGAATAAGGGGTGTGGGCAGGTGCTATTTAGTAACATGTTACATGTTGGACCCTTAATAAGGATATAACATGTAACATATTACTAAAGGTGAACTTATCCTTTAACCAAAAATAAAATTAACTAGGCGCAATACCACATCATCTATTATGTCTTGTTTAAAGCAGACTTTTTATTAAAAGGAAAAGAAAAAACCTTTCCCCATTGTATTCTTCCCTCTCCACAATCTAAGAGAGAAGACCTTTATTTTTTTGTGTGTGTTTATTTACCTTTTTTTCTTTTTAGTGTCCACCTGCCCCTTTCCTTTATTCTTGCCAATGATGAGAATGACTTGAATCCTGCTCTTGGAATCTCCTAGGATACATCACATATCCCAGGAGGCTTCAGCTTCTAAACATCTCTGGAAGAAGAAGAATGACCTGGTATGCTTCAAGAGGTCAAGAACCTAGAAGAGACAGGTGACTGCCGATGGTGTAATTTAGGAAAATGATGGTGTGGGATCCGGAATTTGGCAGTGGAAAGATGAAAAACAACAGGACTGAGCTGAATTCACTTGGTGGGTGAGTATTTATCTGAAAGCAAATCTTTACTTCCTCTCCCCTGCCCCTATCACTTTAGATCTTTTTTTTTTTTTTTAACCTTTTTTGACAGGTACCCGCTCACCTAGGCAAGAAAAATATGTGCTTAGCTTTCTGGGACATATCACATGTCTCAGTAGGATGTAAGCCCAGTCCGGCAGCACCCTGCAATTTTATAGGGATCTGGCTGTGGTTCCCCAGGATGTCACAGATGGCTCTCATATCTAGGATGGCAGTGCCAGGGACCAGCTGTGTGAAGACAGCGCTGAACTCCAGGCACTGGTATGTACCTGATTTTTGTAGCAGTTAAAGTTCATTAATTCTTTTTTTTTTTTAAAGACTGATTTCTTCTTAAAAGGTCAGAATTGAATAAAAAAAAAGAAAAATTACCACAGAAGGACGGGGGGTATTCCCCTTAAAATACATCTTAATAGGTAAATCTACACTACTAGCGTAGTCAGGTAAATTCTGTGATCCTCAAATGTGGCCTTGTCTTATGAAATTTAAACAAAAATATTGATTTACAGTTCTTACCACTTATGAATTCTTCCTTAAAAAAAAAAGTAAAGCTGGGTATTATATACATTTCTGATCTAGGAGGTTCTTGGATTTGGACTAAATTACAGCATTTGCTCTAGGAACGTTCACGGCCTCTAGATGCATGCGAACAGTTAGCACCAGCTCTGCCTGAATAGCGTTCAAATGCAATCTCCTCTAAGTTACTACAGAAAATTGTGTCATGTAATCATATGATAGAGTGCATATCATTATGTACATATGTGCACAGTGCAAAGCATTGTGTAAGCTAATCAATATTCAACAACTGCAACATTTATAATCCCTAGGTCTTTTTCCAAATTAGATCATTTTCCAAACACTCCAGGGAAGACATATCCATTTGCCCCTGTTCCATGTGTGAATTACAATGGCTATCTAAACCTTAAAAGACCAAAGAAAAAGACCAATAAAGATGTTATTTAGGTGACCAGAGAGTTATTTTTTTTTATTCCAAATAACCAGATAGTTCTAAGTAAAAAACGAAACCTAAAACAAGCCAGGTAGATTGCAGTTGTCCTCCACATTTCAAAATTGCCATTTGGGTAGCTGTTGGTAATAGAGCAATACTCAATAATTATGACATTAACCATTAAACCATTAAAAATAAACCATTAAAAATAGAGTGCTCTTAGACTAGAATAAGTGTTTTTTTCAGCTGGTCAGTGGAATTTCTAAAATGTCACTAACCACCAATAATTGTGGGATTGTTTTGAGGAAGGTTTAAATGCTAAGGTCGCCCTTATTAAAGAAAGTGGCCATGCAGACAAGAGGGCCAACAATTCAAAATGCATTGTAATATTTGTGAAAAAAGATGGTTAATGCAAATTCCCATCCTGTAGGTTCTTTCTGACGCTTATGAAGTCTGGCCAAAATGCTTCCAATGTTTACATTTGTATGTCTGGGTTTATTTCTTGGAAAGGTAGACCAGCTATTTTGTGCCAAGGGTATTGCTGATTAATATGACTTTGTTAACGGACAACAATAAAACCCGAATGGCTATATACGGTCCAGCTAAAGGTAAATTATAATTGATGGTGTGAGAAGTTGCGGTAACTAATTAAGGGTTGACTAGGCAGAGGCTAGGTGTAAAGTTGTTCTCTGGGGTCCGATAACTAGAACGTGCCTGCAAGGTGGCCGCTGAGATGTTGTTATACATTGAGATATTGGTAAAGGGCTCCGGAAGGAAATGCAGGTTTCTCTCTATATGCATAATATTTCCTTTGGTGGGAAAAAAATCCTCTCAAGCAAGGATGTCCCTAGGAGTAGAGGCTAGAAGATGCTGCGGCTTGTTAATTCTGTGAGCCCAGTCCATGAGCATATCATTAGTCATGAGAGAAGGGACCAATTTTCAGAACAGCTAATGTAAGTAGGAGATAATTTCAGAGGGGACAAAAGGATTCAGGCACCCCCTAATTTTAATGTTATTCTGCCTAAGGTGGTCCTCTAGGTCTGTGATTTTCAGGTGCAGTATGTGGATGGTTGCAGCTTGCTCCTCCTGGATATCCACTATGGCATTATGGGCTTTAGTCACAGTGTAGAGGTGTTGTTTAATGTGATCAGAGTGTTCATCTAGATTAGCAATTTGGTAATTTAAATGGTTTAATGGACACTGTAAGATCACAGTAAAACTCATCCTGCAGAGAAAGTAGCGCGGCTTTGATGGCATGTTCTGAGGCTGGATTGTCAGTGGAGGGAATAAGTAGCTAGGGAGTGAAAAGTCTGGAGCTCTGGTATGGGACTAGAAAACACAGTACTGCTGTGCTTCTTCACAGGGGGCTGTTTAGTAGGAAAGAGATCTCCTGAATTTGCTGTCTGCTTAGTTCTGTCCCCTCGGGGGGTTTCTGGAGCTGATTGTGATTCTGCCAGTTCCTCCATCTCACAGCATCTCACAGGAGGGGACTGCAGCTGAGGAAGGCTGGCTGGACTACGGCACGCGGCCTCCACGTTCCCGGTCGGTGCAATGTTTGTCTGCAGTGTACATGGGCTGCATGTAGAAGTTTAGCCCGTGGGATCCCTTGGTCTGGGATTTCCTAGGGACATAGTCTGGAAGGAGCCCCAAGATATATCCTCCGATTTGGAGGGTTGTTGTTGGCATGGAGCAGCTGGAGAGGCTAGGTGGCAAGGTGGAAGAGTGGACCCTTTGAGTCAAGCGGCCATCTTTACTCGCAAACATGCCATGCCCCCAGATAGAAACTTTTGATGCACAGTTTGGGCATGGTAGTGCAATCTCATTTGGAAAAAAAACACGCATTTTGCAGGCTATAACCCTCTGAACACCTAGAAACCACTACTCTACTGCACCCTTTTTAGGCACCCTTTTTATCAATCCACCATGAATCACTTTTCAGAGAGGCAGTAGAGAACATAGCCTTAGATACTCATTTGTGGCACAGTAATTTGGCAGGTTCAAGGACAGTGGTATATGTCATTTTGCATACAGTGAGGTTTTAAGCCCCTTTAACTGTTTGCATAATTTTTGCTACACCCACAAATCATTACTGTGCACTGTGTTTGCAGATTCATTTTTTACCTTTGGGTGCCCCTGAGTGCCCCAAGTCTTTCACCGTCCTAGCAACACCCCTGCTTGGAACATCATTGTTTGTTTCATGCACCAGAAATGTCTTATAAAATTTTCCCACTAGAAAAGATTATACAATTGCCTGCAAATAATTATCTGTTGTATATTTGGATTCTTATTTGGACAGATTTGGATATTAATACTCTATCATATTGCATCAATTTTTATCAAAATTACTTTTTTACCTATGCTCAAAAGAGTAGCCAGCATAGCATTGGAAAGCCACAATTGCAGCACTACAGTGTTAGACAAAAGTATGCAGTGTATACCTTTCCCTAGATGTATTGTAGTTTGCAGCCAGTTCTTGTTACAAACTGAAGCATGTGTAAAACATGTACAAATCCTCTAAGAGAAATGAACTTCATGTATCTACTGTATGTTTTTTGAACTGCATCCCATAGCATTGAGCCAGATTACAAATACATTGTTGTAAACCACTTAAGCTCTGAAAAGGTTTTATCTCCTTCATGACCAGGGTAATTTTTGCTATTCCGCACTGTGCTACTTTAATTGCACGGTCATGCAACCCTGTACACAAATGAAATTAATTTAATTTTTTTCACACAAATAGAGCTGTCTTTTAGAGATATTTAATCACCTCTGTTTTTTTTTAATTTTATAAAATAAATGAAAAAAAGATTAAAAATGTTAAGAAAAAAATTATGTTTTTTTTTTCTTTCTGTTATGAAACATATCCAATTAAAAAAAAAAATCTGGGGGGCGTGGCGACCACCTAGCTGATGGCCGCGTGAGCACAGCGCTCTCACCAAGGACCAGGGATTGCCACTGATCGAGGAGACATCTCACCTTCACACCAATACCATCCACTACCTGAATACCTGCTGGACTTCACGTGATGCCTCAGAGGAGGAGAGAAGTACCGATACAGCAGAAACTGATAGGTTTCTTCCTGACTGTGACCACTGGACTTCACCAAAATGGTGGCCATACCTGAGTGGCCAAAATAGTGGCTGCACCCTTTTGAAAATGTTTCAAGAAAATTCAACTTCCACCTCCTTCCCAACTGAAATGCCTAAAGCCCACATAGTCACCCTTCCCAAACCGGGTAAAACACTTGACTCCTCAGCAAATTTTTGTCCGATCCAATTTCTCAATAGGGATATTAAAATCTATGCTAAACTACTAGCTAGACATATATCAACAAATTTATCTCACTTGATCAAATCAGACCAAATGGGCTTTATGCACAACAGACAAGCATCTGTTGCCAATAGAAGGGTCCTAAATGTGATCCACCACGCTGAGCAGTCTAAAATGCCTTTTCTGCTTCTCTCTATTGATTCAGAGAAGGCATTTGACAGAGTCCACTGGCCATTTATGTAAATTACCTTGAAAAAATTTGGATTCCCGGTGTCTATACTTTCTGCCATTCTGGCACTATACTCTAATCCCTCAGCTCAAGTGTTCACTAACGGTATTTTATCCAAGTCCTTCCATATCTCCAATGGGACCTGTCAGGGATACCCCCTTCTATTTTCAACCTCATGATTGAAC
Source organism: Pelophylax lessonae (assembly GCF_965119305.1). Lineage (NCBI taxonomy): Eukaryota > Metazoa > Chordata > Amphibia > Anura > Ranidae > Pelophylax > Pelophylax lessonae. Next base: position 163,170,811 of record NC_138773.1, read on the forward strand.
CGTTAGCGGAATCTATTCGCACACTTCCACACATTTCAGGGTTTAAACTCCAAGGCAGATCCCATATATTAAGCCTTTTCGTGGATGATGTCATCCTGTCCCTAACTAAACCACTACTCTCCTTGCCCGTTGTACTCCAAACATTGACCGCTTTCAGTGACATCTCCTATTATAAAGTGAACTTTACAAAATCCTTCATTTTAGATTTGGGGGTACAAACAAATACCAAAACCCACCTAATCACACAATTCCCCTACACGTGGGCATCTGAGGGGATTCCCTACTTAGGTATAACCCTAACCCCATCCATCTCATCAGTAGCAGAGGCAAACTATAAAACCCTTAATGGAAAAACCATGCAAAGAACTGTCCCAAAAAACATACCAGGAACTGTCTTGGGTAGGTAGATTAGCCGCATTCAAAATGATTGTACTTTCACAAATTCTATATATATTTCATACACTCTCCATACCAATACTCCTTTCTTACCTAAAATCTCCCACTAACATCCTTAAAAATTATATTTGGCAAACCTAAAGAGGCAGGTGGCCTAGCGCTACCCTGGCTATACTATTTAGCTGTCTAGCTCCAACATATAGCATGGGCTGCGCGGCCCATGGGAGAGAAAGGTTCACACAGTTCGGACCCCACAGCCACATTGCTACTAAATACAACAAAAGTAAAATATGTCATTCGTGGTCTGGAGTCACTAGCATTTAGTAAATCCAACAAGCTTTATCACACGTATACTCTCATGCAAAAAGTCTGGAAAAAAAAAAGACAGCTACAACAAGTTACAGGTTTCACTACCAGATATTGCCCAATATGGGGGAACGCTCACCATCCAGGACTAGCTCACTTGACACATAGGGCACGGTGGGAACAGTTTGGTGTGATCTACTTAAGACAAGTGTTCTCCAATGATGTTCTGTGCTCCTTTCTGGAGTTATAGGCCATGTTTCACTGCTCTGCTCAATGCAGTGCCACTAATTTCAGCTGCGTCATGCGGTACGGGCGCAACAGGGGACTGACCTGGGGACGCATTTGTCCACTCCCATCTAAAAAAATATGACTGAAACTGACACATGTAAGGGCTTCATTTCTTAGTGTTACTGACTGCTACTTAATAACTTTCTTAAAGACCACCCAGATACGAGTTGTACATATACTGGAGGGGGGTTGTGGAGACCATTAATAGAGTCTTTCAGGTCACATTGAGTGAGGATCCCAAACAATGTAAACTGGGCATTCTGGGTGACCTCCAAATGGATGGAACTATTAAGCAGGCCATAGCAAGAGCTCTGTTTCAGGCTCACAGACTGATCCTAAGACATTGGATCTCCACAGCCCCTCCTATGGTCGGAGAGTGGATATCCCAGATGGGTGACACTCCAAGACTTGAAAAATACATCTGGCATAACCCCAGTAGACTTAGTACTGAACTGTTTCCTGTCTAGATAGGGCATATGGTGCATTGCACTCTGTCCTGTATATGGTGATAGTTCTACATGTCCTGGTGACACATGGCATATCGTACTGTATTGTATAAATATCCATTGGTAACGCCCTTGTTTGATGTGCTGTATGTATATCATTCAGTATACATGTATATTAGATGTACATTAAAGCTGTATCTTTATATTATGAAAACACTCTGGTTTTTGTTGTTTTTTCCTTCTGATGTTCACACATTGTTGTGTATTGTGATTTCAATAAAGCTTTTCTTTTACTGACAAAAAAATTAATAAAAATTATATTTGGCAAACCAAACGCCCTAGATGCTTGTGGGCCCACCTGATCAAACATAGAAGAGTGGATGGGTTCAGGATGGTCGACCTAAATGACTACTATTTGGCAACACAGTTGGCATATATTAAAAAATGGTTCAACACAGACACAGATACCTGTTGGGTCCATCTTGAGTCAGCACAACTCAAAACACAATACCTCCCCACGATCCTCATAGCTGATACATGGAAACCCCTACAGTTGAGCGAGTTCCCTATTATATGAAAATGATACAAAATGATATGGATACATTTCCCCACTCCCATCCGCTACCTATACCACTCAAAGTACTAGAAATTCTCATCCCATACATGTCTGTTCAGAAGTGGTGCGATTAGAATATGCTCTACCCACTGTATATTACAGAGAACAGCTTTCTTAAACCTTTCTCTGCACTATCCTACCAATACAACCTTCCACCTTATGAACTGTACTCATATATCTGAATCAAGAAGTTTGTGTGAAAATATCCTATCCCAACAGTGAGAGTATCCACATCGATACTCCAGTACTACCAATCTCCACCATCCACCCCTAAAGGTATATCACTCTTTTACAACACCTTACACAATAAAACCACATTCTGCAAAGCTAGCCCTATGATGAAATGGGAAGAGGACTTACAAACAACATTTTCAGAGGAAGATTGGCTCCAATCTTTTATATCTACCTACACCTTTCACGATGCATTAATCATTGGGAGATCTCCCAAAAATAATATCACAATGGTATCTCATGCCATTCAAACTAGCTCAGTTCTTTCCTTCCCAATCATCCCTGTGCTGTTGCAAATGTGGGCAAGTAGCCAACCTTTATCACATCCTATGGTATGGGCCTGGTATGGATGGGGGGGCACACTGTTTTTTTTCTTTATTTTTCAGTGCCAACATTCATTTTTTTACATTCGGCTGTCAATGGGGAAGTCATCAGTTGTTAAGGATGTGGCTGCCGGCTTCCCGACCTGCTCCTTAACAACCAGCTATTCTTCACACAGAATTTGGATCGATCAATACATTTTCCACTGATTCAAATTCAAATCATTTTGAAAATTTGGAATTCCACACATGAAACACATTTTAATGAAATTCATTACTATTGTTATTAAGAAATTTGAATAGATCCAAATCTCAGAATAACCCAAAAATTGTCCAAATTTAAATTCAGACAGAAAGGAATTGCACATGACTAAAAGTTATAGCATCTACAAACAATGATGAATATACTGGAATTTATAGATAGATAGCTATAGATGCTATACTATAATGGCAGTAATCAGTGACTTATAGTGGGACTGTGATAGGGTGGCGGACAATCTGGTGCTAACAGGCACTATCTAAGAGGGTCACCAACTAACACTGACATCGCTAGAGACATTGATACAATGATCAGTGATAATACTGTACACTGGCACTATTAAAAAAAACGGTCTGCGAAGGGTTAACATCTAGGGGAATCAAGGAAAAAAAAAGTGTGCCTAACAATGTGTAATGTGTGCTGCTTTTCATTTCTGATTTGGCTGTTTTTCCTCCCTGCTTCTCAGGGAGAAGAAACAGCCAGATTGCTGCTCCTTTGCACACAGAGAACTCTGTGTGTGTGTGATTGGACACGGCCAATCAGCTGATTTCAAAATCATTGTCTGAAATCTTTTACCAAACTTGTGTTGTGTCCATTCACAGCAGAAGGGTTTGACAGGGGGCCCGCACATGTGTGCCCAAACCTAGAAGACCAGTGGAGACATACAGGTACATTGTATAGCCTGCCTGTGCTGCTCAGTCCTTAGTAAAGTAGTTAAAGGAAGTGTCACCTGGTTTACAAAACTTTCCCTTTCCTTATTGAATGCATGATGAGACTCATATTGAATGTGATCTTGTAGACCTCATTGAAAGTGTGTGCCTTGCACAAAATTAGTCACACTTTTTATTTTAATTTCTCATTTGCCCCAGCAGCATGACAGTTTAAAAAATGACTTGTTACACAGACAACATTATCTCCACATGTCTAGATGTTTTAATTGAGCTTGGTTGTCTCTTAAGCATAGTTACTAACATTTTGAAAAAAATGAAAAGACAAAAACTACTATTACTATCAAGGTATTATTTGAGCTGAAATTGTTTTGTATGTCATATATTTTTTGTACTTTTTTGTACTTTACAATTTTATAATAAATGCGATTTTCAATCAATTCCAATACTTAGGCTATTAAATAATAGAGCGTTGTAAGTAGGGATGAGTAAACAAAGCAAAGTGCAGTTCTCCACTAACCCCTAACATAGCACTTGAATGCTGCCGAAGTCTATGGTAGCTACATTTTGTGTTTTCTGGCCTTTTTGAAGACCAATTTGCAAGGTAAAAGGAGCATGGGTGTGTGGGCACTGCCAAAGCACAAACACAACCAAAAAAAAAAGTGTTCAGCGGGGTTTAGGTCTTTTAATGGAGAATATAGGACAATGTTAAAAATACTAAATTCCTTTACAGAGTATGCGTAGGGGTGTTTTAAACCTGCATGTGAAGCACACTCTCAAAAGTGACATTTAAAAAAAAAAACTACTATCACTGCTTTGTTCTGTATGTAAAAAACGTGTGGGGTTCACCCCAAATTCCATTTCAGAACCCTATCAACTAGTCAAAAGAGGGTTAAACAGCACCTATTGTGAAATAAACATCCAAGATTGTGTCAAAGTAATCAGTAGGTTTAATGACTGATAAATTAAAGAAGAACTCCAGGAAAACGCACATTTTAAAAAGTGTTATACTCTCAGTGCACTGAAGGAAGCAATGATGCTTTCTCACACAGCTGTTGCTTTGCATGTTCCTCTCCTCTGCTGTCCATTCACAGAACACTTTCATTTTGTATGTGGGTTCACATAATACAAAGGGTTAAGTGATTGAGCAAAAGGAGAAGAGGGGCAGGTAGAGTGGTTACATACCATAAATTCAAAAGGTGACATACAACTAATTCACTTAACCCATTACAAGCCATCACTTTTGTTTAAGTGGGTGAATTCCTGGAATTATTCTTTAAAATAATTTTTAATGTTAAAATTGAGATTAATTCTGTTTTTTTCTGCATCCTAAATCTACCTATTGGTAATTTAGACCACCCATGAGGTTAAAAGAAGGGAATAACTTTTACAGGAAACAGTAACATATCTCAAATGGTTCATGTATACTTACAGTGGGTACGGAAAGTATTCAGACCCCCTTAAATTTTTCACTCTTTGTTATATTGCAGCCATTTGCTAAAATCATTTAAGTTCATTCTTCTTCCTCATGAATGTACACACAGCTCCCCATATTGACGGAAAAACACAAAATTGTTGACATTGTTGCAGATTTATTAAAAAAGAAAAACTGAAATATCACATGGTCCTAAGTATTCAGACCCTTTGCTGTGACACTCATATATTTAACTCAGGTGCTTTCCATTTCTTCTGATCATCCTTGAGATGGTTCTACACCTTCATTTGAGTCCAGCTGTGTTTGATTATACTGATTGGACTTGATTAGGAAAGCCACACACCTGTCTATATAAGACCTTCCAGATCACAATGCATGTCAGAGCAAATGAGAATCATGAGGTCAAAGGAACTGCCTGAAGAGCTCAGAGACAGAATTGTGGCAAGGCACAGATCTGGCCAAGGTTACAAAAAGATTTCTGCTGCACTTAAGGTTCCTAAGAGCACAGTGGCCTCCATAATCCTCAAATGGAAGACGTTTGGGACGACCAGAACCCTTCCTAGAGCTGGCCGTCCGGCCAAACTGAGCTATCGGGGGAGAAGAGCCTTGGTGAGAGAGGTAAAGAAGAACCCAAAGATCACTGTGGCTGAGCTCCAGAGATGCAGTCAGGAGATGGGAGAAAGTTGTAGAAAGTCAACCATCACTGCAGCCCTCCACCAGTCGGGGCTTTATGGCAGAGTGGCCCGACGGAAGCCTCTCCTCAGTGTAAGACACATGAAAGCCCGCATGGAGTTTGCTAAAAAACACCTGAAGGACTCCAAGATGGTGAGAAATAAGATTCTCTGGTCTGATGAGACCAAAATAGAACTTTTTGGCCTTAATTCTAAGGGGTATGTGTGGAGAAAACTAGGCACTGCTCATCACCTGTCCAATACAGTCCCAACAGTGAAGCATGGTGGTGGCAGCATCATGCTGTGGGGGTGTTTTTCAGCTGCAGGGACAGGACGACTGGTTGCAATCGAGGGAAAGATGAATGCGGCCAAGTACAGGGATATCCTGGACAAAAACCTTCTCCAGAGTGCTCTGGACCTCAGACTGGGCCGAAGGTTTACCTTCCAACAAGACAATGACCCTAAGCACACAGCTAAAATAACGAAGGAGTGGCTTCACAACAACTCCGTGACTGTTCCTGAATGGCCCAGCCAGAGCCCTGACTTAAACCCAATTGAGCATCTCTGGAGAGATCTAAAAATGGCTGTCCACCAACGTTTACCATTCAACCTGACAGAACTGGAGAGGATCTGCAAGGAGGAATGGCAAAGGATCCCCAAATCCAGGTGTGAAAGACTTGTTGCATCTTTCCCAAAAAGACTCCTGGCTGTATTAGATCAAAAGGGGGCTTCTACCAAATACTGAGCAAAGGGTCTGAATACTTAGGACCATGTGATATTTCAGTTTTTCTTTTTTAATAAATCTGCAACAATGTCAACAATTCTGTGTTTTTCCGTCAATATGGGGTGCTATGTGTACATTCATGAGGAAGAAGAATGAACTTAAATGATTTTAGCAAATGGCTGCAATATAACAAAGAGTGAAAAATGTAAGGGGGTCTGAATACTTTACGTACCCACTGTATATTGAAGTTGTAGGTCTGTAAAAAAATGTCAATTGCTAGATTCCCTGATTGGTTTATCCCACAGTTTTCATTAAAGGTAGTTTCTGCTAATGCATTCTGTTCTAGCATAGGCTCAGTTTGAAGTTTTCTTTAAGTCTGAAAACATAATTAAACCCACTAGAAAAGAAACAAAGGGCTGCACCCTGGTAGTATAACTTGCTTCAGCAATTTTGATTTTACAAATAGTACAACTTGGGTGCCTCCAACTGAAGGACTGCCCAACTAGAGTGATTGTCCTTGAGGTGGTAGGTGAGTGAGATGTATTTTTCTATTAAGTGCTTTAGCCAAACATGGTCCTTTCTCACAGTATATAGTGTATGCAAATAAATATTGCTTTTCATTTAGCTTTTTTTACATTTAACAAAACCAAAAATAAAAGGGGAACCAAGGAGGTCACCCCTCATGCAAGAAGTTGTATAAGGATAACCAACAATGGTATATTGTAACTAGAAAAATTTATTTTATTGATAAGAGACTATAAACATAAAATTAGGTCACAGAGACCATGATCACCAGGTAACTACAATTAAAACCAAGTCGGCTGACTTTAAGGGGTTATACCGGGATGATGCCTCTAGCTAGAGGCATCATCCCGGTACCGTGGTTTGAAGCCGACGGTCGGCTTTCCGTCGGTAATGACCGATGCGGCTTGGGAGCTGCTCGATCGTTACCCGGGGGGGCGGGAGGGGACTTCCCCCCCCTCCCGCCGCCCTCCGTGGCTTTGCTCGGGGCTCCCGTCCCACCGGGAGCCCCGAGCACCCAGCCGGCACGTCCGCCGGCTGGATGAAGTCCCAATGAATGCTGGAAACGGCATCCATCGGGTCTCCGATGACGTAACCCGGAGGCGGCGTCCATGACGTCACTTCCGGGTTACTGTGCTGCAAAAGGCGGCATATTTGAAAAACGGCTGTATGCAAAAATGCAGTTTTCGGCGTTTTGCATACAGGGAAGTGTAGTGGAGGGGTCTAGGGTCTTTTAGACGCTCTATCCCTCCATAAAGTGTACCTGTCACTACATATTGGTGTCACAAGGGATGTTTACATTGCTTGTGACAGCAATAAAAGTGATCAGATTTTTTTTTTTAAAAAACCTGTAATAAAGTTAAAAAAAAAGAAAAAATAAATAGGAAAAAAAATAAAAAATTTAGCCGCCCCCGTCACCGTTAGCTCGCGCACAAAAAAAACCTATACGCAAGTCAAGCCGCGAATGAAATCGCTGTTCAAACATCGCCGCAAGGTATCGCCGCAATCGCCAGAGCGCGGGCAATAATTAAAAAAAAAGAGCTACACTCTAACTCTAAACTGGTAACCGTTAAATAAATTTTAAGCATCGCAGATTGAGATTTCTATTGACCGTAGTTTGTCGCCATCCCACGGGGGGCGCAATTTTAAACCGTAACATGTTGGGTATCTATTTACTCGGTGTGACATCATCTTTCACAATATACAAAAAAAAATGGGCTAACTTTACTGTTTAGTATTTTTTAAATGCAGTGAAATGGGATTTTTCAAATTTTTTCCCCAAAAAATGGCGTTTTAAAGACCGCTGCGCAAATACCACGTGACAAAAAATTTTGCAATGACCGACATTTTATTCTCCAGAGTCTTTGCTAAAAAAATATATATAATGTTTGGGGGTTTTAAGTAGTTTTCTAGCAAAAAATACTGATTTAAACTTGTAAACAAAAAGTGTCAAAAATAGGCTTAGTGGTAAAGTGGTTAATTAACCACTTCCCCACTGCTACTGCTACTGCGGCACAGTGGCTCGTTATCGTCTGGCAACATAGGTCTACCAGACATTCCCCTCTGTTTTCAGTCACAGCGGGAGTCGGGCCAGGGGAGGAGCGGCGGCGATCGCCGCTGCTCTTCCCCGATCGTCAGGGAATCTAGTTTGGAGATCCGCCCGCTTGTGTAAACAGAGCGGGCGGATCTCCTCAGTGACAAGGAGTGACAGATAGCTGAACATGCGATCTGTCCTTGTGTCACTCAGTCACCCCCCCCCCCACACACGTTAGTAAGCACCAGGCATACATTAACCCCTCCCTCTCCAATAAAATTAACCCCTTCCCTGCCAGTGTCATTTTTACAGTAACAGTGCATATATATATAGCACTGATTACTGCGGTAATGTCACTGGTACCCCCAAAAGTGTCAAAAATGTCAGTCAAGGGTCCGATCTGTCCGCCGCAATGTCTCAGTCCCACAAAAGAAATTGCAGATCGCCGTCATTACGCGTTAAAAAAAAAACACCAAAAATGACAGAAATCTTTCCCTTTGTTAGTAAACGCAATAACTTTTGCGCAAACCAATCAAAATACGCTTATTGTGATTTTTTTTACCAAACATAGGTAGCAGAAAACAAATTGGCCAAAAATGTAAAAAAAATTAGATTTTTACATTTTTTTGGGGGGAATTTCATATAAAAAAATGTTAAAAATATTGTTATTTTTTCAAAATAAACGCTCTTTTTTTGTTTATATCGCAAAAAGTAAAAATTGCACAGGTGATCAAATACCACCAAAAGAAAGCTCTGTTTGTGGGAAAAAAAGGACGTCAATTTCGTTTGGGTATGGCATCGCACGACCGTGCAATTGTCAGTTAAAGTCGCACAATGCCGAATCGCAAAAAGTGGCCCAGACGTAAGACAGCAAAATCCTCTAGTGGTAAAGTGGTAAAAGTAGACCTAAAGATTTTTTGGTAAGTGATGGTTATCATTTTGTTTTTGCTATCTTTATCTTATTGGGAGTATTTCCCTTGACTTCCTGTCAAAAACAGAAAGTGAAAGAAAAACCCTGGTTGTCACAAGGGTGACCACAACTAGTATTATGATTGGAAGCGTTCCCCTTTATTCCTGGTCTGGTGACAACCCAAACTTTGAGATTTTCCTTCACTTTCACTGTTGGTGATAATGGTAAACAGGACAAATGGAGTGGGCGTATCTCCCTAACAGGCATATACTGTAATAAAAAAACCTGACAGGTATTGTAATTTCTCTCCATTTTATCCGTAAATAATAAAAAAAAAATGTTGTTTTTAGTTATACTTTAATGAAGTGTACTTTGCTTCTTGCACACTGCATAGAACAGAAGTACTCATACACTACAGTATAGGTTAGATTATTGTTAGACACCTTTTACTCAAGTTACACAAGTATTACATTTGAATACAACTCATTGCTATAGAGTAATATACTGTATGCATTTTTTTTATGCCATAACATCTACCAGCTGCAATTTTCATCCAATATTATATAAATAAGTTAATGTGTATGACCTGCTCATTTTCTGAAGTTGCTAATCCTCCTTAGTGCAGAGAATATGACTGAATCTAGTGCATGCCCTGAACACTGAAGTGTAACCTTTGGCAGTCAGGTGCACTTATTTTGACTAGGCTTTTATTTCCAGTGAATAATTTCACACACATTCTAATTAGGCTGCCTGATACCAGTTTCCAAGTTGTTACTATATTAATGGATTATCAGTGTGAATAAGGTTAATGGAAGTCTTTTAGAATGACTGAAGCCAGAGTTTTCTGGAGGATTTATGAGATTTGTAACATTGGTAGTAGATGTTTTTACTGCGGGTGACAGACACCAACAGGCCAACAATTGAGATGACCAATAAGAGGACGCTATTGGCCTTTTCTTCAGGGCATTCATTTGGAAGTGTGATAAAAGATAGCAATGGAAATCCATTAGGATTGAGGGCGAAGATATGGTTAGTAGCCACATCAAAATAAACAAATCAAAGCTCATAAATTTAGCATTGTACATGGGTAGTAAATGTAGTCTTTAGAAGCCTACTTTTATCTAGAAAAAAGCAGGGGTGACTGCTAAAAAAAAGATCTTGTACAGCGTATTGATAGTACTTGAATTTTGCAACTATTACATTTATTCATAATTAACGTAAATATGTGAAACATTGACCCAAAGGGATTTTGGGACAGAAAAAAATGATGGCCAAAGAAATTGCTCTATAGAACATATTATGCCCTAAAACCAAAGTTGGCCCCATAGGCATGGCTATCAACAGCATAGCAGTACAGAAAGCACAATAGACATAATAATATTAGTGTACATATGTTTTCAGAACATAAGAGCAAATCTAAAATGCTGTTTTGACTTACTGTAGCTGTGCCAGAGACGGTTTGTGCATTTGTATCCGTGACACTCTGTTCAGAGTGTGTCTGCACCGGAGGGTACATACTTAACGTGTGCTCTGGAACTGTGGACTGTCCTGTATAGTCTGGAGCAGGGTGGGGATGTGGAGTTGTATATTCTGCTGGAATACCGTTTTGGGTTGGGGCAAACTGAGCAGAGGCATAAGGTTGCGCCATTGTGTCGGGAGGTGCTGTAGCTTCCTGATTACCCTGGGAAAAAAGAAATTGCAAGTGATAAGCATGAGCTGTTCAAGAGTGAAAAAAAATCTTAATTAAGTGTGATTTTCACTAGAATGGCTGGATTTAGGATTTATATTTTGTACATCACAATGTATTCATACCACATTTAGAAATCAAAAATCACTAAATATAATGAACATAATGTTTAAACAGCTAGTGCTGTCTATATATACAAGCATGCTGCATGACCTCAAATATAGTCTGCTAAATACAGCGTTTCCCAAGGTAACCAGGTACAGTATTGTTTCATTAGGTTGTTTTTCCTCAATGGCTGCTCTAAATAATACAATTGGGGACATACTGTATATGAATACTAGTGCATAGGAAATAATGTTGCCAAAAAAAAAATTTTTTGGGATCACACATCAGGAAAGGTGTAGATTTTAGCATCTGTTTTTGTTAAAAGCCAGAGTAAATCCACTATAATACCAAAAGTATTGGGACACCTGCCTTTACATGCACATGAACTTTAATGGAATCCCAGTCTTAGTCGCTAGGGTTCAATATTGAGTTGTCCCACCTTTTGCAGCTATAAAAGCTTCAACTCTTCTAGGAAGGCTGTCCACAAGGTTTAGGAGTGTGTCTATGGGAATGTTTAACCATTCTTCCAGAAGCGCATTTGTGAGGTTAGACACTGGTGTGGACAAGAAGACATGGCTCACAGTCTCCAATCTAATTCATCCCAAAGGTGTTCTATCAGCTTTAGGTTAGGACTTTGTTCAGGCCTCAGTCAAGTTCCTCCACCCTAGGCTTGCTCATCCATGTCTTTATGGACCTTGATTGTGCACTGATGTGCAGTTGTAACAGGAAGGTGCCATCCACAAACTATTCCCACAAAGTTGGGAGCATTACATTGTCCAAAATGTCTTGGTATGCTGACACCTTAAGAGGTCTGTTCACAGGAGCTAAGGGGCCAAGCCAAACCCCTGAAAAACAACCCCACACAATAATCCCCATCCAATAAATGATTTGGAACAGTGCACAAAGCAAGGTCCAGAAAGACATGGATGAGCGAGCTTGGGGTGAAGGAACGTAACTGGTCTGAACAGATTCCTAACCTCAACCCGATGGAAAACCTTTGGGATGAATTAAAGTTCATGTGCTTGTAAAGGCAGGAGTCCCAATACTTTTGGTAATATAGTGTATATGTAGTCTTTCCTTTTTTTCTGTTTTTTATTAAATGTACACACAAATACGCAGGCACCAGAAAAGTTACACATTGTTAGATAATGAGTTTATGTGAAATCTCCATCAACTGATCTAAATATTATAATAAATGAAAATATACTTTAATTAGATGGAAATGAACAGTATTTAAACCATCTAGTGTGTTACAGCATCAAACGATTCCTAGCTTCCATATTGGTGTTAGCATAAATAGTTATACACTTTAAAAGCCTGACCTTTTTGTTTCCCTTATCACATCTCACATGTGCTGTAAACAACAGCATTCTTTGAATCACCCAATCGGGCTGTGCCCAATATACATTTGCTAGGTACAGTGACAAATTAGGGAGCATTATAGTACAGAAAGGGGGGGGGGGGATATAACGCTTTGTCACCAAGCTATGGGCTCACTTTGTTGTGGAGACACGCAGCAGCCACCATGCCCAGATCTGAAGTGAAGAGGTAAACTAATTCCATACCTGTACATTGTATTGTAAATATGGTGGTTGTGGGTAATTTGTAAATATCTCATAAGCCAGGGGACTTACACTGTACATTGTGTTGTAAATACTGTCTAGTGTGCAGTTTGTATATATTACCCTATATGTAATCCTATCAATAAACATGTATTGCGGATGGAACTACCTCTTTTGTGTAAGAAACTCTCAGATCTAGATGTGTACATGTAAATGATTGAGGTGTATGCATATACACATAACCTAGGCAACAACTTGCAATTCTAAATTAAACCCAAATTGTTATAAGTGGATGTAAGCATTTTAGCATTTAAAAGTTTAGTTGCTCAGTTTTTAGGCTGTATTACAAAAGGGAGCAAGCAACTGATTCATTCTTATGACTAGCTTAGACAGTTTTTCTTCCTGTTTTCTAAATCAAGCTGTAGAGTGGATATGAATGTTTCTAGTCCAGTTACAGAAGAACATTGCATACAAAAAATTAGATAGGAATTGTTCAGTTTCACGGATACCAGTCATAACAAAAATTGTACCCATATGGGAGCAATGCTCTATACTTTATGAACATTTATGTAGTTAGCTACTATCACAATCAATGTGTTTATATTGTTTTTTGGGTATGTTTGCTCGCAACCAATTTAACTCCACCTACTTAGATACAGCTTAACTACATATTCTCATGCATTGGAAATCCCATTAACATACACTAGACACTAAAAATGTTTCAAATTTCTTAAAAGACAAATTCCAGTTTAGAGTTGCATCACAGGGTTTGAATTGTTAGAATGTATTCATCTCTAGGTAAAGAGAAGTCTACTTCCACTGCACATTTTCAATTCATGACTACATCTCTGAGTCTTTTGTAAGTAAATATGGTGGGTGGTTTGTGTGCCAGGTGGCAGCCCTAAAGTCTCATCAGTACATTACAGTCTATTGCTGCAATAGCATGTGGCCTTTATGACTGCAGAAGAGAATTATGCTCTAAACTCATAGATTATTTCTTTGGTAAACAAGTTGTTTTGTCTGTGGGTGAATAACCTGAAGCATGACATTTAAATGATTAGAAAGATATTTCCAACACACCAGGATTGTATCTTACTGACATGTGCTCTGCCAGTATTTAGTATTTTACAGCATAATATATCCTGCATTCAAATACAGATTAGCAATTCTGAAACAGCTGGTGAGGTTGTGTGCCCATTATGTACCAATATTTATATAAAATAGAGATTTTTTACATACTTTATTTACATTTTTCGGCTCCATGTGGCAATCTATTTGTTCAGCATTAAAGGATAAGTAGAATTTTGAAGCGTAAACTTTCATCTGCCCCTTCTGACCATCTCTACCATCAAGTATTTAAAATGTCAAAGATCAAAACACACAATCTCCTGCCTTTAGCGGAGGGCCCAGATGCAATTCTAGACTCTTATCCTAGCTTATCCAGATATGTCACATCTTACTGCTCTTGTCAGACCTTATGTCAGATTTACAGCCTTCATAAATGCTGCGGCCTATACATTACAATACTGTGCGTGATGTGACACGATGAAGGGTTAAGCCCCAAAACATGTAGTCCTGGATCAAGTCTGTGGCATTTCTTTATTTAAAATGTTACTGCTCAATTGGTTTACATGACTGTATATGGGATGTCCGGCCTTCCAGCCCTCTGGTGTCCTCACAGCATGGTCCTCCAGAGGAGCCCTTTTGCCAGCTTCTGATATTCCCTCCGACCCGTTTGGGTCTTTTCCAGCCATGATAGTGTAATTTCTGGGTGCTTCGGCTGCTGGCGGCTCTGCCCACCTACCCAGCTTCCTATCAGGCCTGTCACCCACTCCACAGGAGTTCCAGGGGCTGAACAAGCCATTCATCTGACCTGGCTTTCAAATGATAACCACCACACCTGTGAGTTATGGTGCCTCATCGGCACATTATTCTGTCTATTCCTCTGCCTGTGCACCTGGTTTCACTATTGTACAGTCATATGTCTGTGAAGTTCTTTATCAATTGTTTATTGCTTTGGACTCAATAGTCTGTCTCTGTCTCAACTCACTGGAACAGCGCCCCCCCTTGTTGAACGCTTTCTATCCCTCATTGGTTTTGTGAGGGGAGTAGCGGCTTGTGTTTAACCTTCCTTTCAATATACCATCCTGGAAGTCCCCATGTGCCTGGCTTTTTGTTGTTTTTTAATATTTTACTGCATATAATTTCCTGCATTTAAATACAAATGAGCAATTCTGAAATAGCTGGTGAGGTTGTGTGCCCATTATGTACATATCATACTATATAATATAGATATTTACATAATTTTTTAACATTTTTTGGTTGTGCATGGCAGTTTATATCCATTTGTTCTGCATTAAAGGATAAGTAGAAGTAATTTTAAAGAATAAACTTTCATCTGCCCCTTCTTACCATCTCTACCATTAAATATTAAAAAATGTCAAAGATCAAAACACAAAATCTCCTGCCTTTAGTGGTGGGCCAAGACACAATTCTAGACTCTTATCCTGGCTTATCCGGATATTTCACACCTTGCTGCCCTCCAAAGACTAGAGAAGTCTTATCACACTGAAATCATAAAATAAAATAAAGAATGCACAGGCCTAGTGCATTATCTTCAATGTAAGTCTTTAATAAATAAAACAGAGGTAAATATTATACTCGCAAACTGCTTTCCATAAAAACATCAGCTCAAGTCCATGATGAAACATCCGCATCACAAAAGGACTAACTCTCTGTATTAGGCTAACGCGTTTTGAGGCTTGCGTGCATTGCCTCCTGGCCATTCAGTAAAATTGACTTCTCATAATTAATTTTAGTCCTGGATACCCTCACCTTTTTGGAGAAGCTGAGAGGATTTGTATACTTCTTTTTAAGAAGCCATTCAGCATAGGTCTACTGTAATTATACTTCCTAACACAGAAGACACCTCTCTCGGTTTTCCAAATATGTGGTTAGGAATCAGCCAAGCTTGTCCACCTCATGGCAGGGAGCATAATTCCACCAGGAATGCAACCAGTTAAAACCTCATTCCATCTGTCTGAACGTTGAATGTTTAGAGTGTTTGGTGTGGATGAACATGACAGCTTACAGCTGTCAAAAGTTTCCTAGGAAAGCAGTGACTGCGTTAGCTGCTGCATCCTTACTAACCTCTGATGTCATCTGGTGCATTACCTTACATGGCTGGGAAGCCCTGGTCACATAAGCAAATGGGTGGGGAATGGTGCGGGTTACATCATTGCCCCATCATGACCCTATCATTGCCAATTATGTCACCACTATCCTGGCTATCAATGGTTGTTAAGGAAGCAGTGGCCACTTGTACCCACTGTGTCGTTACCAACTACTGACAAACCTGGCCCATTCACCTACACGGCTGAAAATCCTTGGCGAATCACTGACAGCAGGCATCATGATTGACAATGCATTAACATTGGGGTTTTTTGTTTTTTAATAAATTACAGTACTTTTCAAGTGTTTGCATGTCTTTATTTTCATGTGACAAATTACTTTTTTGTGAGTATTGACATATTTTGAAGGGGACTCGTATTTTGGAGAGACCGTGGGAATAGATGTAAACTAAATAAAATCAGGAAGTACTATTTTTATCCTAAACTCCTACAGGCTTACACCATCAATATATTTGCTGGATACTTTTCAACTTGAATTTCATTATTCTGAATGTAATATCTACTATACAGTATATACAGTATTTATATATGTATATTATATATATGTAAAAAGAAAAAAAAAAACTTTAAATATGGTATACTTTAATGCTTTTAGCACATAAACATGTTAACTTGGAATTCACCTAACTATTATATTTATATGGAAAATTGCCAAGTTAAAATATAAAAGGCAATTTCATAATAGCTTAGCCAGCAATTTAAGTGAATTGGCGTGCAGTGGTGCAATATTTGACTTAATATACTGTATGTGTCTCAACTATAAGAGTTCTAATTTGGTCTTATCAAGAAAATATCCATTATCATATTTTCCCAACTGAATAAATGTTTCAGTTTGTGACATTCTGACAGGCAATCATTGCACTGCCTGTAATGAATTAATGGCACATCTACCATGAGAGGAGTTAATGCTATCTAAAAGTGTACTATTATCACATGATCTTTCACTGCATATTTTCTGGCTAATTTCCATTTTCTAAACCAAAATTCAGCACCCTCTCAGTTAGTCTCAGTTAGTCTCTCATAGTTAGTCAGGTTGAAAAAGTACACAAGTCCACCTAGTTCAAACAATAAAAAAAACAACCATACAATCACATATATACAATCCTATACCAACAGTTTTTTTCAGAGGAAGGTGAAAAAACCCAGCAAAGCATGACTGAATTTGCTCCAATAGGGGAATAAATTCCTTTCTGATCCCCCGAGAGGCAATCGGATATTCTCTGGATCAACTATACCTATAAATGTGAGTATCCAGTTATATTATGTTTATTTATTTAAAAAAAAACAGGCCTTTTTTAAAGCAATCTACTGAGCTGGCCAGAACCACCTCTGGGGGGACTCTATTGCACATTTTCACAGCTCTGAATGTTTTTCCACTGCATAGCTTGGTGTCATCTGCAAAGACTGAAATATTTATTTTAATCCCAGACTTTATATAATTTATAAAGATATTAAAAAGTAAGGGCCCCAACACTGAACCTTGGGGTACACCACTGATAACCTTAGACCATTCAGAGTAAGAATCATTAACCACTACTCTCTGAATTCTATCTTTTAGCCAATTTTCTATCCATTTACAAACTGATCTTTCCAAGCCTGTAGATTTTACCTTAGGCATAAGTCATGTGTGGGGAACTGTATCAAATGCTTATGCAAAATCCAATACTACGTCCACAGCCACCCCTCTGTCCAAGGTTTTACCTACCTCCTCATAAAAATAAATCAGGTTTATTTGAAAATTTCTGTCTTTCCTAAATCCATGCTGTCTGTTGCTTAAAATATTTTTTTCCAGCAAGAATTTATCTATGTGGTCTTTTATTAAACTCTCTAGTTTCTTCACAACTATAGAAGTTAAACTAACAGGTCTATAGTTACTTGGTAAAGACTTTGATCCCTTTTTAAATATAGGCACCACATTGGCCCTACACCAATCCAGTGGTACTATTCCAGTCATTAACCTCCCTGGCGGTATGATTCTTTCGGATTTTAGGTGCTGAAAGTGGTACCATTATTTTGCATGTAATTCTTAAGAATGAGCAGCCCAAACCAACTATTTACATATGATTTGTTTTTTACTGTGCGTTCTTCTTTATAACATCTCGGGTATGATAAAGTTTGAAACAAAAAATCATAAATTATAATATAATAAAAAAACTATAAATAAGTTAAAGTATGTATGTATGTATGTATACATATATAGTTTTATATATATTTATATATATATATATATACATATATACGTATATATATATATATATATATATATATATATATATATATAAAGTACAGTAAAACTGCAGGAAAGGGCACTGGGGGGCAAACTAATGTGACTATATTTTATTTTGCATTGTATCAGTGTGTTTGGTGTGTTTTACATTTGAATTTGCCACCGGTTTCACCCCCCTGCGAACGTCACTTTGCAGAAGATGGAAGCCGGGGCTCACAGAGGATCGGGAGGAAGCTCCGCCGCCGCTCACCGCCGAGATACATCGCTGGATCCCGGTGACAAGGTAAGTAACCCCTCTACCAGGATCCAGCGATCTTCCTAGCGGTACCCCGAGTGTGTCTCGGGGTTACCACTTTTGGCACTGAAGTTTAACCCTGAGCCACGCTCGGGAATACCGCTAGGAAGGTTAACAAGTCCCTAAAAATTAGAAACAATGGCTTTGAAATTATAGAGCTCAATTCTATTTAGGATCCGTGGGTGGATCCCATCTGGTCCATCTATTCCAACCCTTGTTGGACAGCCCAAAAGTATAAGACTACATGCATTGGGAGTGCAAAAGCAAGTGCACATTGATAATGCTGTAAAAAAGAGAGGTTGCACTGATCAGGTATGCAATGCACCTGTATTCATAAAAACCCTTTAAGATTTCATTTCTTGAAACATTTAATGAATTTTAACTTTTATACCCTACTGTTATAAAAAGTAAAAATTGTATGGGATTGAATTACTAAATGTCTAGATGCTGTTCACTTTGCAAAATATTTTTAGTAAACAAGGTTATCCCTGTGCTAAGATTGAATACCTAACCAAGTGCATTCGTGCAAGGTATGTTGTAAGTTGTGAAGCCACATTTTTTGTATTAAACAATATGGGTTATATTTAGTAAAGACAGCTTCCCCTTAGTTACAAAGCTCACCAAATAATTACTTGCAAAGTGATCAATTTTTATTCCTTTAGTGTAGTATGTAAACCCTTTGGTGTTTATGAGGTTGGTGTTGTCTTGTTTGATTTAATGATCTTGTTACATTTCACATTGTTACATAATCTTTACTGCTGCAATCACAATGTAGTGTTAGTAATTTTTAAGTGAGTAAAAGAGTAATTAGGAGGCAAATAAGGATTTTCCTACCATGTGATTAGATAAGATTTTTGCCTCAGGCTGTCACTTCTCAGAGAAGGCCAACATTATTTTTACTTCACCTCATGAGCCTGCAATTCATTGCTAGATTAATAAGGCTCTGGCTGGTGATGAAAAAATAGTGCATAGGCATGTACAGTTAATGTATTAACATAGTCTCTACTGCAGGTAGAAGTCTTGGGAATGGATGAGGCAATGGAGACACTTGGTGGTATGCTACATAATTTTCTGCTCTGAGTGGCAATGGTGTTGAAATCACACCACGTTCATTCAGACCTTGTTTGACCTACATTGAGGTAAGTATATTTGTAATGTCTATTTTGTTAGAAGATTTACTAACAATAAATCAGCGTAAAAAGAAAGATATGTTAACAATCAAATCCAAACTGTGCCTTTGCAGTGTTGTTACAGTCCACATTTTTCCTGGGTTTCTGAAGTCATGCTGATAATCATATTAAACAAACTTATATGGTTGTCAGATTGTATTAACTTAACATTTACATGAAGAAACCTCTTCTTTTATTGGATTAAATTGACTATTTTAAGATATTAAAAAAAACTCTAATTTTGTAGAGTACAAAGATATAGATGTTGGCATGAATTCAAAGATACTGGCAGTTACTGTACAGTATCTGCAGTGATAACTTCTTTAATAAAGTAATACAATTTGCCTTAGTATCTGTATTAATAACATTTCCAGGTGCACAGGTTTGCTGACATTTTCAGTGCTCATTAAGGTAGAGGATTTTCACTGCTGTTCGAGTTGCAGGAGAAAAAAAATGAAATTCTGCTATCCTGTAGTGTTAGGAAAATGGCAATCAAACATATGTCCTTTATGTTTTCCAAATTAAAAATCTGCATAAACATTAACATTGACCTTATTCAGCTTCTAGAATTTTGCTAAGCTCAATGTAGTAGCTGTACAAAGATTTAAATGCTTTGTGCCAAAAATACATAGCATATAAAATTACCATGTGAACAAGACATTAAGTATAGGAAATACATTTTCTGAGTAGATAGTCTTGTAAATGTGACTTTACATGGAAACCACATTTGCACCTGTGTGCATAGAATAATGAAAGGGCAAATGCTGTAATACAGAGCTACAATGGCAGCTATGTGTGTATGTACAAGAAGGAAAAACTGGCACTTACATAAGAAATACATTTAACTAAAGCAAACTAAACCTAACCTGAATTATTTTTTCAAATAAACATATTTATATGTTGTCTATGTTTTACTAGTAATAAAAATGCAGTGAAAATCTTGCTTAAAGCAAGATTAAAATTATTACATTTATTTTAGAAATGCTTCTGTTGCATTCCTAAACATTAAAGGGTGTTATACATTTTCTTATGGTTAAGCAGCAGGTAAAACAAAAAAGCTATCACACTCCTTCATCCACACGAACAAGGTATATGTAGGAATCACCCCCACCCCTGGATATTCTATTGTGCATTAAACCAGATGCTACTGTCAGAATACATTGATCAGCATCTGTAGGCAATTGGCTGCAGCTGCTGATCGATGGACATTTTTCCATCATGCCCCTTTGACACAAGTTGATTACACAATCAACTTCTGTTAGGCTGGGGAGCCCATATACTTTTCAAAATCCAATCAGTGTATGGCCATTTTTACTGTAACTAAAAATGCAAACTTCAAACTGGAAGGTTTTATTGTGACAGACAGCAGGTCCACAACAATCTTACAATTTCCCCTAAGCTTGCTTGACTCCAGGCTAAGCAAACATGAGGGAGAAAACTAGACTATGGGCTGCCCATTAATCACTCCATAAGCTAATATACAGACCCATAGATATTAATTTGGCTGCCTTGCACTTGTGCAGTCCTGGACCTAGCTTGCTCTAGTAAAATATATGCAAATATGTAGAATAGTATCTCCTTAAATATTTATATAAAAGTGCAACAACCTATCAAATACCCAAAGAGATTTGAAATGCAGAGTGCTAGTATAAAAACTGCTAACACTCATCACAGCAGGAAAAAGACCAGAAAGTTGCTTTGATACATATTGCATATCTTCATTTATGTCCTCAGTATATCAACCTTACCTGTAAGTATTTCTTATAAGCATTCACATCTGACCTATAAGCATTCACATCTGACTAATAATATTTTCAGTAGTTTTCATGTGTGTTTTGAGCATTTTAGAAACATATTTCAAGCATTTTAAATGTTTATTCAAGTCTCAGACATTTTTGTTTTTAGTTAATGGAAAGTACTAGAGGGGGGAGATCAGTTCTCAAAGACTAGAAAGGGGCCTAAAAAATGCAGGAAAATGCTCTATTTGGAGTCTTTTTGGCATCCAGATTCATGTCCATGAGACCAAAAATGCCCAATTCTGTCTCCAAAGTAGCTCATGTAGCTTTTGAGAATCAAACATAGAGCTGTAGGCACCTGAGTGCTCATATGTAGACAGCCACCATTGAAATACATGAGATTTTGGATGTTGAGAATTGTGGACTTTCAAGCTTAGAGCTAAAAAACAATAATGGTGTGACTGGAGTCAAAGATCGAAGCTTAACCAGTTGCCGACCACCCGCCGTACATTTACTGTGGTGGTGTACGCCATCACGTGCGGAGCTAGGGGGCACGCGCGCGTGCCCGCAGTCCCCTCAATGTGCTCATTTGGTTTTGAACCGATCAGTCATCAGGTCCAGGCCAATGATTTTTGACCTGGACCCGGTGATCGGTTCTGACCAATTGCAGAATGTCCTGTGCCTGTGTAATGTAAACTTTTACATTCTTTTTGGTTCCAGCGTGAGAGAGCATCAACCATGAGTACACAAGCAGTACACTGACACCAGTACACATAGGCACACATTTTACCCCTGATCACCCCCCAGTTAACCCTTTCACTCTCTGTCACAGTGTACACTATATACAGTATACAGATACATTTACTTGGGAACCCTCACTGTCAGAATCAGGCTCAGTATTCAAACCTGTAGAGAGCAGAGGCACCCTGACAGATAGCTCTGACGACGGAGTAGTGGTCCCTGCTAAGGTCAGGTGTACCCGACCCTGTTCTTTTGTTGCTGAAGTGCAACAACGGCAGGGTTTTCGTATGCAGCAGAGTGTCGGTACTAGTGCCGCTCAACCTTCTGGTGAACTGGCAAGCACCATCGGCCTAGTACATCCTGGTCAAAGTCAAACCAGCACTGCAGTAACACTTGTTGACACGGCAAGTCCCATAAGTGCAGTTCAAGCTAGCGTGGTGGCTAGCACAAGTAGTGTCCTGCAGCCACCAAGAATTTGAAAACAGGCCCGTAGAGACCATAGTGTCCTTCCTGATGTTCTTACAAATCCAGATTGGGAGCCCACCACTTCTGCAGTGCCCATACTTCCCCCATTCACTGGCCAACCTGGAATTCAGGTGGAAACAGACAATTTTATTTCCCTTGATTTCTTAGCTGTTTTTCAAGGAAGATCTGTACGGATCTATTATGGACCAAAGCAAGTTATATACTGAAAAAATCATCACCACAAATCCAAATTTGACCTTTACCAGAGAATTTGCATGGAAATGTATCACTGTTTCCAAATGTAAAACCTTTCTGGGCATATCCCTCCTCATTTGCATTACTAAAAAGAGTGAGTTGCGGTCATATTGGTCCACTGACTCAATTCATTATTTGCTTGTGTTCTCTGCTGCCATGGCCAGGAATAGATACAAGCAAATCTTGTGGTTCATGCACTTCAGTGGCAATGAACTCTGTTGTCCTTGGGGTGACCCTAGATATGACCGGCTCCACAAAATTTGGCCCCTCGTAAATCACTTCAACCAAAGGTTTGCAGCCTTGTATATGCCTCAACAAGCTGTCTGCATTGATGAGTCCCTGATTACATTTTCTGGCCGCCTTACTTTCAAACAGTTTCTCCCCAGCAAGTGTGCCAGATATGGGGTCAAGGTGTATAAGCTCTGTGACAGGGCAACAGGCTATACATGTAGTTTCCAGATTTATGAGGGAACAGATAGCAACGTGGAGCCCCCCAATTGCCCAGACTACAGTGGGAGCAGCGGCAAGATTGTTTGGGACTTGGTGTCACCCTTATTCGGAAAGGGGTACCATTTACCCCCCCCCCTGATTTAGATGGGGGGAGAGAGCCTGCTTGAAGTGTAATAAATTGCTTGCAGTGAAGTGGAGGGACACACAGAATGTTTTCTTTCTGTCCTCCATTCATGCAGATACGACAGTCCAAATTGCAACGATGACTGGTGTTGTTGAGAAGCCCCTATGTGTCCACGAATAGAACCTTAACATGGGAGTGGTGGACTTCAATGACCAGATTATGGCACTGTATTTAATAGCCCGTAAGGCCACATGCTGGTACAAAAAAAGTGTCTGTATACTTATTCCAATTGGCTCTGCTGAACGCTTATGTGCTATACAAAGCGTCCGGAAGAAGTGGATCCTTCCTAAAATTGCAGGAAGAGATCATCACAGCCAGTCTGTATCCAGAAGGTGCTGTGGCCCAAATTTACAATCCAAATGCAGTGAGCCGGCTGCATGAGAAGCTCCTCCCTGGTAGCCCTGCCCAAAGAGCACACCAAAGAAGATGTTGTGTCTGTAAAAAATGCAGATATAGGTGTGACATCCGCTATTTTTGTCCCTCCTGTCCTGGCCAATCTGGTCTCTGCATTGGGGACTGTTTCTGTTGCTACCACACACTAGTAGAGTATTAGTAACAGTCTATGGCACACTTTTACACAGGGTCTCAAAAGGTGTTGGATGGCAATCGCAATTTGAGAGACCCTAACCTGGAATATTTTACAGCTACAAAAAAAGTGTAAAAAAAGTTACTTTTCTACTCTTTCTACTTTTACTGTACTTTATATTATACTGTTATACTGTATTATACTGTAATGTTTTATTGTTACTGTTTTTCATTGTTAACCATATTTTGACTTTCAGATACCACCATTCTACTGTACTATATGCTATTATAATGTAATATTTTGTTACTGTGTGTTATTGTTAACCAATGTTTGCTTTGCATCTACGCCCATCAGCTGCTGCACTGATTTGTTTATTCTAACAGCATCAGCGTTTGCTCTCAGCATATATACGTAAATCAATGATGGCAGCACCGTAGGAGGTGATTTCACCACTGCAGTTAAAAAATGAGCATATATGGCAAAGCATAGGGGATGGGGTGGACACAGAGGGAGCATCTCCCCTCTGCGCCGCCATATATTTTTTAACAATTTTCATGGCAGAGATTTCTTCATCCTTTTCGATCGATGTAAATGGAGGAATCTGCTATGTTCTTTTTTTTTTTTCTTTCAGCCCACAGGCTGCATAAAAATAAAAAATGAACCTTACAATATATGCCTAACAAGGATGTACTGGTACGTCGCTGGACTTTGAGTGGTCATACTAAGATGATGCCTGCAGATTTGACATCATCTTGGTATTGTTTTTACAGCCAGCAGTTGGCTTTCATGTAAAAGTGATCCTAGTGGATAATTAGCAGCTAGACTGCTTTTACAAGCAGTGGGAGGGTTTTCTATGGCTTTCCTGTCCAAAAGGGTAACCCAAGACTGTAGCCGGTGGTTCCATCAGCTGATCATAGAGCTGAGTAGAGACCAGAATGGCTCCAATCATCTCTACGGCCTAAGATACCAGAAGCTACGAGCATTTCATGACTTTGGTTTCGCCAGATATAAACAGCGCCATTGGGAAATTGGGAAAGCATCTTATCATACCAATCTTGGTGCGGTCAGATGCTTTAAAGGCTGAATCTGAGATCTGGAGTCTATTAGACCCCAATTTTGTTTTAAAAAAGAGTACCTGTCACTACTTATTGCTATCATAGGGAATATTTAAATTCCCTGTGGTAACAATAAAAATAAATAAAAATCAAAAGGGAAGGTGTCAAAATAGCATAAAAAAGCAAAATAAATAATTTAAAAAAATAAAAATTCAAGCACCTAAAAATTCAAGCACCCCTGGCAATGAAATGCCAAGCTAGCACAACCCCCCAAATGACCACTTTTTGGAAAGTAGACACCCCAAGGCATTTTCTAAGAGGCAGGGTGAGTATTTTGCAGCTCTCATTTGTTTTGGAAAATTTCAATTTTCAAAACTTTGTGACAAAAATTGAGAGCTGCATAATACTCAGCATGCCTTTCAGCAAATAGCTTAGGGTATCTACTTCCTGAAAAGTGGTAATTTGGGTGATTTTGTGCTTTTTTGGCATTTCATGTGCTCAGAAACTGTGATAGGTAGTGAGGAGTGAAATCAACAATTTACACCCTTAGAAAACCTGAATGCAGTGATTCGTTTTTGGGTCCTGTATGCAGCTAGACTGCCAAAAAGTCTCATACATGGGTTATCCCCATACTCAGGAGAAGCAGAAGAATGTATTTTGGGGTGTCATTTCACATATACTCATTGCATGTGTTAGCAATATATCATTTAAGCGACAACTTTGTGTAAAAAATAAAAAAAATTGTAATTTTCCCAAAACTTGTGGCAAAATATAAACTATTCCATGGACTCTAGAAAATAAAGATAATCAGCGCAATCCCTGTCTAAACAATACAAGTGATGTGCACAAAGCTGCAAGCAATCAGTGCCAAACACAAAACACCTAAGATAATGTATAAATAATATTGCTGCGCTAAGTAAATAAAAAACAAAAAATGGCCAATAATCGCTTAGTGAAAAATAATACTAGATAATGTGACCATAATCTCAAATCTCATAATCTGAGATTATGGTCACATTATCTAGTATTATTTTTCACTAAGCGATTATTTGCCATTTATTGATTTTTATTCACTTAGCGCAGCAATATTATGTATACATATTCCATGGACTGCCTCGAAGCAAATAGCTTAGGGTGTTTACCTTCAGATAAGGGGTAATTTGGGGGGTTTGTGCTGTCTTGGCATTTTATGGCCTCCAAAACTGTGATCGGTAGTGAGGAGTGAAATCAACAATTTACGCCCTTAGAAAGCCTGAAGGCAGTGATTGGTTTTTGGGGTCCTGTGCATGGCTAGACTGCCAAAAAGTCTCCCACATGGGGTATCCCCATACTCAAGAGAAGCAGAAAAATTTTCTTTTGGGTGTAATTCCACATATACCCATGGCATGCGTGACTAAGATATAATTTCAATGACAACTTTGTGAAAAAAAAAATGTATTTATTTTTTGTCATTTTTTAAACACCTGTGACAAAAAAAAAATTAAATATTCAATGGGCTCAACATGCCTTTAAGAAAATTTCTTGAGGTGTCTACTTCCCAAAAAGGGGTAATTTGGGGGGGGGGGGTTGTACTGCCCTGCCATTTTAGCACTTCAAGAAATGAGATAAGCAGTCAGAAAATAAAAGCTTCTAGTATATACACCATGTATAACTGGATGTATAACTTTTGCACAAACCAATAGATATATGGTTATTGAGATTTTTTTTTATCAGTCATGTAGCTAAATAGATGTTGGCCTAAATGTATGACAAAATTGAGTTTACTGGATATTTTTTCTAAGAAAAAGTAGAAAATTCGATTTTTTCTCAAATTTTTTTGTCTTTTTTATTTTATATCTCAAAAAAAAAAAAAATGCAGAGGTGATCAATTACCACCAAAAGTAAGCTCTATTTGTGGGGGGAAAAAGGACATAAATGTTGTTTTAGTACAGCATTGCATGACTGCGCAATTTCCAGTTAAAGTCATGCAGTGCCAAATTGCAAAAAATGACCTGGTCATTAAGGGGGCAAAACCTTCCGGTCCAGAAGTGGTTAATAAACATAGTGAAACTGTTTTAATTTCAATCATCTAATAAAGTGCAAGATTTTTTTTTTCTATTGCATATCGTATTCAAAAATACCCAAATGCTTACCTTATTTAATAAGCTAAATGAACATTCAGAGTTAAGGCTGAATTTGACTAGATTATGACTTGATATTTGCACAGTCGTATAACTCATATTTTATTAAAGTTAAAGGCAATTCATAAATATATTGTTCAATAGAAATAAAGTAATAACCCTTTCTATCTATCTATCTATCTATCTATCTATCTATCTATCTATCTATCTATCTATCTATCTATCTATCTATCTATCTATCTATCTATCTATCTATCTATCTATCTATCTATCTATCTATCTATCTATCTATCTATCTATCTATCTATCTATCTATCTATCTCTCTATCTCTCTATCTATCTATCTATCTATCTATCTATCTATCTATCTATCTATCTATCTATCTATCTATCTATCTATCTATCTATCTATCTATCTATCTATCTATCTATCTATCTATCTATCTATTTTTCTATATATCTGTCTATCTATTTTTCTATATGTCCGACTGTCTATCTATCTATCTATTTTTTGATGGACTGTAGACCAGAAACAGATCCTTGGAGGTATTATAAAACCATTTTCTTATGCAAGGTAATGGGTGAAGGGAAATGTGAATTGAGAAAAGGGTAAGAGTTCAGAAGTAATGTCCTGCTGGTATTTTAGTAACATTCATGCTGTAACACTGTAACATTCTGCTCTTTCTGAGGACTGAAGCTATTATACTTTGTGCTAGCACCAGCAACCTTCTTCCCTGACAAAATCAACGCAAAAAACAGTGCACCCCGTGATAGAAGAAAATAAAATGAGTTCTGTGCAAGAACCAGAACCAGAAACATTTTAATCTGCACAAAAATGCAAAAACATTCCATATTGTAATAGAAACTAATCTACACAATAACAGGCCTTGGTAGAATATTTAATGCCAATGTCATATATATGTCAATATATATACCATGCATTTCTTGCTGTTTCAACAGTTTTTTGCTATTGTCTCAACAGTGTGCCTGAGAAAGATAGCCTCAGGAAGCCCCTATCAGAACAAAGATGAGTCTGTCAGCATTTTTCATTCCAATTATGGCCTGTTCTCCACTGTGTAACATGCACTGGTGCAGCAGGTCACAATACTTGAGCATTTGTAGAATACAAGCGTGAATGTGTATGTCGATGCCTAGGGAAAGTGGGATTTCTCAGCTTTTGAATTACAATCAAATGCCTAAAGATTGCCTGTGTTCATGGTCAGCTTAAGAACGATCACAACATATAATACCGAAATGAAATCACTGAACCGGGTAGGACATTCTTATATTATTTCCCTTTTGTTTCTTGGAGCTAAACAAAATAAACTTAATGTTGCAATTCCCTGCCTTTACTGTATATTGATACCATATTATACACATATACTGTATGTGTATAAGTGAATTGAGTTAATGGAGGGTTTCCCATGTGTTGATCAGTTCCTAGAAAATGAGTATCATCCTATGTCATTGAGTATAGTAATCACCTAAAAAGCACCTGAGCGTATGCATGTAAAATCTTTCACAATTACATTATCAACAAGCAGTTCAGTGAGGCTATCTATCCATTATTATTGCAACAAAAATATTGGATTAATCCAATTTCATTTTTATGTTACACTGCTGCTATCAATAAAAAGAGAAGCTGTCTCAGTTCACTGAATTTCTGCTGCAGTAGATTTCCACGTGCTCAGCTCTATTGTATTGTCAATGGCTTTTGGAGGTATATGGCCAATGCAAACAGTGTCATTTTGATATAACAGATTGTAGGAAAAAATATAGTTTAAATTTATATTAAAATAAATATACTTTTGTTTGTAAAGATCTAGTAGTTTATTAATGTGTTTGTAACTCTCTTAAAGGCACACACGAGAGATTCCTCAAAATGTATATTTATTGAATTGAATATTCCTGTACAGAGGAATGTGAGTTAATTTTAGCTGGTTTATTACCCCAAACCATATTTACCTATTATATTTTGGGAATGGTTCCTGGATAGTCGACCGGTCCTTTGGTCTTGTGAAGCTCTACGGTACTGATATTCAGAAAGGCGGTGTTGGCTCTCCTCACACTTGGTGCTAGACCATGCAATTGTCCCTGTGTGTTTTCTCTAGGCTTTTCTGTTCTTACTGTTTCCTAACCTATTTTTCATAAAAATCCTCATGATTACCCTAATTTTGGGTTCCTTTTTTTCATACTCTACTGTAAAATTATTATTTTTTTAGCTAAAATGACCCTCAAAATCTCCCAGTTACTTTCAAGTGACCTCCTTTTTCTACACTACTGTAATTTTTACTGACTGCAAGTTACAGTAGCATAAGGCACTATAACTCTAAATATATGATGTCAAACAAAGCATGTTCCATAATATATATATATTGCATAGTGAAATTATCTTAGCCCTATGGTTCTGCTCTTTGATTTAGAAATATGCTTATGTGATGTCCCATGTTTTGTAAAGACAGGTTTGTTGTGCTGTAATCAAAAAGCAGCAATGAGGACCTATGTACCGTAGCCTACATTTGGTTGTGATAATTGGATGATCTCCATACTGTTGAAAACCTTGAAAATTGATACATGAATAAAGAACGCAAAAAAAAGCATGGGTTTAAAAGTATAAAGCAGTTTTTTTCCTGATTTGAATAATTAAACAATAGCAAATAATTGTGTTCAATATACCCTTTCAATCCCTTGCACCATATGAAACAATCCAAATACAAGCTCTTACTACAGAACTATTTATGAGTTATTAAATCATATTAGCATCAATCTCCTTTAGAACAGAGATAATGAATTTAATTTACCACTAGTATTGATTATTGATTAAATTACCCTAGCTCTCCTTTGAAGCTAGGCAGTATTACACAACAAATCTCTTTCAGCCTTCATTGTCCCATGGGAGCCACTATGCAATATTGAACTATTATGCACAGACAGATTTACCTCTTCATCTGTTTCAAGCTCTCTTTGGTAATGATATCATTTTGTCACATGACCTGGATTTCCATTGACAGCGAGGTCAGCCTTCAGCCAGAGCTCTGAAATCAATGTGCCAAAAGCGCATATTGATAAGTCTGTCACATGAAACGCTTTTTGTTATGAGCTTTATCTTAAGACCTCTGCACTTTCTACAGTGCACTTTCACATTCTGCATCACCTCTGCCTTTGGAATTGCATTCTTATCTGTTTTGTAATGTTAAGGTATTAAACATCTCAGCAAAAACAAAGCTGTTCATTACATTTTCTTATCAGCAAAGCATATTCTCAATTCTGGAGTGCATAAACACTTAGTAATGAATAAAGAATGTACTCTGTTTGGTAAAAGGAATGTATTTTTTAGAACTAAAGTTAATATTTTAAAATTTTACATAGAAACAGAATACGGCGCCCTTAAAAATGCAGTCAATAGCAATTCTACCCAATTAAGTTTGTATATGGAAAGAAACAAACAAGAAAAGGGCAGTGTAACATTTCTATTTCATGCTTTCATGCTATCTATTCTCTCTTCTCTTTCCCTCTATCCTATTTACTACATTACTTACTTACATTACTGTTTACAGTAATAATGACTTAGAAAGCATGTATGTGAGTATAATTAAATTAATTTTTGACATGCAATTAGAAAAAAAAAAAACAGAACAAAACAAAAACCCTCATATTTTGGAACTTTGAACAGGCGAATAATTGTGAGCTGTGTTACAAAATGAACATATAACTCTTTATTAGTACAAAAAAAGATAATATATATATATATATATATATATATATATATATATACATATTTTTTACAATTACGGCTGCTGTTACATAGTTACATATAGTAGGTAAGGTTGAAATAAAAGTAATACTCCATCCAGTTCAACCTATGTAGGTGTATGTGTGTGAGTGTCGATAATTTTTTCCCATATCCCTGTATGTTGTGTTCCTTAAGATGCACGTCAAAGAGTCTTTTAAAAATATTTAAAATATTAATGCTACCCTCTGACAGCACCACTTTTAGAAGAGAGTTCCACATCCTTACTGCCCTGACAGTCCAAAACCCTCTGCTCAGCTTAAGGTTAAACCACTTCTCCTCCAATCTCATTGTGTGGCCACATGTTCTCTTACACTCCCTGAGACTGAAAAGCTTTTTTCCTATGCTGGGGTCACCATTGGGACATTAGTAAATCACTATCATGTCCCCGCTCCAGCGAGAAGAAAATTAGTGCTTGTACTCGCTTCTCATAGTCAAAGTCCTCTAATCCCTAACTAATTTCATTATCCTTCTTTGGACTCACTTCAGCTCCAGAACATCCCTTCTGAGGACTGGTGACCAGAACTGGACAGAATACTCCAGAAGTGGCAGGATTATAGTTTTATCTCTGGAATTTTTCCCCTTTTTTATGCATACTTATATTCTGATGGCTTTGGTAGCTGCAGCTTGACATTGAATGCTTTTGCTCAGTCTGTCTCCTCTAGGACCCCCAGATCCTTTTCCATCCTTGATTCCCCTAGAGGTTCCCCCCTAGTGAGTAGTTTTCATTTATCTTTTAAGCCCCCAAGTGCATTACTTTACATTTCTCCACATTAAATATAATTTGCCATGCAGTTGCCCACTTCATTATTTTGTTCAGGTCTTTCTGTAAAATGTCTATATCCTGATGTGAAGTTATTGCCCTACTTATTTTTGTGTCATATGCAAAAACTGAGATTGAGCTATGTATCCCATCCTCTAAATCATTTATGAATAAATTAAATAGAATTGGCCCCAAGACATAACCTTGGGGTACCCCACTTACCATTCCAGACCAGTCTGAGTACATGTTATTTATCACTACCACTTGGACGCGTCCCTGTAACCGTTTTTTTATCAAGGACAAACCTTAAGGTCCATGCATGCAGACCTCACCTTGTAGAATAAGCATGTATTGGGAACTGTAATGAATGCTTTTGCAAAATCCAGATACACCACATCCACAGGCCTCCCCCTATCTAGATGGCAGCTCACTTCCTCATAGAATTTTAACAGATTGGTCCAGCAAGAATGACTCTTTATAAACCCTTGCTGATTACTACTAATGATACTGTTTTCTTCAGAATATTTTTGGATATAGTCTCCTATCATCTCCTCCAATATTTTTACTACTATTGATGTTAGGCTGACTGGCCTGTAGTTTCCAGGAATATGTCTATGCCCTTTTTTTAATATTGGTACCACATTGGTTTTCTCCAATCATTTGGTACAATTCCTGTCAGTATGCTGTCCTCAAAGATTAAGAACAGTGGTCTAGCTGTAACCTAACTGAGTTCTTTGAGGACTCTTGGGTGTAAGTCATCTGGTCCTGGTGATTTATTTGTGTTAAGCTTATCTGGTCTTTCCTTGACTCCAGCCACCGTTAGTCACGAGGATACATCCTGTGATGTGCTATTTATAATACTGTTGTGGTCAGTATACCCCTCCTTTTCTTGTGTAAAAACTGAGGGGAAGAAAGCTTTTAGTGCAGTTGCCTTCTCTGTGTCATCTTTAGCCTTCCTTCCTTCATCTTCATTTTATGTGGAGGAGAATGAAAATGTATCCTTGAAGCTTTACCTGGTGCTCGGCTGGACACCAATAGAAGTCACAAGACTGCTATATACTGATGATGATAAAAGGTTTTTAGCAGTTTTTATTTACTAAAATAATTGCCTTTCCATGTTCTGTGTACTGTGGGAGATCAGATATAGTGAATGCAGGGTCCTGGATTTAGTAACACTTTAAAGCCCAACTCAAAGGTAATTGTCATGTATGTCTAGTGGAACAATAATAGCATTCCCTATCACTTCCTGCAAAATCTTCACAACAGAACATGAACTGAAATCTCCCAAACTGAAGACAAACCAAAAAAAAAATGGACTGGAAAAGATTTTAAAACCTATCCAAACTAAATAAAATATTTTTTTACTATACATGCACCTTAACCTTTAATATGAATTGTTTGAATATTGATCTACTGTAAAGAAAAATGGTTTCTATTTATATTTTTGAAGGAGCAAGCTCCAGAGCTGTCATCCTTATTTTCTCTTTGCCCAAAACTTCACTAATTGCCTGTTCCAGATTAGTAATTAATCAAATAATAAAGAAAGGATCAGGAGAACAGCCATGAAGTGTTGGTCTTCAAAAACAGTTAATCAACAACAACTTCCTTGTTTTCCTGTTAAAATGTTACTTTAGGAGGAGATTAAATAGTATTTAACTCTTACTATAAATTGTTAAAACAAGCAATTTTACTGGGCTCACAGAAAAATATACATACTATAGTAAATCAGCCCTGTTGTTAAAATGCATTTGCCTCAAATGACGGCATTAACATTATGCTATACGCCATATCATTATACCAGCAAAAGTGTTTACAGCTTAGGAAAAACTGCAATTGTAGGTTCTATGTCAGGAACAAAACACTATATACAGTATGCTACCGATCAAGTCAGGAACAGCTACCATCTTTATATTAATTTGAACATCATTACATATTTCAGAATGCATTCATGTTAAAGCCAACTAAACAATTATGCCAAATATACAGTAAAATAGAGGAAACCAAAAAGGAGTTTGGAAAAGAGGCAAATTTAAGTAATTGTCAGCATATGCATTTTTTTCTAACATGGTGGGACTAAGACAGTGGTGTCTGACTCAGCTTATTCCTAAAATAGAATTTAAATTGGTACATCAATAAGTACAGCTCATTGTAGAACATATATTTTGCAAATCAATACACCACATTAAATATCCAGTCCACTGATTTGGACAAAATCACCTTATCCTAGCTGCAGCTCTAACAAATTACAATGTGGTGCTGATGCTCAGCAGTTAATACAACAGATGGGACACAATGGACCTGATTTACTAAAGTCAAATAGGTTGTTCTCTTTGCCAGAGAATTTCCCCTTTGCTTGGTGAATGTGGTGAAATTATCTTTACAAACAGCACCCACTCTAGCACAGAAAATAATAAAAAAAAAAACCTGTCATTTGCTTGATCACGATTTGATGTTGGAAGCTTCACCTCAATCCTTAGGTGGAAGGAAAATTACCTTGCAAAGTGAAAATACTTTAGTAAATCAACCCCAATGGCTATATATATATATATATATATATATATATATATATATATATATATATATATATATATATATATATACATATATATATTCTAATGCAGTAAAACCAGGCATTTGTTGACGTATTCCTGTATATTAATTGGTTATCTCATCTCAAATCACCAATAAATATGCACATATATTTTGGTATAATATTTCATATTATAGACCACTTCTTTCTGTTCATGAGTGCTGCATCTATTTTAGCTTATGTAGTTTCCTATCAATACATATATGTCTCATGTCATTATAAATAATGAATTGTGCAGTCATGTGCAATAATTACATTTTTATATTTTTTTTACCACACAAATAGTGCTTTCTTTTGGTGGTAATTGATCACCGTTTTTTTTTGTTTTGTTTTGTTCTATAAATGACAAAAAAACGAACTAACTAACTTTTTTTAAATGAAAAAACTAACTAACTAACTAAAAATGAACTCACTAAATGTAAGCCTAGGGGAGTGTTACTGACTGTGGGGGGTTTTGAAATTATCACAGAGACCTGTGATCCTACATAGAAGGATCACAGGCGCTCTGTGATCATTACAGAGAGAAGAGGGGGGTGAGGGGAATGACGGTCTGGTAATAAATTAAATATTGGCCTGTGTGTGTGTGGCAATAAATATATAAAAATGATATATAGGTATATAAGAGAGAGGGATATATAGGGATGGATAAAAAGGATATGTATATATAAAAAAATATGCACTGTATAAATATATATAAAAATTAATCAAAATGGAGAATCAAAGTGCTATGTGCATAAGATGTGCAATCCATGTAAACATAAACTCAAAATTAATACAAATGTTGAACACATAAATATGTATCTTCAAATGACATGAGAGGTGCTAAAAATTAATAAAGTGCCAAGAACCACAAGTGCAGTAAAGGGTAGAAGATGAAAAATTATCAATAGGGTAAATTATCAAGTGCATGTAATAAATACATATACAAAGAAATAAATACCATGAATATAAAGTGCCAAATGCATGAAATCCTATTACTATGCATACATATAAATATAGGTAGGTAACGTAAAATCATTAGTTATTGGTGATAAAAAAGGAAGGGAAGTGATGAGTCCAATCGTGCACTATTGTGACTTGAAAGATCCAGAGGTGATTTCAGCAGGTGCCAAACTGATGTTATTAAGGTGCAATATGTAAATAACCCCGTGGTGGACAGTGAGGTGCTAGGTGACCCCTCCGATATATAGCACACTCGCCAGAAGTACCCACCCCACACAGGGGTACAGAGCGGGTACAAAAGCTGTTCCAGTACTGGGTCCTACTCTCCTCCGACAATCCTGGGCTGGACGTCTATGGGGTGTCTAGATAGGACGGGTCCTGGATGGGGTCAGGGGTCAAATGGTATCCTAGTGGTCTATGGTATACGCTCCAGATATCGGGGGTCAGTGGTGCAGGTGTTCAGAAAGAAAGGAATACTTTCAGGAGAGTGCATATTATAAGGATTACGGGTACTCACATTCAGTAGGAAATCAACAGGCAATGTAAGCTGGCGTGTGGAACGCAATGCGGTCCATGCCTCGATACAGGAACCGGAAGTGATGCGACACGCCGTACGCGTTTCGTAATCATATGTCCTCTCACAGCGGGGAGCGATTGCGGGTGCCCGGCAGCATTCAGAGCCACTGGCCCTGTGCATTGGAGTCCCCGCTGCAGGCGTGCGACCAATGTAGAGCTACGTTGGTTCATGCAGGAGGGGCTGCCTGCCACAGTAAATCTGCTGTGGGCGCTCCTCAAGTGGTTAAATACTCCTGACCCCCTGACATTCGACATTTGAGAAGATTGCCCGGCCATTCAGGCCATGCAGCGCGACTCGCGCATGCGCAGTGCGCACCCGGCTGTGAAGCTGTAAGCTGTCACACTCAGGTGCCCACACTAGAGATGCTGGCACTGCAGAGAGGAGAGGGAGAGGAGCGAGGCTTTGGGTGGCTGCATCGCTGGATCGTGAAACAGGTGAGTGTGTGTTTATTAAAAGTCAGCAGCCACATTTTATGTGTAAACACAGAAATAATAAACACAAAAACGGCTGGAACTCTGCTTTAAATTATGTTAGGTAATTTCTGATTGCAGAGAAAAACAGTCTATTTTTTATTATATGCCACTTTATATATGCCAATGTTGTACTTGTTTTTAATAATGGATAGATGGATAATTTAAAGTTAATATTGTAGCAAATAAAGTATTTGGTTATTTCAACCTACTGGTGAGTGTTTTCTTTATAATGCCATGGCAAATCATGTAGAAATCGTAATTTAAATACCAGTCTTCTTAGTACATGCACACCACTGGACTGTGATTAGATTCTGGAGAAATCAGAGGGAATTGTTTGTGTACTTTAATAAATACACTAAGCCAAGCAAGTAGTTTTTTCCCTGGAAGGAAACTTTCTACTTTAGAAATGCTTACAAAACTACTCTAGGTTGACAGGAGATTGTTTCATTCACTTTAATTCAAAATGTACTTTCCCTTAACAGCATCCACTTAATTGCAAACAATTGAACTCACAAATATAATACAGTTCTCATAATACCCTAGGGATACTCTGTTTTATCAAGTAAGTCTGATCTTTGATGAAGGCCAGAAAACCTAAATTATGAAAGAGCAAGAGCACTAGCAACGATGTGAAAATACTGCCTTTGAAACTTAGAAATCTAGGTCAACTCTTTTTAGCCCAGAGTATCTGGGATCAACATAAAGCTTTATCACTTGTAAGTGGAAAATTAACATTGCAGCAAATAGTAAGATGAGAAATTGCAAAAAGACTGGTAAAACATAGGAAGAAAATGTTCTCAACAGCTAACTCCATATCATTTTACGGCCATTTGAATGTCAAGAAATTAGGAAAGGTCAGTGAGATGTCTAAAATGCAAAGTTGTTTATAAATACGCAAAAGATTTGATTTACTAAGATCCCAAGCTCAGTCCTTAGTCTTTTTGGATACAGAAGGCATGGTCTACCCTGATTCCTTTTTATAATAAACTATTTAATGAGCCATCTTTTCTAAATAAGAATATCAATATGTTTAAAAAATAACAAATCTGATAATTATCTCCTATTGCATAAAGGGCTTCACTTCTTACAGTTCTAAGACCTGAATTTTAGGTAAAGGAGTATCAAGGGAGAAAATATTAATTTCAGATTATTCATTGATGTATGCCCTTTTGTCAGTAATGACCGATTACTTATTACCAGTGGGAGTTAAAAAGATTTGATTGGTTTTGACATAATTTACATAATTCCTATTGTAGTATGCCCTTTATGCCCACTTTATGCCAGGAAGACCGCGTATAAAAACAGATGGCAGGAAATGCAAATTTACTTGTAATGTGAAGTGGACAGCATGAAATTGTGTCTGTACCCAAGTGACTTCTCCTGTATTTTACACTTTGCCAAAACCCTTGATGTGATAGCATAGGACAGTGATGGTGAACCTTGGCACCCCAGATGTTTTGGAACTACATTTCCCATGATGTTCAACTACACTGCAGAGTGTATGAGCATCATGGGAAATGTGATTCCAAACATCTGGGGTGCCAAGGTTCACCATCACTGGCATAGGAGGTTACTTTATAACAATATGTTTTATTAATTTCCAGAAATAAGTACTGCAAAAACAATCATGACTACCATTTACCTAATGATCCCTGCACTCCTTATTATACCTTATTCCTTAACTACTGCTTTTGTGTTACTTACTACTGACCCCGGCACTCTGCATTACTGACTCCTGACCCTTATTTACTCCTGACCACTGAACTCTACTTTACTTACTCCTGAGCCCTGCACTTTGCATTTCAAACTACTGACCTCTGAACTAAGCATTACTACTGACCCCTGCACTCTGCATTACATACTACTGAACTCTGAATTTTGTTACATACTGTTGATCTCTAGACTTTGTGTTACTTACTATGATGTCTTCCATTTTGGCCAGGTAGATCTCAACCTTTTTTGGGCTGTACTCCTAGATTTTGGACTCTAAATTACTTACTACAGGCCTTTGAACTCCATGTTATTAACTATTGACCCCTGAACTTTGCATTATTTACTACTGACTTCTGAACTTTATGTTATTAACCACTGACCTCTGCATTTTGTATTGTTTACTAATGACCCCATAACTCTTAAAATTATCTTTACTTTTTATGAGGTCTTACAAAGTTATCTCCTTTAACCACTTAAGCTCAGTAAGATTTTACAAGGGATCGACCGATTATCGGCAACGCCGATATATCGGGGCCGATATGCACTTTCCCCGATATATCGGAATCGGCCCCTGAGGTTACCGATATTGCCGATATTTAGGGAAAATGCATGTACCGGAGTAATGACTGCTGCTAGAGGCATCACCCCGGTACCGGTGTCCATAGCCGACAGTTGGCTGACTTGTAATAACAACTGATGTGGCTGAGAAGCTGCTCGGCTGTCATTACAAGGAGCGGGAGGGGACGCCTTCTGCGGCTCGCCCGGGTCTCCCGGAGAGACCCAGGCATCCTACCTCCACTGCCGCCGAAGAGAAGACCCGATCAAAGCCGCATTAGGCTCTGATCAGGTCTCCATGTAAAAAACCTGGAAGTGATGTCATGACATCACTTCCGGGTACTCGGCGCCAAATTAAAAAAACTAACAGCATTTAAAACAGCAAAATTAGGCGTTTTGAATGCTTTTCAGTGCCAAGGATGGGTTTGGGGTATTTTAGACCCACAGATCCCCCCACAAGGAGTCCCTTTGGAAAAAAATAAAAATAATTTTTTTTACATGTCCGAAAATATCGGCCGATATTGATATCCAATGACCACAATTTCGATATCGGTATCAGCATTAAAAAAATGATATTGATCACTAGATTTTACCTCCTTCATGACCAGGCCATTTTTTGCTATTCAGCATTGTGCTACTCTAACTGACAAGTTCACGGCCATGCAACATTGCATCCAAACGAAATTTGAACCAATTTTTCAAATAGAACTTTCTTGTGGTGGTATTTGATTACCGCTGTTTTTTTTTTTTATTATTATTATTATTATACAAATGATAAAGACTGAAGCTATTAAAAAATCAATATTTTTTACTTTCTACTATAAACATATCTAATAAAAATGACTTCATGCTTGAGCTACAGCAAATGACAGGACAGCCGGGATAGCACCCACCCCCTATCCATAAATACTGGGTCACATACATGTACGTGATCCAGCACAGCCGTACATCTATAGTGCAAGGTCCAGAAGAGGTTATAAAGAAAAAACTGCACCTTGGTGTTCTTTGATCTCTGTCATGTAGATTTTCACCTCTTTAGGGTTGTCTCCCCCTGGCTTAGCTACTTGGTCATATGGGAATGTGACCAAGTTTGGCAACAGGGGTAATGTACAAATATATTGATCAAAGGCAAAGTGACTTGAAAATATTTGACCAGTCTGAAGAACATTATTTTCAACAGTTGAGTATGCAGTTGAAAATGTATATATGAACTGTTTCCAAAAGGTGAACTTCTCGTTTAAGAATATATTGAAAGAAAATGCTAGAAAGGCATTTGTGGATGATCATGACTGTGTACTACCGAGTACATACGCAAATTAATCTTGAGGACAACTGCACCTAGATGGCAATTGACTGTAATGTAAGACAAACAGCCTGTGTTGCCATATTTTCGCTTCTGGCAATTAAATTTAACATTAATTTGAGAGTGTTCTCCGCTTATTCATTGGCAGGTGCATTTGACCAGCAGTTTACATCCTTCTAAACTTGTGTTTCACTTGCTTCATGTGGGTTTAGCATTAATATAGGTTAGGCAGGGTTTCTTTTAGCATGCATCCATGGAGAGGGCAGCAAGGAT
This sequence comes from Pelophylax lessonae, assembly GCF_965119305.1. NCBI lineage: Eukaryota > Metazoa > Chordata > Amphibia > Anura > Ranidae > Pelophylax > Pelophylax lessonae. The sequence continues at coordinate 163,210,884 of NC_138773.1, forward strand.
AATAATGAACATTCTGCTTTTGAATTTTCTAGGGTTCAAACTGTAATTTCCTACTACATTTATGTAAAAAAACTTTGTAGAATATGCTATGTATTTAATAGACTGTTCCCTGACCCCCCACCAGTGTATTTTATTGCCATAGTGGAGCTGAACGCTTTTTTTTTTAACATTTAATGAACATCTTATAAGTTGTATAGGTTGAAAAACATTCTAAGTTTTTTTCTTCCTTAACTGCTGAAAAATATTCATAAACATTGTTTATTATCCTGGTTTACCTAGCCCTGCTAGTTGAAGGGATGCAGTCTTATAATAGCGTAGTGATGAGTCAGGTTCTTCAGTATATGTGTGTGTGTTAATTTTCCTGGATGAGTGTGTGCATAATAGCATACATCACTATGCTAGATTTTTTTTAGGTAAATGTGGTGAAGAAAATTGTTGATTCATTGCCAGGAAATGAGGGTTCATTAAAGGATAATTTCACCTATAAAAATAAATCTACGTGTTTTTACAGATTTAAAAAAGTGCATTTTTTTTTTCTCTCACAAGCCTGCAGAGCATTGCACCAGCAATCATTGTATGGTGGGTGCAATGTCAGGCTCCTGCAGACTATTCCTACAGTTCTTATCTCGTACCTCCATACAAGCTGTTAGTTTCAGAGCTGCAGAAAGAATGAATGGACTATGGGTGTACTGATCAGCAGACTTGCAGTCCATTGAAAAATACAAGTCAGTCTGCTGTCGTGGAAGGCAGGACTTGTAGTTCATTTACAGTTAATTTCAGATTGAATGATGTGGCTGTGTGGGTGGAGCCCCGCACAGCCATGCTGTTTTTAAAATGTGAGAATGGGTGCAGGGAGAGGATCCCCTGCCCACGGTCACAGGGGGATCAGAGGGGTTGCTGCAAAGTAACATGTTACATGTTACACCCTAAATATGTCTGTAAAATGTATCATGGTCCTAAATCGAGGAATGCATTGAGGCTAATGTGGACTTACATCGTACCATGCAAAGGCTTGACATATTCATTGAGAAAAATTAGACTTTATTCAAAATCATGTTAAAACATATACATGGCTATAAAATAGACACAAGACACTGTGTCTTCAACATTTGGCTCTATAAAATCAAATCACAGATGGAGTCACCTTGGACAAATAACCATTGTCAGTTTTAGTAAATACCATCTGAGTGTTGGGCGCTCAACATGTTTCATGGGGAGACCACTGCTTCTTCAGGAGCTTATAGCACAATATTATAGAGCAATATTCACATTTAATGCTGTAATGTAAAATAATGACAATAAATAGTTCAAATTATAAACAAGTTGTAAGACTATGGTTTCATTGTGGTGCAAACCCATGCATGCTCTTACCCAAGATGAGGCCATCTGCAAGGAACCAAGAGGCAGAGTCCTGGCGAATGCTGGAATCCTACCCGACAAGGGGGAACAAAGTCCCTTATCTAGCCAAAAAGTAATAGGGGTGGTAAATTGAAACAGAAAAATTCTCTAATAAGATTAGTGTCTGTATAAATATATGTTTCTTGTAATGCATTGTGATAACAAGTGCTGAACAACTGAGTCAGATCCTCCCAAGGTTGGAAATAAATCGTGGCAGGAGGGTTTCCTTACTATAATAACAGTATACTGCCAAAACAAGATGAAAAACATCCATAAATAAGATTCTTGATAATAATTACCGCTGATACACTCAAAAACTCCCAAGGAATGTTAATATAGGGAGAGTGAAGAATATGAACATTTCAAACTGATAAAAAATTCTTGGGCTGCATTTTCAATCGTTACATGCCTAGGGTTAATGGACAGATTGAGGATGTAATATTTAAATGTGCCACACGGACACATAAAGCAAATGATACAATTTTTGTAATGACAGAAAGGCTGTATAATTAGTGCTCATCTTGGATGATTGAGAAAGTATGCGAACTGTGCCACTGCCCATTGGTTAATCTAATACCGGGGCCTTCATGAAACTCTGGGCACCGCGAACAGTTGCCACATCGGTAGGTTCCACGTGGTTGGGATTTATCGCTCTTATTGTACGGTATATAATGACTAGATGTCAGCTGTTGCCTAAGTCTGGTTGCACATCAAAAAATAAGTTCAACGGTCTGTTTGATATATTTGGAAATTGTATAGTCATCAGTAAGAAGATGCCAGTTTAATTAATGATCACAATTGTGGTTCACTGGATGAATATCTTGTAACGATACCCACAGTTTGATTGTGTTGTTTAGAAAAAGTGCCATACAGAAGAGAAGTCCTCGATCTCTCTTTGGCTCTATTTAAGGAGTCCGCGAGTATCCCCATGCCAAAAGTTTCTATTGTAACAAGTCTGCCTGTTTTTTAAAATCTATATCTGAGGTACAATTCCTCTGGCATATATCGGGCATAAGGGATGCTTCTAACTAGAGATCTGGGATGTAGGCTGCTGGCATGAAGTAGAGTAGACCTTTCAATATAGATCTCTAACAGATCTCTCTCAAAAGCCCAGTGCAGGCAATACTCTACTTCATGCCAGCGGCCTACGATGAGGCCGGGGCCGGTGATGTCACACGCCATCACGGCAGGGTGGGCGTCACCAGACAGGAGCCCCACATAAATACAGGGGGTTGTCAGTAGGCCCCTTCTGCTGCTGCAGCAGCAGCCCTGAGCCAATTCCTCCCTATGTCAGGTAAGATTAAACTGATCAGTACACTGACCACTCTGCTATCCATATCCTTTATAAGTATACCATGTGATCCCTATCTCTCTTTACCCTCAGGGGAGCTTCTTGGTGTTATACACACTAATGAATCCTATCTTCTTGGGGCTTTACTACAGCAATCAGTCCCTTCTTTATGCTTACATTGATTATCCAAGGTGAGCACTGATTATACAGCCTATCATTACAAAAATGGTATAATTTGCTTTATGTGGCCATGTGGCACCATTAAATTTTACATCCTCAATTTGTCCATTAACCCTAGGCATGTGACGATTGAAAATGCAGCCCAAGAATTTTGTATCAGTTTGAAATGTTCATATCCTTCACCCTCGCTATATCCACTCTATAAGGTAAAGTTTGACTAGATTAAGACTCCTTGGGAGTTTCTGAGTAAATTATTGACAATTATTATCAAACATCTTATTTATGGATGTTTTTCATCATGTTTTGGCAGTATACTGCTATTATAGTAAGAAAAACCTCCTGCCACGATTTATTTCCAACCTTGGGAGGATCTGACTCCCAAGGTTCAGCACTTGTTATCACAGTGTGTTACAAGAAACATTTACTTATGTAGACACTAATCCTATTAGATAATTTTTCTGTTTCAATTTACCATCCCTATTACTTTTTTCCCTGCGGTGGCCTCACCTTGAGTAAGAGCATGCATGGGTTTGCACCATAATGAATTCATAGTTTAACAACTTGTTTATAATTTGAACTATTTATTGTTATTATTTTACATTACAGCATTCAATGTGATTATTGCTCTATAATAGTTTGCTATAAGCTCCTGAAGAAGCGGTGGTCTCCCTGCGAAACATGTCGAGCGCCCAACACTCAGATTGTATCTACTAAAACTGACAATGGTTATTTTTCCAAGGACACTTCATCTGTGATTTGATTTTATAGAGCCAAATGTTGAAGACACAGTGTCTTGGGTCTATTTATTTTTAGATATGCATATATTTTAACATGATTTTGTATGAATCTAATTTTACTCAATGAATATGTCAAGCCTTTGTATGGTACCATGAAAGTCCACATTAGCCTCGATACATTCCTCCCCCTATTTCTATAGGACGTAGGTAACCGTGTCTATATATTATCTACACTGGCATCCCTCTTCTTCAATATCATGTTGCTAAAGATGAACTTAGCCTAGGGACTATAATGATATAACATTTTTATTTTTTGGTGTCCTACACACAGTACAATTTTTACTACATGTTGTTGCACTTCATTGAATGTTACTGTTATACTGCATATTTTAAAACATTTTTTTCTGTTTGCTATGTTTTTAGAGCTGCAAAAATGTGCTCCAAAAAGGCAGCAATATATGGTAACACATAGCAAAATAATAAAATCAAGTACAGCAAAATGTGGTCAAATGTGTATTAAAAGTATATTTGTTTTTTTATAGCCAAAAAGTAAGATGAGATAAAAAGGACTAAATGGCAAAAAAAGAGGAAAAACTCTAGGCAGCTCTACATGGCAATAGGTTGCACTTATTTTTATTCCTCCAGATATTCCTGCTTTTTGAAGAAAACTGTAATGATGCTAATTATTTTACATATTACCCAACGCATTTTATTTATCACAAAATGACACATCAACATTTGGGAATACAGTAAAAAGGCAGAAGCAAATATTTAATTGCTTTTGTTATGAAATTAAATTGATAAATAAACTTTACAGATGTTAGAAGAAAACAATGACATAGAGCCTAAGACTAAAACAGTATTTTACAGGTGCGTTTCATCGAAAGCTTTTTAGGATACTTTGGGATATAAACAGATGTTACTGGGCCCCCTACAGTTTCTCATTAACACTGGCAGCAGTTCCAGGAGACCCAAATTAATATTCAAAGAGTTCTCACTTAGTGCTAATTACAACTAATATTTAATTAAGAGCACTGAGGTTTTTGTCTGATTTCTTGGTATTAAGTTGCAATATTGTTAATGTGTATGTTACAAGTGAAGGCCTTTCCCTAGTGGTGCCGCAATTGGAATACTTAGGTCATCAGGTTTCTAACTGCTGTGAAGGATGTAAGCCCTTATAAAGTAACTTGCTGGCAAGAAATAGAGAGACATAGGATGGCAGACAGTCAGCATTTACTAAATGTTTTGGATAGAAAGTTAATGAAAACCACATTTCAAATCCAAAATATGCATTACGTGGCAGAGTATTAAATATAGTTTATTGCCTTTCTTCCCTGAAACTGTACAAACCAGAAACAAGGAAAATGATATGCTGTACAGTGAGTTCTTTAGTGCACAGAATGGTCATTTGCAAGCCAGTTTCTGAAATCAAACGAAACATATTTCTCTCCACTACTGCCTGTTTCCAATCGGCACAAAAGTTTGGATTTAAAAAAAAAAAAAAAAAAATATTAGGGCAATATTTACACTATACAATTTAGAGCTATTTTAAGTCTCTGAATTCACACTGATAAGCTGCTAGTTTTAACATCATACATCTATTTTCCTTTGCTGCATTATATCACACTGCACTCCTTTATGTTCCTGTATCCATATTACCTCTAGCTGACAAATTGCCTTTGTATTAGATTTGTTTTCCTGTGTTCTACTGCTCCTGCCAACAGCATTGCATATGCAAAGAATGCCTCTCCTACAGTAGTTAAATGAGCCAAGCAGTGTCTTTTTCCTCGGGGCATGGAAACAAAGAAAAAAAATGCAAAATTACTCTGTAAACCTGCTGGTTAGAAAAGCAACTCAGCTAGATATATCAAGTAAAAGCAGAAAAATACACTGCCGAAATGTTCTATCTACCGCAAGAATGTTGTGATCTGCAATGTCTAATACTAGAGGAAGCTGGCTAGCAGTACATCAAGTCAGCAATTAGAAAGCACACTCTTGCAGAAGGTGAAATGAAATTAGATTTTTTTTTTTAGTGGATTAATAAAGTAAATATACCTGCTGCACCATCCTGCTCCCTGTCTTCTCCATAAACTTAGCAGCTGTTTGAATCCAAGGCCCTCTAGCATCTGCTCAAAAAGCAAGCATCAATTTTGGATGAAGGCATGCATATTCTGTGTAATGTGTGTATAAGTGGAGAAGGCAGAGGTGCTGAAGGAGGGGGGGAGCTAAATTCAAGCCTTACTGACCTCCCACTCCACATCTGACTGCTCCTAAAACCTAAACCAGATGGGACTCTTTTGAGCTTGCTGCAGCTCCCTCCATCAATCACAGCAAAGGCACGCCTCTGTCTATCATTGCCAGAGCCTATAGCGCACTGCTGGGAAGATGATTACACCAAAAAAAGAACTCAGGACATATGATTTCTTTAACCTTTTCAAGGCGGAAGGTAAATAATAACATTGAGGAAGCAACATAAAAAAAGACACACGTTAAAAAGGCTCCAAATTAGTCTTCAAACTATGCAGAATGTATTATAAAGGTAGAAATACCACACAGAAAAAAAAAAACACAAAAACGCGCTTTCCTGTGTCTTTGTAATAAATTATGACTCACACTTAAGGAGACCAGTAATCCAGGTAATTTACATAACAGCCCATAAAGGAAGGGCACTGATGTTGCAAACAAGTGTTAGGAAGGGAGGCAATACATATGCAAATAGGGAAGCATGTGTTACGTATGGAAAGATTGCAAATGTGATTCCATTATTTTCAAATTAGGCATTTATTTATTTCTAGGGAGAAATATCATCTTTGTTTGACTTATTTAGCAAGCAAAAAATGCACAACAGCAGCAGAATTCGCTATGAAAATAATAGGTACACTTTTTTTTACAAGTTGACATGTCTGTGCACTCAGCAAATGGGATCCTTTAACTTTTCCTAAGCATGTACTCATGTTTAATACATACATTGCAGTCCTTATCTGCAGAGTGCATTCAATTAAATAATATGGTGTTTGTTCCTTGCATGCAGATGAGGTGAATTAAGTAAAGTAAAAAAATGACAAGCGTCATGATTGCTCAACTAAGCAACAGTTAGGGCTCTTTCACACAGGCGGACAGTTCAGATCTGCCTGTCCATTTTTTTGGCGGATCTGAACGGTCCCCCCATGCATTCCTATGGGGCATCGGATGGCAGCGGAGACATGTCCGCTGACATCCGATCCGATCCGATCCGTCAAATCTGGACGGATGGAAACCCTATTTTCCATCCGTCCAGCGGATCGGATGGGATCGGATGAGAACGGACCTACGGTCCGTTCCCATCCAATTTCCCCCATAGAGATGCATGGGGAACTGAGAGCTGTGTCTCCGCACACAGCGCGGAGACACAGCTGTCCTCCTGCTGCTCAGCGGGGGATCGGCGGCTCGATCCCCCGCTGAGAAAAACGTAATCCGTCCCACGGACGGATAGTGTGAAAGGGGCCTTAGGGAAATACAAAAAAATTTTGTATGTTATGCTCCTATAAAAAATTAGTCAGTGTAAGTACAGGTATTTAAATAACTCCAAAAAAATGTCAAAACTACCCTTCCAGTGGGAATTTCCCCTAAATGCAAGGGTTAAGGATACTAATAACCACTTCTGGCCAGGAGATTTTCCCCCTTAATGACCAGGCCATATTTTGTGATTTGCCACTGCGTTATTTTAATGGACAATTGCGCGGTTGTGCGATGCTGTACCCAAATAAAACTGATGTCCTTTTTTTCCCCCACAAATTGAGCTTTCTTTTTTTTTTTTTTTTCTCTATTTTTATTTTTTGCGCTATAAACAAAAAAAGAGCGACAATTCTGAAAAAAAAAAAAACAATATTTTTCACATTCTGCTATATAACTTTCCCCCCCCCCCCAAAAAAAAAAATATATAAAAATCTACATTTTTTTAACATTTTAGGCTAATTTGTTTTCTGCTACATATTTTTGGTAAAAAAAAATCGCAATAAGCGTATTTTGATTGGCTTGCGCAAAAGTTATCGCGTCTACTAACTATGGGAAAGATTTGTGTCATTTTTGTTGTTTTTTTTTTTTTTACTAGAAATGGCGGGAATCTGCAATTTTTTGCAGGACTGTGACATTGCGGCAGACATATTGGACCCCCTAACTGATATTTTTGACACTTTTGGGGGACCAGTGACATTACTACAGTAATCCGTGCTAACAATATGCACTGTTACTGTAATAGTGACACTGGCAGGGAAGGGGTTAACATTATAGGTGATCAAGGGGTTAAAAATGTGACCCTGGGGGAGTGATTCTAACTGTGGGGGGGCAGGGCTTCTGAGATGACCACAGAGACATGTGATCCTATATAGAAGGATCACATGAGCTCTGTGATGATCATTTCATGGAGAAGGACGGTCGGCTGTCTTTACAACAGTCGACCGTCCTTCTCTCTCTGCGGGTGTCAGGCGGCAATCGGAGCTGCCTGACACACGCATCGGCTTCCCCACTGACGATCGGGGGCGGAAGCGCACCGCCGACTGCGCGCGCTCGCCCCCTAGCTCCTCCCAGGCGAGCGACCGACTTAGATCTACGTTGTTTTGCCTGTACGAGTCAGCCTGCCACAGTGAATATAACATAAGCGGTCCAGAAGTGGTTAAAGTTGAACTCCAGAAAAATGTCAAGACTACCCTTGCAGTGGGGTTTCCCCCTAAAGGCAAATCCCTTGCCAACAGTGCTGCTCTTATCTTCCCTTTGATGCTGTGGGATGTGTGTGGGCATTCTGTATCCTTATTTAATGGCCATTCTTACTGGAATCGCACAAGATGATGCTCTGCGTTTCTGTGATTCAGAGGGATGCAATTTTTAGCCCAATCATTTGAATAGGCTGAAATTGCACTGGTTTACAAGTAGTTAATGCATTGCTTTTAAAAACGCAGTGTAACCAGATCACATGGTGCTGCGGTACCATGTGATCTGGTGCAGCCAAACACACTGTATTTGCGATCTGTGTTTAGGATGTTATTAGAATTACATTTACACTCCCAGCAGATCATACATCTACTGTGCTTTGAATGTTCTGCAGGAAACATGCACAGAACGTGGGTTTCCCGCACTGGATTCTGGTGTGAACATGTGCTAACAATCTAGGACTGCTGGTCCTGCGTTGTATGTGATAAAGTCAGAGTGGGACCAACAGATGGAGTGCCAAAGAGAAAAAGGTTTGAGGGACTGGTTGCAGAGGAGCAAAGGATTAGGAAGGTAAAAATGCTTTCTTCCAGTATTCTAGAAAATAACAAGCATTTAACCCTTACAGAACAGGAGGTGCTCCATTGCAAGAGTAGTTTTGGCACCAACACATGTATAGACACACAAATATATATATATACATATACCCTTACCAACCACTTTATTAGGTACACCTGTTTAACTGCTTGGTAACACAAATTGCTATTCAGTCAATGGCAGCAACTCAATGCATTTAGGCTTCTAGACATGGTGAAGACAACTTGCCAAAGTTCAAACCGAGCATCAGAATAGGGAAGAAAGGGGATTTAAGTGACTTTGAAAGTGGCATGGTTGTTAGTGCCAGACGGGCTGGTCTGAGTATTTCAAAAACTGTTGATCTACTGGGATTTTTGCGCACAACCATCTCTCGGTTTTACAGAGAATGGCCTGAAAAACATAAAATATCCATTGAGTGCCAGATGTGTGGCTGAAAATGCCTTGATGAGGTCAGAGGAGAATGGGCAGACTGGTTCAAGATGATAGGCAACAGTAACTCAAATAACCACTCATTACAACAAAGGTATGCAGAATACCATCCCTAAATGCACAATACATCAAACCTTGAAGCAGATGGGCTACAGTGCAGAAGACCACACCAGGTGCCACTCCTGTCAGCTAACAACTCGCACAGGCTCACCAAAATTGGACATTAGAAGATTGAAAAAATGTTGCCTGGTCTGATGAGTCTCGATTTCAGCTGCGACATTCAGATGGTAGGGTCAGAATTTTGCATAAATAACATGAAAGCATGGTTCTGTCCTGCCTTATATCAACAGTTCAGGCTGGTGGTGTAATGGTGTGGGGAATATTTTCTTGGCACGCTTTGGGCCCCTAAGTACCAGTTGAGCATCATTTATATGCCACGGCCTACCTGAGTATTGTTGCTGACCATGTCCATCCCTTTATGACTACAGTGTACCCATCTTCTGATGGCTACTTCAAGTAGGATAATGCACCATGTAATAACTCGAATCATCTCAAAGTGCTTTCTTGAACATGACAATGAGCTCACTGTACTCCAATGGCCTCCACACTCACCAGATCTCAATCTAATAGAGTACCTTTGTGATGTGGTTGAATGAGAGATTGGCATCATGAATGTGCAGCAGACAAATCTGCAGCAACTGCGTAAGGCTATCATGTCAATATGGACCAAAATCTCTGAGGAATGTTTCAAACACCTTGTTGAATCTGTGCCATGAAGAATTAAAGCAGTTCTGAAGGCAAAAGTTTGTCCAAACCGGTACTAGCAAGGTGCAGTGCCATCTTAAGAGCATTAAAGGTCCCCAAGCAATGCAGTGCACTGGGGCCCCACCTACACAATCACCCACGAGAATAAAAATGCTAATTATTGATAAGGCTATATTTATTGGTACAGCAGTGCAAGGCTAATGACAGCTTCTAATTTCGGCAGCTGGGTCCAGTGAACACATTCGACTCTCCTGTGTGTGCCTGTTCCCATGGAGGCAGACAGGCATTCCTGCAGTTGTGGGCTCCCCCTCCACAGCCCAAGTGGCCTGACAGCAGTGCAGGGCTGACAGACACTTGCCACCTGCTAAATTTGGCATCAGGATGCACACAGGAATAGGGACTAATGCTTGGCTGGGGAAGGTGGGGCCCCCTGGGCAAGTGGGGCCCCGAGCAACTGCCCAGCATGGTGTACCTAATAAAGTGGCTGGTGAGTATGTGCATCAAAATTTCTGAGGCTTTTTTTGGCATATATATATATATATATATATATATATATATATATGCCAAAAAAAAGCCGCAGAAATTTTGATGCGCTCAGATGTGAATGCAGCCTTAGTTCACTATATCTGCATGCAAAGAACAAAAACAGCATTTTTTCAGTTTTTAAAGTGATTCTAAAGGCTCAAGGATTTTTACCTTCATTTATTCTATGCATAAAGGTAAAAACTCTTCTCTGTGCTGCAGCCAACCTAATACTTACCTGAGCTCGATCTTCCTCCAGCGGTGGGCATGAGAGCCTCAGCTCCAGAACTCTCCCTCCTCTTTGGCTGAGACAGCAGCAGGTGCCATTTGCTCCTGCTGTTGTCAATCACAGCCAGTGAGCCAATGAGGAGAGAGAGGAGCAGGATCTGAGATCTGTGTGTGAATGGACATGCAGAGCAGTGGCTCGAGAGCCTGCCTGCCTAAGGAGGATCAGGACTTCTCTGTGCAAATCCACTACACAGAACAAGTAAGTATAACATGTTTATTCTTTTATTGTAAAAAATCTGAAACTTTAATATAACTTTAGGGCATGCTGTAATTCAAAGGGGAATTTTACCATTTCTGTTAAAAACTTTAAAACCTGCATTCACATGTTCAGCCTCAAACCTCCTCTTCTTGGGTCTAGCCAATGCTCTTGGCTTCTCCTCTTCTGTGCCTTATCCCTTAGCGTACGTTTGCAGCTGTGCAATCTCACTCCCAAGCCAGACTGTGGGCATCCATGGCCACACACTTGGCTTGGGCCCACCTCCCGCTCCCTCCTCACAGGATTTAGTTAACAGAAGCCAATGGCTGCTGCCTCTGTGCCTGTGGGGAGAGAGAGAGAGAGAGCAGCCATGCTGCTCTTAGGAACAGCACTGGATTGAAAGAGGAGCCAGATAAGTATTTAGGGGGGGGCTGGGTGGAACTGATATTGGAAGTTTTTTTTTACCTTAATGCATAAAGGTAAAAAGCTTTAACCCTTTCACTGCCAGGTCCGTACGCCATACGGACCTACAGCACTACTTGCAGCTGGCCAGGTCTGTACGCCGTATGGACCTCATTTGTCCCTCCCCTATGAGCTCATGGTCACTTCAATGACCATGAACTTTTAACACAATTGTTCAGCAGACTCTGCACAATTCTATAACTCTGATCAGTGGATTACCCTCAAATGTGACTGCCCCCCCCCCCCCTTTCCCACCGCTTCCCTGTCCCCAACCTTTCTTACATCTCTCCACTCCCTGTCACCTAAAATGTACTCCCCCCACTCTCCTTTCTTATCCCCTTCACCCCCCTTCTTGCCCCCCAGCACTGAATTCCCCCCCTCCCAGACCCGATCTGACCCCCGCAAAACCAGATCCCCTGCAGCTAACCTCATATGCCAGCATCCCTCTTCTACTACTCCCGCCGGCTTTGGGTGCTGCATGTGGCTTAGAGAGGATCCAGATGTGTCTCCACATCACTTTGTTACCCCCCCTGTACCAGCCCCCGCACCTATGATCTATGCCTGCTCCGGTGGCATCCCTCCTTCCCCTCCTACTGCCTGCCGCTGCAGCCTGCACTGAGCTCCTGCAAGCTGTCAGGCTGAGAGCACAGGGGAAGTTGGAGCGCAGTGTAAACATGTGTAGTACAGTGGACATAGGCAGCCATTGCAACCGATGGCTCCTATGTCCACTGACAGCTGATCATAGTAAACCAAGAGTTCACTATGTCAGACTATCAGTTTATGAATGAATGAGGGTCTCTATACAGACTCCTTATTCATTCATGTAAAGTGCTGCAGAGAAAGGGACTATCTTAAGTCCCTTTCTCTGTGTTAAAAAAGAGATATTGGGGTCTGTTTAGACCTCTCATATCTCACCAAAGCCCAAAAAAAAAGATTAAAAAATATAACTGTAAAAAATGTAAAAAGCAAACAGAAAAACATAGTAAGACCCAGTGGCAGTTGATCCTAAACTTTTTTTGTGGGGGCGGCAAACAAACCACCCCCCCGCCCCCAGGTCTGCGATGAGGGAAACCCTGTGATTCTGCACCGCACCAGAATCGCACATCGGTTCACACTGAGATCTGCGAATCCCTGGGGGTGTCAATGTAAAGTTAATGAAACCCCCAGATTGGTTCGCAGATCGCATTGCAAACTGTAAAAGGGTGCAGGAATCAGATTGCATAGTTGTGAACACCCATGCGATCCAATTCCAGTGTGAATCAAAAAAAGGGTCCTGCACCATTTTGGTGCGAATGCAATGCAACTTCAACCAAACCACTCAACATTTTATATGGCACAGACATCGCATATGATCTTAACAGCTATGCGGTGTGAATCACATGCGATGTCTAGCATCACACCAGTGTGAACCGGCACTCAGCCTCTCCACAGTGACAGCCCCCCCCTTGCACCTACACCCCATGGTGACATTCTCCCCCTGCACTTACCCCTCCACAGCTTCTCCTCCTGGCCAAACCGATCCGCCTCCTGTCCTGATTGGCCGGGAGGAAAAGCAGGAAGACAATAGCGAATATTAATTCGCTATTGTCACAAGTGAGTGGGTTCGGGGTGCAGTGCTTAGCCCAGAGCCCAACATTTTTCAAGACAATTAGAGCCTCAGGCTCTAATCATGTGGCTTGAAAAAAAAATGAGTCCGGCACCCTGCAGTGGGGCCCCTGCACCACTAATATACTGGCTGCTCCTGGTAAGCAGATCTGCCTGCCCCCCCCCCATTCAATATCATCCGATCTGATCTGCTAGATGGATGGGGAATGGGATCTTCATATGTCTGTTTTTAGCAGACCGGATCGCATGCAGATGGGTGTAAACGCACACATGTCCATTTACATAAGCCTCTCCATAGATAACAATGTGTTGGGCCCGCCTGAAAAATGGACAGACAGACCCGATTGGTCTGCTTGTGTGAAAGGGGACTAAGGCATTGTTCACACCTGGCATACACAGTGTACCTTTACAGGGATGCACAGGTTTTCCATGAATCCCTGTTCAGGCAGTCCCATTGATGTCATTTGGGATGTAGCAACTGCACGAACAGAGCCATTGTTTCCAATTTGACATCAATGTAGGTCCGCTTGCATGTCCCTGAGCTCACACTGTCTGCGTTCGGGGTCGTGAACCCACACCCACACCAATGTCAGATTAGGGAACAGCAGCTATGCCTGTGCAGCTGTTGCATCCCAATTGACATAAATGGGACTGCCTGCACAGGGATACACAGAACACCTGTCCCTCCAAGGCACTCCATGGGCATACACTTTAGTATGAGTCATGTTTTAGTAGTAATTTATCAGGAATTTTGTAATTTATGTTGGGTTTATGTGCACTATTAATGATTTTAGTGTATTTTTAGTGAAAATAGCTATATGATGAACATTTGCGCAATTAATGCGGGGCCCAGAAAAGCAGTAGCACTTTTTTTATTCTGCAGGTCATTTACTTTCAGAAAATGTCTAGTTTGAGGGGTCTTTTTAAATTCTGAAAGCTGTAAGTGAAAAATGGTAACCTCCAGATTTTTAGAGTAAATTATTTTAATTTACAGTTTTGCGTACCTTCAGTTTTCCCCCATTTTACAAAAAGGTCCAATTTAAAATGTACAAATATTTGTTATTTATTACCTTCATACAGTTTCAACTTTTATATTTACTAGGAATTTAGCAGGAATGTTGTACATTTTACCATGTAGGAATCCACTTTAAATGATTTTAGTGTATTTTTAGCGAAAATATTGATTTGATAAACAGTTGCGCAAATATCGCGGTTCCTTAAAAATCAGTAGCACCTTATTTTTATTCTACTGGCCATATGCTTTTAGAAAATGTATGGCTTGGGGGGGGGGGGGACTTTAATAAACTCTAAAAAGCTGTAAGGGAAAAATAAAAAAGCAATGGAAAAATTGCAAAAATGGCCTGGCCTTTAGAACCATTTAAACTTCTGAGCATGTGCACTGTAGTAAGCTATGCAAAGCATGCGATACAAATTGCATGAAATATTGCGGTAATGTTTGCCTAGTTGATACCCTCTCTTACCTATGTGATAAACTATTCAATTAAAGTGCACAAGGGACCTCAATTTAATTTGAGGTTCACTTCTTATGGTAAGAGTTCACATATGTTAAATTGGCTGTGTTGTCACAGAAGGAGATATCAACTGGATATTGGAGAAGATTTTATTTTTTTTTTTATGGTAATTTTCACTTGTTTAATACATATTATTTATGCAGAGTAATCATATGTAATACTGTATATTTTGTGCACAGTATTTACATAATTAAAATGGATAGTGCAAATTATTTTGCACATATCTTGAATCAGGATATTTGATGTGGGAAGCTCCCTCTTTCTTATTTTATAAGGGTATTGCATTGAGTATGAAATTTGGGTGGTGTAATCTATGGCTTTTTTACTTGCAGTGTTTTCTTACAATCACCTTTAATGATATCAGCATGCACTTCATGCAGTCTTGTTTCTGCATGAAATGAGCACTCATATTAGCTAAAAGATGTCAAATAGCTGCAAAACAATAGAGAAAATTCACATTTTTATTTTAGGTAAGTCACCCCTTAGCTGACGCATATTTGGACACTGCAGAATGCAATGCTCAGCAAACCACATTTGTTAGCATTTACAGTATTTGCTATATGTATTCTGTACCCAATGTGTGTATCTCTACACTAAGAGTAAATACTGAGAAAATATAATTTGCTTTTTTGGCCTGGATTGCAGACAATTCAGTGTAAGAGTATAGTTGTATGTGTATATTCCATAGTAAATCATCATAAATAAGTAATAGTACTTATATAATCATAGTAAATAAGTACACAACATACCTCCACTGGCACAAGTCTGAATGGACTCCCTATTTGTCCCATAAGTTAAAGGCTATTTATCCATGATCAGTAAAGTTGGAAAAACAAGTTATGTTTAAATTTTCATACAATTTTATCAACAGCAGTGTTTCTACATCACAGTGACATGAAAGCAATATAATATACCGGTATGTACTATTGTATTATTATTAATAGTTATTTATTTTATTTTAATACTACTACTACAGTAACTGACATTGCAGGCCTAAAAAATAATTTATAAATAATAATAGAATGCACACACACAGGATTGTCCTTTCTTCACAGCCAATCACCAATTTGCTATCTGGTTTTATGTTCTACTATTGGACTCCCTAGAAAGCTTAAAGATATTGCAAAGAAAAACCAGGAAACCATATTTAACATTTTCCTTATAAGACTTCAGTACATGCAACAACAGATCTTAACATTTAATCAGAAGCCAGTTGACCTATCAGTATGTGTTTGACCTGAGGGAGGGGGGGAATAGAACACCCACTGAAAGTCATATAAGCAAGGGAAGAACATACAGACTTCAAGAACATATTACGTTGGTTGAGATCAATGACTTATGACTGCAAAGCAACAGCTCATAAAAAAAATAATAAAAAAAGACAATATGAACACATGCAAAGGCAGCTGGAGTCTGTGGACTGATTCAGATCTCCTGGTCTGTGATGAAATAATTACAAATTACCTATTGTAAACCCTTTGATGGAGGATTTGGGTGTAGACATTTGACTTTTTGAGCATTGCATGTTATTAACAATAATAAATATACAGATTTGGTGATTATGGCACTAACAAGAGGTAGTAAGAAATGAGTTTTTGATAGGCCATAAATGTAGGACCCCTAAGCCCAGCAAACAGCAGGTGTCATTTCTGCACCCTGCACACTGTATTTGCAGGCATGAAGATATGATCCTATTGCCTCAGACACCTTCACCCATAGCGTTGGACTTAAACATACCCTTATAGACCTCCAAACAAGATCTATATAGTAAAATAAAACTGTTCAAATCATACATAAAGTCATATATACATATGTGCAGTGAATACAATGAACCAACCAAAAATTCTACTGTTATAGGTCCAAACAATTCAGCTGTGAAATGCTTTCAATGAATGACTTATATTTAAAGTGCTTTAAAATATTCTTCATAAAGTGCTCCAAAAATAAAGTGCTTCAGTGCAGCTCTTTTGGTTTTCTCTGTGTCACTCTAAATGTAAATGGTCACCCCCAGCCCCAAGATTACTGTTTTCCTTTTTTTGTCCAGGCACTGGTTTATGCAGTAAAATGTAGAACCTGTTAGCAGAAAAGGGCATTTGAAACACTGCGCTAACAAATAAAGCAAAGGTTTTTTTTTTTTTTTTAACTCAAGATTTACTTGAATACACTTTCAGCGAATACTGTTTGTTGGGGTTCAGGGAAGCTCTGTTCTGTTAAAATGAACTGGTCTTTAAAATTCATGGCAACCCCCTTCCCAAACAAGGAGCCTACATGCCAAGAAAGAATGTGAGAATGGGATCTATACCCCCCTGGTTTCCTCCAGAGGGATTGTTTGGAGAATTCCTGATTCCTTTGACAATGAGAATATGGCTAGCCTTATAGGGAAGTACCATACCTCCTTATTAAAGTGATATTCAAGTCTCATTTTTATTTAAAAATAACACACATGTCATACTTACCTGCTCTGTGCTGTGGTTTTGAACAGAGCAGCCTGGATCATCCTCTTCTTGTGTCCCTCTTTGGCCCTTCTGGCCCCTCTCTCCTGTTGAGTGCCTCCACAGAAGCAGCTTGTTATGAGGGCGCCTGAGCCAGGCCACAGCTTCTTATGTACATTCAGACACAGAGCGGTGCCCCCCCCCCCCGTTTTCTCTCCCCATTGGCTCACTGACTTTGATTAACAGCAGCGGAAGCCAATGGAACTGAGCTGCTGTCTCAGCCAATGAGAAGGGGGATTCCCGGGCAGCCAAGACACTCCTACAACATTGCTGGATCTAGATGGGGCTCAAGTAAGTATTAGGGGAGCTGAGGGGGGCTGCTGCACACAACATTAGGATAAATAACCTTCTGCCTTTACAATCCCTGTCCCCTAAATAAAAACACTGATGGCACACAAATAGCACAAACACTCCATTAGTAGGAGACAACCATCACTACTAAAGTCACAGGAAGACATGTGTTAAAAAAAAGGTTCTGACCATTTTCTGGGCTAATAGGCAAGTGATTATCAAACAATAAACTGGGAACTGTCCTGGAGTACATGTAACAAAGAAAAAAAAGTTTGAAAAATTCTATTTGGCTGGGAGCAATGAGGTTAGTAATGCTTAAACTGAAAACTCAAAAATGCAAAACTGCATTAAATAACATGCCAGGGGGTGCCCTTGGCTTGAATGTAAAGTGGCCTATCTGAACAATATATACTACCTACTGCAGCAAAACTGACATTCACAAAGTAAAAAGTCACTTTTGCAAACAAACAGCCATGGATCCCCCTCATTTGTATGTATCACACCTTTATTCTAGATGAGGGTCTGGTATAAATTTTAATGGGGTACCCTTAATTAAAAAACTGCATGGGGCTCCCTCCAATTCACAACATGCTATATATGTCTGGTCTAATTGTTAAGGGGGGTGCCTACACAAAGAAAAAATGGTGTAAGGTCACCTTTCCTTACCCCCTGGAGGTCTGTGGTTGGGAACTTATCTAAATCTGGAATATGTGGGCTCAAATATACTGCCCCCTCTCCTATGTGAATAAGTATGGCGTATATAGTCATTTTAGCAGAAGACAGATGATAAGGACAAAATGATAAGGAAGGTAACCCTTACCGTTTCTATTCAAAACTAAAAAAAACGATATACATAAACTTTAAGTGAGTACAGCCACTCATTTCCATTGCACCCCTCTTCCCCCGCACCACCTTTCCAGCACACTACACAACTGCAGGAATACCTTAAAAAGAATACATTAAAAAATGTAATCTGTCAAATTGAAGCATAGAATAGAACTGCAAGCCAAAATCAAAATAAAAAAAATGACATGGCGATCACAAAAGAACAGAGCATTTTTATCCACCTCTTAGATACATTAAAATGAAAGAGAAGCCTTCTTTGGTGGAACAGTTACAAGTTCCACCTTACAAGTTGGAAAATATTTTATTTTTAACCACTTGTCTACCAAGTTTCTTTATAAACATCCCGGTATTCAAGAGGTGAAATCAAGCTCACAAGTGGTACTGCAGCAGTGAGCTTGGCATTTTTTCTTTTTTTTTTTTACTTTGACAATCAGTAGACTTCATGTAGAATTGATCTAGGTAGCTGTAGAGCTATCTGATTATTTTCACAATGCCAGAGTACCAGGAAGGTTCTGAAAACACACACACTGGTGCTAGCAATAAAAGTAAATGCAAAAAACAATAACAAGTGTGAACAGTTTAAACTCTAATAAAATAAATAAAAATAATACAAAAAATATAAAAGCACCCAATCGCCCCACACACACATGCAAATGAAAACAGCAATTACACCACATGTGAAAATGAAAGTGAAAGCAACAATTCTAGAGCCACAATTTATGGGTAAATCTAAACCGATAACCTATAAAGCATTTTAAAGCATTGCCTATGGACAATTTTAGGTACCATGTTTGGCATCGTTTTACTCAACACAGGCCCATATTGTTTATTCAAACAAAAATGTGCAATATACAGCGTTTTCATGTACCACAATAGCCTTTAGTGTATTTTTTCTAAAAGTATGTGTTGCACACATATTGTAAAATATTGCATAACTTGCACGATCTCTGTGTGCTAAAAACAAATAAAAAAGATATATACATTTGTGGGGGTTTGAAATAATTTTTCAGCAAAAAATTTAAATTTTAACATGTGTGTAAAATATTTTAAATTTGCCATAACAGAGAGATAGTTAAAGATCAGCTCTTGCACAACAAAATTATACTATACCATTATAGACATATGGTCCATTTAAATCTAGCAATCAAGAGAGAAATCTATAGAAAGCCTTTGTTGTGGACGTGGTCCCAAATGCTTAGGCAATCAATATATGGTAGTAGTGTATGAGCCTAGTCATTGAAAGGGAAATTTGGCTGCTAAAGGAAGGGTGTTAGTGTGGATTTCAAGCATACTGCAGACCCAACACCCTCTAACATGATAGACTCACTTTGTATCCATTACAATTACAATGTCAAAGCAGCATGGAACTAGGTAATGGACAAAGACACTCACAATCACCTCTGTAACATTGAAGTAAATACTGGCTAAGCTATATAGTGTGTAAACACATTATTACCCAGATAGTACTGGAGTCTATCAAAGTTAGAAGACCAACATATTTATAAAGTATTTTGGTGAGCTGTTTGTCCCATCACATGGGATAATTCCCAGAGCATAATTATACTGTGCATTTATTGTTTTACCCAAGGTTCTTCTCTAACTTATCTTTTCTATCTTTCTTACATATACTTAAACTCTGAGATACTTTATGAGCCACAGCCATAATGGACATTGTACATTAAATTATAAACTAAAATAGGCAAGCCAGAGATTTCCTATTGTGAACAGAAATCAATAATGTTCCATTTCTTACAATTCCATCCACACATAATTGCAAGTGGTGCTAAGTCATCACAAGACAAAAGTGAAATGCAAATCTTGGAGTCCTCTTTAGTGATTTCTCTAAAGAGGTCATAAACTGACCCGGGCAAAACAGTTTTAATGGCTCCATCAATACATGCAGAGAAAACTGACACAGTGTCAGGTGCAATGCAGACAGTTACGGTGTCAGTGGCTAATGCAGCCTCAGAGTGTGCGCACACTTACAACTGTCACATGTGTGTGTTATTATAGGTAGGACATTTGTAGTGTATTTACACTACAAACTACGTCATTTTTGCAGCCTTGCAAATATAGAAGACCCCCTAAAAACTTCACAGATCACAGATAGTAGATGAAATTCTGATTAAATATCGCAGAGCTGTAAGTAAGAACTCTGACATAATACATTACAAGTCTGAGATGAACAGTTACATTGTTAGTCTAGTTAAAAAAAGACACAGGTCCATCCAGTTCAACCAATAAAAGAGAAAAAAAATATACAATCCTATATATATATATATATATATATATATATATATATATATATATATATATATACTGTATATATATACAATCCTATATCCACAGTTGATCCAAAGGAATGATAAATGATAGATGATAAAAAAGCATCATTTTTAAATATGAATCACTCTTTGATGTTTTATTTCAGAGCTGAGGTATGGCATCTCCAATTATTTATTTCTTTATTAGGTCTAATAGTACTTCACAGAATGTTAAAGCCAAACTCTGGCCAAACCCTTCATAGAAAGGCTAGACCCTCTAGTGTGGTTACAGTCTTTCTCCCTATTAGGGGTATTTGCTCACTTCCTTTCAGGGGTGATGTGATGATGGGAGATCTCTCAATTGAGGCAAAAACACTATTTTAGCACAATGCCTTCTTGCCCCAGTGACAGTTGCACCTCCCATGTCCTGTAAGGGTGCCACAGGTACAGAAAGTGGAAAAATCCCTAATGGGCAAAACCAAAGAAAAAAACACCTAACTTATTATCCTAGAATTCTGGCATTATATTTCATGTTAGATTGTAGATCATAATTAGGACATTATAAGACACAGTAGTGACAGTAATTAACCACTTTAAGACCAGAAGGATTTGCACCCCTAATGACCAGGCCATATTTTGCGATTCGGCACTATGTTACTTTAATGGACAATTGCGCGGTCATGCAATGCTGTACCTAAATAAAATTGATGTTCTTTTTTTCCCACAAATAGAGCTTTCTTTTGGTGGTATTTTAATTTTTAGCGCTTTAAACAAAAAAAGAGCGACATTTTTGGAAAAAAAACAAAACTTTCTGCTATATAATTAAAAATCAAAATTTTTTAACATTTTTGGCCAATTTCTTTTCTGCCACATATTTTTGGTAAAAAAATTGCAATAAGCGTATTTTGATTGGTTTGCTCAAAAGTTATTGCATCTACTGACTACGGAAAAGATTTATGTAATTTTTATTGTTTTTTTGTTTTTTTTACTAGCGATCTGCGTTTTTTGCGGGACTGCGACATTGTGTCGGACAGATCAGACCCCCAACTGACATTTTTGACACTTTTGGGGATACCAGTGACATTACTACAGTAATCAGTGCTAAAAATATGCACTGTTACTGTAATAATGCCATTGTCAGGAAAGGGGTTAACCCTGTGGGTGATCACGTGGTTAAATGTGAGCCTGTGTGATTCTAACACAGTAAACACAGCTGACCGTTCTTCTCCCTGGAATGATCATAGAGCCCCTGTGATCCTTTTATATAGGATCACACGTCTCTATGGTCATTTCAGAAGCCACGCCCCCCACAGTTAGAATCACTCCCCTGGGCTCACATTTAACCCCTTGATCACCCACAGGGTTAACCCCTTCCCTGCCAATGGCATTATTACAGTAACAGTGCATATTAGATTGTAAGCTCTAATGAGCAGGGCCCTCTGATTCCTACTGTATTAAAGTGTATTGTATTTGTACTGTCTACCCTCAAGTTGTAAAGCGCTGCATAAACTGTTGACGCTATATAAATACTATATAATAATAAATAAATAATAATAATAATATTTTTAGAGCTGATTACTGTAGTAATGCCACTGGTACCTCCAAAAGTGTCAAAAATGTCAGTTCTTCTCTCTCAGCGGGGAACGTGGGTGTCAGGTGGCAACCGGAGCCACCTGCCTGCTGCATCAGCTTCCCTGCTGACGAGCGGGGGTGGGAGCGTGCCGCTGGCAGGACCAACATATAGCTACATCAGTTTGCCCAGGAGTATAACTACGGTGGGCGGTCTTAAAGCGGTTAAAGATTCAAGGATAATTACACATTTTGAGATAGTGGGTTTGATTTACTAAAGGCAATTGGGCTGTTCACTTTGCAAGGGAAATTGCACTCTGCAAGGGAATTTTCCTCAGAGTTTAGTAAATGAGTTGAAATTTTAAGAACACCCAATCATGTGCAGGGGATATGAAAAACAACATTTTTGCTTACAATTGATTATATAATGCAAGTCATCAGAGCTTCACCGCATTTATTAAGCTGTGAGGGAAAACTTTCCTAAAAGTTCAACTTCCCTTGCAAAATGAACAGTCTATTTGCTCTTAGTATATTAACCCCAGTGTGTCATAGGTTTGACATATAATAAATCAGAATGCTAATATTTTCTAACATGTACAGAACTGTAAATTAAAGTGAAGTGAAATGGAACAGGGTTTTCTAAAGTGTAAAGTGTCCACTTTAAACATCCAGTCACATGCAGAAGCCCCTGCTTTCCAAATTCCACTGTAGATGATTAAATATTTGAAATGAACACAGGTTCATTTTACACTTACTTAACACACAATGTTTACATTGCTTTTGGGCCTGCTTAACCACTTGCCGACCGCCGCACGACTATCTACGTCGGCGGTCAGCCCCTCACAGGCAAACTAACGTAGGGCTACGTTGCTAGCTTGTGAGGGTCTAGGGAGCGAGCGCGCTCCCCCGGGGGCGCGCTCCCGCTCCCGCGTGGTCACGGACCCCCCCGCGCGTGTGACCAGCGGACCCGATGTCCGCCGGTCACTCGGCGATCGGCGGGGGAGAGGGAGAATGTCAGGCAGCTTGTGTAAACAAACTGCCTGTCATTCTCCTCGCTGCAAAGACACTGATAAAAGGGATCTGGTATGTAGATCCGTTGATCAGTGTCCTTACAGCTAGAGCCACAGCCAATCACAGTAGAAACCACGCCCCTAGGGACACACACAGCCCCTCCCTTCCAAATAAAGTTAACCCCTTCACTACCAGTGTATTTTTACAGTAACAGTGCATATGTATAGCACTGATTACTGTAGAAATGTCACTGGTAACCCCAAAAGTGTCAAAAATGTCAGTCAAGGGTCCGATCTGTCCGCCGCAATGTCGCAGTACCGCAAAAAAAATCGCAGATCGCCGCCATTACGCGTTAAAAAAAAAAACAACAAAAATGACAAAAATCTTTCCCTTTGTTAGTAAACGCGATAACTTTTGCGCAAACCAATCAAAATACGCTTTTTGCGATTTTTTTTTACCAAACATAGGTAGCATAAAACAAATTGGCCGAAAATTTTTAAAAATTTTGATTTTTACATTTTTTTTGGGGGGAATTTCATATAAAAAAATGTGAAAAATATTGCTATTTTTGCAAAATTTACGCTCTTTTTTTGTTTATAGCGCGTGATCAAAAAATCGCACAGGTGATCAAATACCACCAAAAGAAAGCTCTGTTTGTGGGAAAAAAAGGACGTCAAATTCGTTTAGGTACAGCGTCGCACGACCGCGCAATTGTGCGTTAAATTCACGCAGTGCCGAATCGCAAAATACCCCCTGGTCGGAATGGGGGTAAAATCTTCCGGGGCTTAAGTGGTTAACCTAAACCACTTCCGGACTGCCCCACGTATATATACTGCAGCAGGGAAGCCCTTATCGAGAAATCACGTACCTGTACGTCTTTTTTTTTGGGGTCTGGTGGCAACCTGCTCCCGCAGTGATTAGACACAGCAGGAGCCAATCAGCAGGTCCGACGGACCGGATATTCGCCGGCACCCGGCGATCGTTTACGACAGAGGCAGAACGGCGGTCAGCTATGTAAACAAGGCAGATCACCGTCCTTTGAGAGGGGAAGATGGAGATCTTGTGTTTCTGCTAAGTAGGAACATGGATCTCTGTCTTTCCCCAGTCAAAGCATCCCCCCTACAGTTAGCAAGCACCCCCAGAAAGCACATTTAACCCTTTGATTGCCCCTGCTGTAAACCCCTTCCTTGCCAGGGTCATTAGTACAATGACAGTGCATTTTTTTAGCACTGATCACTGTACTGGTGTCACTGGTCCCCAAAAAGTGTCACTTAGCTTCAGGTACAGCGTCACATGACCGCGCAATTGTCAATTAAAGTAACACAGTGCCGTTTCATAAACAATGGCCTGGTCATGAAGGGGGGTAAACCTTCCAGAGCTGAAGTGTTTAACATGTGGATGCAGTTTGTAGAACAGCATTTTCTCTAGTTTCAAATTGTTGCTTTTTCTTTTTTTTCTCTTCTTTTTTTGCCCCATATGTTTTCCATGCTGTAACTACATGTAAATACATGTAAATACATGGAAAAAGCCTTTTTCGATACAATAAAAAAGCCAGTATTTTATGTTTGAACTACCCAAGCTTTGGAGGTTAAGTAAAATCCTTTATTGGCTAACTCACCCTTGAGGTTTGTTCAGGGCTGCCCTGGCAAAATGGCCCCAAAATTAAAGCTTGTGGATAAACCTGCCTTTTAGTTACACAAAGCTACAGGTTTTCATTGGACACCATTACAAACTTCTTGAGGGCACCTTAGCTGAGTGATGGAGAAACATTGAGGGAGAAGAGAAACATTGAAATACTAGTCAGTACCAGTTTGAAAAAGTGAATTTGCTATGGAAGAATAAATCACCTCTAACGTTGGGTTTCCTACTTGTGTGGATGTTGATGTTATGCAAAACTAATAGATGAGTTTTTACATTTTAGAATGGGGTGCCTCAGGACTGTCCATAATTTTGTAAAGGGTGCCTTGACTAAAAAAAGGTTGCGAAAAACTGGGTTAACCTAAGTTTTTAAAGATGTAAGATTTCAAGATGCCTTTAATCCCTTTCTCAGGCTTTGAAAAATGATGCTTAAATTATCATCAAGCAATAAGAAAGTATCCTCAAACAGCTTATTTACATGTTTTCTGGGAAGACAAATTTCAAGTCGTATATTTTTTTTAATTTTGTAGTTTGGTTTTGCATGCATCTGAAGATAATAAAGAAACACTTCACCAACTTCCCCTTGACCCAGCAAATTTATTAGTCTCTTAAATGACCTCAGATGACCTCAAACAGCAGACGGGCTGGGTTTTTAACTGACATATTACCTATATATTATTAGGCACAATGCTTATTTTTTTATCATACCTACAGAATAGCCTACTGTATTTGTACCCTTAAAAATGATGTATGCTACCCAGTTAAGATAAATGGATAAGTTCTCTGGACTATAGGGGGATTTCCAAGGTTGTGAACTGCAAACTAGGCTATGGGTGGCAAATCCTTTTGTTTGTAACAAACCTCCCCTAAATCTAAGATGTACAAAATGTCACCAATAGTGTCATCCTGGGTTAGCAGGGACTGAGAATTGCGCATAATTACTGATGGAGATGTATTGAACAAATATTTGCAAGAAAAGTAACTAAGGGAAATCATTTTTTTTTTCCTTTCCTTTCCACTACACATAATGATTCAAACATTAAAAAATTAAAGGGATGCATTGCATCACAAGTCTGAGTCTGAAAAACGTCATTAAATGGTAATATGAGAAGGTACAGAGGGAAAGGGGTTATTCTCATCTGTTGTTTCAGGTTACAGTCCATTTTTGCTCCGTGACACTATTAATAGGTTATTATATGCACAGTACATATATTTCCTATAACTCTTTCTACAAAAAACATTACTTGGCTGCATTACATGTCCAGGCAACATATATTAAATCTGCATTTGTGCTTGGCTTCATATCATAGAATCCTGACGCACTTTTATATAAAGGTATTATATTTAACAATTCTCTTTGAAACATCTACAAATAACAGGTATTCTTTGTTCAAATGGAACATTAGATTTGGCAAACAAATTGAAAATATGACATATTTTTCTTTACCATTAGGATAATAAGCAATAGAATTTAGGAAGGCAAAAAGAGAACTGTTATTTTTCAGTATGTTAACCCTATTTTTCTTTCAGTCCTGATTAGAGATTTAAAATTGAGGAGGACATTTTCAGTTTACATGTCTACCTTATTCAAAACTGCCTAGACCACTCAGTCTTCCTCTTGTCCTGCACACCACACCAACCACTATCAGATTATATTGTGGGAGAAACACAGTAGCTAACATCGATAGACTGCTTAAAATGTATTGAAAGCTAAAACTGTATTCTAGATTTGAATAAATAAGTAAGGGATGGTTAAAACCATTGAAACATTTTTTTTTTTTTTTGCTGTCTGTTTCTAATTGCCCATCACTTTCAATCTAAAGACATGAAAGAATGGAGAGAAGAACTTTCCATAATAAGGAAATTCCTATTTTAGACAGTTGAACAAGTGTTACACAACAAATCATCCAGCTGAAAGATTTCCCCTCTATTTCTCACCCAGTGACACTTCACAATGTTAGATTTTCACTCCCATTTTGTTATAGAGTCAAACAGACATGTAGGGAAAATTAATCTCCCCAGCATGAACACAGAGTTTCCCTCTAATTTAAAAAAAAATGGCTTTAGATACAATTTAACATATCCAGAAAACATCATTATTATCAGTATCCACTACCACTGCTGCCTGTGGTGCTAATTCCTCCTGGACAGGACTTATCCGTCATCTGGCTAGAAAAGATGAAGAGTGAATGATGCAAACTAGAAATAAAACAAGTAAAAATTATATTATATCTGCTACACACATTGCAAATCTTCTACGTCTTTTACACTTCTTTTCTTTCTTCATCCAATAATCTGAAGAAATCTTTTGTAAAGTGTATGGGCAGAAATTAAAAGTACACACTTAGTAATTTTCTTGCCTGCAAGTTAAAGGTCAATATATCAAAATTATGGTTCTAGAACCTTTGCCATACTAGTTATTCTATGCAAGAACCTTTTGCAAGCTTATGTACACTGTACCCCTTGGAGGGTTCCAGAGCAGTACTACTTTCCTATAATTGGCCCTGCGATCAGGGAGCCTGGTACAGATGCGATCAGCGGCATCCGGTTCCTGGGACACAGTGAGAGGAACTGATGTTATTCCTCCCACTGTGGGAAACTGGAAGCAATGAGGATTTTATCACTTCCAGTTTCGGTCTTATGTAAACAAGCCGTTACTGGCTTGAACAACCATTTGATCAAAGTGTTTTTGATTTGATCAGATGCTTAGGAGGGCAGAGAAGAGATCTAGGGTTTAATAGACTCCAGATTTCTCAGTAAAGAGAACCTGTCACTGCCCATGATATTACAAAGGAAGTTGATTAAAAAAAAAAAAATTATAAAGGAAGTGAAAAAATAAAAACTTTAAATAAAATAACTTATATAAATAAATATATAATAATAAAAATATAAATTAAAGTGCCTCTGTCCCCTCATGCTCTCACACAAAGGTGAACACATACTGTACATAGGTTGCGCACATGTATGTGAGGTAGAGATCGACCGATTATCGGCAAAGCCGATATATCGAGGGCGAATATGCACTTTCACCAAGGTGGCCGATATTACCAATATTTCAGAAAGTGCTTGTACCGGAGTGATGCCCGCAGCTAGAGGCATCACCCCGGTACCGGCGTCCATAGCCGATGGTCGGCTGTCTTTTAATGACAACCGATGCGGCTGAGAAGCCGCTCCACTGTCATTACAAGGAGCGGGAGGGGACGTCCCCCCCTCCCGCTGCCTTCCATGGCTCTCCCAGGTCTCCCGCCCCACCAGCACCAAGCCTGCATGGCCACCGAATACCCGTTCACAGCCGAATTTGGCTCTGATTGGGTCTCCATACAAAAACCCAGAAGTGATGTCATGACATCACCTCCAGGAACTGGCGCCAGATTAAAAAAAATGACAGCATTCAAAACAGCCAGATTTGGCGTTTTGAATGCTTTTAAGTGCAGAGGAGGGGTTTGGGGTCTTTTAGACCCTCAGATCCCTCCACAAGAGTACCTGTCAAGTAAAAAAAATAAGAAAATAATTTTTTTTTAAAATGAACATATTGCTCCATATTGGCAGATACCGATACACGATGACCAAAATATCGGTATCGGTTTTGGCAATGAAAAAACTATATTGGTCGATCCCTAATGTGAGGTATCACAAGTGAGGTATCGATGCAAATGTTTAGTGAGAGCATTAATTCTAGCAACAGATCTCCCATGTAACACTAAGGCTCCATGTACACGGGACGTTGTTAAAAGTCCCTTTGAATGCTGGAATTTTTAGGACGTTTGAAACGTCCGTTCAGTCGCATTTGTACCCGCGTTTAGTGGGCGTTTAGGAGCGTTTGCGGGCGTTTGCGTTTAGAAGCGTTCCTAGAGGTCATAAAAATTATTCCCCTTTAAAATTAAAAAACGCGAACGCTAAACGCGGGTCATCACGTTCAGACGCGTTCGGACGCGCTCAGACGCGTTCGGACGCGTTTGTGCGCTTGAAACACCGGGAAACACACGTCGAACGCAAATAATTGCGTTCTAAAAACAGTCCCTGAACGCAACTGCCTGCAAATGACTGTAAACGACCTGGTGTACATGGACAGATAAGATAAAATGTAGATGGGTTCAGGGGCTTCTGAAAAAAACGCCCAACTGCTCCTAAACGGCCATTTCCAGCATCCCGTGTACATGGAGCCTAAACTGGTAACCTGTAAAGGTTTATAAAGTGTCCCCTATAGAGATTTTTTGGTGTCAAACCAAGGGCATTGACAATTTTACAGCATTTTCTGCACAAATGCCATGTGATATAAAAAAATATTGCAGCACCCACCTTTTTATTCTCTAGGGCCCCAGCTTTAAAAAAATATGTTTGAGAGTTCTAAGTAATTTTCTAGCAAAAAAAGCTGATTTTTTTTTTACTTATGTGAAAAGTGTCATAATAGGCCTGGGTGTCAAGTGATTAATAAACTTTTTAGAACAATCCATGTGCTGTCTATGATTATATATTTTGTATGCAAATAACTTTCTGTATTTCATTTCAGGTGGAAGACACAGCTTATTCTGTACACCAAACTGAGAATGCACAGACAAAGAAGCAAGAAAAGGAATCATGCACCTAGTCATCTGCTTTTCTGTCAATTTAATATTCAGCTGGAAAAGGCACCATTTCTCCATTCACTTCTAGGCCAACTACTGGATGTATGGTCCTTTTAGACATCTATAGTGTTCTTTAATTACTCTTCTAAAAGGCTATTACTGGTCTAGAAGATGTCTAGAACATGGACAAAAGGATGTATCAGATGCAACTCCTTCCTTTATATTCTCAACCATCTCTACAAGCAGTAAAATATGATTAACTACGGTACATTATGCATGTTGGCAAAGGAATATGGGCTATGTTTAGCCCAGACAGTGGCCCCTGATTATTATTATACATGACTTGCTGAGGCAGCTAAATTAATCAGTAAAGGGAGCGCAGCCATCGACCATGTCAGCGCTCCCATTTTCATTTTAGAATCAATATTCACCTTAATGCACAAAGGACAGGAAAAACACTAACCTAATTATCTGACTTGCCACCATGTTGGTAACCAGTGCTCATATGGAAGGATTCCATGCAGAAGTAATTGGAGAAGAATCTCCAGGATCATAACTATTGTAGTGAGCAGAGGAGAACATCACAGTCTCTAATAAGCATGCTTGATTGCTTTTAGACTGAGAAGCCTTCCCTGGACGTGTAGTGGAGGCAAGACAAATGAATGGCAGCAATTTGAACCCCTTTCTTTAAGATCATTTTTTTAAACTAAATGGTAAGCTAAATTAAGATTAAGAATTTTTACTAAATTCTTGGTTTTTAACTTTTTTTTTTAACCGGTTGCCGACTGCTCACAGTATATTTACTGCGGCAGTCAGCCCCGGCCAGGCAGAGTGACGTAGGTCTACGTCGCTCACCTGTCACTCCTTTTAGAGCCAATAGCGGGCGAGCGCGCGCCCGCTGAGGTGCGCGCCCGCTGAGGCTCGTTCACAAAGGAGTGCGGGCGTGTGACCGGCGGACCCGCCTGTCATTCTCCCCTGTGTAAAAATGAAGATCAGACGGTTCTACTATGTAGAACCGTTGATCTTTGTTTTTACACTAGGAGACATGTCCCCCTACAGTTAGAATCACGCCCCTAGGACACACTTAACCCCTCCCTGTCCAATACAGTTAACCCCTTCCCTGCCAGTGTCATTTTTGCAGTAACAGTGCATATATATAGCACTGATTACTGCAGTAATGTCACTGGTACCCCCAAAAGTGTCAAAAATGTCAGTCAAGGGTCCGATCTGTCCGCCGCAATGTCGCAGTACCGCAAAAAAATCGCAGATCGCCGCCATTACTCGTTAAAAAAAAAACACCAAAAATGACAAAAATCTTTCCCTTTGTTAGTAAACGCGATAACTTTTGCGCAAACCAGTCAAAATACGCTTTTTGCGATTTTTTACCAAACATATGTAGCGTGAAACAATTAGGCCGAAATTTGTTAAAAAATTTTGATTTTTACATTTTTTTGGGGGGGAATTTCATATAAAAAAAAAGTGAAAAATATTGTTATTTTTGCAAAAATTACGCTCTTTTTTTGTTTATAGCGCATGATTAAAAAATCGCACAGGTGACCCACTACCACCAAAAAAAAGCTCTGTTTGTGGGAAAAAAAGGAAGTGAAATTCGTTTAGGTACAGTGTCACACGACCGCGCAATTGTCCGTCAAAGTCACGCAGTAAAAAAATCGCAAAAAAAAAACCCTGGTCAGGAAGGGGGTAAAATCTTCCGGGGCTTAAGTGGTTAAAAACTGGGCATTTGTTTGCAGGGGCCACATCTACAGATGAGGTAATTTTCTATACTCAACTAAATTTTTACTCTGTTACCTCAGCTCAGTGTGTGATTTATCAGGCTGTTATTGAATAAGTATTTCCTAAACTGTGCACACTAGCTGTTGATAATTTCACATCCAGGCTAGTTCCTTAAAGGATAGTCAGATCATTTTTGCCATTGTACTTCTGAATTTGTGTATATCCTGCTGTCAGTCTTCTGTGTTCCTGGTACTCCTGTACAGTAGCACCCCATGGGGGTCTATATCGCCATATAGACCCCCATGGGTTGCTAGGATATATAGCCATATCCTGACCCAGATTTGTAGTGGGATGTAAACAAACCCCAAAAGATCATGGGCATGATTGCAACGTATGTATCATGTGTGTGTTATAAACACAGAGCATTTTCCTTACTTTTTTTATTGAAATAAATAATAAATTGATAATAATATAATTGTGTAAAAGTCAATAATGTGAAATATGTAATTCCACTACAAAAGTGACTGCTGATTTCAACTAGACACATCAGCACCTTTAAGTATGTTAAAATTGCCACAACTTTATATAGTAAAGTGGTAGTATACACCACTTGGACACTTGTACTTAGTGGTAAGATAATAATTATGCTTACCTGTAAGTACAGTAAATATCTCATAAACGTGCACCGCTAAGCAGATTTTCACAATTTGCGGCATGTGCACTGTGCCCTGAATTAAAGGCACACTGAGCACGCCACTGGAGGGCTTTATTAAAAAGGTCAGTCTCTGATAATGTGCTAGTATTTTATTACCTTGCAGGAGGGTCTCTCTATCCCTTAAGTTTTCTTAATAGCCTTTCCCCTGCCTCTGACCAGAATTTCTTTTTTGGTCTCTCACGTTCTCCTTCTTGGTTTTTTCCTAAGACTCTCATTTAAAATTCTAGTAAAAAAAAAAAAAAAAACTTGCAAAAATAGTAATTTTCAACTTAGATCTAGTAGAGTTTTAAATCTAAAGTCTTCAACATAACCTTGAAAGACTTTGATAGATAATAAGCTAAGCATGTTTTTTTTTTTGGATCTGTGCATAACTTTAGCCAGGTCATACTTAAATACTAGATGAGGCCAATCACATATCCATGAAAAAAAAAAATTGCCTCGAAGCTTAACCCTCTCATTTAAATTATAGAAGATACAGAAAAAATACTGCACAATATCATTAGATTTTAAAAAGTTTCTGCTAAGTTTTGCTTTCCGTTGTAAATGACAAAGCCTTCTTACTGTTTCTACTCTGACATTCAATTAATAATAATACCACTGGAGTGTAGAATTTGATTTTATTTCATATAGAACAATGATAGCACAGACCAGCCAAATAACAAAAAACAAAAACAGAGCCAAGGTGTATTATTCTATATACCAGTATCCATACCTTATACTTAGTTTATTATTGAATGAAAAATATGGCTTATTAAAAGTAGCAGTAAAATGAACACAACTTCTCACTTAGCAAAAGATGTCTATTGGTATTCAGTGTGAAGATAATTGTTAGATATGGTTTCAAAGTAAAATAGTATGGGCCATTATTGAGGAACCCTATTCAGAGGGTGGCAGTAGACATCGTTGGCCCTATGACCCGGCCAAGTAAGTCAGGAAAAATATATATCCTGACTATAGTCAGACAATGCTACCTGCTCCCCGAAGGCAGTATCCCTGTCCAGCATTTCAGCACCCAAGTAGCGGAAGCACTTGTCGCTGCTTTTTCCTGTGTGGGGTTCCCCAGTGAGATCCTAACTGATCAGGACACCCAGTTCATGTCAGATGTAATCCAATCTCTGTGATGCACATGCAGGGTTAAGGCCATCTGGACCACCCCATACCACCCCCAGACCAACGGCCTCTGTGAACACTTTAACAGGACTCCTAAAGGCATGCTGAAAGCCTTTGTAGACAGAGAGGCAGACTGGGAAAAGCTTCTCCCTCATATTTTGTTTGCATACCGAGAGGTGACGCAAGAGTCCACTGGTTTCTCCCTCTTTAAACTCCTATATGGAGGCCCTTTAACTCTATTGTGGGAGCAATAAGAAGGGGAGGTTGAGGACACAGGAACTCCAGTCATGTCATACGTGCTGGAATTGCGTGGGTGGCTATCCCGGCTGGCCGGCATGGTCCATAGCTACTTCAAAGCGGCTCAAATGCGGCAGAAGACTTGGTATGACCTGCAGACAGGAGTTCACTGAGGGCCAACAAGTTCTCCTGATTGTCCAACACCCCCAGAACAAGCTCCAGTGCATCCGAAAAGGACCCTATAAAATCCTCTGCAAGCTTGATGAGACTAGGTATTTGTTCAGCCTAGACGACCATGACCGCCAAGAGCGCACATAAACATGCTTAAAGAGTACTACGACCGGACCTTACCCATCCTGGCCATATGCCCTACCCCCACAGGCAAAGCTAATGAAGGCTCCCTGCCCGACCACCTACAAGTCACCAAAACCACCCACTCCCTTGATCAAATTTCCACTGGGCCATCGCATTTTTAGCAGCCCCGGGACGTACTGATCTGGCCTTTCACTCTGAAGAAGCGCTGGGGCAAAAACTCATCTAACAGGCCCCCTACCTAGTCCCCAAGTCCATAAAAGTGGCTATACGAGCAGAACTCACTGAGATGCTCCAGATGGGTATTATGCAGCCCTTTTGCAGTCCATGGGCTTCCCCAGTGGTATAAGTGCCTAAGAAGGATGGGAGCACCAGCTTTTACATAGACTACAGACGACTTAATGACTACACTGTTAGCAACGTGTACCGCATGCCGTACATAGACGAGTTGCTAGACAGACGGGCCCAACACATTAGCACCCTGGACCACAGTAAGGGCTACTGGTAAATAACCCTTACCAAGGAGGGCATAGAACGCCCTGTCTTCATCAACCCTTTCCGACTGTTTGAATTCCTGATAATGCCCTTTGGGATGAAAAATTCACCCACCACCTTCCAGTGAGTCGTAGACCAGTTGTTAGAGGGATGCCAGGGCTTTGCATGTGCTTAGATGACATAGACATCTTTAGCGACACATGGGAGGAGCACCTGCTGTATGTGGGGACCATCTTGGACCGTATCTGCGAGGCAGGACTGACCATAAGACCAGACAAATGCCATCTGGGAATGGCTGATGTGCAGTACCTAGGCCACCGTGTGCGGGGGGGGGGGTGTAATGAAACCAGAACCCACAACAGTTTAGGCTATCCATGACCCTCAAACCAAAAAATAAATAATGTCTTTTCTTGGCACTGCATGTTACTGTCACAAATTTGTCCCCAATTTCAGCACTTTGGCAAAACCCCTGACTGACCACACCTGGAAGAGCGGTCCTAGGATGGTACACTGGACCCCGGCCTGTGAATCTGCCTTCCACCAGCTTAAATCTTCTCTTGCAAATAAACCTGTTCAGGCTGGGCTGCCTGCACTACAACAGACATTATTTGGTGCAAACCGATACCTCCACCTATGGCCTGGGGGCTGTTCTGAATCAAGTGAACAAGGAAACAGAGGAACACCCTATTGCCTTATCAACCAAAAGCTTCTGGACAGATGGTCTTTGCCTTGAAAAAGTTTTAACCCTATCTGTAGGGCTGAGAATTCACCATCCTCATGGATCACAACCCGCTCACATGGCTGAATAGGGTATCTGGGGATAAAGGGCGCCTCCTGAGGTGGAGCCTAGTGCTCCAACTGTACAACTTTACAATCCAATATCAGCTTGGGAGCTTGGGAGCCAACACCAGAACACTGATGGGCTATTCTGGCAGCAGAACCTTCAGTAGGTGAGCATATTTCCCACATATTTCCCACTGAGGTCCTCTTGTCAGCACTTGTAAAAGGGGAGGGGCTGTCGCAGTCCCTGTCTTCCCCCCATTCCATTTCCCTGCATGGGATCCCCACTGGCTGCTTACCCTATTGCCTGCCCCACTGCCCACACGTAGCCTCTGTGCTGGGCGCCAGGGAGCTGCCCCCTGCTGTGCTGACATCCTCCTCGCCAGAAAGTCTGCCTCCCTGCTGTGCCTGCATGTGGATTGGCCACATGCAGGCTACCTGCCTGTTGCCCTACATTTTGCCTCCTCCTGTCCCCACAGGCACAATGCCGTCTCATTCTTCTTGCACTTCTTGCCTGCTGGGGACAAAGGGCATGCTCCTTGTGCGGGCTCAGACTGGAGGGGGTTGGGCTTGTTGCCGGGGCAACCCAACACCAGGCTGGGGGTTGGCTGGACACCAGCACATGCCCATCTTTAGAGATAAATACTGGAGTATGTGAGCAGAGGGACCCTGTGGCTATCAGAACTCTGCTGTCGCCGTTGGGTGCCCAGACCTGTGTGTGGATTACCCCCCGGCCTGCCTAAACTTTGCCACCCCCACTGTGTGCCCAGACCTGTGTTTGGGTTAACCCCTTACTGGACAGGACCCTGCCATCCCTACCATGAATCCCTACCATCCTGTTGCAGATCACCCCTTACCAGCCCGAACTCTGTTATCCCCACTGTGTGCCTGGCCCTGGGTTACCATCTTTTGCCCCCTTTCCTTGTGAGCCAACCCTCTACCATTCAATAAAAGCTTTGTCGGCACTCCTACTCTCTATGTGTGTTCTGCTCCACCTACACCTCCATCACAGGAAGATTAGTAAAACTTTGTACTATGAAAACATAATATTACAATAAAGCAAATCAACTATAGCCACTGCAGAATCTTGGCTGCAAATGTTGTTCTGTTAAAGATTATGGCAGTTAGTTTCCAGTAATGGTGCAGGTATCTACCCAGATGGGTTGATATTTTTAGGATGGGAGCTGCCCTGCTGAATGTACTGCATTATGTGTTATGGTCAAAAAGCCATGCTGGTTCCTAGGATGCCTGTGGCCAACCCTGTTTACAAAAAACATGCTATCTGACAACACATTACGGGGGGGGGGGGGGGGTTATCACTGTAAATTACATTTCCTGGCATGGCAGCTGAATGTAAATGTGAATGTAAATGTAATTGACAAAATATGCACAATAAATCTTATTATTGATTATCTGATGTGAGCTTGGTGATCTATTTAATGTAGTGATGGGTATAGGCCCAACTTTCATTATCCAACGTGTTCCCCACCCAACCTCGCCAATTTCTGTTTGATTGTAACAGCTTTATTGGTGGTTGGTACTTTACCAGTATTTGTACATTTGTTATGGTTTATGCAATTAAGTGGGCTTGTTGGGGTAATAATTTGCACGTCTGGCACTTAGGTGAGGGCAAGCATTTAAGCTATAATTAAATTATTTAAGTGCTCACAGCATACTTGTGTCCACAATTGGATCTTATACTGTTAATGTTGATTTGACTTATGTTTAACATTATTTGGTAATAAAACCATGGCCTTGCCATTTTCGAATTGGATAAGTGAAAGCTGAATAATGTGATTAATTGAATAATGTGTCATTATTGGGGACATTATGCTGCAGGTGTTATAGGATGTTGATTATACTATTTGGCAGCCAGACCAGAAGTTGGTTAAGGACATGTCAGGAGGAAAAAAAAATTCCTCCTGACATGTATATGAATGTGATTGGAGCATTTGGATTCAGTTTTATTCACAGGAAAAAAGATTGATGTGCTCTGCGAAGCTGTCTATATCTTACTGGTTACAGCTATATAAATACAGGCAATAAATGAATAGTATATAAACAACAAGCAAATAGGTACACCAAGTTACTTAGTGACACTTAATAGGAAAAGGAATATGATCATTGTCAATGGGGACATGTTTAAGCTACGAGCTCCAGGGCTGTCAGCCTTATTCTTTCCTCACTACTTGGTGAGCATATGCATATTAGATGGACAGCTGTTCTGGGTCAGTAATTCACCAAGATGCATTAGAAAAGAAAAGGATGATAAGATTTAGGCATTCACATTGAAAATAACAAGTGACCAATTACAGTGTCTATATTTCTGACAGTTTACCTTTAATTAATTATCATTTAAAAATCAGGCAGGCATATATCAATATCAAAATCTGTCATGTTAGACCATAGCACTTTGCAGCATTATATATAGTGAGATGTATTATTGGCACTAAGTTAATGATTATCAGAAGGTTAACCTTCTCTGTGGTATTTCTTAAGACCAGCCAAAGATTTAGATTGTTTCTTGAGATAGCATGGGAAAAAGCTCATTTTGGGACTTCACTGAAGGGATTTTCCCCCATTTCCCACTGCTGTGGTACTTATACAAGAACTGGAGAAGGGGGGCAGTTGTCCCCAATACAGGAAGGCCCAGACAGCAATAAACACATTTTCAGAAGTTCTAAACTTTGCCAATTCTACTTAAATATTTTTTTGTTTTTGGTTGTATCACTGTTGCTGAGGGTTCACTTTCTGCTCTGGCAGAAAGAAAGGGAAAGCCACCTAACAAGGATACAGTGCACAATAAAAACCTGACAGGTTTTAACTCTTCTCGGCTCTTTTCAAAACAAAATAATACAGTTAGTGCAGAGGTTAGTTTTACAGCTGCCCTTCCAACTTTTTTTTACCTGTCACTGTATAAAGAGATCTGAAAAATATTCTTTGTTGCTCTTCAAGCAATTGTTTGGAAAACACTGCCTTAAAGGAAAAAATGACACCTATGGTTCCTATTTACCAATGTACATATCATTAGTAAGACCTCTACTGAAATATGTAATTCAGTTTTGGTCACAAGTTCACAAAAATGTTATCAGAGAACAGGAGAGAGTGCAGAGAAGAGCAACACAACTAATAGGAGACATGGAGGAGCTCAGCTATGAGGAAAAATAGCTGGACTGTATTTATTCTCTTTTGAGATTGAGGGGAGATACAATCACTATGCCCCTGTACAAATCATTAGTAAGACCTCATCTGGAATATGCAGTTCAGTTTTGGGCACCAGTTCTCAAAAAGGATATCAGGAACTGGAGAAAGTGCAGAGAAGGGCAACCAAACTGTTAATAGGCATGGAGGAGCTCAGCTATGTGGAAAGATTAGAGGAACTGAATTTATTCTCTCTTGAGAAGAGGAGATTAAGGGGGGATATGATCAACATGCATAAATACATAAGGGGTCCATATAGTAAACTTGGTGTTGAGTTATTCACTTTAAGGTCAACACAGAGGAAAAGAGGCACTCTTTATGTCTGGAGGAAAACAGATTTTGTCTCCAAATACGGAAAGGTTTCTTCACCGTAAGAGCTGTGAAAATGTGGAATAGACTCCCTCCAGAGGTGGTTCTGGTTAGCTCACTAGATTGCTTTACCTAGGATTCTTTCCTAGGTATACATAATATAAGTGGGTACTAATATTTCTAGGTAAAGTTGATCCAGGGAATATCCGATTGCCTCTCGGGGAATCAGGGAGGATTTTTTTTCCCCTGCTGTAGCAAATTGGATCATGCTTTACTGGGGTTTTTCACCTTCCTCTGGATCAAATGCGGGTATAGGATTGTGTATATGGGATTGTATAATTGGGTTTTCTTTACTGTTTTTTGTTTTTTATTGGTTGAGCCAGATGGACTTGTGTCTTTTTTCAACCTGACTAACTATGACTAACTATGCATAAATACAAATGTGGTTCACATAGTGAACTTGGTGTAGTTATTCACTTTAGGATAATCACAAAATACAAGGGAGCACTCTTTATGTCTAGAGGAGAAGACATTTAACCTCTATATATGGAAAGGCCAGTAAGAGTTACAAAGATGTGGAATAGGCTATCTCAAGAACTAATTCTAGCCAGCTCAGTAGATTGGTAGGTAATCCTAAAGGCATATGTTTAGGTAATAACACCAGGGATTGCTGATCCATGGAATATCCAAGTGCCTTCTGGGGGATCAAGAAATAATTTATTTCTCTGTCGCTGAATTATGCTTTATTTATTTATGTGTTTATTTATTTTTTGTTTTTTTGCTTTCATCTGGATCAGCTGTAGGTAAAGGCTTTCTGTATATAATGATTTTCTATGTATTTATTCCATTCTTTTTTTTTTTTTTTTTTATTGGTTTAAATAGATGGATTTGTGTCTTTTTTCACATTGACTAACTATGTAACTCTGTCACTACAGTATGTCCCTAGATCCTGACACATTAAACTCATGCCATAGATCTCTCACCCAATGTCCAGGTATTTAGTCTGTGACCACATCAGTTTTCTAACTGGGTACTATTGTTTGGATCAGCAATGAAGGTTAGAATAATAGCACGCATCCTGACATATGGTCATTACTTCTGACTCACTATAGCACTAGAGACTTGGGCAGTGCAGATGAAGTTCAAAAACATACATTGATCTTATCACATTCAAATCTGATTACAGAAATTTACAAAGATACATTGAAAGCTGCTGATTTTTGGGGCACTCCACATCTCAATGCTATTGTAAGTGAATGCTAAAACTATTAGCATGATATTTATTGCAGCTTTAAATTAGTAACATGATGACATAGAATGGATTTTATATGATGTAAGTGTGCATGAGTGCATAAAATTAATCATGGCATATATTTTTAAGTTAATGGGAAGTTCTCAAAATGCAAAAAAGTGTAATAGCCCATGAATACTATAGCTTCAATTTCTCTGCTTAAAAATATAATGAAGTAGACAGATTGTAAAAAGATATGTATTGATTTAATGGAACAACTAAAAATGTTGCTTTCTATATATCATATAACAGCATGGTACCTAATGGTGCAGCATATGAGAAAACAGCAAGGGTCTTTTAAATAATACAGCACATACAACATTTAGTATGTTTTGTTGCAGATGTATGCTGTAATGCTCAGTTCTCCAATTTTCATATCTGATATACATTGAAATATTTATATTGTAAATTTGTACAGACTTATGGTACTAGTCTAATATTTTAGGTAACTTCCAATTAATAGATAATTCCATCTACACATGCACATATGTTAGTAAGATGGCTTTTCTGGTTATGATTTTTGGAACACATAGGGGTTTACTAAAGGGAAAAAGACTGGACTTTGAAAAGTGCAGTTGCTCCATAGCTTAGTAACTGAGCAAAAACTTTGCTAACTTCCATCATCCAATCATGTACAAGGAAAAATGCCGTATTTTTTTTTTCCTTGCACATGATTGGGTATTCTTTGCAAAGTGAAGAATTACCTTATTTACTAAGCTCTGGAGCAACTGCACTTGCAGAGGGCAACTGCACTTTGCAAAGTGCACAGTCTATTTGCCTTTAGTAAAGCAACCCCTAATAGTCAGCGATGTTTTCCCAACCAATTACAGTAACTAGCCTTGCAAATGTTTTAGCAGAATGGAAACAACTTCTCACAGGCACACTTCAAAATTTCGTAATAATAGAGGCAATTATAAATTATAATCACAAAGAAGGGACCAACTCCATACTAATACCAATGGTTTTAGAACGAGCCGTTAAAGGTGTGGTGGTCAGGATCCACAAATTTGGCCATATAGTGTAAAGTACTGTAACAATGGTGAGAGCTTACACCTTTTTAACCACCTCATTGCCATCATGTTACACTGTCTTCCTTTCCAGGTCATTTTTCAGCTTTCAGTGCTGTAATAGCTGAAATGACAATTTTTTGGTCATACAAATCTTTACCCAAATGAATTTGCTATCATTGTTTTAAGACAGCTCAAGCTTTCTTATAATGGTATTTCATAACTACTAAGACTAAAAAAATGTTGAAAAAACATGTGTCCCTCACTTTCTGTTCAAGTAAAAATGCCTGGGAAGTATAAACACCCCCAAAATTACCTCTTTTTAGAAAATAGACACCCCAAGGGGATCTCAGTTTTTTTTTTAAAAGGAAGAAACATGCTAGTATTTGGATGGTTAATAATATATTTTATTACAGTTTAATGCCTCTAAATAGTCACTCCATCCCAGACAAAGATTTCAGTTATAGGAGGAGTTGCAAGGCAGGCTTACCAACCTGGGTTCTGTGCTCTGCCATTCTGCCAAAGAACCTCATGCATCCTGTTGCATTCTTCATAAGATCAATCACAGTGGCAGCAGATTAGCAAAGCTAGGAACTTGGCACATGTTTTAATCTCTTTGGGAAAAGAGGTGTTTCAGCATACGCACCTCCTTGCAAAACTGAGAGTGTTGGATAAAGAAGCCTTCAAAACTTAGAACTTGATAATGGTACACTAGATTAGAGTTTACTGTGGAGGTCACATACAGTGGGAGGTTGGAGATAAAGCAGTTTGTTTTTTTAGATAAGGGGTTAAAATACAGGTCACATGCAGACAGGAGAAAGTTGAGATTTACAGAACAGGAGACTGGTGAAAGGATTAACTGCAGCAACTCAGCAATCAAATCGTGCTGACGGTGAACATCTACTAATGAATTATTCCTTCATTTATTAGTTTCTCCTTCCTCCATAGTGAGAGGAAGGGTGGGGGTGGGGATCTTGCAAATAT
Source organism: Pelophylax lessonae (assembly GCF_965119305.1). Taxonomy (NCBI): domain Eukaryota; kingdom Metazoa; phylum Chordata; class Amphibia; order Anura; family Ranidae; genus Pelophylax; species Pelophylax lessonae. The sequence goes on from NC_138773.1 coordinate 163,252,420, forward strand.
AAACAGTTTTACCCCTTCATGTCTGTGATTCCTGTTATTGGACAACACAATGATCATATACACCTATTGGCTCTGGGCCTTTTGCCTATTCTCTTTGCAGGTAAATGGCTATTTGTGCATGTGGAACGTGTATACCAACAGTAAGCTCCCGTTCACATTGACTGCAGCTTTGAAATCATGCAACTTAATCTGAAATAGCATGATTTCAAAGCCGCATCTCGGTGAGGCTTTGGGTGCGACTTTTGAAGACATCTGTGCGGCTTTATGCACAAATGTCTATTCAAGTTACACTAGAAATTTCCAAAAGTAGTGCATGTATTACTTTTTTAAATTAGTGTGGTTTTGCAACAATTTGAACAGTGCTATTATCGCAATAGGACGTGACTTGTTATGTGATATGACCAGCAAATCGTATGACAAGTCAATCAATGTGAATGGGGGCCTAAAGGACATTTAAAATGTCCATTTAGAATAACCTCACATCAAACAGTGATTCTTCAAACATGCTGGAATCCTGGGATTGGTGTTTGTGGAGAGAATACAATTAGCTGCAGGCTCTCCTCAGCCAATCCTTGAAGAGCAACGAGGAGGTGGTAACACATGAAATGACAGCTGTGAACCTGAGCTCTCAGTTGTTACTGTGCAGTGTTTTAGGCCACTAGGTCACCTTAGTTCTCTTCAGCCTCATTCAGATGGGCAGCAAGGGGAAAGTAAAAACAAGCCTTGAATCCTCATTTATACCACTCCCGACCAACCGCTAGAAAATTATCATTTTCAGCAAACATGTTGGTATACATTGTCATGGTTGAGTGGTACAAACAAACACCAACCCCCCCCCCCCCCCCCCATACACACACACACAGCCTTGAAAACCACTCACCAATTACAATTTGTTGTAATCACAATGGCCATACTTAAACCATAGGATTTTTGGTTATTTATTTTACTTTCCTCCTGTCCTTGCAGAAGTGTCAGATTGAGTGCAAAACTTTAAGACCATCATGATTTTTGCCAATAGCATATACATATGACAAAGATGCTGAAAGGAATATATTTAATAAGAAACTAAAGGCATTGTTAAGTAACAGTCTTGTTCTCCTCAGACAACAAGAAGGAAATTCAACTAAGTAACAGTGCATATGATGTACCTATCTCTGAAAGGCATTATTAACCTCTTTACGACCGCCCGCTGCAGATGTACTGCGGCAGGCAGCTGCTCCTGTGCGAACCCCTGTAACTGTACGGCGGTCGCGAGCAGGAGGCTAGGGGGTGAGCAAGTGCCGCCGGGAAGCCGTCAGCGGAGAAGCCGATGCAGCGGGTAGGCGGATCTGATTGCCGCCTGACACCCGCAATAGTTCCCCGATGAGAGAGAAGAATGGTCAGCTGTTGTAAACACAGCTGACCGCTCTTCTCCCTGGAATGATCATAGATCCCCTGTGATCCTTCTATATAGGAACAAAGGTCTTTATGGTAATTTCACAAGCCACCCCCCCCTACAGTTAGAATTACTCCCCTAGGCTCACATTTAACCCCTTGATCACCCACAATGTTAACCCCTTCCCTGTCAGTGTCATTATTACAGTAACAGTGCATATTTTTAGCACTGACCACTATAGTAATGCCACTGGTCCCCCAAAAAGTGTCAAAAATGCCAGTCAGGGGTCCGATCTGTCAGCTGAAATGTTGCAGTCCCACAAAAAAAATCGCAGATCGCCGCCATTACTAGTAAAAAAAAAACAATAAAAATGACATAAATCTTTCCCGTAGTTAGTACACGCAATAACTTTTTGCGCAAACCAATCAAAATACGCTTATTGCAATTTTTTTTGCCAAAAATATGTAGCAGAAAACAAATTGGCCTAAAATGTTAAAAAATGTTGATTTTTAAATATTTTTTTTTGGGAATGTTATATAGCAGAATGTGAAAAATATAGATTTTTTTTCATAATTGTCGCATTTTTTTGTGTATAGCGCAAAAAATAAAAATCACACAGGTGATCAATTACCACCAAAAGAAAGCGTTATTTGTGGGAAAAAAAAAATTGTTTGGGAACAGCGTCGCATGACGGCGCAATTGTCAGTTAAATTCACGCAATGCCAAGTTGAAAAAAGTGGCCTGGTCATTAAGGGGGCAAATCCTTCCGGTCTTAAAGTGGTTAAAAAAATTATAATTGGAGATGTAGACTTTTAGCCATACCTACCCACTGTAAAAAGCAACACTGTCCTCTAATCCTCAAGAACGCCAGTAGCCAAAAGTAGAAAACTTTAATCCTATCTATCAGTTAATTATATGCTAGCTCCCTTTGCATTGACACTGTCACTGATGCATCAGCTGTGCTTTTACACCACCCCATCTGTCACCCTAGAGAGCATCAACTGGGAAAGATGCTATGCAGTGTTGTATTCTGCAACCCACACTAAGGACACTGAAACAATGCCTCTTTCTATAACTGGCAGCTATATCAAAGAATTACTCACTAAATGTGTGAAAGATGAGCAGAGGAGGAAAGAGGGCATCAATTTTCTGGTCAATGCAGCTACCAGGGATAGAAGTTACAGCATGGAGACAGAACTGAGAAAAAAGCTTTCTCTCTTCTCAAAGTCTTTTTCTACAGATTACCAATGAGAATTTGTGAAAGATGAGGGGATAGGAAAAAGGTGCCAGAGATATTAAGAATATATTGTGGGAGTTAACCATATATTCTCAGTGTCTGCAAACTGTTATATGTAGTTGTTATGGAATTATGGAATATGGCAAGTTCCAACATGATGGTAATCATACAACCAGATAATCCATGACTGTGAAATAAATATTATAGCAGTAGCACCTATACTTTCTAAATGGTGGTGACCTCTATCCACAGATCCTAGTTCTAAATCTTTGTCTATTGGGAATTTGAAATGTGGGTCTTATTTTACTTTCAAATCAAGCTTGCATTAATATTATGTTATGTTAACGGAATGTGTAAAGTATGTTTATCTAATTTAATTACATTTAAGTCATTCAACTTGTACCATATTTATTGTGGTTCATAGTGCCATGTACAGTACAAGCCACACACCCTTCCTGAGGCCAAGCTTTTTAACAACAAGGTCAGTATTTTTTTACTACAAAAAAGGGGTAACCAGAAGCTGGCCTCTATCTACTTTATTTTTTTTTAGAACTGACAGGGTCAGTTTAAGTAAGGCAGACATTAACGCAAAGTCTATTCTTGGTTGAAATTTTATTTATACCCCATAACTAAATAGGATGAGAAAGAGATGGGTATATTGAAGGGGCAGCTTGCAGTACCTCCAGGAAAAAGGCATTGATTCAAAGTATGCAATAAACCACCACAAAGAGGATCAAAGGCAATGTCCTGTGATGGCATAATGGCCAGTGAGTGGAACCACAATTACAGCGAGAACCAGACATCTGACAAACCCAAAAGTGTGTCACCTAAAGAAGATTCTTCAGATTAGCTCTTCAAAAGAGCAAAAATGCTAAGCTTGAACAATAGAACAGGTAAGTATTTTTAGTAATCTTTTATAGTGAACTACCAGGGGTAATTGGCTGACACATGTTCCTGTGAACTCAGCTGGGGTAAAAAGAGGAGCAAAAGTAAATTAAAAGGCTATGAAAAAGGTCATCATCTTGTCAGCTGTGTGAGACATCACACATGTAAGTAAGAGATAGAAAAGGGAACTTCCAGATTTAATAATTATGCCTACTTTTTTTTTTTTTTTTACATTAATGCATTCTCTGCATTAAGGTAAAAAAAAAAAACCTTTAACATGCAGTGCCCCCCACAGCCCCCCTAAATTCTGAACTGAGCCAGATCTTGGTCCATTTCTGTGCACGTCTGCCATTGGCTTCCATTGCTGTCAGTCAAAACCTGTGAGTAGAGAGTGGGGGGGGGGGCTGAGTCGGGCTGTGCATCTGAAGAGATGCAAACACCCTGGCTTGGGAGCGAGCCCGCATGAGTGCCTCATTGGAAGCCAAATCCTTTGGTGGACACTCGGCAGGGGGAGGAGCCAGGAGCACCAAGGGTGTCAAAAACATTGTAAATATCATGTTTGTTATTTTAAAGGATAGGTTCACCAAAAAATAAATAAATGCACAGGTAAAAAATGTACGTTTATTTATTTTTTTTTTTCTTCTAAGAAGCCTGCAAAGCATTGTATCCACGATCAGCAGATCGCAGGTACACTCTCTGGCTCCTGAAGACTTTCAGCATAGCTGTCTGCTTGTACCTCGTACAGGCAGGCAGTTACCTGAGAGCAGTAAGAATCAATGAACTACTAGAGCTCTCACCATCGCCCTTGTAGTTACTACAAGCCGTCAGTAGCAATGGCTGACATTACTTGTAGGCATTGATTCATAGGAAACTGTGAATTAATGACGAAGCGCATGGGCAGAGCCCCACACGCCTAAGCTGTTTTCAAATTGTGACAGTGGGTATGGGCAGAGGATCCCACACCAGCTGTAACATGGAGGGAGGATTGGAAGGCAGAGGCTTCAGATGCTGGAACCAAAAATGGATGGAACATGCAACATGCTCCAAAAGTGAACTTGTCCTTTAGTGAAGAAAAAAAAGGACGTATTAGTATCAATAATGTGTGTGAAAGTCTCTCCAAACATATTTATTTTAATGGATCAAATATTACATGTAACAGTTAGATGCAGTTAGATATCAGGCAATAATATTACACTTCTTCTTTCCAGAGATTCCATCACTGGTGTCTTAGGACACACAGCCTTTGGAACCAAGGCAGCACTCTTATGCTAGGATTATTCCTCATACACAAAACATATTCATGTTTTACTTAATCTGGATTAGGATATTATGGCAATGTGTAAATTAGAAAATATGAATTGATTGTAGTTCTACATATAATGTGCATCTGAAAAAGCCGTGTGCCTTTACCACCTCTAGGCATAGACTTACTGCGCCAAGTGGTAAATCTGGCCTTGGTCAGTTATAGAAGGTAATGACCAAGCAAAGATATTTATTAGAATTAAGAATAGATATCTGGTCATTACCTTCCATAACTGACCAAGGTCAGATTTACCACCTGGCCCAGTAAGTCTATGCCTAGAGGTGATAAATGCGCACCGCTTTTTCAGATGCACATTATATGTAGAAATACAATCAATTCATATTTGCTAATTTACACATTGCCATAATATCCTAATCCAGATTAAGTAAAACATGAATATGTTTTGTGTATGAGGAATAATCCTAGCATAAGAGTGCTGCCTTGTTTCCCAAGGCTGTGTGTCCTAAGACACCAGTGATGGAATCTCTGGAAAGAAGAAGTGTAATATTATTGCCTGACATCTAACTGCCTCCAGGATTCTAGTTGGAAAATGCTGTTTATTTCCTATTGTTATCTTCTGAAAAAGAAAATGTATTCTAGTGGTTTGTAACTTCCTTAACTTGACATATATACAACTAATGGTGTATGTCCATGCCTAGAAAAATAATAATCTTACAAGCTTCTGACTGCACAAGGAGCAAGGAGCATAAATTGGCACACGTCTGATGACTCCAAATCAGAGCACGTAGTTTCTGAGCTGTCAATCACCAAGCGATAGTACTGTCAAGTAAGAGGATAGGAAGTGAGTCATAAATTTCCTAATACGTGGAATCACTGCATATACCACTTTGCTTCCTCACTTGAGCAGAGAGGTGAACAAATGAAGTAGTTGTAGGGGGCCTTTATTTAAATGAATCTGCTGTTTAGCCTTGCATGGGCAAAACAATTATTCATTTTCATAATTGCATGCAAATCTGTCTGATCTGTGGAGAAATTGACATATCCAGGCATATGGTTCATAAATGTTATGATTCTATGAGGACACATTACAATTTGCCAATTTACCTGATTTTTGGTCAATTTGCTCATCATGGTATTGTTCAAAAATATTTTAGATTATGCTGGACAATCTTTGTTGCCACATTGCCTCATACCAAAAAGGTTGTTTGCATAACAATCAATCTGCCTAGAAATTATAATGTATATATGCAGGTGATTATCAGTAAAATGAGAGCCGAAATCCTGTAAACACAGAAGAGACCTTCCGAGTCAATATATCTCTGTATATTCATGTCAGGTTCACAGTAAATTATCTTGTTGACTAGGGGCAGAGCAACACCATGTATAAAATACAACATTAATTTGATAAAATAGCATTGAAATTAGTGCTAATGCAGCATATCACTGTATGGATTTAGCTACAGAAAGGCCAATGAAAATTAATTGGACATTTTCACGAGGTCTTCAGTCACAGTTTAACATGCCACAGCATTGTTACATTGATGATGGACATTTTCTAAATAGAGCCTGCACTCATCTGTCACTTTGTCAAGGAATGTGCAGAATTCTATAAAATTTGTCTAAATTAGTTCATTTGCTTGTACAGCTAACATGTCATCAAATCACTTTCATTACTGAGCAGCCCTGATCTTGTGTGTGTCATAGAGAATCTTAAGCACAAAGCAAGAATAATCAACATTCCTAAATGAAACTGAGTCTCTTTGAATTACCATGCTTGTGTTTTAAAAGCATATCAAAATTTTATTCACTTCTGATTAAAATATGAAGATAAAGAAATTAACCAAGGTGTCTGTTTGGTTGACAGCTGCTAATGTATTAATTAGATGTTTCTGAACCATGAAGCCTTTTACAAAAAGAACATTCTCTACTCTTCCCTTGAGAAAATTCACGTCTGCAGTGCACCTGATCTCCAATAGCCTGAAAGCAGAAGTCCCACCGGCATCCTTTGGTCTTCCACTTGACAAAATAGCCTCATTTTTATTTACTGCTCTTTCCCAGCTGTCTTTACAAAAAAAGGCACATCATTAAAATGGGAATTAAGCATCATATTGAAATTAGTAATGCCCTTGCAAACGTGATTGAACTCTTCACTTCAGATTCACTTAAATTTTAGATGGCCAAATGTGTGTGTATAATGGAGGGGTTCAGTTGTCAGAACTTAGAGTTGATGGTAAGTACATAGTGTACAATGTACTATTGCAAATAGAAGAATTTTTGTTCTCATCCTAATATCTTTTTCCTGCAGTCCTTTTAGGGACACAGCTTGATAGTAAGATTTATAGGGTGATACTGCCACCTAAAGAAGTAAAAGGCCCAAAGAAACATGAAGGCCAGCCCCCTTGAGGCTCTAACCCCTTCACAGCTGCTTAGTATTAGCAAGCAGTCTAAAGGTAGAAAAATAGTATTTGAGAGGTAAAATTTGTGTTCCTCAATCTACTCAGAGAAAAAGATTTTAAGGTGAGTACAAAAATCCTATTTTGTCCATTAAGGGAAACAGCTTGATATTAAAGCATAAGTCCATATTTGGGAACATGTTACATGTTCCACCCATTTTTAGGGTAGAACATCATCATGTTCCTACAAAAACCCACAGAATATCCTGCTATGTCCAAAAGATAATAGATTTAAACCTTAAACTGGTGGGGAGCCCTAGCTGTCAATTTCCACCCACCCACTGGCCCAAAGGATCGATCTACCTTGAATTACATGATAAGCATCTTTTTTTCCCCCAAAGAACAACCCCTTGCTAAACATTTGCAGCATGGAGAGGGTTATGCAGCCATTAAGTCATTGAGCCTTGAGATGTCACATTTTTGTTTTGATTGAATGCAGAGGACTTTTAATTCTAGTAAAGACTCTGAAGGATATTATTAAATTCCATGCTAAATTACCTTTGATGTTCTTTGTCAATGACCAAAGGAATCATATAATTGATGAATCACAATTATAACAATTACTTACATCTTTGGGACTTTTTCATGGGTTGTGCAGATACCCTGTGAGGGAGGGAGCATATATTTGTGGAAGGATACACCTATACAACTTGCCTATGTACTATTACTAACCTACTCAGGACAAGGAGTATATGCTGGCAGACCCTGCAATATCACATTTATACCTGTGAGAAGGAGATGACTGAGGTTTATCTATCTGAAAAATCACCCCCGCCCCTATGGATCACCTCCTCTGAACCACAGTTGTTTGAGTTCATCTGTCTCATCAAGGAGTCCAAGATCAAAATGTCACATTTATGAACGAAAGGTACATACAAATGGTACTTGTTTCTTAGGAGCTCTTGCATGTTTTGAGATTATATAGTCAAGGACTTTCCTCAATTGTTTACAGGAATATGTTCACAAGATAATTACTACCAAAGCCAATTAAAGCCGCCTGCATTGAAAGTTGTGAGTCAATGTGCTCTCTTCATGAACGGATGCATATAAAAAGAGATGGCATGATGGAAGTTTAATTCATGATAATGCTCTATCTTTAGTGTTATTAGATTGCAATCTTTTTTAACGCCTAATTGAAAACCGTATGGTTCTTGGCTTTATCAAGTTCATCTGGTAATTATCTGGTAGCCACCTGTTTATTTTTATGACATATATAATATGCATATCTGTATATATTATTATGAACCAAACCTATCTAGCAGGATGGAGTTAAGGCAGTAGGTTATTTTAACCATGCCTGTTTAGTTGTTTGTTTACAGAGTATTGCATACTTTTAAAAGAAGAAATAAAGCTATTGAATATTTTTTACAATCAGGAGCTGTCACAAGTTTTGATGATTATTCAAATTAGTAATATTTTTTGGACCCAAGAACAGAGGTATGAAGGGTCAAGATTTATGTTGATACAAGGGGTGAGGGGTAGAGCCCCTCATCCATATTTTCCCATGTTTGTAGCTTCATATAACATGTTCCCACTCCTGCAGCAACTCCCCGATCCACTTCCTCTAGTGACAGGAAGCCTGAGACCTCCCCTCCCTGAAATCACTGTCACTATTTAAAAACTAAATGTGGCCATTCAGGGCTCTTCCTGCCCAACCACAACATTCTGTGAATGGGAGAAGTACAACTACCAACAGCCATTGTTGCTGTCGGCTTGTAACTTTCAATGAACTACCAGGGCACTGTTGTGCATTCTAAGTAGTTCATTGTCTTTTCCTGTCAGGGTGTAACTGTCTGTTCGTACAAGGTAAGAGCAGATTGCTTACACTGACAGTCTGCAAGAGTCCTGATTGGCACCTGCGATCTGCTGATTGTGGGTGCAATGTTTTCCAGGTTCCTAGTAAAAAAAAATAATAATTAATACACATTTTTTTTACATATAAAAAGATGTGAATGTATTATTTTTTTAACAAAAGTGAACTTATCATTTAAGAAACCAAAAGCATCCAAAAACAAAAAAAAGATTCAAAAGTAGTCCAAACTGAGGAGCAGGCACACCCAAACAACACAGGCAACCTGCTCAATGATAAAAGATGAAAACAAAAAGAAAACCTTTGTCATTAAATTACCACCTGCAGACCCTCTTGGCTAACAATAGCATCTGCATAGGCAGACATTGACTTTGACTTTTTGAAAGTTAGGAAAAATGTATACAGAAGACTAGGACATTGCTTTACAAATCTGTGACAATAAGGCGATAAAAAAAAAACCTTAGGAAATGATCACTGCCCTTGGTAAAGTGATTGTAAACCCTCACATATACCCAGTGAAGTGAATAGCCTCAGATTAAAAAAATCTTCCTACAAAAGTTTTACTTGTTTTTTTGCAGTCTTCTCTTGACTACAAGCCTTCAAAAGTGTAGATGTGTGGTAAAATCATTGTGCATCTGTGAGTACAGTGGAGGGGGTGAAAAAACTGCAGTTACAGCTCTTATACACTGTGTGAGAGCTGATTGGAGGAAAGGAACATACCTCCCCTCCACATAAGCGGAGGAACAAAGGATCATGCAGAGCTCTGTGCTTATCTCCTGCCCAACACAAATTGTATCTCAGGTGTCGGGAAAACTCCTCAGAAGTGACACATGCTGATAACAGGAACAAAGCACCAGAAAGAAACGACACTTTGAGTTTTGGAAAGATATAAGTAAACACTGCAGATATATGTGCTTAGTTCAAATTTTTACAACCATTTTAAGTGGGCTCTAACAGGAAAAGGCGGTATTTTATTTCATATATATATATATATATATATATATATATATATATATATATATATATATATACATATATACACACATATGTATATATATATATATATATATATATATATATATATACACATAAATAAGTTCATTGCTCTGAAAATAATCTATTCTTAATGCAAGATCAAATGGAGATCCCTACCAGGTAAAGCTAAAAATAGAGAAGCCCCTCTGACTGAAATTTGGGCTATAAAAAAGGCTCCTTTACAAGGAAATGATGCCAAGATGTCCCCAAAAGGTTTTAGGAGACTTTGTATCAATGACAATGCTATTTTTAAGTCCCATGGATGAAGGAAAAATATATGGGGTGACCCACGATAAAAATGTGAATTAGATGAGGAGGATGTTTGAAATGGGTGGAAAGTATAGACACCTTTCCTTCAATGGCACTAAGTATCAGGTTTTGTTCTGCTCTCAATTGAAGGAAAGGAGAACAAGGGATGCCAAAAAGGCACTTTAGGAAACCTCCATTGCCTCACACCAGCGAAAATAAGTCTTCCCTGATCGATGACAAACGTAACGGGAAGTCAATTCATAAGCTTTGAACATGGTCAGGAATACTAATCTGTGAAATGCCCTTGTCTCTCAGAACTTCAACAGCCAGTCTGTCAAAACCAGAGTAAATAAAGCAGGGTGGCAGATGGGTTCTTGAGAAAATAGATCTTAAAACTTTGGCAGAGGCCATGGAGTGTTGACTCACAGATTAATGATGTCAGCATATCATTATCCCTGAGGCTAAACCAGAGGTATGAAAATGACTGGGATGCCCATAACCTCAATCTGCCACAGCAACTGAGGAAATAACTTCAGCTGAGGGAGGGCATACATCAGGACATACTGATGCCACTGAAACACCTGAATTTCCACAGCCTCTGCCACTGTTAAACATTTTGTACAACTGAGAGGTCAGGAGATGCAATGAAGACATCTGTCATGGAATACCTTTCGAGGGAGAGACCATTCTCCCAGGTCTAAAAGTTGTCTGCTAAAAATGTCTGCCTGACAATTTTCTATTTAAGGAATATACATTACAGAAACAGTTAGAACCTAAAGTTCTGCCTAGGATAGGATAGATTCCACTTCCTTTGCCACTGTAACACTTCTGGTGCCACTTTCATGATTGATGTTTAGCCACAGCCATGTCATTGTCCAACTGACCATTGATTAGATGTCCTGCAAGAGGCTAGAGTCTAGTGAAGCAATGATGAACTAATTGTGAGTAACTTTAGGATGTTAATTTGAGCAAAAATTATATCAGGGAACAATGACCCTGTACATATAGGGGCCCAGAATTTCCCCCCATCATAAAAGACTAGCATCCACCATAATGATCTTCCAGTACAGGGGGAGTATATCTGCTTGTCATCAACATTAGGGACATCATATACCAATACAGCAGCAAATATGGAGGATGTAACCAAACCAACTTGTCATGGGATAGGGTAGACTTGTCCCATATTGTAATGATATTCTGCTGTGCACTCTTTGAGTGTAATTGATAAAATAGGACCACTTCAAAGGATACCCTCTTTTAGGACCTTCTAGAATAACAAACAGGGAATCCATCTACCCAAAAGAAGCAGACCATCAGCCCCAGAACTCACAGAGCTGCATATTCTGAAAGGGGAACAACACTGAGACTTAAAGCAGAGTTCCACAAAGTTTGGTGTTTGTTAACTACACTTTTTGTATCTGCTGACTTTTAATAAACACACACTAATCTGTCCCACAGTCCAGTGATGCGGCCACCCGAAGCCTCGCTTCTCTCCCTTTCCTCTCCGTGGTGATGGCATTGCAAGTGTGGGCACACGACTGTGACACCTTGCAGCTTCACAGCCCGGTGCACACTGTGCATGCGCAAGCCGCACAGCGCCTCCCCATTGGTTGGGAAATCTTCTGGGACCTGTGACATGTCCCATAAGATTGCAAAGAGGGAGGGGGAGAGGAGAACTAGGTACCTGTCCCCTCCCCCCCCCCAAAAAAAAAAGTGATATGCTTTTCCGTGGAGCTTCGCTTTAAGTTATCAAACATATGTATTAAGTTCTTTTAACTTTTCCTGGGGTAGAAAGATCTTGGTGTAAGTGTGCTCAAAAGAAGGCCCAAGAACTCCAAGTTATGTGACAAGTTCAGAAATAAAAAAAGAAGTCTTCTTAAATGTACAACCTTATTAACGCATTGTTTTTCAGAGCCAGGGATGTCTGACAATACAGCAGAAGGTTGTCTAAGTATTCCATAACCAGGATACCACTAAGGCACAAAATTCCTAGGACTGCACCCATGTAAAGACTCTCAGAGCTCAGTCAAGTCCAAAGGGAATGTACACAAACTGAAAGTGGTTGTCTCCCATCGCAAAGCTAAGATATTACTGATGATCTTTTAAGATAGGAATGTATAGACATGCATCACTTATAATGATGAATGCTAAAAGTCTTAGTTATGGGGGGGAGAGGGGTGCAATAACTGACCAAACAGATTCTATCTGGAAATACTGAGGACAGATAAAGGCTCCGAGGAGTTTAAAAATGAATATGTGTTAATTGCCTTCTTTTGGTATTAGAACAATGAACTACAAACAGGTTTGAGTAAAATCCCTGAAATCTTTCAGTTGGGGGGATGGGAACAACAGCAGCTTGTGTCAACAGTACTTGAATAACAAAAGGCTGTTCATTTTGCATTGCAGATACACTGGAAGGGGGAAAAAAAGAGGGGAAAGAAGGCAGAACTCAATTTTGTAGACAATGAACACAATTTCCCACACCCAAGAGTCACCTAATTTGATGGGTCACTAACTCTGGCTTATAATGCAATATGAAATAGTCCATTACATTATTGATTGTATGTTGTATATGTACATGTCACCTTGATTTTTCTGGTTGGGTTTATCTGCTGCTGAAGGGTGAAATCATATTACATTTTCTTTATTTTGTTTATATAATTATAGCCAGATGCATATTGACTTGGTCTGGGGTTAGTTAGTAATGCATCACTCTCGATGCCAAACCCATGGGATAATACCAAAGCCTGTGTGTCATTGGCTGGGTTTCCTCCACTGTCCAATGTACCTCCCCATTGGACACAGTGGGGACACTCCCTCAGCCCAAATGCATCACACACTGAGCACATGTAACAGGCCTAACTACGAATCATGCTCCCCTGATAGGCCGAGGGCATCTATGTTTTGCCTGCTGCTCTCCTGATAAGCAGGCAGGGCCAAAACCACTCTCCTACCTAGCACCTATCTGGGAGGGTGCTACATAAACATTCACTATTCATGAAGAAAAGCCATAGACATAAAAGAGCAGTCATACTCTGAGGCATCTGACTACTTTCATGTATGTGTTATAACTGTGCCCCACACCAATACGAACATTCTGTTTAGCTTAAAGTGATAATAAAGTCTCGTTTTTTTTTAATAACAAACATGTTATACTTACCTCCTCTGTGCAGTTGGTTTTACACAGAGCAGCCTGGATCTTCTTCTTCTTCTCTGGTCACTCTTTGTGGCTCCAGCCCACCCCTCCTGTCGTGGGCCCACACAGCAAGAAGCTTGCTATGGGGGCACCTGGGTCAGGCTGCAACTCAGTGTGTTCATTCAGACATGGAGCTATGGTTTGGCCCCACCTCCTCTCTCTCCTGATTGGCTAACTGACTTTGATTGACAGACATGGGAGCCAATGGCGCCCTGGCTGTGTATCAGCCAATCAGCAGGGAGAGTCCCGGATGGGACTAGTGGACATAGCTCAGGGGCTCAGGTAAGTATTAGGGGTGCTGGAGTGGCTGCTACACACAGAAGGCTTTTCATCTTTATACATTGAGTGCATTAGGATAAAAAACCTTCTGCCTTTACAACTCCTCTAACATTCTCAATTGTTGATCAAATCCATGTCTATACTATACATTAAGAATATTATAAACATTGGGGTTAATTTACTAAAGGTAAAAAGACTGTACACAGTGGCACTCTGCAAGTGCGGTCGCTCCAGAGCTTAGTAGATGAACAGAAGCTCTGCTGACTTTCAACATCCAATCATGTGCAAGCAAAAATGCTGTTTTTTTTTTTCATTTTCCTTGCATGTGATTGGGTACTCTTTGCAAAGTGGAGCCTTACCCTATCCATGATTGGATGATGGAAGTCAGCAGAGCTTCTGCTCATTTACTAAGCTCTGGAGCAACTGCCATTTCAGAGGGCAAATGCACTTTGCAAAGTACACAGTCTGCTTACCTTTAGTAAATCAACCCCAGTGTACCTAGTGCATCAGTGATATGTGGAATTAATTGGCATGTAAAAAGGGAGCTTTCCTTAGGAAAAGGTCTACGAATGTATGTTAAAATGTTTCTTCTTCTAATAGGTGACAGAAAAGTTTGCAAATCCTTTTTGTTGAGTGTGCAAAAAACCTTAAAGCCAAACACCTGCCTAACTGAAAAATACCATGTCAAATAACATATTCAGGTTGCTGGCTGATGATTGTACAATGAAGAAGCATCAGGACACTAAAAAGGTCATCACTTTGCTTACTCTCTGCTGTCAGTCAGCAAGCTTTCATTCTTAGATTGACAGACTATGTAATGCATAGTCCTTATAAGTAGTTGTATTTTAAAGTATATTTAAAGGTTTATTAGCATTGTTTTGTAACTGGCCGGAGTTCAGCTTTAACAAGATATATATTTTCTTTCACCTTTGTCATTGAGGTGTAACAGACCCTCAGCTAAGGTCAAATGCCAATCTCTAGCCAGAAGCCATATCACAACTCAAAAGCTATAAGGAAGAAAAAAATGCCCAGATTCTGTAGGCTTAAAGGCAAGGGTGTATCTTGGGAGGCCTAGCTGTAAAGTCAATAAGTCAAGTATCGCTTCATGCTTTGTTACATTTCCTTGGGCATTTTCAAAGGGATCACCCTGAATAGCCTAAAAATGTAAATTAAATCAGTTTAAATGCTATTAGACATACTAGACATATAAAGCAACTTGGTCAAAACATAGGTTATTGGATATAAAGATTTGCTCAGGGATCCATTCCCTGGAACACAATGTTGTTATCTTACAAATATCATTATTAATAACATAAAAACAAAACACTATTTTAATTATAAAAAGTATAGAAACAGCACTATTTCTGTTAGAGTAAAGAAGCAATATCTAACTTTACAAAATATGGGTTATTTATATAAAAATACCCAAATTAGCATTAACCCTAGAGCATGCTGCAGTATATTTGTAGCCCCATATCAACTCCAAATCTATAGACCATCACAAATCATTACAATGGAATGAAGGTTCACGGGGGTGCACAGAAAACATTCTGGTACTTTTCAGCAATGTGTGATGATAGAATTTATCAAGCTCAGTAAGAGTATAAATAGGTGTTTCACACATAAAATTATTGAGAGAAGTGAGAAGCATTCCTGATGAGTGGAAGGTAAACAAAGGATTATGCATGCCTACCTGGTATTGTTATAATGCATACATTTTATTTCTGTGCAATTCAGAAAGGTCATACTGTGCGGAAATGACAACTGCTGTGCTGCTACAATAAAATAATTTATATTGCTACTCTCCTGTTAATATTCATGTCAGCATTAACTTGCAAACATACAAAGGATCTGTTGGACTGAAACCCTTCTCGTTAAAATATACTGTATGTTTATTTATATTGTATAATATTCTCATGAAATTAACGTTTATGTAATTGAAAAAACAGGAATGCAAGCATGGCTGCAACACAAACACATTTACTTAGTGAATCAAACATGCACTGTTGCTGAAACAAAAATGAAAGAAAAATGGCCCGTGTATCAGCTAAGCAGAATTTCAAGGGAATGAATAGTGGGGTTGCATGTATTTTCTTTATTTATTTTTTTAACAGTTATGATTAAAAATTAAGTAACTGAAAAAAATTTTTTAGTGAGGTAATTTGGAAATATTACACATAAATATTTTATATTCTTATTTACATAAAGTAGATGGAGCTTTAGGCTTGTATTCTAGGTTATCATTATCTTCTTAGCTTAAAGTAGTTGTAACGTCAGAAGGTTTAACACAAAAAAAACACTAAAGTTAGCCCAATTTTTTTGCATAGTGTGAAAGATGATGTTATGCTGAGTAAATAGATACCTAACATGTCATGCTTATAAATTGCATCTGCCCGTAAAATTCTACATAGGGGACACTTTTAACATCTTTAGAGGTTACGAGTTTAGAGTTGCACAGGACATCTGATGCTAAAATTATTGCTCTCACTCTGACGTTCGTGGCAATACCTCACATGTGTGGTATGATCACCATTTACATATGCATGTGGGAGTAACGTAGGCGTTCCCATTAGCGCATAAGCACGGTGGGAGGGGGGCACTTACATTTTTTTTTTTTGTATTTTATTATTTTCTTTATTCAATTTTTTTTTCTTACACTTTTTTTTTTGGATGAACTTTATTGCTATCACAAGAGATGAACAGCATACCTTGTGACAGCATGGGCTGTGACAGGTCCTCTTTATGGAGAGATCTGGGATCTATTAGACCCCAAATCTCTCCCGTAGCCTCTCATGTAGCCGATCAGACACAGATCGGTCTGATCAGCTGCTTTCCTGGCTGCTGGTGGCCAGGTAACCTGGAGGTGATGACATAATTTATCGCTCCTGGGTGCCCGGGTTACAGAGAAAGGGGAAATTACGTCAGTTTCTCTCTCTCTGTACAGGGCAGCCACCGCCAATGGCTGCATCCCCCCTGGGGCCCTGTGATGGAACCGGAGAGAAGCGGCTGAGGGTTATGAGGGGGGTTGTCAGAAGTGATAGAGTGGCTAATTAGCCACTTAGATCATTTCTTGCAAGAAATAGAATCGCTGGCTGCAAATTTATATACCAGAATGATGCCTGTAGGGGACCACTGAAACCGGGGGGGCGGGAAGTGGTTGAAAAATGTCTGTTTACAAATTTCATTAGCTCAAGCTGCAATTTATACACATAATAAATGGTCAAAGCAGTAACTCATGCCCCTCACTTTCTGCCTGTGCAGACTGTTTCATCTAAAGTTTTATTCAGAGAGTCTCAATATAAAAACAAAAGCTGTTATTTCATATATGATGTGACTTTGATGCCGCCTATATTAAATATTAATTTGTAAAATAAATATTTTGGAGAAATGTTTAACAAAAAATAAATAAATCATCTGTTTTAAATGTATAATTGTAAAATAAATGTAATTAACATTTGCCCAGCTATTATAGTTTCTCTTTAAGAAAATGTGCTTTTGTTTTTATAGAATATCAGAGCATTTTAATTATTTTCTGGATTGCAGAGCTGCACATGTATCGCCTACTCTATCAGTTGTAGTACGTCTACCAAAACGATTCTGTGTTTATTGCAAAAAATAGAGTTAAAGTAGATATACTGTATAATTTAAAAAAGTGACTTTACTTGTTCAGGTCAGGAAGGATAAACGGGTACATAATTACCTTTCACTTACTGTCCCATCCTCCTGTTTATCTACACCTGCTAAAGAAAAATCTGGTATTTCTGTGTATGGAGTTACATGGGACTCTCTCCTCTTTCTGGACACAATACAATGGTAAGTGCTTGAGTGGCCAATCGCCAGACTCAAGAGTGTGAACGAAGTGGAATGTAAATGATTTTATCTCAGCAAAAGCTGCCACTTAGCAATATTACTTGAGTCTACCCCTAGTACAAGGACACCAGGAACTTGGAGGAAGGAAAAAGTTCCAGTTCCAGAAAGCAAAATGCTGCACAATCCAGAAAAGGGCTGCCTAAAATCAACCTTTGCACAGATAATGCACACTAAAATGCTTATATATTATGGACAAACAGTAAGGGCACTTTACTTCAGGCCACCATTCATCTCTGTATCTACAAGCATTGTAAATAAATGTTTGTCATTTTCAAAGTTCACAAGACACTGTATTTTTCTATGGGAACAGATCTTGGCAGCCTGCCAACCTTCTAATACAAATACACACCAGATGTTTCTAATTCTTTGGAAACCAACTGGAACCTCACTATAGAGTCTTTGTTGAGATCTTTGAAGATCATTGAAAATGAATAACTTCACGTTAAAAGACATTAGAGGAGTCAATGATAGCTTAGTTTAAAGCTGTTTTACTGCTTGTTGACAGATGTACTACTTGCTGAATTTGAAAATAGTTAAATGTCCACAGACTGGGAACAGGTGCACTTTAAGTGTCTCAGCTTGGAAAATAGCTAACTCAATATAAGCATTTAAGAAAATAAACATGTGCTTTAATTAATCCTAAAAAATCATATTTTAAATATGAATTTTAGGTTTATTTAATTTTGTTTTCTGTAGCACCTGCATTTGGTATAATGAAAATAATGTATTGTTTAGCATATTTTTTGCCCATTTGCCCTTGTTCAACAGCCAACCGTTTTTTTGGAGCCCTTATACATTCTATTCATCATTTATGCCCAACAATATCATATAATCATCTTGTTATTTTTCATATTCTTTATTCTGTATTCTATATTTATCTTTTTTTGTTATTTCTATTGTCAGTTTTATGTAAAATGTTGCATTATATACTTAATATAACTTATGTCAAACATACTTTTTTAAACTGGTAAACTTTAAGAAATATTTAAATAAAATAGGTCTAAAATGATTATTTTCCTTTCAACAAATATATTTTTCTGTGACCATTGCATGTTGTTCTACTGACTGTGATTAAAACAATTTGTTAACTTAGCTATACATCACTAAATAACTTCACACTGCTGTCTGCATTTTGTGGCCCATTGTTAAAACATGTTCTGGTAAATCCTAAGCTTAATAATAGCATGCAATGCCAAGCTGCTGTTTCCAAAGCAAGCAGTTTGTTCTTCTATTAACAGAGGCATGGACTCCAGAGAAAGATATCATATTGTCCCTGTACAAATTATTAGTAAGACCTCATCTGGAATATGCAGTTCAGTTTTGGGCACCAGTTCTCAAAAAGGATGGGGATATGGAGAAAGTGCAGAGAAGAGCAACCAAACTGATAAGAGGCATGGAGGAGCTCAGCTCTGAAAAAAGATTATAGGAACTGAATTTATTCTCTCTTGAGAAGAGGAGATTAAGGGGGGATATGATCAACATGTATAAATACATAAGGGGTCCATATAGTGAACTTGGTGTTGAGTTATTCACTTTAAGGTCAACACAGAGGACAAGGGGGCACTCTTTACGTCTAGAGGAAAACAGATTTAGTCTCCAAATATGGAAAGGTTTCTTCACCGTAAGAGCTGTGAAAATGTGGAATAGACTCCCTCCAGAGGTGGTTCTGGCTAGCTCATTAGATTGCTTTAAAATAGGCCTGGATTCTTTCCTAGGTGTACATAATATAAATGGGTACTAATATTTATAGGTAAAGTTGATCCAGGGAATATCTGATTGCCTCTCAGGGATCAGGAAGGAATTTTTTTCTCCTGCTGTAGCAAATTGGATCATGCTTTGCTGCAGTTTTTTCGCCATTCCTCTGGATCAACTGCGGGTATAGGATTGTGTATATGGGATTGTATGGTTGGGTTTTCTTTACTGTTTTTTGTTTTTTATTGATTGAGCCAGATTGACTTGTGTCTTTTTTCAACCTGACTAACTATGTAACTATGTAAAATGCAGCCTGGGGTGTGGAGCCTGCAGTAGAGAGAATTTCATTAGTAAAGAAGATGCTGGTCACATGGCTTTACAGGTCATGTGACTGGCCTCTTTTCCCAGATTTATTTTCTCATAAATTTTAACAGTGCTAAGTACATTGGTAAAGCACATAACTGTGCTTTATAAATGTGGTTATTTCTGTTTTTAAAGCAGCAATATGGCCATGATAAAGTAATATTACTTTTAAAATAGACCCCTAAGGCCTCATTTATACCAGTTGCATGTAGCTAAATAAAACAATATAAAAAATATCTATATAAACAGATTTAAATGCATTGTGATATTAAAACCCAACTCCATACAAAACTTGTGTTCAGATTTTAATAGAATAGGGATTAGAATTACTGTCAAGTATTATTATTTTATTTTTATGTCCCTGTCCCTATTGAGCCTGCATCTGCCTTACACCTAAAATCAGGACAGGAAGTGAGGGTAAATCTCCCTCATGGAGACACAGACAGCAATAATAAAAATAATAAAATCCTAACAGATGATTTTAAGTTTTTGTAATCTTTTAGGAAATGTACTTTTACTTTCACTTCTAGATTTAACTTAATTTCCTGATCTATTTGACACATATTAAATGGATCCAAAGTAAGAAGAAATCTTCCAAATGCGGACAAAGACTGTTATGAAAAGTTGACAGGTGTTCTAAATATCTCACACTCTATGCAAAACTAAAAAAAAATGGGGCTTTATAAAGTCCCTGTCAGTTTAAATAAGAATATAAATTATGGCAGGTATAAAGTTCAACCTACTTTCACTAAAGCCTGGGCCATTTTGACTGGCACAATTACCTGCCACCCCCTTTCCCCCAGATTCTAACTAGCCCATCAATATAACATGCCTTATTGCCCAGTATGAATTTACAGGAAGCATAAGGTGGCTGCAATGGTTCAGCTCAATCAAAATGTTCTGAAGCTTCCCCTATTACTGTAAGGCTTTGGTAGCTGATGCAAGAATTACATTAGAAAACCTTTTATGAAAGTTTACCCCAGCATTTCATGTTTCTGATATGTGTCTTTTGTCACCATGTACTTGTGTTAAAAAGAATCCTGTTCTCTGTATTTCTTTCTTTGTGTGAAATACCATGTGATGATGCCAACCCCTCTGCTTTCCTATTTTAAAATGACCGTGCTAGGCATGAGAGCATTATATGAATACACATATGTTTTGCCTTGCCATTTCTATTTTAAACGCAATCGTTTTTTTCAAAAGGTAAGGGTTCACATATACTCTAAAGCGGTTGTATCCCCTGTGTTAAAAAAAAAAAAACCCTGCAGGGCAATGGAATAATGTGCTAGTATGCATCGCCTACTAGCACATTATGAAATACTTGCCTTAGAAAAAAAAACCCATGCGCTTGCCCAGACAAAGCTGAGGGAGCTGAGATGCTCCCTTGCTTTCTCTTCCGGGTTCGGCGGCTCCGGCGTTGTGAGTGGCCGGAGCCGCGATGACGTCACTCCCGCTCATGCACACGGGAGTTCACTTTCCGGCAAGGAGCTCTGAAGGTCCGGCAAAAGATACGCCGGACCTTCAGAGTGCATGCACCCCTGGTGTCAGCAGCTGCATGCTGGTTGAATATCTCCTAAACAGTGCAGGTTTAGGAGATATTAATTTTACATACAGGTAAGCCTTATTATAGGCTTTCCTGTAGGTAAGAATTAAAAAGCGGATTATACTACCTCTTTAAGAATATCTAAACTTTTTTCTTCTTTTTACTATTGCTGCAGCAGTTCATTTATAACAAAATTGTAATGAGCTGTTCCAGATAGTTGTAGTTCATACAATATATCACTTTTTGTTTACATTAGGCCCCATTCATACAGGCGATCCAATCAGATCAGTGCATAGGTCCAAGCATTCCTATAAACAGGTAAGTGTAAATTTTGACCAATTTTAAATTTTGACCATTGATATACTTCAGTGCTGACAAAGCCAACTGACAGCAGCTAGATCACAAATTACCAGCATGTACGGTACCTACACCTGAAGTCATCTGGAGTTTCTATGGGGTACATCTTGGATGTTTAATGGATTAAGTCATGAAAATGCATAAAAGCTTATTACAACAAGAATAACCTATGGGAAGTAAACTGAAATACTAAACTATGCTAACCTATTTAATGATTATCAAAATACATAAACCAACATGCAAAAACCCATAAATACTGAGGTAAAACAAAACAAAATAAATAAATAAATGAATAAACAATGTTTATCTACCTATGTTAATATGCTTCTGCATGCTTAGAAAAATGCAATGAATTAAAAATGCATATTAATAATGCTCAGAAAGTTTTGTGGACCTACAGTATCCCACAAAAGTGAGTACACCCCTCACATTTTTGTAAATATTTATTATATCTTTTCATGTGACGACACTGAAGAAATGACGCTTTGCTACAATATAAAGTAGTGAGTCTACAGCTTGTATTACAGTATAAATTTGCTGTCCCCTCAAAATAACTCAACACACAGCCATTAATGTCTAAGTACACCGCTAAGTGAAAATGTCCAAATTGGGCCCAATTAGTCATGTTCCCTCCCCGGTGTCATGTGACTCGTTTGTGATACAAGGTCTCAGGTGTGAACGGGGAGCAGGTGTGTTAAATTTGGTGTTATCGCTCTCACTCTCTCATACTGGTTACTGGAAGTTCAACATGGCATCTTATGACAAAGAACTCTCTGAGGATCTAGAAAAAAAAAAGAATTGTTGCTCTACATAAAGATGGCCTAGGCTATAGGAAGATTGTAGGAAGATTATAGGAAGACACAGAAACTGAGCTGCAGCAAGGTGACCAAGACCATACAGCGGTTTAACAGGACAGGTTCCACTCAAAACAGACCTCGTCATGGTCGACCAAAGGAATTAAGTGCATGTGCTCAGCGTCATATCCAGAGGTTGTCTTTGGGAAATAGACGTATGAGTGCTGCCAGCATTGCTGCAGAGGTTAAGTGGTGGGGGGTCAGCCTATCAGTGGTCAGACCATACCCTGCACACTGCATCAAATTGGTCTGCATGGCTGTTGTCCCAGAAGGAAGCCTCTTCTAAAGATGATGCACAAGAAAGCCCGCAAACAGTTTGCTGAAGACAAGCAGACTAAGGACATGGATTACTGGAAACATGTCCTGTGTTCAGATGGTGTCAAGCGTGTGTGATGGAAACCAGGTGGGAAGTACTAAGACAAGAGTCTCTTGCATACAGTCAAGCATGGTGGTGGGAGTGTCATGGTCTGGGGCTGCATAAGTGCTGCCGACACTGGGGAGTTACAGTTCATTGAGGGAACTATGAGTGCCAACATGTACTGTGACATACTGAAGCAGAGCATGATCTCCTCCCTTCAGAGACTGGGCCGCAGGGCAGTATTCTAACATGATAACGACCCAAAACACACCTCTAAGACGACCACTGCCTTGCTAAAGAAGCTGAGGGTAAAGGTGATGGACTGGCCAAGCATGTGTTCAGACCTAAACCCTATTGAGCATCTGTGGGGCATCCTCAAATGGAAGGTGGAGGAGTGCAAGTTCTCTAACATCCACCAGCTCCGTGATTTCATCATGGAGGAATGGAAGAGGATTCGAGTGGCAATCTGTGAAGCTCTGGTGAACTCCATGCCAAGGAGGGTTAAGGTAGTGCTGGAAAATAATGGTGGCCACACAAAATATTGACACTTTGGGTCCAATTTGGATATTTTCACATAGGGGTGTACTTACTTTTGTTGCCAGCGGTTTAGAAATTAATGGCTGTGTGTTGAGTTATTTTGAGGGGACAGCACATTTACACTGTTATACAAACTGTTCACTCACTACTTTACATTGTAGCAAAGTGTCATTTCTTTAGTGTTGTTACATGAAAAGATATAATAAAATATTTACAAAATATGAGGGGGTGTACTCACTTTTTGAGATACTGTATATCAATGTACTAAAATGCAGGCATTTTTCTTGCAAATCCAAATGTATTTTCTTTACATATAAGAGTGGTTAATTTGCAGTTTAAATGAAAGAAACTGCTTGTTCACCAATACCCAGTAATTGTCTCTTAAACGCATTATAGATTTTAAGTCATTTACAGTTCTATTTAGCTGCAGTCACCACAAATTAGATGCATTAACCACACAGGAACTAGGCAAAAAAAAAACACGTAGAAAACACACATTGCATTTTTTATGTGTGCTCAAATCTAAACAAAAATTGCAGTGCAGTAAAATTTATAGGGCCCACAGGAGTATGTACCTTTTCTATATCTAAGATCTGAAACTTAAAAAATACAAATTGAAACAGAGACATTCAAATGGTACTTTGGTTTTCATCACTAGTTTTGGTAAGTAAAAAAAAGAAAAGTAGGAAAATCTGAAAATAAAACATGAAATCCTGTCTCTATCAGGTGTTTCTTGTTTCCTGTGACACCATTGCAGAGATTCATCATTGCTTCTTGTGCGGTCACTGGGAGGGGAAGTTAGATTGAGTATTTTAACCACTTCTGGACTGGAAAATTTTCTCCCTTAATGACCAGGCCATATTTTGCGATTCGGCATTGCATTACTTTAACGGACAATTGCGCAGTCGTGCGACACTGTACCCAAATAAAATTGATGTCCTTTTTTCCCCACAAATAGAGATTTCTTTTGGTGGTATTTGATCACCTCTCTGACTTCTTTATTTTTATAAACAAAAAAAGAGCGACAATTCTGAAAAAAAAAACAATATTTTTCACGTTCTGCTATATAACATTCTCAAAAAAAATAAATTGAAAAATCTAAATTTCTTTAACATTTTAGACCAATTTGTTTTCTGCTACATATTTTTTGTAAAAAATTTGCAATAAGCGTATTTTGATTGGTTTTCGCAAAAGGTATCGCGTCTACTAACTACGGGAAAGATTTATGTCATTTTTATTGTTTTTTTTTTGCTTACTAGTAATGGCCGCGATCTGCGATTTTGCAGCAGACAGATCAGACCCCTAACTGACAATTTTGACACTTTCAGGGGGAACCAGTGACATTACTACAGTAAATCAGTGCTAAAAATATGCACTGTTACTGTAATAATGACACTGGCAGGGAAGGGGTTAACACTGTGGGTGATCAAGGGGTTAAATGTGAGCCTAGGGGAGTGATTCTAACTGTGGGGGGCGTGGCTTGTGAAATGACCATAGAGACCTGTGTTCCTATATAGAAGGATCACAGGCACTCTGTGATCATTCCAGAGAGAAGAACGGTAAGCGGTGTTTACAACAGCTGAGCGTTCTTCTCTCTCAGCGGGGAACGATCGCGGGTGTCAGGCGGCAATTGGAGCCGCCTGCCCAGTGCATCGGGGTCTCCGCTGCCGAGTAGGGGCGGGCCGCGCTGCCGCAGTAAAACTGCGGCGGGCGGTCTGAAAGCGGTTAAAGAGGGACAGCTATGAAAGCACTTTTTAAGTAGAATCCAGTATAAAATATTAGAACCGTTTCCTTTTTTAGGAGAATATCCCTGCTTCCTAGGTATCCCCTTTTAAAAGCTTTAAATAGAAATAAAAAAACAGGGGTTCTTATACCATATACAGATCAACAATAAAAGACTTGACAGGTGTTTCCCTTGACCCAAATGACCACTTACACAAAGCTGCCATATATTTTAGCAAATTAAATAAAGTCATTTTTATTATCCTGTAACACGGAATACAGCTGAATGTGTATTTTTTACAGTATGGCTAAATCTCACATTCAGTATGGGGACAGATGTGGTTAACACAGTTATGTTCACTTGATTAACGTGTTTTCAGTAACATTCACACTTAATATGCAACATATCTGACAGAGAAGCCCAGAATTCCTTTCACAGTCAACCAGCACTATTAATCACTGGCAGCTTCTCTGCATCCTTTTACACATCTAAAGTGATGATTGCTGCATAGATGGGCCTTGCAGGGGAGTACTGTGATTGGCACTGAGACATTAATTATCACACAGTGTCATAAAATGTCAGAAGAAGTGACATCTTCACAAGACAGAAAAAAAAATGGCAGAAATAAGTTAGGCTTTTAAATAAGCAGGATGTTTCCCTCCATGGCAGGTACAGATTAGTAACATGTTAAGATAATATATAAAGTAAACACAATGTATGTGATATAAAATGTGATATGTGATAAAATAAATGTCAAATGCATAAGCTCAAATAATGATTTCAGATGCTGATTTGTTTTCCACCAAAATCCCACATGACAGCTTTTAAACTCAGCTATTCCCAATAAATGTTTTACCTAGTTTACAAAATCTGACTATTAGGCACACACTGGGCCGTATTTACTAAAAACATGGGTGTACTTTTTCACATTGATGGTACAGGCTCCAAAAGTATGCAAGCTACAGTAAGTGGTGGCACTCCTAGAATTAACGAGGGATTTTCAGTTATGTTTTGTGTTAAAGCTACATTGGTTAACTTTATACATTTGTATACCATGTATAAATAGGAATCTGCCCAAGTTCAGTTAAAGTGATTGTAAAAGATAACTTTTTTTTTTAAATTAAATAACAAGCATGCTATACTTACCTACTTCACAGAGCAGTCCCAGTCCTCCTTTTTTCGGGTACCCCGCCAGCTCTCCTTTTTTTTTTTTTAAATAACAAGCATGTTATACTTACCTACTTCGAGGGCAGTCCCAGTCCTCCTCTTTTCGGGTACCACGCCAGCTCTCCTTTCCCCCCACCCTGCCAAAAAAAACCCTAGCAAGCCATTTAATATAGGGCACTTGTGCATGCTCGCTTCTGAACCACACTCTGTCTGTCCATTAGAAACACAGAGTGCAGCTGGGGCCCATTCCCCGCTCCCTCCTCACTGGGTGTCATTGACAGCAGCAGGAGCCAATGGCTGTTTTGCTTTGTCTGAGCCAATGAGGAGAGAGAACTGAGAGAACCTCTGCTCTTGCACATATCACTGGATCAAGTTTGAGCTCAGGTAAGTATTTAGGGGGGCTGGTAGCTGCGTGAAGAAGGTTTTTCCCCTTAATGCAGAGAATCCATTAAGGTAAAACACCTTTTGCCTTTACTTTAAAGTCAATGGGAGGCAAAACTAGCACTTTCTTTTAACACTAATAGGCAATTTATTAATTTATTTTTTACTTTAACACTAATAGGCAATTTATTGTCTAAAAGGGCACAGGTAGCTGAATATTGCTATGGGAACATGTACAATGCAATATATATATGTATATTTTTATATATATATATATATATATATATATATATATATATATAGTTGCATGGTGAGGGTCTTTTCATGAAGCTTAAATGAGGGTCTTTTCATGAGGCCACAATGAAATTATACAAATCTTTTCAATACCATGCTATGGGGGTGCCTTAAAGCTGCATGTGGTGTTGCAGAACAGTAAATGGAGGTCCTTTAATATTAACATAAAAAAGAGAAAAAAAAACGTAAATTTCCAATCAAGCCTGGAAAGAGAGGGCAGAGAAAGTGTGACTCCCTTTCCTGTACCAACCCAGACCACATGCCTTTCATCATTGAGGGGATAGCTTGTTCCAATGTTGAGGGCCAAGGGTGTCCTATTCTCTGAAAAAGATATGGGGGGGGGGCAGGGTTGGGGTAACATAGTGGTATCTGGAAGTCTCCTTTTAATAATGAAAATGAATGCAGACATTACATCTAAGAATTGGTAAGCTACAATAAAGTACATTTTTGTTTCGGATTTAATCCCACTTGGCATATTTTTTTCAAAGCCAACCATTTTTCTTTTCATTTTGAGTAGACTAGGGAAGAGTTTGAATTTCTGTCAGGTTTTTTTCTGTTTGTGATCCCACTGGGACATCTTCCTTCACTTCCTGTAGCTGTGGCATCAGGACATGAAATCAGGGGGGTGTTTTTCTAAAGGGACAGAGACAGAAATTG
The DNA here is from genome assembly GCF_965119305.1 of Pelophylax lessonae. Classification (NCBI taxonomy): domain Eukaryota; kingdom Metazoa; phylum Chordata; class Amphibia; order Anura; family Ranidae; genus Pelophylax; species Pelophylax lessonae. Next base: position 163,279,999 of record NC_138773.1, read on the forward strand.
CGACAGAAGCTCTAACCCTTTCATACTACTAAAAATGTGTTATCGCCTGTGTCCTTGATTTCCTACCAGTTCCTGTTCCAGCAGTGTCCCTTTCAAGATGGTCATTTAACTTCATAAATTTGATGTCTCTACTCTAACTCTTTCACATTTCATTCCCATCAAAATAAACCATTTTAAATTGAGTTGGATTTAATACATTGCCCCACAAAAGTTACGTTTGAAAACAGATCATGCATATTCATAAAAAATCCAGTAAGTTGTAGATATATGGGACTTATTTCTTTCTAAAAGTTCATTATCTTTTTTTCATGTTCTATATTTATCAGAAGCTTTTGTGTAACTTGTAAAAGTTTGTTGCCAGTTTATACGCATCTCTTTCCTCCTAAGAAGAGATGAGCTAAAGCAGTTAACTGAAACAAAAGAAATTAAAATTCCTGACATTTACTTTTCATTTATTTTTTAGTGTCCAAAGATGCCTTTTACAGATTAACATTCTTCAAATGCAGGTTAAAATGCTAACATAATCGTAAGATATCTGGGGAATGTTCATGTGGTAGCTATATGAATTTTACATCATTTAATGAAAGGCAGATAAAAGTACAATTTTGTAGGTTACCCAAATTAGAAGGGACCGTCATGCACCAAGCATTCTTTCACAGCTTGTGTGCACATCATTTGCACCAAGCCTTTCCCATATATAAAAGAAAAAGCTAGTGCGCTGTCTCAGCCTTCTTATTTGGCATACATTGACTTTTTTCTAAATGCAATTTTATACATTTCCCATGTGAGAGGTATATGCTAAAGCCCTGCACACATATCAGTATAAGAGAACTATTTTAGGCCACACTGAATTTGTGAAAGCATGAGGATGTGAGGATTTACAGGAGAAGGTTTCCTAGAGTTTTTACTCCCAAAAAGATACACAAAATATCAGATTTTGCATGTTATATAGAAGTTACACTAGTGTAAGTAGCACATTATCTAGGGAGGAATATTCTCTGCTCCAACCTGCATGACTTTTTGCATCATAACCCACAGTGTGTCAATGTTCTGTGTAGTCTACTTTTCCTCACCGCCTGTCCTTGATGGGGTTACATGGAGCTTCGGCAGCTTCTGAAAATTACTACACCTTGACACATAAACTAAAATAAGGTGACTGAGGAATGGAGGATTGAAATGCATGGGGAATTGGCTGCCTATGGATCATTACCCCCCAAAATATTTGAGGTCGCCATGTGCATGAAGGCTGGATCAGAGTTCCCTTACTTTACATGAGAAGGGGGGGAGACTCCATTGCTTATGTTCAGTTGGTTTTGGTGTTACCTAAATTGTGGTAAATATGGAGCAAGTATAAACCCTGAATGTGTGCACAAACTGTGCAAAGTGCTCATAAAACTGAATCTTTGCAGCGCTCATACAACTGCAATGCTTCCTTGGACAAATTAATTAAAGCAGCATGTTTGTTAACTTGCTGAATGGTGATGGTGTGCCATATTTGAGCATGTTTTGGTGCAAAAGTTATGTTCACTACAGTATTTACAACACTCTGCTAACAGTGTATATTTTGGAACACTTTTTACTTTGGCACAAGTGCTTTATTATTTTGGCAAACATGATCAGACCTCTATAGAAACTCTTACATAGGATTTTAATGTGGTTCACTTGGCTTGTGAACTTTGCTAACACTTAACTCTGCTAATTTGGTGCATGGAAAGTGCGGACATGCTCCTGAGCTGCTTTGTGTGTTTCCAGGGCTGCTGTTAGAAATCACAGGGCCCCGTGCAGCCTACCTAGCAGGCCCACCCCCCCACCCCCGAATATATCAAGACAATTAGAAGCAGGCAAAACCGGGAGGGGAATTGGTTTCAGAGAAGCAAATACAGGGACAATGCCCTGTGTCTGTGTGTCTCACCGCAGCAGTTGAAAGCTGGCAGGAGGGGGAGAAACTGTCTTTCAGCTGCTGCGGAGAGCGGCACAGGGCTTCCTTCTGTAATTGTCCCTCCGCCCGACCACAACGATTCCCCATGCTGTTGGGCCCCCCCCCTGTGCCTGGGCCACCTACAGGACGACTGGTGGTCCCCCCCGATATCAGCGGCCCTGTGTACTTCCCTAGACACACAGAGCATGACCTGCTCACACACTCCCTCTTCACAAGATTTGACTGACAGCAGCAGGAGACTATGGCTTCTCGCGATTGTCCGCTGTGAAGGGAGAAAGGCAGGCGGCTAATGTAAACAAAGCCGACTGTCATTCTTCCCTGTGTAAAAGCAGAGATCTAACGGTCCTGCTATGTAGGACCATAGATCTCTGCTGTTACATGTAAAGCCACATCCCTGCACAGTTAGAAACACGACCCTAGGGACACACTTAACCCCCTCCTTCTCCAGTAAAGTTAACCCCTTCCCTGCCAGTGTCATTTTTACAGTAACAGTGCATATGTATAGCACTGATTACTGTAGTAATGTCACTGGTACCCCCAAAAGTGTCAAAAATGTCAGTCAAGGGTCCGATCTGTCCGCCGCAATGTCGCAGTCCCGCAAAAAAAATCGCAGATCGTCGCCATTACTCGTTTAAAAAAAAAACAACAAAAATGACAAAAATCTTTCCCTTAGTTAGTAAACGCAATAACTTTTCCGCAAACCAATCAAAATACGCTTATTGTGATTTTTTTTTACCAAACATATGTAGCAGAAAACAAATTGGCCAAAAATGTTAAAATATTTTGATTTTTACATTTTTTGGGGGAATTTCATATAAAAAAATGTGAAAAATATTGTTATTTTTGCAAAATTGTCGCTCTTTTTTTGTTTATAGCACATGATCAAAAAATCGCACAGGTGATCAAATACCACCAAAAGAAAGCTCTGTTTGTGGGAAAAAAAGGACGTCAAATTCGTTTAAAAACAGCGTCACACGACCGCGCAATTGTCCGTTAAAGTCACGCAGTGCCGAATCGCAAAATAGGGCCTGGTCAGGAAGGGGGTAAAAGCTTCCGGGGCTTAACTGGTTAAGGTATACCGATAGCAAGAAATTACAAATAAGCATTTCCAAAACAGGAAAACCGAATTGTGGAAATGGCGAGCATTCTTAAGTGATTCTCTATTCTAATTTCAGCAGAGTCTGTGTGGAGCTGAACTGGCAGCTCAGTGAGGATCTGGGGACAATGATGTAGTATATATGTATAACCTATATTAAAAATCCTGGGAAGGGTGGGGAGATGAGGAGGAGAGGGTTGGATGAGTGCTAAAAGTGCCTATATATTTTTATTGGATCACAACAAGTTTTTCTTTCTTCATATTGAGTAACATTTTTGTCTACTACTATGGTCTACAATCATCATTTTAATTAAAGCAGGGGAAGGGTTAGAACCTCTGTCAGGTTTTAGATGTGCTTCAACTTTTTTCCCCTTGTCCATTATCTACTTTGTTCGATCACCTATACTGAATGAGCCCAAACTTTCAGCAGCACAGTGGCAAAGTGGTTAGTAAATTTTATTTGCAGCTTTTCTTTGCACTATCTACATGCATTTTAAATGTGTGGGTATTTTGTTTTCTACAATACAAAAATATATTTGTAGCTTGTCTTCCTCCAAAGGATGTTGGATTACGAGCTACTTTAGGGAGCAAGGACTAATGTGACTAATGTGCTCTTTAATGTAATGGATTTTATATTTGCCGGAAATCAATATCATATATGAGCCTTTGAAATTTTGTAGTGTTGTGCAGCAACAGCTTTAAAAAGTCTTTATTAGGGAAGGAAGTATTGAGTAATTTAATCTTCTCAAAATTTTGGGGAAAATTTAGAATAATTTTGGTAAAAAAAATTTATATTTTGTCAAAATGCACTGAAGTCAATAAAACAAGTGAAAATAAAATGTTTTTTGGTACCTTTTAATGGTGACTTTAAACGGACTACAGACTTTAAACAACTTCTGAGGGTCAAGGAAGCTGCTTTTGACAATCATTTACCTGTTATTGTGTTAAACCTTCTCTCAATAGACTTATTATTTTGCATTTTTCCCCCAAAAAAAGAAAAAAATCAACAGTGAAGAAAAAGTAAAATAGAAAAAATAAAATGACAGTACCCAAATAATTATCAAACACACACAAAAAAAAAAGGAAAAAACCTAAGATACAAAGAACAGTAAATTAAGTAAAGTTAACTACCATTAATATGCCAAAAAACACACCCTTTGTACCAAGCAAATTTCATCTATGCCGCTCAATGGGTAAAATGAAAATTTTTAAATTCAGTGAATTATTGCTGAGGATGAAACCAGTAAGTTTAAAGCAACGTTTTCTCCACTCAACCTTAGCTTTTAGTGCATTTGTAGAAAATGTTCTTGCTTTCATGAATGTGTATGTAAGAAGAATTGTCTCAGGCCAACAGTGAGCAGCCCGAATCCAACTCTGCAGTATGGTATAGTGAAAGAGAGAATTTGATTAACTGAGACAAGAAAAGCTGGTATGAGGGTCATTTATCCAAGAAAATTGTAACTGCTAACGTTCCTGGTCCCTTGAAATGCTGCAATGAAACTTTTCTTTAAAAAGAATGGAAGAAAAATAGAGGCTGTTATTTCTGACTTTTTTTTCTAAAAATGCCATTTGCCTGTCCATTTTGCTAACTATCTTGTTTCAGTGATTTTAGTAATTAAAATCGAGCAAATCTGCATGTAAGGAAATCTTACTTTACTTTAACTTTTCTTATATGTAGAAGCATTCCAGATCAGTGATTCAGAGGAGATTGAAACTGGAGGCACAGCATAAAAGCCAGACAATTAGCATTTTAGTAGAAGTTCAGCAACCACAGTCATTGTATTTTACTTAAGAAAAACCCTCTTCTGAACATGCCTATTGGTTTCCAAAACAGGGCTCAAAATATAGAGGAAGAGCCAATATGACAACCAGACAACTTGCATTTACATGGCAGCATTGGCAGCCTACTTCTTTCCCTCATGACAGATTTTCTTTGATATCAAAATGTCCTATCATAATTTGGCTTATTTGCAATATATAAACTAAAAATAAAAAGGTTTACCTTTTGAAATACTTTTTAAATAGTGCAGTACATTTGATACTGCTAATGCAGTGCTAATCAGTTGAGCTAAAGGATGGTGTATCACAGCCACAATACAAGGTAAGTCTATATAAAATAGGGGGCCATTGGTGACCTCATTCTGAAAGAGTGTGTTGCCTTTCTGTCTCATGCAGATGCATGCAGATCAGGAAAGCCTGAACACTTTTTATGTATACCTTCTACACATCAATAATATAATATGACCATAATATGGGTATGTGGCCATATTAGGTCAAGGATATCAGAAGCATCCCCGCTCCTTTGTTACACACGACTACTGTCATGTAATGGTTTCCTGGATTTCAAGCCAAACTGAGTTTAGCCTGAACCTTAGCTCATCCCAACTCAGAAAATGATTGAATCTGAATGGCAGCCAGGAAACTATCATTTTAAGATTAAAATGTAAACAATAGAGTCGTAAAACTTCTTCAATACACGTGTTCCTTAATGGAAATAATTGAAGTGATATCACTTTTTAAGTACATGTTTCCTTTAATGGAAAGCTCTGGTGTGATAACCATGCCTCTAATTGTTGACATTAGCAGAAATAAGCATCTGAAAAGGACACCCTGCAGGGTGGATCAATTAGCACTTTAACCAGTCCAATTGCCACTTTAGCTTAATAATACCAAGTGCCTATTACCAAAATGAAACTCAAATGTACAAAGAAGTTTTCTATAATCTATGTATTAGAGTGGCCTAAAAATATTCATGAAATTCTGGTTTGATAAAGTGACCAGAAATGATTCATACCTTCATACACATAAACTTACCATTCCTAAAAATACCAAATAAATATCTAATTTACACTTTGTTGCTTTGTTGACCTTAGAAGGGTCTAGTACAGGTAAATCAGTATCAGGGAATCAACTGACTTGCACAAAAAGTTGCAATTAATAAGGAATTGTTACCATAGGTGACTATAACAACTTATTATATTTTTATATAAATTAATTTAAATCTTGCTTGTTTCATTTTCGTAGTATGTTTTAATAATTGTGTCCAGTCATACTGTGGATTAGGTCCACAACATAAGAGTTCATTTTCAAGCAATGTAATCAATCATTTAGGTTCGACAGAAATCTGCTTCATATGTCACTGGAGTATAAAACCATTTTTCAAAATATCTAAGATTGAATCCTTTGTGATGCCAATGCAACCCTCTCTTAATCTACTGTTGCTAAATTTGTTCCTGGATATACCCAAAGTCAAGGTTGGTATAAAAAATTCCTAAGTAACCAAGAAATCGTTAAATATATTTTAAAATAATACCTCATTCTCTTTTATTTGAGTCTTCTGTCTTCTGTAATTCCCAGCATTCAAGCATTTAGAAGGATGTTTAGGCCAATGCAGAGGTAAAGAGGGGCCTGCTTTAGTCACTACAGTTAGAAATATCATCTCATTGTGCTTATTTTCCTGAAGCAATCTGAGGAGCTTTGCTTTCAGTTGGAAATACAGTGTATTAGAAGCCCTGGACCACTCTTCTGTGAATGAAATCTATAAACAACAGTTAAGGGCTTCAATCCTCAATAAGTATATTGCTATAAGTTATTTTGTTCTCTGTTTTTTCAGTTGCCAAGCAGCTGTATCCTGAACTATCCTGAACAATATATACTATAACCAATGAAAAAGTTATTTACTTTCCTGTGTAGAAAAGAGAATACAGTGACTGTAGTTGAATATTTTCGAAAAAGTCTCATAACAGGCACTTCATACATGTTTCCAATCTTTCAGACTTTAAAGACTAAGTTCTTCTTTGGAACATGTTACATGTTCTACCCGTTATTAGGGTGGAACATGTTCTAGCTCCTGCTGCCTCCCCCCCATTCTCGATAGTAAGCGCTCTTGTAGTTCACTGGTTCTTCCTGTAATTCAGTAACTCCCTTCCAATATCAGGAGTATGAGCAGACAGTGTACCGAGAGTCTGCAGGATCCTGGCATTGCACCACAAACTCCTGATTACAGGTACAATGCTTTCATTGTTTAAAATAATAAATGCAATTTCTTTTACTTGCAAAAAGGTATTATTGCTTATTTTGCTAAAATATGCTTGCATCAGTTGTCACAAGGATGGTACAGAAAGGCTGATTTACATCAAAAACTGTGACAAGGTGGCATAGATTCCCTCAGGAACTAGTTTTAGTAATCTCAGTTATTTTTTTTTTTAGAAAAACACAGGATATAACTGGCTAATAACCTGTATAAATAAAAGAACCCTGCTCCCCCTGCCCCCCACCCTCTCTACCCACACCCCCATCCCTTTTTTTTTCTTTCCCTCCCTGACACTTCCCTCCCTTTATAGATCGCTACTCGGCTGTAGTGAATACATACAGACTATGCAACATCACTTGCATATTAGTCTGCCAAATTGCACTAAAGACAACTTGCCCCACCCCATGATGGATATTACTACCCAGGACAAGGGCTCACCTCAGGATCCACTCATACTAGACCTGATATCCATTCACTGGCATCCTTCAGATTGTACATGCCCTATGTCTCCGATCCAAGGCTAGGAGCTGCCATGAATACTGTACTTACATGATGCCCATACTCCTGGCCCAGCGGGATGAACGGGAATGGTACTATGCCCAAATAATATTCTGTTATGTGATTTCTTTTTGAGTTTGTTGAAAGACATTCAATTACCATTTGCATCGTCCTTACTTTTCTGTATGTTTTTTTGGAGTGGATTGTTGCCAATTGTAAGACCGATGCACGTTTACTGTTTTTATACATTTCTGTATTGCATTCCTTTTTCTCAATAAAAAAGTTTTATGAAAAATAAAATAATACATTTCAAATGTAAAAAAAAAATAAATAAAAGCATTAAAGATTGTGGATTCAGGGAATAACTGATCTGATCAGGAATCATTTTCTTTCCCCTTGTGAAAAAATTTAACCTCACTATATAGGATTTTTGCGTTCCTCTTAATCAACTGTAAGTAACTGTGGGTATAGGATTCTGTATAGAGTGGTTTGCAATTTATCTTTTCAATACTTGTTTCAATCTGACAAATTTTATAATTATATTAACTGTTTATCATGTGTTTTTGACTGCAAAAGATTGTTAGTGACTTTTATAAGTTTTATTTTCTTAAAATAATCTTACAGGCATGCAAAAAAATATATATCACTTAACATTCCTGTAATTCTATGATTAAATAAATAGACACTAACCTTTCATTTTCTGAGACATAACTGTTTAGTATTCTATTACTGATATATGATCTGGACCATGGGAAATATCTATGTTTCAGTATGCGAATGCTGTCTAGCCAGTCACTTGACTATACAGGAGACAAAAGAAAATTAATAAGATACTGAAAACCCTAAGCACTTTTTAGCCAACTGATTCCTGAAAGTAAAGAGGTTAATGCAGATATTACTTCTTATGACTATATTTTAAAGCTTTTTAGGTGGCTTTGCTGTGATTTCTTGTAAATGTGCGTAGGTTTGTTTCACACAAAGGTAAATTGCCATGAATTTATACACACAGCTCTTCTCAGCATGTACTTTATTATAGTAAGCTGCAGAATAGTGCATAGGGTATAATACATGCTAGTTAAAGAGTCATTAAACTGTATATTAGCCAGTAACAAATGTTGACATGTTAATAACTGGCAAACATATAGTTCACAGAAGTCTCAAATTGGGCAAACTGGATAGTTATGCGTTGCTAATTATGATTTACGCAATTGCAAAAAATTAAAATATGTACTTAGGAATTTTCTTCTGTGTAAAGTGATAGCACCATAATGATTTTACTTGGGGGGGGGGGGGGGGGGTAGGTCTCTGAAAATGAATTAGATTTGACAGGACAAATCTCACTGACAGAGCTACTGTACAAGAGAAGAAAAAAACTACATAGTGATTATGTTATTTTTCTTCTCCAAGGTTTTTAATTTTTTTAATTTGATAAAGTGGTTAAAGAATAAAAAAGAGTTACAGCAAAATAATAAAGAATTTCAGAGAGGATTAAAACAAATAGAATTCTAAACACATTTCTTCTACAGTGCAATAGTAATTAGGAGTTCTGATTCCTTTCTGATCTGTTCCTTGATTTGTTGCTGTTTGATGTACTTTTATTGCTGTAGTTAAACCAACTACTGAAACTGTAAAGACAATCATTTAAAATGTGAGAATATTAGAGGTCACAGTGGAGTTCCATGCCCTTTTAAATCATTAGACTACCGGGGCTAGTACTCCATTTTGTTCTGGTTCTGCAGTGCCTTGTAGTTTTTTATTTCTATTTTTTTAATTTATTGTAATTACAAAGAGTGACATTTCATTAATTTATATGCATTGCATCTCAGCTACAGTGCATATAAATGGATGTAGAAACAGACTTCAGCACAGCTGCAGTCCACTATGGAAAATGTATATAGCAAGCTCTTTTATGGACTACACTGCTCTGCGCTCAAAGGCTCCATTCCAGTATAAACAGAACACAAAGAAAACAATTGTTTTCTGTGTGCCCTTGCAGAGACCCGTGTTTTTCTCCTATGAACAAGCGCTTAAGGAATATCCTTTTTTTTATTTTCCAGCATAATTTATTAATTATTTAAGTTATTTTACAAATATTTATTTTACCTGTATATATACAGGTTCTCATTTAACTATGCAATGTTAGTATGGCAATCTCCCCTGCTGTTCTATTGTGCTCTGACAAGGGTGACATCCCCCCTGCCTGAACACTTCAGTCAGCACTCTCAGCCATTGGCTGAGAGCGCAGATCTGGAGCCGATTAGCAGACCTTTTTCGGTCATGCAGATCGCATGGCTGAATGCCAGACAGTTTCTACTGAACCAGCCGATGCCACCCGACATTCAGCCCGCTTGTACTAGGCTTAAGGACAGATTCACTTTTGTTCAAAAAACCTTACAGTCATCCATGACACCTTCTGAGAAGTTATTTACATTGAGCATAATTCATTTACATCAAACCAGATGGGCTCTCGCACTACGTAGATGTTGGTAAACTTTTACAAATAATGTACAATCAAATTTTAAATTATGAAGGCGGTTCAAGTAAGGTTTATTCAAAATAAAAGTTAAACCTTATTTAGGCACATGCATCGAGGTCTCCAAGATGGCTGCTTGGCCTTGGAGCTCTGCACTGCTCCGGTCTTCTGATCCCCACCACAGCCTTCAGAGCACTCGATTCCGACCCGCTCCACCAGCGATCGACCTGGGAACAGCTAGAGAATAACCTGATGTCCGAAGACTCTGCTAGGAAGAACCTATCCAGTAAGCTGGACCACATTCTGCGGCAAGCCAGTCTATCGAAGATGGCAGCCGTTACCGCACGAGGCACAGACTATGATACAGAGGAATCCATAGTCTGTGCCAAGACGCCTCGAGTCCTGCAATACCTCCTATAGTACATGTCACAATGAATAATCAGCCCCATGCTGCACCTTCCCCAGCATCTACTGAATCGCTGATTGGGAGGACATATGAAGACCTTATCCTGACACCCATAAGTGACTTTCTGGCCACCTCAGATGCATGTGAGAAGGGGCCCCCACAATACCCATATCACCCCTACTGATTTCCCTTCCATGATAGCCGCTTTTTCCACAATGATGTCCAGGGGCGTTGCCCAAACAGCTGCACAGATCACCTCCTCATTCCATGCTGAACTGCAGCATTTGGGATAATGGATGGAAGTCATGTAAATGAAGGCTGATCAATCTGTAGCCAGAATTAACCAAAACACTTCCAGAATACAGGATATCCAGGAACAGTTGAAAACTGCATTGTCCAAAATAGATGACATTGAAAACCGTTCAAGATGATACAACTTCAGAGTCAGAGGACTCCCTGAATAAGTGAAAGAAGTTAACCATGCAATTCGTTCCTTCATCAAGGACTTAATCGCAGAACACCATTTGGAATTGGCTTTATAGCTAAATATATTCACAGGGACCAAGTGGATCATCACTGGAAGGTAGGAAAGCCACAGATATAATTCCGTTGCTACACTCTCACTGAGGTGGGGGCACCCCCCAGGAAGGCTTTCTTTTGTCCATTGACCTCCAGAAGGCCTTTGATTCCGTCTCTTGGCCCTACCTTTTTGAGAGACTAGGAAGATGCTATCTTAGGGTCTACCGAGAGACATTATAGTTAAACCCCACTTTTACTCTGTCAAGGAAGAGGTGATGAAATTGTCAAGAAATTCAGATGGTCCCACTATTCAGGGACATTGGGTCCAGGTCTTTGTGGACCTCTCCCACTTTACCATACAAAGACATTGCTCTTTTTGAGGAACTCTCAACCTCCATGAGGAAACCATTTGGATTAAGGACAACTGGATCCTGTTTTGCACTTTCTGGAACTGATCTTTCAGATGGCTTTCCTCTCCCCACGAATCATGCTAGGTTTTAGCATGAGTTTGCCTCTTTGTTTCTGGGGGACTCCTCCAAGGGGGGTGGTGGGCAGTGGGGCCTGGAATTTATATTCCCCAATGTTTGGCGAGTTCAAAGCCTAATTTGTCTTAAAGTTTTCAAGGTTTTTCTTATACTTTTACTTAGTTATACTTGGGCAACTCTGAGACCCACTATACTCACTGGATACATTACTCTACGGAATATTATGATTGACCCTGTGCAGTTGCCTTATTGATGCTCCAGGCGGGTAACAAAGAAACCTTTGCTGTCTGATTGCTTGACAGGGGTTAAGGAGCAGCTTGGCGACAATTGTTCAGGCCCTATTCTTTCCATGTTTTAAGGAACAGTGCTCTGTTTATTTGAAGTTATCTATTATATCTCTAGGCAGGTGGACCAAAGTGGATACAATGCACCTCCATCTGCCGCTGATGCGTTTATGTTTTACTCTCAGTAGCAGATTGATGTTCCCCACTTTTTGAGGATATCACCATTCTCAGGTTTTTTGGTGGAAAGTGTCGGGAACCTTCCTCACTTGGGTGGATTACTGGGTTTTTGGTTTCATTGTCTCTTTAATTGTTGTCTTGTTTTCTTTTGCTTCCCATCTCTTCTTCTTTTCTTTTTCTTTCTCTAACCTCTCCCTTTCCTATGGTCTGCCTGAAAACCCTCCCACATTAATTCGCAGGATTGAGACATTGGAAAGGCTGTGGATGCACAGCTCGTCAGGGTGACATGTCTTCAATGGGTGAGATTTTTTTCTATTTTGAGTTGTGCAAACCTCTGATCCATTGCTAATTCTAAACCTTCCAATATGATCACGCAGATTATATCCCACAATGTACAGGGTCTTAATTCCCCGGTAAAATGGTGGAAATTGTTTTAATTATTTCATACCCTAAAGACAGATGTTATTCTCCTACAGGAAACTAATTTACCAATCTCTTACAACCCCCCCTTCCTTCACCAGAGCTTCCCCCAATTTTACCTAGATAATGCCGTAAACAAGACAGCAATTTGAAGTAGCAATTTGCTTTTCCGAACGTTTAAATTTCTCCACTTCCAAAATACTCGGGGACTCAGAAGTTCGTTATCTGTAGGTGGTGGGTACCATCAATGGAAAGATCAATACATTTGTATCCTATTACACCCCAAGTAAAGACCAAGCGGGACTTTTCAAAACCATGACACAAACACTAAAGCCCTATTTACAGGGCACCATCATTTTTGGAGGCTATTCCTATATAGCATTTGATCTCTCATTGGATAAATAAAGTAAGGGGATCCCGAAATTAAAACGCCCTCCCCCCCAGACAAAGTCTAAAAATAGCGAAGGTTCTTCACTACCTTGGCATGATAGGTATCTAGAGGGAATTAAACCCCCATATCAGGGACTACACGCACTTCTCAGCCCCACATCACATGTATGCCAGGATAGACCATATTTCATTAGATATTCCTCTATTCCCCTAGCCATAACATCCAAAATTCAAAACACACCCCTATCAGATCACTCCATGCTGACACTTTCCCTCCGATGCTCTTTATGGGACAAAGGCCCATTCAAATGGAATCTCAATGAGGCCCTCCTGAGTGACCCTATACAATCCTAGAAAAAGCTCTTAAGATTATATTTTACAGACAATGACAATAACAGAATTTCACCAACAACACTTTGGGCAGCCCACAAAGCAGTGCTGAGAGGGAAACTCATTCAAATTTCTTCTGAACTGAAATGTGAACACAGAGCTGAAATACACAAATGTATCGAGGAATGAGGAATTCCTTGATCTGAGCAAATTTTGCAAAGGTAACCCTATCCCTACCACCCTGGCTCAACTAGACTCTACCAAGGTGAAATTAAATCTAGCTCTGACAACAACAGCAGAAAAGCACATTAGATTGACTGGTGCCAAATTCTTCTCACAGAAGGACAAGATGGGTTCTAAATTGGCAAAAAAACTATGTCCTAGACCGCGAACCTTATCCTTCCCCAAATTTCGCACTTTATCAGGGGATTTAACCCAAAACCCTATCTGTATCATGGAAATCTTTCAGACTTTCTATTCGTATTTGTATGACTCGCAATCTTCTCTTGCCCCAAATAAATTGGTGACTTTCCTTAGGGATCTCCCCTTACCCAAAATCACACAAACCTATAGGGAACTCCTCGAGAGACTAGGAAGATGGGGTTTTGGCTCTAAATTCTTGGGAATCATTCAGTCTCTTTACTCTACTCTGAAAGCATAGATCCGTTTGATGGGTCATTATTCAAACTCTTTTGACATCAAAGAAGCGACCAACAGGGCTGTCCCTTATCTCCTATAATTTTCGCAATAGCTATGGAAACCTTAGCAATTGCCATTAGATCACACCCTGATATTAAGAGAGTCTTGTGTGGTGCCCAGGAACATAAATGCGTGTTGTTCGCGGATGACCTACTGCTCTTTATCACATCCCTCCTGATCTCCACCCCTAATGTATTTCAACTGCTCCAAAACTTTATTTCTATCTCAGGCTTAAATCTAAATGTCTCCAAGTCTGTAGCACTGAACATCTCAGTTCCTCTGCAGCTAGTAGACCAGTTGAGGCACCACTTCTCCTTCTCCTGGTCCTCTGACTCCATTTCCTATTTGGGAATTATTTTCTACCCCACAACATTGACAAACTGTTCTCTCTTAATTATTCCCCCATGATCTGGAAACTAGAGGAGGATTTAAAACAATGGTCAAAATGTGATCTATCCTGGCTAGGAAGGATCGTCTCTATCAAAATGACTCTTCTACCATGTCTTCTGTACCTCTTCAGGTCAATCCCCATCCCAATAAAGAAAACACTATTTCTACCGACTGAACAGTCAAGGGGGACTTGGCCTACCCAATTTATGGAGGTACTATCAGGCTGCGCAATTAGCTCAAATCTCCACAGTATACCCTAGGGGTCGCAAAAACTGATTGGATTGCTATGGAAAGACAGGCAGTTCCCCTGCACACCACAGACTTTCTGCTCTGAAGTCCCCCTAAATGGAGACCCACAGTCCTCACCCCCACGCTCTGTCATTCCCTGGCATTGTGTTATGCTCTATATAAACAGGCTTCTTTAATCTCTAGTACCAAACCACTCTCCTACCTGCTCAATTACCCTTCCTTTCCCCCGGTTTTGAATATACAAGCCTTTCGTTAGTGGCTCAACAAAGGACTTTTCAGAATAGGACACTTCTTTAACTCAATGGGTCCCATTTCTCTCGGATACTGTATGAGTAAACTCGAAATGCCTCCCATTGAAAAATTTAGACTGTACCAGATTTCACACTTCCTACACTCTATTTGGCTAGACCCACGTGACCACCCCAAGCTTACAACCTATGAACAATGGTGTTCCAAAATTATGGATCAGAGGGGAGGCATCTCTACTATCTATTCTGCTCTGGCTGACAAGGCAGATAAACCATCCTATGCTCAGTCCTTTCAATCTGATTTGGATATACAGTGGGATCCGGGCGAGTGGTTCCAGTCACTCCAACGCTCCTACAAAGGTATCATGAACATATCTCTAATAGAAGCGAATGTTAAAATACTCACTAGATGTTATTATGTCCCGTCAGATTAGCCAGGATCTATCCAGATGCTTCTCCCCTGTGCTTCAGAGGATGTAATCTATTTGGCTTCATGTTTCACACATGGTGGTCTATATTAGAGGCTTTTGGAACAAATATCTCCACCTAATACAGAAAGCTACTGGGGTTGTTGTTCCTCAGGATCCCACTATAGCCATCTTGAACCACAGGGTAGATTAAACCCCTAAAAATACTCAGCTCTTGATCTTCTTTAGGTTTTCGGGAGCTAAAATTACGATAGCTGGAGCTTGGAAGAACCCCTCATTCTCAATATCAGTGACAAAGCGGAAAGTCTCCTTGGTCATTTCCCAGGAACAACTTGTTGTTAAACTTCAGGATAGAGTGCGAAGGTTTGAAGCAGTCTGGGAACCTTGGGCGCTTTATGTTGGAGTACCCTTGTACCCAGGCATGGCATTCCCCCAAAAGAACCCTCCTGGCAGACCTACTTCCCCTCTGCTTGCTCTTTGACTTTTCTTTCTCTAAAAGCTACTTGGTTTCTTCCCCCTTTTACATCTGTTTTCACTCTTCCGCTATTCTTTTTCTCTAATTGTGAAATCCTTTTTCTGCGCCTCATGCTACCATATGGAGTGCTCAGAAGGTTAAACACTTGTTTCCAAAGGGGACATTTTTTTCCCTCTCATTTTCTTATAATTTGATAGCCAAACACAAGGTTTTTTTAGACACAAGAGTAGTTCTTTGAATCCTCTTCTCCCTGTGTACGATACAAGCGACAGCTTTGTCATGAGCTAGACCAGTGGCTCTAGACAAGGGCCAGAGTAGGGGAAGCCTTCCGGGTCTCCAGATAACCTTGATGGGTCTCCACGTCCAGAGTTTGATCCCATAGGGATGGCGTGCCTGATTCCCACCGTATTGGAGGAGCCCTGGCAATGCTCCCTTCCCCCAGCCTGGGATCGCCTGTGCCCTCTACGACAAGAGGCTTAGAGGGTGTAAGAAGCTTTTGCTACTTGTTGTGGTCCTATGGTTAGTTTGAATTATACTCTCTCTGTCTCTATATAATTACACAATTCCACTCTAAAGGGTTTTGATTATTTGTATTGCAATTGTTTACACGTTTGGGCCTTGCAGGCTAATCTATTATATGTATGTCCTTTTTATTATGATTATTATTCAAAAAAATATTGAAAAGAAAAGTTAAGGCTTAGTTATAACTGTGTAAAGCAGGATGATGTGAACTTCTCAGCACTTTCAGTTGTATGAAGAAAAAGCTCTGGCTTTTTAAAATACTTTAGCATGACTGGATGCTTAAAGTGCATATGGGTTTACCACAGCTTTTGTCACACTTTCGTAATAAGCAAAGAGGGTAAATGTAACAATCTCTACAGCAGAACTTTTTCTTAATTTTTATTCTTTTAGTAAGGGAGAGTTTAAACCCCTGTTTATTTGTCATCTGTGTCTCATTAGTACCCATCATGCCCTGTTCTGTAGACTCAACAGGAAGTGAGAGAATATTTCCCAACATGAGAAAAATGTCCCCATTAGGCAGTTGGTAAAATATTTCTTCTCTATTCCTATATTCCATTTACATAATTATTTATAAATAAGAAATTGATTTACTAAAGTGTGCAGTTAGGTGAAGGGCACCAATGTGCATTTAAGGTGAAGCCCAATATCTTGGGTGGACAGAAGTGCCTCCCAGGCTGCCATAGACCGAGTCTCATGGTTCAGGTCACCCACATGCATGGTATAAATAGCATGGTGAAGATGAAGGGTCAGTTAAGGTTAAAGTATTTTTGTTTTAAAAATTGTTATCTCTTAAGTGTCTGTGCACAGTAGTATTATTGTTCGCACAAGGATTCTGGGGTTGTCAGCTTTTCTCAAAGAGGCATGGGGCTATGCAGCCCGATATGTTATGATAATCTCACGACTCATCTTCCTATCTGTTAGCCTAGTCATGTTTTCTGTGTACATTACTACTTAGGGGTTCTACAAAAAAAAATATTATCAATGTACTCCAGATTGAGAGGAGTGTAGGTATTACATGCTCTGTGATTGTATAGAATTCAGTGTCAACTTTTGTTGGTGCGAATGAATTTATTACACAATAGAAAGTCAGTCTGATTTCACCTCCTGCTTCACACCTTATCACATACAGTATAAATTTAGTGAGGAAAGATAGTAGCAGTGTGCAAGAGAAGATTGTGATAACAGCAGGCATCATTTTCTGTAAGCCTATACACAGGATGATCAGTAGTTGTGCTGCATATTGATCGTGTGAATTACTGTGGCCATATTTTTCAAGAGGGATAGCTTTATGTAGAAGGTAATATTGGTCTTAATGGTACAGCCTCTTTATAAAGGTTCAGAAGGGTTAGTTTGCATTTTTTTAATTCTATTTTCTAGTAAAAGGTTAACTCAGTTTCACCATTTTTTTATTGATGCTTACAGATTCATCTTTATGTGTTCCTATATTTGATTCAAATTGGCCACTTTAAAGGCTGTAAATTGGTATTTGAGGAATAAATTGGTTTAGAATGGCATTACTGTATAATAGTGCCACATATACCATAAACCCTGGTAACACAAGCCTTTTATTGTTTGTTTTATCTTGGAAGCATTTTACATTCTACTATTCTTGTTCAACTGTTTTCCAGTTCACTAGTCTTCCAGTTCAATAGTCTTCACAAACTTGCAAAAGCTGTTGAACAGCATGTAGATATTTTCTTTACAAATATATGAGAAAACAGGTAGGCATTTAGAACAAAGACAAACCAAAAATTGCAAATCTGTTTAAAGTTTTCAGCTTCAAAAGTAAACCTCCGTTGTGTGTAATGTGTCTAAAAAATTTTTAATTTTTTTTATTTTTATTTATTTATTTTTGTGTGGAGGGGAAAATGAGTAAACAGGGGTGCTAATGTGCCTTGTATTATTTTCTTTTGGGGTGAATATATGGGACCCCTTTTGTAATTGTTGTTGAATAACTTTGGGGCCCCCAACTGCTTGTTGTTTGCAAAAATGTCCATTTAGTTTTGACAGCTTTTAACCTTCAGCTAGTGTAGCAAATGAGAAACTGACAGCATGCAGTAAAAACTGACTTTCTAAGTGCTGCTTCATTCAACTGAAGGGAAAGTGCTGTGACAGAGATTGCCAGTAACCCATCTTACTAATTAAAGAAAAACAGCCACAAAAAAAACTTGGAACCTACTATTGCTGACTTCCTATCCTGAAATGCTGGTGGCATGATTGTAATGCTGACTTTTTGGATGCTTACTTTGAGTCAATTATCATAAACAAACATGCAGATAAGGATGTTCAATGTTCTTGATCTGACTCAAGTTGGGTATGCACTAGTAGACTTTTGCACAAACAATTGTACAAAAATACTAAGGAAAATGTGTATTAAAATACCCAGAACATTGAATGTTATTTAGGATTGCATTTGCTTTTAACATTGGATTTTGGAATGATTGGACTCTAATAAATGAAGTGTAACTCCAGCCAAATATATATATATACAGATATATATATATGTAGCACCCTCCTGGATAGGTTCTAGGAGAAGTATAGATGTGGCCCTGTCTGCTTATCAGGAGGGCCTGATCTGCTGATCTGTTAGCTTCTGTCACATGCCTCCAGGTGTGACCTGTTGAGTCTGGGGAGTCTCCCCACTGTATCCAATGAGGGATCTTGTTGGGCAGTGGAGCAAAAACAGCCAATAGCACACCAGGGTTTATGACTGTCCCAATGTGCGGGGTCAGCCGCAATGCACCCTGGGATTGGAAATAAATCTGTGGGGAGTATGTGACAGAGTGTCTTTTGGTGGGAACATCAGTCCCAGGAGGAGGTGATGGCTGTCTCTCCTTCTGTAAAGTGGGAAGGTGGTCCAGGCAGTCGGCCTAGGGACTGGAGGTTGAGCTGGGCTGCCAGGGATCCAGAGTTGCTGACCAAGTTGAGCTGCTGGGCAGAAATCTTCAGGAAAAAGAGTATTGTGAGTACTCAAGAACTGCCCAGGGGTCTGCCTAAGAGAGGGGACCACTCCAGAGAGGTCAAAGGGGATCCAGGAGCCAGCTAACCAGGAGTGCACAGTAAAGGGGGTGCCAAATAGTTAAACCCTGAAGTTCGGGAGTAAAAGGGGGTGCCAGGAAGGGCCCTGAAGTGTTCAGCAATACCGTTTTCTCTAATGTCAGCTTCCTCAGAAAGGAGTGTCTTGGGGAGCTTAAAGGGACTTTACCTACAGTCAGAGGGGAAGTTCTAGTATCTGGCCTTGCTGAGGCCAGCATCATTTAGCGTTAACCAGCATCAGGAAGGGTTAACACCCCTGTAATGTTTGTTTTGCTCTCTATGCCCCTGTTCAGAAGATTTCACCTCATTTACTGCCCCTATGACAAATGGATTTTGAAAATGTTGGGTTCTCATTGAAACAAGGATCGGTGATAAAGCTTCAGTTGTGACCCTTTTTCCCATGATAATGCTAACAGGAGTGAGTTTTCCTTCCTAGGGGTAGATTTCCTCTCACTTCCTGCTGTCTCCCTCTATTTGTAAGTAAGAGTCATATGTAAGTCAGATGTATGTAACTCGGGGACTGCCTGTACACTGTAAAATTCCCATCCTGCTTTAAATTTTCTCATCAATGTGGTTAAAAATAACATCAACTTGAACCCACTAATGATTAGAAAAAAGAAAAAATGTTCTTACAGCGTTCTTACGATTAAAACATGTTTAATGCAATTCTACTACTGTATACCCAGCTTTAGAAAATAATGAAGGCAGCTGCTGAGAAGAACAGCAAAGCAATTATTATATTTGCCCATGCTTGGAAGTTGCCCTTACTTTCCTTCATGACAGTTCAGTTTAACAAACTAGTAGGATGGTGATACATTATTTGCAAACAATTGAGGCCATTTTTTATACTAAAGGCTATTTTTTTTTAAATAAAATTGAGGTTATACTTACTTGCTCTGTGCATTGATCTAGCACAGAAAGGTTGCTTTTCCTTTTTTTTGGCAGTCCCCACCTGCACTGTCAGCATCCCTCTGTTTTAGGTGTCTCTTGTAGCAAACTGGGTGCTAAAGAGGCCCTTCACCTATATGATCCCATTAGGTCCTGAACCAGACTCTGTGAACACACACGGTGCTGGTAAGTCACAACCCGTCACACTCCTAGTATATATTTTTCACTGTGTATGGTGTGCCTCATACTGCAGGTTAATTTTTTCATTCGCTTTTTTTCCCCTGGCCATCTCACCTTATCAAAATCTCAAAAAGTATGCTCTTGTACAACAATAAAATATAATAACTTGAAAAGTAACGTGTATTTTACTTGCAGAAAAAAAGAGACAACTCTGTTTTGCTTAAATCCATCAGGAAAAGAACAAAAAAGAACTGCAAAAGGAATCAAACTTGTTATTAGTCAAGGACTTGGCACAGCTATTGATCCAAGAGCTGGGATCAATGTCAAGAGTATGCATGTGATTTTCCATCTGTTGCTGTGCCAAATCCTTCACAGAACAAGGGACTGTAGACCCAATTTCAATCACAGACACTTTGTCAGGTTCATTACAAGGAACTTGCTTTATGTGTATAAACTACCGTTAGTATTCTGAACAAATGGAACAGGACATGGAATAGTGGAATGATATGTGTGAAAGGATCTGCAGAGAGCAATATAACAAAGGCCATGAGTATGTGAGAATATACAAGGAATCAAGAATATATTTAAAGTGGTTCTAAAGCCTAAAGGTTTTTACCTTCATTAATTCTGTACATTAAGATAAAGAACCTTCTGTGTAACAGAATCCCCCCTGCCCCCCCCCCTTATAGTTACCTGAGCTTATTCAGGATCCAGCACTGTGCATGCAAGCCAAGGCTCTCCCAGCTCTGCCCCTTCTCTCTGGGCAGATTAATAGCAACAGGAGCCATTGGCTACCGCTGCTGTCAATCAAATGTTAAAATGAGGATTGGGGGTGGGGCCAAGCTGCCCAGTCTGTGTCAATGGACAAAACAGCTTTGGAAAAACCCCGCACAATTGCCCCATAGGAAGCGGCTTCCTATGGGGGCCCTCACCAAAGAGAAGGAGCCAGGCCCGGCCAGAACCACAGAAGAAGAGGATCAGGGCTGCTCTAGACAAAACCATTGCATTGAGCGGTAGGTATAACATATATTTAATTTAAAAAAAGTAACATTCAATATCACTTCAATTGCTGAGTAAATCAAAAATTAATTTAAAATGAAATCAGTTATAAATCACGTCTTCTGCAGTCAGCATTCTTTATGGTAAATAGTTCTATGTTAAGAATAAGCATTAAAAAATTAAATCATTCTTCAAAAGCTGAACAAGGTCAGTGCATTCCTAGTTAATATACTTCATTATGTATGTCCTGTAACAAGCTTGACATTTTAAAACCTTCGTACTACTAACAACGTAAAAATTGTAATGCACATCTTCAGATTTAAGAGTTAGGAGAGTATATCAAAGAGCATGACATTAAATCCTTTTTCAAAGCCTTATGTACAAAATAGGAGAATTTTAGCCCACACATCAGAATTTATTTTAAATTCTTGTGCAGAAAAAGGCACAAGGTTGCAGTAATCCCACCATATCACCCCATTTTTGCCACCAAACTGAAATGATGATACATTACTTCCACCAAAATGGAATGTCAACTGCTAATTCACAGCAGTTAGAGATGTAGAGAACCACAGAAGCTAGTCTTCATCATCATCAGTCTTCAAATTGTTTAAAAAAAGCCAGAATGATATAATGTTCATTACCCAAACATATTTTATGTATTTATTTATTTTTGCATCCATGTTTGTTGAATCTCTAAACAAAAGTTTATTTTCTACAAGTCTTGTTTGCTAGACCTATCACCATCCTGGAGGAGTTCTCTGCTGCACGTTGCAAATTCTGTTTGCTCCAAAATGTTTGTACTTTATCTATTTTACCTATCTATTTAGTTGGGCTTATTTAGTAATGTAAATAGCATAATGCAAAGTCCAATGACCTATATTATCAAATCATTAAATGTGTGGATGGTCGAATTTGATTTTTTTTTTTTCACCCCGCTGGGATGACTGAATATGCTGCCTTAGAAGCCTTGCCTGCCAATTTTCAGGCTTTGAGGAATTCTCAAAGAATATATGATCCCTAGCCGTAAATAATACAAAGAGTCTTCTTGATCAGAACCTTTTACTATCGATATAATTTCTGATGACAATCTCATCCCACAACCGTCAAATGAGGTTATGGAGGCTTTTTTTTTTTTTTTTACAACAGACTATAGAAAGCACAAACACATCTTAATCCTTCAAAGTTACTGGCCTACCTTAATTCATTTGATTTACTTAACTTTGATGTTTAGCAGAAAAAAGCTTTTAAACTCCATATCACTGCTGAGGAAATTGATCACACCCTTTTTTACATTCCCTTAACACAAAACCCTAAGTCTGGATAAGGTCCCTATGGGAGGGTATATTGCATATTTTTAACTCTAATTAGTTCCACACCTGTTGTTGTACATTGCAAAATTACATTTTTAAAAATGCTTTTCTCCTCCCATCTTTGTGGGATGAAAAAATAATAGTAGTCCATAAGCTTAACAAGGACCCATTGTACTGTGAATGCTATAGACCAATATCATTAATCAACAGGGATGTTGAAATCCCAGCCAAGATACTGTCTAAAAGATTCAATTCTATAATTCCAGTTCTCATTAACTCTGACCAGACTAGGTTTATCCTGGACAGATTCACAAGCAGGAACATGTACAGTATAGGCTTTTCAGTCTTCAATTCCCTTATTCTTCCACTACCCTTAGACTATACTGGTGTTGTATATTTACAGAGCCTTTGATTTAATTTGAAGGCCCTGAATTATGAGTGTATTGTAGGCATTTGACTGTGGGTATTCCTTTTTAATCTCAATATAAATACTTAATATGCAACCCTCAGCTTAGCGGAGTCAATGAAATTATTTCAGACCTCTTTTCCATTCAACAGGGAACTAAGCAGAGATGCCCTCTGTCTCTGCATCTCTTCACCTTAGCAATACAATCTTTGGCAAAAATCAAAAGACAAACCCCACTAATTAAGTAAATGCAGGTGGGCACATTGGAAGAAAGGGCCTGTTTATATGAGAATGATATGCTAAATTATTTGAGATATTCACAACACAGATTGACAAAATAATGTCTAATGTCCAGCAATTTGGTGGTTATTCAGGTTTTAAAGTTAATCAGGGCAAATCTAACATTTTTTGATGGATCCCCCAGCATTGACTGCATGATGTTGTCTGATAGCACTTACTGACAGACTACTGACAATATTTGGTAAAGACACACCTAAAGCTTTTAAATGTATTGAAAACATTTTGTTCTCCATCACTGATGTATTTTTATAGGGAAAGTCGATATGTTTAAGGTTATATTTCTTTCAAAATTTCCATAAATCCTTCCAGTGTATATTTCCAGTGTAAATTTCCAGTGTATATCACCAAAAAGCTCAAACATACAGATATAGTTAAGAAATATTTATATTTAATTGATTACGTGTATTATTAACATAATTGCATTTATTTTATTTTGCAGTGTGGTTATCTATCTATTTCTCCATGAAACAGTTCATTTATTACTGTAATCCTTTATTTTTTTGTGAATAATAATTACTTTATCTCCACCAAAATGGCTCCCTTGGATAAACCTTATTAGAACTCACCAAAAATCTGGTGCAGCGCTGCATGGTAACCAATCATCTTCTAACTTCAGCTAGTTCAATCAAACATTGACAATAAAATCTGATTTTGCACTCTCTAGCTTTAGTAAATCAACCCCAATGTCTCTATTTGGTTCATGGTTCAACATCTTCCCTTACTGTACATTTGGTACAATCTGGAAATTCCCCAATTTCTGTCTGTTTCTCGTGGCCTACAGTGTGCTAAAGTAAGGTTGAAATGTATGCATCAGCTGTATTCTGAAGGATCTTTCTTTATGATGAATTGAGAGTCCCTGGCACAGGACACTTTAGCTACCTCCAACTTAGATATGTGGCTGAGGTCCAGCTGGGAACAAATGGCATACTTTTCCATATCCTTAGGAGTGCATTACTTCAGCCCATAAATTAATCCCCAGACTGTATAGTGATCTTATGCAGGACAAATCCTGCAGGCTCACTAACAAATCTTCAATGCATGTAGCCTAGAATGATGTCTTTTTATGGATGTGTTTGTCTATAGATATGTATTATGGATGATCTAGATCTAGTTAAAAAAACGTTTAAATTAACTTTTCTTTTTTGCTAGGGAAAAGGTGTTGGTAAATTGAACAAGCGCTGAGCACTTAGATATGAATGCCTGGGCGCAACTAGTTAGCAAGGTATTGCTCCTTTATGACAAAGCCTATGAGGTCAGAGAATGCTCTACCAAGTTTGATAACATTTGGGGAAAATGTTTTTTTTTTTTTATTAACTCATGTTAATATCAGGCCTCAATTTGTTATATGTGTAATTGATAGTTTGATACCACCTTAGCAACAGTATTCATAAAGAATGAAACACAAGACCCATTTGAAGGACCTTTTCTTTATTGTAAAATAAGCAGTTTTTTTTATTTGTTGTGTAAAACAGCCAACCTTATGTCACTACACAGTAAATTGTTTTTTTCTTTGTTTACATTTATTGGTTTAATGTACAATTTGTTCAATTTCCATACTAGAAAAAAATATTGTATTCTTTATTGAATGCTGACATCAATGCATGTGTGTATTTGTTTCAATTTATCTCTATATAACGTTTATTGATGTACCACTCTGCACTCAATGAAAATGCTATATAATTTAGGGAACTGCTGAACTAACCCAGCTGAATATCCAGTGTGGTGGATTTTCAATTATTTTGTCATCTTTATCAATGAGGTATAATTGTGTACACCAACAGTGAGGTGATCAATTCACTAAGCATAATAAAGATTGTGTTTTTATTAACACATATTATTTTGTTGTTTTTAATTTTTATGATCAGAAATTATGTTTTCAGTCTACCAAGGGTTTTACTGTATAGATTTGTTAAATTTGCCACATGCACATTATTCCTTATGCATTATTTTCTTTGCAAAAGCCAATTCATAGAAGATTTTCAATTATTTTGTCATTGTTATCAATGAGGTATAATAGTGTACACCAACAGTGAGGTGACCGGTGTGAGGTGATCAATTCACTAAGCATAATAAAGATTGTGTTTTTATTAACACATATTATTTTGTTGTTTTTAATCTTTATGATCAGAAATTATGTTTTCAGTCTACCAAGGGTTTTACTGTATAGATTTGTTAAATTTGCCACATGCACATTATTCCTTATGCATTATTTTCTTTGCAAAAGCCAATTCATAGAAGATCGTACAGGTCATTTCAGCTTAATATATTGCTCACTTCTAGCTGGCAATAACAGTGAGTTCTAATAAGGTTTATTGAAGGGGGCCATTTTGGGGGAGATAAAGTAATTATTATTCACAAAAAAGAAGGATTGCAGTGATAAATGACCTGTTTCATAGAGACATAGATAACCACACTGTTAAATAAAATAAATGCAATTATGGTAATAATACACCTAATCAATTGATTATACCTATTACTTGACTATATTTGTTATGGAAAATCCCATTTATGCCTAGTTAACCGCCTTAGCGGTAATCCCGAGCGTGACTCGGGGTTGATTTTTCATTGCAGGAACGGTAACCCCGAGTCACGCTCGGGGTGGATTGCAGAGAGCGCAGCGGAGCTTCTCTTACCTTATCCTGGCGATCCAGCGATGATCTCTCATTGCTGAGATCGCCAGCAGAGAGTCCCGCCGCTCCTCCGTCCCTCCGTCGGTACGATCACTTCCTAGTTCCGTTCCCTGCAGCAGCAATGCTGCATGGGAGCGGAACTAGGGAGGGAAATTCAAAAAAAAAAAAAAAAACGTTACACAAAACACACTTTATATTATATTATATATATATATGCATATATATATATATATATATATATATATATATATATATATATATATATATATGCATGTATATATATATATATATATATATATATATATATGCATATGCATATATATATATATATATATATATATATATATATATATATATATATATATATATATAATATGCACACACACACACACATATATATATATATATATATATATATATATATAAAATTATATTATTGATTCAATTATAATTCATGCGTTATATATTATATATATATATATATGTGTGTGTATATATATATATATATATACACACACACATATCTGTATATAATATATAATGCATGAATTATAATCTAATCAATAATATAATTTTATTATATATATTATATATTAAATAATAAAATAATATTATTGATTTGATTATAATTCATGCGTTTGTGTTTCAAATTTATCACATCTGGGATGTCTACTAGAGTCTTGTTTTGGTCAGGTTTAAGTCAGTAATTACTAAGAATTGTAGGCCTATAATACATAACGCCAAATTTCCATGAAAAGAATTGTAACTCTTTTGGTATGTAATTCCAGACATAATCATACCGCCAGGGAGGTTAAGGTAAATCCAGACAGGATTTATACTTATTCCCAACAACCCACCCCGAAGCCTGAAACCTATAAATATAGAAAATTAACAGACTGGGTAAAGCCACAATAGAGCATATATTAACATTTTTTATCTTCAGGTTGCCAGCTTGCAGTTTAGCATGAACCTTTTGGAGCCGCTGCACTAACCATGCAATGTTAGTACAGCAATCTACCCTACTGGGCTATTGTGTTCTGACAGGGGGATGCCCCCCCAGCTGAACACTGCGGTAAGCACTCTCATCCATTGGCTGAGACCACTGATCGGGAGCCAATGAGCAGACCTTTTTCATTCATGCCCCTTCGACAGAAGTCAGCTGAATGGCCGGCTTCTGTCAGACCGGCTGCAGTATACACGGGCTGAATGTTGTCCTGTTTTTATTGAAAAGGTTGATGCAGCCTGTACTAGAGGATGATCCTCCCTGGGATCTAATAAGCCTGGGCTTAAAAAAAAAAAATACTCAGGTGGATTTTTATACAGTTCCAAGGAATGGCTGGCTTCTGCCGGACTGCCTGCAGTACCTACAGCTACTATTGAATCGGCTAATGCCGCCTGAAATTCTGCCGGTGTGTACTAGGCTTTAGATGTAACCAATCACATGTTCCCCTGCTGTGGATCCCAAACAATCCAGGAGTCATAGGGGTTGATTTACTAAAGGCAAATAGGCTGTTCCTTTCGCAATGGAAGTTGTACTTTGCAAGTAAATTTACCCCAGAACTTAGTGAATGAGGTGAAACTTTGCAAAGAATACCCAATCAGTTGAAAGTAAAATAGAAATGAAATAAAATGTGTGTTTGCACATGATTGGATCATAAAAGCTCTGGAGATAATTCCCTTGCAAAGTAAAGCTTTAAATAAGGCACAATCAGCGCATACCAAATAACAAAGTAAGATAAGTGTTGCAAACTGAACACTAGGAGAAGATTTCATATCTCCTCAGGAGTTACAATTGTATTAAACAGTGCAGCACAATATAAAGTCCCCTTCCTAAAAAGCGATATCAAAGATAATCCTAAAGCCAATGAGGAACTCCACTGACACCGATGTGGGAAGCTGGAAAAGGAACACTTGAGGTGACACACTACCACCACCAAAATAGAGACTAGCCTCTCACCTCAGACTTGTGACCCCTGAACGAACAGACAGGTCTAAAAGGCTTCCCCCCCCAGGGGTATAAATGGTCAGATGAGTGCAGTCCTGATAAGCAGACACAATCCCAGGTCACATATGAATAAAGCATAAAAGACTAATAGTGCCCTCTTTATCGTTGTAATTAATCATTTATTAAATTTAGGTAAAACACTCACATTAAAACCACTTGGTACTATGCATATCCAAATATACTCAGAAACATACAGGGAGATGTACAGTGGGCTCACACTCATAATGTGTACAGGAGGTGGATCTGCTCTAACTGACGTCACTCGTCGCTATCCCAGCTCGAGTGCGCGCTCACTACACTTCTCCCTGGATGGTTGTGAGTGTATTTGGATATGCATAGCACCAAGTTGTTTTAATGTGAGTGTTTTATCTACATTAAATAAATGATTGAATACAACTATACAAAGAGCACTATTAGTCTTTTATTCTTTACTCATACGTGACCAGACTCCTCTGAGCATTTATACCCCTGGGGGGACAAGCCAGTTAGACTTTCCTGTTCATTCAGGGGTCACAAGTCTGAAGTGAGTGGCCAGTCTATACTTTGGTGGTGATAGCGTGTCACCTCAAGCGTTCCTTTTCCACCTTCCCACATCGGTGTCACTGGAGTTCCTCATTGGCTTGTGGATTACCTTTGATATCTTTTTAGGGAGTTAATTTTATATTGCGCTGCACTGATTAATATAAAAGTATACCTTCCATTGTATATTGAACAGTCTATTTGACTTTATTAAATCAACCCCTAAATTCCACAATAGTAAAAATTTTAACTGCTGCGCAGAGCGTTAAGGAATGGGTGGAAACGAAGTAGTGGTTTAGGTTGGCTAATGTTCTACAATGTATTTGAAAAAATACTCATTAGGCAATTCAAGATTCCCAAACGTATAGAATGTAGAGTCCCAGAAATATACGGCTAGATAACTGTGGGGTAGAGGTTATAAAATAGAAGGAGTTATACAACTCTATCAAGTAAGCTTTGTATATGATATTTTTTGTGTCTCTGTACTCTTGTTTGTATTACATAATTACATATTACATATTTTTTTATCCTTTAAAGCTGAAATCTAAAAGATTGATCTACTGTTTGGCTATCTAACTTACCTGTAATGAAGTATGCCTCGTCCTCTCCTGTCTCTGAATTTCCAGTGATGTGGAGGTCAATAGCATTGGGTCTTCTCTGAAGCTGGTGTGAAAAAAATTCCAAATGAGGACCTGCTCTCTCCTCCCTCCTCCTTCATTTCCTTCATTAGGAAATGTTATTACATTGGTTTTACTGTCTATAACACAATCTGTGAATGGGAGAGAGAATCCTGTGACTCATCAGAGTTCCCCCCATTTACAGATTGTATTACATACAATGAAAATAATGAAAAAATTATTTTTTCAATAGAGGAGAAGGGAGAAAAGAGTGAGTCCTCACCAGAAAGGTTTTCACAGCAGCTTCACAAAAGATCCAAAGCATTTAACCCCCACAGTCAGACAAGAAGAGGACAGGGCATCCTTGCAAAGAAGATTTCTACAGGATCCAGGTGCTTGCACAAAAGTTGTAGAGAATGTATTTTTTTATGGCTAAAATTCAGCAATAAATGTGTTACTAGCATGTCAGTTGGTTTTTTATAAATAGTTTCTTGGTTTATATTTGATCTCATCTTACTAATTTCTGTTCTTTGTGTTTGAACTTGTGTTATCAAGCCAGGCAATCATGGATGTGTATGCATAACCAGCACTTATTTTAACACCAAATGTTGTTTGGTGTTCTTGCTTTGTATGACAAATTGAATGAAAAATGCTTTGACTTAGTTACTAATCAATTTTAAAGTGTTTAATGGTATAGCCTTAATCTTACAGAGCCCATGTTGTTGAGCATTCTCTTTGTTCCTAGGTGAATTTGATAAGCTAAGAGCCACATATTTCCAGGTCAAATGTATCATTATGCTATCAGAACAAAACCAGAATAATCCGGTGAAACTATGCAGCTTCATTGTTAATTAAGGGGTGTTGATGTTTCAGCCATCATGTACAGTATTTTACAGCA
The DNA here is from genome assembly GCF_965119305.1 of Pelophylax lessonae. Lineage (NCBI taxonomy): Eukaryota > Metazoa > Chordata > Amphibia > Anura > Ranidae > Pelophylax > Pelophylax lessonae. The sequence goes on from NC_138773.1 coordinate 163,309,848, forward strand.
CCATTTCTAACATAAGTATCTCAGGTTCAGTGCATGCTGTAGAAATTAAAAACAGAAATCATTTAAAACACATTAGCAGTCAGACATTATCTTGTATTCCTGCTTCTTTAAACCTCAGGGATTTTCCTACAAACTTTAACAGCTTCACTGCTTTGAATTGGCAAAATCATGCATTTTTCCTTATTATGTAAATGTACCATTATACTCTGTGTGCTGGAGAAAATTCAGCACCTACAGAGCACTCAGCATGGGATTTTGTGATATGAAATTAAACTTTATGGTCCTTTATTTCTCTTATCTGGAACAAAAAGGAAAATATAAACATATAATAATGCACCGTGCATTGGCAGCCAAAGTATAGAACCCTATATTTTTGTCTAGCGTCATCTTACTTTTTAAAAGGTTTTCAGTATAGCAGTAATATTAGTAACAGCCACAATAACATTCATTAGGGCTAGGGATATACAAGCTGCTAGCACTAACACACAAGGCTTGTTAAAAAGAAAAAATAAATGGTGGCAATGTTCCCAGTTTAGAGGGGTCCTCCAACGGAAGCCATTATCTGAAAATACTTCTACACAACATCACTTTCTTTATTTGTTTTATTTTAGGTTACAAAGTAACATGTCACGGAGTGGCTGTTCATATTTTTAGTGATTTTAGTTTCCTTTAAAAATAAAAACATAAATCCCCAAGAATTAGAAATACTTGTTAGGAATGTATGACTAGAACTCCCCCCAGGGTCCCTCTAAAACTGTGCTTCATTTATTTTATTAATGCCAGTATCCTAAATTATGGAATAATGATTTCATTAAATCTGGCTAAATAATTTAGCCTTCGTCTCAATAGAGAACTTGCAGTTTCCATGCCAAGATTCGCCATATGTACTTTACATGCCATCAACTCTACAACAAAAACTGTTTCAAACAATATGACAATATGTGTTTCCTCTTCTTGGGTTTTCATTGGAGCCTGTGGTAAATTTATGACATTGTATGTACAAAAGGAAAGAAATAAACCAACCTTCAGCAGGCTTTGGCCCTGGAACTGGATAAATAGCGCTGTGCGTATCATATCACCAAAAGCTAGGAGGAACTATCTTAAACAAACAAGAAATTATTATAATTTTGTAAGAAGACCAGATCACAAATTTCCAGTCATTAAATGTATGTGTTTTCTTCTGATATGTTTTAAGTGTTTTTTTTTTCTTAAATGTGCTTTTATCTCCTTGTCAGTGCATACACTGTGTTTTGAAGTTTTTTCTAATATTTTTAAGAAACATCTTACAATGTATTAATACTTTAGCAATATACATTATGTTTTAAAATCCACAATACTAGCATAAATGTAAAGCTAAAAATCAAGTTTGTTTTTGTTAATTATACACTATGTTGCTATTGCTTAAAAATAAGTATATCAATATTCCTTCTACACAATGGGTCATACAAACAGCTTTTTGAGTTTTCGGCGTATTCTACAATTTATTGTGAGTTATACACAATGGTTGGATGAGAAAAAAAATATTCTAGAGTGTAAACAGCTCTATACCACTGTATAGTGAAAAAAGAAAAACACGGAGAGGGGAACCTGTATTTCTGGAACACCATTTAAAAACATGTTCACACACATGAAACACATACTGTTCAATGCCTATGATTGTGACGTCACTAGACTCAGTCAGGGTGGTTTTTGTGATTGCTTTAATATCCAATCACAGTGCCCACAAAATAAAAAAAAAAAGGAAACAAACCCTTCTTTTCAAGTTCTGCCATCAGTCCTGTAAGTAACACTCCTCCCCTCCTCTCACCATCGACCAATGAAAGGGGGGTCATACGGGGGGGGGGGGGGGAGGTCATATTCACTATAAAATGGGCCCACTGACCACCAATGACCACCACTGAGCAGTAAGGGGGTACAAAGGGACATAATTATCATAAATGAGCCACAAAGACCACCAATGATCACCACTGAGCAATAAGGGGGTACAAAGGGACACAATGATCATAAATGAGTCACACTGACCACCAATGTTATGGGGCACACCCAACTGACCACCAAAATTTAAAGGGGTACTTACACTAAACACCACCATAATGGGCCCTAACTCATCACTAAAATTTGCAAGCTGTTCTGCACAATACATAGTCCTGACTTCTGCACTCTGATTACTGCACTATTTCCTTTATTTAGGAAAAATAAATGCATATTAAATACCACCAAAAGTAAAGTCTATCTATTTCAAAAAAATGAAAATGTGTTTGGGTATATCGTTGCATGACCAAGTAATTGCCAGTCAAACAGCACTGAAAAATGAAAAATGACCTGATAATGAATACGGGCTAGTACTCAAGTAGTTAAAACAGGCAATCTGAATTATACATTTTCTAAAAGCACATATTCTAGCGACTTCTTTATGCATGGCTAAAGCTTATCTTGACAAAATTCTTTGGTAGAGAAGTATTCTGAGAGGGGTCTTTAATAAAAAATCGGAGCACTTACAAGTTTAATAACACTTTTCTTTTTTTTTATTGTTTAAAACAATTGAGTCTTTGGCTTGACATCTGGGGATCATTTGAGTTTCATGTAATACTAATTGCATGTGAATTCCTTCTCTGGACAGAGGTTCTAACCCTTCCCTACTCTCTCCAAAATCTAAAAAAAAAAAAAAAATCAGTTTGGCTTAGATACACCTTAAAGTGTACTCATTGATCATATTAAGAATAATAAAGTCTTTACATTAAAAAAAAAACTGTACAAGAGATGTAAAACTAGTCCTCACTGACCATTGTACCTGCAGGCGCAGCAGAAAAATTCATCTTCAAATTGACACTAAAATCTTTAACTCCTCTCCAAGTTTGTTTTTTCTATCAGTGAGGACTTGGCAGCCTTTCAGCTCTTTAAACAAATATTAGATGCTGTAGGCTATTAGAAAACAACAAGAACACATACTGTATACCCAGCTGTAAGGGGGCCATACAGCTTCCAGAACTTGTGTAAACACTTTTCTTGGACCTGCAGCTGCTGCATACAGCCACATATAGAGATCAATTAGAAGATACGGCTGTAAGTAATTATGTGACGGGGCTTGCGTAAATCACCCACAGGTGCAAAGGAGTATGTCTTGAACACAGATGGTGTATTTTCAGAGCATACATCCCTGTGTGTGCTTTACTAATGCCTATGGGTGGCTGTAAGCTACAATGCTTACACAGGCTCTGGATTCTGTATTGCCACTTTATGACCATGTGCATGAGCCCTAAAACACAACTTCAGAGTCTCTGTTGTGATCTATGTGGATAAATTACTCCAGATTTCTGTAATTACTTCAAATTCATCTAAATACAATTTATCAAATGAGGATTAATCCTAGGACTGAAGAAATCTGAAATCTGATCTGAAGAAAAGAAAAAATGTATATATATATATATATATATATATATATATATAGTGCTCAAAAAAATTAAAGGAACACTTATTATTCAGTGTAAAGCATCAAGTCAATTAAGCTCCTGAGATATTTATCTGGTCAGTTAGGTAGCAGCCGGGGTTGTAATCAGTTTTAGATGGGCGACAATGAGAGAAACTACAAAACAGGAATGATTTTACAGGTGAAGGCCACTGACATTTTGTCCTACTAATCTTTTATGACTTCTGTTTTTCACTAGTTTTGCATTTGGCTGGGGTCAGTGTCACTACTGGTAGCATGAGGCAATACCTGAACCCTACAGAGGTTGCACAGGTCTAACTCCTCCAGGATGGCACATCCATATGTGCCATTGTCAGAAGGTTCTCTGTGTCTCCCAGCACAGTCCTAAGAGCATGGAAGAGATTCCAGGAGACAGGACGTTACTCTAGGAGAGCCGGACAGGGCCGTAGAAGGTCCTTAACCCATCAGCAGGATCGGTATCTGCTCCTTTGCGCAAGGAGGAAAAGAATGATCACTGCCAGAGCCCTACAAAATTACCTTCAGCAGGGCACTGGTGTGAATGTCTCTGACCAAACGATCAGAAACAAACTTCATGAGAGTGGCCTGAGGAACTGAGGTCTTCTAGTGGGCCGGTGCTCACTGCCCGGCACCGTGGAGCTTGATTGACATTTGCTATTGAACACCAGAATTGGCAGGTCCACCACTAGCACCCTGTGCTTTTCACAGAGTAGGTTCACCCTGAGGACATGTGACAGACATGAAAGGGTCTGGAGAAGCCATGGAGAATGTTAGGCTGCCTGTAACATAGTTGAGCATGACCGGTTTGGTGGTGGGTCAGCAATGGTCTGGGGAGGCATATCCATAGAGGGACACATAGACCTCTACAGGCTAGACAATGGCCCCCTGACTGCCATTAGGTATCAGAATGAAATCCCTGGACCCATGGCAGACCTACACTGATGCAGTGGGTCCTGGGGTCCTCCTGGTGCATGACAATGGCCGGCTTCATGTGGCGAGAGTATGCTACCAGTACCTGGAGGATGAAGGATACTATTGAATGGCCCCCACCCAATAGAACACCTCTGGGACATTATGTTTTGGTCCATCCGACGCCGCCAGGTTGCACCTCAATCTGTTCAGCTGCTCAGTGATGGTCCAGATCTGGGAGGAAATACCCCAGTACATAACCTGTCATCTCACGTTGTCAGGCATGCATAGCAGCACGTGGGGACCATACAAATGACCATTTTGAGTTGCTGCAATGAAATTTCAGCAAAATAGACTAGCCTGCTGCCTAATTTTTTCACTTTGATATTCGGGGGGGGGGGGTCTTTGAATTCAGTCCTTTGTAGGTTGATAATTTTCATTTTCATCAAATGACATGACATCCTTTAGTTCCTTACACATTACCTAGTCCATATCAGTATAGATATCCAGCAGGATATTTTTCCCCACTGAGATATAATGAGTCTTCAAAGTGTTCCTATAATTGTTTTGAGAAGTATATATATATATATATATATATATATATATATATACACACACACATATATATATACATACAGCTCAAAAAAATTAAAGGAACACTTTGAAAACTCATTATATCTCAGTGGAGAAAAATACATATATAAATGTATATACATATATAAATTTCACCAGTTTACAATACATTTCTCAACGGCCACAAATTCAGTTTGTGTGAACCAATGCATTTGCAAACCTGATAAAAGCAGCAATATCATTGTCACTATGTTGCACATAGCCTGTGCAAAAAGCAGATCTGTGGGAGAGATCTAGCAGGCGAGAAGATACATAGACAGTCACTCTGCACAAGTAGAGAGAGCAGCAGTGACTTGTCTTTATCCAAGTAAGCTCCTGCATAAAGGCAAAGTTTCTTGCTGAATTACTGAACAAATTTGGAAGAAGTATGTAAAGAACAACATAGTTCAAGTAACAATATCCAAGCCTCTTATATTTAGGCCATCTTTGCTTATTCCATAGTTCAGCTCTAAGGTGTGAGAGCTTTTGCAGTTGTGAACCCCCCCCCCCCCCCCCCCCGTTCCCATCATACTGCATACCAATTATTTCTAGATTTTTATAGGAAAAAAATACTCCGGAGCCTAAAAACATGATAATGCCTACTAACAGTTGACCATCTGATTCTATTTCTAATCTGTTAAACTGTATTTAAATAAATTAGATTTAAGGGATAATCTGTTCAAATCCAGTTTACATAAACCTAATCCAGAAGCGAAAGCTTACAACACCATATGTATTTAACCGGTGCAGACATAAAAACAGTAGAAACCATAGAAAGAACATATGACTACTACAACAACTAATACTACTACTATTAATGATCATCCATATTTATTAATAATAACACTTCAAAACATTTAAATTATATTTTATCATAAATATAAAAGTTCTGATCAAAAATATTAATGTTTTTATTTTGTGGCAAATAAAATACCAAACCATAGGTATTGGACCATGTCTCTGCCATGCTACACCTATTGGCTGGTGGCATATGGAGAAATCAGAGACAATTTAAGAGTTTTTATCTTTTTTTACTTATATGAAATGAATTGTATTTTTCCAAACATTTTCTTTACTTTTATATAATATAATATGAAGTGTATTATATTGTAACTGTACTGTCTCTCAAACTGTTGGCACTATATAAATCCTGAATAATTATAATAATAATTGAAACATGCATAATTTAGAATTTCAGATTTCTGGTATACTGCTGAATTGTGACTACAGACACAATATTAGGATCTCAGATTACACACAAGTACAACTGAATGTACCAGCTGAAAGACTCAAAGGAGGAACATAACATCTTTTCCCCTATAATAGAGACAGCTCTGTTTAAATTAAAATTAAATTCTGCAGAAGAAGAAAACATATGCTAAGATAGCCTCCTATTAGGCAGCCCAGGGTATACTGCACACATTGAAGCATGGAAGCATACTGTAGTACAGGCATTACTAAATGGTGGACTGTTGTCCAGATCAAGCCACTGTCCCATCTGGACCACTGCGGTCACGCCATTTCTTTCCCCATCCTCTGCCTCTGCCATGAGTTAAAGCGGAGTTCCGGCCTCGGGGGTGAATTTTAGATAAAAATACCCCCGGGACAGTCAGGGCTAGTACATTCCATAATGGATATCCTCTGAACTGTCCCGGGTCACACTTATCTTTTAGAAGAAATACTTACCTTGAAATTTTCTTCTCCAGCGCTGCCATCTCAGGTGTGGGCAACTGAAGCCAGCACGTCCTCTTCTGCCTCCTCTTCGGTGACGTCGGAGTCCCAGAATGCCCTGCACTGGCCCCGCTCGTCACTTCCAGTGCAGGCGCGGCATCCCTGTAATGTGTGAACAGTGTGCTGCTTTTTACTAAGGATCTCTCAGTATCTCATCCCTGCTTTGCAGGGTTGACAACGGACAGATCGTTCCCTGAGTTCAGAGCTCTGTGTTTTTTAACAACGCAGGAGCTTTGGGCTGCAAGTGCACACAGCCGATCTGCAGGTCCCTGCTGTGACTTGCTGACAGAATCTGGCTGTGAACAATTACAGCCGAAGCTGGGTGTGGGGCCCGCATGCGCGCACCCTAAACCCGGAAGTAGGCAGCAATGTACGGGTAAATCCCTTTGCCTATAGTCACCACTTTCTCGCAGTACATTGTGGGTTGACGGGCTGAAAGTGGTTAAACTGTGTTTTAAATCTTAGAGGTTTTATATCATCTAGACATTTTTGTTTGTAATGTTAGACATACAGCAAAGTCCCAATATAATAACAAAACACTTTCCATTGTTTGCCAAAGCTCTTTATTACTCTTTCCTGGCCTATCTGACACAAGCAATATTGGCCCTTTTAGGCACTGCAAGTTAGGCAGGCCACATTAAACTTCCAATTGCCCAGAAATTGACCCTGACATGTTTGAATCACTCAAGGCAAATAGTTGTAATCTTTCCAGCGCTTTAGAGTAGGTTCTCTTTACAGCTGAATTGAGGTTGAAAAATCTAACTGGTGCATAAAATTTAGTAGGAAAACCACTCATGGTCGTATGACAAAATTCTAAAGATTTCAAAATACATGAACCCCCGAATGCAGTAACATAAAGGTATATCCATCAAATGTGCAGGAAACATTTTTTTTTGCTGTTGTATTCACATTTTTGTACTTTTTTTGCCATTACCTATACCTCATTAATAGTTAGAAAAGGTAATAACAGAATGGATCAGTGGCTGCAAATCTGGAGCCCTTGATTCAGTCTCATTCAAAAACAGGATTTGCAGTATTTAAAGAGTCTACTGTATGTGTTTTCCCAGGGCAACAGTCCTATTCTTGACAGTAACAAACAATTCCGTACACCTACTTATGCCATGAAATGTAATTGCTATTCATGGTATTCGTCAAATGAAGGGAGGTCAAAAATCACTGAGGGGATTTCTTTTGGGAAGGGAAGTGCAAGAGATTATTCAGCAAGATTTTCTGACCTAGTGACATATTTAACCTAATAAAAATGTACCATACGTTCCTAATAAAGTGATATGGTCAACATAAGGTCACTTTGTGTAAAAGTATGAAAGCACATCTGTAATAGAAGAATAAAATCATTACCCTCTTGGCTGGAATACTGCAGGTGTTCTGACACAGCTCATTATATGGGGGTACAAAATAATATACTCTTCTGTGTCTTTCTACTTTTTGATTTAAGTCACCTACAATTTAAATATACATTTTGCAAGAGATCATATTTTTTTTAAAAATTGGAGTATTGCAGCATGGAAGTTATGTGAGATGCAAGGAGGGAAGAAATGGAGGCGTGATTGGAGGAAAAACAGAAATAGTGGAAAGTTGATGAAGGGACGGCTATAAGGTGATGCTAAAAGAAAAAAAAGAAAAAATCAAAAGCAAGTAACACCTTCTAATACTTTATAGGTTACATCAGTCCAGTGAGTGTGGGGAGAATCCATAAAGTGGTGTGATAAACAAAGAAACAAAAAGTGGAGTGTTTATTCACTGAAGAAATGGATAGTTACTATGTATTATTTTTATATATTTTCTGTTTATTTTTTGCAGGGACTGTGTGAAGAAGGTGGCAGCTAAGAGTCGGTTCACACTGAGGCGACACGACTCCTTACTACTTCGGGGGCGACTTGTGCATTACCATGCACCACGACTTCGGAGCGACTTGCAGGGACTTCACATAATGGAAGTCTATGCAAGTGGCTCAGAGGTCGCCCCGAAATAGTACAGGACCCTTTTTCTAAGTCGGAGCGACTTGTGTCGCTCCTATTAGAACAGGTCCTGTAGCGGTCAATGGACCGCGAGGGAGCGCGACTTGTCAGGCTGACAAGTCGCCTGACAAGTCACGCTAGTGTGAACCGGCTCTAATCAGGCGTCACCAAAAAAGGGAAAGTTCAGTGTCCATCACACTGTGTGGGGCCAGACTGTGCTCAGGAAACACATACACACAGCACTGCATATTATACACAAATATACACACAATCTGCACATTATACACAAAGGTACAAACAATCTTCATATTACACACAAACATACACACAATCTGCACATTACACACAAACATACATACAGCAATGTATTACAAAAGTAAACATACACATACACAAACCTGCACCATACATACATTACTGCACAGTGTAAAATGGGCTGTGTCTGATGCTGGTGGTCTCCTTCTCTTCTGCCAGAGTTTAAAATCCAGATTTTATATAGTAGATATATATAGTATAGTATATATAGTATATTTCAGATAATCAAGCAGGTAAGCAGGATGTCAATATGAGATAACAAAAGAGGAAAGTTTGGTTAGTTTTTCTAACTTTTCTCTTTAGTTTAATAAGTTTAATACAGTGATGCGACAGGGTCACTTTAACATCAAGTGGACAATGAAGGATCCTCTGTATGGACAGGACACAGAGGAGATGTAATAAACTACAGACTTACTGCTGCTCTCAGATAATGTAAACTCCTTGGGGGCAGGGACTTAACTTAAGTTAAGGGTCCATTCACACTAGCGCGACTTGTCAGGCGATTTGGTCGCCTGACAAGTCGCGGTCGGAGGCTCGCCATTGAATAGTACAGGACCCGTTCTAATAGGAGCGACACAAGTCGCTCCGACTTAGAAAAAGGGTCCTGTACTACTTTGGGGTGACCTGGAGGCGACTTGCATTGACTTCAATTATATGAAGTCCCTGCAAGTCGCGCCAAGGTCGAGGTGCGCGCTGTGCACCGCGACTTCACAGGTCGCCCCAGCAAGTCGTGTCGCGCCAGTCTGAATGGGCGCTAACTGTTGGTGCTATATAAATACCTGTAATCGATAAATATTTAAATATGCTTCTGCAATAAAGTGTGCAGGAGGGAAAGGGCTAGCACATTGTGCTACTGCAACTTTTTTGTTTGTTTGATCATCTGTTTGTTCCAGAGTCTGGGCTACTTCTATGTGTAGTGGGAACATTGGGAGAGAGCCCAGGGGGCTGGTTATGGCCTCCTTGTCCTTCCCTTCCCAACATTGACACTTAGTTTTGAATTTACCCTTTCAGGTCCTGACTCCACACCTCTGGTACTTGTCTTTACTTTTATCATCCTGTGAACTGTCTTTCTTAAATAACAACAACAGCAGTCACAAAATCATTGTAAACAGGATTCAGCCCCAGAGCTTAGCTAAGCATGAATTGACTTGCTATAGGAGTGCACATGCACAGTAAATGTAATTGAAAAGCTAAGATGTTTTACTGGCACTTGCCCCATCTATGGACAATAATAAATGGGAACAAAAGTCACTGATTTCTGTGGCGTAATGGGAGGTTGGCAACCCAATCTGTCAGGTTATCCTGGTACCACCCCATCCTATGACTTGACATTGAATTAGCACAGAGATAAATGTATCTCATGGTCACCCTGCTTTCTCTTCCTATCAGAATGATTCTTGTCAGCACCGGGATTATGTACTTTTTGGCTCCTTGTGCTGGTTCTTCCCCTTCAGCTGTACAGAGAATGAAAGACAGTGACATTTGGGTACTTGCACTGCTGACATCCAAAAACAAAAAGTAATGATGTACTATTGAAAAAAAGATAAATTAATTTGTGTTTTTTATATCTGCCTAGAGTTCAATTTTAACTTTGTACAACTACTTACATAACTAGCACTTATGTGTGGTTGGTGCCTAAAAGTAAGAAGTCACGAGCAGAAATGAATGGCAATATACCTTATTGCATAGTATACACCAAACTCACTGTGCATATTTTAAGTAGAAAAATACATCATGTTTTTTTTTTTTTTGCTAAATGCAGCCTTTAGGCAAATAGATGGTGTATTATTACAATCTGACTATAAAAATCACTAAACACCTAAATCCATGTGTGGCTATAACTTGTCATTTTAAATATTTTATTTTCAGTAAAACACATGTCATTTCTTGTTGTGTTATATCTAATTTAAAAAAATACATAAATAAAACCAGGTTTTAGGAAGCAACCTTCTATGAGCCTGGCTCACATGTAACTACTGCCATCTTAATAAGGTGAGTGCAGTTTCCGAGTCCCAGTCAGATTCAGATGCCACAGCCCAATCCCCGCCATATGGAGTCAGCCTGGAATCTGTCAAGTTCAGTTAGCAAATTTTAGCTGTGGGAAGTCAGTCAGGCAAACTAGATGTGAATAAACAGAATGCTGTTGAGATCTTCAGGCTAATGCTGGTACAGGCTGGAGTACTGAACCAAAAAATTCAATTTTAAATTAACATGTGTTTGCCTGTAAAATAAAGAATAATTAGACTGCACCACAGCCTTAACATAATAGCTACCACAATAGACAGAGATGTATGTTCGGGGCATTTTGAGTTTATAACTATTCTCCCTGACAGAATTTAAAAATGATATTGGCAGAGAAATGACACAAATTAGGTGGGTTTTTGTTTTTACAATTATCATTGTGCATCCCACTACAGCAATATAAACTGTATATATTCCAGAGATGTGTTGATCTCCGTTGAGACTTTTATTTTCAAAGGTAACAGGTAACGGTACTGAGACCTTTGTACATAAAAATGTATACACTATATGATCTATATAATAAAATCAGGAGCAGGTTGTGGTCATAGTGAGAGTACTGATAGTGGTGGCTGGAGTGATGGTTAGCAAGCTGTTTCTTAGTATCACAAATATGTGATTGATTCAGCTTTTCCAGAACGAAATCAAATATATAATTTTAATCTCTTAAGGTCTGTGGTAGATAGTCTTGTGCAATTGTTGGCAATAAAGCCACCCAGTAATGATATGTGTACATTGACCAGAACTATAGTCCAATGCAGATAAGCCCTCATCCTTTTTAGTTTGGTATGGAAAATATTATATCATATTAGGCCATATGGCTACTGCTAGCTATTCAAAAAAAGCAGATACTGTATTTGGTTAACTGGGGGGGCGAGTGGGGCCTAATTCTCAAAGATGCATACAAACCATTGTCAAAGATTACATTGCTAGACTAAATTGGGCCACCTGTGTGTTTTTTTTATATTAAGACCAGGCTTATTAGGTGCCAGAGAGTATAACCTTCTAGTACACATGGGCCGAATGTGAGACTCATCGGCCTTTCCACTCAGCCCATGTGTACTGCAGCTGGTCTGATATAAGCTGGCAATTCAGTTGGCTTCTGTAAAGGCGCATGACCCAAAAAGGATTGCCGATTGGCTTCCAAACAGTGGTCTCAGCCAATGGCTGAGAGCGCTGACCAGAGTGTTCTGGCAGGGGGGATATCCCCCTGTCAGAGCACAATAGCACAACAGGGGAGATTGCTGTACTAACATTGCATAGTTAGGACAGCGGAATCTCTTGAGCTGTCATGTTTTTTTTTTTTTTTTATTCAGCCCTACTGGATTGAATGAAAATAAACTATTAGTGTGTATGGATGACTGCTATAGACCTCTCAGAGGCTTGAATTAAATTTAAGGTATGATGGAATCACCACCAACCACTGAAAATATATGCACATAGAGATCTTATAATATCCTCTTTTAGAAAAATAAATGTTAAGTTCACATGGAAATAAAAAATGGAACATCTTAAAATGTGATTATTACAATGCTTATTAGTGCAAGTGTTTACTTTGTTTGTTGTGAAATTATAATTTATTCTGTTTCTTTCTTCTGTATACTTTTGCAAAACAAAAAAAGGAAGAATTCTTTACATCATGGATACATTTTAACCTATTTCCTAATAATTTTAAGCAGATAATAGTAAAATAATGGAGAGTATGGTCATTACAAACAGGTCATTACCATTAATCAGATTTGCACTTGCGCTATTAAAATGTATAATAAAGAACCACTTTACATCTAAATTTACATTTATATCAAGGCTTTTTTTATATTTCATTGGTATTGTTAATACACTGGAAATGGAATCCTAGGAAACATGTTTATTTATTTATGTACCTTACTATTTCATTGATACCCTCCCCTTGACACATACTAACACATGTTTTCCAATAAGCTACACTAATACTGCACTAATACATAATGAGACGTGTAAGGCCACCAGACATGCCTTATAATTCAGCACTGCCATGAAATATGTATTATTCAGTGTTGCATTGGTTCTCATGCATTTCTCTAAATGGAATATTAAATATTAAAAAGGAGATATGGTCATTTGGGTCATTGTAGTTATGTTCTTGTTGAAATGAGAAAATGCACAATATCTCTGATGTTAGAAAACAACACTGTTAACAAAATATTTCATACATTAGAAAATATTCTTTCTTTCCTGTAGTTAAATAAAATTATATATATATATATATATACGCACACACACACACACAAAACACTGTGTATATATATAGATATATATACACTGCATATATAGAGAGATCAATGTTAATAGAAAAACAATAAACCTATTTCTGGCAACGTAAACAATAACTATATTAATATTATATACCAATACATACAGTATTATTATATAACTGTACCATACAATATAATACTAAAATATAGTTAAAATGTATTTCCCATTTTTCTTCAAAGGAAAGATAACATGAACCCTTTTGTAGATGCCAACATAACTATTAGGTCAGCGGCAGTGTTGGCATGTAAACAAACTCCCAACACTATAGCAGCCTGAAGTTTTTATTTTTCTTTGTTTACATTTTTTTCTTCCTATAGAGCTGTAAAGCTGCCCAATCACTTTTACATGGTGTGGAAGGTCTCACCCGTCCTGCCTGATCCCCCTTCTTGTGTTCCAAGCTTTGTCCCTCCTGGGTGACCGAGACTTCTATGACAGGTGCCAGGATGGATAGCAATGGAAGATGAGTAAGCCTCCATGTGCTGATTACTTCTAGGTAGCATGAACCTGGATGGGTAGGATGGGATGGGTAGGAAGTTGATTGAGCATCAGCTTTAATGGAGTGTAGATGTAACATTAGGGATCATTACTGCTGATACCTTCCAAAGAGAATTTGTGATCTGTACTATACTGTCAAAAAAAAGGGGGCTAATCAGCTAATTCAGCTAATTAGTTCCAAAAAAGGTTTAATAAAACAAATGTAAAAACACACCAAACATTTTTTTTAAAGCCCCGCCCCTGCATACGTGTATGTGCAAACTCCTACACTATGTGCTCAAAAATTACAATTGTATAACAGATGCAGTATTAGGCACTGATGCAAAGAAAAAAAAAAGTATTATATTGCGTTTGCATTCAATAAAAAAAATGTAAGTGTATTTGTAACTGAAAAAATAATTTTTTATAAATGGTAGCACAGCTATCACATGAAATGAAGATTGCAACTGACAATATTTTTTTTTTCTACAGGGTCTCTGCTTTAAAAAAAATATACAATATTATGTTTAAAGTAATATTCATGCTTCAAATGCACAATTTCACATGTTCCAAAATAAAATAAAGAAATGGCCCTGGCAGCTAAAAGGGTTAAGGGACAGTGCAAGACAATAAGGTAATGATGGACCCTACTGTTCTGAACATATACACTATATTGCCAAAAGTATTGGGACACCTGCCTTTACACGGACATGAACTATAATGGCTTCCCAGTCTTAGTCTGTAGGGTTCAATATTGAGTTGGCCCACCCTTTGCAGCTATAATAGCATGTATATGCAGGCATCCCAGTACTTTTGGTAATATAGTATACATTCCATGAACATTTTCTCTTTTGCATTTTATTGGTACATTGAATTTAAAAATGAGATGGGAATGTTCACACTAGCAGTACATCCCCTGTGGCATTGTTGTAGGAATAGTCACTCTAACAGTAGCATGACCCCTATCTCCCCCATCTAACAGATCAAGTTAGACTGCATCATGGTTATTTTATTGCCTTTTGTTGACCTATAATGCAGATGTTTTATTGGCATTTTCTGCAATTTTTCGTAATTTCCATAATTACAACTAAACACCCAAATGGCAAAGAAAACTCATTACATTTTTTAGCTGCATGATGTTAACAGTAATTGTTAACCTAGCAATCTGATGTGGATTTTCTTGATACTCTACTGCATTCTTAATACCATTTACATTTTATAACACCCTATACCTTATTGCAAAATACGGTTTATAATGCAGCAATATATAATCACCAGTCAGAAATCATCTCATATCTGCTCTGATTATAGTAAGTTGAAATCTAGTAGCTATGATTAACAGCACTTTGTATAAAAAACTGCCATGTATTTTGCCTTACCATCAAAGCCCTTACATACTTTTACTTTCTGTTATAAGACTTTCTTTTCTACAGTTAGGCATTTTTTTTCTAGGTAACAGGAACATATAAAATGTTGTGATTACTTTTCATATTAATTCAAACTGTAATTTAAAGGTGATTAACCGCATACTGTAAACTTGTTTCCAAGCACAATTCTAGCGTGGGTAATTTTTGTCATATATTATTGCTTATAAAACAGCATGGGGCCCACCTTCAAAGTCCCAACTATCTTCTTGTAAAGCATTCCAATATTTTATATGCGAGATCACAAATACTAATTATTTTTAAAGAGTAATTCCAGGCAACCAGTGAAATCAGTCATTGAAATAGTAATGCTATAAATAAAACACAGCATAGTGTCAGAATCACAAATTTCACTCATTTTACATTAATCAAAATTGGATGTAATCTGCTGGACAAGAGTGCAGGGAGTGCCTCAAAGTCTAACTGCAGTGTACTGCAGTAACTCCCGATCATTCTCTGCTGGTTGAATCATTAGTCATGTGCAAATGTCCAATGTAGGACTGAATCATTTATATATATATATATATATATATATATATATATATATATATATATATATATATATATATATATATATATATACTGTATATCAGAATTTCTGTATGTGGGTACCTACAGGCTGTTTGAAAATTGCTGTCCTAGATCACATGTAAGGGTTGGTTTATGAAAAAGGGAAGTAGAGTAGGTTGGCTTAAAATAACAGAATGAAAACTGAAATACTAAATAGGTTGGTTGTGTTTGTGTTCCTTGCATCTCAATGGTTACTTTTTATTTGTGATTGATGTGCACCTTCTAAATATATTGCACAACATATTAAATATAATTCTCAGCAAGGTAAAATATGTAATACACTCTTCATCAATGTAATTTATACAAGTATATTGTGTTGTCTGTCCCCAATCATAAAATCTCAGCTTTTGTAGAATAATGCAAAATAGATTCAAGCTCAAGCTGCAGAAAAGAAGGAAACATTTTGAGAACTGTGGTAGTCTCATAGCCAGGGGATTACCTGGGATAAGGATGATTGGCACCAGGCACTGCCACAAAGGGGGTTCTGTGGTGTGGCCACTGATGATAGTCATTGTATCAGCAGTGTATCAGGTGCTGTAATGCTCTCTGAGTTACAGCACATGGCACTGAAAAAAACTGGAACTGTCAATTTGGCTGGGAGAGAGAACTTGGTGTGAGAGTGTGTGTTTGGTTAAGCACTAAACAACTAAGCTGGAGGTTAAAATAATAGTAATACATTTTTTAATATTATTATTACAGTCAGCCACTGACCAGTGGTGATGGGGAGGTAATTTCTACCACCAGTAACGTACCACAAATATTAGTTGATTTATTGCTGCAGCCAGTCACTGACCATACTTAGATCCATCTTCCATTCTACTCCCACTTTAACCATGCATGATATGCTAAGTATACCAATGCCCAGAGATGTTTCTTTCAAAAAAACTGATACATGTGATGTAAATGGGGAAACCTCCAGTCAGTAGGTACGCACACAAGTTTTCCATATACTAATGAACATTGAAAACTTTTTTAACACCTTCCCACCCTGCCTAAAGTGGATTGACGGCTGGGTAGGGGCTCCATTGTCCTGACTGGATGTCATATGACCTCCTTCAGGACAAGCCACTGTGCGTGCCCCCAGGGACGCTCAGCATGGTGATCAGTGGTGGGGTAAGGAGGCTCCTTACCACGTGATCAGCTGTGTCCAGTCACAGTTGATCACAATATAAATAGAAAGTGCCGGTTATTAGCATTCCTCTACTCGTCCTGACAGGGCATGAGTGGAGGAGAGCCAATAAGTGACTCTCCTGATGAGGGGGGGGGGGTTCTGTGCTGATAATCAGTGAATTGATTATCAATGCAGTCCCATCAGTGATGCCCACAAGTGATGTCCATCTGTGTCTACCAGTGATGCCCACTTGTGCCCACCAGTGATGCCAATCAGTGCCCAGCAGTGGTGCATATCAGTACCCATGATTGATGCCAATTAGTGCTGTCTATCAGTGTCCATCAGTGATGCCTGTTATTGCCTCCTCATCTGTGCTGCCTATCAGTGCTGTCCATCAGTGCCCATCAGTGATGCATATCAGTGCTGCCTATCAGTGCCTCCTCATTAGTGCCCATCAGTGCCACCTCATTCGTGCCCATCAGTGAAGCCTCATTAGTGCACATCAGTGAAGGAGAAAAATTACTTATTTACAAAACTTTGTAAAAGAAAAACTTTTGTTTTTCAAAATTTTCGGTCTTTTTCATTTGTTTAGCAAAAAATGTAAAAACCCAGTGGTCATTAAATACCACCAAAAGAAATCTCTATCTGTCTCAAAAAATCGATAAAAATTTTGTTTGGGTACAGTGTTGCATGATCAAGCATTCAAAGTGCGACAGTACTGAAAGCTGAAAATTGGCCTGGGCAGGAAGGGGGGTGAAAGTGTCCAGTATTGAAGGAGTTAAGGTAAATTATAGTGATTTTGGTTAATTTTATTGACCATTTTTGATTGTTTACACATTTTTCACATAGTTACCTATTTATTTTATTTTAGATTGGGAAATGGTTACAACTCCTGTCAGATTTCTCTACTATCTAGGGCTCTGCTAAGCAGATTTACCCTCATTTCTGTTCTGCTGGCAATGATTTCCCCAAAATGGAAGTGAACAAAACTCTGCAACAGGTACATAGCCAGAAACAAAAATTGGAAAAGGGTTTCTAGCCTTCCTCTACTCTACTGAATAAAAGCATTTTTTTCTGTCTTTTTTGCTGTTGGAGAGGTTCCAGCTTTTTTGACAAATGTTGTCAGAGGGACAGGAAGTGAGGGTGATCTCCACAACAGAGCCCCAGATAGCATTAAAAACCTGTCAGTGGTTCTAATCCTTCCCAACTCTATTCAAAATGTGAAAAACAAGTATTGCTTGACATACACTAAAGTATAGCTTGAAATAAATGCATTATCTGTAAATGAATATTCCACAAACTGATCCTTTTGCCCTTTTGTGTGGTTTGTAGCAATATGTCTGTCATTCTAATACAGATTTTTTATTTTTTATAAAGGGCATCAGTTTTTAAATGTCAAGGTAGTGTGTTATATTGTCCATGTTTAGTAAACTGGATTGCTGCATTTTTTACATACCAGTGGCTGTGTTTGCGATGCATGTCTACCTCTTTACCTGTTGAAAGATGTCATTTCTATGCCATTTGAAACATCAGATGTACAGATCATATCAAGATATTAAAGGCAATATACAATCCGCATCAGGTTTTTCTGAAGAATCTTTAGGAATTTAAAGATTAAAGCTGCCCAATAGTGGTTCCAGTAACTGCTAAAAAGGGTGATCTCCACGTAAAAACTTAGCATGTTGTGCGTCTCTAAATGATCATCCATCTTAAAAACACAACTTGCTGGACTCAAAGCAGCATGGATTTACAGAGGGAAGATCACGTTAGACTAATCTAGTTTTTTTTTTTTTACTATAACACAAATGTTTTGGGCCAAAGTGTGCCTATCTTGATTTCAGCAAAGCAACTGAGTTTCACATAGAATTCCACATAACAATCTCATAAAAAAAATTGTACAAGCTAGGACTTAACCCTTGGGTGTTTCAGTGGATACACGGTTAAGGTTTTTTAGGCAAGGAATGTCTTCTTGCTGATGACACAAAGGTGTGTAAAATGGTTGATATTTCTGGAGAGGTCTGTACCACAAAACATGATTTGGCATTGCTGGAAGGTTGGTCAAAGCAAAGGAAATGTTTTACCCCTTCCCACCCAGACTATTGTAAAATGACGGCGAGGCGGGAGACCTGTTTTTCTGGGAGAACGTCAAGTGATGTCCTCCAAGGATCGCACCTCGCACACAATGCACGGGCTGTGCTCTGGCACGATCTATCGACCACTTTATCCACTGGACACAGTCGATGGCAGATCACTGTATCGGCCTGCTGTCAGTACCAAGTGATCGCTGTGGCCAATCACAGCAGATCACATGACAGTTGCACAAAATGGAAGGCTTTGATTCCTCTCTTGCATTGTGTACTATTGTGATAAGCTTTGTGAGTGATCACAGTGATCACATGGTACATATAGGGCCAATCAGAGCCCATCTGTGCCATCTAATTATCTATGACAAATCACAGCTGATTACAATAGTAAACACTGAATTAAAACCTTTACAGTAAGGGTGAAAATAAGGTTCAGAAGGACAGCTTTTTTTTTTTTTATTGAACCTAAGATTAAGAACACGAGGAAATTAGCTAAACTGTCATGAGAAAAATTCAAAACTAACCTTACAAAGTATTTTTACAGAGAGTAATTGATGCTTGTAACCAGCAGAGGTAGTAAGTCAGTTAAAGCAGTAATAAACCCAAAAGCAAACATTCATTACATTGCAGCTTAAAAAATTCATAGATGTGATGGCTGTATTATTTTCCTTTTTAGGTTTTCTTTCTTCTATTTTCATCTGATAATTCAGCCAGAAAGTCTGTTTTTTTTTTTTCAAAAGCACAAGCTGTCCAGCAGAATGTATGTTTACATGGATGAGACAGGCCAACTACCACTGGCAAAGGTATTTACCCCACTTGCTAACCGCCCGCCGCATATATACTGTGGCAGGCTGGCTTGGCTGCACGAATCGACGTATGGGTACGTCGGTTCGCAGGAATGGTCCTGGGACGAGCACGTGGCGCTGGCAGCGGGGATGTCGAACCACAGGGCTGATGGCCACTATTGCCGCTGGGCACCTGCTGAGAGAGAAGGACGGTTAGCTGTTGTAAATATAGCTGACCGTTGTTCTCTCTGAAATGATCACAGAGCGCCTGGGATCCTTCTATATAGGATCACAGGTCTCTGTGGCAATTTCACAAGCCCATCCCCCATACAGTTAGAAAACACTCCCCTAGGCTCACACTTAACCCTTTGATCACCCCAGGTTAACCCCTTCCCTGCCATGTCATTATTACAGTAACAGTGCATATTTTTAGCACTGATTGCTGTAGTAATGTCACTGATCCCCCAAAAGTGTCAAAAATGTCAGTTAGGGGTCCGATCTGTTCACCGCAATGTTGAAGTCCTGCTAAAAATCACTGATTGCCACCATTACTAGTAAAAAATAAATAAATACATAAAAATTACATAAATCTTTCCCCTAGTTAGTAGACGCAATAACTTTTTGCGCAAACCAATAAAAATATGCTTATAGTGATTTTTTTAACAAAAATATGTAGCAGAATGCAAATTGGCCTAAAAGGATGAATCAATTTGATTTTTAAATATTTTTTTTGGGAACGTAATATAGTAGAATGTGAAAAATATTGTTTTTTGATTTTTCTGAATTGTTGCTCTTTTTTTATTTATAGTGCAAAAAATAAAAATCGCACAGATAACACCAAAAGTTCCGCTAAAATTTGTTATTGGTTCTAAACCTGCTAATACATTTAACACTACCCTCCCCCTCAGACTGACAATGCTGCGGTTTTTGTGCCTCCCCTTGTCATTCCTCCAGAGTTGTGTCTCACTAATACAAGAGGTGTGTTACTGGCCACATCACCAGGTGAAAACAAAGGGAAGGAAGTCAAAGAAAAGAAAACGGATGCAGCCATCCCTTGTAATGATTGTTAAGCTACAATATAATGGTTTAGGGTTTATTACTGCTTTAACAGTAAGTGAATTTAAACATACTTGGGACAAACATGAATCTAGACTAAGGCAAAAAGGTTAAAAAAAAAAGGGCAGACTCAATGGACCACTTTTTTTTTTCAGCCATCACTATGTTTCTATGGTTTGGTCTTGCAGGGAGCATGAACTGCATGCATGAGGTGATGTTTCTAATCTCCATCCCCTCCTTTGTATGCCTGCCATAGCCAAAGGACATGCAAATCAGGAATGTGTCAATACTGCAGCAAGCCCAGACTGAAGCAGAACAAAGATGGCTTTGCCTGAAAAGCAATCCCTGCTTGAGGCTTGCACTTGTATCTAAAAACCCTATTGATAACACTCACTGACAAATACACATGAGGAACATGTACGAAAATGAGAAGCATTGTTTTAGGTGCTATTAGGGGAAAATAAATTGTGTTTAAGATCAATTTTGTACGTGACTGAGATGCTTTCATATGGTCTTGTATAGTGCAATTAAAGCAAAGCAATGCAATGTGTGGGAAAGGCAACTCTACATTGCATCCTATTTGAAAATTCAAACCCTGCTATCCAGATCCTTCAAAAATGCTTCACAATAGCAAGCCAGAAGCAAAACACAAACACCCATGTACTCCAAATCAAAGGCTGCTTGCCTCAAGTGTCCACCATTTGAATTACTAAATAGGAAGGCAGCTGTGTGTAGAAAACCTATCTAATGCGTATATAAATATATATATATATATATATATATATATATATATATATATATATATACATATTTTTTTTTTCTACACACAGCTGCCTTCCTATTTAGTAATTCAAATACAAATACCTATATATATTCTGCATATAAATATATATATACAAATATATATATATATATATATATATATATATATATATATATATATACATACACACATCTATCTATATATATATATATATATATATATATATATATATATATATATATATATATATCTATGTATCTATCTATCTATCTATATATAGATATAGATATAGATATAAAAAGGGGAGGTATATATATATATATATATATATATTTTATTTATCTATATCTATGTATGTATATTTATATATAGATATATATATATATATATATACAGATATATATCTGTATATATATATATATGTATATATATATATATATATATATATATATATATATATATATATATACATACATAGAAAGAGAGAGGTAAACATTTAGGGGCATATTTATAAAGCAGTGAATGTTATTTTCACCAAACGTTCACACCATCCTTTAAAAGACATGCACCTGGCAGATTGATGTTTTATTGTTTTATAAATATGCCCTTTTAATATTTACGTGTCCTATTTACCATATGCATTATTTTTTCTAGGATTCTATTCTATTTTTTTCTATTCATTATAGAGACTAAGCAGTGTGTAATTAGAATATTATTTTTATTATTATTATTATTGTTATTATTATCATTTTAATTCAAAAGAAAAGCTCAAAAATTATAATATACTGTAATTAAACATTAAGCTTCATTATGTTTAATACTACTCTTAGGAAGCAAGAAGCAAAGCGCATTCTAAATAATACTGTACAAACCTATTTAATCAGGCAGTACAAAAGAGAAATGATGTACAGCAATCCATAGCAAACAATGTGATTTAAGTCTTGAATCTGAGCCTTCATTTAGAGCAGTCAAAACGATGAAAGATGAATACTGATTGGCTGCTATGGGTTACTGCACACTGCATACTGCTTTTTCATTATTAAAAACTGTACACGCTATTATACAGCTCAGCTCTGTAGCAGTCTGATCTATGTCTCCTTTCTATTACAGTAATACGAGGCTATCCACTAATTATTCATTCATTACATTGCCAAAATATCTAAGATAAAAAAAAAAAAAAAAAAAAAAACAAGCAGAGATATTGCAGCACCCACATGGAAGAACATTAGCATGTTTTATACACAGACGTACAGCAGTGGTACTTACAGACTAGTCCTGCCAGCTGATTTACAATGCTCTCTTTCCCTTTTTTATAGCGCAATGCATCGAAGTGTATAGTACGCTACCTCTTTCATCACCACTTTCTCTTTCCTCTGTGATATAGCATGTCATAATTCAAGTGTGTGACATCACTGTGGTGAGTTATGGGCTATTCTTAATGTCAATTCGGTGAATTATGGCATTATTTTTCGGCCAGGCAGAGTTCAATGATTAGCCATATACATGTATTATAAAAACTACATTAAAACAATGTTAGAGTTCACACACAAGCCAATAAAACCAAGGAAATTATAACTCGAGGCTGTCACTGTGTGCTCAGCTCAATCTCCTGCAAAATACCAAGAAGCATACGGCTCAAAATGAAGTCTTATAGTAATTTGCATATGGGGGAACAAATATTCAATATTCATTTCATTTCTTCTTGGAGTCATGTTCAAATTTTAACATAGCTAAAAATTTTGCGCATATAAAAAGGAATCACTGTGGTCTAGGCATACAAACATGCAGAAGAATAGAAAGAAAAGTTAGTTGTAGCTAGAGTACTATTTACTGTTGCCCTGGGGTGAAGTTTTACATCTTTGAAGCAAATCTAAATCCCAGAACAAAAATTGAATATACACTATATTGTCAAAAGTATTGGGACACCTGCCTTTTTCACGCACATGAACTTTAATGGCATCCCAGTCTTAGTCCATAGGGTTCAATATTGAGTTGGCCCACCCTTGGCAGCTTTAACAGCTTCAACTCTTCTGTGAAGGCTGTCAACAAGGTTTAGGAGTGTGTCTATGGGAATGTTTGACCATTGTTCCAGAAGCGCATTTGTTAGGTCAGGCACTGATGTTGGACGAGAAGGCTTGGCTCGCAGTCTCCACTCTAATTCATCCCAAAGGCATCTAATCGGGTTAAGCTCAGGACTCTGTGCAGGCCAGTCAAGTTCATCCACCCCAAACTCACTCATCCATGTATTTATGGACTTTGCTTTGTGCACTGGTGTGCAGTCCTGTTGGAACAAACTGTTCCCACAAAGTTGGGAGCATGACATTTTCCAAAATGTCTTGGTATGCTGACACCTTAAGAGTTCCCTTCACTGGAAAAAAGGTGCCAAACCCAACCCCTGAAAAACAACCCCACGCTATTATCCCCCCTCCACCAAATGATTTGGGCCAGTGCACAAAGCAAGGACAATAAGGGCATGGATAAGCGAGTTTGGGGGAGGAACTTGACTGGCCTGATCTTAACCCGATAGAACACCTTTGGGATGAATTAGAGTGGAGACTGTGAGCCAGGGCTTCTCATCCAAAATCAGTGCCTGACCTCACAAATACGCTTCTGGGAGAATGGTCAATCATTCCCATAGACACACTCCTAAACCTGGTGGACAGCCTTCTCAGAAGAGTCAAACTGTTATAGCAACAAAGAGTGGGCCAACTCAATATTGAACCCTATGGAGTAAAACTAAGATGCCATTAAGTTCATGTACGTATCAAGGCAGGTATCCCAATACTTTTGACAATATAGTGTATTACAGCTTACCAACCCTTAGGTGTGGCTGCATTTTTTTTTTTTTTTTACCTGGTGATCCTGCCAGTAACACACTTCCTATCCTAGGGTGAC
This sequence comes from Pelophylax lessonae, assembly GCF_965119305.1. NCBI lineage: Eukaryota > Metazoa > Chordata > Amphibia > Anura > Ranidae > Pelophylax > Pelophylax lessonae. The sequence continues at coordinate 163,334,315 of NC_138773.1, forward strand.
AACATTTACTTAACATACTGTATCTGAGGAGAAGCAGAGCTATCACCTTTGGACAGTAAGTGTAATAGAACCACAAAACATTTCCATCTCTCTTCTCTAGAATATATGGGGAAGTGTTCTGTAATCCACAGAGAGAACTGAGAACAATGCTAACTTATAACTGTCAGCAAAGGCAAAGAGCCCAGGAGATTATCAGCTTACGAGATTCCTGGCTTGATTAACAGGCATTTCTTTGTCCTTATCAAACAGGTATAACAAAGTGCTTTCAGTAGTATATTTACCAGACCAAAGAGGTGTCAATATGAGAAGTTCATTGTTAGGATTTACATATTCTAAAAAAAGAAATGTTTTACACTACACATTCAAACATATGTAGCATCACTGCAGACTACAGCAGCATTCATTATAAATAGACCCACATGGGATGTTTTCATAAGTGGTATTCTTTATATGCGCCGAATAACCACGGCACATGACGTTTTTAAAACCTGTGCAAGTTAGGAATGGTGGCCATTCACAGCCTATTTGCCACATATTCATCCACCAATACATTTGCTGTACATTAAACATCAATAATCCATTCACCTGTTTGAACATTCCTCACACACAACTTGGAGACATACATTTCAATTTCTGATTTCCAATGTAAATAATAAACTAGTAGACTGGTTATCCTGTTGGTTGTTTGGTTTTTTATTTTGATACATTTTTTTGTGGTTTCCAAATAAAGAAATACAAGTTGACAAGCTCACATTGTAAAGAAGCAGTAATCAGTACAAAGGTGGGTATGGAGTACCTGAGATAGAGCACAGAGGTTGAATGGTGTAACAAACCATATCAGTGCTAATGGCAATCAGTCCAAGGTTTCCATACCTTAAAATTAGGCTTGTTTATCGAATCTTAGGGACAACAGTTTCTTGTAGGTGTAGCGGTAGTTCGTAAGGGCAATTGCTTCTGATGGATTAGGAGCTATCCTGTTCCTCCACTGCTTTGTTATAATAAGTCTAGATGCTGGGAGAACATGCATGACAATAGTATAGAACTCTCCCAGAAAGAGGTATATCCTTATGCTTACAATTTCTAAGGCTGTATTTGGGGTTATCAAAACACCTGTGAGAAGGGCTGAAGGGCCCGGGTGCCACACATCAGAACAAGGGCCACTGTGACAAGTGGCAGTCTCTGCCTGTACACCCCACCAGGTCATGCCCCCAACATGTTTAATTCAGCTCACTGGATCTTTCTCATAGGGATGGAGACACCGGTGATATATGATCTGAAAATATTTTCCTCCAAAAAATTGTTAGGTAAGGACATTGCCAAAAGATATGCATAGTTACATAGTAGTTGAGGTCTAATAAAGACAATAGTCCATGCAGTTCAACCTGTGTAGGTGTGTGTGACCCTAATCATCTCTCATACCCCTGAATGTTCTGATCCTTGAGATGTACGTCCAAGAGTCTTTTGAAAGTAACCATTCTTGTGGTAGAGAATTCCACAATCTTGTAGCCCTAAAAGTAAAGAACCCCCCACGTTGCCTGAGGTTAAAACGCTTCTCCTCTAATCGCATTGTATGTCCTCATGTCCTCATGCAATCCTTGCGACTGAATAGCTTTTTTTCTATGCCGAGATTACCATTGAGGTATTTGTAAATTGTTATCATGTCCCCTCTTTAATGCTTCAAATTATCAAGTTGCCCACATCCCTGCCAGCATAAGGGGGAGTTTTAGCAGGAGATATGGGATATAGTACCAGCAGTTTTTAATTTTGTTTGCTAATTCCCAGTGATTGACGCAATGATTCACCTTGTAGACAGAGTGAAATGTAGAAATCCATTGGGAAGGTGTAAATGAAGCCTGTAGGTCTGCCTCTCTTTGGGAGATTGCCCTGGTTTTGGTGAATGCTATCTTGTCTTGAAGTAGGTTTTAGAATTTTATGATTTCTTTTTTAAATATCATGAGTGACAAATAGATTCTTCCAGCTTTAGCGTAGGTGTACAGTAGCAGAGGAGCATGGATAGATAGAAAATGATAAATGTGAATATAATTAAAATGTTCCATGATTGGGGAGCCCAAATTCTTGAATCATGGTAGCTAAACATTTGGGTGCTTGACCACTCATAAGGACATTTATCTCTGTTATACCATGATGAAGAAGTTGCCTATCAGATAAGTACGGGATCAAAGTTTCTAAGACTTGTATAGGGAAGTGTGCATCTTTATTCTGTGTGTCAGATACCTTAGGGTTATGGAGAATTATCTAAGCCTGTAAAGAAGCCTGAATTTGCAGGGGTAGAGTTTTGTATTCCAGTGGTTTCCACAGATCCACCAACAGTAACCTTCAAAGGTCAGATGCAGGGATAAGGGCAGACTATACGGCTGTTTGGTTTTAAAGCAACTCTGTTACTTACACAACATTTCAGAAGAAGCATACTTTTCTCCTACTTATCCTACTGCCCATGACACTAAACATGTCGATCTACAGTGTCTGCAGCTCTTAATGTTTCCTCCTGCCAACATCCACATAAAATAATCTTATAAATCACCAAGATCTTACCCACAATGTCTCTCATTAAAGTACTAACCAGGCCCAACCCTGCTTAGCTTCTAAAATCAGATGGTCAGAGGTCAGGCACATACAGTGTGGTGTGTCCATAGACCTTTCCCCGCTGTCTATTGTTAACTGCAATATGTATAATAAAATATGCTTTACATAAAGGCACCCTGTTTCACATCTGGTGGGACTGTCCAGCCCTTCAAAACTTTTGGATTCAGATACAAAATTTCCTTCAATCAGTTATCCCTATCTCCGCAAACCTATCCTCACTTGATCTCCTACATGGACTGGCAATACCTTCATGGCCTAAACCATTTCAAACCATAGCCATTCACATCCTCATTGCTGCACGGCTAGCAGTCGCCAGAAAATGGAAATCTCTACAACCTCCACATCTCCAAGATGTAATCACAATCTTAAATAACCATTTCAAAATGGAATACATTTTCTCCACAGCCAAATTATCCACTGCCAAATTCTTCAAGGACTGGGAACCGTAGCTTACTGATTCAAGAAGCATGAAATTGAACTGACTTTCACTTATCAAAAGTTATGGATCATAGTTTGATCAAGTTCACATGTTCTCATTCTCTTTATAGTTCCTAGATAAAACTCTCACAGAGTGGGAGCCATGTCCGAGGGTGGGAATGGGCCACGTCATCCACCGGGCACAGTTTGCTCCTAGTGGGTTGTCCGGGGGGGATCGGTGGCATGTCCAGATTCACCATTGGGCTATGGACTTACCTACACACAATGTTAACTTGGTTTCATCTTCAGTTTTTTCTCCTTTTTCTCTGTTTCGTTCATTTTCCTTTCGTCCGTCTCTTTTACTCCTGTAACAACTGCACTACTTACAATGAGTTGCTCCTATTCTTACCGATTTACATATGACTTGAAACTTGAAACTGTTCTATTTGAAAATTGGAATGTATGTTAAACCACAATGCCTACTCTTTATGTAATGCTTAATTTTCTGAAAATATTCAATAAAACTTATTTAGTTTAAAAAAAAATAAAAAATGCTTTACATAAATTGTGATATAGTGGTAATAAACAAAACCATAAATTGACAAAGTGCTTAAATTTAGGAATAAATAATGTAAATAAAGGCGACTGGAAAAAAGCATTTACGTTGGTTACACATGTGGCAATTAAATAGAGAGAACCAACATTCAATTCCATTTTTTTTTGTCACAATCACAAAGCAAGAGAAAGCATATAATTGAGGTTTCTATGAATGCCAAAAAAGGGGATTGAAATGATCCTAATTGAACACCACAGAAATATCTTATCTCAGTGAATATGAGTTTTCCCATTTTGGCTCCATTTTAATACAATCTTTCAATGAACTGTATTGAAGCTATCAATGTTTTGCCCAGGTATTGTAATCCAAACTTGTGGGTCATAGATTGTTTAGTTTTTTAGATTATGTTTGCGATTCTCAGTGAATGAAGATGAAATTCACTATGCGTGTGGTCAGCTAAAGAATAAAAAAAAAAATTCACATTGCATACTGGGCTGGGGGTACAGAATTCACATACTCATGCTAGCCCAAAATGCATTTAGCAATTAATCCCTGTACTTGTTTATTTTCTAAAATTAAGTCCCATATACAAGAGTAGTAAATGTATACAATGCACTGAAATGCAATCACACAAAAAAATACTTTGTTTACATGTTTTTTTCTTTTTAAAATCACTGCATTTGAACACAGCCCTAAGATCTGACATCTGCTTCTAAGCTTCCTCCACTGCAATTTAAAGTGGATTATCTGATTTTTTTTCTGCCTATTCAAATACACTGAAGGGTCTGGGGCCGTCAGTAAGGCATTCACTCTGCATCACCTGCTGTTTGTTGTCATGTTCTCTAAACCACTGTATAAATACAGTTTATGAAAAAAGTATTTTATCTTAATCGCCACAGATAATACTTTACTATATCTACTTGCAGCACTAGGTATGATGCTTAACAGCATGAATGTTATGAGAGCTGTAGGAAATAAAGGAAATCTAACAAAAAATACTTAACTAGGTATAAACTAATAATATAAACCATCTGGATGGCTTAAAATATTATTTATTTTACTTCACACTATAAGGCGTAAAATAATATTTGAGCTTTAGTTGAATTCTGGGCATGGATTTTGATCTCATAATTTGGCGCATCTAGTCTTCAGCAAATTTTTTTTTTTTTTTTAGTTAATTATGGTGATTTACCCATGCTATGGTGATGTATTAATGTATTTTTGTATTTGTATTATTAATGCGTGTATTGTTTTAGTTCTTTAAAATACAGAAACCTCTTGATCAGAAGTCCTTATCCACTTTCATTTATTATAACCGGATAAGATCACGGTTCTTAAAAAGTCTTTACATATAACATCTGTTGATAATAATAAATTGAAGAGATATTACACTAGACACATTATGAAGATAAATACAATGATTGTATTATATGGCTACTGTCATAGAAACTATAACACCAAGCTGTCTGCAACCATTTAGATGCAGGCTTTTGTCTGTACTGTAACAGGCTGGTATGCATATCTCAAGACTTTCCTGGATCCTGTGGTCCAGCAGGGGCTTCTTCCTAGACCAGGTAGAGTTTTGGACCATGAGAAGGTAGCAATAGATGATGGAGAGGGTGTAGCAGCTATCAACAGTAAAGCCCCTTTCACACATGAGGACCGTTCAGATCTGCCTGTCAGTTTTTCAGGCAGATCTGAACGGATGCTCCATGCATGTCCGCTGACATCCAAACCGATCCTGTCTGTCAAATCCAGACGGATGGAAACCCTATTTCCATCTGTCTGGCGGATCGGATTGGATGAGAACAGACAGGCGGTCCATTCTCTACTGATTCCCCCATAGAGAACAGCGAGGATCTGAAACCTCTGTCTCCACACACAGCGTGGAGACAGAGCTGTCATCCGCCTGCTCAGTGGGGATCGGCGGATCAATCCCCGCTGAGAAAAATGGAATCCGCCGGCAGAGCGGACATGTGTGAAAGGGGCCTTAGGGTCAGAGCCACTAAGGACAGGGTCCTACACTCAATCAATTTTCTCCTGCTTTCTTGCCCAGGGAGGAACTTCCTGTGGGGGATGTGCCCACATTAACTGGAGGCTCTGAGCATCCCCGAGCTCGTAAAACAGATGGAAGTTGCAGGGTCGGGATCATGCCCTGGGATCAGTGTCATGCTGTTTTCCCATCTGCACCTAGATACCCCATAGATCCAGTAGTTTTATTTGTTATTAACACCCACACCACCGGTGTCTTTACTTTGCAACACTTTGGATTTATAGCTCAGGGTTGGATTTTTTTTCTGAATAATTGGCAGTACCAGCCATAAATCTTTCTCTTTCCTAAAATGCCCAACTGTGCCAAATTATGCCTGTCATGTATGTTCTCTCTGTGTCATCCTAGAACTCAGACTTTCCATGTTTTGGATGTACTGTTTTATTGCCTGTTGCTGTCCTGTGTGTTGAGCTTTTGCTAAATGAATAAATAGTTATATAAGCCAAATGTGTTCCTGACCTGGGCACTTTGTATGTCCTTTCATATTTCTAATGCACTCACTCTTCACACCATGTTATATTCCTGACCTGCACATTCTATATGCCTTTTTGTAATCCTGACCCACACACTCTACATCATACTATAATTCTGACCTGCACACTTTATATGCCTTCTTGTATAAGCCTTCTTGTTCCTGACCCTTATATCCTATATGTCATCTGGTATTCTTGACCCTTTCTTTACACAATGTTGTATTAATAACCTTGTTGTATTCTTGACTTGTGCACTCTATACACTATGTTATACATACTCCTGATCCTATACTCTATTTATCATCTATTCAGCATGTACATGTTGGAGCATTTATGATTCCTGCAATTGATATGCTTTTGTGTATATTACATACTTCTGTGTTTCTTTGTCTTAAAGTTGCTGGTTGTTAAGCAGTCAAAACCTCTTCAAATGAGGATCCCAATAGGGCGGTATCAAACAAAGTGTTAGCTTGATGTTTGCATTCTGTGTGCAGAAAATCATATGTGTTGGAACAGTTATGATCATTGTCTGTTAGACTGTCACCTGTGGCTCAGCAATCTGGGTATTTTGTGTATACAAACCTTGGTTGTATTCAAATAGTAGTTTGAGACTCTTATTTAGGTCATACCCAACATTCAGCTCAGTGTAGCCTTGCCCATTTTTTTATTGAGGAGGCATAGACAAGGATGACCCAGGGAAGGGAGTGCCTGCACCTATTCTTTAGAAAAAAAGCTCAGCTTAGATGGAAGATGCTAGTTGATTGGACTCCAATTCATTAAAATTGCTCAGAATGATTCCCCCTTCCACGCCACTGTGCCTAAACAGTAATATTACATTGCTGTTAGCTTTCCTAATCATGCAGCACATTCATTCACAAGATCCAATTTATCTGGCATTGGCCAATAACAAGGTAGCAGAGAAGATGAAGGCCTACTTTCTTCACATGAGAAACTAGCAAGGGTTATAGCTATCATGTTAAAGAGATGTCATTGCCTATGGAAGCTATGGGGTGTATTATTTATTTTGCTTGTAAAAATTAAAGGATGATTTCACTTTTTAAAAAAAATTAATAAATGCACATATTTTTGCAGGTAAAATAATATGCATTTTTTGTAGAAATCTGAGCACAATTACACAATCAACAAATTGCAGATGAAGTGTCAGGCTCCTGCAGACTCTCTCTGTCTGCCTGTACCTCCCTTATGGGCAGGCTGAAGAGCAGGAAGAGTCAATGAACTATGAGAGAGCTCACCAGAGCCCGCAATTCACTGAGAACTACAAGCCACCTACCGTGGTGAAGACAGCATTTGTAGTTCATTCATTCACACAATTTTTTTAAAAAAAGATGGGGCTTTGTGGGTGGAGCCCTGCACAGCGGTGTTGTTTTCAAAATGAGGTAAAGGGTAATGATCCCCCACCCGCTGTCATGGGGGAGGGGGTGGATGGGTCAGGTGCGGTCAGGTACTATTTAGTAACATATTGCACCCTAGAAACAGGTGTAACATGTTAATAAAGGTGAAATTATCCTTTGAGTAAAACCATGTTCCTATCATAGTTACATAGTGAGTCTGGTTAAAAAAAGACACAAGTCCATCTAGTTCAACCAATAAAAGGGGGAACAAATTATACAATCCTATATACACAATCCTATACCTAGAGTTGATTCAGAGAAAGGCAGAAAACCCCAGCAAAGCATTAACCAATTTTCTCCAGCAGGGGAAAATTTCCCAAGAAGCAATCTGATAATCCCTTGGTCAACTTTACCTATACATATATTACATATTTTTTATCTCTTGAAGGTCCCTATTTTGGCAATTTAAGGGTAACTATATTGTTCAATAGAGAGACTGAAAAAGCAAGTGTTAGGAACAAACCAAAATTTTATAGGAAAATGTAAGATACACCCTTAGGCTTCTATATCTCAGATTTATTCTGGCATGTTGTTTTCACTGAAGCTGAGCATTTCCTGTAATATGCTCTGTTTCATTTACCCAGTATTACTTTAGCATTCTGTTTTGATAAAAGTCAATAAATCTGTGGAAAAGTTGAATAAACAACCCTGGAATCAATAGAGGTAGCATTTTTATTCAATAATATTTATATTGAAAGCCTAAAAATAATGATCGTGTCCCAGATAGTTATCTAAATTGTTGTTATATTAAATTAGTTCTCTTTTAGCTTAACTTCCTTAACACCAAATTATTCAACAAAACCAAAGTTGGAAAAAAATCTACAAAAAATGAACCCTGATGTCATTGTGAATAGAAATTATTTAAATTAAGGAGGTATTTGTATATTCTGATTAGGTAAAAAAAAAGTTTTACATTCTACTATAGTTCAGCATTCATTTCACAAATTACTTTGAAAGTGGCATGTAGAAAAATGTGAGAAATTCAAATAGATTTAAAAAAACTTTCTTTTCTGCTTTTCATACTGCCCTATAACAAAGCTGTTGTGTATTTGGGAAACATAAAGTAATTTATCTATCAAAGCAAATTTCAGGCTGCTACAAACTGGGCAGCAATTAGAGTGCCGCGCAATTTTATGACCAAAACAACTTCTTGTGTTGTTTTTGCTCAAAGGAAAAGACAAAAAAAAAAAGACTTTAACAGATTTGCATAATAGAATGTATGAACCATAACATTTTAGGGAGGAAAATGGCAAGTATTTGAGTGGCATTTTATAAAAAAGGCAAAAAGTATTTTTGTACATATGAATCCTATGTCTCACTTGTGACCTATCTGATTCCTTCATTTAATGGGTGACCTCATAGAAACAGTTATCACAGCATTCACAATCATGTTCTGCTGCCACTGAAATTTACAATAATGGAACTGTGCAGATTCACTGAACAGGCTGAAATATTAAATTCATAGAATATTTCTTGAAACCTTTTCTTTGGAACTTGAAACATCTGACTTGTTGGGTTATCCATGCAGGTAAAACTGAAAATAGGCAGAGATGCGCTTGTATTAAAAGTGGAATATAAGCAAAAGCTAACAAAGGGCTCTCTGGCTGTGCTCATTTAGCAAAAACTACAATAGACAGGTGGTGTAAAACTGTTTAAGCACTGCTGGCAATGCCATGTGGTTTCAAATTGGCTTTTGTTGTTTTATTGCTTCAAAGCTAAATGACAGAAGAAGTAAAAGTAGAACTAAAGCACAAGTAGTGCCAACGAACTGACAGAATGTTGGCTTTAAAATCCATGAAATGCACAACACAGTTTAAATAACTTATATAAAAATATGGTAGGTTTCAGTATTTACGGTTGCCTGCCTTTACTGTACTAGGTTACATTCTTGAACTTTAAGAGAATGTATAGAGATTTGTTATCAAACAAATGGCATGGAGGGTTGTACACTGCCAAGGGAGACTTAAAGCAATCCAAAAAGTAATTATTGAAAAGTACCAATTTTTAGGGAGCAGTGATTTTAAGAATGTTTGGAGAAAAAAAAAAATAATGCCTTTGAAAAAATGTACTTGAAAAAAAAAAAAAAAAACATGTATTTTTAGCCTCATCAATTCATTAGTGTCATTCAATGACATCTAAGGGAGGCAATGGCATCATTTTTGCAAAAACTGCAATACATTTTAACATTGCTTGTGATGACAGGACATGGATAAGGCCATACAATAGTTGCCCAAAACTAGTAAAGTCACAAATGTGGTTTTACCTGAGCCAACAGGTCACTGGACTTGTGCAATGCCATAGCATGAAATGAAAAAAAAAAAACGTATCATTTTACTATTTTAAGTATTTACATTCATAAGGGATATTTTTGCAGAAGTTTGTGCCATCCATTATATACCAGAGAAAGAGAAGTGCTCATGTATATATGTAGAGTACATGAATGGCCCTCTCACCGCTCTCAATTTTCCCGTACCCATTTTTTTGTCACCGTGTTGAGTATGCACAAGCTTCCTGCCTACCTCTACATGTCTCTTTGGAGGTTTGTCCTTCCACACCAACTGTTAGGTATCCTTTATTCTTTTACATGGCCATATCCATGTTCCATTCATGTTGAGTTAAAACTGCTGTGAATATGTAATCAAAAGACAAACACAAGGGCGCACCGGCCTAGCGCATTATCCTCCATAAAAGGCTTTATTAAATTTAGGAATAAAAATACTCACAAACGAGTTCTTGGTAAATGCATATCAGATGTACCCTCCTCAGTGGCTTGAAATGTCTTACTCATATCAAGTCTTTGAGGAAGAGGCTAAGCCTCGAAACGTCATTTCAAGCCACTGAGGACGGTACATCTTCCATTTTTGATGCTGACGGCAACTCAGTATTGGGATATGCATTTACCAAGAACTCGTTTGTGAGTATTTTTATTCCTATATTTAATAAAGCCTTTTATGAAGGATAATGCACTAGGCTGATTCGCCCCTTGTGTTTGTCTTTTGATTACAGTGATCCCAGATCACCTTGGTCCTGAAAGGGCTGCAAGGCTGAAGCATTCAGAAGAAGTCAAGTCGCTGGTTGCCGCATGTGTGTGGCTCAAGCTGGTCAGAAGGTCACCTCTCAGAGCGCAGGAGATAGGTGCATCGCACCAATTTTTGTTTGGTCTGCTATAAATATGTACCTGTTGTGCTATGACCTGAACCTTTGTACTAGAATCCTTTTCTTATTTCGCAATAAAATATTTGAATAAGGAATGGCACTCTCAAAGAATTCAATAGTGCAGAGTGAATAACATTTTTTTTTTTCTTTTAACAAAACACGTCTTCTAGGCAAACTAGCATTTTAAGCTAGATTTTGTTGCTCAGTGCAGTTATTTTTGTATATCTGATTTTAAATAAAAAGTACCCTATAGTATAAGTACAAAAAGTTGTTATTTTTTTAACAATGTATAATGTGTGTATTTTATTTTATTTATTTGAATTTTCTTCTCTTTTCCAAATTTTTGTTTTGTTACTGTAGAGATAGTTGAGGACTGGATCAGGTCTACTCTGACTTTATACAGCCTTCTATGCACGTCTGAAGCAACAGATCATTTATAATAGTGATCTATTGCTTGCTGTTATCAAACAATTCCTCACAGTTTCAGAATCCATTGCTGCAGGGTGAGACAGAGCAGCGCTACTCTCCTCCACAATTGCCAACAGAGCTTATAAAAAAGGCCTTATAGTGTCAAAGAAGATGTCACAGAAATTTACCATCAACTCACAATGCAGAAACATCATCTTTATATTGTGCTACAGAATTTTGTGCACTTTGGCAAGAGCAGCAACCCAGACCCTGCTCAATTTAGCGCAGGTGTCTCTGACAACTGGTTGTTTCATCACACATACCAGATCTGCCTGCATGAAGTGCCATTTTGAAATATATATTAGAGCTATTATCAAATACATTAGCCATGAAAATTAGCCTTTTATAAAGAAAAACATTTATTTTCTTCTTTTTTTATCTACTGTGCATTTTCAGTGGGAACAGATTATGAGTTTCTTTCTCAGTTCAGTGCTTTGAAGACTCTCACTCAGCTGATTGTTTAGGTGGCCAATAGGGAGAGAGGCAGAAGATGTGGCAGTTCAGCTCCACCCCTACCGATGAAGTAAAATCCTGATGTAACACGTGTAGGGGGTGGAGCCTATCTGTTGACATCACATCGGAGCTACGAGTGATCTCACAACGCCTGTACAGCCTGTCCTGCTGAAGTGCTTGCTTTGTGAGTTCTGTTTTTACATTAAAATAATTATTTGTCGAGGTAAGTGGCTTAATATAACTGGTGAAGGAGAAGCATGGAACACATTTTGTATATATTCATTCACTTTAGTGGACATCACAGTGGATTTATTTTATTTTTGTATATGGACTTATTTTAACCACTTTAGGACCGGAGGATTTTCCTGCTTTACGTCCAGGCAAATTTTTGCAACTTGGCACTGTGCGAATTTAACTGACAATTGCGCGGTCATGCAACGCCGTACCCAAACTAAATTTACGTCCTTTTTTCCCCACAAACAGAGCTTTCTTTTGGCGGTATTTGATCACCTCTGCGCTTTTCATTTTTTGCGATATTAATAAAAAAATAGCTGCAATTTTGAAAAAATAACAATATTTTTCTACTTTGACAGTTAAAAAAATATCCAATATATTCCATTTTTGTCATATATTTAGGCCAAAATGTATTTAGCTACATGTCTTTGACAAACAAATTCTCAATGAGCGTATTTTTAACCGCTTTAAGACCGGAAGATTTTACCCCATTTCTGACCAGGCCATATTTTGGGATTCGGCACTGCATTATTTTGACGGACAATTGTGTGGTCGTGCAATGCTGTACCCAAATTAAATGTATGTCCTTTTTTTCCCCACAAATAGAGCTTTCTTTTGGTGGTATTTGATCACCTGCGCAATTTTTACTTTTTGTGCTATAAGCAAAAAAAGAGCGACCATTTTGAAAAAATAACAATATTTTTCACATTTTTTTATATGAAATTCCCCCCCCCCCAAAAAAAAATGTAAAAATCATTTTAGGCCAATTTGTTTTTTGCTACATATGTTTGGTAAAAAAAATCACAATAAGCGTATTTTGATTGGTTTGCGCAAAAGTTATCGCAGCTACATACTACGGGAAATGTAATTATTTTTATTGTTTTTTTTAAACTAGTAATGGCGGCGATCTGCAATTTTTTTGCGGGGCTGCGACATTGCAGCGGACAGATCGGACCCTTGACTGACATTTTTGACACTTTTGGGGGTACCAGTGACATTACTACAGTAATCAGTGCTATAAATATGCACTGTTACTGTAATAATGACACTGGCAGGGAAGGGGTTAACTTTATTGGTGATCAAGGGGTTAAATATATGCCTGGTGCTTACTGACGTGTGTGGGGGGAGGGCACTGTGTGACACAGGCACAGATCGCAGGTTCAGCTATGCTGAATCCTGTAATCTGTCCCTGCTTGTCACATAGGAGATCCGCCCACTTTATTTACACAAGCGGGCGGATCTCCTCACTCGATCCCTGATGATCGGGGAAGAGCGACGGTGATCACCGCCTCTTCTCCCCTGGCCCGACTCCCGCTGTGTCTGAATACAGCGGGAGCGAGCCTCCAGCGGCGCGCGCACGCCGTCCACAAGGGGAGGAGTCCAGCGATGTAGACCTATCGAGCCACTTTGCCGCAGTACGCTCCATGTGAGCGGTCAGCAAGTGGTTAAGATTTTTTATACTCTGGCACAACACTTTTTTCTGTTATTTTGATTATTTATTTGGAGTGAATACATATTTTCGGTGATTGTAGCCGGATTTATATTAATTCTATATACTTTTTGATGTTGCGCTTTATTCTATTTTGTTAGAGATTTGCACTGATTAAGTTTATTTATCACATATTTTGAGTTATATTATACTATGTACCTTAAAGAAATGTATAAATGTCTTCCCATTTAACATAATTTCCATATATTTTAAACTCTAGCTTGTAGATTCTCACTTTAGCTGTTATAATCAAGAAGTCTAGTCAGAATCCCAACTAGGGATGATCGAACGGTTCGGGTCGACCATCGGTTCGGCCCGAACATTGGGTGTTCGAGGTTCGGCCGAATTTAGAACTTTTTGCCCAAAAAGTTCGAAATTCGGCAACCAGAACCGCCCAAAATGCAATGTTTCAGGAAATGGGCTTTAAAAGCCCGTGATTGGACCAGAACCATTAGCAAAAACCAATTGAGGGGGCAGGAGAATGCTAGGAATGTGATTGGAGTGACTAGGGGGTCCCTAGACCAATCATTAGTGAATACACCCCCCAGTATATAAGATCGCCCTCGCCATATTCCTAGCATTGTTATACTGGACATGGAAGAGAGTGGAAGCAGTTCTGTTAATTTTACTTTAAAAGTGTCATTTAGCTATTTTTAGTGTGAGGAAAGGGATATCTAGTGTAGTTAGAGTGCTCCTTTACACTTAAGTTAGCTTCAAAAATGTAGTTTCTGTAGGGAAAGTGTTAAGTGTAAGGGGACCGTAGTGTAGTGTAGGGTTAACTGGCAGTGACTGCTATGGCAGGGTGACAAAACCCTTCCATAGCAGGGTGACCGCTATAGAGAAAAGATCATTTTTCTGAATAGCTTCTCACCAGCCAAGCATTTTTTATGCTGCAGGGGCTGCCACTGCCAGTGCTTTTTTGAGGACATGTTTGATGTCAGACATGACATCTGAACATGTGTATAGGGGGTATATATAGACATATATGTCTGAATATATACCCCTAGGCATATATAGGTGTGATAGTAGCAGAAATAAATGCTTGCGCTAATGAAATCATTTACAGTAATATATTTCTGCTACTATCACACCTATATATGTCTAGGGGTATATATTCAGACATATATGTGTATATATACCCCCTATACACATGTTCAGATGTTTTTTGGGGGGTTTTGGAGGCAGGCAAAACATCTGAACTCGTGCACAGTACCACTATACACAAGTTCAGATGTTTTTCCTGACTGCAAAGAACTCAAAAAAATGCCTTCTATTAAACCGGCAAGGTGTTACAGCAGCGAAGCAAACCCCCTGTCAGAAAGTTTTCTAATACAAACGATCTTTTTTTTATGGTTCTGGACATGCTACAGAGCTGAAACTTCACATGTACACTTTTTATTTTTTTAAATTTTTTCAATAATTGGCTTTTTTTTTAATCAAAAATGACAATTTTTAAGAACTTTTTTGTGTGATTTTGTGTCTGAGGGGGTCTAAAAGGTGTACCTGTGAAGTTTCAGCTCTGTAGCATGTCCAGAACCAGAAAAAAAAGGATTGTATGTATTAGAAAACTTTCAGCTCAGGGGGTTAGCTTCTCTCCACACCTTGCCGGTTTCAAAGCAGGCATTTTTTTGGGTTCTTTGCAGTCAGGAAAAACATCTGAACTTGTGTATAGTGGTACTGTGCACAAGTTCAGATGTTTTGCATGCCTCCAAAACCCCCCAAAAAATGCCAGCAAAAACACACCTGGGCATTTTTTTTTTTTTACGCTAGCGTTTTTTTGGCATTTTTTTGGGTTCTTTTGAGGCAGGCAAAACATCTGAACTTGTGTATAGTGGTATATATACACACATACATATATTTATATACACACCTAGACATATATAGGTGTGATAGTAGCAGAAATATATGCTTGCGCTAATGAAATCATTTACAGTAATATATTTCTGCTACTATCACATCTATATATGTCTAGGTGTGTATATAAATATATCTATGTGTGTATATACACCACTATACACAAGTTCAGATGTTTTGCCTGCCTCAAAAGAACCCCAAAAAATGCCAAAAAAAACGCTAGCGTCAAAAAAAAATGCCCAGGTGTGTTTTTTATGGCATTTTTTGGGGGTTTTTGGAGGCAGGCAAAACATCAGAACTTGTGCACAGTACCACTATACACAAGTTCAGATGTTTTTCCTGACTGCAAAGAACCCAAAAAAATGCCTTTTATTAAACCGGCAAGGTGTTACAGCAGCGGAGCCAACCTCCTGTGCTGAAAGTTTTCTAATACAAACAATCTTTTTTTTCATGGTTCTGGACATGCTACAGAGCTGAAACTTCACATGTACACTTTTTAGACCCCCCAGATAAAAAATCAAAAAATCTCTTTTTTTTTTTTTTTATTTTTCAATAATTGGCTTTTTTTTATCAAAAATGACAATTTTTAAGAACTTTTTTTTGTGTGATTTTGTGTCTGGGGGGTCTAAAAGGTGTACCTGTGAAGTTTCAGCTCTGTAGCATGTCCAGAACCAGAAAAAAAGATCATATAGGTGTTAAAGTTAAAGGAGGGTCCCGACCCACATCCCTGTTCTACTGAAAATTTATCTTTTTTTTTTCATGGTTCTGGACATGCTACAGAGCTGAAACTTCACATGCACACCTTTTAGACCCCCCCAGATACTAAATCCAAAGTAAAAATCAAAAAATCTCTCTTTTTTTTTAATTTTTTCAATAATTGGCTTTTTTTTATCAAAAATGACAATTTTTAAGAACTTTTTTTGTGTGATTAATAGTTAATGGGGCATGACCCAGAACCCTAGGCACTTTTTAGGGGCATTTATTGGGTTTTAGGGCTTAAAAATTGTGTTTTTTGTTCGGATCCCATTGATTTCAATGGGGTTCTGAAATCCGAACCGAACTTTTGGGAAATTCGGGTGTTCTGGTCGAATCGAACTTTTCAAAAGTTCGATCATCCTTAATCCCAACAGAAAACCTGCTGTAATTACAGAACAGCTATATAGAAAGCATAATATTTATATTAATTTTCTGAGCAAACTGGTAAACTTTCACTGGTAGAGAGAGGTATAATAAAGCATAATCACTGAGAATTATGTTCTACAGTAAAGTCTCATAGTGTAAAATGCAAATATGGTGTCTCCTTTGTTCAATTTACACTTTATGTTTTCATTTTAACATTAGCATGCATTTTTTTTTTTTTATAGGTTTGTCACATATATGTAAAAATATTAGTCGTTGCCTTTAGGCTCTGTTCACATCTAGGCATTTTTGGGCAATTTTCTGCTCTAAGCCTCAGTTCTAAAAATGCCCAACCAGACAAATCCTATTAATTTCAATGGAGCCTGTTCACATCTGAGTGTTCTGTCACCTTAAGCAAAACGCCGATCACTCAAAAAAGTACATGAGCTTCCTTTTTTGGCAGATTACAGGTGTTTTTATTTATTTTTTTGGTAACTTGTCAACCTAAAAACACCTTCCAAAAAAAAGCTGCAAAAACGCCTGTAAAACGCCCAAAAAAATGCCTGAAAAACGCCTGTAAAAATAGCAACGCCTAGATGTGAACATAGCCTTAGGAAACAGAATCTCTTGTAGTAAATTGTTTACAAAGGTACTTTTACTGGGTTGTCTTATGTTATGTAGAGGCATTAAAAAGCATGTGTGGATTATGTTACATATGTATACCATTTGCTATAATTATGTGCAGCATTACCTCTTCTGCAGCATTCAATGGATGCTATAACTGGTTGCTAGGGCAGCCAGGATTACTGACAATGCAAAAGAAAACCATTCAAGGACTTCAATTGCCAGCCTATACAGACATAACTAACTTGAGTTATGTTTTACCAAGTAAAATACATTTTTCTGGAACCAGGGTCTAGCAGCAATATCCTTTTCACTTCCTGTATGATATGATCAAGAAATTCATCCAGTTCTGACATCTCCCAATATTCTTAAATGTTTTAAGTATTTAAAAATGCCATGTGTATTTACCATATATCCTATTCTAAAGCAGCACAGATTCTGTGTTTAATTATACTTTAATGTTTTACTTTAACTACATAGCTGTCCAAATCTCAGCTTTAGAATGCTCTGAAGCTCTTTTTCTTACTAATGTACTGTAATTGAATAAAAACGTTCTGGTATTTACCCTTTTATACCCAGATGGCATAAAGCACTACAGCCACACGTGACATTTATATTGTAGCCTAAGTAACTTAAATAAACCCCCATAAACCCCACAGAGTTAGATTAGATTAGGGAATTGGGATAGGAGCAGGAATCATGGCCATTGGTCTCAAATGAACTAGAAAGGAGCTGTCAGTGGTTCTGAATGTGCTTTAATATGCAAGGCATTTTAGACACCAGTAATAGAACAGAGTTTTTATCTAACCTTTCTTGCTTCTTTAACATGACACATTTTACCATGCATTTGCTTTATTTCCTTTTAGAAAATTACTGTAAATATGCTAGTTTTTCTCCTGTACCCTTCATTTTAATTTAGGGACAGATCTTCAAAGTTATCATGTTAGTAAAAATATTTCATATAAAATATGTCCATAAATCAATCAAACATACTTGTTTTTTGATTTCAAGCATTTTTGTTTTTACAGAAAAAGTGAGAACAAAAGCAAACCGGAATCCCTACAAAGTTTTTAAGACATCTTTTGTTACCTAGAGCATAAAAACTGTTTAATCAATTGTCTAAATGTAAGAATCAACTAATACGCTTTTTAACATTTCCTCTGTATGGGTTTTTGATGTATTTAACAGAACCTCGGCTGTGTATGCTGGATTTATTATTCAGATATGAAGATACAAGAGATACATACAGTACATGCCTTCAATGTATGTGGGGTTCGGGTGTAGAGCTGGTTCTCTAAAAAGACTTAATTGACTATTGCCCAGGGTGGCTGGGCCACCAGCTGCATGGCTAGTAGTATTTAGTCACAATAAAGTGTTTTTTTTCTAAAATGTTTGGGACATTTTCCTGCTCAACTATTTTAGTTCAGAGTTTCAGGAAGATACCTCACCATTTTATACACATGTGCCACATACCTATAATATTAATTTAAATCCCATATTTTGAGTATAGAAAATAGCTTATTCTGTGATTTTGACCAACATCCTTGCATCACAATACTAGCAAGGGTTAAATTCCCCCCATTAAATGTGACTTTAGAGGCTCAAAACTATATTACATCATAAAATGTAAAATGTTTTATTATAATTCCATTAAAAAGCCACCATACTGTGCAGACCTGATTACAACACCACATCCAAGAATATTCACTGCAGCGATACCTTGTGAGACACTTAGGATACTTAGCTATACCATTTAGTAATTTGGATGTTCTCCATTAAGTATACTCTTGGAGATCAAACTACATCCCTTACAGAGTTTTCCCTGAAGGAGGAACTATTTTGAGTTGGATATCTTCTCTGCATGTATAAACTACAAATAAGTACACAGACCATTGTTTCTTATGATTTTGTGCTCATTTCATCACTTTTAATGTTATATGTAAAACCCTCTTTTTAATGGAATTGTAAAAAAAATATATAAATTTGGGGGGGGGGGGGGCGTGGCTTGCCGACACCACCAATGGCCACATAATCCCATAGCTCCTCTCTTCAGCCAGCTACAGGGGACCTTACAGAGCAGTGAAATGGCTCCAGAACACTCAAAAACCTCCCTTAAAGACTGGACACCTGTGGGGAACAATGTTGAAGAGGAGGAAGCACCCGAAACTTCCCCAGAAGGTCACAAACTCCCCCCCCTCCCCCCAGCGAGAGTGAACAGCAGCCAAGATGGCGATGGCAGCACACACAGACACGCTGCTCGGCTCTCTCCCCACGCTGACTGTGGCAGTCAACAGTAGCTTGACTTCTCTTTACCATCAGCAGTAAACCATGAGTACTCTTCTCCCTGCTCACCTACAACAGCCACCCCAGTAAAATCAAAGTCAAGGAGGGAAATGGGGATACACATGCAGCCTCTCTAGCCATTGATAATTTCCCTGCCTCTGATCAACCCATCTCAGAGCAAACAATGAAAAGTATGCTAACATCACTAAAGCAGACTCTGTACTTTGACCTATCAGCAACTGTATCATCCCTGGCTAATGTGGTACAACAACAAGACCAACGGCTTCACCATATTTAAAACAAGGTCTCTGATCTCCTTCGTGTCCACAATGAAATGGTAAAGAACATGAGGAGGAACTACACTTATTAATCTTAAATCGGCAGACCTTGAGGACCGGTCTAACCAGAAAAACATCAAATTTCAAAGTATACCAGAGTCAATGCTGCAACCCGAACTAGTACAATTCCTACAATCCATGATGCACACACTAGTGTTTGACCTGACAGACAGAGACCTTGTAATTGATAGAGCACACAGGCTACCAAAACCTCATCTTCCAGCAGAAAAACCCCACAATGTACTGGCATTCATCCACGTAAAAGAGAAAGTGATGCTTGCCACAAAATGTGCCAAAAATCTACCAGAACCTTTTAATGAAATTTCCCTCTATGCAGACCTATCCAAGATAACCATTGAAAACCGCAGGCAATTATCCACTATCACAAAAGCACCCCAAAATCATCACATACCCTACAAATGGGGATTTCCTACTAAGCTGCTGGTCACCCACCAAGGAAATAACCATGCTGTGTGCACTCTCCCGGTTGGCCTCCAATATCTAAGGTCCTGGAGAATAATCCCTGAAGAAAGTCCGAGACCACCCTCTCCTCCCTCTCACCAAATGGAAGCCGACTGATCCCTACAGAACTCCTGACACACCCTGTCCGCATATGTCACCTGACTCAACCTGCCGGTCAAAGCGGATCCTGTTCTTTATAGCCTAACCTTTACTCTACAGGCTCCAGTTTTTGACACTGTTGGAGAAAACCCCTCTCCTTTGGATTCTGTCAGCAGTTACCGGGTTCCTCCTTTTTATCTGCTCTCCCTACACTTCACCAGCTCAGACCTCTCAGACCTCCCAGAATTCTCCCTCCACATCAAGGGCTTACTGCAAAATCCTGTTTACCCCAAACCATAATCCACGGTGAACAGCCGTCTTCTAAGAACACCCTTCCTGAAACCTGTAACACCACCGCAATCCCTAGTAACTACAATGTTTCACTATGCCATTGAAACGAATGTCCTTGAACGTGAAGGGCTTGAATAGCCCCCAGAAAAGAGCCAACCTTCAAAATAAACTCTCTAAGCAAAACACGGACATTGTATTTATACAGGAGACACACTTCACTGAGTCAAAAACTCTGACATTCAAGCTTAAGGGCTACAACACTGTATGCTTTGCCTCTGGACAAAAGAAGAATGGAGTACTGACTGCAATCCGCGATACCCTCCAATTCCAACACCACCTCACCTACTCTAGGCTGATACCTAATACTTACCTGTACCATTGATCAAATTACCTTCGCTCTGGCTAATGTATATGGGCCCAATTCCAGACAACTTCGATTCTACCAGCGTCTCCTCAAGAAGATTGACAACCTAAAGCAGATCAATCTAATCATCGGAGGTGACTTTAATATCATCAGTGATCCCGCCATGGACACTTCCTCCAAACACAACCCATCCGACCAGCCTTGAATCCCCTGTTCCAGGCTTCAGATATATTTGATATATGGAGAGCGCAACACGGTTTAGAACATGACTACGCTTATTTCTCCTATTCACAGCTGTCTTATTCATGCGTTGACGCTTTTCTAGTCGACAAATGGACACTTCAAAATGTCATGTAATCCAACATAGGTCTCATCTCATGGTCGGATCACTCCCCCATCCCTATTACCATGGCTGACCTACAAACTGCACCTTTGAGACTATGGAGATTAGACCCTTCCTTTCTAACGGATCCCAAACTCCAACGAAAAAATTGTGACTGAATATCAGTCTTTCTTTAAAATGAATGACCTGCCCGATACAAACAAATTTACTTTATGGTCTAATTTTAAAGCTTACCTCCATAGAATCTTTATGAAATTGGGTAAGAGAGTTAGACACCAAAACATCCCCTACACAAAAGCAAGCCTCTGAGTTCCTTGAGCTGAGGCAAAAATGAAGAACCCTCTTGCTGCAAAAATATGAAGGCAATTTTAAACATAATAAAGTCAACTTTCATTATTTGTGCAACAGAGCAGGGGCACTTTTAGCCAAGCAAGTCAAAGCCCAGCATACTAAAACTAAAATCTCCTCCCTCATACATCCCACCTCAAAATAACTTGCAGTGGCATACTGTTGGTATCACAAACATTAGCGACATAAAATCTAAAAATTTGATGAAAACTTTTAAAACCCTTCAGGACAAACTTACCCTACCAAGCTCAGAAACCTACACGTACACAAGGATCTCCCACTTTCTAAATTCTTCTTAAACCCCTTCCACAGTACCCATTCCCTATAAACACCCTAAACAAATAAATAGAGGATCTAAACACACCTATTGCACAAGACCAGTGGCTACAAGCATTTAGAGAAACTTCTAAAGCATCCCATTGTAATAACCATTGGGAATCCCATGAATCCCACCAAAAAGCCACCCACGGATGGTATCTAACACTCTACCGACTATCCAAAATTTTCCCTGACCAATCACCCACATGTTGGTGAAACTGCGGTAGTAAAGGCTCCGTTTATCATACCCTATGGTTCTGAAAATCTCTTTTTGGAAACAAATCTTCATCCTGATCTCTTCTATCTCTGGAATATCCACACTCTTGTCCCCTACACTTGCTTTACTTCATATAGGCATAGAAAAATACCCTCCACAGTCCCACTACGCTATTATCCATTTATTGTTTGCTGCCGAATTTCATATCACTAAACTATGTAAAACCTAAGAAACCCCCTCCATTTCAAATACTAATGCTGACCCTAACTTCCAATGCAAAATGGAAAAACTTTTAGCTAAGAAAAACCTCCACATAGGGAAGTTTACAGTCACATGGTCGCATTGGCTGCAGCACCCAAAATGCACTGTTCAAGTATGAAGTTTAATTATGTTATTTTTGTTACCCTCTAATGCATCTAACTTTGATCTGCTGAAGAAATGAGAAGCTGATAAAGCTTTTGCAATATTGGGGGATATGGGATGTGGAGAGATATAATTGTAAATGGACTAAATAATTGGTCTTTTGCATTATAATCATGCCACTTGTGTGCAGGCAATAAATATTATAGATAGACTTTCAAAATATTAGACATCTTCCTCTGGAAGAGAGTATTGACATGAATAGAGCAGAGGATAATGATATTAATGGTGAAAAACTATAGGGGGGGGGGAACCTTCAGGTGTGTGTTGGATTGGTTTGGCTGTAGTGATTCAAGGAGGTGAGAAAGTATTGTCTGAGTGAAAAGGGGTGGCTGTAACTTTTTTGGGCACTCCGGGTGGTTGTCAAATCCCCAGAGGTTTTTGACAACTGCCTCTTTCTATGTGTGGCATTTGTTGGTGGTCACCATGAATATTTGATTATATGTTGCTTCAACAGCATGCTTCCAAACTCTCAGTCCTGGATTGATATCCATAAGAGAGAGAGTAGAGAAAAAGAGACAGGAAGAGAGGCTGAATCAGGGAGATAGAGATCAATCCACAAAAAATTACAGCACCCATTAAAAAAAAGTTGCTTTGACTGAAAATTGGAAATAAATGCCCACCCATTCCACCTTTGTAGAAAGAGCAATACAACTGCAGACATTCAACATGAAACGGCATCAGAGGTTAAGCTTTTTGTTGCCACTGAGACTTTCCTTAATGTATGACACTTCAGAAATTATTTGTCTATTTATATTATAAGAGTTTTTATTTTCATGGCAGTTTTAAATTATATACTGCAGAACATGTAGCAAAGTCATTTGGCATTATGTAGCTTGGTATTTAACTGTTCATAAAACATATTACAACAAAAATTGCATTTAAAATATAGCTCAGATTTTTTGCAATCATGCTAGCCTTTGATTAATAGACCTTTCATCAATATTTGATACACAGATCAAATTTGGTTGAAGGATGGATTGTTCTAATCGTGCATGGACTTTTCAAATGATGCATGCTTTAAATTTAAAGAAAGCTGAATTACTACACCATTAAGTTCTAATAACTTTTCCTGCTTGAGAAAATTAGTTTTCAACAAATGTCTAGAGTTGTATACTTCCCCTGACACAGGGGTTTGTATTTTAGGATAATTAATGTCTGTCTTATATATTTAAAATCTGTGCAGGTTCTGTGTTGTATATAAACATCATAAAAACAGCTTTGTATTTTTTTCTTAGCTTTTATTTTTACATAAAGGGAACTTACATTTTAAAGTTGCTCTAAAGGCTCAAGGTTTTTTACCTTAATGCATTCTATGCAATAAGATAAAAAAAGCTTATTGGTACACCTTTCCCCCCCCACCCCCCTTTCCCCCAGCACCCTCTATACTTACCTTAGCCTCATCTCAATAAAACAATGTGCACGAGATAAGTGGCTCTCTCAGGTCTCTCCTCATTGGCTCACACAGCAGTGGGAGCCATTGCCTCTTGCTGCTTTCAATCACAGCCAGTTAGCCAATGAAGAGAGAGCAGGGGAGGGGCCGAGATGCACTCTGTGTATGAATGGACACACAGAACGTGGCTTGGGAGTGAGCCTGCTCAAGTGCCCCAGTAGCAAGAGGCTTGCTATTGGGGGTACTTGGCAGAGGAGGGGCCAGGAACACCAGCGGGGACCCAAAAATGAAGAGGATCGGGGCTGCTCTGTGCAGTGCAGCCCCGATCCACTTCTTTTTGGATCCCCCACTGGCATTACTAGCTCCTTCCCTCTGGCGAGTAGGTAAGTATTCCATGTTTGTGTGTGGATTTTATTTTTTAAACTCTTTCCTTCATAATCGCTTTAAGGTTACTTTACCATTTGAAGGGAAAATTGAAGTAGAATTTTGGCTAAAATTTTCACCAGTATATATTCCAACACATGTCCTTTACACAGTTTCTTCATACATGTTCATTACCTATTGTCAAACTCATCCCATTATTGCCATAACCTCACAAAACACCTCAAGATAATTCACTATGTCCTACACTGTTTGTTACAACTGCTACATTAATAGCAATACAATTACCTCTGGTACAATTTCCTAGTACATAATCTGCTTCTGTGCTTAATATCAATATATTAATATCAAAATATTGTTACTCTTTAGCGTAACAAAACCAAGATGATGCTCCCAAGGAATTTTAGGGAGCCTAAAAAGGTCAGACTAAACCATAAATACATATAAAAAAGTTTGTTTATTAATATAAAATTGTTGTGAAGTTTAAACATCATTTAAAAAAAAACAACAGCTCTGGTATGAATGATCTCCATATACAATAAGATGTCCTTATGAGCTGGCAGATAACAATGTATATGAAAATTTTCAAACTTGGTGTTATTGCTCAGAAAGAACCCAAACGTGTTTCGATTGCATTCATTCAAATCTTTCTCAGGGGAAAAAGGACATCTAGATTATAGAACATATCAAATTAAAACATTTACATGTAGGAGTACATATACCTATGGGAGATCATACTTGAGGTATTCGTTTTTATTTTAAATTTTTTATTTTACAGTATTTTGTATATATATATGAGACACACATGTGGCATGTATGTGGCTGTGCTCAGGTAAACGCCAATTTCTTCTGCATCAGTGTTTATTCATGTGTGCACATATAGTGTCACTTTTGAATTTGGGGAGAAGCTCTGTATGACCTTGCATGGTTAATTGCCTATGCAGAAACCATCAATGTTGACCTCAGAGGTCACAACTGACTCAGACCTGTGGGTTACGGTAACTGCAGTGCTTAATTCTCTACAGATAAGACACCTATGGCAGACATTGAGCACAGTTGGGTCCATAGAATCCAGAGCCCTCGCTCCCAGTGGAGCTCTTTCATTTCCCATGATGTGCTATGCCACATCATCCCTTTTATGCAATTAAAGAGGAAATCATGAGATGGGCCTCTTCCAGAGGTCGGGTAAACCTTGATGGTATGACAATACAACTTTTTTCTGACCTTTCCTTCCAAACCTTTTGGATGAGGGGACCCTGACGCCATTGCTGGAGCACATCAGGGGGGCCAATGCCTTTTCAAGCTGGGGATATCCATTCCATCTGATTGTAAGCAAACAGAATGAACCTTTCAACTTCTACTATCCGATGTATTGATTTCTAAATCTGTCCCATGGCTCTTTATGGATTTAAAGATGGTTGACCAGGGCCGCTTCATATTTGTGAAAGGTAAGATCCACTCCAATATGATGATCATGGTGACCCTGTACCTACCAAACTCAGACCACCTTCAGGTTTTGTGCTCTCATATCCTGTTACTCTTGGAATTTCAGGAAGAACTCCTCCTGGTAGGCAGTGATTTAATATTGCAACTGATCCCACTCCAGTATTTAGAGGTTTTTCCTATCTCTTCTTCTCCCAACTCAAATTTAAAAGACAGAGCTTCAGCTTCTGAACTTAGTAGACCTCTGGCGACCAAACCATCCCTGTGCTAGGGACTATAGATTTTACTCTCCTACTCACCAAACCTACGTGAGGCTGGGCTACTTTTTTATGCATCATAAGGACCTTGCTAGGGTAATTTCGTTGGACATAGCTGTTACTTCCCTTTTGGTCTATGCACCCTTACATTAACCCTTAACCCATATTTGACACTGATTAAGTCCTTCCCAGCCCCGCCCCCCACTTGGAGACTCAATGAGTCATTGCTTCAGAACCCCAAAATCAGAGCAGAAATTGAGAAAGACATTAAAGAGTTTTTCACTACAAACACAGAATTCGTTGAGAATCCCTTACTTGTATGGGAAGCTCATAAGTGTACGCTTTGAGGCACTCTATTTAAGACAGGCGCTAGGCTAAAAAAAGACCAGGATGCAATAAAAAGACACCTTACTCATGCAAATATGCTCTATCTATCTTCACTGAGCTGACTAAAGCCAAAGAGGACCTGAAAACAATGCTACTCTGTATGAATAAACCGGGTACTCTTCTGACCAGAGCTTTTAGGGGACTCCGTACTGAACCATACACCCAACAGTTGACATCCAAGCTGGCTAGCAGATTGATCACTTCCCCAGAAATGGCTGCAGAATTCAGGAATTCATATGGGGCCCTATATAATCTACATCTGGACCTAAACCCGTCATATACCCAAAGCAAGATACAGGTTGCATTTTCTTATATTCATGTCTCCTGCATGCCTGTTGCCAAATTTGGCTAAGGATGCACTGGAAACCCCTCTTGTGGAGAAGGAACTGGGGAAAGCTATTGAAAAAAACCAAACCTAGAAAAGCCCCTGGTACAGCTGGCTTTATCTTGGCAGCATAAAATTCCTTACCCGATAGGAATCTAGATTCACTAAGGGCCTATATATTTGCCATTCATAAAGAGGGGAAAGATCAGTCCAATTGTGGAAACTGTAGGACCATTTCTCTACTAAACATTGACCACAAACTATTTTCTAAAATTCTTGCAAACAGACAACTGCCCCATTTACACAATCTCATTCATGAAGATCAGGTGGGGTTTGTCCCCCAATGCAAAGTGAGTGACAATACCATCAGAGTTCTAAACCTAATTCACTCTGCCAAATCCTCACAATCACCCCTATTACTGCTTTTGACAGACACAGAGCAAGCATTTGATAGGGTGGGCTGGCAGTTCCTGCTAGTCACCTTACCCCATATAGGACTAAATGGCCACATGTTAACTTAAGATGGATTTGCCCACTGTACTTTTTTCCTTCTCTTGCGTTAAAAGTAAATAAATGCAGACTGGACTTCTTCCCCCTAACAAATGGTACAAGGCAGGGGTGCCCCTTATCCCTGATCATTTTTATTCAGTCCCTCAAACCTCTCCTCTGCATGATTCGGGCAAGTGTGGATAATAAGGGGTATTCCAAACCCTCCAGCACTCACAAAATCGCAGCCTTTGAAGATGACCTCATATTCTTCATAACAAACCCACATACAATATTACCCAATGTCTTATGGACCTTGCATGAATGTATTTCCTTGTCCAACTTTAAAATAAATTTCTCAAAATCTGCGGCATTAAATATTTCAGTCCCTACTAGGATTGTTCAGTCTCTCCAACCGCATTCCTTTTTGTTGGATGGATCATCACATACTCTGTTAAGGAACCTACATCACTAGGGACCTGACAGAACTCTTTGCATCAAATTTTGCCCCCCTACTGAATTGGATTAAACATGACCTTAAACATTGGTTTTTGTTTACACTGATGTGGTTTGGAAGATGTAATACCCTTAAAATGACCATTCTGTCCTGAATTCTGTACTTATTTTAAAATTTACCAGTATAGATCCTGATAGACTTCTTCAAAAACATCAGATCCTTCTTTTTAGGAGTTTGCAAAGCATGCTGTAGCAAATGAAAGAGAGGCAACATGCTAATAAAACCACAAATGTTGAATCTGCTTTACTACTGATCTACAGAATGATACAGATTAGGTCTTATTAAAAGTAATGGGAAGCCAACAGTCTTTTAAACAAGATAGAACGGGCAGTAACTCGAGTTTTACACTATTATATTTGTTCTCACAGGACACATTTATTTTCACTTCCTTTTCTAACAGGGAAATCTCCCCAGCAGGGTCAACAAAGGGAAAAGAAAGGGAAAGAAACCCAACAGAGAGTCTGGGCTTTTGCTGCTTCATCCAAAATAAAACAAAATATTTTAGCTGGGGTTGGGTATTAAAACACATGTTTCAAATAGTGCTAAAGAGCATATTTGCAAAGGCTCGTTCGATGTCTAGATAGTTTGAAACGTGAAAAATGACCATCATAGAAAAGATACCAGATACATTTAGAGCAACAACACTGGGGCTCCTCTAAGTGTTCCCCATTTTGGCTGTGACAACACAACACTATGAACTACACTGACCTACATAAGCAGTTCTTTCTCCTTATGTTCCAAGCCATTTTATGAGATGTTGCCTTGACAGTCATGTGATCACTGCGGCAATCCTGGTAAAGTCATTACACAAACAGTCAGCGTCTGTAGCTGATGTTTGCATCTCAGTGAGTGTTTTTCTAGAACAGGGTGAAAATGTAACATTGTGACATGGGCCTCTATTAGGGGAGAAACATTTTACCCTGCTCAGAAAAGGGGAGGAGAGATTTCATTCACGTCTGGGAGTGCAACCAATGACCAGTGTTCAGTTAGTTCAAGAAAATAGGATCAAGGTTGATTAGGGGAGGAGAGAGGGGGGAAAAAGTATTTCTATTGCTGAAGAAGGTTCAAATAGAGATTAAAAGGGTGTTGGTAGTTGCAGGTCACTTTATTTTCTCCTAATTTATGGATCAAACATTTTTTAGGACAGTGTCTGCACATGACTAACAAAAAATAGGACCCTGAACATGACTAACATAACCAGCAGTCTAATGTATGCTATTCTTGACAATAGCATAGAATTACCGTACAAGCACATTTTTGAACTAGTTGACTGAAACATTTCTAGCTTCAAAAATATAATATATCCACCATTAATGATAATATAATGCATTTAACAAGTATGCATACATAGCCATCTACTTTGTTAGTTGTTTTAAAACATAAAAGAGATAATCCGCAAGTAATATCATTTCACCTTTAACCATGCTAGGATAGGATCCAGCTTGTGCAGTACAATTATGCAAATCATTATAACCCAGGTCTCACATTAACATGACACATGCAGTGTATCAGACATATTAATAAACTATGCTAAAAGATAATACTATTAAATTGCAATGCCAGGCAAAGGACTGAACAGTAAAGTGGACAAAAAGGCAGGTAATCCATTTCCTGAGATTAAATATTAAGAATTCAAATTACTAAATATATAAATTTGTTTTGTTGGCAAAATAGTTTTTAAATGTTATACTGAGTTTACGTAAAAGTGAATACAATTGTTGTTGAACTGTTCTAACTGCATAGTACTCTTGCTATCCAAAGAGTTAAATTACTTATAACAATGATAGATAGATAGATAGATAGATAGATAGATAGATAGATAGATAGATAGATAGATAGATAGATAGATAGATAGATAGATAGATAGATAGATAGATAGATAGATAGATAGATAGATAGATAGATAGATAGATTACAAATCCTACAGTGGTGCCAAAAGACACTGTAGCATTTTAAAGTATTAAGCTGTTAGAGGTGATTTATCATCCTCTAGTTGGGGGTAACTTAGGTCCTCTCTGGCATAACCCCCTCCTTACTCATACTAGGATTGATAAATGACCCACTGTTTTTTGTATAGGCACCTAAAAAAGGATCAAACATACTGAAACAGAATACGCTTTTGTCAGGCTATATAAATGCACCCAAGTATTTATTTTAATCCACACTGTGGATGATTTATATCACATGCCTTCACACTAAAACCTTGTGTACAATCAATACGGGGTACTACTATTTGTCAGTGTAAGTTTGGCAGCCAGATTTTTTTTTTTCATGAACACTAAGGTTGTGTTCACATCTAAGTAGCTCCCAGCAGTAAAATGCAGTCAGCTACTGCAGGGAAACCGCGGCGGACCTAAAATTGTCATACCAATCAATCAGGCCTGTTTATATCTCTGCACTGCAGTACAGTGCGTTATGGAGAAATGCAGCCTTCAGGAATTTCACTGCATCACGGTTTGTTTTAAGGCATATAGAAATGATAGGAAACACACACGTAGTACATTGTACTGCATTTAATAACTTATGTCTTATTAGCAGCTAACTGATATTATCTTTTCTTGCTTTTTTTAGGCCTGAAATGCAAATCTCATAAAGTAAAACATAGGACAATACATGCTGGCATAAGGTAAAAATGCGTGTAAATGCAAAAAAAGCACATGCAATAACACACATTAAAAATGAATGCATTTGTTGAAGCAAAGTGTGAATTCAGTCTCAAGTTTACAGTTTTGAGATGGCTAGAAACTCGTTCTGCTTTGACAAGATTGTGTAATAAACCCTTAAAGTAAATCTGTAAGCATCGAAATACAGGTGCTACCACTGCATAAATTATTCTTAAAAGTGCAAACCAGAGCCAGAAAACCCCAGAGGGCTGTCATCCCAATGTCATAAGTCACTGACTTGAAAAACTCCTACAGCCAGTGAAGTATGTACATACTTTATCCAAATCAGTAGGTAGACAAACCAGGAATGAGATAGCAGATAAATTTTCTTAAATAAAATACAAATATGTTATGTTTTTACCTGTTCTTTGCAATGGCTTTGCACAGAACAGCCCTGTTTCTCCTCCTCTCGAGTCCCCTGCCAGTGCGAGTGCCCCAAAAGCAAGCTGCAAGCTATGAGGTCACTCGCACATACTTGTTCCTGGGGTCTGCTCTGTGTGTCCATAAGACACACAGAGAGTGGCTCAGCCCCAACCCCTGCTGCCTCCTCGCTAGCTGTGTTTAATATCGTGGGGGCCATTGGCTCCCGCTGCTGCCTCTGATCCAGTGAGGAGGCAGAGAGCTGGGAAAGCCATGGCTTTCATACACATGGCTGGATCAAGATAGGGCTCAGGCAAGTATGGGCGGGGGTGCCTTGGGGACGCTGCGCATAGAAGTTTTTTTTTTCACCTTCATGCATAAAATGCATGACGTTAAAAAAAAAAAAACTCTGCCATTAGAACCATTTTAATCTTAATTAGAAAGTATTTAATTAATGTGCATTTGCCCAACATACAGTATAACCAGTACGTTGTAAAAACACATGTATTCCTGTATTTACGGAGACTGTGTATGTATTTTACTTAACTTTTCCACACAATATCATAACAAACGTGGTACTGTGTTGAAAACAAATTGCTAGATTGATCCCGTGAGCAGATTTTTTGACTAAGGTACTTCCAGAGATCATTTACCTCTTTTTTTTTTCATTGTTCTTAGTGATTTTGTGTAACATATATACAGTAGTTGTGTATATATATATACATATATATATATATATATATATATATATATATATATATATATATATATATACACAAATATATACAGAATGTATGAAAATATGCAGATACATACACAAAGACACACTCGCATACACACACACACTTCTATATACAAAGGATGGAAAAATAATTTATTGTTTTTGGTTTTTTTTTTGTGAATCACTGTTACTTACTACAAACAGCCTTTTGGGACATTTTTTTCTCACTACATCACATGAAGAAGCATCACTGAGATCTCAGTGGGCTATACTATTACTAATGATGTATCTATATCTGATCCAGGAGATTCACCTGGCTTTCATCTCAGCAAAGCAGTAGCCACAAGGGGAATAAAGACATAACGGAGGGTGTGTGTGTGTATGTGTGTGCATATCTGTGGCTTAAAAACCCATACAACTGTAATTTCTAGGACACAGTAAAAGGTGTTATGTGGTGACTATATTTCCTGAACATGTCATCAATACATTCCTTGCAAATCAGACTTAATTTTGACTTAATAACAAACGCTTTATGTATAGGTGACTTACTGTAAACCTGTATTTAGAGGAAACACACACTAACTTCATTGTGAAAATACTTTTGCTTTTCTGCTATATTATACATTGTCTTTGGTGCCATCTAAGTAAATAACTAAAGAATACATGTGATGAACAGCCTGATGCATAGGTCACAACCTATAATTGGTGGATGCTTCTTCTGCCTTTTGCAGCCCCTATTCCTTTAAGGCAGTGGTCCTCAACTCCAGTCCTCAGGGCCCACTAACAGGCCAGATTTTAAGTATTACCTTGGGGAGATGCAGACTAGAGTACTGCAATCACTGAGCAGCAAATGATATCACCTGGGATGTATTTCAGTTATCTTGCAAATCTGGCCTGTTAGTGGGTCCTGTAGGCCAGGGTTGAGGACCACTGCTTTAAGGCAATCAGGCCTACAGGAACTTGGTTGCCCCGGGTATTAGAATATGATTCTGCAGTGCCTGGCCAGAAGGAAGAAGACTGAATGAAAAAGACAAGGAAGGATATTTGTAGTCTTAAAGCTGTTCAAGCAAAAAAGAGAGGCTAATAGTGGAATCCTAGGACAGTCCATAGTCAGGACAAGCAGTGGACAAGCCTTATCCAGCAGACAGTTCAGAGGTTAGGGCAGGTAGCGAGCAAGAACAATCCAATAAACAATCTGAGGTCCAGTTCAGGCGGTAATTCAAAAAAGTAGTCCAGGTACAAGCTAGGGAGTCCTGGGCTTCTAATGCTTAAAGGTGGACTTCTTCCTTAAAGGTAAATTCTGCTTTAGGTCCTTCTCCCCCCTTCCCACCCACTATATTTGGCACATTACATTTTTTTGAGGGGAACGGTACCTAGGTTTGATAGATATCTGCTTCCACTTAGGTAATTTGAGCAAAAGTTCAGCCCCCACTTTCTTTGCCCAAAGGCTGTGAAGCCTGTGAAAGAGTCAATAATACTACCATATCTATAGCTGCTGAATTTTAAAGATCCTTTTCAGGCTCCAGTGAAGTCTACCCAGTCAGAGCAGGGGAGTCAGGGGCTGCCATGTTTGGCTGCTGGCCAGTCTGCCTGAGAAGGAAGGCTAGGCAGACATAGCAACCCACTGTCTAACAATGAGGACACTCCGCATAGGCCTGCCACTGCTGGTGAATTGGTATGGAGTGGGTATTGTCCTCGTTCCCCCACAAAGAGGACGTGAGCACCGCTGAGAGTGGCCAAAAAGCAGTGGTAAAGATAAAAACATGAATGTGTATTAAGCTGCTACCTTCACCACTGCCGCTAGGACAACAATAAATATCTGGATCAGGAAAGTCAGAGAACAGTCAGAAGTCCTTATGTGTTTTACTGCTCTGGGTTACTGGCTGTGAGAATTGAAGCAAGAGGATCAGCCTGACAGCATGACAACCAGCATTTTGAGAAAAATACGTTTTTGAAAACCTTTTAATTTCTGTATGTTATGTAGAAAAGGGAAAATGTAATTGATTTCTCAAAAAAAAATGTTTTGTTTTTTTCACTTTACATGAGGTGGTCATATTAGAGCAAAGCAAAAAAAGTTTGCTTTACCAGCCCAGCAAAGAAAGGACTTTTTTTTTTTTTCTTGGAACTCATACTTTCATAACTAGCCATGATCCATAACTACCATGGTAATCAGTATTATGTGACAATTAGTTCTTTTATTTTAAGCTTTGCATACATCATACATGACATATTATGAGCAATATCTGATATAATAATATGTTAGCATTGTAGATATATCACAGTAGACCTTATTATGACAGAACAGACCAAAAATGAACAATTACTTTTTGTATAACAAAATCACCCGTGTCAAAATTAATTAAAATGCATAATGGTGTCTTTGTTCCCAAAACAATAGGATTAATTGACTAGCAGTCTTGGCATGGGTATTTTAAGTGCATTATCTTCTTTTGTGCTTTATAATAATGATAAATGTCTTTGGCATTGTTTTAAGCATCCATTGATTTGCAGACTTAATGTGTGACTAGTACATGACATCAAGAGCATCTTACATGAGAGAAGAGATTTTAAAGTACAGCTATTACATGCTATACAGGTTAAAATACCACTTAATTCATTTTTTCTAGAATAAATTAGGGTGCGGAACGGTTATATCTCTGTTACTATATAACCTCCGGAGGGACCATATTGTAAAGGTTTTGTTCATGTCTATAGAATGTTAAACTGGTTGTATTGCTAAAGAGTCTTCTCCTACATTAAGGACTTTCCTAAAGCCTAGGCTTACCTAAAACAAAAAAATAAAAAATTAGCATAAGGAACAATTACTTACCTTCAGTGGGATGTGGCCCTTGTGCTGTTGTAACAGCTTCTATGAATGGATTAGCTGGGTAGAAAGGGTGGGAATAGTCAGGCACTTTTGATGGGCGCCTGTTACAGCTGCTGCTTAACTGTATTAACCCCCATTGCACTGGATGGTTACAGGGGTGGGGATGGAGGGGACATCACAGGAGGAAGATTTTGGTAAAAGAAGGACACAGCAACACAAGGGTTATATCTCACCCCACGTGTTGTTTTCTTTTCTTTTTTTACTTACGCTTTGAATATCATTAGTAATCTAAGGTGTCAGGCGCCTTACACCCTTTCCTTCTATATACAGTGTAAGAGAAGATGATAAGCTTGTCTCTTGTATCCTTAGAATAGAGGTACTTTTTGGTAGCTCATCTCCCTTCATGACAGTAATGGTTGGTTTTTACCAGATAGTGACTGCATTGTCAGACCCTCCAACATGCCCATACAATAAATTACAAAATAAGATGAAACTCAACTCAGGAATGTCTATCCACCTTTCTGATTGAAGTCATCTACAAAATAGGAAAACCCTTCACATGAGTTTTTTGACAGATCCCAGGTGATTTTCTCAGAAAGCTAGAGAGAAGTTCAAAAGCAGAACATGCTGTACTATATGGAGTGGGTCGAAATGCAAGGTTTACACAGTATACTTCAATTCACCAAATGTATAATAGACTAGAATGACAAGAAATATGATCTACTGATAATCCACATTTGTAGATAAGTCATTCAACAACGCAACAATGTTTTTTTAGGAGGAACTTTTGGGCTATTTGTCACACAGAAGATCAGAAAGGATATCAGCATCATGTTTCCTGCTGTTTGTAACATCATGTCCAGGAACAATGGGTTTATATGAACATTCGTTAGGGAACCAGTCAACAATAGTGATGAACAGTGTGAGTGGAAGTAGCAGCACAATGAGCCAAATCCGTTCATGTGCTAACAAGAGGCATGCCGATAGGAAAGTAGAATGCTGGGGTGGGTCTAGGACAACCTGAGCTCTGAGCAAGCGGGTTGAGTGATACTGGTTATTAGAAAAAGTAATGCGGGGGCAATCTCTGGCTTGACGCAAAAGCTATTTTTATTATTATAGCATTTAAGACAAATTATTTTTGTCTTGTTATATTTAGCTGGAGCTCTGCTATTAGTTAATTTCCTCTTTGGATTCTTAAAGTGGCCTAAAACCAAAAATGTAACATATTTCAGCTGGACAATCATTGGATGTAGTGGCTGCCTCAGTTTTCTTTTCTTAGGCTTTTTTTCCTCTTTTATCACCTGGTGATCTGGCCAGTAACACACCTGTATTCGATTTCTCCCACTCTGGATGAAGGAGCACAGGGGTACCTTTGGACAGCAGCGTTGTCAGTCTGGGGGGAAGGAATGTTAAGCTCGATATACAAATACACATTCAGATCTTTTTGTTCCACCAGTGGGTTGAATGAAATGAAAACAAAAAACTGACAGATCCCTGCATTAACACAATGATGTGTGATGCGGGGATCACTCCTTCTGTTCTATTGTATTCTGACATGTGAGACTTCCATGTGCCAGAATACACTGACCAGTACTCACAGCCATATGCCATGGTTTTCCAGCAAGACTTTTTTTTTTACAGAAGCCTGAACTTTAGACCGGCTTTTGTTGAACAGACAACAGTACTAGCAAATTTAGATATACTAACAAATTGAAGCCAAAATCCAGCTAACACTTTATAGGCATTTAGAGAAAACACGTTTTTTCCTTTTTAGATAAAGGTTTCACACAAATAAATAAATACAAGCAGATCATTGTAAGCACCACTCAGTGTTAAATGGTTTGTCTCATCTCTGTAACTGGTACATTATGCTCGAGAGCTTGTTATTTTGAAAAACAACAGACATATTGGCCAGATCTCCAAATGAAAATAGAAGAAAGAAAGCTTAAAAAAGAAAACTAATGCAGTCATCACATCTAGGAAATGATAACCTGAAAGATAATACATGTTTGGTTTTAGGACCACTTCAACTACACAGACTGGGCATATAAAACATACTAGAAAAAAAGGAAGACCAGAAGCAGCATGAGAACAACAGTAATAGGAGTCTATGGATTTATACTGTATACTGATAGTAATGCTACTATTTAAAAAGTCTCAGAAAGCAGCAGCCATTGGATAAGTAAACTACCTATCAATAATTGATAAAGACTGGTTCATAAAATCACTTTTTGACTTTGTTGCCTTAGCCTGCATAGCTAGATAGCTAGGATGAGGGAGGATACATATTCACCTATTTCAGTCAAAAGAAAAATGTGAAAATGAGTAAAAAATAAATAGAACCATGTGTCTTCAAAATACTAAGGGCCTATTCAGACTATTGCATTGTACCAAATGCTGCAATGCGCTGTTATGCACAGAACTAAGTGCAGTCAATTTTTAATGTGAATCACCTATGCTTTGTGAAAGGTCATGTTGTAAAAAATAGTGCATTTCTGTTTTGTTATAAATATATGTTGTATTTGCTACCATGTGTTCAGAGCACATTCAAATGACTAGGCTGTCTGAACAAAACAATGTTATTGCATGGGTGGTAACACACTGCAGTCTAAATGGGCTTTTAGCATTCAGATGAAGACAAAAATGATCCAATTTAATATAATAAAGAAACAATTACTAGCTGCAAAAAGAAAAAAAAATGTACAAGCATTGGCCATGGGTACATGGACAACATCATATGTGTGCAAGTAGCCTTAGACTATATTTAGCCATGTTCCTCTAGACCTTACCCAATATCCAGAGCGATTTAGCCACACCTACCTCAAACTAAAATGCATGGGCTCTGCACATTGCGTGTGTTCTCTTCTGGTGTTGGAAGCTATGGCAATGGTGCTATGCAATTATAAAGGACACAAATGTCTTTGGCTTTGATCTCCGACAATTGCTATTCACTTTTATTACTTTTGCCCAATTTTAGTCAATGCTCAGTTCACTTAAATAAATTCTTCAGTTCTAATTGACGTGATTTTGGTTTAAACTAGCTGTTATCAATGTCTGAAAAATTCTTCCAGCAAATGATGGAAGCATGATCTTCTTTGTTTACATAGACTGCCTTTTTTCTCAGATGTATTGATTTTTAAAATGACTTTTGCTGCTTTGCCTGCCCTAATGGCAAAGTCAATTAATGTACCAGTTCACTGTAAAGCATTGTCAAAGGTAAAGTTGAATAGTTACCACCACATCCCCTTTTTTATATAGAGCGCTATAAATGTAAGAACAGCTGTGTGTGGCTTGATTTAATATACAGAAACCCATATAGCTGTGATGGGGCACTTTGTGATTGTACTATGCCCATATTTTTTGCATTACAACATAATGTTTCCAGTGGATTTAAATACAATGTAGTCTGTGTTTTTAGAAATTGACTCTATAGGCCCCGAAACCAGTTGTAAGTAAATGTTAATGTTTTAATGTAAATCTATGTTTGTTTGGGAAATGTGTCCACCTTTAAAATGTCCCATTAACATTTATTTAGGAATGCTCTATACCAGAGAGCGGTAAACAGTAAATATATATATTTTTTTATTGAGTTGCCAAATATTTTCATCTGCCGCAATTTACCTTACATTTTCTAATGAAAAAAATGCCATTTCCATATGTTATGCAAACATTTACAATTATTAAGTTAACATATTCAATTTTTTTGTATTTATGCCACTTGCAATGTCCCTACTATACACCAATGTGCTCCCAGGCAGATCTATGAATTGCAGCAGCCAATGTACTAGGATAAAACTGGAAAATGCCTAATACAACACTGACCATACAGCATTGGTACATTTACCAACACCTATGTAAATAAGGGGTTCCTGTATTAGGGATAAATAGAAGTATCGCATAGTTTTCTTTGTAGAATTTGGGGGGGGGGGAGCTTTTTAAAGGGTAACTATATTAAAGTATAGTCATTCCTTAAGCTATTAAGCCCATAATGTCCCGGAGCTCTTTCTTTCATGATGCATGCATACATATGCTCTATATTATATATATATATATATATATATATATATATTAAAATATACAGTATATATATCTATAAATATATATTTATCTTTGTCACGTCATATTTGTTCTTACCTGAAGAAGGGCTCAAGCTTTACAGCCCGAAACCGTTGATATGAACAATATGCAACTTATCTGTTTGTGATCCTTTTTCAAATACATTTTAAGTGCAGCACCCCTGGGCTTCTTTTTCTATATATGGCCTTTGGGATGGCCTGATTGCTTGCACTGAAAGAATACTGTGTGCTGTTTGCCTCACCTGTGAAGTTATATACATATATATATATATATCGATAGATAGATAGATAGATAGATAGATAGATAGATAGATAGATAGATAGATAGATAGATAGATAGATAGATAGATAGATAGATAGATAGATAGATAGATAGATAGATAGATAGACTGTATTATAAATGTATACAGAAAATGGAAAACCTTTAACAATAGGGTTAAAGGTTTTCCATTTAGCCCCATTGTTGAGGCATCCAAAATGATTCATTTTTCTGACAGATTATTTTCCTTATATTTTATTTTTGCTTCATATACACACATTTATTTTGCTTCTACAGTGTATGTTTAATTTTTATTCCCATTGTATATTTAATTTTCATTTATATTCATGTGTGTAGTTTATTCCTAAGAAAGGGGAATCCCTTTTACTCCGAGACATGATGGATACCTTAAAAGAAGTTTCAAAGCCTTCTGTCATTTATTACCTGCTTCTGATATTTAGGTAGGAAGGTGTAGTCTGTTACACTAGAGAGTGCATTTCAACAATTTTTTTCTCCCTTAAACAAGTAACATGCAGTCCCTTGGTTTGTAAGAAAGTTTTGGTTTATCCAAGTCAGCAAGTGGAATTGATTGTTCACTGACTGACTAAAGCCCCGTACACACGCACTGATTGTCGGCCGAACGATCGGCCGTCTTTTGTCAATTGCTGTCCTGTCGGTTGAAAAGTGCTAAAGACTGCACACGAATTTTGTCGGCCAACAACAGCCGACTGCAGAAGTGATGTCATGTGATGGTTAACTTTCCGTGTGTTTTTTCTTCTCTGAGCATGCCCAGTCTTGCTCATCTGCTGTTTGTCGGCCGAATTCTGTACTGACTGAGGAACAATCGGCCGTTCTGGTGTTGGCCAACAAAGATTTTAAAGGCTGCACACCAGATTCTGTTTGGCCTGAAAAGTCGCAGTCGGTTGTCGGAAGCATCATACTAACAAGCCGACAATCGGCCGATCGGGCAGTGGCCGAATATTTACGGCCGACAATCGCTACGTGTGTACGGGCCTTAAGTGCCTTAATACAAGACCTTCTTTGCTATACAGAACATTATGGCCTACTGGTATATTAGTCTCTGCTTATATGGAACTGCAAGTCTCAGCATGGCCCATTATCTACTATGCTCATATAATTTCAAGTCTCAATATTTCCCATTGGCATCACTCTACAAATCTGCTAGTATATCACATCCATGTCTTCGCTGGCATTTACAAATTAAAAATATCAGTATGGCTCAGAAATGTCTTTCCTATCCTTGTGGAACTTTTAGCATACTCTACTGCAGAACTACAAGTGTTTCAAGCTGATACCATTTTGTCTCTTTAGCACTGCAAGTATCAGCATGCTTCATTAATGTTTCACTTGGCTTCACATATTATTCACATGTATACTGGGTGGAAATATGCAAATAATTTCTAGGCTCAACTTGGATCTCAAACTCAATCTGGATAAGTGAATTGACACCCTTCAAGCAACTTTAAGGAAGCAACAAATGTTTTTATATTTTAG
This sequence comes from Pelophylax lessonae, assembly GCF_965119305.1. Lineage (NCBI taxonomy): Eukaryota > Metazoa > Chordata > Amphibia > Anura > Ranidae > Pelophylax > Pelophylax lessonae. The sequence continues at coordinate 163,374,317 of NC_138773.1, forward strand.
CTGTATTCTTTCTATTTTTCAGTAGTTTTGAATGTGTGGCTGGCCTTAGGGAAACATAAGAATAATTGCAGCCTCTGCACTGCACAGGAATATATAAAACAAATGTGTGATCCCCACCTTTCCCAGGACACTGTGGTCACATTGAATGATATCACTAGCACTAAGGGGAGAGGACCACAAGCTGAAGTCCAAGGAAAGCATATTTTCTTTTTTATACTTTTTTTTAATTTTTTTTATTTGACTATAGGTTTTAACATTCTGGAGGCTAATAAATAGCTGAACATTGTATTTTCATGTAAGGCCTGTTTTACTGAGACAATATTGTTTTTCACTGTATTTTCAGAGGAGGGTTTGTCAACCCACCTTACCATAATATCTATGGTGTTACTGCAACTGTGGTACAATATGAACTTCTTTTCAAAACAATGCAAATGGGATCTGCAATATAAATGTCTGCCTTAAAAAATGTCTTGCTAAAAAAAAATCTGTATTTGATATATACTGTATATATATATATATATATATATATATATATATATATATATATATATATATATATATATATATATAAAATTTTTTTAGGATATATAGCACTGATTACCTTGTTACTGTGATAATTAGGCAGTTAGGAGAGCATCGATCCAGCCTGGTGGACCAACCCCATTAACCTGAGAATGAAATAGTTTAAATGTAATAGATGTTAATTCTCAGAAGCTCAGATTAATTTGCACTGATTGCTGGAAGAAGTAAAAGGATCCCTGAGCACACTGTCAGCATTTTTCTATCTAGTGGAATATACACTAATAGAGTACAGCATTTAGCTAGAAGCATTAGTACTATTAAATAAGAAAGATTGCTGTAAGTCGCTCTCTCTTTTTAAAGTAAATATGTTGGGTCCTCTGAGTTTTTCTGTTTCCCAAAAGGACTAAAATAATGCATACATTGAACTGTATGATGTTTTTCAGAATGTCCAAACAAAATTTCCTTCTTTCTCATTTCTGTCAATAATTTAAAAAGAAAAAGTGTTTTTTATGCATTTCATTTCCGATTGTATGTGATATTTTCTTATAGTTTACATGCTTTTCTTGCTTTTCCAGTCTAAGTTTAAGTTTATATTAAGTCAGCTCAATCAAAACCTTGGGATTTTTAAGCATAGTGTTCAAAGAAGAAGGAGGCCTTTAGATATCCTACCCTCAGGGGAATGAGTATCGGGTACGTTAGTACCCCCTGTTACATAAAGAGTAAAAGTAAATAAAGAAAAACACTCTGTAAAAAAAAGTTATTTGTATATAAAAAAAAAACAAATAAGAATAAAAGATGTCCCTTAGAGTCGGTTCACACTAGCGCGACTTGTCAGGAGACTTGTCAGCCTGACAAGTCGCGCTCCCTCGCGGTCCATTGACCACTACAGGACCCGTTCTAATAGGAGCGACACAGGTCGCTCTGACTTAGAAAAAGGGTCCTGTACAACTTCGGGGCGACCTAGGAGGGACTTGCATAGACTTCCATTATGTGAAGTCCCTGCAAGTCGCTCCGAAATCGTGGTGCATGGTAATGCACAAGTCACCCCCGAAGTAGTAAGGAGTAGTGTCGCCTCAGTGTGAACCGGCTCTAAATGTAAATTCAACATCAATCATGTTGTCCAGTGATGTAAACTCACATCAGTCATGAAAACCAGCCCCCTGATGATGTTTCCACACTGCCACAACAGCCCAACATCCTCGTGTTGCAAATGACAGTTTCCCATTCAGTTGCTATCTATAAACAAGCTAGCTTGGTATCCTGAGTGACACCAATGACCAAATATAGTCATGACTGTGTTTGGTCAATGACATCACGCAGGATGCCTGGCTTATTTGTTTAAAAAACACCAACCTGCAGGGTTTTTGTCATTTGCTAGCTGATCAAGTTACAGACAAAAGTAGTTAGTATCAGGTAGTGCTAGTTCTGCCCAATGACCGACCCTTGGCCACTGTTTGCAAACAAACCAGTCCATTTTAGTTTTTGTCCTTTAAGCCTCAATAAAAGGCCCACTCCTCACTTATGTTAGCCTTTCACAATTGTATCCTACTGTGTTGAAATGCTTTGTCTGATTTTAGTGCACATTGTGAGATTCTCACATTGTACATAAATAACTGTAACAAGGCAACCTGGCTCATTTCTTGGCTTAAGGATGTCCAGCATCATCTAGCCCTGTCCTCAGTGCTGACCCACTCATTTTTTGCATTGGTTTAGTCATTGATGCTCAGCTTTACATGTGGGAGTTATTCAAGCCAGTCTATATGCAAATAAAGTCTGCCTAGGAATGCCTACTTCTCCATAATGACTCATACCTAGAGTCAGCCCACTGCATACATTAGGACTTAGGGTTCTTGAGAGGAGTACTGAGGAAAGATTGCTGTGATTTTTCAGAAAGCAGGAGCAGCCCCCATCACCCCATGCCTTCATTGCATAAAGAAGTATATAGACTCTTTTTTTACATCATTTGGTCTAAAAGAAGGTATGTAATGAAAAGAGAAGGTTTACTTTAAAACCTAGTTCCCAGGAGCAAGGAAAGATAGCCATTAGTTAGATTTTTCTCTTTGCCTTCATATGACAGCACTTATCCATTAACTAAGCATCAGCTCTGCCACATGGAGAGAGCCACATGCTCCTCCACAACTGTGGTATGTAGAGGTGGAGTATTTTTTTCCCTCTGTAGCTGGAAGAAGCAGTGGGAGAGTGAATATTAGCTAATTAGATGTTGCCAGGAGAATGAGCTTTAAAGTAAACTTGTTTTTTATTCTACTGGGGCAAAGTACAGGTTAGCTTTAAAAAACAATAACATTCTCCCTAACTGTTTACCCGCTCTTCTTCTGTCCATCGTCCTCCACACACACAGTTACTCTGCTAGTAGAGACAGCAGCCACGGCATCATGGATGGTCAATAATGGATGTGGCCTTTCAGTAATGACAATTGTGTCCTCCCAACTAAGAATGTATAGAATGCATAGAAATACAAAATGCTTACATCAATATTATTATAATGATAAAGACCATTCTTATTTATAATTATGCAGTAAGGTATAACCCAAGCAAATCACAGCTATATATGCTCCTATATATCATGAAATATGGGAACTAAGTTCTACCTTTAGGTGATAAGAAGGTTGCATTGCATAAAACATGTGATATGCATAGCTTTCTTCTCAGGTCCATATTTCCGAGAGATCCATCATAGGAGGAAGAAAAATACTTCAACCTTCCAATCACTATAGCTTTTTTCCTCTATATAGATACTATGATTATTAAGACTGAAAATTCCTATGCCGGACAATTGTGTAGCAGGGGAGAAGTTTAAAACTACAGTAGATAGTTATTTAATACAGCTGCTCCCATCACAACAGCTACATGGCCTTCTGGTGGTCCAGTAAAATCCTTAGTATGACACTTGTGCAGCTAAAATGCCACCCCTTAGTAAGGTCTCTAGGCATACATTTATTGATCACACTGTCGACACTTTTTATAGGTTGAGTTGGCTAGTCAATTTAAGAGTAATTCGATCTCTGATTTTGTAGTATACTCATAAAGCCAGTTCTGAATATTGGATAGCCATAAATAATATGTCACTAATGGCTAATAGGCCACACACTAGTCTCAAAAAGAAGTAAAAGAAAAGACCAAGGAGTGGCCACAAAGCTAATGGGCATAAGGTAAAGCTCAGGCTGATGATGGCCAAATGTATTAAAGATGACACTTGTTTTGCTTTGCTTTTTTTTTTCAAATTCATTTTGTGAAATTATTTCATGAACAGAGGAACATATTTACTAGTACAAGTACTAAGCATTATGGCAAATGTGACAGATCCCCAATACTTGGACCAAGTATTTCTGTCTTAGGTCTCCAGAATCTCATGTGATGCAGTGACCTGGCCCCTCAACTCCCCCCCAAACATCAGCCTGAGCTCGATGAAAGGTAAAAGAAAAGACACTTTATTCACCAACTCACTTTCAATATATACAGTCTTATGAGTTTGATGTCATTATCATATGCAAAGGTAATTGTATACAGAACATAGTTAACATACCTTGGCCTTCTGGAAAGAGACAATAGGTGAATAAGACTGCAAAATTATCATAATTAATTCAACAAACAACAAGCCCAAAACATAGCCGAATACGCATTCCTAGAAGTGTGAACACACTCCACCTCTAATCAGATGAAAGCAGAAGACATAGGCTCTCAGACTGCCCGTCTCCATTTTCAACACACCTTATTATTACTTAAGTGTCAATTCACATCCCCCCAGTATACCATAGCTGAGTCTTATGTCATTGGCATCTGTTTAGTCTCTCATGGTGTGAAGTCCTTTGTTGTAATATGCAGCTTAGGCCCAAAGTCTGTGTCGCTTGGGGTGACAGGGACTTGAATTCGAAGTAACAGTACTCCAAGGGTCCCCCAGCATACACCCCCAACCAGAGCCGGGCTCCCCTACAAGCCAGGGCCGTAGTCCGTGGGCAGGAGGCTGGCATCCACACTCCTCCAGTAACCCGTGACGAACGTCCCAGCAAATGGGCATTACAGCATAGACGTAGCATCTAGATTAACTTTTTAGGTTTGTATTTTTATTTTTTTACATTACATATGCATGCTTACTAAATACTTTTCTGGCTATTGCTTCCCTTAGTTTTAGTGATTTTAGTGTGTTTTATTAGAGATAGACTATACAATAAAATATTATGAGTACAATGTAACCTTTTTATTTAACCCGATTTATATGTTGATATTTTTAAGCATTATACTGATACACTTCTTTTTAGTTTAAAGCGGAATTCTGGGCACAAAAACACTTTTTCAATGAACATACCCCCGGGACAGTCAGGGCTAGTACATTCCACAATGGCTAGCCTCTGATCTGTCCTGGTTCGCACTTACCTGCAAGAAGAAATACTCACTTATAAAATTTCTTCCACAGCGTTGCCATCTCTGTTGTGGGCAGCTGAAGCCAGCGCGATCCTCTTCTGAGTCCTCTTCCGCGTCTTCTTCTCCCAGAATGCGCCTTCACCGGCCCCTCTCGTCACTTCCGGCGCGGCACCGCATTCCTACACAGCTTCTGGGCATGCCCAGAAGCAGTTTAGCAGGGAATGCGGCATCGCACTGAAAGTGACGAGCGGGGCCGGTGCCATTGCATTGATTCCTGGGAGCGATGACGTTCAGCTCCCAGGAATCATTGCAAACCGGAAGAGACGGCGCGGGCCGAGGCCACAGAGGGAGGAAGTGACGAAAGGTGAGTATTTCTTTCTACAATTACAAGGTAAGTAAAAAAAAAAAAATAATCCTAACTATCCAATTCCTTTTCAGGTGAAGCAAAGCAAGCGGATGGGCACAAAATTGATTAGGTCGATTTTGTGCCCGGAACTCCGTTTTAACACTGTTTTATTTTTATTTTTTTAGCTTAAAAATATTTGAGTAATCTCCATTTTGTTTATGTGTGCTAGAAAATCTGTTTCTTTTTGTTGCCTTATTGTCAACGTGGCATTCAAAAAACCATGAGGAATGAATTTCTTACCAGAAAAGAACGGATTATTGTCTCCCTGACTATAGGTAATAATATGTAATAACTGTACATTCTTGTACAGCCCTTTCCCATGCAATGCAATATGTACAATATTATCTAACTAATAGCAAGTGATTCATAACGCTGACATCCATGGCACAAGATTTGGACATGATATTTATTTGGTAACCTAGAGCAAATGCCTTAGAAATATTCATAAACTGCTTGTCAAACCTCTGTCAATTTAAATGTTTTCATAAAAAATAAAGGCTCAACTATTTATCTGTATTTGCAAGTAAAATATGTAGGTGCCACATCTTCTTTAAGCAATGATGTTTCATCATCCCTTATGGCAACATGGACAAAAATCCTGTCTCGTAAAAGATTCATGACACAACTTTGCACTCTCGTATGGTTGCTTTCTCATAAAAACAGTGCAAATCCCATCAAAAATTTAGCAGAACCCCTGCCTCATCTGTTTAGGCCTGAAGCTAGTTGCGGGGACAACTCATTAGGGACAGGCTCATTAAAACCAGCCCTGGAGCGAAAGCAGTTTGCAAGCTTCCTCATTTTTATTCACTTTAACCTAACCATTTGAGTTTCTTGTATTTGCCGGATACTGAGCTTTTAATGATTCTGAACAATAAGCAGGGCTGTTTTGAGGCCTACGATGCTCAGCGGCTAACAAATGCAGCTCTTTATGCTTGCCAAAGCTAATGCAGCTCTGTTAATTTATATAGCTTTTGATGGTAATGTACCAAATTAAAGACAGAACGAGAGCAAGGGACACATAGGTATACAAATTATGTTTACTCAGCTTGTGTAAAATGCAATTTTAAACGTTATTCAAGGTCTAATTTGTTGAACATATTCTATATGTAACCTTGCACAATGCCCATATGCTTTTATCACATACAGCTTTTGGTATGCTGTTCTCATGTTTACATTTTTTTTTTCAAGGATGTGCAATAAAATGATTCTCATACCTTTGAACCCATTATTAGCTTTCCTGACCCAGCAATCTTGGTTTTATAGGAATCACAGAGCCCTTTGACATTCTAAGGTCTTTTTACAAGTTTGCAGTGGAAAAATGCCGGCGATGTTAAATGTATTTTTAAGTACATTTTAAGAGCATTTACCATGCCATCTCTATCAACCTGTATTTTGATGTGTTTTTGCATGCATTATAACATTCAAAATAATTCAATGCATCAAAAATGCCTGCAAAAGCACAACTGAATGAATTATTGTTACATCAATACCTAAAAATGCAGCATACATTTTTTTTTTCCTTACCAGAGATGTATCTGAATTATTCATTTATTATTGCAAAATTTGAGCCAAACAAATAGCTAAGTACATAATTGAAATGCCTAAAGTGAACTATTTTACCTGCTAAAATATGTATTATTTGTGGCAGACTATATAGTCAGAGCTACGACATTACTCAGAGTCCGCAGCTATGGCAATTCTTACCATGCTGCTGAGGTCCAAGTTCCAGTTCCAGTTCCCAATGCATGAAACGTCAAGATGCTAGAACTGAAGAATTTATGGTTTACAAACTACTATAAGAAGTTACCAGGAGGAAAAATTTGGTATTTTGTTTACTAGAAGACTTTTAAATTAAACATAATGATTTTTTTTAAACTTAATTTCTGCTAATCGCATCTTCATTTTTTGCCAAATACAATTGTTCTCTGGAAAAAGCCAAGCTGTATAGGTAGATGTGTGCTGTCTCCACTTGTACTGTGTTCACTGAAGTGGACTGTTATATGTTCAATTGCTGCTTTGAGTTTAGGTGTTTTTCAATGAGCTGGTTGCTCTCAAATCCTTTATTTCTCATGGCTGTTGATATTAACCATGAACTTGTGCCCATTTAATGCACTCTAAAGTATTTAAAAATTCTGAACATGCAGTAAAAGCACTTTAAAACAAGCCTCATTCCCTTATGCAGTTATAAGCATTGTCGAGAAATGATTCAAACTTAAAGTGGTTGTAAAATCAGAAGGTTTTTTACCTTAATGCATTCTTTGCATTAAGATAAAAAGCCTTCTGTGTGCAGCAGCCCCCCTAATACTTACCTGAACCCATCTAGATCCAGGCCTGTCTCAGCTGCCTGGGACTCCCCTCCTCATTGGCTAAGACAGCAGCATTCTGCCATTGGCTCCTGCTGCTGTCAATCAAAGTCAGTCAGCCAATCAGGAGAAGAAGGGGGCAGGGCTAGGTCACAGCTGCATGTCTGATTGGTGCCCCCATAGCAAGCTGCTTACTGTGGGGGCACTCAACAGAAGGGAGGGGCCAGGAGCACCGAAGAGAAGAGGAGAATCTGGGCTGCTCTGTGCAAAACCAATACACAGGGCAGGTAAGCATAACATTTAACTAAACAAAAACCAAGACTAATCACTTTAACAACTGAGGCAATAAAACCACAACACCTTTCCTCCTTTACTCTCTATAGAAAGAACATTTTTGCAGCCTGCCAGACTCTAATGTAAATACACAACAGGTATTTTTAGGTTGATAGAAAATGATTGAATTCAAAGTCTTTTTGATCTTTCAGTATCTTTAATTGTGAATGGTCCAGCCCAAGCATGAGTTCAGGCCAAACAGTTGCCTGTTCGGCCATTCGCTGAACCACCGAATTTGCAGGGAGTTTGACGGGTGTTTGCCCTGACAAACACCCTGCAATGCTGCGCCTTGATTGTGCAAAGCTTTGCCCAATCAGGGTGCAGTATAGGCTGGTTGTTAAGGAGTGGGGATTATGAGTCATCAGCTGTCAATGGGTTTTCCCACTAACAACTAAACAAAAAAAAAGTGGCGGTTAAAAAAAAAGAAAATCTTTTAAATACAGTGCATGGGGAGTACTCTTAGTCTACATGTAAAGTGGCACATCTTTAGCATGCATTAAACATGCTACAGCAAAAATTACATTTCTAAAGAAAAAAAACGAGTCAAATTTAAAATGACTAGAGGTTGCAATTTCCGGCTCCTGGCTATCAGATAATTAAAGCAAAAAACAGTGTGAGCCCCCCCCCCCCCAGTCCATGCCAGGCCCTTTTTTTTATTTTGGTGTGGGGTTCTTCTTAACCACTTAAGCCCCGGAGGATTTGGCTGCTCAATAACCAGGGCCTATTTTGCGATTCGGCACTGCTTGAATTTAACAGACAATTGCGCGGTCGTGCGACGCTGTACCCAAATTAAATTGACGCCCTTTTTTTACCACAAACAGAGCTTTCTTTTGGTGGTATTTGTTCATCTGTGCGATTTTTACTTTTTGCGCTATAAACAAAAAAAAATATTTTTCACATTTTTTTTAAAATCGAACCCCTGACTGACATTTTTGACACTTTTGGGGGTACCAGTGACATTACTACAGTAATCAGTGCTATAAATATGCACTGTTACTGTAAAAATTACACTGGCCGGGAAGGGGTTAACTTTAGAAGTGATCAAGGGGTTAAGTGTGCCCCTACGGGCGTGATTCTAACTGTCAAGGGGCGTGGTTTGTGATGTAACCACAGAGACATACGATCCTACATAGCAGGTCTCTGCAGTTACACCAAGGAGAATGACAATTAGAATGAAAATTCTAAGAAAAATTATCTTTTTTTCTGGTTCTGGTCCAGAACCAGAAAAAAAATTCTGAGAATTTTCAGTAGCGCAGGGATGGGGTTCCGCTCCTTTCACACCTGGGCATTTTTGTTGCAGGTGTTTATTGGGCATTTTTTGGGCGTCTTTGGAGGCAGGCATAACATCTATATTTCTGTATAGGGGTATATACAGACACACACATAAATATATATATATATATATATATATATATATATATACACACATATAGGTGTGAAAGGAGCGGAACCCCATCCCTGCGCTACTGAAATAATTTCAGTAGCGCAGGGATGGGGTTCCGCTCCTTTCACACCTATATGTGTGTATGTGATGTGTATATATATATATATATATATGTGTGTGTGTGTGTATATATACCCCTATACAGAAATTCAGATGTCATTCCTGCCTCCAAAGACGCCCAAAAAATGCCCAATAAATGCCTGAAACAAAAACGCCCAGGTGTGAAAGGAGCGGAACCCCATCCCTGCGCTACTAAAAATTCTAAGAAAAATTATCTTTTTTTTTCTGGTTCTGGACATGCTACGAAGCTGAAACTTCACAGGTACACTTTTTAGACCCCCCCCAGACACTAAATCCAAAGAAATCTCTTTTTTTTCTATAATTTTTTCAATAATTGGCTCTCTATCAAAAACGACAATTTTTAAGAACTTTTTTTTGTGTGATTAATAGTCCCTGGGGCATGACCCAGAACCCTAGGCACTTTTAGGGGCATTTATTGGGTTTTAGGGCTTCAAAATGGTGTTTCTTGATTACCAAAGTTCGGGTCCCATTGATTTCAATGGAGTTCTGGAATCCGGACCCGAACTTTTTAAAAGTTCGATCATCCCTAGTGTTCATCTTTAAAGCTGAACTCCAGGCAAATAGCCTATTATACTGTACAGTTAATGAACATATATGTCAGGTGTTTAATCTGCCAAAGTATCTGTAATTTTGTTTAGCCATTGTTGAGATTCACTCATTCCTGCCAGATAATACAGCTGGGTTGGTTACCTTAAGCTGGCCACGGGCTCTGTATTTTTAATTTTTTTTCATTCAGCCAGAAAGCGGAACAAAAAACGGAACCAATTCCCCCATCCACACATTAAAGGTGGATGTGTGAATCCTAACAACAGAAAAAGTGAACTGACCCATTACCACTAAAAAAGGTTTATTATAATCGAAAGATGACATACATTATACTCAGAAACGAGTGATGATATAGCACATAAAAGACAATGGAACTGGTCGTCTCCAAGGTGACCAGGGAACCCCTGTACTGGATGATGTGCTGGTGTCAGCAACTATAAGGCTGGACTGACACGTTTCGAGGGAGGACCCTCTTCCTCAGAGCCAAAAAGTGCTACTGAGACTGACTTTTGTTTGGATGTGGAAATCCTGCCTGCTGTGTCATTGTATTCTGACAGTGGGGAACCACCATGTTCAGAACACACAGATCAGCAAGCCCCTTTGTGAGCAGTCCATCAGTCGATTGGCTCTAGATCAGGACTGACTATGGATGGATCAAAAACAACCGGCTAGATTTTGATCCTTCTATGACCAGCTTTACTATTCTCTGCTACTCTGATCACCTGCCTGTTTCCATGCTAAGAATGGACATCCCACTTTTCTTCTCCTTTATCAGAATGTGTTTTGTTATCACTTATGCATACATCAGTGTCTGATTAGCTACTGACACTGGTTAAAGTTCAAATGGACCGATTGTTGATTTTATTTTTTTTTTTCATAAATGCAGTAAATTGTGTTTTTAATATCTGCATTTAGTTTAGATTTATTAACATTAAAGCAAACCTGTTGGCTACAAATATATTGTACAGTGGGAAGAAGCAGGCCGTGCTGGGCACCTAAGTATGACTTTGGATCTCCTATAAAGTACTGTATAGAGAAACTAAAATAATGCAAAACTGTGCATTTGTTATTTGAGGTTAGTGCTGCTTTGCCATGTGTGCAGGCTCCATTAGTTCAATTACAACTTAAATACCAACAGGGATTGTGCAGCTTGTAATTGTGATATATCACATTTTTGGAGCTTTTGGAGAAAAAAAAAATACTAAGTAGGCTTTAGAATTTATCACATCCTCATACAATATCCTGATCAACTGTCATATTTTACCAAACCATCTCTTTTTTAAACCTTAATATATTTACAGATGTAGCCAGCATCCTAGAAGCAAACACAGCAAATATGTGGTGCACTCAATGTGCATTACAGTTTATCACAAGATGACAGCTCCATATTCAGTATAGCCAATAAACAGATATTCATTTCTTAATGCATTTGCATTATTGCTGCTTGCCAAATGACCTTAGCTGGCATGAAAGAAGAAGTCATAATGCTGACTAAACCTTAATCTTCCATACATAAGGAGCTGGCCTGATTATTGCCATCATCATCAATGTACAGGCTGCACAGTAATACAGCAGTAAAACACCGCCCTAGGGGTTTCATAGCAGCATTCATCGATGCTAGTCAATCTTGCTCATTTCTGCTGTTCAGTGCTAATGTGTCATCTCAAGAGAATAGACTAGAGAGAACAGTTGTGCAAATGCATCTAATCTTGCCAGTAAGGGTTATTTCATGTGCTGTAGTGTCAACTGAGCTTAACTTTGCTCTTCTGAAGAAAACAACCAGAACGGCATTTGGCAACACATTCTGAATTTGCAAACATTCCTCTGAATGTTATGCTTTAAAAAAAATGTATTTCATTTGAAATACAATTTTGCACATGGTAGATAAGAGTGTAATGACTGATTTTCATAATTTTGGTTGATTTGAGTGTCTGAGAGATTTAGAAAGCTCCTCTGAGAAAAGCAACGAAAAAGATGTAGAAAGGTTCTCTGTATCATGTAGAAAATGTGTATGATCATTTTCTATAAAATTGGTGTAGCTATAATAAAGATGTCTCTAAATGTTAATATTGAGTTGCCTGATTTGATTTGGGCGTAGTGTGTTCACTATGCAGCTGTTTATACGTCTTTAATCACTTGCCGACCACAACACGTATATACACGGTTTGCAAGTGGTTTACTGGGATTATGGTTGAAGATATCAGCCAAAACCTGAGTACTATTTTTTGCAGCTGGCTTCTGGCTTTCTTATGAAAGAATTCTGAGTGGCTCATGAGGTGATGAAATGCTTTCCGAAGTGGCGGGATGACCCCCCCCCCCCCCATTGCTCGACGGTGTTTCTAGGGTGTACTAGGGTGTACTATTCACCCGAGAAATTATCCAATGGAGCAGCCAGCTGCTCCCCTAGGTGGTCAAAGAGTATCTACTCTATGGCCTTGGAGGACATCATGATGTCACTTCTGGTGCAGGCTCAAAGTAATTAATTAATTTTTTTTAACCAAAAGATCAAAAAAACATTTTTTTTCTGATATTTTGCTTTTAAAGGTAATGAAGAGATTTGGGGGTCTCTTTAGCTTTGAAAGAAAAAGAAGAGATTTGGGGTCTTTTTTGACCCCCAGATCTCTCCATAAAGAGGACCTGTCGTCCTTATTTCTATTACAAGGGATGTTTATTTTTTGTAAAAGGAATAAAAGTGATAAAAAAACAAAAATTAATTAAAAGGACAGTGAGAAAATAAAAAATGAAAAGTAAAATAAATAAGACATTTTTTTCAAGCACCCCATCCCTTCGTGCTCACGTGCAGAAGCGAATGTATACGCAGGTCATGTACACATTTGTAAACGGTAATCGCACCACACATGTGAGGTATCGCTGCGAACATTAGATCAAGGATAATGATTCTACCGCTGATTCCACTGTAATTCTAAACAGGTAAATTATTAAAGCGTTTAAAGCTTTGCCTATTGAGATTTTGAGGTATAGTATTTTGTCGCCACTCCACGAGCATGTTCAATTTAAAAGTGTTACATGTTGGGAATCTATTTGCTCGGCCTAACATCGCCTTTCACATTTTACAATAAAATTGGGTTAAATATTGCATTTTTTTTTTTCATTAAAGTGTTAACCTCCCTGGTGGTATGATTCTTTCCGATTTTAGGTGCTGAAAGCGGTACCATTATTTTGCAAGTAAACATATATTATATATATATATATTTGCGTATATATATATATATATATATATATATATATATAAAATACATAAAAAGTACAGTAAAACTGCAGGAAAGGGCACTGGGGTGCAAACAAATGTGAATTTATTTTATTTTGTAATGTATCAGTGTGTTTGGTGTGTTTTTTTTTTTTTTTTCGTTTCAATAATTTTTATTAGTAATTCGCATTAGTATTTTTATTAGTATTTTATTAGTAAGCCGCAAGGCACAGTTGAGTAGTTACATGAAACAGATATTCACAATGTGCAGTAAACAAAGGAACCAACTGGCAGTAACTCAGTTAACAGAATGAACACAGAAGCTTATACTGGACCGAGGAACTTCCGCCCCCCCCTGGGCACCCCAAAGGGATCAAGCTGTGCCCAAGGAGAGAGAGCCCTCTATAGCATAAGGGAAACCAATATAAACGTCATATGGTTAGTTCCATGGGATTAAACCCATTGCTATACCAAAGGGGAGCTGGGGGGGGAACACACACTAGGGGGGGGAGGAAACATATAAGGTGGGAGGAAACATGAGGGCAACGCAGAGGGTAGCTACTGTAAGATAGAAAAAACATCGTAAGTAGTATGCAATATATATTATGAAATATCAACTAGTGACAGTACATTTGCAGTGTGATAACCAAGCATCCCATTTCCTGTGGAAGGAGTGTACATTTGAGTGAGTGCGAGCTAGTATAAATTCTAGCTCGCATTGTTGGTTCAATGTGAGAATGGTGTCCTCCATCAGGGGGGAATCAGTAGATTTCCAAAGTCTTGTAATTGTAAATTTGGCTGCTAGAAGGAGGTGCACTATTATAGCTCTATGCTTAGGCAAGAAGGTATGAATATTAAGATGAAGCAGAGCAAGGGCAGGTTCAGAGGAAACACGTCGGCCACAGATATCTGAAATCAAGGAAAATATTTGGTTCCAATAGGACCTGAGCGATATACAGGACCACAGCGTGTGGTATAGGGTACCTTGTTCTCCACATTTCCGCCAACACAGGGCTGGAAGGGACGGGTAGATTTTGGAAAGTCTAAAGGGGGTTAGGTACCAGTGGTGGGTCGTTTTGAGATATTCCCAGTGGTTAGCACATTTGGTAGCAGAGTATGTAAAGGAAAATGCTTTCTGCCAAGATGGCATAGGGAAGGACACCTGTAAAGTACCTTCCCATTTCTCCATCTTGGCAGTTTTGGCTGTGGAGTTTTGCCGGGAGCGCATTTGGTAAAACAGAGTGATGCCTTTGCTCAGGGTATGGGTATTGTGAAGAAATTGCATGATTGTCGTAGGAATGCAAAGATGTGTGGGTAGAGGGCAGGAACAGAGAAAGGAGCAGAATTGAAGGTAAGTATGGAACGTTTTGGGGGGAAGATTACATTTCTTTACCAAGTCAGCGAAAGGGGCCAGTTCTCGGTCCCGAAAGAGGTCATGCAGATACATTTGTGGGCAGGAGAGGTTACTAGACGTCCAACATCTAAGGTCTATCTGGGGAATGAAGTATGTCAAGAGGGTGAGTGGAAGTGGGATCTGTTGGCCTGCATCACCAAGAGGTAGCTGCAATGCGAGATCCATCCATATTTTAAACGATGCTTGTATCGTTGGTGAAAGGGTCAGAGGTGGTTTGGCTCCCAATTTAACGGCTTAGAGTGCAAGTTGTAGGTTTTTTAGATGTGTCACATTGGCTTCAGTTTGGTGTGTTTTACTATTTGAATTTGCCGCCGGTTCCATCCCCCTGCGCAGGAGACGGGGCACAGAGCATCGGGAGGAAGATCCGGCCGCCGCACACTGCCGGGATACATCGCTGGATCCCGGGGACAAGGTGAGTACCCTCTCTTTCAGGATCCAGCGATCTTCCTATCGGTACCCCGAGTGAGGCTCGGGGTTACCGCTTTTGGCACTGAAATTTAACCCCGAGCCACGCTCGGGAATACCGCTAGGAAGGTTAATAACGTGTGACATAAAAATTGCAACGATCTTCATTTTATTCCCTAGGGTCTCTGCTTAAAAAAAATATATATATTGTTTGGGGGGTTCTAAGTAATTTTCTAGCAAAAAATACTGATTTAAATTTGTAAACAAAAAGTGGTTAATAGGGATGTGGGAGATTGACCAGTTTCGATTCACAGAAAATTCTGTGAAATTCCAAATATTTTAGTTTAATTTTGCCATATCAGCAAATGCATTAGAATCAATTGGAAGAGCAAAATTAAAGTTGTTTTTTTTTTTTTTTTTTCCTTTTTGGAGTGTGCAATGAGCTGGCTCCTAAGGCTTAAAGACACCTTTTTTTTACAGGCAGAGACCTTTTTTTTTTTTTTTTTTTTTACACAGTTTAGCATTAACATTAAATGATGGTAATATATTCTTTCACTCTGGTATACACTGCATTTTAATGTTGTATCTGGATTAGAACCATTTGGGTTGATTTACTAAGGGCACATAGGGTGTTCCCTTTGCAAGTGAAGTTACACTTTGCAAGGGAGTTTTCCCTAGAGCCTAGTGAACAGTGGAAGAACTGCTGACTTCCTTCACCCAATCATGTGCAATCAAAATGCTGTCTTTTAATTTTTATGCATGTAATTGGGTATTCTTTGTAATGTGATTTTGGCACATTTACCAAGCTCTGGGGAAAATTCCTTTGCAACATCCCTTGCAAAGCGAACAGCCTGTTTGTCTTTAGTAAATCAGCACCCATGGTTCTAATCTGATACAATATTAGGATACAGTCACCTAGCCATGGCCACAAATACTTTGCATGCCCCAAATCTACACTATGTTGTGAACAAGTTTACTTTTTTGTTAGTTGCTAATCACATTTACTTGATATATTGATAACCGGTATAAGGAGCACTGTCATAAAAGAAATACAGAAACGAATACAAATAGGGAACACTGTTACGCTCAGCGCTCCGGGCCCCCTGCTGGCCTCGAAGCGCTCACAGCGCACCGGGACTCTTAGATCTAAAGGACCAGTGCACAGGTGATTGGTACCTGGCCCAGACTGGTTATTAAGGGTTAAGGTTTGTGAAAGGCAGTGCTGACTTAATTAGGCTTCACCTGTGCACTGCTCATTTATACCTTCTCCTCACACAGCTTCCTGCCGGATCTTTGTGCCTTGTGCCTCTGTGAAAGCGTTCCCTTCTGTGTTTGTTTGCTTTGCCTGTTGCCGAATCCTTGCTACCGACATCTCGTCTTTGAACCTCTGCCGCCTGCCCTGACCTCTGCTACGTCCGACTACGCTCTTGCCTACTCCCTGTGTACCACGCCATATCAGCTGCCAGAGAGATCGAGTTGTTACTAGGGGACACGACCTGGTAGTTACCGCCGCAGCAAATCCATCCCTCCTTGCGGCGGGCTCTGGTGAAGACCAGTAACTGCTTAGAACCGGTCCTCTAGTACAACCCGCGCCATCGTCTCTCTGGTCCAGAGGATCCACTACCAGTCCTGCCGGTTCGCGACAAACACTAAGCAAGAGCCCCATTAAAAAATGATCTCAAGTTATTGCAACCATAAGAACTTAACTGGTGTGTATATTGAAAATAATCCATACAATTATTTTTTAAGGAGCAGTTTAATTATATGTCTATCCTGGTGGCATAAATGTTACAGCTAAATAGCAAGACAAGCTAAGACTGAGGACAAATTAACTGGAGCTACAAGAGAGCAAGCAGAAACAGAATCATGAACAGGCCAAAAATACATAAAAGAGCTGCAGCATCATCACACTGCCTAGCTCAGCCAGAAGCAGAATAAAGCCAATGAAAGTGTGGAGAGCATTTATCATAACTGTGCACACTGTTAAAATGAACAGCAGCAAGGCCAGAAGAATATTAATGCATCTCTTGATATTTTTTTACTTTCATTTTAGTGTGTGAAAACATTTCTCTCTGCTTGGGAAAAATAATAGGTATATTTCCAAAACTACGGTCACACTCTGGGGGGCTTCTAAAAACATACCTTTACATTATTAGAAGGCTAGCAGCATTTACAAACATGAAATACAAGAAAGTTGCCATAGCAACTCGAGTCAAGAGGTAAAAAAAAAAAAAAAAAAATCTCAAAATAACAAAGTAAAGGTTTAGGCAATAATTGAAGATAAACACTTTATACTTCCAATGCTGTCGGGGTCATGTATAAACAAACTCACTGTTCTGAAAAAGTGTACAGAAATGATTGTGCCGTTCTTGGTTTTGAATGGTCTAATGACTTAACAGAAGCTTGCGTAATTTTACAACCTATACTGATTAGAGATTCCAAACAAACAGGTGTCTCACACTGGGCACGCTTCTAAAAATTACTCTCTTTTTATTCCCAGGAACAAATCAAGAGCTAAAGGGGAATTCATGCAGTATAGATCAGTCACTCATTGACAGCGCATCAGACTTTGACAAGCTGTTTGGTTCTGTTTAAAGTCTAACTTAGGCCTTGGCCCATCAAGGCCATAGCTATTGAATTATTGACAGCCTCTCAGAGTGGTGCAAGGAAGGAGAGTGCTACAGTCTCAATTCAATAAAGATGAAATGGAAAAAGTCTCTGAAGTTTACTTTAGCATAGTAAAGGGGTTTTAATGGGCTAGTTTAAAATTCAATAAAAGAATGCATTAGACTGATTAGATTTAAATGCTAGATGGAAACACAAACTTTGTCCAAGTACTCCAGTAGGCAAATACGTTATGTGTTAAAGTATGTCCTTTTTAGAGTTGCAAAAGAAAAAAGATATATATATATATATATATATATATATATATATATATATATATATATAAATAAATGTTTGGCTTCACAGCAGTAATTACACAGATAAAATGCCTATAGGGGGCTCTTTGTTTAATTTTTTGCATAAATTGTATACTCCTTGCACCCCCTGTACAATGCACAATCAGGTAGGTGATTTGCCTTTCTCATGGGATAATACATGGTGCAATAAAGCTTTTAACGTGACCTTGCTTGTCAGAAAGGAATCAGCATAATCTCGTATTTGATCCAAGAAGTAAAAAAAAAAAACGAATGCTTAAATAATGAATAAAGTGACACTAAACTTTTTTTAAATAAAAAATCTTCAAGTGTGTATTCATACTAAAAAGAAGTACCTTCTGCTGCTTTCAGCTTCCAAATCTCTAAATTTCAATTTTTTTTATGCTGTGATCTGACTTCCTCTTGGAGGGTGGCTATGTTTGTTCTCAATGTTCCCACTGTATGTAAAATTGTACACACCCTCTCTTGCTCACTTCTGAGATAGACTAGAGACTACTGACTATGGGATTCATTGTGTGCATAGAGCAGTGCACAGGACTGCAAGTCCTGTGCACTGCTCGTTCAGAACAAATGGAAGTGAGGGGAAAAAAGAGGTTCTGCAGCTCATGGAGGACATTAAAAGGAGACAGGAAAACACAGTAAGGAGTGATTTCATGAAAAATAGATTACAGGGCTAATAAAAAGTGGATGTTGATGGGTTATTTTTGGAGTATAAAGATATTGTTAATGTCAATTTAACAAGAAGTAGCAAAGAGAGATCTTTCTGACCCATATTGGCCACAATGGAGAGGTCTCAAGGTGGACTTCCTTGCAGAGTGCGCATTTTTTTTTCTTTAATAGACAGCTAATATAGAGTGGAATGGAGAAAGTCTTCTTTGAGGAATATATATTCTATCGTCCTTTGTATAGAGATTGCTAGAATAGAGAGGGACATCTCTGAAGAAAATATTTTCTACCTTTCTTTACATAAAATATGTAAAAATGGAGTGGTTTGGAGGAGGTCCTCCTTTTCTGCATAGTTGGTAACATAGTTTGCTAGTCACAAGGCAGGCACACATGGACTAGAAAGGAGAAAGTCTTCCCTGTAGAGGGTGTAATCTGAAACCTAATAGGCATTTAACCCTAACCAAAACCCTACTCTCTTAACCAATGGGTTAGCCCTAAGTGTAAATACTAACCATAACAGCTACCTGTGAGCCTTAACTGTAAAATTCACCTCCAAAATCCATCTATAACCCCTTACCATAATCGTATTCCAAACTGTACCCCAAACTGACAAAATGATTCTTATTTTATACAGTATAGTGCAAAAGAAAAAAAAAATACAATCAGCCAGTTAAAGCGGAGCTCCACCCAAAATCAGGTACGATACAGGTACGCGCTTCCCACTTTCGTTCTGAGCACTGTGGCGCTCAGCAACAGAAGTTCTACTTCTGCCCTCCCCTGCAGTCTTCTGGGACACTGACAGGTCCCAGAAGACTGCAGCCACCACTCACGATGTGCAACGCCACTTGTACATGTGCAGTGTGCACCCGGCTGTGAAGCCTCATGCGGTCACAGCCGGGTGCCCATAGTGAAGATGCTGGCGCTGGGGACCAAAGACAGCGGATGGGACTGTCTGGGGTGAGCTCACTGCTGAATCCTGAGACAGGTGAATGGCTGTTTTTTAAAAGTCAGCAGCTACACTTATTGTAGCTGCTGAGCTTTATTTTTTACCACAGGTGGCTGGAACTCCTCTTTAAGTTACAAATCCCAATCTACAAACTCTAAATCCCACTGACTAAAAATCTATTAAACTCATTGAATGAGCATAACAGTGAGACACCCAATATTTTAAGAATGGTGTTGGCAAAAATATTTGCTATATCTATACCTGCTAAAGTAGCCCTGGTTGCTACAAAATGCAATAAAGCTGAACTACTGGCAACATATACAATCTTTAAAACCCTCTCAGTTCCGGTTTCCGGCGCCGAATGAGGTAGGAGCGCTCTCCCTCGGCTCCCGCGGTCGGACCCGTAATCGGCATATAAAATCGGCCTATTTGATCAATAAGAGTCCGCATCCGGCTCCCCCACCTCCGGGCAACCCCCAGGACCAGCTGTATTGCCGCAATGGACAAATTTTTGGAAAAAAGCGGCCCGCGCGTTCCGCCGGGCCAGCCGCAAATCGAGGCCCCGGTCTCGGCCCTCCCCGCGGCGGAGGCCTCACAAATGGACATAGCGGCTCCACCATCCCCAGAACTGCCATCCCTGGGAGACCCACAGTCGGACCGCATTGCCCAGACTGTGGTGGCCCTTCTCTCCCCCACTATTTCTGCTGCAGTTCAGTCGGCTGTAGCAGCTGGTATGCAGGACATCAAAAAGCAGCTTGCTGCTCAATCGCACAGGCTGAATGAGGTGGAAACTCGGGTGGCCAGCATAGAGGAGGAGATATACAGCTCCCACAATTTCGAAATAACCCAGGACAAAACCAACCAGTTTCTGCTGCAAAAGGTGGAGGACTTGGAGAATAGAGCGCGTAGGAGTAACCTCCGCTTTATTGGAATACCGGAATCCGTGCCGCCATCATCCATCCCGGACCTTTGCTCCAAACGGATCCCGGAGGCGCTGGGTCTGCATGGCATCTGCGTGGTTGAAAGGGCCCACCGCATGGGGATTCACTCCTCTGACAGAACCACGCCGCGTCCGATCATAGCTAAATACTTAAATTACGCCGACAAATCCGCTATCCTCCAAAAATTCAGACAATCCAAATCTCTTCAGATCGATGGTGTTAAAGTCCTGATTTTTGCTGATTATTCGGTGGAAGTGGCCAAGAAGAGGAAGGCTTTCCAGACTGTATGCTCAAAGCTGCACCAAGCTCAAATCAAATTCACATTGGCATACCCGGCGACACTTCGGCTACGCGCACCCTCTGGCGAACAATTATCTTTCCAAGACCCCTCGGAGGCGGAAGCTTTCGCTCGCTCTCTCCAGGCGGGTGGGTCGGACACCTGTTCATCTAAAACCCCTCCAACCCAGCGCACCCTGGTCCCGTGGAGCCCTCGCAAGGAACCCCCCAAGAGGCAGAAGTACTCGGACGTTGTTGGCGGCAGCCGTTTCCTCCCGAACCGCTGAGGAGTCCTGGACCCCTGCGTGTGTCTCTCTCCTCTTCTGAGGGCGTTGATTGGGATCACGTAAAGTATCACCCCCTTGCATAGTTATTCTCTCCTGCCATATGTCCCCCCCGGTCCATCCTGGGGGCCGTGTGGTGATCCCACCCTCCTCCTTATCGCTCTTAATGTTTATATGCATACATATGATGTATTGATGTTTTTCAGACGGTTATTGTTATCATGGGTTGAAATGTTTTGTCATGTCATCTTTGGCTTCACGTCTGGGTTTCCTAGATGCTGCACTGTGCCTGCTTTTGGCATTAAG
This sequence comes from Pelophylax lessonae, assembly GCF_965119305.1. Taxonomy (NCBI): domain Eukaryota; kingdom Metazoa; phylum Chordata; class Amphibia; order Anura; family Ranidae; genus Pelophylax; species Pelophylax lessonae. The sequence continues at coordinate 163,395,717 of NC_138773.1, forward strand.
TTACTCGCATACGGGCCATGTTTTTGGGGAGCCCAAACTACCACTCCCCCTCCCCCCCCCACATTTGGGGGGCCGGGGATGAGGCGGTGCCAGACCTGCTCGGGTCCGCACCTAGGGCTTCGCCGGTGGATACGGTCGCAGCATTCGGAAAAAAGTGAGGTCCATGCTTTATGCTTTTTTGTTTATCCATTTGTTTATCCTTCTCCCACTACCCCTAACCCTTTCCTTTATACCTCTCCTCTCACCTTTACCTATGGCTCCGAGGAAGGGGACGGTTCCTATCAAGTGTCACATGTCACCCTATTGCCACTACTTCCCTACAGCTCTCATCTCCCTTTATGCTACCCTGCCGGACGCACTTGCCTACACGGGTACCCCAATGTCAGCTACACACCCCCTCCCCCCTGACCCTCCATGAGGATTCTGTCATGGAATGTCAGGGGTCTGAGGTCCCCGATCAAACGGATGAAGGTTTTGAGACATCTTAAAAGGCTCAAGACTGACATTGCCTTGTTGCAGGAGTCCCACCTCTCCTCCGATGACTTCCTCCGGATGCGGAAGTTGTGGGTTGGCACGGTGGTGGGTTCGGCCGCCCTAGGTCGCAAAGCAGGTGTTTTAATACTTATTCATAAACGGCTCTCCTGTGACGTCCTATCCGTTACCGCTGACTCTAAAGGACGCTATGTCTCCGCTCATTTAAAAATAAATGACAGGGAAATACTGCTAACGAACGTGTACGCTCCCAACGTCCCAGACCAGTCCTTCTATAGAGACCTCTCCGCACATCTTCTCAAGTATCCCCAAGTTCCACATCTCATAGGGGGGGACTTTAATGCCCTCATGGACCCACTCTTAGACAAGTCTTTGACAAAAAATAGACGCAAGGGTTCGGCCCCTCTGACCCCGGGTCCCCTGGCGCAATTAATAGATTCCCTTCACCTTACGGACGTATGGCGCCTCCACAACCCTACCGACAGGGACTTTACATTCTACTCCCACCCGCACAAGGTATTTACCAGAATAGACTACTTTTTCTCCTCGACCGATGTTCTTCACAGAATTGAGGATCCAGACATCCATGATATTGTTATATCTGACCATGCTCCCATATCCCTGACGCTAGATCCGCCTGATAAGCAGGCTGACACCAGGCTATGGCGATTTCCGAGCTGTCTCCACACTGACAAAGGATTCCAGGCGTACTTGGCTAAGGCATGGGAGGAATTTGCAGAGCTCAACGCTTCGCACGTCTCGCAGCCCAACCTGTTCTGGGAGACGGGCAAAGCTTACCTTCGTGGTAAAATTATATCCTATGCCTCGGCCTATAGGAAAAACGCCTCTGAAAGTTACCGACGGGCCAGCGAGAGGCTTCAGGTAGCTCAACGGCTGCTGCTGACCGCAGACTCCCCCGAATATCGGCAGGAATGGACCTTAGCCAAGCAGGCCTTTGACTCGTGGGCAGACAACCTGGAAAACATTAAACGCGCTCGTTTCTCGGCCCTGATGCATAAATATGGGAACAAAGCAGGAAAGCTCTTGGCGAGACTTTGCGGGACTCCCTACAAACCCACACATATTGCTTCCCTCCGTAGCTCATCAGGCATTACTGTATCCACCCCCCCGGAGGTGAAGAAAACAATGAGAGACTTTTATGCCTCTCTGTATTCCCCAGACCCTTTTGACGACCGACTAGCCAGTTTCTTCCTAGACAATGTCACCCTTCCTAAAATTTCTCCGTCACAACTAGAGACACTAAACGCTCCAGTGACCCTTCAAGAGATCCATGACACGATAAAAAGCCTTGCCCCCAACAAAGCCCCAGGCCCTGACGGCCTCACCGGGGAATTCTATAAAAACGCCATAGACATAATCGGCCCCACACTTCTAGAGGTGTACTCAGCCTTGTGGAATGGGGGTTGCTACCCTCCCACTGGCAACCAAGCCATAATAAAATTATTAGCGAAAAAAGGGAAGGATCCTCTGGAACCAGGATCCTACCGACCCATTTCCTTGTTAAACTTGGATGTTAAAATCCTGTCAAAAATACTGGCATCCCGACTGGCACTCATCATGCCGTCCTTGATACACCCAGCCCAGTCGGGGTTTACCAAGGGAAGGTCAGCTGCCTCTAATATCCGTAAGGTTCTCTTGGCTTTAGACCAGGCCGCGGCTTCCTCGGGGGGGGATCTGGCTATCATCACCCTGGACGCGGAGAAGGCCTTTGACAACGTGAGTTTTGCCTGGTTATCCAAGGTTCTAACTTCTTTTGGCTTCTCGGGGCCGTTCACTCACGTTGTCGGGGCCATGTATGCTTCTCCTGCGGCCAGGTTGTGGGTAGCGGGGTCCCTTACCGACGAGTTCCGCTTATTCAAGGGCACGAGACAGGGATGTCCCCTGTCTCCTCTCCTCTTTAATCTGGCCCTAGAACCATTGTCCAGGTTTCTTTTGGACAAGGCGCCTCTCCATGGTATCCTGATTGGTAGTCACGAATTACGAATATCCCTTTTCGCCGATGATGTGTTAATATTTACCAGAAATCCCTCCTCGGACATGCACACCATCATATCGATCTTTGATAACTTTAAACTATGTTCGGGCCTGCGGATAAATTACGCTAAAAGCGAAATCCTCCCCCTGGGCAACGCACCCAAACCCGCATGGGTCTCCTCTTCTCCTTTCACCGTGGCGCAATCCCACATAACGTACTTGGGTATCAAAATAGGCAAAATCCCCTCTTCTGTCTATACTCTGAACTATCCCCCTCTTTTCCATAAGATCTCTCGTGAACTAGATAGTTGGATGGATCTGCCTCTCTCGCTCCTGGGAAGATGTCATCTGGTGAAAATGGTCAGTTTTGCGCGACTTTTATACCCTTTACAAACGCTTCCTCTGTTATTAAAACACAAAGATATCAAGTCGCTGACCTCCAGTATCTCTAGATTTGTGTGGCGAGGCAAAAGGCCCCGCATCTCCTACAGCAAACTCTGTCTTCCCAGGGGCGAGGGGGGAGCTAGTCTTCCTAATATTAGATTATATAATCTGTCATGCCTACTCAGAATCTCCCTGGACTGGCTCTCGAGGGCTTCTCTCTACTCCAATTTTGTACTTGAATCGCAAATGTCTGCTCCCTTCTCGCTGGCAGCCCTCCTCCATGTTAAATGGAAGTCTATGCCCTCTCAACTGCAGCACAATGTTCTCCTGCGAGACACAGTGATCGCTTGGAGGGAGTCCAGGAAACTTCTGAGGCTCCCCCCCTCCATGTCCAAGCACTTGCCTATACAGGGCAACCCTGCATTTACTCCCGGACTGCATTCGGACTACTTTGCTCTATGGCGTCGAAAAGGCCTATCGAACTTCTCTGATCTCTGTAATCACGCTACGGGTAAGCCCCGACCACTTCAAGATATTCTGGATGATTACCACCTTCCGGCCTCGCACGTTTTTCCTATCATGCAGTGCTTTAGTTTTCTTCGTTCATCGGGTGCCTCGATTACCAAAAGGTTCAGTGATCCCTTGCTGGACCCTCTGTTGTTATCCGGCAATTATAGCATCTCTGACATATACAAGCCCTTTCAGAAACTTACGTCCTCAAACCTCGCTGGGTCATCGGCCGCCAACTGGGCCAAGGACTTTCCCATGGAGAATTTGGTCACAAAGTTATTCCAAGGATACAAATGCACTGTGCGACTGACACCTAATGAAACGTGGAGGGAGACGCAGCTGAAAATACTGCACAGAGCCTATATTCCTTTCACGTCAAACGAACAGTCCCCCTCAGCGCGTCTATGCCCCCTTTGCAAAACTACCCGTCCATCACTACGCCACAGATTTTGGTCATGCTCATTTATATCTACATTTTGGGACCAGGTGCTGGCGTTCATCCACCAAATCACGCTCCTTCAGCTCCCTAAAGACCCTCTATTACTTGTCTTTGGATACTGGGACAAACGTCTCCAAATATGGACTAGCCGTCCTCTACCTCACCCTCGGACATGGATCCTAACCTGTTTACTGATAGCCCGCAGGGTTATCCTTGCCAATTGGATTGCAAACGAGGGCCCTACTGTTTCACAAGTACATCGTGAGCTTCTAAGCCTTATGACTAAAGACCGGCTTAACATGGACTCCGACTCTTCATCCTCTTCTGCTCGTTTCTCCAGCAAATGGCAGGACTTCCTTGCCTCACTACCCACAAATGCCGTTTCTGCACTGACTGCGGACACTTTTGTATATGCTGATACTGGGTAGTGGAAATCAATACTGTAGGAAATGTGTCAAAATCTGAGTGGTATATCTCACAGGCATTCCTCCCCTCTTCATGTCCCCCCCCCCCCACCTCCTTACCTCTAATCCTCCCCTGTCCCCCCCCAGTTACAACTTCCCCCCCCCATGGCACCAATCCCCCCTAGTTAATCAAGATCCATCCAACTAGGGTTCTAGTATATTCTGTATTTCTGTATTTGACATGGTTACCCTTATTGCTCTTCCGGGTCAGAATTGAGCTCTTTCTTTTGCTCAGCTTTTGACCCCGAAAAAATGTTAAAATGTGTTGTACAATGTTATAACTTTCTCTTTGTACCGTTCATTGACTTTAATAAAGTTTCTTTAAAAAAAAAAAAAAAAAACCCTCTCTCCTTGCCCCTTTTTAAACTTCTAACATCATTTCTCACCTAAACATCTCCTTTAATAAGATAATCCTAGCTTTATTGCATGTGTTGTCATGATAGGACCTGCATCTCAGATCCCGGCAGCAGCAGGTTGGAATAGGGCTGTAAGGTTTCCCTGCCAGACAACAACTCCTACAAGTCCCCTGGACTACACTTGGGAGCCACTATAGTGCTTGTGGGAGGCCCAATGAGCTGTAACAGGAGAAGAGAACTCCACTGTCAACCATTTTAGGGCAGTGGTTCTCAACTCCTGTCCTAAGGACCCGCTAACAGGCCAGGTTTGCAAGATAACTGAAATAGATCACGTGATATAATTTGCAGCTCAGTAATAGCAGTATTCTGATCTGCATCTGCCCAAGCTAATACTTAAAATCTGGCCTGTTAGTGGATCCTGAGGACAGGAGTTGAGAACCACTGTGTTAGGGCAATGCCTCAGATGACTGAAAGCTGCAGAATTCCTTCTGTGGACTGAGACACGGTGATCAGGAGCAGTTTGAGAAAGACAAGCTTAGTTTTTGGCTACTCTGCTGCCATTGCCACAATTTGCAATGTCCTGTAAGCTGCTGCTGCCCAGCAACACAGGGCACTTACAGCTGTGTGAAAGGCAGAAGCATAGTGGTATAACTGAGAACCAAGCTAGCCTTTCTCCACTTGTTCCAGCACTTAAGCTTTTTTCATATTCCTTTAAAATCTTTCCCAGGTCTCATCCTGTTACAAAAATGCAGGTTTATCAGCTGCTTGCCATGAACCAGGGTCATTCCTTATAGCAGGGATTTATCCAGGAGTTCAACCTGTAGAGTCACTACACCCCCTCCCCCTTCCCTTTGACACACATGATGCAGGAGCTCTACTGGAAAGACAGCTATAAAATTTAGTACAGACTCTAGGTCCCAACCCCTCCATAACTTCAGAGCAGTTTGACAGTGGGAAAAATATGTTACAAGCTGGGACAAAGTGGAGAGAGGCAGGTTTAGTTTTAAGTAACACTGCCACTCTACTGCATGGAACTGTCAGTGCCCCATGTTACTGGATAACGGCTGGCTACAGGACATTGCACACACATATGAGGCATAAGGGCAGTGGTGCATCTGAAAACGAAGTTTGCTTTGTCTATCTGGCACTTTGGGGCTGTCTAGAAGAGTAGTAATGCGGAACACTTGTGACTCATTAGAAGGGGTGGTAAAAGAAAGAAATTGCTCTCTATCCCCTCTAGAGATTTATTGCAGAGTGGCAGTGGTGCAGAGTTGTGGCAAGTGGGCAGTGCTGGGCAGAGAGGTCTTGCAATCCCTGGCAGTACCCAATGTTTTTGTTTTTTCTCAGCCTATTGAAGATGCATTTCAGCACTTTAGATGAGATTAGTGCCCCTGCATTCAGCTACAAAGGTGCATGCTATGGCAGGTCTTACTGTTCTTAAAAAAACAGGCTTGCAGGGAAAAAATGCCCTTTCAGTAACAAAAGACAATCTATCTTCAATTTTGTATCCCACAGGAGCATATAAGGGTAAAAGAAAAAGCTGTCCAATGACAAGGATGCACTACCACAACTAACACTGTTTTCTCATGCCTAGAGTTCAGCTTTTAAGGTGAACAATGGGCTGATGACCATAGGGCTTATCTAATAATGTCCAAGGGTCCCCCTATTGTCTATATGGAGACACGAGCATTCTACCCAAGCTAGAAAGTTGGTTATTGACTATCCATCAAGAAATCATTGAGCTGTAAATATACAGCACAGCCACGCTAATGTAAAACCTTTGCATTTTTGCTTTTTATCTAAAACCAATACTATACTATATAGTGGTATACACTTGCTTCTCTTTTTTTTACTTCCATAAATTCTTCTTTATTGCAGAGTGGCAGTGAAGTAGAGTTGTGGCAAGTAGGTACTTCCATAAATTCTTCTTTAGGATTTTTCCAGACATAACAAGGAGGAGAAAACATAATGACAAAAAAGATGAGCTCATCAGTCTTCTGCTTCTCCCTAAACTGTCCACATACAGGCTGGTGGAGAGATAAGTCCTGTAAGTGTAAATTAACCACAGTAGAGAATGGATGACAGGGCTATGCAGAGTGCTCAGGACAGGGCTGTGCTATGTGGCAAAACTGTGTAAATATCAGAACTGAAGATACAGAAATGGAACAACCCTTATAAATTGTATGCATTTCCTCTGTGTATTTAGTTGTTTCCCTGGAGTTCAATTTTAAACCATGACTCATACTGGTTTTATCTTAAGGCCCTATACTAACTATTTTTTTTAACTTCAACTTTTGGATAATGTGAGGAAAAGTTATTAAAGCACATTTTATTGCTGACTATGAGTTCATTGGTTTGCCCTATTGGGAGGGGAAAGCACATAGAACAATACAAACCTCACAGAGTGTCTAGCCTTTCCACATTCTACTAACAAAAGGGGGTTTTAATGGAAATGTTATTCATAACTTTCTATCTTTCTCTGTCCTGGACATTTGTGGGAACCTTTCCCAGTGTGTCACAGACAGAAACAAGTCTTACCTTCTGAACATATTTCTCTTTAGAGTTGAGATTTAAAGTGCTCATAGATATGTTTACATTTAATAACCAATACATATAAGACATCTGCAATATAAGCAGACTCCATTGCACCCAGCATTTCAAATTCTGTGTCTATTATTATATTTGATGGGTTCAGATAATAAGTTTAGCTGAATCATAATTCAGCATCATACAAACACAAACATAAAATATCTCCAAATACTGCCAGTTGTGCAAAAGCAAATTCTTTATGATTCAGGAAAAAAAAGAAGGATACCCATATAGAATGAAGAGAAAAAAGTTATAAGACATTACTCTACATGTTCATTGTGAAGAATTAGTATATTTATTAAATTAAGTAATAATCAACACAGCAAAAGTGAGAATCTTTGATGTATGGTTTAAATCATAAGAATGTTTTTACACAACATGTATCACCCACCAGATAAAACACAGTTCCACTAGAGCATGAATAACATATGGCATCAATAAATATGTTCAGCAAGATCACTTGACTTTGACAAGAATTCTGAATCTGCCCTCCAGTACATCTTGCTGTGCTAAATGTTGTATTGGCAGTATATTCTTTCCTGTGGTCTTCTACATTGAGATATTGTTTTCACTGTTTCCAAATATGTTACCAGTGTTTGAAGAACCTCTTCGGAGAAAAATTCACTAAAACTGGTGTACAAATAATCTGGTGCAGCTGTACATGTTAACCAATCAGCCTCTAACTTCTGCTTGCTCAATAAAGCTTTAGGCTCGGTTTCCACTGTTGCGACTTGCTGTGCAACTTGACACATGTCAAGTCGCACAGCAAGTCAAAAGTCATTCATTTCTATTTGGCCCGTTCTCACTGCCCTGACTTGAGTTGCGGCGACTTGAAAAGCAGTTCATGCACTACTTTTGGACCAACTTCAGTGCGACTTCCTTCTATAATGAGGGACAAGTCTCACTGAAAGCCGCGAACAAGTGAACACTACAGAGTCTCGCTAGAAGTAGCGCGACTCTGTAGCCGCAGCAGTGGAAACCGAGCCTTAGGCCCCTTTCACACATACGGTCTGTTCAGTTCATCAGTTCAGTCACGTCAAATGTATCAGTTTTCCATCCATTTTTCTTCTGTTTTTCATCCGTTTTTCATCCGTTTTTCGTCCGTTTTTCATCCGTTTTTCATCCATTTTTCAGCCGTTTTTCGTCAGTTGTTATCCATTTTTCATCCCTTTTTCGTCAGTTGTTATCCGTTTTTCATCCGTTGTCATCCGTTTTTCATCCTTTGTCATCAGTTTTTCATCCGTTGTCATCCGTTTTCGTCTGTTGTCATCCGTTTTTCATCCGTTGTCATCCGTTTTTCGTCCGATCCGTTTTTTTGACGGATGAAAAATAGGGCATTCATCCATTCAAAAAAACAGACATTGACGGAAGCAGATGAAAACGGATTATAACGGATGATCATCCGTTGTCATCCGTTTTTACATAGAGATACATTGATGTCCATTTTTCATCCGTCAACGGATGGATGAAAAACGGACAAACGGACATCATGTGTGAAAGGGCCTTAATTGATGAAAAAATTTGATTTTAACATTTTTTTTTGGATATGTTTTAAATCTTCTAGCTTGTAAGCTCTAACGAGCAGGGCCCCCTAATTCCTCTTGTATTGAATTGTATCGTAATTGTATTGTCTTTTCTCATATTGTAAAGCACTGCACAAACTGTTGGCGCTATATAAATCCTGTATAATAATAATAATAAAGCAGAAAGTAATTTTCTTTTTTTAATTGTTGGTCTTTTTTTATTTATAGCACAAAAAAAGAAAAAAGCAAAAAACATAGAGGGGATCAAACACCACCAAAAAAATGCATGGGGAAAAAGGGACATACATTTTAATCTTTTAAATTTTAAAAATTTAAATCTCTTGACCGTCCCTCTTAGATTGTAAGCTCTAACGAGCAGGGTCCTCTGATTCCTACTATATTAAAGTGTATTGTATTTGTACTGTCTACCCTCAAGTTGTAAAGCGCTGCGTAAACTGTCGGCGCTATATAAATCCTAAATAATAATAATTTGGGTACAGTGTGGCACGACCGCTCAATTGTCAGTTGAAGTAAAGCAGTTTTTGTAAAAAAAATAGGGGGGGGGTAAATCTTACGGAGGTCAAGTGGTTAATTAAGTCTGTTAGCATTGACTTATCTAAATTCTTCAGTTCCAAAATGGGCACACTTGCCCTGACCACTGGCATATTTTCTTATTCTGCCCTTTTCTTAGTTTGAATTCCATGTTTCTTTTATTTTTGTAAATCAGCAAAAAGTACAGAAATAAAACATATTCAGTCTTAGAATTCCACAAAGAAAAATAAAGCTGTACCTTGCACTGCAAAGCTACTTAAAGTTTTTGTTCACCTTTACAGAAAAACTGTAAAAATGAACTAACACCATACACTATCTCCACCCATCGGGTCCCCACTGTACTTACTTCCAGGGATACTGAGCTTTCAGCACCCCTGCAGCCAGTCAAGTGGTCCAGAGATTTGACATGCCATTTCTCTGGTTGGTCAGTGCTCTTACACTGAATTTCTCTGGTCTGTCCCAGAAGCATTGCATAGAGAAGAGTGGAGATTTCATATCTCTGGAATGCTGGCCTGGCTACAGGGGCATTGACATTGTAACATCCCTGGGGGTAAGTACAGCAGGGTGGGGAAGGTGTATGGTGTTAGTACACCTTTACATTTTTTTCTGTAATGGAAAACAAACCTTTTAAACATTTCAAAATGGCAGCAGGGTCTGATCATGGATGAGGGGAGCAGAGCTATTAAGACTTTACAGTGTGGGGTCAAGAGACAATAGACAGTGAGACCAGATAGTGGTGAGGGGAAAAGGAGATTGCCATGAGGCTATAAAAAGCTATACAATGTGTCTGTTTATTTCCTGCAAAGGGATTTGGGAGTGATGGGGGTGTTGCTTTGATTGCGGATCTGAACAGGGAAAAGCAATGCAGGGTACAACTACAGGTAACATTCAGCTGACAGTGACTGAGATTCCACAACTCAGTTTGCCCCCTGACTCCGAGAGTAACAATTAACTTTAAAGTATGTCAGAAAAGACACAAAAGGCCTTTGTATATGTTGGGTTCTAGAGGGTTTATAGATGGTCGAGGAGAGGCCCGATTAGAAAAAAACTGAATTATATCATATCATACCCATACAGTACAACTAACCACCCTCTTAAATCCATTACTTTGCTTATTTTTCTCTTTCAATTTTTTGATTTAGACCAAAATACTATCAAGACATCCGTGTCCATTTTAACAAAAAAAGTCCCTTTGTATTAACTTTTCTAATCTTAGCATTCGAAAATTACTATGATATGAGGGGAAAAAACAGTAATAAATAGAACATTTTCTAGGCCATTTCATACTGTGCACTCAAAAAAAAGCAAATGCAATATACAATTATAATACAGATATTTATAATCCAGTAATGTGTCAGTGCATGCGTGTGTAATAGTGTTATGTTCCCATGATAATTCTACACTCCTTACTACACCAACTCATAGTTGTGTTATATCACATACATCTAATGAAATGAAAAAAAATGTAATAACCATTGCTAACAATTTTTTAAGTCCCTAAATCCGTTGGGCATAACATAAATATATATCTTCATTTTTTTTTTTTTTTTACACTGTATGATGCAAATACTTAAATGTGGATGTATGATATGTAATGTACCAGAGTGATTTAAAGGCAACCTGTACTGGGAACAAAAGTGGTAGCCATTGCTGCTAGCTCTTTGGCAGCTTTTGGTTTCAGTACTTTCTAATACACTCATCCAGAAAAAAGTATAGATATCAGGAAAGTCAGGAAAAAGTAGGAACACCTGATCTGCATTCTTGTACTGGGTCAGTGACCATCTCCTAGATCAACATGATAGCGACGGATCTAATATTTGCAGCAGGGTAGCCTCTATACTTTCTCTGTAAAAACATCCTATAATATTTTTTTAATTTATAATGCATACCTTTAATTTTATGCTAAATTTATATCAAAGTATAGATTGTTTATTGGGGATCTATAAATATGATAGAGTCTGGAGCCCAAGACACATTTAATCCAACACTAAGTGGCTGAGATGTAAAGATTCAACCCAAACTAGGCCAATTACCATAAGAAAACATCTTGCAATCTTCTAGAGTTCCACACCAATATTTCCATGACATTTTCACTTTTGGTACTCCCTAAGAGTACCTTGAAGTCCCTCCATCCTTCACTTAGCATTCCCATATCTTTCGTGAAAGCCAAACATGAATGTTTACATGTTTGTTTCTTGGCAAACATTGTAGTACACTAAAAAGTTTTCTATATATCCACCAGTATTTAGGGAAACAAGTAATTTACAAGCAGTGTTTGCATATATATATATAAAAGGAACTTACATTTCCCAAACAGGAGTAAAAGACAAAAAAAAAGCTACTCCTGTTGCTGTGTTGTATTACTTTTCTTTTTTACTACCAAATAAACCCCCCTAATTATTACCTAATTACTACCCCCCAAAGAAAAATATCATGTATTGTAGCTTATCAATCTTTAGATGTGGTGGCTCCATTGGTTTTCTTTTTTCAGGCATTTTTCTGGAAGAAATGAATGCAGACACTATAAGGACCAGTAAGCAGCATTATATTACATTTTTGTTTTTGGGTTTAGATACACTTTAACCACTTCAATATAGTAAAAAAAAAATGCTGAGGGATTGAAGCCTTTTCTGAAGAGCTGTTTTTAAACAGTACTGCAAAAAAAAAAAAAAACATGAGTAGCTAGTGTGCCAGATGAATGGCTGTCATAAAGCTGTCATTAGACAGCTCAGATCATTGGCAAAATTAAAGTTAAAGAGGGAAGTTTTAACATTGACTGACAATGATTGTATTTTTTTTTTTTAGATGGGGGTTTAAAGTTTTTGGTGGTTTTAAAATGCGACTGGTCACCGATTATTGTGGGATTTTTTTTATGGGTGGGTCCACTGGCTACCAATGGTCATGAGATATTTTTTTTCGTTTAGTTTAGGTTCCAATGGCCATCCATAAGTGTGGGGTCTTTTTTTTAAGATTTGGGGATCTTTTTTCTTTATGTAGTAAAAAAGAGTGATTAACCACACAAAACGATAGCTCTGTCTGTCTAAAAAAAAATATATATATATAAAATTAATTTGACTACAGTGTCTCATGACTGAAGAATTGTTTGACAGGGCTAAACAATATATCAGGGCTAAAAACTGAAAAATGGTCTAGTAAAAGCAAGCCTGTTCTAGATGGTATTTTAGGCTTACAGAGTACCTCCACTTTTGTTGAGAAAAATAAATTCCCCTCTGGGTGATCTATGTGCATTGCAAGTAATATAACAAACTTTGTTGCAGATTCCTACCTTTTGTTATTCTGACAAAATCCCTGTGTGCTCCTCTGTGCTGAGTGGGTCTAATGGGAGTGGTTTTATAATTATCATTCAGCTCTGGCACCTGCAGGACACTAATGAGGAAATCTGCTGGGCCTGCATCCCTTTAGACGTGTTCCTATTGGGTGAATCTCACCAAAAATGACATTTTTGTTGAAATCTGACTTGTATCTTAGTGTAGACTTCTGGGAAAATCAGTGAGCCAATCACACAAGCAGGAAATTATGTTTCTGGGGTGTGGTCAGTACACATTCTTTGTACAGAACAACTCCAGGTAGCCATATTGCATTGCATTTTCAGAAAATTACAGTGGCTGCAGATTGAAAAGGAAAGGTCATTTTTAATAATATTCAATTACAATATGATTAGTGTTGCAATTGTATACACTATATTGTTTTTTCTAAATTTGCTATTTTTTTTTCCCACTAAAGTAGAATTACCCTTTAAATAATCATGGGAATATAATACAATGTGTATGGAAGTGTAATGATTTTAAAACCCAGTGTATAAAGGAGTGAATTGCCAGTGGAATGGATTGTTAATAAAATGTAATGGCTATAATTATTGAGCGGGAAAAAGACTGTTACCTAATGCCCATCCAACCTCTAATGTCTATCAATAACTAATTCATATATTATGCATTACTCAGTTAATTTACCTCTTTCTGCATACGCTCTGCTGTTAAAGAAAGTTTCACCAAAATCACTTGCCAAAACTAATATCCCATAGTAATCTGGTAGTCTTGTTTGAATTCAGTCTAATTTTAAATGTTGTTTTCTACTACCACAGCATTTTACTCTTTCAAATGTTATATACAAATATCCAGTTCATGCATTGTATTGTTTTCTTTATTTTCATATAATGCTGACAAAGTACTGAAGGAATTTTCAGGCACAGTGAGTCTTTGCCTCAGGCACTAAAAGATAAAATAACTTGCCCAAGGTCACAAAGAACTTCGGATGTGGAAATCAAACCAAGCTTCCCTGCTTCAGATTCTGTCACAGTACGGGTTGTTTCCAACTGAGCTATTCCCCGTTCTCTTGTACAAGTATACATTTTATAGCTTTTCTATAAATTCCTGTGGCTGTGTTTCTCAAATAATAAAATTAGCAATTCCCATGAACAGGCTTTTATAGGTTTCATGCATTGCCAAAATTTGGAAACAACAGGTGTGCACGGTGTGGATTATGCCTCTTCCTTAAACTGCTGTAGACATGTTTCTTACAATTCAGTAAACAAACACATTATACAACTCTAACCCAACATACTGATAAAATTTAATATAAACTCTACCTGAACTACAGTGTTCTCATATCTGAATATACAGTATGTATAATTGCTCAAATGAGAAACAAGTTTGCCACAGCAATTTATTTACTTCTGAAAGTACAAAAAAATAGAAAAGACAATCTTTCAGGAAAAATACCAATCTTAGGTGGACATTAACCACTACTGTGGCACAGTGGCAGCCCTGGGTCCAGCGACGTAGACCTAAGTCACTGGACTCATAGCGGTCTCGGCGGCGCGTGCGCCACCAGAGGCTCACTCCCACTGTGTTTAGACACAGTGGGAGTCGGGCCGGAGGAGGAGAGGCGGCAATCACCACCTCTCTTCCCTGATCGTCGGGGAAAGTGTGAGAAGATCCGCCTGCTAAACAAAGCAGGTGGATCTTCTCTGTGACAGACAGGGAGAGATCATAGGATTCAGCATAGCTGAACCTCTGATCTCTGTCTCTATCACAGAACCCCCTCCCCCCAAACACGTCAGTAAGCGTGAGGCATACATTTAGCCCCTTGATCACCAACAGTGTTAACCCCTTCCCTGCCAGTGTCATTATTACAGTAACAGTGCATATTTTTAGCACTGAATACTGTAGTAATGTCACTTGTCCCCCCAAAAATGTCAAAAATGTCAGTTAGGGGTCCGATCTGTCCGCCGCAATGTCACAGTCCCGAAAAAAATCGCAGATCGCCGCCATTACTAGTAAAAAAAAAAAACAATAAAAATGACAAATCTTTCCCATAGTTAGTAAACGCAATAACTTTTGCGCAAACCAATCAAAATACGCTTATTGTGATTTTTTTTACCAAAAGTATGAAGCAGAAAATAAATTGGCCTAAAATGTTAAAAAATATTGAATTATACATTTTTTTTCAGAATGTGAAAAATATTGTTTTTTTTTTCAAAATTTTTAAAATCTTTAAAAAAAAAAAAAAACGCACAGGTGATCAAATACCACCAAAGGAAAGCTCTATTTGTGGGGAAAAAAAGGACATACATTTAATTTGGGTACAGCGTTACACGACCACGCAATTGTCCATTAAAGTAACGCAGTGCCGAATCGCAAAATATGGCCTGATCAGGAAGGGGGTAAAATCTTCCGGTCTTAAAGTGGATAAAAATATGCTCATTGAGAATTTTTTCTGTCAAAGACATGTAGCTAAATACATTTTGGCATAAATATATGACAAAAATTTAATGTATTGGATATTTTTTAACAGTCAAAGTAGAAAATGTCAATTTTTTGCAAACTTTTTGCTCTTTTTTTATTAATATCACAAAAAATAAAAAGCACAGAGGTGATAAAATACCACTAAAAGAAAGCAGCTCTGTTTGTGGGGAAAAAAGGACGTAAATTTTGTTTGGATACAGCATTGCATGACTGCGAAATTGTCAGTTAAAGTTGCGCAGTGCCAAGTTGAAAAAAGTGGCCTGGTCATTGAGCAGCAAAATCTTCCGGGGCTAAAGTGGTTAAAGTTTCAAATTATCAACATTAATTTCTTTAGATCTCTCAGGAAGAATAGTAATTGAGATTTCAAAAGGGAAATTATGAATCTGAATAAAGATTAACAAGATTGTTCTGGCCATGGTTGGTTCCGGCAGGTTTTTTCAAAAATTTTAAAATGTCAACAAACAGACATGTTTAAATTACATAAACCATGTCCCTAAAGCATAGGGGCAAATGATCTAGTTCTTCCCTTTGTATTCATGTATATCTAGCTATAGTACATGTCTCTGCATTTAATTAGCAACCTTCTTAATTTGAAAAGATGATACTTGGTTGTATAGAATAATCATATAAATGCCATACAAACCAGAATGATTCACTATATCTAGCTGTAGATAAGCTAGAATTCTATTATGCAGATTTAAACCCATTGTGTATCAAAGCCTTTTTAACTGGCTTGTTGCATAGGACTGCACAAAATCTAATTATAATATACTGTATAAAACTCAGTAACCTGTAGAAAAAAAATGATCTTGTGTTCATATAATTCTATTTACAGACACATCATTGGTTGCAAGGTATAAAAACATTGAATGGGGATGTTTTGAAACTACTGTAAGGCATATTTATTGTTGGCTGTGTCCATAGTGGGGCAGTTTCTCTTTTCTTTTTGTCCAAATCACCAAATTGAGGTTAACTTTGAGATTTTCCCTTACTTCCTGTCTCAGTGATCACAAAAAGATAAAGGAAAGTCTCTGTAATTGGCACACAGATAGCAATAAAAGGTCAACAAAGATTCTAGACCTTCTCCACTCAGCTTCCAATTTTTTTTTTATAATGGTCAATGTTATTTTATTGTATTTTATAAAATATATTTAGGTACATATAATTATCAATCAAAACTATACAAGCAAAACGTAAACCTAAAAACTCAAATTAACCACTTAAGCCCCGGAAGATTTTACCCCCATTCCGACCAGGGGGTATTTTGCGATTCGGCACTGCTTGACTTTAACGGACAATTGCGCGGTCGTGCGACGCTGTACCTAAACGAATTTGACGTCCTTTTTTTCCCACAAACAGAGCTTTCTTTTGGTGGTATTTGATCACCTGTGCGATTTTTTGATCACACGCTATAAACAAAAAAAGAGCGTCAATTTTGCAAAAATAGCAATATTTTTCACATTTTTTTATATGAAATTCCTCCCAAAAAAAATGTAAAAATCAAAATTTTTAAAAATTTTCGACCAATTTGTTTTATGCTACCTATGTTTGGTAAAAAAAATCGCAAAAAGCGTATTTTGATTGGTTTGCGCAAAAGTTATCGCGTTTACTAACAAAGGGAAAGATTTTTGTCATTTTTGTTGTTTTTTTTTTTAACGCGTAATGGCGGCGATCTGCGATTTTTTTTGCAGTACTGCGACTTTGCGGCGGACAAATCGGACCCTTGACTGACATTTTTGACACTTTTGGGGTTACCAGTGACATTTCTACAGTAATCAGTGCTATACATATGCACTGTTACTGTAAAAATACACTGGTAGTGAAGGGGTTAACTTTATTTGGAAGGGAGGGGCTGTGTGTGTCCCTAGGGGCGTGGTTTCTACTGTGATTGGCTGTGGCTCTAGCTGTAAGGACACTGATCAATGGATCTACATACTAGATCCGAGTGATCAGTGTCTTTGCAGCGAGGAGAATGACAGGCAGTTTGTTTACACAAGCTGCCTGACATTCTCCCTCTCCCCCGCCGATCGCCGAGTGGCCGGCGGACATCGGGTCCGCTGGTCACACGCGCGGGGGGGTCCGTGACCACGCGGGAGCGGGAGCGCGCCTCCGGGGGCGCGCGCTCGCTCCCTAGACCCTCACAAGCAAGCAACGTAGCCCTACGTTAGTTTGCCTGTGAGGGGCTGACCGCCGACGTAGATAGTCGTGCGGCGGTCGGCAAGTGGTTAAAAGAATATATATATAAAATGAGTTAAGTTTGTTGTTTTGCTTTGTTTTTTTTTTTGTTTTTGACACTATGACTGATAGAACAACTAACAGTCCGTACAAATATACAGTAGTTACTGTATTTCAACATATATTAAATCACTGAATACAGAAAGAAAAATATAATATATATTTTTGCATTGATGCCTTCATATTAACAAATTCTCTTCTTTGGTATAATCTCTTTTATTCTTCAAATTTATACCTGCCAAGTTTTAGATGCATTTAAATAACTGATGTCAGATAAGCAACATTCTGGAAGTCCCACGCTGGAACTATAATTTAAAATACAATGAGGCAAGCACTAACTGTCACATTGACATGCACAAAAATATTCCATGTGGACTTTTAAAGTGCATCGTAAAAGCTTCACAGAACTGTGTTACTTAAAATAATGCAAATTTTCAAGAGTCGTTTATTTTAAATGAAATTTGCCTAATATGACCTCATCCCCCTTTTTTTTTTTAAATCACTTCCAATGTGCCACTTCCTCAATTCATAAAGAAATTCTAACAAGTAAATGTATGTTCATTTTCTTTCTGCTGGATTATATTTGCTATGTCAAGCATTATGAGTAAATCAAAGGCGCTTCTCATAGGCTTTAACAGTAGCTCTAATCTCCAGACCAACATTTAGAAGGCAGCTTAGCCATTTCCAGCTTGAGTCACTTCCAACTGATTTGACATACTCTAATTACAGCCTTTATGTAATAAAAGCCATTTGTATGTTGCCATGAAGCATTTTGATTGCAAATACACAGAAATGTGCTGAGTTTATACTCCCTAGCTTATTAAGAAAATGCTCCTCTTTGGCTCAGCCTCTAATTAGAAAATCACACTGCTCAGGAATCACCAATCCTTGAACATTTAAATCACAGTGTCCTCTTGCCTACGCTGAAATCATTTCCCCAAGCAGGCACCACAGGGCCGCTGCTGCCCACTTAAAATTTGAATTAGAAGCAATTTCCATACTTGTGTGTATTAGAGTGTGATCTTTTAAGGCCAGAAACTCCATCTAGGAATAACGATATAATTAAACAGATAATTAGAATTTATGTGCTACATTTTACTAATGCAGCTATCTCTTTTTTTTTTTTTTTTTCAAGTCTTGTTTTGATCACTTACATACTGTACTACCTAGAGCAATGTGTTAAAATTCTCACTGAAGTTCATGTTTTAAATTACCTTTTTCCTACATAAATGAGTGTTTTATAATATAGCTACTTAATGTTGCACTCTGTCTTTAAATTTGTTTATATTCCCATAACAGAAAAGTAATTTATCATGATGACTGTAGTCTCATGAGGGCATGGGGAATTGTTTACACGTACAGTGGGTACGGAAAGTATTCAGACCCCCTTAAATTTTTCACTCTTTGTTATATTGCAGCCATTTGCTAAAATCATTTAAGTTCATTCTTCTTCCTCATGAATGTACACATAGCACCCCATACTGACAGAAAAACACAGAATTGTTGACATTGTTGCAGATTTATTAAAAAAGAAAAACTGAAATATCACATGGTCCTAAGTATTCAGACCCCTTGCTCAGTATTTAGTAGAAGACCCATTTTGATCTAATACAGCCAGGAGTCTTTTTGGGAAAGATGCAACAAGTCTTTCACACCTGGATTTGGGGATCCTCTGCCATTCCTCCTTGCAGATCCTCTCCAGTTCTGTCAGGTTGGATGGTAAACGTTGGTGGACAGCCATTTTTAGGTCTCTCCAGAGATGCTCAATTGGGTTTAAGTCAGGGCTCTGGCTGGGCCATTCAAGAACAGTCACGGAGTTGTTGTAAAGCCACTCCTTCGTTATTTTAGCTGTGTGCTTAGGGTCATTGTCTTGTTGGAAGGTAAACCTTCGGCCCAGTCTGAGGTCCAGAGCACTCTGGAGAAGGTTTTTGTCCAGGATATCCCTGTACTTGGCCGCATTCATCTTTCCCTCGATTGCAACCAGTCGTCCTGTCCCTGCAACTGAAAAACACCCCCACAGCATGATGCTGCCACCACCATGCTTCACTGTTGGGACTGTATTGGACAGGTGATGAGCAGTGCCTGGTTTTCTCCACACATACCGCTTTGAATTAAGGCCAAAAAGTTCTATTTTGGTCTCATCAGACCAGAGAATCTTATTTCTCACCATCTTGGAGTCCTTCAGGTGTTTTTTAGCAAACTCCATGCGGGCTTTCATGTGTCTTACACTGAGGAGAGGCTTCCGTCTGGCCACTCTGCCATAAAGCCCCGACTGGTGGAGGGCTGCAGTGATGGTTGACTTTCTACAACTTTCTCCCATCTCCTGACTGCATCTCTGGAGCTCAGCCACAGTGATCTTTGGGTTCTTCTTTACCTCTCTCACCAAGGCTCTTCTCCCCCGATAGCTCAGTTTGGCCAGACGGCCAGCTCTAGGAAGGGTTCTGGTCATCCCAAACGTCTTCCATTTGAGGATTATGGAGGCCACTGTGCTCTTAGGAACCTTAAGTGCAGCAGAAATCTTTTTGTAACCTTGGCCAGATCTGTGCCTTGCCACAATTCTGTCTCTAAACTCTTCAGGCAGTTCCTTTGACCTCATGATTCTCATTTGCTCTGACATGCATTGTGATCTGGAAGGTCTTATATAGACAGGTGTGTGGCTTTCCTAATCAAGTCCAATCAGTATAATCAAACACAGCTGGACTCAAATGAAGGTGTAGAACCATCTCAAGGATGATCAGAAGAAATGGAAAGCACCTGAGTTAAATATATGAGTGTCACAGCAAAGGGTCTGAATAATTAGGACCATGTGATATTTCAGTTTTTCTTTTTTAATAAATCTGCAACAATGTCAACAATTCTGTGTTTTTCTGTCAGTATGGGGTGCTATGTGTACATTCATGAGGAAGAAGAATGAACTTAAATGATTTTAGCAAATGGCTGCAATATAACAAAGAGTGAAAAATTTAAGGGGGTCTGAATACTTTCCGTACCCACTGTACATCCATATTAGAAAAAAAAAAATTAATTACTACAGAACTGTTTATTGTTGCTTAGATTTCATTCTTCCTTAATAAGATGCAAAAGCATAGATAGAGGAAGGCAGTGGAGGACACACAGAAGAAGGGGTATGTAGTAGTGTAAAAAATGCCTCTTTGACCATGTATCAAAAATGATCATTATTATTATTAATTTTATTAATATTATTTGCTTAAAAGGTTAAGTCCATTAAATTGTGTTGGGTAGAAATGAAGTGCATCAAGCCTATATGGTTTTGTGAATATATAATTCAATAACTGTCCTAAATAAATAAATACTGAGGGGGTTTGTGTGTGAGTCATTGAATATAGAGATGATCTCTAAATTAAGGGAATAAAAAAAGTGACGCTCAGGAACCAGTGAGAACTTAGAAATAACAATCAGGGGAGAAGGAAAAACAGAGTAATTGAATTAAAGGTTAAGTTCACCTTTTCCAGTAAAAAAGCCTATGAAGTCAGGGAAGCCTGTCCAAAATTCTCCCAGTCAGAAATCCCTACATCCTTCCTTACTAGACCTTTGGACGCTCACTACTCCCAGCATTACACGAGTAAAAACCAATAGTTTTTGCATCCTAGCAACAAGACAGAATGTGGTGGTTGTGAACTGTGATTTTTTTTTTGTCCAGAATTCCAGGGGCCCAAATGGCCTACATTTATGACAATAAAAAGGTGAATTTAGCCTTTAACCACTTCTGGACCGGAAGATTTCCCCCCTTAATGACCAGGCCATATTTTGTGATTCGGCACTCCGTTATTTTAATGGACAATTGCGCGGTCATGCAACACTGTACCTAAATAAAAAATTTTCCCCATAAATAGAGCTTTCTTTTGGTGGTATTTGATCACCTGTGCAATTTTTATTTTTTGTGCTATAAACAAAAAAAGAGCAAAAAAGAAAATAAAAAATTTAAAATCAAAATTTTTTAACATTTTAGGCCAATTTGTTTTCTGCTACATATTTATGGTAAAAACAACTGCAATAAGCGTATTTTGATTGGTTTGCGCAAACGTTATTGCATCCACTAACTACGGGAAAGATTTATGTCATTTTTATTGTTTGTTTTTTTTACTTGTAATGGCGGCGATCTGTGATTTTTTGCAGGACTGCGACATTGCGGGAGACAGATCGGACCCTGGACTGACATTGTTGACGCTTTTTGGGGGGACCAGTGACCACTGTTACTGTAATAAGGACACTGGCAGGGAAGGGGTTAACAGTGTGGGCGATCAAGGGGTTAACAGTGTGGGTAATCGAGGGGGGATTTTCTAACTGTGTTGGGTTTGGCTTGTGGAATGACCATAGAGACCTGTGATCCTATATAGAAGGATCACAGGGGCTCTGTGATCATTCCAGGGAGAAGAACGGTCAGCTGTGTTTACAACAGCTGGCCGTTCTTCTCTCTCAGCGGGGAGCGATCGCGGGTGTCAGGCGGCAATCAGAGCCGCATGCCCTGTGCATCAGCTTCCCCACTGATGAGCGGGGGCGGGAACATGCCGCCAGCGGCACGTGCGCCCCCTGACTGCAGGCGCGCTACCAACGTAGACCTACATCAGTTTGCCTGAGAGAGCCACACTGCCGTAAGAAAATAGGCGGCCCGTGGTCAGCAACGTCCTTGAACATAGAGAGGGCACAAAGGAAGGCCTCAGACTGTTTATAGCTTGTTTTTGAACTGTAAACTGTGGATAACAGAGAGTCAAATAGGAGGAGCAGAGTAGAGGAAACATTAGCATTGTTGCATGAGCTTTACCACAGCATTCTTAACAGAATTGTGGAGGGGGCTGGTCTATTTAGTGAAAAACTATAGACTGCACTAAGCACCAATATTTATCACCTATACACCAATACAATATCATAATATAATGACTGACAAAGGGAGAGATGTTAACAGAATATACTGTACATGGTATTAGTGAAGGTTATCTGGCCAATATATATTGAGCATTATCAAGATACCTTTGCCCTAACATTCATGAATTTATATTAAGTAAAGAAAATAATGGATTTTTCCATGTTATCTTTTCCTAAAAGTAGAACCCTGTTACACTAGAAGTCAAATATAAAGCACCAACACAAGTTAGTTTAAAGATCCTATGAATGCAGGAATTGCTTGGCTAACTTCACGATGAATGCAGGGTCCCTATTTGGATTCCCCTTTGAGTTTACAACTACCATTATGCCCAATCCGGGTGGAACATGTCAGAGGGGCATGGTTAATGGGTGCGGGCTATAGTGGAATCTCATACTTTCCTTTGAGACGTGGTTGATACACATAGAGTGCTGTCCTGGGCTTTTTTAGTACTGTAGATGAACAGAACGTGTTCCTTAAGGGGCCATATCTGTCAAGTGTAGTAAAAAAATATAGTCCTTGAAACTATATGTAAATATTTTTCTGTAAATATATACATATTTTTTTTTACAAACAATTATTTCCAGATAATTTTAAGCACTTTATGTTTCTTAACACAATCTATGAACAGAGGATAAGTAGATGAATAAAAGGTCGACCTCTTCCATTCATAGACTGCATAGACTGCTTTCCATTGATGAATGAATAGAGGTCTGGCTGTCACAGGTAAAATGCTGGTATTAACCCTAACAGCACCAGAAGTTTATGGCTGTGGCGTTATGAGGGAGCAGAGGAACTTGAACTTTAACCACTTGCCGACTGCTGACAGTAATCCTACTGTGGCAGTGCGGCTCCCCTGGGTCAAGTGACGTGTTTAGACACAACTGGAGTCAGGCCAGAGGAGGAGAGGCAGCAATCGTCACCTCCCTTCCCCGATCGTCGAGAAAAGTGTGAGAAGACCCTCCTGCTTATGTAAACAAAGCAGGCGGATCTTCTCAGTGACAGACAGGGAAAAATCACAGGATTCAGCATAGCTGAACCTGCGATCTCTGTCTGTGTCACAGAACCCCCTCCCCCCACACACGTCAGTAAGCATGAGGCATACATTTAACCCTTTGATCACCCTTAGGGTTAACGCTTCCCTGTCAGTGTCATTATTACAGTAACAGTGCATATTTATAGCACTGATTACTGTAGTAATGTCACTGGTCCCCCCAAAAGTGTCAAAAATGTCAGTTAGGGTTCCGATCTGTCCACCGCAATGTCACAGTCCCCCAAAAAATCGCAGATTGCCGCCATTACTAGTAAAAAAAAAATAAAAAAAAAAAAATATTTCCCGTAGTTAGTAAACGCATTAACTTTTGCGAAAACCATATGTAACAGAAAACAAACTGGCCAAAAATTTTAAAAAAATTAGATTTTTACATTTTTTGGGGGGAATATCATATAGCAGAATGTGAAAAATATATATATATTTTTTTCAAAATTGTTGCTCCTTTTTTGTTTATAGCGCAAAAATTAAAAATCGCACAGGTGATCAAATACCACCAAAAGAAAGCTGGGGAAAAAAAGGATGTCAATTTTATTCGGGTACAGTGATGCACGGCTGCACAATTGTCCGTTAAAGTAACGCAGTGCCAAATTGCAAAATAGGGCCTGGTCAGGAAGGGGGTCAAATCTTCTGGTCTTAAAGTGGTTAATTGTCCAGCCAGCAGCAAAAGGAACACTTCACATTGAATTTAAGTATGTTCCGTTTGTTGTTTAAAAGAAAATTGACTAAACTTAGGCTTTAAAAAATAGCCCTCCCAGGGTATCAACTATGCTATGTACAGTATGTGGCCGGATGTACTATTTGGAACTAGACAGAAGGCAATAGTAATAAAATCTTCAATCACTTATGGGAAGGTACAGATTTTTTGGCAGTCCCAAAGGTGTATATGATATAAGGTAGCTCCTGTCTGATTTCGGTATGAAAAACAGAGAATTTAGCCCGGATGTACTATTGTAGGCTTGCTTTATCAAATGTCTAATAAAATGAGAAAGATTTAACTATTGTGTAAGTAAATTAAAGTAGACTATTAAACTATTTCCTTCCCTAACAGATGCAGCAGCTGTGTGCATAATATAAACTGAATGTAGCCTCAACTATATACAGTACACAGTGCTGTGTACTGGTAGCAGGATGGGAACATCCCACCCTGCTTACAGAAAAAAAATAAGTCAGACTGAGCACTGTTCAGCCATTCAAGGGAGTTTTGTATCTTCTGAATGAATACAAAGCTTCCTCTTATTGGCAGAGGTGGAGAGGCAGGAGGATGAAATCACAATCCCAATAACAGCCATTTAGAGGAAACTTTATATTCATTCATAGAATAAAAATCTCCCTGTGAATGGCTGAGCAGTGCTCAGCCTGACTCAGTTTTCTTCCAGGAGCAGGATAGGAAGTTCCCATCCCACTTCCAGAACTCATTGCTGTATACTGTATGTAGCTGAGGCATACATCTGCTGCTTGGCCCAAATGGAGTATTTAGACTTCACTAATCATGAAGATCTAAATTTCCAAGTTGATTCTCATATGTTCTTTCTAACCATTTATAAAGGATTATAATTATAATTTTGCCAACTTTCAATGCTTCAATGACAATTAGTGTATCATATTTTTGAGACAGAAACATGTTCTCCATGCCCTTACCTTTAAGAGATCTCATCGGATAGCCGTGGCATGATACAGGTGCATTTAATAGAAAAGTATAACTTTTGGAGACATTATTATCAGCTTGGAAAGGAGAAAAGAAAAAGGATATTGGGGAACTGGAGAAAGTGCAGAGAAGGGCAACCAAACTGATAAGAGGCATTGAGGAGCTCAGCTATGAGGATAGATTAGCTGAACTGAATTTATTCTCTTTTCAGAAGAGGAGAATAAGAGAGATATGATCAACAGGTAAAAATAAATATATGGTCCATATAGTGAACTTGGTGTTTCGTTATTCACTTTAAGGTCATCACAGAGGACAAGGGGGCACTCTGGAGGAAATACGATTTATTCTCCAAATTTGTAATGTTTTTTTTCACAGAAAAAGCTGTGGAAATGTGGATTAGACTCACTCAAGCTCAGTAGATTGCTTTAAAAAAGGACTGGATTCTTTCTTAAATACATAATATAACTGGATACTAACATTTATAGGTAAAGTTGATCCAGGGAATATCCGATTGCCTCTTGTGATCAGAAAAACATTTTTTTCCGCAGCTGAAGCAAATTGGATCATGCTTTTTTTTTGCCTTACTCTGGATCCACTGTGGGTATAGGATTGTGTGTATGGGATTGTATTTTTTTCCTCTTGTACTTGCTGAACTAGATGGACTTGTGTCTTTTTTCAACCAGATTAACTATGTAACTATGTAAAAACAATTTGAAACATCGTCTTGTAAATTATTTGCCTTCAAGTAAAGGCTGTAGCCCAGATAAACCCATTTAGGATACAAGTGGAATCTTGCTTTTTTTTTTTAAATCTGTGCTCAGTACAATTTAAAAATATGAGCATATATTTTAAGGTGGCTGAGGGGCATTTCTCCCTGAGGGGCTCTGATCTATAAATAATATGATATAAATAGCATCACATTATGTTTTTTATCAACAGCAAATAGCAACTTCCAGAGCAATTCATGTATTATCTGAAATGGGAACTAGCCACCATTGAAGTTATATGTTATATATAGGTGAAAGGCAATCCATATTTAGCAATCAAAGTTATCAACATCTCTTATAAGTCTAAACTGGAAGGCCATTCACATAATTTAAAAGAAAGGTAGTAAGAAATGCTTTAAATTATTTTTTTTTGTGATAGACATGCAGCATATAGGAGCTTGGCAAAAAAAAAATGTTCTTTAAAAAGGTTCCCCCATTGTTAAAGATACTTTTAAGTATGATTTGATTTGAACAGTACATGTATTATCAAACTGTAATGTATATTGTGTACTTTTGACACAGAGGTGCTGAGAAATAATGTTCAACAACAGGAGAGAGTTCTATCTAAATTGCTTCTGCAGACAAATTTGCTATAGCTCACATTCTGCTGGCAAAATGCTGCAGTGCAGAATAGTTACAGTAATGCTACACCACGCTGTACCCTCATATTCTCTTTATTTATTAATGGTTACCTGATTGATCTGCAATCCTCATTGATATCCTAAAAGACTGTTTGCTAGAGGGCTAGAGTAGTAGATTTGTTGCGCTGACCTAATGTATAATATAAAATATTATTGAATTGAAAAGGAATCATGTATAGGCATGAAAAGCACGCTAGAACACATAAATTCTAAACAATTGTGAACATGTGCACAAATATGTAGTCCAAAATAAGCCTAGAAAATCCCTAAGCTATATAAAACAGATTTTAAATAATTCATGAGCTGATGTCCAAATAAAGAGGGAATAGATCAAACAGAGGTGCAATAAAGCAAGCAAAAGAGAAACTCCGGCATTGTGCACTAAAATAAAATGAGAAGACTGTGGGGTTGATTTACTAAAGGCAAATAGACTGTGTACTTTGCGAGTGCAGTTGCGCTTATTTTCCCCAGGGCTTAGTGAATGTGGTAAAGCTTATTAAAGAAAACTGATCAGGTGCAGGAAAATTACTTTTTTAAAAAAGCATTTTTTTCATGCACATAGATAGATGATGATGGAAATTAAAAGAGCTTCACTCATCTCATTAAGCTCTGGTCACCCCTTAAAGAGGAAGTAAACCCTCCTCTGACACTTTTACCTATAGGTAAGCCAAGCCTATATAAAAGCTTACCTATAGGTACTGTAAATATCTCCTAAACATGTACCGTTTAGGAGATATTTACCTTACATGCAGCCAGTGACGTCACTGGCGCATGCGCTCTGAAGGAACGGCCGCTGGTGCCATCCCTACAGAGCTCCGTGCCGTGACCGTCGGCTCCCGCGCGCGTGCGCAGGAGTGACGTCACCACGGCTCCGGCCAATCAGAAGGCCGGATGCCGTGATCCCGGAAGACGGGCGACTGGACATGTCGCCCATCATACAGGTAAGCGGGTGGCACAGCGGGGGCTCATTCTAAGGTAAGTATTTCATATTGAGCTAGTATGCAGTGCATACTAGCTCATTATGTGTTTCTCTTTCAGGTTGAAAACAAAAAAAAAAAATTTCTATGGGTTTACAACCTCTTTAAGTAAATTAACCCCACTGATCTGGAATAAGCATTCTTGACTGTAAAGTCAGAAGAAAGGCAGACATCCCTATTTGCATGCATGTTCAAAGTAAGGAACACAGATTATTGAAGCAACAGGGTAAATATGACAGTAAGAGAACCAGCATTTGCTAAATGAGATGTAGCAGAGACAGCCTCTATGGCTCTCAGGAAAGGTTTCCTTTAGGCCCCTTTCACACTATCCGTCCTTCCGACGGATTCCGTTTTTCTTAGCGGGGGATCGAGCCGCCGATCCCCCGCTGAACAGAAGGATGACAGCTGTGTTTCCGCGCTGTGTGCGGAGACACAGCTGTCAGTTCCACAATGCATCTCTATGGGGGAAATCGGATAGGAACGGACCGTTGGTCCGTTCTCATCCGATCCCATCCAATCCGCTGGACGGATGGAAAATAGGGTTTCCATCCGTCCAGATTTGACGGATCGGATTGGATCGGATGTCAGTGGACATGTCTCCGCTGACATCCGATCCCCCATAGAGATGCATGGGGGGACCG
The DNA here is from genome assembly GCF_965119305.1 of Pelophylax lessonae. Lineage (NCBI taxonomy): Eukaryota > Metazoa > Chordata > Amphibia > Anura > Ranidae > Pelophylax > Pelophylax lessonae. Next base: position 163,423,628 of record NC_138773.1, read on the forward strand.
TTCAGATCCGCCAAAAAAATGGACAGGCGGATCTGAACGGTCCGCCTGTGTGAAAGGGGCCTTAATGTGCATCTGTCCCAATTGAAAAACAACAGCAGATATAAGATATGGGAACTTAGAGTTCTCTGCATATACTTGTGGCACATTGCCACCACTGCTATGGTTGAATGCCAGCTGTTCTGAACCAGAAAATTTACACTTCTTAATAATGTCAGAATGTGTCTGCCCCATTCCCCCACATTTCTATTAGCAAAGAAAACTTCCATCAATGGCGACAACAAAGGAAAGATGAGACACAGACCGCTATTATTACTCAGAAGTGTAAACACTTCATCTGGTCAGGACTGCTGACATTACTTCGTAAATAAGAAGAATTAGAGCTATCGCAGGTACGGTACCTGCAATTTATACTTGGTGTCACTGTCACTTTAATGTGTATGGTATGTGGTGCTAAAGTTTATCAATTCAAGGCTCAGAAATTTTGGCAGATTTTGGAAAATCTCTGTGTGCAGAAGAACCTTCAGACAAGCTTGTTTTCGGTTAAAGGGTTCACCCTAATATTTCAGCTGGTTACATTGCTTGAAAGCATGTGTATGTAGACGCTCAATCAATAAAAACTTGTGCTGAAACCAGAAAACTAATACACAGAGCCACCCACTGTGAAAAATAATACTTTAAAGAGTAGCTTTATTCTCTAATGATAATAAGTCTAGATTTATGAGGATTCACGTAAGGCAGACAGAATTAAATTTGCTTTTTACAATCTGTGATTTTTGAAATTCTGAACATGACTAAAAAATAATTGGGCTCGTGATTGAGATAATTGAGAATTTCCTTTATGCTCATTTACAATACTGCTTTGCAGTAACACATGCAACATGCTTTATTGCAATTATTTTGAATGTCACCCCCAACACGCTAAGGTATCGCACTGCAGTGCATTGTGTGCCAAAAAAAGGTGCATGCCCAATTTTCAGCACTCTAGGGTGCACACACAGTCCATTCAATTCTAAGGGCTGCCATAAAGCAATGCACTTTAACGTGCGATATATTGTGCATTGAGGCATGTTATACTGTAATACATCACATAATTATAAATGAGCCCTCAGTGTCTTGAATGCGCATGCTAGTTTGCCCATTCTCCACAGAGTCATACAAAAACATGAAATGGATTATTACTATCTTGTGTAATACTCTGCAGGTCAGATAAATCTACATGCAAACATGTAGGACTATTAGGTGGGGGGGGGGGGTTCAGTGGGTACCTCTGCAGTCACATTGTGTCCCATTAGACCTTCAACCAGATGATTGATTTCAATGACAGGTCAGCTTGCTCATTTCCTCAGAGTATAGAACAGGAAGTGAGAAGTGGAAGTGTTCTTTGTTGGTGCATTGATTACAAGAAGAAACAAGTGTTTACAGTGTTTACAGTAATTGGTTGAGCTGTGACTGCAATCATTCGTAAGGCCATGCTGATGGAGGGATGGATTGGGCTGGGATCATTCATTGAAGACAGTAGGGTTGATTTACTAAACGTAGTGAGTGCACAATCTGGTGCAGCTGTGCATGGTAGCCAATCAGCTTCTAACTTCAGTTTGTTCAATTAAAGCGGTTGTATCCCCAAAAAACAAAACAAAACCCTAAGGCTCCGTTCACATGTTAGCGTATGGATCACGGGCAGAACCTTCGCGATCCGGAGATTATTGCAAATCGCGGGACGCCTGTGCGTTGCCCGTTGATTTGCAATAGACCCCCAAACGCTGAGCGATGTTGCCGCGATTTCCGCCTGCCGAATCGCAGTAACATTGCGCAAAAAAATTGCGGGATGCAATACGATCCAAAGAAGCTGTTGTACTTTTTTGGTCGTAATGCGTCCCGCGATTTTTTTTTGCGCGATGTTACCGCGATTCGGCAGGCGGAAATCGTGGCAACATCGCTCAGCATTTGGGGGTCTATTGCAAATCAACGGGCAATGCACAGGCGTCCCGCGATTTGCAATAATCTACGGATCGCGGGCGGAACCGCGGCGGTTCTGCCCGTGATCCATACGCTAACATGTGAACGGAGCCTAATGTGCTAGTATGCATTGCATTGAAATACCTAGCTTAGAACGAAGCCCCCATACACCGGACATCGGCCAGACACCGCTGAGGGAGCTGACATGTTCCCTCTGCATCTCTTCCGGGCTTGGTGGCTCTGGCACTGTGAGTGACCAGAGCCACGATGATGTCACTCCCACACATGTGCGCGGGAGTTCACTTTCCGGCAAGGAGCCGGCAAGGAGCTTTGAAGGGCAAGATACGCTGGACCTTCAGAGTGCATTCGCCGCTGGTGTCAGCGGCTGCATGCAGGGTGAATATCTCCTAAACCGTGCAGGTTTAGGAAATATTAATTTTACCTACAAGTAAGCCTTATTATAGGCTTACCTGTAGGTAAAAATAAAAAAAGCGGAGTATACTACCGCTTTAAGCTTTGACAAAAAAAAAATGGAAGCCGATTCTATGATTCCAGATTTTGCACTCTCCGGTTTTAGTAAATCAACTCCACTGAGTAGTAATTGGTTATTTACCATGCAGCAGGTGTCTGGCCATTTATCTTTGAAACAGGGTATTTAGGGATCATTAGCAATAGAAAAATACTGTCTAATATGGAACAGTTCAATTTCTGCTTATTTTGACTACTGATGCCAAAACATACAGTATATTGCTACATTTATTCCAAGGTTCTGCAACTGCAGTTCCCAGAATTAAGCAAGATAAACTTGATGAGCCCACAGAAAAAAAGGCTACAGGATCAGGTGAAAAACATTAAAGTTCACATGTTACTTTGCAATAAATAATTTATTGCAGAGGAGGGCAAATATGTACAACCTCAATGTGATTTTCAATTCAGATTTCTGTATATGTGCGTGTGTGTATTTTAATACCAATATCCCATGTTCTTAAATTCTGCCTCTGATATTGCTTAGCCCCACCCATTATTTTATCCATGTTATTTTAGTAGCTTTTGCAGATGCTAGTTTCCAAGTGTAATTTGTGGTGATGTTTTAAAGGAAATGGAAGATGGCTTCAAGAACTGTAAATAAAAAAAATGAAGCGTAGGGTGTATGGAGATAAGGAATGAAAATTAATATGAAAGAGGAATAAAGAGTAACTGGTTTTAGATGCATGCATTATAAAGGGAGTGCTGAGGCAGAATTGCAATAATCTAGCTTGATATTGATCTCATAGAAACACTCAGTGTAAGTCACCTTCCACTCAGACATTTCTGCACGTGGGAAGAAAATGAACAAAACTTTGTCATGATAGCACAGATCTCTCTTAATTAATTAACCACTTAAGCCCAGAAGATTTTACCCCCTTCCTGACCAGGGCCTATTTTGCGATTCGGCACTGCGTGTTTTTAACGGACAATTGCGCGGTCGTGCGACGCTGTACCTAAACGAATTTGACAACCTTTTTTTCCCCACAAACAGAGCTTTCTTTTGGTGGTATTTGATCACCTATGCGATTTTTTGAGCATGCGCTATAAACAAAAAAAGAGCGTCAATTTTGCAAAAATAACAATATTTTTCACATTTTTTATATGAAATTCCCCAAAAAAAATGTAAAAATCAAAATGTTTTAACATTTTAGGCCAATTTGTTTTATGCTACCTATGTTTGGTAAAAAAAAATTGCAAAAAGCGTATGTTGATTGGTTTGCGCAAAAGTTATTGCGTTTACTAACTAAGGGAAAGATTTTTGTAATTTTTGTTGTTTTTTTTAAACGAGTAATGGCGGCGATCTGCGACATTGCAGCAGACAGATCGGACCCTTGACTGACATTTTTGACACTTTTGGGGTTACCAGTGACAGTACTACAGTAATCAGTGCTATACATATGCACTGTTACTGTAAAAATTACACTGGCAGGGAAGGAGTTAACTTTATTTGAGAAGGAGGGGTTAAGTGTGTCCCTAGGGGTGCGCTTCTAACTGTGATTGGATGTGGCTTGAGGTGTAAGAACAGAGATCAACAGTCCTACATAGCAGAACAGTATGATCTCAATTCTTACACAGGGGAGATTGACAGGTGGCTTTGCTTACATTAGCCGCCTGCCTTTCTCCCGCTGTAACGGACAATCGCGAGTGTCCGGTGGACATCGGGTCCGCCAGGCACACGCGCGGGGGGGTCCGTGAATGAGTGGGGGCGGAAGCGCGCCTCCGGCGGCGCGCGCTCGCCCCCGGCGGCGCGCGCTCGCCCCCTAGAGCATCACAGGCTAGCAACGTAGTACTATGTCGCTTTGCCTGTGAGGGGCTGACTGCCGCAGTAAATATACTGTGGGCGGTCGGCAAGTGGTTAACAATATGTTCACTGGTAGAACTACTTTCATAATATACTCCCCCTCCTCCTATACCAACCACTGGATTTTTCCCACAACTGAAAATGGGACATTTTTCCTTTCACTCACCAACAATGTAAGGGACCCTAAGGTATACACTTCCTGCTGCTGTACTCTGTACACTATATTGTACAGTGCATTGCCCTGTTATACTCTATGTGCTGTGTAGAAATGAATGTAATTTCCTGAACTAAAACCACATACACTGTTAGAAGTTCTTTTGTTCTAGAAAAATCTTCCATCCTGCTTCTTCTAACGTTCCTGTTATCATGGTTGAAACAAATGTTGATTTGATGTCAATACAGATTAGCAAATTGAATGGACGTTCTTCAAATCAAAAATCCTACAGACATTAATCTAACTGCATTCTCTAAACTTTAAAGTGATTGTAAACAATCAGAAATGAAAGGCAAAACGTTTTTATATAGATATAAATAACATTATAAATACCTTTTTTCCCCTTTTTATAAGTGATCTCATTCCCTCTGTTCTCAGCTGGGGGAGGAGAAGCAACAGTACACTGAGCTTCCCAGTGAATGGCTGTGCAGTAGGGGCATGTCAGCACAAGTTTGATCATTGGAGGAGAGCATAGCTAGAGAACTAACCACGATGTGCTCTCCTGCTTAGTGTGGTCAATTTTTAATAGGAAAGCAGAGGGCATGGCAGGAACAGCAGGGATTTCACATAAAGGAAGCAATACAAAGAGAACAGGACACTTTATCATACAATTACATGGTATAGCAGGCAGGTATTAGGAATGTGAAGTGTTGAGGTTACAAGCACTTTAACTTGGAGCCCAGACAGGGAATTGTGGCACATACCTTTGATCCTATGATGGAAAATGCATACCTCTGTTTTTGTCAAATTTACCATATAAATCATGCCCATACTTGGGGCCTCCAGGCTACATGAAGGTAGCTTTGAAATCACCTTAAAGAACCAATTTACTGACAAATATTTCATATTAATATAAAGGTGACTTTAAGGTTTAGTTAACTATTGAAAGCCTGTTTCTGACTGCCTGCTAGGGTTAATAAACAAACTCTTATATCTTAAATTCCTTAAATGTTCCTAGGCTTTCTTTCAAAAACAAAAGCAAAAGAGAAATGTTCTGAGTGCAGTAGCCCACAGAAACCAATCATCTTTTATTGGAATACTTGATCTAGTCTGAAAGAAAAAAAAATGGTTGCTTTGGGATATTGCACTTTGTGCTGCATTACTCTATGTACAGATTGATTGAAGCAGCCTGTTGATTAAAAAATACAAAACATAAATCCATGTTGTTGTCTTGCTAACTGTCAAATTTCTGTTTTGATAGACTCTACAATACTGAATTAAGAATCCAAACCTTTGAAAGATTCAATAGTTGAGTTGAACAACATGCTACCTTTAATTTTGTTATAAAAGTCATGTGCTTTGTTGTTTCCCTCTCCATAGAGCAAGGTTGGATGACTGTTATACCATCAAATGCAAATTTATTTCTGATTGAAGCTTTAAGCCAATAGTTGTAAATGAAAAGCAATTAGATGATCAAAGTACATAATAAATGAAATACTACTTTGACAGCTTGCATTTTACTGGCAGACAGACTTAGATATCTGCAATGTATGTGGAAAACAGACATGTAACCATATGGTTTAGTGAGAAAAAGATAAAAACATAAGAAAAGCAGGTATCAACTGCACTACATATTTTGTGGAAACAGTGAATCACATCAAATTACACGCATTAAAAATAGCTAGGGCATGAAGTCATAAATATGGTATTTGCTGACATAAAGGACACCGATTTTTCCTCATATAAAAACCCCAAACAAAGAATTGCTATTATTAAGTTATTTATGTATGTACTTTGCTGAATTATGATTAAAAAAAAAAAAAAAAAGAATTACATTTATTCATTGCACTTAACAACCATTCTGATTAAAGTTGTAATTCTCTAACTTGAAATGGAAAAATGACAGCTAAAGACACAGTTATTCCATCATGTTTTTAAAAATCATCCAATCTACTAAAACAAATAATGTTTTAATTATCTGCATAGTAGAAAAGGTACAAACAACAAAAACATAAGTGTTCTATAGGCTGGGAAGAGGAGGGCATATGTAGGAGTAAGTTCTGGTTGAAATGTCCATAAAGTTCAAGCATGGGCTGATTGCTGGACAATGGAGAAATACTGGCTGTAGAATGCTTCAGGCTCTGATGAGAGCTAGAAGGAACTCTGTGGAAATGTACAACAAGAGAGAAAAGAGAGCAACGCTATCTAAGTGCAGTATAAAAGATGCGTTTAATAACAACAGACAAATGCAAACTCATAAGATGGGCATGATAAACCGACATGTAAAGGGTTCATCCACTCCAGTGGGAGGACGAGCAGCGGGGATCCGGGGAGTCTTTGCTGGTTCCGGCTGTACTTCAGGCCTGAGGAAGAAGCACGCATGCTTCAAACATGTGCACATGTAAATGAAGAAGAAAGTGGCACTTCCAGACCCAGGAACTTGGAAACTTGAGTTTATTTCTTCAAATCATAGGTACAACATCAGACAAGACTGCAAGACAAACTGGACAGCAGACGCGTTTCACACCTTGTTCATATTCAAACATGTGCACCTCCTGCTCCACTTTCTACCTGGAAGTGAAGTTAGCGGCTTTTCTCCGAGGGACACCGCATACCCGGAAGTGCTGGGAACCACCAGTACAGCCAGACTCCCCAGATCCCCGCTGATCGTCCTCCCACTGGAGTGGATGAACCCTTTACATGCCGGATTATCATGCCCATCTTGTGAGTTTGCATTTGTCTGTTGTTATTAAATGCATCTTTTATACTGCACTTAGATGGCGCTGCTCTCTATTCTCTCTTATAGTAGAAAAGGTGGCTTAAGGGAGCATTTTCTGAGAGAAATGGGTATGCAGAATGACTTGTACAAATGCTGCTCGGCTGCCATACTCACCTTCTTAAATTCTTTAGTCAGGTAATCCAAAAGGGTACACAGATATGGTTTTCTAACTTAACTTTGAATTTCCATATAAACATACTTGTTCTTTATCAGTGACTCATAAAGTATTCATGTCAGCGGACTAGTATAATGGCCAGCATTATCAGTAGGTAAATGACAGCCCCTGGATTTCTGCTAGTAAAGGCTTGCTTTTATTATTACATACTATTCAGAATTAGGTTTGACACTCATAATTATTACATTCATCTCCATACCCATATCCTAAATACATGTATAAAATTTTAAAGATTATTCTGTATATAGGAATATTTTTTTTTACTTATTGGTTATTATAAACAACAAAAACTTCTTTTTATTAGATTTACATTTTTTAGTTTAAAAACCCCTGTCACTAAACAAAGCGTGTAAAATAAATTATTCTCATTGTTGGTTAGACACCAATCTACCTATTCAACATGTGTACATGTGTCTATGTATGTGTGTGTATGTTTATGTCACTACCATAATCCATATCCCTTTATATTGTGTTCGATAAGAAACACATCTAAACATTTTTTTTTATTTATCTACACTTGAAACATATATAGAAAACAGAGCTTGATTGTTTGGCACCACATCCAACTGAAATCATCATAAAAAAAGAAAAAGGTGGTAAGAAGGGATATTTGGATGCCATACATAATCCCAAGAAGTAATCTCAATTAGTAAAACTTATTGGTACATAAATTAAAAGTGTTTCGTAAAAACAAATAAAATAAATCAAACACCATCCCTGCTATGCCCTTGTTTACCATTTATTGATATATCACATATACATATTCAGAAAAGGCATGACTTGTTAACCTATGGATATACATGGAAGAGTAATAACACAGGATGGTGTTCCTAGGTCCCAACCTGTTTCACATTTAATGCTTCATCGGGAGACCCTAATGTATGAAGGGATGGAATAAGAATAATACAATATAGAGTTATAGGTCTTTAAGTTAACAAAGAAGTATAAAACAAGATTTCATACTCAAAAATCAACACTATGTATATAGTACATGTCTGTGTAGTGCTACATCATCCCTCCAGAGGGTGGTTAATATCATATAAAACAACTCACTAGGCTAGGAAAACAGTGAAAACAAAGGAAAACAATATGGGTGGCCCGAAATAGACTCCTCCTATGGTTAAAAGCCTGATAGATAAAAGAGAGAAAGGAGCTAATTGTAAACAAAATCCAGTGACAACCAAATTAAAAATTTTGGAGAACCAGATCAATAGGGGCATATAATATTTGAATAGGGAATTTACATAGATTGCAATACTTGATAGTAAAAGTGGCAGTATAAAAAAGAAACACAAAAAGGATTATGGTATCAACTGGTATCAATCACAACACCCACATTATTCCAATTCCAACCAGCCCAAAACACATCAGTCAAAATACTGCCATGCACTCAACCAATCAACCACACACAAGACAAACCACAACTGACCAATCAATCCAGGTATCTCATCAATCTTTTACTTGGTAGAAAGAGAGGACTTGTCTTTATTACAATATTATTTGGAGCTGTTTTAAAACATTTCCCTGTGGAGAAATGTCAGAGAGAACTGGCTTATACTGGACTACTCTGGGCACAACATTACTAACTTGCAGGTACAATGGAATCCCCCCTTTCCTTTCTACTAACCTTATCTATATCTGTCCTGCCATACATTTATGCCAGGTAGTTCTGATTACTACCTATGGCAAATTATTTATTTTTGCCTTTTAGTGTATCACACAGTCCATAATCCGTGTAAAGGGCAGTTGATGTCATCATAATTTTCGTCTTCCTCTCTTATTCGGCTGCTTATATCATCATATTGGGCTCTATGTAAGTTCCCTATTCAAATATGATATGCCCATATTGGCCTTGTTCTCCAGAACTTTTTTATTTGGTTGACATTGGATTTGGTTTACAGGTAGTTTCTTTCTCTTTTTTTTTTCACCCTTTTATCTATCAGGCTTGTATCCATCGGAGAAGGCTCCATTTGGCTGTCCACATTTTTTTTCCTTTGTTTCCACTGCACTCCTAGAGTAGTAGGTTGTTTTGGTTGATATTACCCTCACCCTTTCCATTTCAGGGACAGTGATTGATTTACTTTCTTTGTGTTTATAAATCATTTTTATATCATGTACCAATAAAATTTATAGTTTTTATTAAACAAGAAAATTTACCTACATCACAAACAGTGGAAGGTAGTTCCATATTCTTACTGTTCTAACAGTAAAGAATCTCTTAAGCAATTTAAGATTGAATTACCTCTCACCCAACTTCATTGTGTGGCCATGTGTCTTCTTAAGAGACTTTTGATTATTTAGTTTCCCCCAAATCTACAGACATCATTTAAATATTAGTATACCACTATCATATCCCCTCTTAAAGGTTTCTTCTCCAGGGAGAATAAGTTTAATGTTTGTAGTCATTCTTTATAACTCAGGTAACTCAGGTCACCTTTTAGCTTTGTTGTCCTTCTCTGGACTCTCTATAGTTTAAACACTTTCTTGCTGAGGATTGGTGACCAAAACTGGACAACATACTAGTAAAAAAGATGTGGCAAAGAAAGTTTTGTAAAATGGTAGACTTATGGTTTTATCTCTTGAGTAAATATCATTTTTAATGTATAGTTAATAGTCTGATAGCCTTGTTTACTACAGCTTGGCATTGCATGCTATCGATGAGTCTGTGATCTACCAGGACCCCCAGATCTTTTTCAGTTATCGATTCCCCCAGAGGTTCTCCCCCTACAGTGTAACTTCCAATCATATTTTTAGCTCTCAGGTGTATTATGTTACATTTTTCTACAATGAACCCCATCTGCCAATTAGCTGGCAACCCTTTTATTTAAAGTAGGTCTTTGTTGCAATATTCTGTTGTTAAGTTATTGCCCTTCTTAGCTTTGTATCTTCAGCAAACACAGAGACTGAACTACAGTACTCAATTGAAACCTCGAGAATTTTTATAAACAAAATAAAACAGAATTGGTCCTAGGACAGAGCCCTTGGGCACCTGTCTCACTAAGGCATTTATTACTCACTTCTCTGCGGCCCATGCTGTTACTCTCTGCTGTAGTTAAGAAAAGCCACTATCTAAAGAATTTGCAGAATCAGACACTTCTGGGAGTTTGAATTTCCTTGTTTCTATCCGTGCACCATAGTTCCTCACGCTAGGCTCAATGTCACTGCACAGCAAGTGATGTAGGGGATCAAACCAATCAGCGCAATAGAAGCCTAGAATCTGACACTTTCACAAGTGTCTGCTCTGAAGATTCTTAATCTGGTAGTTTCTCTTGACTATTGCAGAAGTTGGTGACACAGACTGTGGAAAGGTGAGTCTTAGAGAACATATTTTTGTTAAAGCTATCCTATGTGTCACATAGTACAGAAACAAAATGAAAAACCCAAAATCAATAACAAACTGAATTAAACATTTTCCAACAATGTGTCAGGGCCTGGATTTGAACCCAGAACCTCTGCTGATGTTTCTTTTTGCTGAGCTACCTCAAATTTTAGAATTTCCTTGAATGATTCTATCTTGAACCTTGTTTGTCTTGAACCCCAAACTCTTTGCTCCTCTTATGAACTTCCAAATTTAAGCCATATCTCTGCACTTCCTGTTTACCAGATTATGGTGATCTCTTTATCCAGTATCTCGCTCTTGTATTTCCTACTGCCGTCCATATTTTGCTACCACCTGTTATCAACCCTTGGCTTGTTCCTCCGCTATGCATCTGCCTAATCCCAACTTGAAACTACTTGTTACTGACCTTTTGGCTTGTTTACCGACTATGTTTCTGTTTGATTCTTACCTCCCTAATCCACTACTGGACCCCTGCTTGCTCACCTCCTGGTGGGTGATCCCGAGGACAGTGACTTGGTGCTAACATGCAGCAAAATCCATCTCCAATATCAGGAGTTCTGGTGAACACCGTTTAGTACTCAAATTCCGCATCTCAGGTGAACTCTCGTCATCTGCCAGGGTAACCTGCCAGTGATCCTATCCTGCTGGTTTCTGTGTGAGCTTCCCACTGCTATAGCAACTGGTCTAAAAGCTCGACCCCTTGATTGTGACACAATGGAATACATAAATATATGGTTAGTTGAGTGTTAGTAGTCCCTAACTCAGGTCTTGAGACCTGACATGTTGAAGTGGTTGAAGTCAGAGATTGTTTTTACTACTTCATTTTTTGTTTTGAGTCAGACGATTTCTAGCAAACTGTAACAGGGGCTTTTTAATGGGATAACAAGAGCAATGGTGTGTCTTACATGTTGAAGTGTATATATAACCTTAACTTTTTTTTTTTTTAGCTTTAGATAGAATGATTAAAGCTTGTAAACCCTGGCATATTTTACTGCTATCTGCCACTCTGTTAAATAGCATTCTTTTCACTTTCTGATTTTGGGGCATCATGTTACCGAAGAGAAAGTTCAACACACAACATTGAAAATCTTACAGAGGTTCTTGTGTTCTCCTACTTTTACATCTGTCTGAGTTGCAGCTAGAGAGATTTAACCACACTTCATAGCTAGGAGGCAACCTTTTTACAAGACAGAAAGTGAAGAATTCTTTCTAATGGGGTCTCTTACAACAGTAAAACCCAACAGGAGTTTGAATCCTTTCCTACTCTAAGCAAAGGTAAAAAAAAATAAACTTTGGGTATAAATACACTATAGTTTTAAAACTGTTATCTGATATTTCAACAGTATCATTATATCTACTGTATATAAAACTGTAGACTACGCTCACACAGTCATGCGTCTCCCCTTGTGTGAAGTGTTGCCACCCTTAAATGAATGTTACAAAACCTCATCAAAAGATGTATCATGTACTGTTTTTTATTGCATTATAAAAACATGCATAGCAGGCCAGACTGTGCAGCTGGAAATGTCCTTGGAGGAGAAAAAGGTCATTGGCCTATTACAAAAGGTTTATTTCCGAGATTTCAGAAATTGCACTAAAGCCACTAGAATTGGTATCTACCCACACACTACAGATTAGGCCATAGTAGATTGAAATTGATGATATACAGTCAGAAAAAAGCACAGGCAACTGTCCCGTCTGATAAATATGCACTTGATTATTGAATGAAAATAATAAAAATACACTTGTGTGGTGACCACATCTGCAAGTGTATGCAGTAATTTTGCTCCAGCACACATTATGACTGGATTTTGAGTAGTAGTGTCAAATGTCAAGATTCTGCCTTTTTTTAAGGCCAGTCTCCTGATGTGATAATTTGCACACCATACAGGGCCTGATTATCAAATAATTTGTGCCATCTGTAGTGGTTTGCAAGAACCATTAATCCTTTTTGCTATGATTAATAGCTCTTCCAGTCAGCCAGCCCATATTTAAGTGAATTTTAAAAAGAAAATACATACAAAGTATCAGATCAGCAGAATTTGTGAATTGTTTTGCATTGTGTTATGCTATTCATATATTCATGTCAATTAAGCACATCACAATCTAATGATTCTCTAACTTGAAACAAGCATTCCATCAGTGAATTTGGAGAATTCCAAATTCCTTACCTCCATGCTTGTTCCAAAATAATGACTCTTAAGAATAAAAAGAAGACTCTTGGGCTTGGTTGATGGGATATTAGAGACTGTTGCAACATTTATGTCTTCAATACTAGACTAAAATAAATATTGTGGAAAAAAGTGGGCTGTCCCTTTAAATCTTAGGAAATGCTTCAATAATCAATCAAACAAGCATAATACAAACTGTGTGTTAAATGTAACATAATCCAAATAAATATACAATTAATAACTGCAATGATTACCATACATGTTATTGAATCTCTTATAAACTAATAGTCCATATTAATTCATGTTTGAATAAAGTGCTCCTCTAATAAAAAGGGCCTTTTTCCAGATCATAACGATCTTGAGTTGCAGAGATCAAATGCGCTTTTGGACTGACACTCTCACTGTCAAGAAGCCTTTGAATGGTTGGGATGGATGGGGATAACACACTTCTCATATAGGCAGAACCTGTCAAACCCTCCACTCCAACTCTCGATGATCAACACAAGTATAAGGCATAAGTAGGGAGAGACTTCATAGTGCAGCATGTTTCAACAAGCTTTTATTGAAAAATAAGTATTGCACTTTAATTTGGATTAAAAGCAGGTATAGTACAAATCAATGTGGTGGTGGGAACCAGCCGGGGAGCCACAACATGATGACGTCACACACTAACACTGCCTGACAACTGGCATCCTCTGGGATTCCAAGTCAATGACTTACTAGATTGTAAAGGAGGATCATGATACCAACCTTGGAGCATGCAGAGTACACAGACAAGTCAGATTTAGGGCTTATCTTTCTATATATAGATTCCCCTTCAAGGATAGGTGCACTTATTCTTTTTCCCCATCATTTTTATAATACTTTTTTGCACATGTATGCTCTATTCATTTCAGTGTAAAGCCTATCAATTTTACAAGTCCATGGTGCACATGAATGGGTAACACAATACAGAATTCAGAACATTTTTGGAGTGAAGGTAAATATTATCAAATTTTACAGGTGAATAGTCACAAATAAGAAAGATCTATAACGAAAGTGCAATTACAGGTGTGCTAGGCAAAAACAGATAAGAGTACACATAGGCAGCAATTATATGATTTTTTTTTTTAGTTCAACCAGAGGGTTGCATGAAAACAATGACTGAATTCTCCCAACCACACATTTGATGCTAAGCTGAGCCTTTGTATTCTGTCAGAAGCACGACTTCCCCATCATTAGAAAACACCGATCAGTGCTGCCAGCTATAGCCAGCAGTGCTGATTGAAAGGGAATATTCCAACAGGGAATTTGTACAGAATTTTATTCATAGATTAACTTCTGTACAACCACCGTGCTGCTTTGTCTGGTTCCTGCTGAACAGGCTCAATTTTGATCCATGTTTGGTCGGCTTTATCCTGTAAACACCCATTAATTAAAATATATACAACCTAAACATTTTAAAAAGTCAATGTTTTACACAGGAAAAGAGTTTCCTTATTTTAAAAAAACATGTATAGAAATGTATATTTACATTAGTAATAGTTGCAATGAAAAATTGATCTTTTAATTTAAGTATGTTGTATTTGACACTGTATATTTTGCTGGACTTATTGATGAATAAATTATCTTTATAATACATTTTTGACTTTGATTGCTATAAAGCCAGGAAGAGAATTCACAGAGCAACAATCTTGCCTAATACAGATCACTAAAATCAGAAGTGTTACTGAAACAATTGTTTTAAACCTTATATATCACAGGGCTTTTTTTTAACCACAATAAACTGAAATTGTTGCAATTCCACTGAATTATTATTTCTTTGGTATTGGTGTCACCACCCTTAATAGCAAAACAACTGTTCTTTATTCAATAATTGTGTGTGTATTAAATATCAACTAAGTGTGCGTCTTCTGCATTTTGTGGACTTATGCAAATTACTTAGCTCTAAAGGCAGAAGATATTTTGCCTTAATGCATTCTATGCATTTAGGTAAAAAACCCTCCCCTTCCCCAGCCCCACTTTATACTAACTTTACACAATCTTGATCCAGCATTGTGCCTGAGAGCAGCAGTACTCTTGTCTCTCTTTCTCTTCACTGGACATGGAGGCAGCAATGGGAGCCATCGGCTTCTGCTGCTTTCATTCAAAGTCTGTGAAGAGAGAGCAGAAAGCAGGGCCGAGCCACACTGTGTGTATCAATGTACATATAGAGGCTGGCTCTAGATTGAGCCTGCACAAGTGCCCCCATAGAAAGCAGCTTGCTACTCCAGAGCAGGTAGAGATGACATGCTTGTTATTTAAAAAAAAAATGAGCTCCTTTAGCTATTCAAATTTTCCAGCATACTCTTCTATTTGAATGTTCATTTGAAAACTGTTGAATTAGAAAATGGATTTTCAGAAATTTGGCATATACAGTACTGTAAGTAAAGTATAGACAAATATGCAATATATTATTCTTATTTCAGAAGAAAAATGAAAACAAATATGAGAAAGCTAGTGCATACTTCTATGAACATTCAAAAGACGGGCAATTTAAGGGTGATGTCACAGCTATTAAAACTTCTACATTGCTGATAGGTAAGTCATTTTAAATTAGAAAGGATTATATTTTATAGTCATGTTAATGAATTGGCTAATTAACATTTTTATAACAAGCCATAAGCATTGCATTCTCCATTGTGAAGGTTACTATAGTTGTGGTACTTACAGCGAGTCCTTCACTTATAAGACAAGAAGTGAAACATTATCATGGATATATCAATTTTATTAAGTATTCTGGTTCATAAACTTTTGAAATTCCAGAAGATTGTAGCAGCTCATTTTCTAAACATCATAAATAATGGATTCACTTCTAACTGTTACATAATAGAAAATCTTTTGACAGATATTGGTTCTTGGGGTTGGAAAATAACAAAAGCAACATACTGCCTTTTTAGAAAATAAACACCATGACAGCTGTCCTAGATTGATATTGTTTATATAGTAATGAGATAGACTGCGAGTGACACAGAGGTATAGAGCAGTTAAAAAAAAGCACCTTGTAGAAATGCATACAGTATAATTTGTTGTTATGGATCAAACGTAATCATATTTTTGCCAAATCTCCAAGTTTTGCCCCCACAACTGTTATTATTCCAAGCAAATTATTTTGTCTCTTACTATTGAATAGGAAATAAATGGAAAATCTAGCTACATTATAATCTGATTCTGTTTAACATTGCCACCACTGGTATTTCTGATGTAAGATGGTAGGAGGTAACTCAACTTGCTAGTGGACACCTAAAGCTGAAGTCTTTATAATAGGTAGTCTAATTCTGGTAAAATAAATAAATCTTAAAACAACAAAAAAGGCATCTCTGTATCCATAATATTTCTTAGCCATCATTCAATCTATTTTCTCCTCATTCCCTTTAACCACTTAAGCCCCGGAAGATTTTACCCCCTTCCTGACCAGGGGGTTTTTGCGATTTTTTACTGCATGACTTTAATGGACAATTGCGCGGTCGTGTGACGCTGTACCAAACAAATTTCACGTCCTTTTTTCCCCACAAACAGAGCTTTCTTCTGGTGGTATTTGATCACCTGTGCGATTTTTTGATCATGCGCTATAAACAAAAAAAGAGCATCAATTTTGCAAAAATAACGATATTTTTCACATTTTTTTATATGAAATCCCCCCAAAAAAATGTAAAAATCAAAATTTTTTAACATTTTCAGCCAATTTGTTTTATGCTACATATGTTTGGTAAAAAAAATCGCAAAAAGCGTATTTTGATTTGTTTGCGCAAAAGTTATCGCGTTTACTAACAAAGGGAAAATTTTTTGTCATTTTTGGTGTTTTTTTTTTAACGAGTAATGGCGGCGATCTGCAATTTTTTTGTGGGACTGCGACATTGCGGCGGACAGATCGGACCCTTGACTGACATTTTTGACACTTTTGGGGTTACCAGTGACATTACTGCAGTAATCAGTGCTATACATATGCACTGTTACTGTAAAAATGACACTGGCAGGGAAGGGGTTAACTGTATTGGAGAGGGAGGGGTTAAGTGTGTCCTAGGGGCGTGCTTCTAACTGTGATGGGACATGTCTACTATTGTAAAAACAGAGATCAATGGTTCTACATAGTAGAACCGTCTGATCTCCATTTTTACACAGGGGAGAATGACAGGCGGCTTGTTTACATCGGGTCCGCCGGTCACACGCGCGGACTCCTCAGTGAACGAGCTGTGAACGCTATTGGCTCACAAGCCGGTCACAGGCTAGTGACGTATATATACGTCACTCTGCCTGGCCGGGGCTCACCGCCGCAGTATATCGACTCACGGCGGTCGGCAAGCGGTTAAACTCCTTGAATGCATCCAGTACTGAGACTGTCAAGCTTCCTCAGAGGGAATGTTATGTTGGACCCTCATCTATCTGATTAATGCAAACAAACAACCCTAACTAAGACAATTAATGATAAGTAATGAGCGATCAGATGCTTATCGTATATTTCTGATTCCCTCTGGTGGTAAACAAATCCACTCATAAACTGGTAAAGGTTTTTTTTTTTGGATAGTGCACAAAGGGACTCTTTTTCAGAGCACATACTGAGCTCCTCACACCTGTCTATTACTGCTATTGATTAGCAGCATTTGTCCTATGAATGCAGCATTATTATATATAAAAAGACTTTGCAAAGTCCAAATAAAATTATCTAAGTCATAATGCTATGGCATGCCCATAGGGCTATACTGTACATATGACATTGTAATGCTTTCCTATTGGTCTATTATAGGAACCCATGCTAGTCCACAGTTTAGAAAAAATAATGATAAAGAACTGGACTGGTAAGGGATAGGGATCCAAAGGACCCTTTTACCGATTCACTCAATACTGGTGTTCCACAGTGGATGATTTGATCTATGTTCTGAGGATAACAGATTCTGATTTGCTAGATTGTCTACAGCTAAATTTCAAAAAAGAAAAATTCTGTTTGGTTGCTAATGGGTTTGTGTATTTTACAAATTGCTATTATTGAAATAGGCTCAAAGGTCATGCAGACTTAAGTAGAAGTAAAGGGTATCTATGAACCTGTTTTGGTTTCCAAACCCTTTACATATGTCACTGCTCTGTGCTTTTAAAATTGTTGAAGAATTTATGGAAAATGTATATACACACAAAGTCCATGAGATTTTTTTTCACTCTCTGACAAAATCTATATAACTGCCATGTTTAAAATATTACTTGAGAGCAAAGAGTGCCAGCAATTAGGAGATTTGTAAAATGGTGTCAATAATAAGTGATTCAGTGAGAAAGTTATAATATGAATGATCATATACTTTGCTGGATATTTTATAATCCCTATTTAAGTCAAGTGACAGACATACAAATGTATTAGTGGTGTTTTTTCGTTATTAGATAACTGTGAGCCTAATGTGTTATGAGGTGTTGAGCTAATAGAAAACAGCATTGATTATTTTGCCATAGTCTAACATGCTGTTTCAGAAGCCCTAAAACAACAACAAAGAGCTGCCCTGTAATCACCTCCTGCAAGTTTCAGCCAAGAGCAAATTACTAGTGAGCAGCAAGTGTGAAAACTATCATAAGATCAATGTCAAGCAGGAAAAATAGGCCTCAATTGGTAAATTATCAAGAATATAATCACCTTCTCAACATGTAGCTGCTGACTGCTTAAGTGGCTGCTCCATTCTTTGTATACTTCACTCTATCCACACTGCATTGTCTGGATATGTAATAGAGAAGTTAATAGATTGTGCTTGGACCAAATGTGAATACACTTTTACTTCTTTTAAAGCTCAGCAGATTTACAGTAATGCCAAAGGGAACATTTAGTGCTGTGGGCTGAAGAATTGGAGCAAAAAATAAATAAAAAAATTAAAAGGAAGTGAAAGTATTTTGTCAAAAGGGAATGACTGGTCTATAGATGATTTAAAATATGCAAGTCCATTTGTTTATTACAAAAAAATAAAGCAATCCTGTGCTATCTGGCTCTGACATTCACGTCATTCTAAATTAGTCATTTATCAAGGTAATGCTGATGTCATTTACATGTTAAATAAAAGCTGCGTTTTAACTGAGTATTTTTAAAACTGGACAAATCAAACAACTTTGGATGGCAGACAGAATTTTCCACATTCTCAGTAACCTAAAAACCTGGCAGGGAAAATGGACAATGATCACTCTGGCAGTGAATAAAGTGAATGGTGCTTCTATAGCCCCTGATAATGTCGGCATGTAGTGATTTCCTCTTATCATGGTACTCCAGTGTGGTGCTGGAGGGCAGGATAGACATTGTTCATGATGCATAGATGAGTTGAAGCACAGCACATGCTGGTAAGTGATTTAGACTGTAAAATATTTGAGAGGAGTGATGGTCACCTTAATTGATATGGAGATCCTCAGATGCAGCCCCTGAAAGGCCCAAAGGCCACACATAATATTCAGAGAATGTAAAGCTATGGGAGACTGTAAAGACTGTGGACATTCTACAGGAGATGGGCATAAGCTGAATAAAGGACATAGAAGTGGGTTGAGACTGAAAACATCCCTCAGGTGACCAAACTGGAGACATTTTACAAATCAGTGAACTCATCCATGTTTGTGCTCCTACACCCTCTTTATAATTGATAGCACTGCATTTCCTACTTCCCACAATAATATCCATTATAAAAGGTCAGATAGTAAATATACAGTATACATAACAATAAATCGGCTCTTTCAACTGACAGAAGCCATTTTAATAAATATTTTCCCTTCATTGGCCTAGGTTAGGGTTCTGATAGTACAAGTACAAGGCAGTGTGAGCATGACTTCATTATCACAGGACCAACAGCAAAGTGAGGGAGGCATTCCCAGGCTTTCCTAGTGTTACATGTCTAAGAACATGGAGGCACAGTAGAAAATCAGGAAGATGTGAACTCCTTGAACTGCTCCAGGTCCTGCACTGATCAGGTCTGAGTAGGAACCTAACGACTACCAGCCCAAGGACAACAGGTTTATAGGGCTGTGGTGTATGTAAAAATTATGTAAAGCTAAAATGATGTCACTCATTTACACTTCAAAGTATTAGGGAAGCAGTATTGATATTGTAGTAAAGCTGTCTGTTAATACTAAGCACTGTACTCCCAGAGAAAGGCCTAATGTCATTCAGGTTCACCGTTCAGTTTTCTGAATCATTTTTCATCCAGCATAGTTCAGATCAAGCATGGCAAAGACAAAGACAGATTCTTACTTGTAGAAAATATATTTAATATGTCAATGTTGTTACTGGATACATTTAAAATAATATGTAAAAATGTCACAGCACAACACAACCTAGAGCCAGCCAGTATAGACTGTTAATCACCCACAGCAGCAATATAATAACTATCTGCAAACTTTATCTTAGGCCCCTTTCACACATGCGGACCGTTCATTTCATCAGTTCAGTCACGTCAAAATGGATGAAGTGTTCGGACTCTTTTACACGGGCGTTCCGATCAGATCCGCCTGTCAGTTTTTTAGGCGGATCTGATCGGATGCCCATTCAGCCCTATGGAGCAGCGGATGTCAGCGGTGACATGCCCGCTGATACCCGCTGCCATCCGCATCCGATCCTGTCCGTGAAATCCGGACGGATGGAAACCCTATTTTCCATCCCTCCTGGGGATCTCATCCGATCCCCCATAGAGAGCAGCGGGGGCTGTGACACCTCCCTCTCCGCACTGCAAGCGGAGACGGAGCTGTCATCCGCCGGCTCAGCGGGGATCGGCGGATCGATCCCCGCTGAGCAGCACGGATCCGCATACGGAGGCGGACCGTGTGAAAGAGCCCTTCATCAGTTTTTCATCAGTTGGTTATCAGTTTTTCATGAGTTTTTCATCAGCGGTTATCCGTTTTTCATCAGTGGCCATCAGTTTTTCATCAGTTTTTCATCAGTGGCCATCAGTTTTTCATCAGTTTTTCATCAGTGGCCATCAGTTTTTCATCAGTGGTCATCAGTTTTTCATCAGTTTTTCATCAGTGGTCATCAGTTTTTCATCAGTGTTTCATCAGTGGTCATCAGTTTTTCATCATTTTATTTTACATCCATTACCAATGCAAAAACGGATGAAAAACTGACCATTTGTCAGTTTACATCCATTTTTCGTCCAATCCATTTTTTAACGGAAGAAAAATAAAGCTTTGATCAGTTTTAAAAAGCATGTGATGACAGATGCTGATGTAAACTGATGTATATGGATGATCATCCATTTACATCAGTTTTTCCATAGAGATGTCTGTTTTTCATCCGTCAATGGATGGATGAAAAACGGACAAACGGACAGCATGTGTGAAAGCGGCCTTGGTGTCCGTGTTTCACAGAAAAAAAGGATTCAGGTCCGACTGGAAATGTGTGAACTTACATGCCATAGTTCTTCCTGACAACATGGAAACAATTAGGTTCATATCCCATTCATACAAGTTTTAAATTATTAAAAAAATAAACATTTCTATTTGGTGTAAACCTCATGCTCAGAGCTGTTTAGCTTCATTGTCAGTTCAACTTATTATAAAAATTGTTCAATTTGACATAATTGCTTTAACTCAAATGCACATGTTTGTGAGATTATGACAAGGCCCCAGACATAAACACCAGAAAATTGAGCTTTAGATAGAAATCAGGGATGTTAATTAATACTTACCAATAATCATTATAATGGTGAGTAGCCTCAAATAAAGTATACCATATCAAACATGTGAATGTACAGATGATAGAGGATAAAAAATATGTGAACCCAGGTTACAATTGCTAGTTAGAATTATACAAATCCAATGTAAAAAAGTGCACATCATAACTTTTTACAGTAGCTTGGGTATTTTATTTCAAGTCAGATTCCTGCTAGACTAACTTACCTTTTAAATCTGTTCTTACTCTGACAGCCCTTTATCTAACATCTAGAACATTATGTTATGGGTAAAACCACCCCCAGATATCATGTATAAGCAAAAGAGAAACAGATCAGCTTGATCTTCAACCATGACATGTGGCAGAAAAGTATACTAAGGCAAATTCCAAATGTTATTGGTTTCCAATTAGTTTGCCTCATCATTTTAAAATTTAAAGTAAACTATTTTAAAGGTAAACTACCAACATTTTCATTATAATGGCTCATACAAAGAGTTCCTACAAGTGGTCTTTTGTTCTAATGAGTTAAAGGGGCAGAATACACTATAGGTGTCAGGAGAGTTAAAGTCTAAGTATAGCCAAAGACTTTAGTTAGTATGAGCAAATTAGTATTGCTTTTGTTGATTCTTCTTCCTTTAGTAATAATCTATTCAGTCCTCACCCTCCCACTGCCAAAATCTTCCAGTGCAGCAGGGGTTAATACATCTAAGGGCCTATCAGGAGCTCTCAATTATGTCCACCCTTTCCTGCCTGATCTGCCAATCATCAAAGCCGTACTACAGCTTCTATGAATAATACAAGATCTCTGAATGGGGATTGGTAGCTATGCAGCTTATATGAATAGTGGATCAGTCAGCAAATGGTGGGCATAATTGAGCTCCCTTGTTGAGAGCTCCTGGCAGCTCCTTAACTACATTAAACCCTACTGCACTGGAAGATTAAGGCAGTGGGGGTGGGTTCGGATCTGAGTGGAATACTACTAAAACAAGAAGAATCAACACAAGGGACACATCACACTACCTGTAAATTATGTCCCTTGAGCTGATGTTTCTATTCATGTATTTGGCTGTGCTTAGGCTTTAAAAGTTATTGTCTGTGTGAATCTAGGCTCTTAAAAAGCTCTGTACCCCCATCCTAAACAATGTGCAGGATGTTCCAGTGCTCTAACACCCATATGCACCAGTAGGTTTCTTCCTAATATTTTCTGGCTGACTAGGGTGACTACTGGATGAGAAGAGAGATGGTACTTTATGAAGCTTCACAATAATCCAGTTATATTCATAGATTTGCATGTCAGATGTTTTGAAGAAGGAGGGGTGAAAGAAGGAATGCTTCCATAATAGAAAGGAGACAAATAAAAGCAGATAGAATGTTTGAAATACCATGGCAAGGAAAGTGAGAAAGAAAAAAGAGTAGAGCCAATGAGATGAAAAAATCTAGTAGGAATAAGAGAAAAAACAATGACAGAAGGTCCATGATCATTAAGGATAGAAAGGCAAGAGTGAAATTTGGATGAGAAATAGCAGACTCTGTCTTTATAATGAACTTGGTTTAACTGGCACTGCTATACACTGCAGTCTTTTTGTTATAATTACCAGAGTCACTACAGGAGCAAACAGACTTAAAAAGATAAAAAACCTTATTTTTTGACATTTCAGCTGGGACAATCAACACTCACATTGTATGCTGGTTCTACATGTTTGTAAAGCTTGCCTTTCTTCTAGTTTTCACGGCCCCTGTTTTCCCATTTTCAGGTGTCTCCTTTGTCTTGCAGGGTCCTATAGAGTCCTGCCAAAGTCACCCACCTGTCAGCTCTCATGAGTAATATAGCCCGACATGAGGATGCTGCATAAACTGACACAGGCAGACATCTTGAAAGGACAACACACACAGAAAACACACCCCTTTGGGAACCACTATAAATCCCTTCCCTAGGAGGAGGAACAGGAGTGTATCTTGTGTGTGCAGTCCAGGTTGCCTGTGTGTATTGAAACATCCATAGGGTTCAATATTGAGTTGGCCCACCCTTTGTGACTTTAATAGCTTCAACTCTTCTGGGAAGGCTGTCCACAAGGTTTAGGAGTGTGTCTATGGGAATGTTTGATTATTCTTCCAGAAGCACATTTGTGAGGTCAGGCACTGGTGTTTAAGAGAAGGCCTGGCTCACAGTCTGCGCTTTAATTCATCCCAAATGTGTTCTTTTGGGTTGAGGTCAGGACTCTGTGCAGGCCAGTCAAGTTCCTCCACCCCAAACTCACTCATCCGTGTCTTAATGGACCTTGCTTTTTGCACTGGTGCACAGTCATGTTGGAACAAGAAGGACAAACCCTAAACTGTTCCCACAAAGTTGGGTGCATGAAATTGTCCAAAATGTTTTGGTATGTTGATGCCTTAAAAGTTCCCTTCACTGGATCTAAGGGGCCAAGCCCAACCCCTAAAAAACAACCCCCCACCATAATCCCCCTCCACCAAATCATTTGAACCAGTGCACAAAGCAAGGTCCATAAAGACATGGACGAGCAAGTTTGGGGGGTGGAACTTGACTGGTCTGTACCTCAACCCAGCAGAACACCTTTGGGATGAATTTGAGCAGAGACAGCGAGCCAGACCTTCTCTTCAACATCATTGCCTAACCTCACAAATGCGCTTCTGGAAGAATGGTCAAACATTATCATAGACACACTCCCAAACCTCGTGGACAGCCTTCCCAGAAGATTTGAAGCTGTTATAGCTGCAAAGGGGCAAAGAGTGGGCCAACTCAGTATTGAAACCCTACAGACTAAGGTTGGGATGCCAATAAAGATCACATGCATGTAAAGGCCGGCATTGGTATTTTAGTATATGTATGTGTATATATATATATATATCCACAGGTGAGGGAAACAGCACTGCAGTAATCTTCTAGTGCATGCAATCAGGTCCTCCCAAAGGCCACATATAGATAAAAAAAAGTCTGGGATTGCTACACTTGAAATTTAAGTAAAAATATTGAAAATAACCATGGAACATCTTGATCTATTGTATATTTTTCTTTTTTTTAATAAATTTAAAAGTGCAGCACTCCCGGACTTGTGTATATATATATATATATATATATATATACAACAGACTGCCATCAATCTGCTGAGAGAATTGCTGAGGGAAGAGAATCAGCCACAGCTAGGGTAATTCACAGTGCACAGGAGTGAGCTGACCTGTTCTTATTAAAGGGGTGTCTGTTGGACGGCTGATTGACATATGAAACACAGATGTATGTGTGTGTGACTTGGGTAAGCTTGGAGCACTGGTCCAGAAGAAAGCACATGTGTACTATATTTTGAGCTTGCGTGAGTAAAGGAATGAGCACTGAACTGGGTAAAAATAAAAGAGAATGACAGTTTAGCTATAGCCAGTAAAGATAATCATAATGATTAAAAAAAATATTTGCTCTGGATTAAACACGAATGGAGGTCCTCATGGTGGATTTCCACTTGATGCCTGTCATATTTGGGAGTGCAGGCTCTCTGCTCCTTACCAAGGTCAGTAAGTGAGCAGAATCCAAGATGGAACTCACTTTAATTGACTGAAAGAATTAGAAGAAATGCCTCCTCTGTCAATCATTTCCCTAGAGGAGTAATTCTATGACTGTATAAATACAAAGAAAATATGTTGGCAAGGTACCACTGGATTGGTTTAAAGCCAATGTGGTGCTTACATTTTAAAAAGGGACCAAAGTCTTTGCCAAGTAACTACAAACCTGTTAGTTTTACAGTTGGGAAGATACTTGTGAGTTTTTAAAAGACCACAAAGACTGGAAAATAATATTTTAAGCAATAGTCAGCATGGATTCATGAAAAAATATAGTCAAACCTGATTTCTTTTTATGAGGAGGTAAACAAAACCTTAGACAGAGGGGTGGCTGTAGATGTAGTATACTTGGATTTTGCAAAAGCATTTGACATAGTTCCCCACACATGGATAATGTGTAAAGTAAAGTCTATGTAAAGTAAATGGATAGAAAATTGTCTAAAAACAAATTCAGAGAGTAGTGGTTAATGATTCCTACTCTGAATGGTCTAAGGTTATCAGTGGTGTATCCCAAGGTTCAGTGTTGGGACCCTTACTTTTTAATATATTTATAAATGATATAGGGTCCGGGTATAAAAGTACCATTTCAGTCTATGCAGATGACATCAAGCTATGCAGTGGAATAACATAATTACAGGATGTCTCCAACTTACGTGCCAATCTCACAGCACTATTTAATTGGGCAACTATGTGGCACAGGAAGTTTATTATTTATAAAAGTAAAGTTATGCACTTGGGAGCTAAGAGCATGCATGCATTGTACATTCTAGGAGGAGAACAGTTGGGGGATTCAATGGCAGAGGATTTGAGTGTTCTGGTAGATCATAGACCTAAAGAGGAGCTTAAGTTATTTTTGTGTTCAATAAAAGTCAGCAGCTACAAAAATGGATCCAGGGATGTGCTCACCTGAGCCATCCCTTCCCTCCATCTTCTGTTCCTGGCACCGGTATCTCAACTGGTGGCACCCGACTGTAGCAGCTTGCGGCTTCAGAGCCAGGTTCCCACTGGGCATGCGCGAGCTGCGCTGCACATTGTGAATGGTTCTGCAGTCTTCTGAGACCTGTGACATTTTCTAGATGACTGCGGGAAGGACGGGAGGGGAAGAGGAGAAATTTGGCTTGGATCACCTAGACAATCTGAGCGGGGGAAGGAGAGGGTGCCTGTCAAATCCAGGTACCCCGCCCCATTCGAGGAAATGGAAGGGAGGGGGGCTTAAAGCAGAACTTCCTATTTTGGGTGGAGATTCACTTTAAAATGGAACTTCACTACACCTGAGCCCCATAAACCAAAAACACTACCCAATTCATTTAATCCATCAATTCAATTAATTTTTGATGTTCAAAACAAACTTCCCCATCCATCCATGTCTTTATGCTTTATTTTGCTGAGTAATCACTTTGAAAAACACCCCCCTGGCATTTCTAGCTGTAGCCATCTTGAGTAAGGGCAGATGATTTATGTAGCATTCCCTTCCAGGAATCTATCTGTGCTTAGCTCAGGCATGTAGGAAGGAGGGTTTGCTTAGCTGAGAAAACCCTTCCTCCCCTCTTGAAGACTCCCAGGATGTATGACATAATTTGCCCAGGCCAAAAACTAGGAAGTAACTGAAGAAACGTAAACAAAAAAAAAAAAGAAGCTTAAGCTTATGCGATGCAGGAACCCTGCAAATTGCACTCGACTCGTGGGCAGTTCACACTGCCATATGTGAATCGCTGTGGGTGTCAATACAAAGTTAATGACACCCCCAGATCAGTTCACATATCGCAGTGCAAACTGTCAATCCGGACACAAATCGGATCACATAGGTGGGAACACCCATGCAATCCAATTCTGGTGAGGACCAAAAAAAGGGTCCTGTGCCACTTTGGTCTGAATGCAATGTGAACTCAGCCATACAATCAATCTGTTTGCAATGCACAGACGGAATCACATGTGATGTCTGACATTGCATATGTGTGAACCAGCACTAAAACATATAATATGTTTCCCTATTTATTCTCTATCCACTAATGCTAGCAGCATAAGGATTAAAATAGTCAGCGTTGATTGAGAGAGTGATGTTCCGCTTTAAGAATAGCATACAATGCCAAGCTGCAGTTACTAAAGCTAGCAAAATCCTTTCTTGCATTAAAATAGGTATAGACTCCAGAGAGAGAGAGACATAATTTTGCCCCTGTACAAATCATAAGTAAGACCCCATCTGGAATATGCAGTTCAGTTTTGGGCACCAGCTCACAAAAAAGGATATCAAACAATTGGAGAAAGTGCAGAGAAGGGCAACCAAACTGAAAAGAGGCATGGAGGAGCTCAGCTATGAGAAAAGATTAGAGAAAATTAATTTATTCTCTCTTGAGAATAGGAAAAAAAGGGGAGATATGATCAAGGGGGACAAGGGGGCACTCTTTAGGTTTGGAGGAAAATAAATGTAATCTCCACATATGGAAAGGCTTCTTCACAGTAAGAGCTGTGAAAATGTGGAATAGACTCCCTCTAGAGCTGGTTCTGGCCAGCTCAGTAAACTATTTTATAAAAGACCTGGATGCATTACTAAATGCACATATTATAACTTGATATCAATATTAAGAGGTGATAACACCAGGGGTAGTTGATCCAGGGAAAATCCGATTGCCTCCCAGGGATCAGGAAGGAATTTTTTCCCCACTGGAGCAAATTGAATCATGCTTTATTGTTTTTTTGCCTTCCTCTGGATCAACTGTGGGTATAGGATTGTGTTTATGGGGGTTTTCAATATATTTTTCTTGTTGATTGAACTAGATGGACTAGTGTCTTTTTTCAACCTCACTAATTATGTAAGTATGTTTAAATTTAATCTTGTTGTTACACTTTTAACCACTTGACCTCCAAAAGGTTTCACCCCTTTCATGACCAGGCCATTTTTTGCTATTCAACACTGTGCTACTTTAACTGACAATTGCTCAGTCATTCGCACTGTACACAAATTATACTTATATACTTTTTTCATAATTTTTCCACCCCCGCTCGCTCCCTAACATGTCCGCACGTGTGACCGACAGACCCGATGTCCGCCGGTCACTCGTGATCTCCCGATGGAGAGGGAGAAAGGCAGGCGGCTAATGTAAACAAAGCCGCCTGTCATTCTCCCTGATCCTACTGCAGAGATCATACGATCCTGCTATGTAGGATTGTATGTCTCTGTGGTTACATCACTAGCCACACCACTTTACAGTTAGAAGCACGCCCCTAGGGACACATTTAACCCCTGCATCTCTAATAAAGTTAACCCCTTTCTTGCCAGTGTCATTTTTACAGTAACAGTGCATATGTATAGCACTGATTACTGTAGTAATGTCACTGGTGTGCCCAAAGGTGTCAAAAATGTCAGTAAAGGGTCCGATCTGTCCGCCGCAATGTCGCAGTCCTGCAAAAAAAAACGCAGATCGCCGCCATTACTCGTTAAAAAAAAACAATAAAAATGACAAAAATCTTTCCCTTAGTTAGTAAACGCAATAACTTTTGCGCAAACCAATCAAACATTTTTTACCAATCATATGTAGCAGAAAACAAATTGGCCTAAAATGTTAAAAAATTTTGATTTTTACATTTATTCTTTTTTTATATTTATATTTTTTTGTGAAGGATTTTTTTTTCTTTCTGATTTATTATTACAGTGTACTGCACTCTTTGGAGATTTCTTTGTTTACGGCATTTTTATTAGTTTTATTTCACACACCTGAATAGCGCACCACCCCTTTCTTTCATATTTTACCCTGCAAGCCTTTGAGTAGTTGTTTTGGTGAGTGCTGCAGTTCGTCTATAGGTGTGGTTAGTGGCCACCAGAGCAGCGCACCTTTTCTTATACTTTTTTTGTGTTGTAACACAGTTGCAGTGGGATTGTCTTGCACTGGACTGCATAGGAAAAAAAGTACAGCTTGTCATACTTTTTTCACCGCACACCACCTGCATTTTGCCTTGTCTTGTGATGGGACTGCACCAGAAAAGCTGCTCAATGCAGTCTCACCACACTCTTAAGTTACCTAAATTCTACATGAAATATATAAAATCATGCAGCATTTCAAGGTACACTCCGGGCAAGCAGGTGACTATCTAGTTAAAATACATGCATATAAAAGGTATTTACCAGAAAAAGGGGTTTAAGTTCTGTGCAGTTAGTTTTTTTACCTTGGCACCACTGCCATAAAACACAGCCACGTCCTCGACCTCCACTGCAGCATCACTGCTTAGTCTGCACACACCTCCATCCTGAGGATTGGACAGTAATAGAACAGCAGAATATTGATGAGGTTATCACTATTCTCTCTCCTCTTGTCCGCATTCTCACTGTCAGCAAGGCCTAACTTGGTCTGTTTAGGAGATTACAATAGGCTGATATCGAATCAGAAACCTACTTGCATTAAATAAAATTATATAAAGAAATGTTATTACATTACTGCATTTTCTTTTTTTTTTTTGCGGCTTTTCTACTATGTGAAGTCCAGTCTTTTGTGTGCTTTATATTTACCATTCCATTATTAGATGTCACATATTTAGAATATCAGCAGCCATTTCTATACAGTTTTGAGTTGCAATTCTATCTAACATGCTAACATCACTGAGGCGTGAGATGCGTTTTGGCTAACGCCTGAATGTTGACACAAATTTCTAGAAATCTGATAGACGGCTTTCTGTGGATAAACAATAATTGGCCCCAAAAGTAACCCAAATTGTCAATAAATGACATCTGTTTCAGTCATATTGGATATGTGGCTGTATTCGTATCCTTTAACCATGAGCTTATGGAAGAAAATGACTGCAGATATACCTTCATAGTCTTATGATAATGCCATGCATTATTCTTTTGATCACTCCCTCTGTCCTCAAAACCTTCAGAGTCAGAGACTGATTAAAAAAACAGAAAAGATCAAACAACTGCTCATATAACAGCTGAGGTATTCCACCATTTCTTCTAGATTCAGGCGATTTCCCATCTATATTATTTGTTCCTGTGGATGTAGTCATAAATAGCTTCATATTCATTTTCAGACTAGGGAATCCGAAAACCTTTTTTTTTTTTTTTTTTTTATAAAATGTTTTTTTTATTCCTTGTGGAAGTACAGCGCACGTGCAAAAAAAAAGATAGCTACAGCCAAATGGAGATACCAAGTTGTAAAAATAAATAAGCTATATTGGGACATAACATATCTGTGAATATATTAACAGTTTATTTTTTTTTACACTGACCTGACACATTACAAGTATGTTCTGTCTTAGGCCCCCATTCACAGAAGGCGATTTGAAATCATAGGCAGAATCGCCACAATTCTACTCGTGATTCTAATCCGTGGCAGAATGTACAATGCGTATTCGGGTGCCATTATCCTCAACCGTAAATAATTGAACTGCCCAAAATGCAATTAATATTTATTATTTGCAGCTTTTTTCAGTGTTTCTGTATACCATGACCTGCTTATACATGGGAAAACAGGTTATATTTTCATTTTGCTGTTATAGTTAGTAATGCTAGGCAAGCACATTTTCTTAATCATGGCCAATACATAATATTGAGTTAATATTGTCCTGTAATGTGCAATGGCCATTAAATTGATGTTAAATCAATCGCAGTCCACACTCAACAGTCATATCACTAGTGTTACTTCTCCACTCCTACTTATCATTCAGATGGGAAAAAAAAAAAACTTCTCCGTGCTGCTGCTAGAATTAACCCCTTTCATCCCAGATTGCACATCTACACTGCTGGTGTGCACTGTCAATTAGAAACAACACAATCTGCAAGTTGGGTTAACACAACACCCTCGCCATACAAGTCCTGCTGCAATCTGTTCTAGATGGAGACGTACATGACAACAATTAGTGACTGTACGATTTCGATTATTCCCTAATAACTGATTTATTTATCTGGATGGCAATAACAAAAACCAGCTGACAAGCTTGTTTGCTCCCGCGAAAATAATTGTTCTGAAGCTATTGCTGAAAATATCCTTCTCGGCAATTAAAGCCGAATAGCTCCTGTATTATGCCTGACAGCAAAACTGCTTTTAATAAACATTAATTGTATATTAGCTGGTGAGATTGCCAGGAGAAGTGGGAGAAAACAACAGTGTAAACACAGCGACTGCAAAGGAGGAAAAAAAAAAAAAGGCAGGAGTTAGCTGTAGTGTTATTAATGGATCAGCAGCATGATCGGCTAAGTATAGTAAA